>NW_026988419.1:26250000-27500000 GCF_030222135.1 Aotus nancymaae | reverse complement strand
ATAATAGAGACCCAAAATACATGAAGCAAACATTAACAGAATTGAAGGAAGAAAGACAATTCAATAATAGTTGAAGACTTCAATATCTCAATTTGAACAATGGATACAAGAACTAGAGAGAAAATTGACAAGCATATAGAAGAAATCTAAATAATATACCACCCAATAACAGAAGAATACATGTCCTTAGATAGCACACATGCAATATTCTCCAGGACAGACCATACACTAGGCCATAAATCAAACCTCAATAAATTTAAGGGGAGTGAAATTATACAAATTGTTTTCCAGCCACAGTGGAATAAAATTAGAAACCAATAACATAAGTAAATCTGGAAAATTTAAGAATATTTGGAAGTTAAATACATACTCTAAATAATCAATGGCTCAAAAAACAAATCATAAGAGAAATAAAGAAATACTTAGAAATGAATGAAAATTAAAACACAACATTCCAAAACATAGGGGATGCATCTACAATACTGCTTAGAGATGAATTTATAGCTATGAATGTCTATTTTTAAAAAAGAGGGTAGATCTCAAATCAATAACCTAGTCTTTCACATTAAAAAACTGGAAAGGAAGAGAAAGCTAAACCTAAAGCAAGCAGAAGTCAGAAAATAATAAAGAATAGAGCAGAAATAGATGAAATAGAGAATAGAAAAAAATCAACAAAACTAAATATCGGTTATTTGAAAGAGCAATAAAATTGACAAACCTTTAGGTAACAAGAAAAAGGGAGAAGATTCAAATTACTAAAATCAGGATTTAAAAAGAGGCATCACTACTGACCTTAAAAACATAAAAATAATTATAAATTAATGGTATGTCATACCTTATGTAATTGTGCCATAGTTCTTATATATTCTGTTCTAATTTTTTTATTTATTTTTATCTTTGCTTTTTCAGTTTGGAAACTTTCTATTGACATGTCTTCTAGCTTACTGATTCTTTTCTCAGCCATGTCCAGTCTATTGATGAATGCACCAAAAGCGTTGTATTAGTCTGTTTTCACAGTGCTGATAGAGACATACCCAAGACTGGGCAATTTACAAAAGAAAAAGGTTTAATTGGACTCATAGCTCCACGTGGCTGGGGAGGCTTCACAATCAGGGTGGAAGGCAAGGAGGAGCAAGTCACATCTTACATGGATGGTGGCAGGCAAAAAGAGAGCTTCTGCAGGCACACTCTTATTTTTAAAGCCATCAGATGTCATGAGACTTATTCACTATCAAGAGAACAGCACAGGAAAGACTCGACCCTATGATCCAATTATCTCCCACCAGGTTCCTCCCACAACACATGGGACTTATGGGAGCTACAAGATGAGATTTGGGTGAGGACACAGAGCCAAACCATATCAATCATCTTTTTTTTTATGGTTTTTTTTCTTTCTAGCATTTTCTTTTGTTCTTAGGGTTTCTATCTCTTGTATATTGTCCACATTTTTCATGAGAGCTTTTGGCATATGAAAGAGTTACTTTAATACCCAGTCTCATAAATTCAAAATATCTACCATATCTGGGTTTGGTTCTAATGCTTAACTTTTTTTTTCAGGCTGTGTTTTTGTCTCTTTAGCATGCTTTGTAAATTTTTTTGTTGAAAGCCAGACATGACATACTGGGTAAAAGGAACTGAGCAGTAAATAGGCCTTTAGTGTTAGATTTTAGTTTATGGGAGGAGTAAGGCTGTGTTTACTGTTTGCTATAACTGCAGGTGCCAAAAGCTAAATTTCCTTTAGTGCCTTTGGTTCTGTCCCCCTACTGTCTTTGGGTTTCTCTAAATGCTACCTAGTAAATAGAATCTGAATCCTGTAGTCCTTTTACATATATAACTCACTGTTGTTGTACTGAAGCCTATTGATGTAGTATTGATTCAAGTTATGAAATGATAAAACACTCATCAAACAAGTGATAGAAAAAAGAGTATCTATGAAAAACCAAATTAACATCATATTTAATGATAAAATATTGATTGCTTTCCCCTTGAGACTAAGAATAAGACAAGGTTGTCCACTCTTACCATTACTATTCAATACTATATTGGAGTAGCCAGAGCAATTAGGCAAGAATAATAAATAAAAGGCATCCAGATTGGAAAGGAAGAAGTAAAACTTCTTCTTATGTCTCCACCCACAGATGACATGATCTCTTATTTAGAAAAAACTAAAGAATTCACACAGAAAAATGAGTCTAATAAAGGAGGTCAGCAAAGTTGTAGGATATAGGATCAATATATAAATATCAGTTGTAGTTCTATACAGTAGCAATGAACAATGCAAAAATAAAGAAAACAATTTTACTTACATTAGCATCAAAAAATTAAAACATGTAAGAATAAAAAGGATAAGATTTACAACCTGAAAACTACAAAACATTGTTGAAAGAAAGTAAAGATGTAGACAAATGGAGAGACAGCCCATGTTCATAGATTGAAAGACTTAATAGTGTTAAAATGTCAATACTCCCAAACTAATCTATAGACACAATGCAATCCCTAGCAAAATTTCAGCTGGCTGTTTTGGGAAGTTGAGGGGAACTGACAAGCTGCCTCTAAAATTCATATGGAAATACAGACTTCCTGTGTAGCCATGGCAGCTAACGCTACTACCAACCCATTGCAGCTGCTGCCGTTAGAGCTTGGACAAATGTATAGGATCAAGAACTCACATTGTGATGAAGAGTGATAAGGAAATTGTTGGTACTCTAGGATTTGATGACTTTGTCAATATGGTACTGGAAGTTGTCACTAAGTTTGAAATCACACCAAAAGGAAGAAGGATTACTAAATTAGATCAGATTTTGCTAAATGGAAATAATGTAACAATGCTAGTTCCTGGAGAAGAAGGACCTGAAGTATGAATGAGTTTCCTTGACTTATGCTAGATTCTGTTTTGTCTTATAATGACAAGAAAATTGATTTTTTTTTCACCTTCTAATGTTTAAATCCTGTAAAGCTAAGTTTCCTGTTAAAGGGAAGTGCTTTGAAGATGTGTACCCATTTTTGTAGGTTAATCATGATTATCCTGGAAAAAGAAGAGTTTCTTATTTAAAGATGAAAATAAAGGTGTTTTTGGTTAACTGTCATTTTATTTATTGTATTGCAGTAGCCAGTGGAACAAAGATTGTAGTTATTTTTCCACTTACTTTGGTCATTATATGCCTATTTGCCCTCTCATTTATATGACCATTTGATTCTCAAACAAAAGTTGTTCCAAACAAAATGATGAACTTTGATTTGAACAGGTGCATTTAAACAACCAGAAATGATCACTTAGAAAATTTAACTAAAATGCTGTTGTTTTGTAATGAGGATTTTTCTACTGATTTCAAATTCCATGAACTACTCTTGAAAACAAACAGAATATACAGGTAATATATACACATTGTAGAAATGCAGGAAATATCTATTGGCATTACCCTAAAGATAGAAATTTTATCTATTTGCTTGTAAAATTGGTTCAGAGGGTTATTAACTTAATGTAGTTATTACCGAATTGCCAAGATATTAGTGGAGACAGAGTTATAAGGTAAAAGATACTAAAACAGCCAAGAACTCTGGGCTCAGGTCAAATCAAGGAACTGATAGGATCACTGAACTGTATAAATTAAGTCAAAGTTAAGAGTTCCTATTAAAAACAAAATAAACAGGCAATATATGTACATTGTAGAATTGTAGATAGGCAAAAAGGAGAAAGTTGATCATACGTTGCTGTATATCTTCATAGACTTTCTCAGTCTACTCTCAGAACACATTTTACTTGCTTATCCTGAATATACTGTTTTTACCTTCCACTTATTTTTTGAATTTAAATGGTGAATATCTTTCTGTGTCAAATATGTCAACACTAATGTGCACATAAATTTTATTAAATGGATTTACTATTCAAAAAAAAAAAATTGCATGGCAAGAGCAGAGGCAAGGGAGGGAGGAGAGGTGACAGACTCTTTCAAACAGAAACTAACGAAGCAATAACTCATTACTCGAAGATGACTCCAAGCCATTCCTGAGAGATTTGCCCCACGACCTAAACACCTCCAATTAAGTCCCACCTCCAACCTTGGGAATCAGATTTCAACATGAGATTTGGAGAAGTCAAATAACCAAACCATAGCACACACCACACATAAAAAGTAACTCAAAATTGATCATAGATCTGAATGTAAGAGTTAAAACTATAAAACTCTTGGAAGAAAACAGGAGTAAATCTTCATACCCTTAGAATGAGCAATAGTTTTTCAGATTCACATCAAAACCACAGCAACAAAAGAAAAATATACGCACTGGACTTCATCCAAATTAAACACATTTGTGCTATAAGTGATGTTATCGAGAAAGTAAGAAGACAATCCGTAGAATTGGGAGAAATATTTTCAAATTATACACCTGATGAAAGACTTGTACCCAAAAAATAGCAAAGGAGGAAACACAACTCAGTTCTTTAAAACCCACTTTAAACATGGGCAAAGGATCTGAATAGAAAGTTCCCCAAGGAAGATACACAAATGGTTAACAAGCACATAAAAATATGCTCAAAATCATTCATCAATAGGGAAATGCAAATCAAAGCCACAATGAAATGCTACTTCACACTCACTCAGATGCCTACAATAAAATAGGCAAAAAACAGGACGTGCTGGCAAGAATATGGAGAAACTGGAACACTCAGTGCATTGGTGGTGTGAATGTAAAATAATGCAGCCACTCTGGAAAACAGTTTGGCAATTCTTCACAAAGTCAAACATAGAGTTACCATACAGTCCACCAATCTCTCCCCTAGGTATATACCCAAGAGAAATAAAAACATGGCCACACAAAAATTTGCATACAAATATTCATAACAGCATTGTCCATTCATCAGCTGATACATGGATGGATAAAATGTGGTATATCCATACAACAGAATATTATGTTAAGGTAGCAAAAAGAAATGAAGTTCTGATAATCCCACAACGTGGACAAACCTAGAAAACACACTAAATCAAAGGAGCCAGTCCCAAAGGCCACATGTTATATGATTTCCTTTCTATGAAATGGCCAAAACAAGCAAATCTATATGGATATAAAATAGATTAGTGGTGCCTGGGTCTGGGGTGGGCTAGGAAGGCATAGGGAATGACTTCTAATGGGCATAATGTTTGTTGGGGGTGATGAAAGTGTTCTAAAATTAGATAATAGTGACTTGCAAAATTCTGTGCATATACTGAAAACCATTGAATTGTACACTTTAAAGAGATGAACTATAGGAATGTAAATTGTATTTCACTAAAGCTGTTTAAAAAATTAATATGGTGAGTGTGATAGCTCAGCACCTCCACACACTCAGGATGGCTGGAAGTGGAAAGGCAGAGGATGTCTAAAGTGGTGTGCAGTCTCCTTCCACATGGCTGGATCCAAATTCTCCTGCCATGTCCTCAGGAATCTCTCTCTCCCGGGACTGCTTTCCTCTGAGTTTACCTTGTTCTCAGGCAGACTGCCTCATCAAGCAACCAGCAACTCCAGGATTACAAGCTTCCATTCCACCACTTTACCCACTCCAGTAAAAAGACTGTTTTTCCCAATACTTATAGACAAAGCCCCCAGGCTGCTTCTCATTGGCCTGGCTTGGGACATTTGCCTACCATTGAGTTAGTCACTGTGGTCTAGGGAACAAGCTCCGACTGACCTGGCCTGGATGCCACGTGCACTGCTATGTGGGTGATGGCTAGCCCACTGGGACAACAGATTATCATGTGTTGTGGTATTTTCTCCTAAGAATTTTGAGGTGCTGATAGCAGAAGCAAGAATGGGTATTGGGATCCACTACAGTGGTAGAAAGTGTAATTTAATAAAGCAGTGTCATTAAACCTTCTGAGCGTAGCAATGAAAAGATCTATTATGATCCCTGGAAGTGATTTTTAAACCCATGTGAAAAAAAAGGGTGTGCCCAAGGTTGAACAATAGACTTTGATTGAATATCCAGCTACACAGATGGCACCTCTTGGAAAATTTCCAAAATGAGAGCAAACAGTTGAAGGTCTCTATGGTTTTGATAAATCTCATCCTTGGGATTCTATAGCTAGACTTGGCACAATTCTGACACATAGTTCCAATTGCAACTTATCCATTTCATCATAGTATACACAAACCTGACTTCTAATAGCAAGACAGCAGAATTAGAGGAGCCTATGTCCCCCAAATTAAATGAGGGAGTGGGGTGAGGAGAAGAGCTGCAAATACAGGAAATTTTAAGGATATTATTTTACACTGGGGGCTTTCCCATAGCTTAGCATTTTCATGCATTAATTTCTCTTTGCAAATAAAGACCAGATGCTATCTTGTAGTTTTTGTAGTTTCAGTAGCAATTCTGCAAAGTAGATGTAAAAGAAATTTTTCAAAATATTACTAGTTTGATTATTGAGAATTTTATCTTGTGAGAATGCTGCTACTACTACTATTAAAATTAATAATAATAGCTAATAATTATTGAGCACTTACATGTAGTAGCTAATTTAATCCTGACAAAACTTTAAGAGGATGGTATCATTTCAACAATTAGGATACTCAGAGAGGTTAAGTGACTTATCTGACATCACAAAACTAATAAAGGAGGGGGCAAAAAAAAATTTTTTTTTTGAGATAGAGTCTCGCTCTGTTGCCAGACTGGAGTGCAGTGACATGATCTCAGCTCACTATAACCTCCACCTCCTGGGTTCAAGCAATTCCCCTTCCTCAGCCTCCCAAGTAGCTGGTACTACTGGGGTCTGCCACCAGGTGCAGCTAATTTTTTGTATTTTAGTAGAGATGGGGTTTCACCATGTTGGCCAGGATGGTCTTGATCTCCTGACCTCGTGATCTGCCCACCTCAGCCTCCCAAAGTGCTGGGATTACAGGCATGAGCCACTGCACCGGGTCAGGGCCAGAATTTAAACTCATCTCCTGGTCACTTATTTTCACCACCTTACTTGAATTTTAGGAGATAGCCTCTAAGTTATTAGACCCATCAGAAGACTTAGTGATTCTGCCATGAGGCCTAGTTACTGCAGTGACCACAAAGGCACACACATGAAACAGCACATGCACACACACATACACACATGTGTACCACAACTGTCACACACTCCCAGACTGCTTCTGTTCCAGCTGATCTGATGTCTCTCTCTCACTTCTTTCTCAGAAAGGCAGCCAACACTCAGATGTGGAGTCAGAAGTCAATGCCATTTCCTTCCTGGGCAACCCTTTATAAATTGCTTAAACCCTCTAATCTTCAGTGCTTGTAAAAGCATTCTGCCTCCCTCACCATGTCCTTGTCAGGATCAAATAAGCTTATGTTGGGCAGGCACTTTGGATGTATAGCTGTAGCACGTGTATCAGAGGAAGACATTACATTCATTCACCTTTCTCACAGTGGCTACAGAAATGGGGCTCCAGGCAGGCCCCTGCTCCCGCTTTCAGCAGCCCTTGCTTGACGTTCAGAGTATTGGCTACATCATTCATTCTTCCTGTCTCTGAGGAAAAGAATGCAAAGAGATAAAAAAAAAAAAAAAAAAAAGCGGAATTGGGTGCCTTTACTCTATGCCAGCCTAAAGGGGCATATACCAGACTCTTTCTACTCCTCAATAAGTAATTTGGGTCTAAAAGTCAAAATAATCACCAAAACTCTATAGCAGCCAGCTTTCAGAAAGAAATACTCACTGGTAACAAGCTGATATGACTGGGATCTTCTCCAGACATTTTCAGGTTACACAAATGACACCAGATCTAGTGTAATCCCCACTGAAAGAGAAGGCTCTGCATTTTCCAGGGCTGGACTCAAAGAAGACTCCACTGCTCAGGGACAGAACCACAATCCTGGCTTGCAGATCTTTGTCATTAACAGATGAAAGAGAAGGCATGGGAACTCAGAGAGGCTGTTTGTTAGAAGAGAGAGGGTTCCCCTCCCAAGGCCAAGGAAGTGGGTATCCTCAGAGAGTCACCTATCAAGTTTGGAGGAATCTATAAGAAAGGGAGGCTAACAGGTTGTTTGGTTGGTTTCTTAGTCCTTAGGCTTTCCAACTTTCCCAACCTTCCTAACCCCAGGTAGCAATAACCGAGGGAAGATTGGTGCCAGTTACCAGAAAAACTAACGATGGAGCTACCTGCATCTGTAGGTCCAGTGATGAGGCCAAGGAGCATGGAGACTGGGGCTGCAGGTTAACCTGACTGGGGCTGCGGCCAACCCAACAAGGCATGGGCCAAACTGAGGAGACATCAGAGGAATGTGGCATGAGGAGTCCAGTGGAGGGTATCTGAAATACGTGATCCAGGCTCGCAAAACTCAGAAGTGGCCAAGTTCCATCCACAGTCCCTTGGGGGCATGTTAGGGTTTCCACTCCTCCATACCAAGTCCAAGATCAACAAGGTCCATCAATGTATAACCATTATAAGAAAAGGACACCTAGGAAGAGCCTTTCCCCTCCCCACCCTCACCAAAGAGGGCAAAGCAGAAGGAAGGAAGGAGGGGTATATGAGAAGTCACAGCACACACCCATCTCCTCTCTAAGCCACTGAGCTCATGCATACAACCAGTGCTGGGAGGGCGGCAGAGCTTGGAATGGAATCTTAGGTTGAAGTTGAAATTGCAAAAAGCATGAGATTAAATTCTAATAACAAGAATGAAACTGATCTAACAAGCAAAAGTGAATAAAAAATTCTGGAATCCAACTGAGAAGTTACTAAGGGAACCTGCTGCCCCAGCAGGAAGGGAGGGGCTCAAGGCCAACAGAGCATAGCTGGTAGGAATTATTAGAAAAACAAAGCTGTTTCATGTTTATTTGTCAATAAGGTGAGCTCTTTCAGTCTAAACTCCCACGTACCAAGTGCTCCAGTTTAAATACATTCATCCCTGCCCATATGGCCCAAGAGTCAAGGTTGCCAGGGCAGTGGTTAGGTGTAGAGCCAGCCTCAAGTTAGAGAGAACTGGGTATGAAACCTGGCTCTACTGCATACTAGCTATGTGACCTGGGGCTAGTTCAACTCCTCTATGCCTCAGTTTCCTCATTTGTAAAATGGAGATAGAGAATTCTTGTGAAGATTAACTAAGAGAACTCATGTAAACCATTTAGTCCAGTGTCTGTTAGATACCAAGTCCTCAAATACTATTGTTCTTACCAATCTCTGCCCAGAAATCCACAGAATGTTCACATGCTGTCATCTTCCTCCTCACTCAGCACTTCTCTCCATCTTTTCTCTTGCCTTTTCTGCCACTGTCCTCTCTGGTTTCTTCTTCGTCTTCTTCTTCTTCCTCTTCCTCTTCCTTCTTCCTTCTTCTTCTTCTTTTTTTTCTTTGAGACAGAGTCTTGCTCTATTGCCCAGGCTGGAGTGCAATGGTGCAATCTCTGCTCACTGCAACCTGTGCCTCCCGGGTTCAAGCGATTCTCCTGTCTCAGCCTCCAGAGTAGCTGGGATTACAGGCACCCCACCACCACACCTGGCTAAATTTTTCTTTGTATTTTCAGTAGAGACAGCATTTCATCATGTTGGTCAGGCCAGTTACAAACTCCTGACCTCAAGTGATCCACCCACCTCAGTCTCCCAAAGTGCTGGGATTCTTAATCTCCTTGTTAGCGCATCCCCCTCTACTGATCTCTTTAAGTTCCATCCAGGTCCTCCCCTCTCTCACCTCCACAGACTCCTTAGGTGACTACGCTGATTCTCACCACTTTAAATACCATTTGGGAACCATGGCTCCCAAATACACAGCTCCAGCCCAGACTGTTTTTCCTGAGCACCAGGCTTTCAGGCCCACAGCCAGCTGGATGTCTCCCTTAAATGTCTCATGGGCATCTCCAAATTAACATGTCCAAGTAGGAGCTCTGGTTCTGCCCCCTTCCGCCACTCCCCACATGTGCTCTTCTCCAGTCTTCCCACCTTTCTCCTCCAGCCCAATTAATTGCTCAAGCCATAAAGTAATCCTTTAAGCCTTTCATTACCTGCTGCCCACCACCAATCCATCACATGTACTCTTAGTCCTACTCCCAAAATACATCCCTAACCCATTCACTTCTTTCCACACACACCCCACCACCAAGTCCAAACCATTTAGCTATCGCAAAGACAGCAGACATAGATTCCTAACTGGGCGGCCAGCTTTCGCTCTGCTTTTGTTTTATGTGTGTGTGTGTGTGTGTGTGTGTGTGTGTGTGTGTGTGTGTGTGTAAATACACATAACATAAAATTCTATATTTCAACCATTGTAAAGTCTTCAATTCAATGGCAATTTAGTACATTCATAATATTGTGCAACCACCACCAGTATCTAGTTCCAGAGACACATTTTCATCACCCCAGAAGGAGCCCTCATACTCCAAGCAGTCACTCTCTAATATGGTTCGGCTCTGTGTCCAGGCTCAAATCCCACATTAAACTGTAATCCCCAGTGTTGGAGTAGGGCCTGTGGGAGGTGATTGGGTCATGGGAGTGGTCCTTCATGACAAGGTTAACACCATCCTCTCGGTACTGCTCTCGTGATCGTGAGTGAGTGCTCGCAAGATCTGGTTGTTTAAAAGTGTGTAGTACCTTTCCTCCGCCTGCTGAGGCCACGTGAGGTGTGTCTGTTTCCCCTTTGCCTTCCACCATGATTACAAGTTTCCTGAGGTCTCCCCAGAAGTTGCTGCTGCCATGCTTCCAATACAGCCTGTAGAACCATGAGCCAATTAAACCTCTTTTCTTTATGAATTACCCAGTCTCAGGCATTTCTTTATCGCAGTGCAAAACAGAAACAGACTAATATACTATTCACTCTTCCCTTCCTCCAGCCCCAGGCAACCACTACACCCTGCTCTCCATCTCTAGAAATGAAGCTATTCTGAACATTTTCTATAAGTGGAGTCATACAATATGTGGCCTTTTGTGTCTGTTTTTTCACTTGTATCTTGTGTCTGGCTTTTCACCTAATGTCTTCAAGGCCCAGCCATGTTGCAGCATGTATCAATACTTCATTCCTTTTTATTCTTTGCTTTGACTCTCTCCTTATTTATCTTCACAAAGATGCCAAAGCAATCTTTCTAAAATAGGCTATTCTCTCATTTAAAACTTTTCATCGGCTGCCCATTGTGCTTAAGATAGAGCACAAAATTGTTAACAAGACCTTCAACAACCTGTATCTCCTGACCACTGCCCTTCACTCCACTGTCACCTTTCTCGTCGTCTCCCCCGGCCTCACTTTGTGCCAGCTTCACTGACCTTCCTCTGCTTTATTGAAGCTCTTTCCAGGGGTAGAGACTGTGCACATGTTTCTTTGGTCTGTAATGCTCTGCCCTCTCCTCTCTGCCTATCTGTGAGCATCAGGCTTAGATTTCCTGGTCCCTCAATCTAAATTACATCACCTCACTTTTTATGAGAGAATCTTATATGCTTTATGGCACGTGTCACAATTTATAATTAAGCATTTATTTGAGTCTTCATCTACTTAACATTTACCTTCTCTACTAGAGTGTAAGCTCCATGAAGTTAGGAACCAAGTCTGTTTCCTTTACAAGTGTTATCTTAAAGCCTAGCATTGTGCTTAGCATAGTAGTTGTTCATAAAATATTGATGACTGGGGGAAAGAATGAATGAATGAATTTTCCAGAGCAGAAAGAGAAGGAAACAGTAATTCAGCTGCTTCTGGAAAAGCCAATTCTGCTATTAGAGAATCTAATCTAAAGTTGCTCAGACAGGCATAAGCTCTCATTTACCCTCATCATCACCACTATCATCAACAGCGACTTCCTGCTGACCTAATGGTGGCTGTGTTGCAGCAGTCTTGGGAAAAAAAACACACTTTCTGGGTAATTCCAGTTCTCCTCCTGCAATTTGCACTCCAGGCAGTTGGAAGCTAAAGGCTAGCAGCCAGCCCGTGAAGAATGACTGCAGGGCAACAGAGAGAAACACGGAGTGACTTCCTGGATTCCCTTCTGTTGGCCAAGTCACCCTTACAGCACTGTGCTCAAACTTCCTCACTCACAGTGCTCTTCAGTGAGACAAAAGACACCCTCTTCAACAGCTCCTGCTCACTATCCCAGTGGAAATGCAGAATCCAGGAGAAAAATGGCCCTGCTTTAATAGAGACACCAAATGAGAACCATCATGAGTAACTATTAATTCACATCGGCAACAAAAGCTTAACATTCACATTCATTCTGTCGGAGACTGTCTCGCAGACCACCAGGGAACCTGGACCACACTTCAGGAACATCCATCTGAAAGGATTTGGGAATTTCCTGCTAACCTCCCTGACTCTATTATTATAGTCCCAGAGGAGACCTAACCCATTTAAGTTAGCATCATTTTTAAGCAAGAGCAGAGCCAGTCTCGCTACGGGCAGCTCTCCACCCTCTGTCCTGCCACCTCACCATCCCTGCCTTTGGTGCCCATGTCAGTTGGCACCATCTTTCATCTCTTTTGATGTGGCTCCCCATTGGCTCATGTCTTGGTCTGAGCACATCTGGAACACACAAACTAAGTCCATTCATGCTAGCACTCCAGGGCTTAAAAACAATCAGAGGCCACAGCGGATTTTAAAAACAATGAGAGACCAGAAATGGGACTTTTAACATTTGTCGCTGCAGCTCTTCCCTACAAATGAGCCCCAGGTCCCAAAGAACATTGAGTAATACTAGCCCACCAACAAATATGTGCTGAGCATTGCTAAGTGCCGGGCACTGAGCTGGGGACTAAGGATGCAATGATAAACAAGACAGATGTAGTCTTTGTCCTGATGGAGTTGAAAGCCTAGTTGGAAATAAACAAGTCAGTGACTATACAGCTTAGCAACTGCTGTGATGAGGGAAATAAAGGACACTTTGGGAACTCATAGCATGACCACTCATCAAGACTTGGGGAAGGGAGTTAGAGAAAGTAGCCCAGTGGAAGTGACATCTAAGCAAAGACATGAATGGTAAGTAGAAATTAACCAATGAAGCAGATGGGATGGAATAATAAATGTCCAAGAGAGAGGAAATGCAGTGTTCATTAGACCAGCAGTGGGAGAATTTGAGGAGCTAAAATGATGTTTATGTGGGGTGGTGGGGAGAAGAATCAGAAATGATGCTGGAGAGATCAGAAGTACACACATCATGCAGGGTCTTGTAAGTTACTTCAAAGAGTTTGACTTCTATTCTAAAGGCATTGAGAAGCTAGAGCAGGATTTCAAACAGGATGGGACAATTTTTGCATTTTGCAAAGGTATCTTTGTCTGTAGTGTGGACAGTGTATTAGAGGGGAGTGATCATAGAGGCAGAACCAGTCTGAGGCTATTCCAAAAAGCCAGGGGTATAGAGAAAAGAGGTCAGAGTTGTTAGGAGCAAGAGCACTTGGTGACGGGATGATGGGAGATTGGAGGGGAGAGGATCATGAGGATCACGATACTCAGGCTCAAGTCAGTCAGTGAATGGTCCCGCAATACACAAACACAGAGAACCCCAGGAAAGGAGCAGGAGGGGAAGGAAAAGTCCACCTTTGTACATGTCGGCTGGTAGGTGTCAGGAGGACTTTCAAAGATGCTTGTTGTGCAGGTAATTGGACATGTGATTCCAGAACTCAGAAGAGAAATCAGGGCACTATAACCACATTTGTGAATCAAGAGCATGTATGTGCTTTTTGAAGCCACAGTAGTTAATTGATCCACTCTAGGAAGCCACTTCCTGGGTGGAGGCTACAATGAAGCAAAACCTGAAGGATAAGTCGGATGAACAAGTGAAGTAGAAGAGTGGGAAGGAAAAGCATTCAAGGCAAAGACAGCAGCAAACGCAAAGGATCGGAACTAGGAGAATTTGAGGAACTAAAATAAGTTTCAAACGGTGAGAACATAACACAGGATAGACCTCATAGGAACACCAAGGTTTAACTAGTAAAGAAACATCTGAAAATGAGACCAAAGATAAACCAGGGAAATAAAAAAATACAGAAGTCAGGGGAAGCAAAGAATTCAGAAGAACAGTCAACGTGGTCAACTAGTGCCAGGAAGCTGTGTCCCTAGTACCGAGAACAATGACTAGAACTAAACAGTTGAAATAAATGAAGTAACTTACATGAAAAAAAAACCATCCACTGAACTTAGCAACAGAGCTATTGGTGGCCTGAGAAAAGGACTTTCACTGGGGTGGGAGTCAGTTGAGGTGGGATGAGGAATAAATATGGCGTATGAAAATTGATGTTGACAACACTCACTGAGTCCTAAAGGGGCTCCTGCCCACCCGACTAACTTCATGAGCTGACCTGGTGCCATCACCCCCTACGACTCAGCCACACTGTTCCTCTTTCAGGTCCTCTCTCAAACTCAAGAGACCTCAACAACAGTTCCCTCCACCTAGAGTTCAGTCTTTCCTCCACTCTGTATCGATCTCCAACCCAGCCCACTCCTGCTCATCTTTCAAGGCTCTGCTCAAATGGCACAGTCTCAGTGGTGGCTTCCTGAACTTCCTCAACCTCTCTGCCAGTTCCCCATGACGTTCAGTGCCATCCTTATACCCTTGCACACTGCAGTTTTCCTCCACATCACTTAACACAAGTGCAATGTGTTCATGCAGATATTTGTTTAATATCAGGATGTTAATATTAAACATCGTGATAGATATCGACTAGATATCAACTAGACCGGAAGCTCCCCAACTAGTAGTTTGAAGGAACTAAGAGATGGTGTAAGCGCTTTTTAAAAAATAGAAAATACCAGGAAAGGGAGATGGAACAAAAAAAAATTTAAATAGCCTGGGTACGGTGGCTCACATCTGTAATCCCAGCACTTTGGGAGGCCAAGGCAGGCAGATCACCTGAGGTCAGAGTTTGAGACCAGCCTGGCCAACATAGTGAAACCCTGTCTCTACTAAAAATACAAAAATTAGCCTGGCATGGTGGCGCATGCCTGCAGTCTCAGCTACTTGGGAGGCTGAGGCAAGAGAATTGCTTGGAAAAAAAAGGAATTGGAGGTTGCAGTGAGCTGAGATCATACCACTGCACTCTAGCCTGGACAACAGAGCAAGACACCATCTCAAAAAAAAAAATTAAATTTAAAAATTAAAAATTAAATAAGACAAGAGGGACTAATGTATGTTGAAATGTTCATGTGAAGAGAGAGGAGATGACAAAAACAGTGGAATCCCTGGGGAGGCTTCAGAAGACAACAGACGGAGGGATGGCCCGAAGATGGAGAGACACCTTTTTCACCAAAGCAAATAAGAAGGGAAGAATAGGTGTGGATGCAGGTTCAGTGGCAGGAAGGGGAGGAGGCACCTGTCTGTGGGCTCATTTTTTCTGTGAAATATAATTTTTAAACCTAACATCTCTTGATTTTAAACAGCTTATTCAAATAGTCCCTTCAAAGTTTCCTTTGAAATAAACAAAATGTAAAAGACCTACATGAAGAAGAGAGATGGAAGATGAATTTGAGATGCATTTTGAAAGTACTTGACAATGGATTTAATGTGGCGATGATAGAGAGGTAAGTGTTTCGTATCTTTTTAATTTAGTTTTTAACAAGGTCACACGAGCATATAGTTTAAGAAATCACACAGTTCTATAATATAAGACTTGTTGTTACCACAAATAGCAGTCCCTGCCCCCATTTTCCTTCCCCGGAAGCAACAGATTTTAATTCTTGCCATTAATTATTTTTTTGTATTTGTGTCCATAACAGCAAATAACATGTATGTATGTCTAATTCCTGATTGGTCTGTTCTAGATACTATCTATGAACATCCTGCTGGGGAAGATGAGGATTTAGCACTCCTGCCAACTCCCTTTACCCCTAACACACACATGCACTCCCCCTGCCTCCCAGATCTCTAAGACATTACATCAGATGTTTCAGATAGATTTATTTTCTGTATTTACATCTATGACGAAGTAAATGCTATTTACAGATGAGCCATGGACTATCCTATGATTACTTTTTCTTGCCTGCACACACTTTTGTTTTGCCTGGAGTTATCTTATTTTGCTTTCTTGTTATCAATATTGTTGCCATTAATCCAATCCGAGGCTCCCCACCTCTCAATATGTTTGGATACAATAGAGAGACTTTCAATGATACCTTATTGAGTAAAAAACTCCCCTAGGTCCTCCTGACTTCTCCAGGTTGCCCTCAGCTCCTCAGTTCTGGGTGCATGGCTGTCACCATGATCCTGGCTAGTCCTTTCTCTTCTCTCCTTTATTGGGTCTTCTGTAAACCATCTCCCATGTCTTTGGTTTACAACCTTATTCTGGTGGAGTACATCTTCTAGTAGCTTCCCGAGAAGAAGTTCATGAGAAGTAAAATGATTAAAACTCTGCACAACTTAAAATGTCATTCACCCATTACCAGGGTAAAAGAAGATATAGACACATAATTATCAATAGATGCAAACAAAGCATTTATAAAATTCAACACAAATTCAAAATTTAAAAAGAATTTCTTATTGCAGAATTATTCACAACAGTCAAATGTAGAAATAATCCAAGTTGAATGGGTAAACATGAATGGATAAACAAATTGTGGTATATATATAAAATGGAATATTATTCAGCAATAAAAGTGAATGAAATTTGGATATATTCTACAACATGGATGAACCTTGAAAACATTATGTTAAGTGAAAGAAGCAGACACAAAAGGACAAATATATGATTTCACTTATATGAAATATCTAGGCTGGACTGACACCTGTAATCCCAGCACTTTGAGAGGCCAAGGCAGGAAGATTGTATGCATCCAGGAGTTTGAGATCAGTCTGGGCAACATAGTGAGACTCCATCAAAAGGACAAAGGAAGGAAGAAAAGGAAGGAGAAGGGAAGGGGAGGGGGAAAGAAAGAAAAAAGAGAGGAAGGAAGGGAGGGAGGGAGGTAAGGAGGGAGGGGAGGGGAAGGAGGAAGAAAGAGAAAAAAAAAGAGGGAGGGGAGGGGAGGGGAGGGAAGGCAAGGGGGACAGTCTAGAATAGACAACTTTATAAAGACAGAAAGTAGAATAGAGGTTACCAGGGCCTGGGAGAAAAGGGAAACAGGATGTTCTTGCTTAATGGTTACAGAGTTTCTTTTTGGGGTGATAAAAGTTTTGGAGGTAGTGATGATGGTAGCACAACACTGTGAAGGTCATTAATGCCACTGACTTGTATACTTCAAATGGTTAACAGCAAATTTATATATTTTTTAACACAATAAAAATTTTTCAAAAGAAAAAATTCTTTTCAAATTAAGAACAGAGGAAAATTCCTTAGTCTGATAAAGAGTACCCACAAAATAATAGCTTTAAGGCCAGGTGCAGTGGCTCACACCTGTAATCCCAGCACTTTGAGAGCCCAAGGCAGGAGGATCACTTGAGGCCAGGAGTTTGAGACCAACCTGACCAACATGGCAAAACCCCATCTCTAAAAATACCAAAATCGGCCAGGCGTTGGTGACACATGCCTGTAGTCCCAGCTACTCAGGAGGCTGAGGCACAAGAATTGCTTCAACCAGGGAGGCAGAGGTTGCAGTAAGCCAAGATTACACCACTGCACTCTAGCCTTGGTGACAGAATGAGAATGTGTCTCAAAAAATACAAATAAAAAGTAACTTTAGAACACCATTCTAAATGGGGAAACATTAGGATACTTCCCTTTAAAGTCAAAAAGACAAGATGGCCTAGTCTCATCATTTCTATTCAGTGTGAAATTGACAGCCGCAGACAGCACAAAAGCAGAAGAAAAAGAAGGAATGAAAAGAAAGAAATAGAAGTCATTATTTTCAAACAAAAGAACTGTTTTCACCAAAAAGCAAAAAGAATGTATGAGCAAATTGTTAAAAATAATAAGAAAGCTTAGCAAAAGGCAATTGCATTTTTGTATTCTTGGAATAAACAACCAGAAAATGTAATTAAAGAGAAGACAACACAGTAATTTCAAAGGATACCAAGAACCTATAAATAAATATAAAAATGCACGCAAGCCCTCTGTAGGGAGAATTATAACACATTATTAATAGCCAGTTAGATGACCCAAATACATTGAAGAGTATATCACATTGTGAATAAGATGATCACATAGTATTGTTCATCTCCCCAATTCAATAAAGTTCCAATCAAAATGCTAACATGTGTTTTTAAGGAATTTGATAAGCTGATTCTAAAATTTATATGAAATAGTAAAAGGAAAAAAAAAACAGCCGGAACTTTCATCAAGAAGATGAGCATGGAGGAAAGACTTGCCTTACCTATTAACATGCTTTTTTATTTCTGAAACTACAGTAATTAAGACAGGATGGTATTGGCACAGGGACAGACAAACAGACCACGGAATAGAATAAAGCACTCAGAAATAGACACCCACATGTATGAAACTTCAGTATATATAACAGAGGCCTGCCAGATTGGTGGGAAAATAAATTGAGCTGGATAAAAAAGGTTATCTTTACAGAAAAACATGAAATTAGATCCCTACATCATACCATACACCAAAATGCATTCCAGATGGATTGAATGCTTAAGTATATAAAAAAATAATAAAACAAAACATTAAAATTCTTAGTAAAACTCTTTTAGACTTTGAGATAGAGTAGGATTTCATAAACAATAATCAAAAAGTGTTAACTATTTTTGAAAATTGATAAATTTGACCGTACTATAATTAAGAACTCCTATTTGTCAAAGGAAAGTGAAAAACAAGCTACAGATGGCAAGAAGATAAAGGCAAAATATATCATTATTCTTTAACAACAGGCATAACTAGGACTGCCCCACCTACCCTCTGGCAGCAGTTCTACTGCTGGTGTAACTTTGTGAGAAACTTTTGCCCATGAACACCTGGAGCCATCTACAAGAAGAGCATGTTCATGTGAACACTGTTCACAATAGCAAGGCCTGGAAACAACCCAAATTCCCTTCAACAAGAAAGTGGATGAATAAACTGTGGTATGTTCACACAATGGAACATAATAGAGCCGTCAACAGGAATGAACTATAGCTGTACACCACAGTATATTTAAATCCTAAAAATATAACGTTGTTTTTTTAAAAAGTGAGTCCTAAATGGACACATACAGCATAACATGCTTTTTATAAAATTAAATAACTTTTTTTAAAAACTAGCTTTGTAGGAATACCATTAGATGAGCATAAATGGACTTAGGCTATGCCAACCTACCTAAGCTGGAACTGCACTTCCCAGAATTCCCTTCCCTGCATAGTTCTAGCTAGCAGGGGCCACAAAAGACATTTTCCATAACTAATTTTCTTTCTTTTTCTTTTCTTTTCCCCCAAGACAGAGTCTTGCTCTGTTCCCCAGGCTGAAGTGCAGTGGCGTGATCTCAGCTCACTGCAACCTCCTGGGTTTAAGCTATTCTCCTGCCTCAGCCTCCCAAGTAGCTGGGATTATAGGCATGTGCCAACACACCCGGCTAATTTTTGTATTTTTAGTAGAGATGGGGTTTTACCATATTCACCAGGCTGGTCTCAAACTCCTGACCTCGATCCACCTGCCTCAGCCTCCCAAAGTGCTAGGATTACAGGCATAAGCCACCACACCTGGCCTCTATATCTAATTTTCTATTATTCTATCTTATTCCTATGGTTCTGTTTCTACGATCACACCCTGACTGATACAAGATAAAACCATCTAAAAAGGAAAGTTAAGGAATGCAGAATCCAATATCCCCACCTCATCCACGGTTTCACTTTCCGCAGTTTCAGTAGCCTGTGATCAACCGCAGTTCAAATATATTACATGGAAAATTCCAGAAATAAACTATTCATAATTTTTAAATTGCATGCTCTTCTGAGTAGTGTGGTGAAATCTCCTGCCGTCCCACTCTGTCCTGCCAGGGATGTGAATCCTTCCTTTGTCCAGCATGTCCATGCTGTCTACACTCCCCACCTGCCAATCACTCAGGACTCATCTTGGTTATTGGATTGACTGTCATGGCAGTGCTTGTATTCTAGTAATCCTTATTTTACTTAGTAATGGCCCCCAAGTGCAAGAAGAGCAATGCTGGCATATTGTTATAAATGTTCTATTTTATTATTAATGATTGCTGTTAATTTCTTACTATTGCCATTAATTTCTTACTATTGGAGACCCAAAATACCTGGAGACTCCATACACCCGGATACCTGGTACACCTGGATATCTGGTACACCTGGAGATTGCTGCCACCAATCTGGATCTTTAAGACTTTAAAGCATCTTTCTTTACTTCAGTTTCTTTATCTATACAATGAAAGGATTGAAAAAGATTGTTTCTAAGTTTCCACTTCATAATATTCTATGATTCAATTTAAGCCAAACTGATGGTCAAACAAGAGAAACCCCATAAAACTCATTCCTATAACCTAACTTTGAACTACCACTCTGTGCCAGTTTTGCAGCCTTCTGTAAATACTAAGAGGTCAGACTTGGTGTCTTAATTCTGTAATCCCAACACTTTGGGAGGCCGAAGCGAGAGAATTACCTGAGGCCAGGAGTTCAAGACCAGCCTCACCAACATGGTAAAACCCTGCCTCTACTAAAAACACAAAAATTAGCTAGGCATGGTGGCAGGCATCTATAATCCCAGCTACTTGGGAGGCTGAGAAATGAGAAATGCTTGAACCCAGGAGGCGGAGCTTGCAGTGAGCCCAGATCGTGCCACTGTACTCCAGCCTGTGTGACAGAGGGAGATTCCATCTCAATAATTAAAAAAAAAAAAAAAAAAATTAGTAAGATGATTATTGTAGGTTGACTCTGTACAAAAAAAACAGAAAGATGGCAACAAAGGTGAGTGCTGAGATGTCCCCCCGGCCTACGTGGAAACTCACACGAAAACCAACCTGATTCAGAGGAAAAAGTGGTTTGCTTTTATCTGAAGGAAATCTGCACAGGTAAAATCAGGCTGCCCACAGAATTTCCATCACACCAAATTCCCAGTTTCTATATAATTGGATGTCTCTTCCTCACTGTCATCACCATTACTTCTGGAAGGAAGAATGGAGAGAATGACACATAGAGCCCATTGTGCTTTTACATAGATTCAATAAACAAATGCCAAAGTTGGGAAAAAGAGGATGCTGCGGTTGGTTATTATCTCCCAGTTAATGATACGGTTGAATAAACGCAGCAATGTTGCAGAAAGGGAGCAGATTCAGGACTCTGCCTCTCCATTAAGTTATGATGATTTCCCAAGACATGCAGGGTGGAGAAGAGATGTGGCTGATAAAATGCATGGCATGGATTAAACAGCAAGAAGAAAGCAACTGACTACAGCTGTCTGTGTGATTTGGCAACCCACAACTATTCAGACAAATCTAAACAAATCACCATCCCTGGCTTCCTGATGCCTCCAGGAAAGTCCTGTAATGACTGCTCTGCGCTGGCCTCCTAGGCAGGGGTGAGGAAGATATGCAGACTCCACAAGTTTAGGGCTTTCCTGGGGCATCTGTTCAATGCAGCAGCTGCCACCCTTCCACAGATTTGGCTGCTTTCTGCAAAATCCAAGTTTACATTAACTAATCATACGTTTGCAACCCTTCCCACTGTGCCCACAGCTAGCATGGTGGGCGCCTAAGCCCTGTTTCCCCCATCGCCCAACCTTATGGAAACACCCAACAGGTAGCCCAAGACAAGAGAAGCTGAGCTCTGTCCTCTACCCACCTAGCCACACCATCCTAGCTTCATTTCCAAGGCTTAAGTATGAAGCATTCAAAACTGGTCCATGCACGTGACCATCGCTTGGGGGCACATCTCCAGTCCTGAGTCCTGGCAGCTTCCCTCCCCCAGGTTTCCTGCAGCTGCCAGAATAGCTACAGCACTGCTGTGCAGCCACAGTCATCTCGTTAGACACATTTTGCTGGGGGTGAGGGATGGATTTGCCCTTGCCAGCCTAGAACACAACCAGAATGAATGAGTGGGAGAGAAATTCTGCCATTGAAGCCCCTTCCCTCAAAAGAAAAACAAATGGAGGATATTTTGGAAAACTTTTTTTTGTTTTGTTTTGTTTTGTTTTTTGGGTTTTTTTTTGCCCCAGTGGCACTTCAGAGAGCAGCTCTGAAGAAGGTCATGACAAGAAAGTGTGATTGGCCACTGGCAGAGACTGCTGGGTCCCTGCAGAGAGAGGTCTGGCCCTGTTGGGATGTCTCAGCTTAGGGAACACTGAGAAGGGGGAGAGTGCAGGCAAACCCTGTCCCTGAAAGCCAGCACAGGGTGGCATGCTCACCCCACTCAGCAATCTTGGGGAAGAGCAGCGAGAGGGGTCTGAATGGAGCCAAAGCAGCCCAAGTGGCCTGGACAGCAGAACAAGAGGGTTCCCCATGGAAGTCAGCTCCCCTAGAGGCAACAGAGAGGGGGAGAGGAAAGGAGAGGGGAGGGGGAGAGAGAGAACAAGGCTTCTCTATATGGTGATTATAACTCAACATAATCACAGAAGAAACACCTGAGCACCTAGTTCGTTGCCATGTACACAGCAGGTGCTCAATAAAAACTTGCTGGTGATGGCATTAAATGTGACTTTCTAGACAAAGCCTGCTTTACTCTAAGTGAAATAAATATCTGTTGGATTGAATTGAATTGAAACAGGCAGCGGGTTAGTGGTGTAATTTGAAGAGCAATGGAAAATTTGGTCCCTTGCCTCAAATCTCTCTCCTACTGGAACTGCCAGAGTGCTGGAAATTTCCAGATTCCTCTTTTGGGTTAATGGGGTAATGAAAACCTTGTTGAAAAGCAAATGTTTTTTGGGAGGGATAACCAATGAAGCAACTATGATCTCTCATTCATCCAGGATTGCAAATGGAATTCAACTCAATGGCCAGCCCTGATAGATTCACAGCCTGGAGTTCTGTCCTAAAGACCTTGAGGCCACAGCTGGCTCAGCAGAAAGCAGAACTGCGGGGAATACTGATGTCTGCCTTTGATGCGGGAAGGGGCTGGATACTAGGGGTGCCATGAATTTGCCATCCCTGCCTCATTCTTTGAACATATCGTCCCTAATGAAGAGCAGGCCCCCTAAGGAAATATAAGCTGGGATGGACATTCTGGAGGGATCCAGATGGTAAAAAATATGCCTGAAAAGCAGGCCAGGGAATATGCCAAGTGCAGTAGAAGGATACGAGAAGCCCCTGTGAGTTTGGTGGTAAGGGGGCTGGGGAATGCCTACCGGAAGTCTAACTTCACCTTTTTCCATCTTGCCATGAGTGAGCGCTGACTACCGACTCTACAGTCGAGAAGACAAACGAAGCTCTCACCCTCCCACCACATGAATTTGTCTGGCTCTTGTCAAACTTTCCCATGACATTCCCCAGCAACAGAGAAGAGTGAACAGCTCACTCCATGGGCACCCAGGGATAATGTCAGCAGCCTGCCCTGAGCAAAATGTGACTTTGAAACCTCAGTTTTAATTAAAGAATGCATGTAAAGTTTGCATTCTATCATAAACTATTTGCTTTGATGTAGAAATTATTTAAGTTACTTATCAGTCCTACTAGAGTAGTGCTGTCTGCTATAATAGATCAAGCTCAAAAGTTCAATAGTGAAACTTCAGACATTTATTTTTCATAACACAAAGTTCACATGGGTGTGGCTGGTCCATGGATAGCCTGGCCCCTTGGTCTTGTGACTCTACCGTCCTTCAGAGACTGTACACCCTTCCCATTCAACTAGCAAATGAGGAAAGGCCAATTAAGATGGTCTCTTAATTAGTAAGCCCAGAATTGACATCAATTCTCCCAACATTCCATGAGAAAGCATTCGTCATGTGACTCCACTTAAACACAAGGGCAGCTGAAAATATAGTTCCTTACTACCTAGTGACACTCCAGGTAACTGTTAATGTTTTAACTTCTCCATCCCAAATCTATAGGATAAGTTAATCTTTAGAAGATGTGCCGAGTGTCATCCCACATCTTTACTTAACTGGAACACAATGCCACACATTCCCAGAAGGGCATCTACTCCCGTTTAAGAAACCACGTAGGTAGTCCATTTTCAGTAAGACCCAATTTCCATTTGTAGCCTCAGTGAAAGCCAATTTTAGTGGACTACTCCATTTTACCTCCTCTTCTCTCTGCTCTCTCGTTCCCTTCCTCTCAAGCCAGCTAGATACCATCAGGATTTTGAAAGTGGGCCCAAAGCCATTTTGAATATTGCCAGGAAATGGCTGGCTGGCTGTCCACCAAGAGACATTCCAAAGTGGCATTATCTTAATGAATTTTTCACGGTCCGAGGTCTGGCCAGAAGACTTACAGGTCCAAATATTCAATCTTGTTAGTGTTCCAGGATTTGCCTGACTTAGGAGGGCTGACTTAAGTGAACTAAAGTCACAAAACTCCAAAAATTCTCACCCAAGTGGCAATACCTTTCTCAACAAGAAGACGTGTGACTGTCAAGGAGATCAAATATTCAGATTATTGTCTTCACCATTTTTACTTCCTGAACAAAATCTACTAAGGAGATCAAATTACAATCAAAAACCTCCTTGATGATTCTGGAATCAGAGCACGAGTTATTTAGTTAGAGGAGTTGGAAGCTTAGTGTCACCAGGCTACTAGGGCCTGATGAAGGCATCGCTGCTGGAATAGTCATGTCATGGGCTTCCTTTGGTCTGTCCTAATTGTCTGAATTCTGTGCTCACCAGCTTTCTCTCTGATTGACACATCCTTGAGACACACTCATGCCATCCATCCGTAGAGTTATTGCCAGATCTGTACTCTGTTTTCTTCTGACATGATGGACGTTTTGTCTCTAAGGTACATTTGTGTATGGCTAGCATCATCCACTGTCTTATATTTTTAATCAGGCTCACAAAGCTAGGAAGAAGAAGAGAAGAGAAAGGAAGGGCAGGGGATTTACTCCAATCTCCATCTACACCAATTGATGTTATATTGTACAATGAAAGGGAAGAGCTTATTTGGAGGTCTCAGTAGAAAAGACTGGATATTTATAGATACTTGACTGAAAAAATATTTCTCTCCTCTTCTTCTAGGGCCACAGCAGACCCAGCAAGATGCCTGAAGTTCTCTCATTCAAGGTTGTAACCCAGAGCTGCTGGCAGGAAGTACACACTGAGGGATGAATCCCAATCAAAGCCAAGAAGGGTTGCCAAGTTCAATGCCAGGGAAGGGTATCAAGTTTCAGTTGTACTGGGTGAGAAGTTGACTGCAGATAGATCAGGGAAAGGTCACCAGCCATGGTGCAAGAAGCAGGACTGGAAGCCAACTGCAAAGAGGGTTTAAGTGAAATAGGACAGGGTGGAAGCTTGAAAACAAAGGCACCAGGAAGCTTTTATTGGGTATTGACTAGTGGAAAGCACAATACTGAATTGGGCACTGAGTTATCTGGGAAAGTAACTTTCTTTAATTGAATTTGCAACATCAAGAGGCTATTTTCATGGGATAGTGAAGAAAGGGATTCAAGCATGGAAAGTCATGAAGGACAGGCCACAACCAGATGATCCTCACATCCAAACCAGTTACATTAAAGTAAGAGATGTGCTTTGCAGTTTTAACTCTGACAATTATGGGAAGCTTGACTTCCTCAACTCACTTTACCTCTCTGAGCCTTAGTTTTCTCCTCTTAAATGAGGCAATTGAAATCAGTGCTGTGCAAGGCCCTTCTAATGTATGATGATACTGTTTCTACAAAGATAAAACACTCCCCTAACCACACATCTATTCATATCCTGCACTGAAAAGATCAATCTACTGGAAAGAGTTTGGAGTGTTTGTTTTTAACTTACACATACACAAAAGTGAGCAAAACAGCCCGGTAACCAGCTCCCAGATTAAGAAATAGGACTCTTACCGGGATCTCAATTGCTTCCCTATTTCCTTTCCCTGTCATTACCTCCCTGCAAAAGTAACCACCATTTTAACTTAAAACAGGGTGATAGATTAGTTTTGTCCGTTTTACAGCTTTATGTAAATTGAATCACACAGTATTCGCTCTTTTGTGTCAGGCTTTTTAAATTCAATTATTTGTCTGTGAGACACACCCATGTTACTGCATGTAGCTGGGACTGGTTATTTCCTTGTTGCTTTGTAGTCTTCCATTATGCCACAGATTTATTTATCTATCTTATTGCCCACAGACTTTTGAATTGTTTTCTATTTAGGCATTATAAAGAATGTTGCTATGGAAATTTTTATACATGTCTTTGGGTACATATTTGTAAGCATTTATGTATTAGTTATCTATTGCTATAAGGCCAGCTGCTGCCATAAACTTAAAATAGCACATATTTATTATCTCACAGTTTCTGTGGGTCAGCAGTTCAAACACCACTTAGCTGGGCCTTTTGTTGCAGGGTCTCTTACAAATCTGCAATCAGTTGTTGACTATGGCTGGGATCTCATCTTAAAGCTCAACTGGGGAAGGATTGTGTCCAAGTTCACATAGTTGTTAGCAGAATTCAGTTTTTGGAAGACTGTTGGACTAGGGGCTTCATTTCCTAGGTGGTTAAACTATCCTCATTTCCTTGCCATGTAAGCTTCTCCAACATTAAAGCATGCAAGCTGAGAAGCAATAGAGAGAGTCTGCTAGCAAAACAGAAGTGAACATTTTTTGTAACACAATCACGGAAGTATATCCCATCACAGTTGCTGTATTCTATAGGTTAGAAGCCAATCACAGATCTCATCCACCCTCAAGGGGATAAGATTACACAAGAGAATGAATGCCAGAAAGTAGATATCACAGGGGATCATCTTAGAGTCTGGCTGCCACAATTTCTGTTGGATTATAACTGGGCATGAAATTATTTGGTCACCAGTCCAGCTTCAGTTTTGAAAATTCACTAATTTTCCACTGTCATTATACCAATTGACATCCTCACCAGTATTTGCTCCACATCTGAGATTGGATTTTCCACAGGTTTCCTTCTGGTGTGAGTTATCAAATTGTTCCTCAGTAATGATGTAATCTCAGTCATCTCAACTGAGGAGACGACTCAACTGGGGGAGTCATCTCCTCAGTATGTGGGAGATGACTGATGTAAACTTGGCATCATTATTTAAAAGAAAGCCGAGGGGTGAGGGATGCTGGAGAAAGAGTGTCACCAATTCATTTACTAGAGTCCCCTATATATTAGTCACCATTTATCCAGCCTGGGAAGAGCCACTGGGAGTGATTCTAATTGGGTCCTGAGCTGTTAGCCAATTCTAAAGGAGTGTTGATATAGCAGCATTAAAAGTTCCCACCATCAATCCTATTTCATGGCAAGTGTATTAGTCTGTTCTCACACTGCTAATAAAGACATACCCGAGACTGGGTAATTTATAAAGAAAAGAAGTTTAATTGACTCACACTTCCACGTGGCTATGGAGGCCTCAAAATCATGATGGAAGGTATGAGCACTTACATAGCAGCAGGCAAGAGCACTTATGTAGGGGAACTCCCCTTTGTAAAACCAACAGAGCTCATGAAACTTATTCACTATCATGAGAACAACACTGGAAAGGCCCACCCCTATAATTCAATTACCTCCCACTGGTTCCCTCCCATGACACATGGGAATTATGGGAGCTACAATTCAAAATGAGACTTGGGTGGGGATACAGCCAAACCATATCAGCAAGGTACATGGTGGATGCTCAGTAACTGTTTAATTAGGATAGAGTATGAGTAATAACTAACCTTCAACAGGGCCTCCCAAGGTTTCTCTGGTTCCAGTGGAGCATAGGCCCCAGATGTAAAAAAAAAAATTGGGGAAAAATGCAATAGGTCAAGAGCATTTCTGGGATCTCCATGAGTTTCATTACTATCTCTGCCCAAGTGTGTCTAGCAGAGTTATGCTCCTGAAAGCCACTAAACAGTGGTAATAACAGCACTGGGGTGACTGAGCTGCCTGAATTTGAAAAACTTTCCCAAATGTGTACAAAGAAGTTCTTAGGGGACAATTGATTTGAGTAGGTTCTGATGAAACACCCTCCTGTGGACACCTGTGAAATGTTGAGGCTAATTGGGGCTTCTGATACTGATTGTGGAGGAGTTTGGGGGTTGCTGTTTTTCCTCCACTGAATTCCATCTTCTACTTTACCCTTTCATTGGGGCTGTTAGTGTATCAGATGTAAGAGTATTACAGGGAAGTGTGCTTTTGTGTGGAAGTCATTACTGTGAACACCTGTTCACTGTTGAGTTTAATTGGACTACAGCTGGTGCTGATTGTGTGTGAAGGGGGGCTGCTCCTCCCGCCGAGGAGTTCACTGTCAGTGGTAACAGTGGGGAAGTCAGCACTACCAAATTCAGCTCTTGCACTGTACAGTCAAGTACTCTGTATCCTGTACGATTAGTTGCCTCTGAGGTGCACTATGGTAAATGCAGACAGGCAGGGGGGTAAAAGTGCCCACATCTTTGGTATGTATTATTAAATCAGTTAAGTTCTGCATATGAAAATGTAGGGAAATATGGGGGAGATGACTGATGTAAACTTGGCAAACTATTTAAAAGAAAAATAGAAATGGTAAGTTCACTCAAAGTAATTTTCTTAGCAATATTAGCTGTTCACCTATGTCCAGAGATGATAGGGACTGAGCCAGCACACAAATAGAAACCCAGTAATGTAGCTCAGGAGTAGGCAGGTAATGACAAATTAAGATTGCATTTCTGATGGAAGTAGAGAAAAAGAATATATCTGTAGCCCTTAATGTTAAGAGAAAGTTCAAGTTGATGAACAGATGCTGACTTGTATATTTCAGTAGTTCAGATGTAATTCACATTACTTATTCATTTAATATCAAAATACATTGAAACAATGGAACATGGTGTCTATTTTATAGAGGCTCTTGCTTCATATTAATATTATTAATATCCATGAGTATGAAGATGTGTCCTGAGGATGGCAGTAACTCCCATAAAGCATAAACCGTCCATACTAAAGCAAATCTACTAATTTGTGGCTTTGGCTATTCAGTGGGGTCTCATTCCTCTTTGTGTTCAGCTAACAGTATTGTGAATGTGACCCACCTTTGGAGAAGATGAAACAGAACTGCTCCTGAGAGCAACAAGTCAGGTGAAGATCCACTATTCCAGTGGCCAGGCACGGTAGCTGATGCCTATAATTCCAACACTTGGGGAGGCTGTGGCAGCCTGATTACCTGAGGTCAGGAGTGCAAGACCTGGCTGGTCAACATGATGAAACCCAGTCTCTACTGAAAACACAAAAATTAGCCAGGCATGGTGGCAGGTACCTGTAATCCCAGCTACTCTGGAGGCTGAGGCAGGAGAATTGTTTGAACTCGGGAGGTGGAGGTTACAGTGAGCTGAGATTGTGCCACTGCACCCCAGCCTGAGCAACAAAGCAAGACTCCATCTCAAAAAATAAATAAATAAAAACTATCCCAGAACTGCATTTTTTGTTTCAGTGTTTGCACAATCCCTTTGTTCATAGAATTTGAAAAGCCACTTGATTCTTTTTACTTGCTGAGACAGAGATCTGTGTCATCATCCTAAGTCCAGGAGGTAAAATGAAGCTAAGACCTTCCCTAGAGCAGATGGCAGGGCAAGAAGTAAAATGCAGACCTCCCCTCCTTTGAGTTCAACAGCCTCTCCACAATTGTAACACCCTTCATCTTTGGAGAGGCAGCTGCCCCTGAGCTGAATGTGGAATCATCAGAGCCCGATCCAGCTTCCAGGGTGCCATTGTCTAGCTGTGCAGTCTTGGGTTCATCATTCCACCTCTGTGGATAGGATCAAATAAAAAAAACTTTGCCAAAATTCTTTGTCAACTGTGAAGAGCCTTACAAATATAGAGATGTTTATGACTCAAGGGGCAGTTTTTCAGTCAAACCGAAAACAGATTTTTCTGCGTGAGAAACTGTGTTCCTGTGAAAGGCGGCAGTGCAAGCTGTGAGGGTGGGGAGTGTCTGCCCTCTCTTCTCTTCTCTCTTTGATTGCTTATGATGAATGCTTCTTTTTCAGCAGATACCAAATACAGCTTTGCTGCTGATCAGTATTCTTTCCTGACTGTTTTCATGTTAGCTCTCTACTTTTTAACCAAGTATTACAATTGTGCTCTTTGGGGAACTGCCGGCAATGCGCACATGCACACACACATGCACCTCCTCTACTTTCCAGCACAGATGGTAAGCAGTTTGAGTTCATATAAATGAGGTCACAGATACTTCCATGTATGCTGACATGGTCTTTCTATAGCTCCACTAATCCCCCGAACCACCTCAGTAGCTGGATAATATGAGATGCCCTTGATTAGATGATGAGAGCAGATCACAGGGTGCAGAACAAGAGTCCTGGAGAATTGCACTCCTGGAACAGCAGCCTGACGCTTCCACCTCCGTGCTCAACCCTAAGTCACCCTGGTATCCAAAGACAATGCCTATGCTGGGTCAACTATTTTGCTCTTAAATGATCAGGTGACATGGGGGTCAGGCCAGAAAAAAAAATAATTGACGTTCATTTTTCTTAATTGAGAAATAAAGTCACAGATGGAGCATTTTTGAACTAGAACTTAAACTATTCCTCGTGTGGTGACTCGGGCCTTACTGAAGACGAAGGCTGGGCTGACTGCCTCTCTGAGCAAAATCAGAAATTCAGCTTGCTGGGATCTATACAAAGGGGACATTGGTATCTACCAAGAGCAGTGTAAAAGAACGCCCTGCTTTGGGTTGCTGTAAGCAAGGCTGTTCCATCTCAAGCAGACTGTTCCATATGAGGAAATAAACAGAAGCTGAGTCTGCCAGTGATCCCAGGACCATCTCACAACAGCAGCACCCAAAAAATGCCTAGAGAATCTTGGACATGTGTATTTGGTCAATTCAGAGACCATGAAAAAGAGACCCAGAATGGACACTATTGAAGCCATCCAGTCTCTCAGGTTGTGTATCATCTGAGGGATCAGCTCTCATCAGAGGGATCTTAGCTTGCTGTAGCAAGCTAAGCACAGCTCGATTTTTTGCCACTGGCTGCCACAAGCCTGAGAGAATTCTTGAGGCCACACACCTGACACCTGCAGGTTTGTATCTGCTCTGTTCCAGGGCCACAACTTGCAATTAGCCCTGCCCGTTCTGCTCGATGGGATGCCTATGCCACTCCCACACAGCTGGTTCAAGTCCTCTTCCCCCTGGCTCCTGCAATGAAATCTAGGCATTTTCCTAACTTGGCAGAGCAGCCCAATCTTCCTCAGCCGGTGCCACCTCTCTCTCCATTCCAACTCATGTCAAAGTCTCTCAGGACCAGCCAGCTGGTCTGGTCAGATTGCACATGGAGAATGGGTGGGCACGTGCACCTCACACACGGCTCCCTTCTTGAGCAAAGCCACGTGTTCCCCCTCCCCAGTGCTGCTTGGCTTCACTCAACTAATTTGGAACAGTGATCTTGACACTAGAAAATGCTCTTATCCTGCTCTGTGGCCTGGGTTGCTCCGCCTGTGGGCGGACCTGCTCAGTTGAAGCAAAAAATTATCCACACAGTTTGCTGACTAGTCACAGCCCGCCCTGGGCTTGGTGACTTCTTCTGTGTCCTGTAGGAGGGGACATTCTGGCAAAAAGACCTGCACAGCTCTCCTCCTCCCGCTCCAGCTGATCCATCGAGCTAGTCTCTCACACCCCATCCTGAATCCTTCTCATCTCCTGAGCAGAAGAGAACTTTGAGTCATTCCATCAGCCCAATGGTGCTCAATCCTAATGAGCATCTGGAAAATGTACTGGAAATGCAAAGTCCTGGGCTCTGGATCTGGAGATTCTGATTCAGTAGACTGGGTGAGTTTCAGGAATCTGCATTTTTAGTAAGTACCTGCCCCAGGTGATTCCATTGTGGTGATCCAGGTCCCTTATTTTGAGATACCACCTCAGGACCTGGGAGTGCCACTAGGCCAGGGATCAGAACCCCTCAGCTCCTGACACAGCATTTGCTCACAAGAGATGCTGAGCAAATCCCTATACTGGATGAATGATTGAATGATGGTCACAAGAGAGGTATCCCAGCTCCCTGAGGTCAGGGAGTATTGAATGCATCTTTTGGGAGTAACCTGGAAAAATGTAAATACAGTAACAGATTTCAGGCCCTTTAACTTGGCAATTGCTTTGAGGAAGAATATACACTAAAAGTATAATAGAAAAGTTAGAAAAATGGCATTGTGTGGTTAGAAAAATTATTTATGTGAGAGAAAATTTGGAATCCCACAGACATGCTGCCAAAGGATGGTCACTTGTGATGCCTTCCCATGAGAGACTCTGACCAGGTACCAACATGTAAGCTTGAGCCAGGTGAACATGGAATGATGCAGAATGAATGAAGCAGGACCCAACACCGTCTGTTCCTACATGGCACACATGTTGCACACCAACCAAGCTTGAACGTCCACAGAGACAACTGTGAGTGGCTAGTGGTTAATGTCCGTTTGGTCCTTTTTTTTTTTTTTTTTTTTTTTGAGATGGAGTTTTGCTCTTGTTACCCAGGCTGGAGTGCAATGGCACAATCTCGGCTCACTGCAACCTCTGCCTCCCGGGTTCAAGCTATTCTCCTGCCTCAGCCTCCAGAGCAGCTGGGACCACAGGCGCGCACCACCATGCCCAGCCAATTTTTGTATTTTTAGTAGAGACGGGTTTTCACCACGTTGACCAGGATGCTCTCGATCTCTTGACCTCGTGATCCACCCGCCTTAGCCTCCCAAAGTGCTGGGATTATAGACGTGAGCCACCGCACCCGGCCTGGCCAGTTTGGTTCTTTTTATGTGCAAAACAGCCTACATTCATACTAACTAAATAAAAACAAATGAGGCTGTTGCCACGTGGCTGGCCTCAAGTTCCTAGTAAACATCTGAAGAAAATGATGGCAGGAGGCAGAAAGTTGGGCTCAGAGTAAAAACATCTGAGATGTGCATTGGCTTTGACAGACAGAGGAAATCACTCACAGATGCCTGGGTGCATTCTTCCCCAGTTGCCTCCCTCGTGCTCCCCTGGCAGGCTCCTGGGGATGCATCAGGGTCCTCTCTCTCCATCCTCCCCTTCTTGCCCTGGACCATATCTGTCACCCAGGGTTCCCTTAGCCTGGTCCTCAAAGAACAAAACAAGACCTCCATCCTCAAGAGATGACGCCTCTGCCCAGCCCTTTCCAAGGTCCCACAGAGATGCAGCTACCGCCACTGTACAGGTCTTAAAGGATCCAAAGAGGAGTCGATTCCTAAGGGTGTGCCCTGGTCTAACCTGTTACACCTGCCGTGTTTCAGGCAGTTCTCTCTCTTACCACCCCATTCTGGAAGGTCTAAAGGTCAGATCTCTAGGCAGCTGACAACTCTTCCCTAAGGGTCTGTTGGTTAAACAGGAACAACACCAGAGAGAGAAACTGTCAGTAGGTTGCCTTGCTGCTGATGCCAGAGTAGGCCTGGCAAGAAAGGTGCATTCAGGGGAGTGAAGCAGGAAAAGCAAAGAGAAAGTGGTTTCCAAAATACGACGCAGCCAGTTCAAGCCAAATAGCATTAGCGGTAGCATCTCTCACAAAAGCCAAAGAAAGACAGAGCCAAAGAAACAGCGTATTTCAGCACTGTGGCTTTGGCTGTTAGTGCCTCAGAAAACCAAAACGAAACGTAACAACGTCTCCGAGCCTATGTCTGCTAACAGCTCTGAGATTGTCAACCTGGGAATAATGTACCAGGCTTTCTTTTTTTAAAAGGTGCGGAGAGTTTAATGTTTTTAACACGATCCCAGAGGTCTCACCATGGATTCCTTTCCCGGTTCCCAGAGCAGGACATCAAGTCAGTAGATAGCCACTGGATATAGGGACTGGGTAGATGGGAGTGCAGACTGGAACTGATTGACCTCCCTCAGGTCACATGCTGGAAATGAGTGAGCTTGTTCTGAGGATGGGGACTCTAGACATACTGTAAGGAAAGGCACTGACCTGCATGACAAAATACTGCCCCATTTTTGAATGTCCCACACCAGACAACCCTCCAGGGAAAAGAACCTGCTTATAATTTATCTTCACGTAGACCATAACTTGGATTTGCATATAAACACCAAGCACTTTTTGCATGATTTTAATAGTCATGGAATTCTGAAAATCCACTTGATCTGTAAATCTAGGGAAGATTATACTTTTTTGTTTTTGAGATGGAGTCTCATTCTGTTTTGCCCAGGCTGGAGAGCAGTGGTGCGGTCTTGGCTCACTGCAACCTCTGCCTCCTGGGTTTAAGCGATTCTCCTGTTTCAGCCTCCCGAGTATCTAAGATTACAGGCGTGCACCACCACACCCAGCTAATTTTGTATTTTTAGTAGAGATGGGGTTTCACTATGTTGGCCAGGCTGGTCTCGAACTCCTGACCTCAGGTGATCTGCCTGCCTGCACCTCTCAAAGTGCAGGGATTACAGACATAAGCCACTGCTCCCGGACTTTGTTTCTTATTGAAGTGAAATTCACATAGCATAAATTAACCATCTTAAAGTGAGCAATTCAGTGGCATAAATACACATTCACATTGTTATGCAGCCGCCACTCCATCTAGTTCCAAAACATTCCATCACCTCAAAAAAGAACCCCACACCCATGAAGCAGTCACCTTCTACTTCCTGCTCAACCTAGCCCCTGGCAACCTCCAAACTACTGTCTCCATGGATTCACCTATTTTGAATATTTGTTTTGTATAAGTGGAAACATACAGCATGTGACCTTTTGTGTCCACTTTCTTTCACTTAGCCTGTTTTCAAGGTGCATCCACGTGATAGCATGTATCAGTACTTCAGTCCTTCTTATGGCTGAATAATATTTCATTATACATATAGTCCGCATTTGGTTCATCCATTCACTCATTGATGGACGTTCGGGTTGTGTCCACATTTTGGCTCTTAAAAATAGTGCATCTATGAACATTCATGGATGGGTATTGGGTTGAATACCTGTTTTCAATTCTTTGGGGTTATATACCTAGGAGTGCAATTGCTAGGTCATATGGTTATTCTATGCTTAACTTCTAAGAAATCTGTACTTCATTTTATATGAAACTCTACCAAAAATTGCTCATTATTGCAGAAAATCACCCTGCTAATGGGTGTACCTACATCAGCCTACATTCATGACGGCTGCATTCCCCTTTTTGTTTGGTTTTTATTTGTTTTTGAGACAGTTTCAGTCTGTTGCCCAGGCTGGAGTGCGATGGTGTGATCTCGGCTCACTACAATCTCTGCTGCTCTGGTTCAAGTGATTCTCCTGCCTCAGCCTCCTGAGTAGCTGGGATTATAGGCATGCACCACCACACCCAGCTGATTTTTGTATTTTTAGTAGAGACAGGGTTTCACCATGTTGGCCAGGCTGTTCTCAAACTCCTGACCTCAAGTGACCTGCCTGTCTCAGCCTCCCGAAGTGCTGGGATTACAGGTATGAGCCACCGCATCCAGACATGGCTGCTGTATTCCTGATGACTGACATACAGGTATATTCATCTGACTGTGGTATTACATCCAAGAATTTACATATTGGAAAATGTTATTTTACTATAAGATTATCTCCCTTTTATATTATAGCCAGGTCATGATATTATTTTTTAAGTGATTTATGAAGGTAAGCTATATTATCTATATACTTGATAGAAAGGAGCACTACAGTATTTTTAAAGAGAGGAATTAAGTCTGATAGAATTGAGAATCACAACCACAGACTGTTGAGCTGCATGCCAGGCTTTGCATTTGTGGAAACAAGATGACATTGATACCAATATACTAAAGAGGCCAGAGAATGTACACATTTTTCTGACAAAGCCCTGTGGTTTCTTTATCTATAGCCCAAAGGTTACAGGTATGGTAGCCGAGAAACAGTTTAGTACCAACTTGCAGATGATAATATTTATGGTGGGGATGATGGTTCTGCTCAGACAGAGAAATATTTTCAGGGCGTCTCTTCCTAAAATAGTTATCTTCCACAAACGCTTGATAATAATCCTCTCAGTAGCACACCATATATAGAGAGGGACGCTAGTCACAAATAATAGAGCAGAGAGAATTTTGAGAGGGTCAGCCTCCTTAAATTTCAGTTGCCAATCTGTGCAGCAGTAAATTAGAAACAGGGAAAGATAGAGCTGTAAAATAGTTGATGAAAACACTATACTTAAAACATCATCCTACCCACTAAATTCATGATTGTGGTTGCCTCTGAGGATGTGGTGGGAAAAATTCAATACAAAAAATACTTCAGGCTGGGTGCGGTGGCTCATGCCTGTAATCCCAACACTTCAGGAGGCCGAGGCAGGTGGATCACCTGAGTTCAGGAGTTTGAGACCAACCTAGCCAACATGGTGAAACCCTGTCTCTACTAAAAATGCAAAAAATTAGCTGGGTGTAGTGGCAGGTGCCTGTAATCCCAGCTACTCAGAAGGCTGTGGCAGGAGAATCGCTTGAAACCTAGACGCAAAAGCTGTAGTGAGTCAAGATGGTGCCACTGCACTCCAGCCTGGGTGACAGAGTGAGACCCTGTCTCAAAAAATAAATAATAATAGTAAACTTTGCAGAACACAGATTAGCATGTTGATATTTGTGAACTCTAGGGAAGTGAATATGGTTGTTTATGTATTAGGTTGGTTCAAAAGTAATTGCAGTTTTGGCCATTAAAGGTAAAGTTTACAGATACCTAACAGTAGCTGTAAACTTCTGAGTTATTTTCTCAAAATTAAATATGTATATATGTCTAAAACAAAAATCTTACAGCAATCCTAGTCAGAAATTGAGTATTCTTGATAGTTTATATAAAGCCCCAAATATGACTGATCTAGCTGAAACTAACAAGGATCACACAGATGTAGAGGACATGAGAACAGGATACTGAGAGAAAGATCAGGGGTCCAGATCAGAGGCATTTCTGACCCTTTCTGGAGTCTGGAGAAAGGTTCTAACAGTTTATCCCTCATACAGGATGATAGGCATTAATACTAGAGTCATATGCAATAGTAATTGCAGTCTGTGGTTTTATAGATGTTTAAATTATTGTTTTGTATTTTGTATCTAGATGGGTTCAGTCATTAATCTTTTATGTTTTCTGAGTGGCATCCAGAACTAAAAGAACTTTTCCAAGCACTGCTTAAGATAAATCTGAGGCCAGGTGGGACACAATTGACATTTCGGCTAAGAGTCTGATGTCTAAGAGAGGTGACCAGTAAGATGCCTGTGGTAGATTAAAGACAACCACAGATTCCTTGCTTCTCCTTCCATCAAAAAAGTGGGATATCTTCCATCCCTTGGAAACTGAGCTGGCCATGACTTGCTTGATCAATAGAGTTCAGAAGCAGTGATATTCTAGAACTTCCAAGGCTAGGTTATAGAAGTCTTGCAGCCTCGCCGTGCCTCTTAGAAGACTCAATCTGAGAGAAGCCAACAGCATGTAAGTCTGACTACTGTGAGACTGCCATCCTGTGAGGAAGCCCAAGCTAGATGAGCAGAGACAACTTGTGGAAAGAGAACAATGACCAGCTAGCACATGCTTCTCCAGCTGTTGCAACCCAGGCACCAGACATGGAAGTGAAAAAGTCATTTTGGACATTGCCAACCCCAGCAGATGCGACATGGAGAAAAACTGAGAAACCCAACGGACTTGTAAACACAGCCTCAGATATACATCCCCAGTTGAAATGTTCCAACCATCTCCAGCCATATGAACCATTGCAGTTATCAGGGAACTGAGATGAGCTGTTCCCTCTGAGCCCTGTCCAAATTCCTGACCTGTAAAATCTTGAGTGTAATAAATGTTATTTAATGCCACTAAGCCTTGGGGTGGTTTATTCCTCAGAAATTGATCACAAGAACACTGGCCCTAGCTGAATAGTGCCTTGAGATTTGTTTGCTTTCTAAATTGGCAGCAATTCGTATGTATCTTAAATGTCCATCTCAAGTTCTACATGAAAATAGACTTATTCCTGACATGCAGATAATTACATACTTTTGCGCGCACTCATATCTTGTCTTGTTATTTTGTTTTTTATATGCCCAAGGACAAACACAAAAGTTTGTTTCATGGACAGGGATTCTATGGGGATGGGAGGAAGGCAGGACAATTCCAGGATGTGTTGTTTGTTTGTTTGTTTGTTTTGAGACGGAGTCTAGCTCTGTCGCCCATACTGGGGAGTGCAGTGGCATGATCTCGGCTCACTGCAACCTCTGCCTCTCAGGCTCAAGTGATTCTCCTGCCTCAGCCTCCTAAGCAGCTGGGATTACAGGCACCCACCACCATGCCCAGCTAATTTTGCATTTTTAGTAGAGACGGGGTTTCACCGTGGTGGCCAGGCTGATCTTGAACTCCTGACCTCATAATCTACCCACTTCAGCTTCCCAAAGTGCTGGGATTACAGGCATGAGCCACCGTGCCCAGCCTTCCAGGGTTTTTAAAAAAGGAAAAGGTGGAAAATGCTTATATATCAAAATTAAATAGGTTTCATTCTTGCAAGACTTCTCAAAGCTCTTAGTATATAAATGTGCATTGTAAATTGCCAAGAAGTAAACAGAAAATGAAGCACCTCCCTAAATCTATTTGACCAGGAAACAGGTTTTTTTTGGTCCAGCACACCACCTTGCAGGATTAGTGTTTTACAGAACAACACCTCTTGACCAGAGCATCCAAGCTCCTTGCTGGCTTCAGTGTGTCTGTCTTGGTTTACAACCATTCAGTAGGCATGTGTGTGTTGTGTTGTTCTGGAAGCATCCGCACAGCAGTATGTTCTGGGAGGTGCACAATTCTCACAAGCCTTTTGGAAAGAAGCCAGAGGACAGCACAGATTTGAAAGTCATCAGGTGCACCCAGGCAAGGCCATATCCCACATCACACCCAGCATCTCTTCTGAATGGTCAGTTCAATTACCACACTGATGGTTAAATGTTTTTACCAACACCCCTGGGAGTATAAAGATTGGGAGGGAAAAAAGATGCCAGCAGTACTGGAAGCAGTCATGCCACCCGTCCTGTCATTGTTAAAAAATTATTTTGCCTTTGATTCTGGGAAGCACACGCCTGGGAATACTCCCCAGGCCTCTCACTTGACCCCAATAGAACTGTCCCTTTTATGCCACCAAATGAGTTTCGTGATTAGTCATGCCTGTTTCAGCTGGCTAAGTGCCCAAGCAGTGCCTGAGGCTGGTCCAAGTGTTTCTTCCACCAATTTGAGCTGTCAAATCCACTCATTTTCCTAGGTTAGTAGTGGCAGCACAGTCATCCTCAAAAGAGACATTTCCTGAGGGCCAAGGCTCACGTGCTCCCTAGAATCACATCCAAGTCTGACTCAGCCTGGGCTGATGCAGGCGGGAACCGCAATTAGGAATTCAGAGAAGCAAATCCAGCCGCTCCACACTTGGATCATTTCACTCCTGATGCTTGTGCCAAGTTACAGCTGACAGCCTGGCCATGTTTCCCTAGGTTCCCCATCCCCAGATTTAGAAAAGAGAGAAGAGTGTTCTTGCTGTAGTCATTGACTTTATAGTTTGGGAGTTTTCATATAATTTGGGGTTTAGGATTTTTTCATGGTTCAGGCAGGTCCCATATTTTACATCCCTCCCTCTGTTAGGACTCAGGATGTCGGATTTGATTTTGCATTTGCACACTTGTATCCTCCACTGGACTGCAGGCATAGTAACACTAGGAAGCCTCTTGTTCACCCCTATGTCCCCAGCACCCAGCAGAGAGCTACCAGGTGGTTGTGTCACCCTGGGTGTCTCATCTGCATTTCAGGCAGGAAGCAGAAAAAAAGAACAGATGAAGAACAAAACACATTTGTCAGCTAAGTCCACCCCCACTTAGCAGGAAAAAACAGTATCTATGAGTCCTAGAAATCCACTCAGAAGTCTTTACATCTCATTGGCCAGTACAGAGTAGCTTAGCCACCCCTGGAGTAAAGGAATCCATGCAAGGAAGGGGCAGAATTTGGTTTTGGTTTTGTTTTAAGACAGGGTCTTACTCTGTCACACAGGCAAGAGTGCAGTGGTGGGATCATGGCTCACTGCAGCCTTGGCCTCCCAGACTAAAGCGATCCTCCCACCTCAGCCTCCCAAGTAGCTCAGACTACAGTTGTATATCACTACACACTGCTAACTTTTTTTTTTTTTTTTTTTTTTTTGAGATGGAGTTTCGCTCTTGTTACCCAGGCTGGAGTGCAATGGCGTGATCTCGGCTCACCGCAACCTCCGCCTCCTGGGCTCAGGCAATTTTCCTGCCTCAGCCTCCTGAGTAGCTGGGATTACAGGCACGTGCCACCATGCCCAGCTAATTTTTTGTATTTTTAGTAGAGACGGGGTTTCACCATGTTGACCAGGATGGTCTTGATCTCTTGACCTCGTGATCCACCCGCCTAGGCCTCCCAAAGTGCTGGGATTACAGGCGTACACTGCTTTTTAAATTTTTTTGTAGCGACTATGTGGCCCAGGCTGGTCTCAAACTCCTGGCCTCAAGCTGTTCTCCCACCTTGGCCTCCCAAATTGTGGAGATTACAGACATGAGTGACCATGTACAAGTCATACTAATTTTTTTTTTTTTGTAGAGATGAATTCTTTGTTGCCCAGGCTGGTCTCGAACTTCTGGCCTCAAGTTATCCTCCCATCTTGGCCTCCCAAATTGTTGGGATTACAAGCATGAGTGACCACTCTGGCTGAGATTTTTAACTCAGTAGGCACATGTTTGCCCTAAACAAAATATGGATTCCTTCATAAGACAGACAGAAGACAGAATGGATGTTGAATCAGTAACTGCCGTGTTTGATGTTGATTGAAATGAAAAGATCGGGCTAATTTTTATTCATACAAATAAATAGGGTTTTTAAGAGATGTGTTTGGGCTTGTCCATCCACAGGTAAAGATATGGCTTAATTTTATTTATGTAAAATTCTGCTGAGAAACTTATACTCATCTGGCCAGTGGAAGCATCCAATTAGTGGGTGTGAGGACTTTCTTTTTAAATAAATCACTCAGTTGTCAGAAATTAGCACAGCCCCTCATCATTTGGGCTCCTTCATGAATCATCAGACCACATCCTTTTCCATTTATGTGTCTGTGTTGTGTTGCAAATTAAGTTTTAAAAGACTTTTTTTTCTCAAAGAAAATATAAAGAATAGAGTACCCCCCACAGCCACCACCCAGGAGAACGGACTATAGCTGCTGTCATTCCAGGAGGGCTTAATGATAGCACTCGATGTGTGTGTGGACAGCCGAGGCTTCCCTCCAAGTTGTCTCTCTGAATGGGCTTCAAGATGTTTTGACTATTATCTGTTACAAAGAAACTTACTATTAATTGCATATTGTCATAGCTCTTAGTCCAACATAACTGTTAGCCCAACAAAGCATTCTCTCCTCAGGATAAGGGGATGGGGACACAGCCTATTTTTCTTCCACTGGGTAAGTGGTTTCTCTAAGTTCCTCATTGCTCCATTCCTTAAGTTTTGTTGGAGAAAATCAAGTTGAGGAAGGACTCATTTTTCCCTGTGCGTGACTGCAGCTCTTTTCCAGACAGGAGTGAGGATGACCCTCCATCATCAGGATCCACCTATGTCAGGCCAACGGCAGGTGTGGTGTTTCTCAATGAGCCATACAGAGGACACCAAGGACACAGGCGTTAGAGCTACAAATGCTTCAGGTTGCTCCGATGGTGACGGTGACTGCTTCTTGGCCTCTTCCCCACATTCTGTTCTACCTCCCATGTGATCTGATGCTGGAGAAAGTGTGGTTTAGGGGGAGGCTGATGGGGAAGACCTCTGGGTAATGAGTCAAAAAGAGGAGGAGCAGAAGCAAGACAGAAATGTTTACAATGTTTAACTGGAGGGATATTAACTGTGACATAACTACAAGAAGAAAGTAACAACATCATTATTGTGCAAGATTCAGGAGTTTGACACCATATTAGACAAATGCAGGGAGATGAATCAATCGTACCCCCGGTTCATTCCCTATTCCTCCATAGACTGATCTCTTTTTTTTTCTTTGATATGTATATAAGTTCTGAGGTACATGTGCAGATCGTGCAAGTTTGTTACATAGGTATACATGTGCCATGGTGGTGTTTTGCTGCATCCATCGCCCCATCACCTACATTAGGTATTTCTCCTAATGCTATCCCTCCCCAATCTTCCTACCCCTGTTATTCCTCCCCTAGCCCCCCACACCCCAAGCCCCAGTTGTGTGATGTTCCCCTCCCTGTGTCGGTGTGTTCTCATTGTTCAACATCCCCTTATGAGTGAGAACATGCAGTGTCTGGTTTTCTATTCTTGTGTCAGTTTGCTGAGAATGATGGTTTCCAGTTCCATCCATGTCCCTAGCAAAGGGCATGAACTCATCCTTTTTTATGGCTGCATAGTATTCCACGGTGTATAAGTGCATTTTCTTTATCCAGTCCATAGACTGATCTTAAAATGTGGTTCCAATCACATCCTTCTCCTTCTTACTTATTTCCAAATGCTCCAATTGCCTGCTAGATAATGCCCATACCTCTCAGCCTGGCTGAGAGTTCTCACACAGATGGACCAGACCATGTCTCCTAGCATTGCTTCCCCACCCCCAGCCCTCCCACAGGTACACCGAGGCCACAGCGGACTGCCACTGTCCCCAAGCTCAGTGCACTTTCATGCCTTTGTACTCTGGCTCATGCTGCTCCCTCTTCCCAGATACCTTCTCTTCCTTCTTACCTGTTCATCCTTCATCACTTAAATTAAGTGTCATCTCCTATGTAATGCCTGTCCCAAGCCAGGATTCATCTGACCTCCTCTGAGCTCTATGCACTTGGCTCCTACCTCAACCACAGCACCAATCATATTGTATCATTATCATATGTCTAAATCCTCTATTGGGTTTTCCATAATCTCCTTCTCATCAAGAATTGTGTCTTATTGACTGGGATAGTCCCAGTAACCAGTACAGATAGAATGAAAAGTAGATTGTGTTGGGGGATGGGAGGAAGAAAGCATGGATAGAAGGAAGGAAGGAAGGAAGGAAGGAAGGAAGGAAGGAAGGAAGGAAAGAAGGAAGGATAGATGCATGGAAGGATAATTTGTATTATATTAATATTAGGTATCTCAGGCTATTGAAGAGGATCTACGTGCCTGTGAACTGAAAGAAGTCTGTAAACAAAGAATCATTGAGCTGAGACTCAAGTAATCCCAGTCTTAGTTGCTTTATAGGTCCCAGTGTCCCCAGCTAACAAGTGAGTAATGCATCTCCTGCTCTAATGTTCTATGAGCCAGTGATAGTCTAAACTATTGCCATGTTCTGCAGGAATGGAAATGTTCTAAAATTTATTCTGTTCAATAGGGTAGCCATTAGCCACATGTCACTACTGTGTACTTAAAATGTGACTAGTGCAACTGAAAAGCTAAATTTATGGTTTTGTTCAACCTCAATTAATTTTAATTGAATATTTAAATAACCACATGTTAGTGGCTACTATATTGAACAGCACAAGTATAAACCACTATGCTCAAAGCTTGTGTTATACTTCAGTGTATTGCTACTTAACACCATCAAAGACATTGCTACTCAGGCTCAAACTGCACAGATTCTTCTTGATGTGTTGATAAAGACACCGACATTGGTTGAATTGAGTGGTATTCTACCCTCTCTCATTTCTCAGCTAAACATAACTCTTCCACTGACTTTGGCCCAGCCAATCACATGTAGCTGGCCTGGGTCCAGACAGTTACAATGATGAAGATCAGCTCAGAGGTGCCCAACTAAAAGAGATCAAAACTTCCTGATGAATCTCAAAATATGACCTGATATATCTCTAATTTCCTTTAAGTCCTGTTGTTCAAAGTTGTCACCCCACTGAGGGCAAAAATGGTGTCCTATTCATCACATTTCTCGTAACATCCAGAGTCATACCTGGCATTTATCAAGTGATCATTAACATTTACGGAATTAATTGACCAGGATTGCAAATGGGGAGGAGCATTCTAGTGATAGGCTTCGACTCTCATGACCAACAATTGCACTCCCAAAAGCCTACCTACCCATACCTTCTGTGTTTAATCCTAGGCATTTGATCATTTGCTCAGGAGCTGAGATACAGAATACATAAGACAAAGTCCCTCCCTTCAAAGAATTCAGTTTAGTAGAACCAAGAGACACACAATTAATTCTAATTTTAGAAGCCACTTCCTTCAATAGACGTGCAGGTAAGAGGCAAATAAGAGCTCTTCATTTAAAACAGCTTAAGGATCTCTGGATTGGACATTGTGGTAGACACTGAGTTGCACCATGCAGATCCGCCTTCAATGAAGACTTGCTGCCCCAGCTGCTAGGAATGCTGAGGGCAGGCAGCCTCCAGAACCAGTCCTTCAGAGAGTCTTCATCCAGTTACTGGACAGTGTAGGAGTATACAGACCCAGTCATCCAGTCCCCATTCCAGATAACTATGAAGTCATTTTAGCTCCCAGAGTTGAACTAATTTGAGCTGAGGCTGTCCTTGGGCCTGCATTAGAAGCTCAATTTCTCCCTCTGCGTCCTTCTGATTCCTTCCTTTTCCTTCCTGGAGATCATCATTAATAAACCTCCTGCATGCTAAACTCCATGCTAAACTCCCTCTCGAGTCAGCTTCCCAATGAGCCCAACCTGCAGCAATCGTTACCACAAATGTAAGCGAAAACATGAGAATATCTAGAATTTAGGACTGCATCACTTCCCATCTGGCTAGCAATGAGACTCTAGCACTCACTGGTGGACAGTGGAACACTGAGCCCCTGGCACAATGCAGTGGTCCAGTCCAGTTGTAAAATCCGCTGCTGGTGGATTATTGGGATGGACACTAGCAGTGGGGTGGGTGCATTGCTATTGCAATGTACCAGATATTTGATGCAAGATGGCCATGTCTTCATACTCCTACACTATCCAGGAACTGGATGATGACTCTCTGAAGAACTGGCTTTGGAGGCTGCCTGTCAACAGCATTCCTAGCAGCGAGGGCAGGCAGCAAGTCTCTCACTGAAGGGGAATCTGTGGTGCAACCCAATGTCTACTACAATATCTAATCCAGAGATCCTTAAATTGTTTTCAATGAAAAGCTATTGTCTACCTTCTTGTGTGTGTGTGTGTGTGTGTGTGTGTGTGTGTGTGTGTGTGCAACAAGGCCGTTTTATTTCTCACTTGGGTGCAAGCAGACCGAATCCGAGAAAGGACAGGCGAAGGGAGTAAGGGTGGGAATTGGTTTTATAAGTTGGGGTAATTTTGGGGCGCGGGGGTGTTACAGAGCAAGATCAGTTACAGTGCTGGGGGTAGGGGCAAGGAGTATACGTGACCACAAGTTCAGTTACAATGGCAGGTTGGGTAAGGCGGAAGAACAGTTATGATGGCAGGATGGGGCAAGGAGCATTCACATTATCATAAGAACAGTTAAGATGGCAGGGTGGGGTGAGGGGCTTGTCCGGGGAAGCTCCGCTGGGCGATCAGGGACAACGGCCAACGCAGGCGGTGGGGTGGGAGACTATTAGCAGAGGCAGGCAGGACTTCAGACGTTCTGGTTCCAGGCTTGCATATGGAGACCTGACAGCCGCTGCACTCCAGTCTGGGCCACAGAATGAGACCCTTCCAGGTACTGAGGAACTTTTTGATATCAAGAAAACCCACGCAGGCCTCAAATTTCTTCCCTTCCATTGTCCACAATGACCTCTTTGGGCCAAACAACGCTTCAGCCTATTGTCTGCCTTCTTACCTGCACATCTATTGAAGTAAGTGGCTTCTACAATTAGAATTGATTGTGTGTCTCTGTTTCCTACTAAACTGTGAATTATTTGAGGAGAGTGATTTTGTTGTATATATTCTGTATCCCAAATCCTGAGTAAATGGCCTGGGTAATATGCCAGTAATCATAATTATAAGGATGGCAGGGTGCGGTGGCTCACACCTGTAATCCCAACACTTTGGGAGGCCGAAGTGGGTGGATCACCTGAGGTCGGGAGTTCGAGACCAGCCTGGCCAACATAGAGAAACATCGACTCTACTAAAAATACAAAAATTAGCTGGGTGTGGTGGTGTATGCCTGTAGTCCCAGCCATTTGGGAGGCTGAGGCAAGAGAATTGCTTGAACCTAGGAGGCGGAGGTTGCAGTGAGCTGAGATCACACCATTGCACTCCAGCCTGGCAACAGAGTGAGACTCTGTCTCAAAAAAAAAAAAAGTAATTACAAGGACAATGATGGCTATTACTAAGCTTTGCTGACACAGTGGTCCCCCCTTATCCTTAAAGGATACATTCCAAGACCCCCAATGGATGCCTAAAACTGTGAATAGTACCAAACCCTATCAATACTATATTTTGTTAATCTGATGACTGAGATGGCTACTAACTGACTGACAGGTGGGTAGCATCTACAGCATAGATCTGATGGACAAAGGGATGATTCATGCCCCAAGTGAAATGGACTGGATAGCATGAGATATCATCACGCTATCCAGAATAGCATGCAATTTAAAATGTATGCATTGTTAATTTATGGAATTTCCCAGTTAATATTTCTGGACCGTAGGTGGCCACAGGTAACTGAAATCAGGGAAAGCTGAACTTGGATAAAGAGGGAAGCACTGTAGTCTGGAAAAGAAGAAAGAAAACGCTGAGAGGATTCATCCCAACCTTCTCAGTAGGATAGAAGGAGGTTATTGTCTGCTGCAGTAGGAGAGGACAGAAAGCTGAAGACCAGCTGTAGGAAGGAATTGTCAAAACAGCTGAGTCCTAAGTTTAAATTCCTAACCTAGGAAGATCTGCTGTGCCAGGGTCAGGGCTGTGGATAGGATAAAATGGGACCCTGACTCAAGGAATTTGAATAGCTGGGTTAATCCCCCACCTCCCAAATTTTCCAAGGCTGTAAAAGTGGCTCATTTCCCTATTAAAAAACAACACTCCACCATTGGGTGGGCATTATGAGTCTTCTCCCTGCAAGACCACAACTGGCTTACATGAGATCTGCCCTCACCTCTCTTCTTAGCCACCAATCCTCTAACTAGGGTGAGTTAAATTACAACATAACCCAGCCCACGACATACTGTACCTGATAAGGTAAAAATAAAGAATTGTACCCTTGAGAAGCTCCAAGACCTAGCCGGCATGTACCAGCAGGACCGAGAGGGTGCATACAGAATTGTATTTTGATGGTGCTTAATTAGGAAGTTGAAATATAAGGCTGGATGAATAAGTGTTTGTCCATTTGAGAGCCTCTCCCAGGATAAAAGATCTAATACTCTGGCAGGAACCATAGAAGATAGTGCAAGCTCACATTTAGATGACTCCTAGAAGAACAAAAAGGGCAATGCTCACGTGAAGTGAGGTGGAAATGCCAGAACTGCCATGGCTGATGGTGGAAGAAAGGATAAAACGTCTCAGGAACAGCAGAGAGGCTGGAGTGGATATACTAAGAAAGGCCAGGAAAATCATAAAAGACGATTATGTTCCAAAAGAAGACCCTAAAAAATGTGCTAGTGAGAAGGGCATTAGTATCACTAAGAAATGCAGTGGTGTGGCTCTACCGTCTCAGCCAGGACTGACAGTAGGAAAGCCCACTACAGAACGAGGCTCTCTGATATTAATGGGATGAAAGGACTCCTAAACAGCAGAGGCAAGTTGACAACTCAGAACCTTTAGGAGCCAGGTGGATTCAGTTATCACGAGCAGCAAGACTGGAGCAGGGAGGTTGGAGGAGGTTGCCCTGCAAAGAGGTTATGCAGCTGGTTTCTAGAACATGAATACCTATGGGCAAAATAGACAGGCAGCCAACAGGGGCACTACTCAATTGATACTAACTAAAGAAATCATCAACTGATAATCAGATGACTAAGGGTGGTTATTCCAATATCACCGTTCCTTGCCCATTTTATGACCCAGAGTCCATATACTGAAGAAGAGATCAAGTCCCAGGAGAAAGGACTCTATAATACCACAGCAGGCACACACACACACTTTTGATTCCCCCGGTTCTTTCCCAAAAGGATCTTCGACCATTTACTCAGACAACTGAACTGGAGAAAGGAAGATAACCCAAACATTTTGAGGAATGTTGGACGCAAGATCCAAATTGACACTGATATCCAGAGACCTTTCGGAGGAGGAGCCTGTGGGAGCGAGATTATAAATGGAACCATGGCCAAGGTTTAAGTCACAGTGGGTCTGCTGATACCAGGGATCCATCTGGTGGTCATTTCCTCAGCCCCTGACTGTGTAATCAGAACTGATATGCTTGGTGGTTACCAAACATTGCATCTTTGGTCTGTAGGGTAAACATTAACCCCAGGGGAAACTTCTACCTGCTACCTCCTAGACAAGAAAATAAAAAACAAAATCACAGCCAAGGAGTGTGACAAAAAGTAGGCCCTCAGGATCTAAAGCTGTACTCCCAATGTAGCCCTAACCACATGTGGCTATTGAGGATTTGAAACGTTGTTAGTGCACCTGAGAGACAAATTTATTATTATATTTTTCTTTTTTTTTTTGAGACAAAGTCTCACTCTGTACTTGGGCTGGCATGCAGTGGTGCGATCTCCACTCACTGCAGCCACGTCCCCAGGTTCAAGAGATTCTCCTGCCTCAGTCTCCTGAGTAGCTGGGACTACAGGTGCCCACCACCACGCCTGGCTAATTTTTGTATATTTAGTAAATATGGGGTTTCACCATGTTGGCCAGGCTAGTCTTAAACTCCTGACCTCAAGTGATCCACCTGCCTCAGCCTCTCAAAGTGCTGGGCATGAGCCACTGCACCTGGCCTTATTTTATTTTAATTCATAAAATGTTAAAACTTGTATGTGATTCAGGTATTGGAAAACTTTTAAATATTTTTGGAACAAGTTGAGCATGTGAGTCTACTTTTTCAGTTGTAAATTTCATGAAACCTAAATACAGATTAGTGTTTCTGATAAAACTTTATTATATGACTTGTAATATACTATAAGTATTAATACTTCATACCCAAAGAAAACTATTAAAAATCTCATTAATATTTTATGTTTATTACATATAAGATTATTTTTAAAAGGTTGATTTAAATAAAATATATTACTAAAGTTAATTTTACTGCTCTTTTTTACTTTTTTAATGTGGCTACTAAATATTTTTAAATTACATATATGGTTTGTATTATATATACAATGAAAAGCATTGTTCTAACGGATGCAGAGTTTGTGGTTCCGATCATGTCCCCATTTATTTCACCAGTCTGGCCCCTGCAAAAAGCAGACAGATACTACACCATAGCTGTGCTCCATCGCAGACTCAACGGGTAGAGGGCCCAGTTGGCAGCTGCCATGTGCTTTCCCTCCCAGAACAGATTAACAGTGGCTTAGGTCCATGCTGTGTGTTCTTTGACTTGACAAATGTGTTCTTCCCCATCCTTATTTAAAAAGACAATTCGCATTCACATGGAATAGGCAATAGTACACATTTACAATTTTGCTACAATGGACTCTGACCTGGGTTCAAACTCCAATTTCTACCCACTGTGCCTTTGGCAAGTGACCTCCCCAAACCTTATATTGTCCCATATGTAAAACTGGATTGTGTGCACATCACAGGGTTGCTATGAAGACCCACATGAGCTAAGATGTATAAAGTGCCTGTCCTAAAGTAAGCAATCCATAATTACAGGTGTCTCTTCCCCTCAGTGGTCAGAGAGAAAAATCTTGCATGCTAAGGCAGGTAAAACACCTACTTAAGTTAGAGTAAATAGAATAGTACTTCCATTTTGTTATGATACATACTGGTAAGTGCAGGGAGGGCTGGAACTTAGCCTAACTGTATCTCAGTTGCATAACAGAATTACTTTAGAAAGTTTTTTAAAGAGCCCAGGTACAGTGGCTCATGTTTGTATTCTCAGCACTTTGGAAGGCCAAAGCGAGAGGATCATTTGAGGTCAAGAGTTCAAGACCAGCCTGGGCAACACAGTGAAACTCCTGTCTCTACTAGCTGGTGTGGTGGCATGTACTGTAATCCTAGCGACTTGGGAGGCTGCGACAGAAGAATCACTTGAACCCAGGAGGTGGAGGTTGCAGTGAGCCAAGATCACACCACTGAACTCCAGCCTGAGAGCAAGACAGTCTCAAAAAAAAAAAAAAAGAAGAAAAAGAAAAGAAAGTTTTCTAAAGAAATGGATGATCAGGCCCCAATCCCAGAGATTCTGACTCAATTTCAATTTTAAAATTTATGCTCAATTCAATTATTGGAAAACTTTTATCATTATTACTATTATTTGTAGAGACAGAATCTCACTGTGTTGCCCAGGCTGGTCTTGAAATCCTGGGCTCAAGTGATCCTCTCAGCCGCAGCCTCCCAAAGTGCTGGGATTACAGGGCACGCACCACCTCGCCTGGCAGGAAAACTTTTCAATACATTGAGAACAACTGGTCTCAGGTAACACCCAGGTATTTTTCAAGAGTTGCCCCAGCTGATGCTAACATGCAGCCAGGGTTGAGAGCCACCTTTCCTACCGGGTCATTTTGTCCTAAGTCTTGAATAAGTGATCTCTCCTCCTGTCTGCCTCTCAAAATAAAAACTGAGTGCCCATCAGTCACAGATAAAGATTAATGAGATCACTGTATCTAGTTTGTTCTTTGAGATCCTTAGTAACAGAAGGGAAGTTCAAGATATCATTGGGCCATTGTCATTATTATCACTTCCAGTTTCAAGTAGGAATTAGAAGTCGGAGACAGATCCCTTCTCCCCCACTCAGTCTTCCCCAGTCCTGGATGTATTATTCTGAGTGTGTTGTGAGGGCTGGTGCCGTCGGAAGTTTCTGAAGCATATTAATGTGGAGGCCAGCCCAGCGCAGGTGTGAGCTAGAGTCTGATGCTGTTTGCCATTAAATACAGCAACCCTGGTGTCAGCATATTTGCAACACATTTCAAGTTTGGGTCAGGAGGCCAGGAGCTGATGATGGATTTATTTATTTATTTATATATTTATTTTGCTTACTGGCAAATTTGAGATTTGTAGGGTTCTCAAGCTGCTGCCATCAAACCATCAGGTTATGGAGAGTAGGCATCAATGGAGAGGGAAGAAAATAGATTCTGGTGGCGACATTCTGTCTGGTCAGCTCATCACCCTTCCCCCCAATTTTCCTTCCCCATGGTAAAGCAAGGCAGTAAGAGCTGACAACTGAGGCAGAGGAAATTGTCATTGGCCTGCTGACAGGGACACTGGCAAGAGCCACTTCTGCCATGGAGCAGCAAATCAACTTTCCATTTTGTATTAACTGTTCAGCCAAATTTTCACAGCTGCTTGGCACCCAAAATGGGTGTGGTCAATTACCACCAGGGCCTGTACTGACAATGTGTATTCTACCTTTCATTGCCAAGGCCCCCTCACTAAGCTGACATAGAGAGTCAAGAAGGGCTGGGCATGGTGGATCATGCCTGTAATCCTAGCACTTTGGGAGGCCAAGGTGGAAGGATCAGTTGAGGCCAGGAGTTCAAGGCCAGCCTGGGCAACATAGTGAGACCCCCCCATCTCTATTTGGGAGGCTGAGGCAGGAGGCTTACTTGAGCTCAGGAGGTCAAGGCTTCAGTGAGTCATAATCACACCACTGCACTCCAGCCTGGTTGACAGAGCGAGATACAATTTAAAAAAAAAAAAAGGCAGGGGGCTTAAGGTCTTCCAGGGCAGGGGCCAACCCTCGCACTGTTAGTTTATGGCTAACATGGTTCTCACACACACACACACACACACACACACACACACACTCACTTTGGGGAAATGTTTAAGTCATGCTATTTCTAATCTCTGTATCTTTTTACTAAAAACAGAAAGAAAAAGCCACCAATTCTCAGTAGAAGCAGAAAATCTTGGAATTGGAAGGACCTGAGAGGTGCACTAGTCTAAGCTCCCATTCAATGCCACCCACGTCATCCTCCCTGGGGGAGGCATCTTCCTATCTTGCTTGGTGGTCTCCTATGATGGAAAACTCCCTTGTGGCCAGGAACCCACTGGAATGTCCAAGGCCCTTGTGGGGGTCAATGGGAGTGGGCCACGTGGTGCCCAGATGAAATACTGTTTCCGAGTATATCTGCAGGTGTTTCCAGATGAGGTTAGCATCTGAATCAGTGGACTCGGTGAAACAGATCACCCTTTCCAACAACTGGCATCATCGAGTCCCTTGAGGGTCTGAATAGAACAAAAGTCCAAGGAAGGAGGAATTTACACTCTGTTTTTTCCTGCCTCTTCTTGAGCTGAGATAGCTCCTCTCACTTTCTCCTGCCCTCAGAATGGCATTTACACCACCAGTTCCCCTGGCTCTCAGGTCTTCAGACTGACCGCATCACACCACTGGCTTTCCCAGGTCCCCGCCTGACAGACGGCAGAAGTCCTCCATAATCACAAGAGCCAATTTCTCACCATAAACCTCCTTTTATAAATTACATGTATAGAAATCAATATCTATCACCAGTAAGATCTATTGCCTGGTTGCCCTGAAAAACCCTGACTCAGACAAGCCCTGTCCCCAACCTACTTCAAATAAATGTCTTCACTGTGGTTTCAAAATGTAGTACACCAAAAATTGTTCAAAGTGCTTCCGAGAAAGCAGAGCAACCCGTGCAGCTGCCTGGCTCTGCGCACCAAGGACGCCCAGTGGCAAACACAGAGTCAGAAATCGCAGCCACGGATGCATCGGACACCTGGAGCTGCTCAGCACTCACGCTTTTCAGCTGCCTGGAAAGTCCCCCTGGAGAGCAGCGCAGACGGGGCTTTGTTTTCCTCTTGCCATTTCTTTTTCGCTTTTCCTTTGAACATTTTCAAATCCTTTTTTCTCTTCCCACCCATCTGGCAGCCACTGCCCGTCCAAAAGCTGTGAAACTCTGTGGCTTCACAACCCACATTCCATCCTGAAACAGTATCTGCTCTAAGCCCCGAGATGATGCCGCTTGCTCTCTGCTGGAAGGGCATGTATTTTGTGTGGTGTAATGGAAGGAGAGAGGGGTTTGCAGTGACTGAAGATTGGACTCAAAATCTAAACCTCCCACTTACAGCTTTGTGCCCTTGAGAAAATTAATGAGCCTCTCTGACTATTCTCTCCTCTGTAAAATGAGGTTGATACCTATCTTTGAAAAGTTAAGAAGGCCAGGATAGGTGGCTCATGCCTATAATGCCAGCACTTTGGGAGGCTGAGGTGGAAGCATCCCTTGAGCTCAGGAGTTTGAGACTAGCCTGGGCAATATAGTCAGAACCTGCCTCTACAAAAGGGCATGGTGACAGATGACTGTAGTCCCAGCAACTCAGGAGGCTGAAGGGGAAGGATCACTTCAGCCCCAGAGGTCAACGCTGCAGTGAGCCGTGATCTCGCCACTGCACTCCAGCCTGGGCGACAGAGCGAAAACCTGCCTCAAAACAAAAACAAACAAAACCTGCCCCTTCCTTGCCTGGATTTCTTTACTCCAGGGGTGGCTAAGTCACTCTGTCCTGGCCAATCAGATGTAAAGATTTCTGAGTGGATTTCTAGAACTCACAGATACTGTTTTTTTCCTGATAAATGGGAGTGGACTTAACTGACAAACGTGTTTGGTTCTTCATATTTTCTGCTTCCTTCTTGAAATGCAAATGGGACACCCAAGGTGATGCAGCCACCTGGTAGTTCTTTGCTGGGTGCTGGGGACATAGGGGTCACAAGGGGCTTTCTAGTGTCACTACACTTGCAGTCCAGTGGAGGACACAAACGTGCAAATGCAAAATCACAATCCAACATCCTGAGTCCTAACAGGGAGAGGGAGGGATGTAAAATATGGCACCAGCCTGAAACACGAAAAACACACACCCCAAATTATATGAAAACCCTCAAATTATAAAATCAATGCCTACAGAAGGAACATTCCCCTATCTTACCTAAATCTGGGGATGGGGCCAGGAGTTCAAGACCAGCCCGGGCAACATGGCAACTCAAAAAATATATATATAAATACATCAGGGCGTGGTGGTGTGCCTGGGACAGAGGATCACTGAAGCAAGGCGGCAGTGAGCTGAGATCATGCCACTGCTCACCCCAGCCTGGGTGACAGAATGAGACTTTATCTAGGAAGGGAAGGGGAGGGGAGGGGAACAGAGGGGAAGGGAGGGGGCAGATCAAGAATAAAACTTCCAAGAATATTGGGTGAAGATTGAAACAAATTTTTTAAAACTTTGAGTCAAGACTTTGGTATCAGACAAGTGTGGGTTCAACTCTCAGCTTTGTGTTTTACTCCCTCTTTAACAAGGGCAATTTATATAAAGATTCCTATGAGAAATAATCAAGGCAATACATGTAAAGTGCTTGGCACAAAGTACATGTTTAATAAACCTTGTAATGAGGATGGTGCTCCCCAGGGGTTAAAGTTGGTACAGAGATTACTTAAGAAACAGAAGCAATATTGTAATCCAGAATTCAAAATTGAACCAATAAGATACTATTTTTTACCTAACTGCCACTGACAAACATTGATAAACATCTAATGCCTAGTATTGGTGAGAATATGGGGGAAAGGCCCTTTCATGCCATGATAATAGAAGTACAAATTGATACAAACTTTCTGAAGCCAATTATAGCAACTCACATCAATAGTCTTAAAAGTGTACAAACCCTTGACCCAGAAATTTTACTTCCAAGAGTTTATCTAAGGAAATTACCATGAATGCGTGCCAAGACAGATACCCAAATACATTCACTAAGGATTGTGAATGATTAGCAAAAGTTGAAGGGGATGGGGAAGGAAAACTCAAATACCCAACAAAAAAGACTAAAGAAATGATGATAGAATACCCAGAAGCCAGGCTGGGCACAGCGGCTCACACCTGTAATCCCAGCACTTTGGGAGGCCAACGTGGGCATATCAATCCCAGCACTTTGGGAGGCCAAGGTGGGCATATCATTTGAGGCCAGGAGTTTGAGACCAACCTGGCCAACATGGCAAAATCCTGTCTCTACTAAAAATACAAAAATTAGCCAGGTTTGGTGGTGCATTCCTGTAATCCCAGCTACTTGGGAGGCTGAGCCAGGAGAATCACTTGAACCCAGGAGGCAGAGGTTTTAGTGAGCTGAGATCACACCACTGCACTCCAGCCTGGGTGGCAGAGCAAGACTCTGTCTCAAAAAAAGAAAAAAAAAAAAGAGTACTCAGAAGTTATTGACAATGACATAGTAAGGACTGAAGGACACAAGAAAATTTTTACAACGTATTTTAAAATTTAAGAATCTGGTTTCAGAACACAGGGAAACGTCTACCATTCAATAAGAAAAATGCCATAGATACACTAAAATATCATATGCAGTCATCCCAGGCAGTGGGAATAATAGCTACAATCATCCTTTAATTATTGGATTTACATATTTTTAAACTGTGCCTTGAAAGAACATGTGTTGTTTTTTGCAACTTTGAGGAATAATTAAGAGAACAGGAAGTCCTCCCTCAGCACCTGTGGCCGCCCGATTCCTGAGGGTCGGCCCCACACAGGCGCCACACGAGATAGAGATCATACCTCATGCTTGCTTCTCTGCTCCATGGATTCCAGGCTGTCCATGGAGTAAGGTCTTCTCCTTGCGAAGATCAATTTCAGGGAATATTTATGCGACCACTCCTGAAAATGCCTGTAAAAAGATTTTTTTTTTCCAAATGTGAATTGTTCTTTAACAAGTACAGCAAAGCAAGAAAACATTATTTTTGGAAACAAATGAAATATATCCAAAAAAGCTGTGGAACGTAGTGGTGGAAACAAACACGTTTCTATATCTGTGCATCCACTTCTCTTCCCACCTAGCGTTTTCCAGTAAGGGAATCATTTTTGTAACCTCCGAAAATGTCACTGTGGGGGCAAAAGTGACTTGTTTCAGGGCCAGGCTTGAGTGCTAGGAAGGTGGGATTGGGCTCCAAGCCCTGAGACCTGCACTACCTTAGAAGTGCTGCAGAGAAGAGACTGGATGCCTTTTTGTTATGTTAATGGCCTTTAGCTTGATGCCTTTTGGCTGTACTCTGTTTTGGAGAAATAAATTAAAGGTGTTAAGCTGAGAAGAGTTAAAATTGATTTCCTCTTTGTGCTTTTCTATATTTCCCAAATTTTCTAAAACAGAGATGAATTACCACTGTGACTAGGTCATTGTTATTATTTTGTAAGAGAGGGATGAGGTGACAGCCACAGCTACCTCATGGTGTCATTTCAAGTGCCCTGCGAAGATCTCCGTTGCCTCCCGAGGCTGCCTGAAATACTTTTCACTGAAAATAGGGACTTTCATCTCAATGAGATAAAGCTTAAAATTCAAAATTCTGGACCAGAGATGGAAAAGGACATGTCCCTATTTGCACACTGTGGTGTAAATATCTAATCATACTTTGCTGGGCTGTACCTTGGGAATGGGCTCTTTATTTAGGGGTTCATAGCTTCAGCCTCCTCTCCTAACTCCTTTTTTCCTTTTTTCTTTTTTTTTTTTCACCCGAGACAGGGTCTGGCTTTGCCATCCAGGCTGGACTGCGTTGGCACAGTCACAGCTCACTGCAGCCTCAACCTCCCGGGCTCAAGCAATCCTGCCACTTTAGCCTCCTAAGTAGCTGGGACTACAGGTGTGTGCCACCATGTCCAGCTGATTTTTGTATTTTTTGTAGAGACGGAGTGTCACCATGTTGCCCAGGCTGGTCTTGAACTCCTGGGCTCAAGCAATTCGCTCACCTCAGCTTCCCAAAGTGCTAGAATTACAGGCACATGTCAACGTGCCTGGCCCCTAACTCCTAACACAACTCTCTAGTCCGGGGTCCCCAACCAGTACTGGTCCTTGGTCTGTTAGGAACCAACCGGCACAGCAGGAGGTAAGCAGCAGGTGAATGAGCAAAGACACATCTGTTTTTACAGCTGCTCCCCATGGCTCCCATTACAACCTCAGCTCCACCTCCTGTCAGATCAGCAGCAGCATTACACTCTCATAGAAGCACGAACCCTATTGTGAACTGTGCACCTGAGAAATCTAGGTTGCGTGCTCCTTATGAGAATCTAATGCCTGATGATCTGTCACTGTCTCCCATCGCCCCCAGATGGGACTGTCTAGTTGCAGGAAAACAAGCTCAGGGCTCCCACTGATTCTACATTATGATGAGCTATATAATTATTTCATTATATATTACAGTGTAATAATAATAGAAATAAAGTGAGCAATAAATGCAATGCGATCGACTCATCCCGAAACCATCCCACACCCTGGGTCCATGGAAAAACTGTCTTCTACAAAACCAGTCCCTGCTGCCAAAAGGTTGAGGACCACTGCTCTAGGTCCTGTGGGTTGATTTTGCTCTCCGTTATGGCTAGGTAAACAGAAATGAACACCCAGCCATTGGTCATGGGTGGGCAAGGATGGTGCCTTACAATTAACCCAAAGAGCACTGTGCACGGCACTGCTCCCCCTAGCTCCAATAGAGGCATGGGGTCAGCTAGTCCAGCTCCCCAAGTCTGAATTCCCCATTCCCTTGGTCTCAGAAAGGTACTGAAGCCCCACGTTCAGTTGGATGAGGAACGTCCTAGACCTCAGTGCTCCACAGGAGTGACCCTAAAGCCAGACTCACTGCCAGGTCCACCTGAATGGTCTCCTGGGTTACTGCTCAAGTGGCCCAAGGTTTGAAGCCACTATGAGCGGGCATCAAATCCTAGCTACCCTCCTCCTTTAGGTCACCTTGGCCTCACTCTTCACACTCGCTGACCTCAGCTCCCTCACTGGTAGTGAAGGATATGGGTCACACCCTAAGCTCAATACACAGTCATTATTATTCATGAATTCATTAGCTGCCTTATTTCCACTTCCAGATGCAGACTTGTTTACAGCCCTGGATATAAAGGAATCGAAGACCAAGAACGTAATGGCTATTAGGTTATATTTGTTACAGTTCTCATCATTTTTCTCGTCTGGTCCACTGATCCACAAAAAGTACGTATATAAATAACAGGCAACCAGGTGCCTCATGCAAGGGGGGGAGATCCTAAATAATCTTGCTTTTGTGGGTTTCTATTTTCCAGAAAAAAAAAATTAATAAAGAAATACTAAAGGATTTTTTCTACTTTAACATTTTTTAAGTGTACCAAAACTTTATTAAATACACAAATAAAAATAGTATATGTCATTTTTAAAAAAATTATAGCCAGTACAGGATAAGAGGGGGGAAATCCATTGGAAAAGAAGGCGGAACAACCCTAGAACAGGAGATGGAGTCGTGGATGGGCCCAGAGCTCACTGCGGCATCCAAGAGATGCTCAAGGAAAAGCAGTGAAGGGCTGTAGGGAAGAGGTGGTGGGGAAGCCCCTGAGGGAAAACGGAGGCTCTGAAAGGAAGGAGAATGACGGGGAAGGCAAACGTCTCCTCCTCCCACCCACACCCTCTGCGGGATTCCCCGCTCTGCTTCCTGGAGCCCTTTTCTGCCGGGAAAGCAGGAGCCTGACTAGTCCTTCATGGCGGGGAAACAGCGCCCTCGTGTGGACCGCCGGGTTGTTGGCGCTGCAGGTCGTCTGGGTCCGTTGCCTTTTCACTACCCAGGACACACATGGTTTTAAAGCAATTGAGAAAGCCGCATAAGCAGCACCCCCAAGAGCTTCTTTGCGGAAAACCTGATAAGGAGCAAACAGAAATAAGCCAAGGCTGGCGATTTCCCTCACCCACATTATTCACCTCCGGCAACTATCTGACTCTATTTCCCTTTCAAATGCCTAACTTCGGGGGTGCTCACCCCAACAGGGAGCGGCTCCTGTAGCAACCCCAGCCGTGCACCCCTCAGAGGCGTAAGGGCAGGGAGCTGGCAGAGCCATGGGAACAAACGTGGGGACGTGATTGGCCTAGGATGCGAAGGATCCATCCTGGCTAGAGGGGAGCTGGGCAGCCGCTGGATCTACCCAGAAGATGCTGCGCCCGCCCGGGGCGGTTCACACACAGATTCACACACAGGATTCCTCTAGGGCGCTGCTGTTGCTGGAAATGGTTCTAGAAACGCCCCTTCGGGGTGTGCAAAGATTTCTGTACAAAGGTGTTGTTTGCAGCTTTCTTTGTAAATCTGCCATTTTGGAAGCAGCCTAAGAGCTAACAGGAGGGGCCTGGTCAGATGCAGAGCGCGGCTCCGGTCCGTGGAAGGCCGTGGAGGCATTAAGAATCATGCGGCAGCCTAGGTACCACGGAGAAATCCTATCTCTACGAGTAATACAAAAAATAAAATAGCCAGGTGTGGTGGCTCACACCTGTTGTCCCAGCGACTTGGAAGGCTAAGGTGGGAGATCACTTGAGCCCAGGAGGTGGAAGCTGCAGTGAGCCGAGATTACACCACTGCACTCCAGCCTGGGGACAGAGTGAGACCCTGTCTCAAAAATAAAAAATAAAGATACCACATCCAGCCATTCACTTCCAACCTATGCACTGCTCTGTGGGCGTATGCTTTCCTTCCATTAAAAGAAAATTACACTTAAAAAATAATGCAACAGTCAGTTTAATGGCAAATGAGCACATATGCTCAATGTCATGTTAAATTTAAAAATACAAATCTGAGCGCTGCACCCTAGCCACCCGCCAGCCATTCCTACCCATGTCTTAGGCAGGTGAGGCAGGCAAACTCTCCCAAGCAAATCAGAAACATCCTGGGAAGCTCAGCTGATGGAACAAAGGACTCCTGGCATCCAGGATCTTCCAATGCCAGCATTTGAGCGATACCCTAACGAACCAGCCTTGTCCCGCGCAGGAGGTATCGTGTGAAGCTGTTATTGATTGTTTACAGGTTAGTATAAAAGGGTTTATCGGTGTAGTGTAATCGTTCTGAACCAGGGTTGGGGTCCGGCTCTGAACTTAAATTCTCACTCTGTTGTTTACTACTGTTTGATTTGGAGTGATGACTTCTCTCTCATTTTCCTCAACTGAAAAGTGGAGATGTAATCCCTATACCTCTCAAGATTGCTGAGGAATTAAATGTGGCAGTCAGGCTGCACCATATGAAGCTGGTGGTTTTGTGGGTGTAAAGTGGGTGATCCCCAGCCATTTCTGGTTCAATCAGAGCGCACTGGGAACTAACTCAGCACAGTGCTGGCAGGCGGTCAGCACTTGCTCAGCCTCTGCAGGATTCCATCCCCATTCCACAGACCAGGCTGTAAGAGTGGAATGTGGGAGAAAACGGAGCTGCAGGAAGGCATGCAGGGCCTGGGAGGGAGCTGTGGGAGGAAGGAGGGAAGAAGCCTCAAAACGCAGCATGGCCAAAGGTTGGTCAGCCTCCCTCTTGCCATTTGAAAGATACTCCACCCCCAACGAATGCACACACCCTTCACCCTCCTGACCTTGTTAAATTTACTTCTACATGGCAGAACTTTTTCCCCCAGTCTGAGCCCTCCGGGATCCACCTTGTGACCCAAAGGGCTAATGTCACAACAGGGACCATGAACCCTCGCTCTAGCTTCTCTCCTGGGCACAGGTTTGCTGGCAAGTGCCAAGGTGTCGGATATTCTTCCTCCCACCCTGGGGAAGGTGCAGAGGCTGCAGCTGAAGCAGCCTGGCCTGGTGCTCCCCTTGGTCCTAATTAACTCAGTTACCAGAAGTTCCATTGCACCCAAGACTGAGATACCCAATTCTGAGGAATGGGGAACCACTGGAGACACAGTCGGGGGGCAGGAAAGGAGAAAACCATCACAATTCAACCTGGCGGGGACTTGCGTGGAAGATAATTCAAGGTTGGGCATTTTCCTGGGATATCAGATTCTGAATCAACTTTCATCTAAGATGAAAGGTCTGTCCTGCCCCAGCCAGAGCTGGCAGTGTCCCTTTACCAGGGACTTGGTGCTTTCTCAGTGCCACCCTTGAAACTCAGAACTGAGTGGGAACACTCCACTGATGGTTTGGGGCTCAGTAAGAAGGCAGATGGGGTGCAGGAGAAATGGTGGTTTCAAAGGCTGTTCCATCGTTGGGTTAGCTACTCTAAGGATAACATGTACAACCATTAGAAAGAAGATCCGCATGGCTCATGTCATTTAGGGCTCTCACCAGCCCTGTGTCAAGAGTCATAGGCATTTTTAATAAACACGTGGGCTCAGAGAAGCTAACGATCATGCCCAAATTCACACAGGAAATATGTGAGAAGCCAGCACCCAAACCCACACTCCCTGTCTCAAAATTCATTATCTTACTGAATTGCCACAAATCTACTGGAGAATACTTGTTCTAGGATAGATTCTCAAACTACAAGGCCAGAAAGCCTTGGATACTGCCAAGTTATGTCAAGGAAGCTGCTAATATAGATTGGATATTAAGCATGGCCCACAAACTTAACAAAAAAAAAGAAAAAGAAAAAAGTATGCCTCGCCCAATCACCCCTTCATGCATCAATCCAACTGCTATTTACCAATATTTTTCAAACATCTATAGATGTTGTTATGATGATTAAGATACAATTCATTGTATTGCTGCTTCCTGTTGTCGCTTGGTTACTGCAGTAATAGGCAACTGTGCACTTCCCGTGGCTTCCAGCACCCAGCATTTATTTCCCACCTGATTCCATACCAGCTGCAGGTTGGCTGAGGTGGGCTCTGCACTGCTCCGTAAGTCTTCTCATTCAGGGACTCAGGCTGAAGGACAGCCTCTGACTGTGACATGCTGCCAGAAACCTAGCTAATCCACAGGGTCGTATCTAATCCCATGTCCTGTCACGGCCTGATAAGTAGGGGTGGATGGCCACTTCACCTACCGGAGGCACAGGAAGGGCAGGAATGTATTTGTTTTGAAAACAAATAATCATGATTGGGTGTGTGGCTCACACATGTAATCCCAGCACTTTGGGAGGCAAAGGTGAGCAGATCACTTGAGCCCAGGAGTTCAAGACCAACCTGGGAACCTAGTGAGACCCTATCTCTACATAAAAAAAAAAAAAAAAAAAAAAAAATTAGCTAATTAATCAGCTGGGTGTGGTGGTGTGCACTTGTAGTCCCAGCTACTTGGAGTGGGAGGATTGCTTGAGCCAGGGAGATCGAGGCTACAGTGAGCTATTATCATGCCACTGCACTCCAGCTTAGGCAATAAAGACCCTGTCTCCAAAAAAGGAAGGAAGGGAGGGAGGGAATGAGAGAGAACAAAAGAGAAAGAGAGAGAGAAAGAGAGAAAGAAAGAGAGAAAGAAGAAAGAAAGAAAGAAAGAAAGAAAGAAAGAAAGAAAGAAAGAAAGAAAGAGAAAGAAAATAATCATTAACAATAATGCAACCTACCATTTTATCCATTTTTTTTAATATGAGATGGGGTCTCACTATGTGGACCAGGCTGGTCTCGAACTCCTGGCCTCAAGCAATCCTCCCAACTTGGCATCCCAAAATGAAATGCTGAGATTACAGGTGGGAGCCATCATACCCAGCCTTTATCCATTTTTCCTATGAGCAAATACTTAAGGTAGAACTATGATGAGGAAGCTCTCACAGTTAAAAAAAAAAAAAAATTGGGAGACTCCTGATAGAGGAGATAAGTTGAAAATGAGTTCTATGCTTATACTTTAGACACTGTTGGTGGGGATGCAAATTCATTCAGCCCCTATGGAAAGCAATTTGGATATTTCTCAAAGAACTAAAAACAGAACTACCATTTGACCCAGCAATCTCATTACTGGGTATAAGCCCAAAGCACAATAAATCGCTCTACAAAAAAGACACCTGCACTTGTATGTTCATTGCAGCACTAGTCACAGTAGCAAAGACATGGCATCAGCCTAGATGCCCATCAACGTGAATTGGATAAAGAAAATGTGGAACATATACACCATGGAATATCACACAGCCATTAAAAGGAATGAAATCATGTTCTTTGCAGCAACATGGATGCAGCTGAAGGCCATTATTCTAAGTGAATTAACACAGACACAGGAAGACAAATACTGTATGTTCTCACTTGTAAGTGGGAGTTAAACATCAGGAACTCAGGGACATAAAGAAGGCAATGATAGACACCGGGGATTCCAAAAGCGGGAAGGCAGGCAGGAGGGCAGGTGTTGAAAAACTACCTACCTACCTACGTGTGCTACTTGGGCAGTGGGATCATTAGAAGCCCAAACCTCAGCATCATGCAACATACCCATGTCACAAACCCGCACATGTACCCTCTGGAACCAAAATTTTAAAAAATTAAGAAAACGCAGTTCTAAAACACTGATCACCCCCCTGCCCAAGCCACAACAGTCATTTTTCACATTGGTGGAAGATGGCATCTCCAGATGGAATTCAATATTTAAATATGGGTTTTAAGGTCAAACTTAAGTTGTCCCATCTGTCCTGAGGAGCCTCTGAAGCGGCTTCAGATGGTGGAAGTCCATGGGAATGCCGTTCGCTGGCCTCCACAACAAGACTGTGTGAAATGACTTCCACTGGCAACGCTGGGGCAAGAGTCTAACAGAACTGCACAGACTCCTGGGAATTCACCTCTTCGAGAAACATTTATATCGTGGGGACTGAGAGCAGCGTGAGATGCAAAGATGTGTAGGACACCAGCCTCACCCTCACAGCGCTTGCAGTGGAGCCTCCCAGCCTCACTTAAGGAGCAAAACCAAGGCTCTGAGTTTCCATGGCTTGGCCAAAGTTGCACATACAGGGTCAGCGAACACAGGGGGCTTGACATCAGGTGTCTTTTTTTGGTTTGTTTTTGACAGGGCCTCATTCTGTCACCCAGGCTGGAGTGCAGTGGTGCAGTCTTGGCTCACTGCAGTCTCGACCTCCCAGACTCAAGTAGTCCTCCCACTTCAGCCTCCAAATAGCTGGAAATATAGGCTCACACCAGCAAGCCTGGATAATTTTTTAATGCTTTCTAGAGACAGATTTGTTGCCCTGTCTCACTATGTTGCCCAGGCTGGTCTCGAACTCCTGGGCTCCAGTGATCCTCCCGCCTCCATCTCCCTAAGTGCTAGGATTATAGGCACTGCATCTGGCCAAAATCAAGTGCCTTGACTCTCTTTCTCTTTTCTCTACACCATACACTTCCTTAATTCATGTAATCTTCAGCTGAATTCCTTTCTTAGTTTTGTGGTGTTACTTTTTCTTCTCAACAACAAGGTAATGTGGGGCCACCTCCCGATAACAAAAGGGAACTGGTAGGAAAGAAAAACAAGCCCCCTGAGAGCAGGTGCCAGCTGCCCGTAACCACAGGCCTCAGATGAGGGAAGAGAACCCAGCACTTTTTAAAATTATGTAAATGATGAAAGCCACCTTTTGCTACCTCCTTTCCATCAGACTCTTAGTGCATTTGAGGCTTTGATTAATGAGGCTATATCCAAGAATGATATTCGTGTTACCCAATAAAGACACCATGGGGTTGTTCCGGGTCCAATTTTGGCAACTTGCTCAATATTCAAGCTGGGCTTTTTCTTCTCCTTGTATCTTATCGACCAGGTACAAAAGGATGTTGTTTAAATGAGAAAATCTCTTCCTTTGCGTACTGTTCTAAACTCAGTGGGTTCTCTTTGCAGCCAGGTGAGAAAAAGTTGCAATTTCAATGCAGAGAGCCCTTCTGAATGCCTGCGGCCTGGGAGGTATAATGAACAAGTTTCAGTCTTGGATCAGTTCCCAGACCCACAACCCGAGAACGCCGTGGTGTCTAAACAGAAGTCCCTGGCTTTCTTTCAGTCTCAAGTCTTATTAGGTTTGACGCTTCTTTATTATGTTTTGTTCTGCATCTCTAAATCCCCCTTCTAAAGCATAATGCTGCAAACATGGGGTCTGCACGCCCAAGAGCATTGTCCCTTGGTCGCCATGGTAACCCAAGCGCATCCACAAAGCACTTTACTCCAAAGGAAATAGGGAGCTCAGGCTATGAGCTTGCACCTTGCACACACCCCCACCCCAGCAGTGAACATCCCCCTGGGAGTTTCTGTTTCTGCGCCAGAGTTGGCAAAAGCCAAAGGGGCCAGCACAACTGTGTTTTATCAACTTCATTAAAATACCTGGGATACACATTCAATTTCTATTTATTATTGTTTCACCTGTGCCGGGAGGGGAGCTGCTGGCATTTGACAAACGGGCTGAGAGGCTGTCAAGTTTCACTCCGGAGTTGGTGGGTAACAGATGCCGAAATGTGGTTTCGTAATAGCAGACTAGGACTTTGTACTTTTACAGCACTTTTCATCGGTGAATCTCAAAGCCTCCCTCATTAGTCCCCAAGGGTCCCTGGAAAGGAGGTGAGTGGTGAGTGGGTCCCCCCACATGGCAAGCCCAAGGCAAGAGGAGGCCTCAGGCTAGTTGCCTAGACTGAAACAGGACACAGACGCACAAACGGGCCACTGGAGCCCCAGTCTGGTGGAGCTGCGCTAATCGTGTAATTACCCTGCAATCATGCCCATCATTTGCATTTTTAATTCCACTCATTAAACGTCATTAAATGTGGGGCTTCTGTTTAGGGAGTCTTGTCTCCACACATCTCAACTGTCTGAATGCCTGTGGCTGGCCTTTTTATGCAGTAACCAGGCATCCTGATAGACAGGTTGCGGGAAACATTCACTTGGTCCCACCGTGAAAGAATACACGAGCTACCTAAGTAGAATGTCCCGGCTCCAGCGGTGGCTGAGAAATGGTTACTTTATGGGAACACAAAACAAAGTCAGTTATGAAAGTCCCTGTGCCCAAGACTGAGAAACTTCAGTAAACCCTAAGTCATCTAAAAACTTCCTCCCCACCCCAAACCAAAGGGTGTTAAAAGTGAGCAGAGTCTTGGATAATATCTAAACCCAACACCCCCACTTTCAGATGAGAAAACTGAGTCCCAGAGGCGTTTCTCGAAAAACCCTCAAGCCCCACAGCTGGTCAGTGGCAGAGGGAATCCCAGAGCCCAAATTGTTTACACGCCCTCTCTATAATAACCTCCAGGTGCTATGAGAAACCTGCGTGGAAACATTTCTACAGGTGTATCGCCCTTGAATATCAGCAACACAAGCTCCCTCTGAACAGGGATGTTGTCCGTTTTTTTTCCTCAGCTGTAACCCAGAAAAGAGAACCTAGCACATAATGAATCCCCCATAAATTTTTGTGTTGACGATAGGACATCTACACTGATCTTAATCAACACAGGTCAAGATCCTAGTGATCGAGGTCAAGAAAGGGAATAATAAGGCTGGGCGCGGTGGCTCATGCCTGTAATCCCAGCACTGTGGGAGACCAAGGTAGGTGGATCACCTGAGATCAGGAGTTCAAGACTAGTGTGGCAAACATGGTGAAACCTGGTATCCACTAAAAATACAAAAATTAGCCAGGCATGGTGGTGCAGGGCTGTAATCTCTGCTGCTCTAAAGGCTGAGGCAGGAGAATTACTTGAACTCAGGAGGCAGATATTGCAGTAAACCAAGATCACACCACTGCATTCCAGCCTGGGCGACAGAGATGAGGAGGAAGAGGAGGAGGAGGAAAGAAGAGAGGGAGAGGAGGAATAGGAGAAAGAGGAGGAAGAAGAAGAGGAAGAAGAGGAGGCAAGGAACCAGAAAAGCATATTTTCCCTACTTAAGATTCAGTTCAAATGCTACCTCCTCAAAGAGGCCTTTTCTGATCCCCTGTTCACTGTTTACCTCCCTCGCCCCATTCATTCCCTTTCATTTGGTTCCATTTCATTCCTGTTTTATTTTCATTATAGCAGTTATTAATATTTAAAGGGACCTCATTTGTTTTCCAACTATCTCCTCACTCTGATAGAAGAACCATGGAATCAAGAATTTTTTTCAGTCTATGAAATTGGCAATTCTCAAAAGAAGATATAAAAATGGCCAGCAAACATATGAAAAAATGCTCAACATCACTAATGATTAAGGAAATGCAAATCAAAACTACAATGCAATACCACCTTACTCCTGTAAGAATGGCTGTAATAAAAAAAATCAAAAAATAATAGATATTATCGTGGATGCAGTGAAAAGGGAACACTTCTATGCCGCTGATGGGAATGCAAACTAGTGCAACCACCATGGAAAACAGTGTGGAGATTCCTTAAGGAACTAAAAGTAGAACTACCATTTGATCCAGCAATCCCCCTACTGGGTATCTACCCAGAGGAAACGAAGTCATTATGCGAAAAAGACCCTTGCACACACATGTTTATAGCAGCACAATTCGCAGTTGCAAAAATGTGGAACCAACCCAAATGTCCATCAATCAACTAGTGGATAAAGAAACTGTGGTATATGTATATATGATGGAATACTACTCAGCCATAAAAAGGAATGAATTAATGGAATTCACAGCAACTTAGATGGGATTGGAGACTATTATTCAAAGTGAAGTAACTCAAGAACGGAAAACCAAACATCATATGTTCTCGCTCATAAGTGGGAGCTAAGCTATGAGGATGCAAAGCCTTAAGAATGACACAATGAACATTGGGAACTTGGTAGGAAAGGGTGGGAAGGGGCTGAGGGATAAAAGACCACAAATGGGTTACAAGGTATACTGCTCGGGAGATGCGTGCACCAAAATCTCACAAATCACCGCTAAAGAACTACTCATGTAACCACATACCACCCGTTCCCCAATAACCTATGGAAATAAAAAATTTTTTCAGAAGTATTTTTGTCAGTCGTGTTCACTGCACCACGGTCAGGGCCTGGACAGTGCCTGACGTATGTGAGATGCTCAGTAGATGTTTGTGAAGTGACAGAGATATAGAGGTATAGAGAAAAAAATAATGAAAGAGAAAGTGCTAAAAATCATCAAAAGTATTTGTTTCACAGCAAGAAATGTTCAGTACTATTGCATTACTCATCTTTTCAACATTAGCAGCCAATCAGAGTTCCATAAGCCCTCTTTAGACTTGAACAAACTTCCAGTCAGTGTGTGTGTACAGAACACATTCGTACAACGTATCATTATCTTCTTGGTTCCAGATCCCACAGTTGATGCTCTCAGTGTTTGTCTGAGCCTCTGGGGCTTTATTCATGTAATTATAGACACAAGTCACCAGTCGGGTGTATAACTGGGTGGAAGGGACTATCTATATAGAACAAACCACCAGCAGGTAGGTTAGGGCCAGAATCACCCAAGGAATCAACCGGCCCTGCTGGTCCATTTTACAGATGTGGGAAGGCCCTGACAGAATAAGGGACCTGCCCTAAGCCACCTACATGCCTAATCTGGGGAAAGATCAGAGCACTTCAAAGGAACAAGTCTGCTTTTTTTTATATTAATGGAAGCTGGATTTGAAAGATGTAAATTAAACTGACCTTAGTTGAACACATTCTCAGGGAGACGACTTCCCCCTTCCAACTATAGGAATCAGTACCCAGAGAAAAATCATGCTCAGAGGTGACACGTCACACAATGTCATCCAAAAAAGAACACAGGAGCAGAAGTAAGCATCGCACCAAACATCCCAGGCAGACTCTCAGGATCCTGGAAAAGCTACGCTGCGACAGTCCTTCACCAATAGCCTCCCTCTGGTGTAAAAGAAATACAGCATCATCAGGCCAACCAGAAGCACGCTATCAGACTCTCTTGGATTTGGTGGGGGAACATCCAGTACAGAACTCAGAAAACACTGACACATCTGTCCTCTATTAAGGTGCCCTCTGTAGTTTCAAAAACGCACCCTGTCTCAGCTCCTCACTCCCAGGCAAGCCAGGTCCCCACAAGGCACAATCTCCTCTGGGCTTTCTCTTCTTGTCCTGGTGGCATAAACTCTCAGGCAACCTGCTCACATCAGCCCCTGCCCTAGTGTCTCCACCTCTCTATTGGAGAAGAGAACACATTCCATGTCCACTGCAATGCTTCCCGTTGCTATCTGAGTTGCTAGGAAGCAGTGAGATGCAGCTGGCAGTCTCTGAGATGCAGCGGGGTGGTGAGAGCCTTTCCTTTGCCTCATGTCAGGGGTAGTGTGATTATTCCATTACTATCTCTGCCCGATCTCTCCTAACCTACAGTAAGTCTGACAATTTTCCCAAACAGGGCTGCCCCGTTTCTAAATATCCACAAGTGCCGTTTGCCAGGGCCTGCCAGTGAAGTGTTTGATCGCTTCAAGATGTGTGTTAATATCAAGTGGCTTTACAGCATGGGAATATGCCTGGCTGGGCCCCTCTGTTTACTGTCGAACCAATATCTTGGAATCCTGCTCTTATAAATGTTTTGTTGTGTGTTTCACTTGACATTTTTTAAAACACCAAAGTTAGCCCTATAAAAACTGATTGATTCCTCTGTGAAGATCCAGGTACTCACGATGCTTCAAGTCTGGTGGCTTTCACTAGAGACTAAGGTGGCAGAGTTCTCTCTGGGCACAGGGAGCAACTCTTGATTGTCTCTGTGGCTCAGGTGTCTGTCTCCTGCTAAGTCTGAGTCCTCCAAGAACAAAGACTTATCCATCTTTATAGCCCACAAACCCAGAGTAGTGCCAGCCACATAGTAAGTGAGTCTTTGCAGAATGAAATGTAGCCTCACTTTTTTCTTTTATTATAGTTAAAATAAACATAACATTGACCATCTAAACTATTTTAAAATGTACAGTTCAGTAACATTAAATACATTCACAGTGTTATGCAATGTCATAAAAAGAAAAATTATTATTAATATTATTATTATTAAGGCAGAGTCTCACTCTGTTGCCCAGGCTGGAGTACAGTGGCACAATCTCAGCTCACTGCAATCTTCACCTCCCAGGTTCAAGCGATTCTCCTGCCTCAGGCTCCAGAGTAGCTGGGATTACAGGTGTGCACCACCATGCCCAGCTAATTTTTGTATTTTTAATAGAGATGGGGTTTCACCATGTTAGCCAGGATGGTCTCAATCTCCTGACTTCATGATCTGCCTGCCTTGGCCTCCCAAAGTGGTGGGACTACAGGTATGAGCTGCCACAACCGGCCTCTTTTTTTAATTTTAAAGGTGCAATGGCTCATCACTGTAATCTCAGCACTTTGGGAGGCCGAGGCGAGAGGATTGCTTGAGCCCAGGAGTTTGAGACCCACCTGGGAAACACAGTGGGACCGTGTCTTTACAAAAAATAAAAAAATAGCTGGACAGGGTGGCACATACCTGTATTCCTAGCTACTCAGGAGGCTGAGGTAGGAGATTGCTTGTGCCCAGGAGGTCAAGGCTGCAGTGAGCCAGGTTGCACCACTGTACTCCAGCCTGGGTGACAGGCAAGACCCTGTCTCAAAAAAAAAAAAAAAGAGAGAGAGAGAGACTCCTTAATAAAACTACTCTAAGTAGTTTCACAGTTTTTCCTAAGAAATATAAAAACAAAAGATAAAATATGGAGCCTGATTTCAAGGCAATCTAGACAACAAGGTGTGACTACTGTTCTCCACTAAATACAACTGTTATCACTTCTTAGCTGTTCTGTGATCGTCTCCCAGTGCTCAAAACATATTCATCAAGCAGATGTGTTGAGCACTCTGTTAGATGCTGGGAATAAACAGATGAACAGACATGGCCAGTGCCTGTGAGGTGCTTAAAGACCAGAGAAGAAACAGATGCTTATTTCTAATTCCCCACACTATATTGCGAACCTCATCAGGGTAGGAGTTTTTGTCATTTTTTCCCCTGCGCTATCCCCAGTATATTGAACAGTGCCTGGCACGCTATAAGCATTTAAAAAATACTCAGTGAATGAATAAATAATGAAAATCTGGCTGGGGAAGTAGGAGCAAGCTTCACCAAAGACATTGGTTGAGTTAGCTCTTGAAAGTATTATTTCTTGAATAAACAGTTACAGACACCCTCACGGGAGAAGAGGGTCTTCTCGGAAGCTTGGGTACAGAGCAGGTGGCATGATTGGATGCTGGAAGAGTAGGACATGGAAAGAGAGGTCAAATCATGAAGGACTTTGTATGCCACCTTGAGGAATCTAGAGTTTTGCTTACATCTTGTAAGTGAAGAATTTTAAGCAAAATATTTGTGCTATGGTCTGAATGTTTGTGCCCACCCAAAATTCATACATTGAAACCTAATTGCCAAGGTGAGGCCTTTGGGAGGTGATTAGGTCATGAGAACTCTGCCCTAATGAATGGGATTAGTGCCCTTATGAAAGAAGTCCCAGAGAGCTGCCTTCCCCTTTCACCACGTGAGCATAACGCAAGAAGGCGCCATCCATGAGGAATAGGCCCTCACCAGACACCAAAAAACTGCTGGATGCCTTGATTGTAGACTTCCCAGCCTCCAGAACTGTGAGCAATAAATTCTGTTGTTTGTAAATTATCTAATCTAAGGTATGTTGTTATAGCAGCCCACATGGACTAAGGCAGTTTGCGGTTTGGAAAAGTCACAGAATTGCATTCCAGATAAGCAGCACTTATCAAAGCACACACATCCCTACCACTCTCCAGGCATCAGAAGCCATTAATCATGTCATATCTGCAACTAATGCTTTGTTTCTATGCAGTCTGCATCACTCCTGCTGAGAAAGTTTCCCAGACTTTCCACTCAAGTCCCGCTTCCCTGAAGTATCATCCTTTCATGGCAAAGAAAAAGTAAATGAGGAGAGATGCCTATGAATCCCTGCACTTACCTTTCCATCTGATATCGTTTGGCTGTGTCCCCACCCAAATCTCATCTTGAATTGCAGCTTCCATAATTCCCATGTGTTATAGGAGGGACCCAGTAGGAGATAACCAAATCATGGAGGTGGTTTTTCCCATACTGTTCTCGTGGTAGTGAATCAGTCTCTTGAGACTTGATAGTTTTATAAAAGGAAACCCCTTTCACTTGGTTCTCATTCCCTCTCTTGCCTGCCACCATGTAAGACTTGCCTTTCACCTTCCACCATGATTGTGAGGCCTTTACAGGCACGTGGAACTGTGAGCCCATTAAACCTCTTTCTTTATAAATTACCCATCTGGGGTATGTCTTCATCAGAAGCGTGAAAACAGACTAATATACCCTCCCATGGGATTACTCTTTTAGCTGCTTCTGAGCATATTGTGTCAGTTCCTGGTTTGGATCCTCCTGGAAGCAGACTCCGAGACAAGGACATGAGAATCAATAGGGAAAGATCCTGGGAAGAACAAGAGAATGAGAAGGGAAAGTAAAGTACAGAAGAGAGAAACAAACAATGAAGGGTGAGCTGGTGAGCTGGTGAGCTGGTGATGGAGCTGCCACGGTGGGAGACTCTGGCCTAGCCCCACTAAAGAACTGTAGAGTACATGTCAGAACTTTCCCCAGGAGGGCCAAGGAAGCTGGGACACTTATCCACCAATTCCTAACCCTCACAGGCTAGGGACCACTCCCTGGGGGCATTAAAGTCTAGGTATCTCTGGTCTCCCCTGTACTCTGGTGGATGGAGCCCTCAGGTAGAGAAGCAGAGAGGTGGGGGCCTCTGTGGTAGGCACCAATGAGCATGCAAAAGAGCTGCCTTTGCTGCTGCAAGTGAACTCAGAGGTGGGCCAAGGGGAAAAGAGCTGGGTTTCAGCAGCGTCCTCTACACCATCTGCCCTACCAGATGTTCCTCTTCTAGAAGAACAGTGGCAGAGGCAATACTGTGTGTCCGCCACCTCATCTCGGGCACACAGGAAGACCACATGACCCAGGCTCCCTTGCCATTTAAGCCATCTCATTCACAGCTAAATTGGAAACTGGGTGCCACTTCTGCCCAATGGAATATGGACAGAAGTTACTAAAGTCACTTTCAGGCCTGACCTTTAAAAACAGCCCATGCAAAGATGTAAGGGTGGTCTGGCTGCAACATCTGTCACCCCAGCGTCCGCCAGGGTTGATTCAGCTGATCTGGCTGGATAGGTAGGTGTGCCCTCCTGCCTCACCACTGCATGTACATCCCTCCTGAAGCTACATGCCTGGTTGAAGAAGACAACCTTCCCCAGTAGAAGAGGGCCACTGTTTGGTTAAGGGTATATAAGTACCTGTATTCCCCTGCTAGAACCTCCAAACAAGCTCTCAAGGTCCATTTGTAGGAGAACATAGGGCAGTCAAGCTTCTAAGACTCCAGACACATCCAAATGAGGTGCTGCATGTGGCAGTCCGCTTTTCTTTTTCCCTTTTTTCCTTATTTTTTTGGAGACAGAGTCTTGCTCTGTTACCCAGGCTGGTGTGCAGAGGCGCAATCTTGGCTCACTGCAACCGCCACCTCCCAGGTTCAAGCAATTCTCCTGCCTCAGCCTCCCAAGTAGCTGGGACTACCGGCACAGGCCGCCACACCTGACTAATTTTTTTGTATTTTAATAGAGACAGGGTTTCACCGTGTTGCCCAGGCTGGTCTCAAACTCCTGAGCTCAGGCAATCCACCTGCCTTGGCCTCACAAGGTGCTAGGATTACAGGCTTGAGCCACTGTGCCCAGCCTCTTTTCTTAAAAACAAGCAAACAAACAAAGCCATGTGATCCTCCAGTTCTTTCTCTTTAGTGACCAACTTGAAGGCCGTATGTTTAAAATGGTAGGAATATAAGATTGAAGGAGGTTTTATCCCTGAGTCACTGAGTAAAAGAGCCCACCAAGGAAAACGGCTCGAATTATGCCAGACTGTGACATGAATGAGAAACAGACAGTCATATGCAGCCCTGAAGATCTGGAGATTCATTACTGCAGAAGCACCGAGCCTGTCCTGACTAACAAAGAATATATATTGGCTCTGCTGAGAATCGCTACATGTTTTGGCAGGATGTTTCTTTTCCCTTTTCCTCTTCATAACTTGAGAAGAATCATTTAATGCAATTTCAGGGCTAAAACAGGGTGCTTCCGTTTCAAGAAACAAATACACTTAGCTGAGCGATGTTCTTACAGTTGGCAGTGAACCCAGGATGCCTGGCCAGAATAGTCCCGACAGCATCTCTCAAGGCCTGCCTCCCCACTTTAAGACCCAGTCCTGGCGGCAGGGTTCAGCTGCCCACTCTTCCATTTAACGCATCTAGAGAAACTACCAATTACTGCTAAACTGCCTTGTGCGGCTCAGCCCTCCGGTCAGAGGATGACATCCGGGAGGGCCATTTCAATGATTATGTAATTAATATTATCATGATATATAACTGCATGTAATGGTTTTTATCGATAGAGACCTTTTCTTCCTTGGCTATTCTTCAAAGTAAGGTTGTTGCTTGTTCTACCTTTGTGACATTCAGGGGCATCCTCTGGCAACATGGTTTGGAGGTTTTACTGTACATCTTTAAGGGCTTTCTTTGAAACCCATGGGCAATGGAGGTTTTGAACTAGGTATGGTGGCTCTACATCACCTTCACAGTCTTAAAAGGTGCCTGTTTACACAAATGCCTGCTCACAAGCCACACAGCAAAGGCCACTGACTCCTCCCAAAGTCAACACTTGGATTTATTGACTGAGAAGGATGTAACTGACCGTAACTTCACCCAGCTCAATATTTGCCCAGAGACAATAAATCTCAACACCAACCCAAACTGAAAGTCGATGGATATGTATTGTTACAGACTTTCTTTTGGCAAGACTAATCCACTGGGTATGGATTTTGAAATAATTTCATTTTGATTGGAGTGTGGGGCTAGCTGGACAGTACAGTCAGAAAACAAAGTTGGGGGTGTGTGATAGGAACAGTTGCTCCTTGTAATCCCATAGTTAAATGCAGTGCTGTGAGCAGCACTTAAAAGAGAAAAAAGAGCCTGTCATCTATCAGGCGTCCAGAAGGGCCGCCTTCTGTGAGATGATGTCATCATAATGGCAGAGTGTGTTAAGTCCTCTGTGAATCCCCACAGGGCATTTGTCCTGCATGAGAATCAATTACAGAAAAGATAAATGGTGCATTAGAAGTGTCTTTTGGCATATATTTCACTTCTGATATATGTTGTTCTGCTGAGCAACAAACGATTTAGATAAACTTCAAGGTCATGTTTGGACCAGAGAGATGTTTTTCATTAGCCAGAGAGTGACCATCCTGATAAGAGAAGCAGCAGTTCGTGGAAAACTGTAAAACACCCGCCCCTCAGGGCAGCCGAAGCAGCCTACCTGGATTGGGCTGAGTGCCCTGGACATCACAGAAAGCCCTGTTAGCATCAGAAGAAGCGACAGTGACGTCTTTGCCCATGATCCCCAACAAAAGCCCTTCTGAGTACACAGAATGATTATTTCTGTGAACTGCAGTTGTACTTCAGGCATGGACCCCGGAGAATACATTTTCCTGGGTCAACTTTTTGTGAATCACAAATCTAGCTGAGTTATGATTTTTTCTTCCTTTGGAGTCTAGGACCTGTGTTAGCAGTTGATTGGCTATCTTGGTCACATTTCTTGTTTTTCCTTAGATTTTTCTTTCTTTTTTTTTTTTTTTGAGATGGAATCTGACTCTGTCACCCAGGCTAGAGTGCAGTGGCATGATCTCAGTTCACTGCAACCTCCGTTTCCCAGGTTCAAGAGATTCTCCTGCCTCAGCTTCCCAAGTAGCTGGGATTACAGGCATCCACCACCATGCCTGGCTAATTTTTGTATTTTTAGTAGATGGGGCTTCACCATGTTGGCCAGGCTAGTCTAGAACTCCTGACCTCAAGTGATCTACCTACCTCACTCTCCCAAAGTGCAGGGATTACAGGCTTGAGCCACCTCACCAGGCGCCTTAGATTTTTTCACACTTCCACAGGTGAAAAGGGAAAGTTGTTCTGGTTCGTGTCTCCATGTGGTCACTTCCTTATCACTGGATCCTCAGACCCATTGCCCAAGGTTTTTTAATTTATTTTTTTGAGATGAGATCTCATTCTGTTGCCCAGGCTGGAGTGTGGCAGCTTGAACCTTAACTTCTCAGGCTCAGGTGATCCTCTCACCTCAGCCTCCTGAGTAGCTGGGACTACAAGTGTGTACCCTCACACTTAGCTAATTGATCATTATTACTATTTGTAGAGATGGGTCTCCCTATGTTGCCCAGGCTTCTCAAACTTCTGGGCTTAGCAATCCTCCCACCTTAGCCTCCCAAAGTGCTGAGATTATAGCATGAGCCACTGTGCCTGGCCCCATGGGGATGTTTATACTGCCTGTCACCTGTCACCACACCCAGTAGGTGTCCCCACAGCTCAGCAGGGCATGCTGCAGTGATGTTGTCCTTATGTCATTTCATCCAGTGCCTCCGATCAGCTGTGACTTAGGGCACTGTCCTCCCAGGACCTTGTTGCAGCCTTAGAATCCTTTTAGTTCCACCCTTCTCCATGTCTATATTCCAGAATCTTGAGTATTTGGGGGCATTCAGTTGCCTTCCCTGTAAAATGTTGTCCTCCATATTTTCATAAAGAGGAATTCAAACATTTTCTCAAGCTTACCCTATGAAGCTTCCCCTAACCCCAAATCTGGGGTGTCTTCTCTGTTCTTCTCTTATAGCCCACTGTAAATACAGAGTCCATATTGTACCCACCTGGCTGTCATCTCTCTAGCCTTATACAGTAAGCACGATGAGAGACAATTTCCGTCTCGTTCACCAATTTATTACCAATTATAAGCATGGCTCTTGCTTGGCACATAGTATATATACATACTCAATAAGTATTTTAGGCATGATTGAAAAAGTTTTAGATTATACAATATCTATGCCCATATTTTTCTACGAGGTCCATAGAGTTGGATTAAGAACTTCAGAGATTAGCTTCCATTTTCCCATTTCTCAAAGTATGAGCAACAGAAGCAGCAAAAAGAAAGGGCCACATTAGGGGTCCAGCACCTCTGGCCCCTTCTCTGTCTCAGGTATATGTGGCTTGTGACTGTGGACTTGCCAAATTAAAGGAAACAAGCCATAATGGTTCCAGTCAAATACTGCTTATGAATTCCTCCCCCTTGTTCCTTGGAAGGTGTGGAACTGAACAAGGAGGACAGCTATGTGGTCAGCAAGAGGGCGGGGTGCCACTCTCCAATCACAAGCACAGGGGGTGGGTATAACTTGACCCTCTGTTCCCACAAAGAAGCGCAGCTCCTGTCTCTGCACAATTGCTCCATCACCGATCTTATCACACGGCCTTACAACCACCTGGTTGTTCTCTTCTCCTTGTCTTGACCCGTGGGTAAATAGCTGATGCTCTAAAGCTAACATTATTTTAATTTTAATAGCTTTATAGAGGTATAATTGACATAGAATATTGCACATATTTAAAGTGAACAATTTGATGAGTTTGGATATGTATATACACTCATGAGACCATCACCACAATCAAGATAGTGAACATGTTTATCACCTTTGTGTGAGCCCCTCCCTTTCTCAGCCCCTCCTCCTCCCAGCCGCTTCTCTTCTCGGAGAACCACCCGTCTGCTTTTTATTACTACAGGTGACTTTGCATTTTCTAGAGTTTTTTATAAATAGAGTGATACAGTATGTACTCTTTGGGGTGGACTTCTTTCTCTCGGCCTAATTATTTAATCTCCATTCATGTTGTTGCATGTATTCATAGTTCATTTAAAGCTAAGGTTTTTATAAACCTCCCCTGAAAGTTTGGAGACATCCTAAAAATTAGAAAGGATTGGGTCATGGGCTAAAGTGTGACATAGAGTGTCTAGATTTGTACTAGAATTAGCAAGCCTGCTATCAGCCAGAAACCCACCAATAAGGAGAGACTCAGAACAGGAAAGGGGCAAATAACAAAGGGAGATAAACAGCTAAGAGGACAGAGAGAAGGAGCTGAAAATATCTCCGCATTTCCTTCCATCTGTGCGTCTCTCTCCCGCTCTGCTTCCTCAAGATCCACTGCCACCAATTCAGCCTAATCTTTCACTAAAACTATCTTCTTCCCCCTTTTTCCAAACATCCCACCTCCACCACAAATAAAGCCTTTTTTAAAATCTTTAACCTTTAGCTGAGCAAGAGAAAAGAGTAATATACCTCCCACTCGAAACATCTCACTGGAAACCCCACCTTCTGTGTTTAGAATTTTGAATCCACAGTGACTTGAGACAACTCTTTCCTTCTCAAATTCCCAAGTAAAGGTGCAGAGCTTGGCTTCATCTGCCTTCTCCCCACATCTCTGAGACCTCAACCCCACTAGGGACTATCACCCATTGGTTATAAAGCAAGTTAATTTCAGTGTTAGCCAGGTGAAAAACTGGTGGGGGGCTTCTTTTCAGTCTTACTCTCTACAGTGAAAATTCTACACAGGTATGTAGACTTCACTTTGTGAAAACAACTTAGTTCTGAGCACAGGAACATGTCCACTTATAGGTCCTGGCTTTCCAGCCTCAGCTCTCAGTTCTCTTCTATTTTAGCATAGCTTGCTCTTGTGCCCTAGTTACCCTTTCAAAATGCTTCAATGTGTGAAGTCCTCTCTCCCTCGCTTCTGCACACGTAGGCACCTAAATCTCAAAAGACTGCGTGAGGATTCCAGCTTGCAACAGACTGCATGAGAGATGCCAGGTTTGCTATTTGCTTTGTAAAAAGCCCACTTATCCTCCATGTTTGCTCCAGGCCTGCTGGCGTAACTTACCTATGTAATGGGCACACTTGATACACTAAATAGTATAGATTCCAGAGCTGTGGTTAAGGCAGAACAAAATGATTCCTTAAGATAAAAAAGGCATCACTCCAATTACTGTAAAACCCGGCCACAAATTGCCAGGCCCAAAGTAGTGCTTTATCCAGCCTGGAGGTGAGTGGCCACTCCCGGCTCCTGACACTTTGCAAGTGGAAGACTCCTGTTCCCTTTCACTGCACTAAGCAACCCATGCTGAGAATTTGCTCATTCTTCTAGTAGGAGGTTTAATGACCAGTGACTTAATTGGACATGGTGTCGCCATGTAGAGTAGCAAATATTCTGAGGAGTCCAAGGACCCTTCTCTACTGAGCCCTGACCTGTCTCAGCTGCTTTTTCCTGGGTCCCTCAAGCCCTCCTTCCAGACCATGAAAACACTGGCTTTCTTCACTCTGCCCCCTTTCCAGAGCATCTCCTTTACCTGACTTTCATCCCATCCACACCTCACCATCTCTGCCTACCAAACCCTGTCCCTTCTCAAAGTCTAAGCCTGAATGCTCCCTCATCCTTAATGCTTTCATCAATCCCCTAGCCAAAAGTCCCTCCTTTACCATTTCTCTCCTTAGAACAGTTCATTCCTTAGATGTGGAATTTGTCCACCTCTGCCTTGCTGGAGCTGGAGCTGCCTAGAGAGCCGCTTCTGTATGGCTAGCATACTTCTCCCAAGCAGACACTCTGATTTCACGTGGATTACTGCACTTAATCTTCAAAGGCCTGTCTAAGTCCCAAAGAAGTTATTTAACCTGTCTAAGATCACAGAGCTAATAAGTCACAGATTTGAACCTAAGGCAATCTGACCCTTGTACTTAACCAAGGAAGCAAACTATAAGCTCTTAAGCAGAACATCTCCAGTGCTTAATGTGTGCTTTCCTCTAAGTCATAGTCACATGCACATGTGTCTATGCACATATGCAGACATATAGATACAGATATATCTCACATCAATATAATAAATTGAGAGCGCACCTATATTATTTTCTTGTGGCTACTATAACAAATCACCACAAACTTGGTGGCTTAACAGAAATTTGGCCGGGTGTGGTGGCTCACACCTGTAATCCCAGCACTTTGGGAGACTGAGGCAGGCAGATCATGAGGTCAAGAGATCGAGACCATCCCAGCCAATATGGTGAAACCCCGTCTGAACTAAAAATACAAAAATTAGCTGTGGTGGTGGTGCACGCCTGTAGTCCCAACTACTTGGGAGGCTGAGGCAGGAGAATCGCTTGAACCCAGGAGGCAGAGGTTGCAGCGAGCCAAGATCGCAGCACTGCACTCCAGACTGGTGACAGAGCAAGACTTTGTCTCAAAAACAAAACAAAACAAAACAAAACTGAAATTTATCCTCTCACAGTTCTGGAGGGCAGAAGTCTGAAATCACCATCACTGGGCCAAGATAAAGGTGTCAGGAGGCCCAAACTCCCTCCGAAGGCTCTGGGGAGAATTCATTCTTTGCCTCTTTCGTCTTCTGGTGGATGCCAGCATTCTTTGGTTTGTAGCTGCATCATTCCAGTCTCTGTCTCTGTGGTCACATTGCCTTCTCCTTTTCTCTTTGCCTTTCTCGAATAAGGACACTTATGATTGCATTTAGGGCCCACTTAGATAACCCAGGATAATGTCACCATCTCAAGATCCTTCACTTAATCACAATTACAAAAACGCTTTTTCCAAATAAGGTAACATTTACAGACTCCAGGGATTAGAACCTGCTATCTTGGAGACAGGTGTGGCAACTACAACACGCAGCCTTGGTTCTTATTCCTAAGTTACAGGTGTCCATGAGCGGCTGATCCTACGAATTAACTTAGTAGGAACCAGTTCCTCAGTCCCCGAAATACAAAGAAACATTAAGAACAACCAGAATCCCACAAAGGACAATTCTTAGGAGAAGCTGGCTGCACACATGAAAAGCATATTCTTCAATATAAAAAAAGCAGCAGCACATTCTCTTCAACAAACATGTTGTAGGTCACATTTTTATGGCTGAATCAACAAAATGCTCTCCATAAACTACAATTTTGTGCAGCACAAACTGTTTCAGACACAATCCTGCTGCCAAGATGAGAGGTAGACACGGCTCATTCTCTTACCCTGGTGTCTCTGAAAATTCTTTCCCATGTATCTCGGGCTGCCTGTGCTAACAACAGGGATAGTATATCATTCTCCGGTGACGAGCCAACCACCCCTCTGTTAGGGGCCAGGGAATCTCAGAGCACAGAGCATGAAGCATGTCAAGGTTCTGTGGTAGAAACCCCAGACAGCTGTTGTCAGAGGGCATCGCATGAGCACACTAAGGGGGGCCAGCCTGAAATCGCACGCTTACGTGGAGCGTAACTTACGCCCAACTCTCTGACAACATTAATGCGTGGGTCTCGGCTAATAAATTCGGGAGACAACTTTGCTAGGAGATGTTCAGACGTGGAGAATCCCAATAGGCCTTTGGTCAATATGATTTTATGGTTTGTTTAAAAATGGTTAAATAGCTATTAAGCTTCTCTTTCTGACCTGTGTCCCTGCCTTCCTATAAGTCACGCATGCATTTTCTCCCTCCCTCTAAAACCCTCAGACACATAAACACACACACTCTCTGCAGTTTGCGTGCTCCATGATGGGGAAGCAACCGTGATTTTTCCACCTTGGTTGAATGTTAAGGATTCAGTTCCAACCACAAACATGAGCTCTCAGGCCTCCTATTACAGGCTCCGTGGCTTATATGAGCCACAGGAGCTCTCTCTGCCGGCCGCTGACATGTGGCCCAAGCTGGGGGTGGGGAATCCTTTTCTGATCCATTCTTTGTTTGAAGCAGCTCAATAACATTGATAGAATTAGAAAGCTTTCTTTTCCTGGTGATAGTTCAACCTATTCTGTTTTATTTCTGCTGGGTTGGCAATAACTTGCCAGCCAGGTTGTTAACCAAGTTTATTACTCACAGTCCAGGGAGTGTAAGTAAACACAGCCCCGAGAAGGCACCCTAAGCCTGCAGTGACTGCCTGCTCTCTCGGGATCCTCTGGTTCGGACAGGAAGTCTCTTCCAGGAGCACATTTCAGTGGCTGCCGCCTGGATGGCCATTTTGATCAGAAGCCAGGCCCCAGTTCTCTTCTAATGTCACTCTTGGGGGAGGTTCAGCAGCCGTAAAACCTCTCCCGGGACACTGTCATCCAACCATTACACAGAACATGGTTTTGCCTGACAAGCCTGAAACAGCACATGGCATGTCTCCCAAATCCTTTATCTATGCATCTCAAGAAGGTCTCAGCTGGGATAGGGCTATATTTTATGCCATGCAGCATGTTGGAAATTCTCTCGTTGTCTAACATGTGATTTAGAATAATAGTATGCAAGGACCTGGAGTTAATACAGTAACAAAATTCAGTCTTTGCATGAACTAAAGAGAAAGCAGAGAGACTAAGAGATTTAGACAGCCCACTCTATTGAAATATGCGAACTCGGGATGCCAAGTTTTGACCTTTTGATTCATGGAGCAAATCTTTATGAGCTAAACAGATCATACAAAAAAGGTTGTGGTCTCAGCAGTTTAAAAACATAATCTGGAATTTAGAATTCTATTCACTCATTTCTTCACTCACTGAAACTGGAGGAAAGAAAGGGTTTCATCCACCTCTTGGAGAACATAAAGCTATTTAATTTCTTCTTAGTCACATCTACTCATCGTAGAAAAAAAGGACCCATTTCTCCAAGAGTGGGAGATGTCAGTGTTTATACTGCTGGCAGGACTCCTGCAGGGACTGGCAGGAAAGAAGAGAAAGGAGAGAGACATGGAAGAGCAGCAGAAGCAATCAGAAAAAGAAAAGACCTGGGGTCTCCAGGAAGCTACTGGCTAAACACATTAGTCTCTGTTAGAAAATTCTTCTCACTCTAAATTTTGGCCCGTTTATATGGGGGACACACCATTCTAAGTGTAAGAGACAGAACCATCTAGAGATATAAAAGGAATGCCAAAAAGGCAGATCTGCCCCTCCAAAAAAAGCACACACACCTCCCCCACCGATGCCTGATGATCTGGCATCACCAGTCTGGAGGCTCTACCTCAATTTGGACATGTGCTACGGTTAGAGTTCAGGGAGCGAGGCTGGAAGCATAGGGTGCACTTCTGTGGCAGTGGGTAGAGGTGCCCCTTTCTCCTGGCACATTCAGCCCCACAGCAGGGCAACCCAGCTTGGTGATCAGCTCCCACTTTCTTCCTCAGCCAGGCCCCTTTGTGGGGTGCACAGGTGCACAAAGTATACAAAGAGATGGAAGAGAAAAAAAAGACCTTTGGGCCTGTTGGCATTCCCAATTTTCATTATTTGCTGAATCCACGCTCCTAGGAAGTTTCCTTCACTTTGGGTCTAAGTACCCCAGGTGCTGTCTTCTGTTCTCTAATGGCTAAGAAACTGGAGTACACACTCACTGCAACTCTCAGAATATTCTCTATGCATTTTCTTTCTCTGTACCTGGAATCTCCCATTCTTCCCCATCTCTGTGGTTTTCCTGTTCCTCTGACATAAACGAGGAACAAGATGGCAGATGGGTTTGTGACATTGCCAGACTACCATCGAAGGCACAGCTCATGAGCCCTGACCATTCTAGACCTAGAGAAGACTCTATGCCTATATCTTCAAAACTCTGGCAGTCCCAGAGTCTATTCACATAAAAATCTCTACATCTACTTCTACCCAGAGAGGGAAAAATCAAATATGCCAGGGGAATATACAGGTAGGAAGTGGTAGAACTGGGAATTTGACTCCAGAGCCCCAGCATTCATGACCCCCATGCCAGTACCACCTCCCAATGAGAACACAGTGGAGCTAGAGGGTCGGGGAATTCTCCTCCAGGTTTAGATTCTGCCTTGCAGATTTGGCCTCTGATTTCTTGACTCTGAGAAAGTCACTTCAGAGCTGTACACCCCAGTAAGCTATCTCCCAAGTGCAGATCATGCCAGTGAGCAGCCATGAGGGTCAAAGTAGTAAGACCCTGGGTACAATAAAAGTAGCCACTGCCATTCAACCAAGACCACCTGTTACTGAACAAATAGGCTTAACTAGAGGCAACCGAGTTGGCCAGAGGCTCCCGCAGGACTGGCTTCACATTTCATGGCCAAAAGGATAAGCTCTCAGGCTAAGGAGGACACATTTAAGCAGCTTACTGGGTTGCCTTGCTAAGCATGATAACTACAGACTGGGAAAAAAGACAAAGAGCGTCACATACTTTCTCCACTGTTCAGAGGGGCTACCTAGTAAGTATTTTCAGTTGATCAAAGTAATATAAATTAAGCCTCAAGTCATTGTTAATATGCTTGGAAATGTTGCTCATGGCTAAGAAATGCTTGGAAAATTCCTATAGGTTTAAAGAAGTTTCTTCCAGGTCTCAGCAAACTTATTAAATAAAGAGAAAGAACATTATTGGGTCTAATTCTATAACAGATGGATTGGTGGGTGGGTCAGTGGGTGGGTGGATAGATGGATGGTGGATGGATCACAGCCTTGCTATGAGTTTGTCACTTGGATGAAATTGGAGCTGAATATTCAGCTCCAATTTGTGGAAAATGTCTCCCATGAATATTTTTCCCATGAACATTTTTCCCACAGAAAAAATAAACCTTATTTTTTCAAACCAGCCAAATCAAACTTACTTAAGTCAGAAAAAGTCTAATTTCACTTTATTAATTCAAGTATATATGTTAATATAAGTAGTACCCATGGCAATTTCCTTTGCTCTGAGTTCTAATTTTAAAACAGATGGATTGGTGGGTGGGTGGGTGGATGGATGGATGGATGGATGGATGGATGGATGGATGGATCAGAGTCTTGCTATGAGTTTGTCACTTGGATGAAGTAAGATGTCATCTCCTTCAATATTTCTTAAAGATGCTCTTTTTTGCATTAGTCTCATGGGATCCTGCCCCCAACAACAATGCATTATTAAATTGTCCCTTTTAAAGGTGTCCTCAGAGTATTCTCCCACCCAGGAAATGTGCCAGAGTGGAATCCAAAATTGATGAGAGGAATTGTTTTCTTTTGTAGTGTGGGAAAAGGGTGATTAGGAAAGGAAAGTTAAGGAGAACCTGGCAAACAGTTTAACACAAGGTACACATGGAGGTTGAAGCTCAGAAAATCTATTTCCTTAGATCTACTCATGTCCCTGTAAAGTTTTTTCCTGTACTCTCAGAGGCATACATATCACAATTGTAAGACAGCTTATTACTTCACACAATCCCTGGCACCTAGCACAAATTCTACAAATGTTAGATTTCAATCTAGTCTCTGAGAAGTACATTACTATATACATACCTATGTCCTCTGCCCACTTCCCCACCCCCCACCAAAAAAAAAAAACCAGTAAGTAAAAAGACTGGCCCATGATCAGGTAACAGGTGCAGTGAAAAATTAAAATATATTGAACTGGAGGAAATAAATGTATTTGAACCCCTGCTCCTTGCATGTCCTATTAATGATTATGACCACTTAATCACATTTCCAGGTGATGGGGGAAAATGTTGTGTTCCCATTCATTAGGTCACAATAACTTTTTTGTTCACCCAAAGTGCTTGGGACAAGGTTCAGTGCATAAGGTCACCGAGAACACTGCAAATTGAAATTCTATCTGGGCCAGTTGCAGTGGCTCATTCCTGTAATCCCAGCACTTTAGAAGGCCAAAGTGGGAAGACCACTTGAGGTCAGGAGTTTGAGACCAGCCTGGCCAACATGGTGAAACCCCATCTCTACTAAAAATACAAAAATTAGCCAGACGTGGTAGCATGCACCTGTAATCCTAGCTACTTGGGAGGCTGAGTGAGGAGGATTGCTTGAACCCGGGAGGCGGGGGTTGCAGTGAGCTGAGCTCACACTGCTGCACTCCAGCCTTGGTGGCAGAGTGAGAATCTGTCTCAAAAAAAGAAATCCCAACTGAAACCTTGCACCTACATAATGGAGATGAGCCACATCATCCCATGCCTCTCATAATGCCTTCTTCCCGCTCCTGTCCTGCAGTATTGTACCTCAGTCACCAGAAATTCTGTTTTCTGAAGGTTTGGACTACTCAGCCATTGTATACCACAGTGGAAAATTAAACACTTGTTGAATGGATGAACACAGGTGTGCATGAATGAATGGATGAGTGAATAAATGAACATAAGGTTGAAAAGGGATTGAGTCTCTGGGCCTAGAAAAGGTCAGAATTCAGAATGAAAATACTCTTCAAACTTTTCTTCTTGTTGAGCACAGCCATGATTTGGTTGACACTAATTAAGTCAACAGGAGCTAATGAGCTGTTCAATGAAACTAACCAACCTTATATCCCGACCTCAGCAAAGGTCAAATAATTCAATGACTAAACTCCACAGGCAGGGAGCAAAGTCCTGAGAGCTTTGATGTGATGGCTGTGCCACACACCTCCTCCAGGCTTCAGACTCATCTTGGGTCTGAAACTTGGGTTTCTTGCATTCCTGCCTTGTGGATAGACATGCTCTGTTTTCCAGACCAAATCCTTCATGCAATCCATAATGAGCTTGATCAGCTGAGCCTTCACTGAGGGTCCTCCCACTCTGCCAGTTTCCCTCCCTCTGCTTAAAGCAACACCCAATGTCCCCATACTCTGGCCTCCCGACAATACTCTGATTCACTGATTTTGACAATTAATTACATCCCTAAAAAGAAAAAGCACCACCCCGACGCCAGCGAGAAATAAACATGGCAAAACTTTCCATAAATCACAGGGAACCACAACTGTCTTGGAGAGGTTTTATATATTCTACTTCTGTCCCTGAATGAGAAACTACATCATTTATTACCTTTATCTTGGGATACAACCTAAGTAAGCAAGTCATTTTGCAGTCAACCAAATTTCAGCAGACTTTGAAATGTTGATTGCGTCTGGAGATTGCACTAGTTTAGTTATTTTTTTAGCATTTTGGCCTGTCATAAAAACATTCTCTCAAATCCCAGTATTTCTCCTCCACTCGCATGATAACTTGGAAATGTATTATTGCTGAGAGACTCCATTCTCTCTGCCAACAAGTCCCCAGAGGGAACACTAGCAGAAGAAAGAAGTTTTCACAGTCACTTCATGAGAGAAAGTCACTCATCCACTGGACCTAATCAAGTCTTCCACAACGTGGCCCACAGCTGACACCCAGAGCTCCGCTCTTTGTATTTGTACTCTTTCCTTTAGAAAGAAATGGCAAAAACCTATGCTTTTTCTTCCACAGCAAAACATAATGGGCAAAACAAGGGACTACTCTCATGGAAGTGCTAATAGCGATGCTAGCCTGCAAGTAAAAAAGACTTCCTGGGACCAGTGGACTAATTAACAGGTCAGCCAGATAATGCACGAACACAGGAGGAAATGTGTATTTAAGAAGCAAGGCCGAGTGTGCACAACAGGCTGCTGCTGGTTTGCAGCTGCTCTTTTGGCCCCGTGGAAGAGCACTAGCGTAGGGTGGGGAACGGGGGGGACCTCAGTTCCAGCCCCAATTAATGCCTCCCTTTCTCCTCCATGAATCACGGGCTATACATTAAAGTGAAAATCTTCAGAGGCCTGCATTTGGAAACAACGTAGTGATCTCCTTGATGGTTTGATCAACAGTTTAATAAGCCTATTTGCTGCTTGGTAGCAGAGTCTGAGAGGCACAGAAGGTGATGGTCTAGCTGTCTCAGAGCTTCTAGTCCAAGGACAGGGGCACAGTGTCCACCCTCTCTCTGCGTTCATCTCTATTGCACGAGAGGTTGAATCTGTGGCATGCATGTGGATTTATCTGTCAACTCTTCAAACAGAACCCTCTGTGAGCTGGTAGGCTTGCCTAGTGGCCATCAACATTCTTAATGGGGACCCAGGGACATCTAGGATGTGCCAATGCCGTCTACATTAGCAAAGCAATATCACCTATGGGGTTGCTTTAGTGTTGTGTATCTCATTAAAGCGTAAAACGTCTGAGAACTCACCTATTTTTCAATGACTTTACTGTGAGCAGGTATGTAAATAGCTAATGTCAACATTCTCTGGGATGGCCCTGAGCAAAACAGTCAAAGTGTGTGTATTAGTTTTCTTTTACAACTATAACAAATTACCAAAAACATAGTGCTTTAAAGCAATAGAAATGTATTCTCTTGCACTCCTGGAGATCGGAGGTCTGCACTGGGTCTCACTGGGCTACAACGAAGGTGTCAGTCAGAGCTCCTTTCTGGAGGCTCTAGGGGAGCCCTAGAGCCCATTTTCTCATATTTTCCAGCTATTAGAGGCTGCCCACATTCCCAGGTTCATGCCCATTCCTCCATCTTCAAAGCCAGCAGTGTTGCATCTGGAAAGTTTCTTACTCTACATGCAGCCTCCCTCTTCCACATAAAGGACTTTTGTGATTACCCTGTGCCCATCTGATAATCCAGGATACTCTTCCTATTTTAAGGTCAACTCATCAGCAAACTTAATTCCATCTACAACCTTAATTCCCCCTGGCCATGTAGCTTAACATTTACACAGGTTCCAGGAACTAGGATGCTGACATCTTCGGGGCCATTATTCTGCCAACCACAGTGTGTCTTGGATGGCCCCTTTCTTCCCTCTCTCCCCTCCTCAGTAGCATTTCCTCCTGCACTCAGAGCCATCTAAGCAGCAGAAGTCCTTTTATCTGACATGATTGGGATGGCTGATGACTTGAAAATGCAGGTTGAAGTTGCAAAAATAAAAAATAAAACGTAGGCCAGGCGCAGTGGCTCACACCTATAATCCCATCACTTTGGGAGACTGAGGCAGGAGGATCGCTTGAGCCCAGGAGTTCAAGACGAGCCAGGGCAATATGGCAAAACCCCATATCCACAAGAAATTTAAAAATTAGCTCAGCATGGTGATATGTACCTGTGTTCCCAGCTATTCAAGGGCCTGAGGTGGGAGGATCACTTGAGATTGGGAGCTCCAAGCTACAGTGAGCCACGATCACCCCACTGCACTCCAGCCTGGGCGACAAGGTGAGGCTCTGTCTCAATAAACAAATATATAAATAAATAAACAAAATAAAAGCTAGGCCAGGCATGGTGGCTCACATCTGTAATCCCAGCACTTTAGGAAGCCGAGGCAGGAAGATAACTTGAGCCCAGGAGTTCGAGACCAGACTGGGCAACATAGCAAGACACCATATTTACAAAAAGTAATAAAATAAATTAGCTGAACAGGGTCGTGCATGCCTGTGGTCCCAGCTACTTGGGAGGCTGAGGCAGGCGGCCGAGGCAGGAAGATCCCTTGAGCCTGGGAGGTCAAGGCTGCAGTGAGCTGTGATCATGCCACTCTACTCCAACCTAGGTGTCAGAGAAATACTGTCTCAAAAATAAAATAAAATAAAATCTTGGGGAGAGAGGATGAGTAGGCAGAGCACAGAGGGTTTTTAGAGCCGTTAGGCTACTCTGTGTGATACTACAATGGTGGATTCAGGTCCATTGCACGTTTGTCCAAACCCAGAGAATGCACACCACCTAGAGAGGGCCCTAATGGAAACTAGGGACTTTGGGTAAAGACGATGTGTCAATGTAGGATCATTAACTGTAACAAATGTACCACTCTGGTGGGGATGTGGATAAGGGAGAGATTAGATATATGGGGAAATGGGGGATACATGGGAACTCTCCTGTACTTCTCAATTTTGCTGTCAACTTAACACTACTCTTTAAAATATATATTAATACATATGTGTGTGTATACACACACACACACACACACACACATATATATATATATGGAAGGGGAGTCTCACTCTGTCACCCAGACTGGAGTGCAGTGGTGTGATCTCAGCTCTGCAACCTCCACTTCCTGGGCTCAAGGGAATCTCCCACCTAAGCCTCCCAAGTAGCTGGGACTACAGGCATGTGCCACCATGCTCTGCTAATTTTTGTATTTGTTGCAGAGATGAGCTTTCACGATGTTGTCCAGGCTGGTCTCAAACTCCTGGCCTAAAGGGTTCTGCCTGCTCCAGCCTCCCAAAGTGCTGGAATTACAGGTGTGAGCCACTGTGCCTGGCCAAAAAATGTTTCTAAAAAATGATACCTATATAGCTTATACCAGATCTTCTCAAACTTTAGAGTACATATGAGTCATGCAGGGAACTTGTTAAAATGCATATTTGAATTTAGTAGGTCTAGGCTATAGCCAGAGATTCTGTGTTTCCTAACAAGCATCCAGGTGAGGCCAATGCCACAGGCACCACATTTTGGGGAGCAAGAACTTAGACATTCCATTTAACTTAAGACCTAGCATACTTTCATTTGCCACTTTTTTGTAGGGCCTTGTATGGATCCACTGGGGTGAGCCTGTGATATCTTTTTTCATAAGCCATGCCCATAATACATCTTCCATGGTTTCTTGCTTTTGTTTTTCTAAGATAGACCTGAAACTGAAAGCCACCCATGAAGCAATCTGAGCCCAGAGCCTGCCTACAGTTTATTTTTTCTAATATAATCTCTTACAGGTGTATCACCCACACTTAAATCAATAGAAATTCTTCCAAAACATTAAACTTGGTTTTTACAATAACAAGATGGTTCACTTTTGACATGTATACATATGTAATATTTATTTAAACCATGTCATTACAATAACAAGTCAAAGTGTAGAATATTTGGAACATAAGAGGCCCTTGGTGAGGAGACAACACAGGGGGAACCCGTGAGGGAGGGAACGAGAGAGCAGACTCCTCGCCATGCGCTATGGCTGTAGTAGATACAGCTCACCAAGGAAGTGGACTCTGTTAGGAAGAAGCCAGGAAAGAGAGTCTCTATTACGTATTCATACCCTTTCCCACTACCGGTAACCTCTCAAAACTTGGCTGGGGAAAGACCAGGACTAATTCAAAGGATACAAACAATCAGCAATGTTTAATGCATAAACCCTTCCATGGGAATTTTCATTTTAACTCCTAAAGGAAGCCTCATGTTATAGAAATGACTTCCTAATATGTAAATTTTAGACATTATTCAGTGAAGGAGGTACTATGTAACCACCATTAAGCAACCCTAAAATCACACCAGCAATTCCCAAACCTAGAGACATACAATGCATTTTCTTATTAAAGCTTCAAGAAAAAAATGCTTGGCAATAATAAAGATTGGTATTTCATGAATCTTTCATGACAGGCTTTTTGGAGAAAGTCAACCGAAGAGAGATCTGAATTAGAAGAAGTGAATTAGTGCTGGGAATGCAAGGATTCACTCTATAGATTGACACAGTCAGTGAGTGACCTCGACTGAAACCCAGCCATCATTTCAGACGTTGAACCCTCATCTACTCAGCTGAGGAACATAGCTCCCTCTGGAGGCTCCTTTCGGGATACACAGTTCAGTTTAGTGCTCCATGGATTCCATGTGATATGGTGTGGCTTTGTGTCCCCACCCAAATCTCATCTTGACTTGTGATCTCTATGTACTGAGGGAGGGAGGTGATTGGATGATGGGGGTGGTTTTGGCCATGTTGCTCTTGTGATAGTGAGTTCTCATAAGACCTGATGGTTTTATAAGGGCCCTTCCCACTTCGCTTTCTCTTCTGTCTCCTGCCACCTTGTGAGGAAGGTGCCTGCTTCCCTTTTCACCATGATTGTAAGTTTCTTGAGGCCTCCCAAGCCATGCAGAACTGTGAACCAATTAAACCTCTTTCCTTTATAAATTACCCAGTCTCAGGGAAGTTCTTTATATCAGTGTGAAAACAGACTAATACACCATAAACAAGTCAAAAAGTGAGAAGCAAAAAACGGTCTAAAAAACAGTTCAGCTGAGGAGCTTTCCTCTCGGAAGTCCCCTCTCTCTCACTAGAGAGATGGCTGTACTCCTTTCTCTTTCTTCTGCTTATTAAACCTCTGCCCCTAAAGTCCTCGTGTGTGTCCGTGTCCTAAATTTTCTTGTTGCGAGAGGAGGAACCCCAGGTATTTACCCCAGACAGTGTAGCTGCTTCATATTGGGGACCTCGTCCAGGATACCAAGGTATAACACTCATCAAAATGGTGAGTAGAGGAACAGACGCCAACGCTGTCCTTTCATTTCAGGGTTCTCAGCCTCCATTTTAGAACCAAATCAAATCAATAACGGGCATCCTTCAGCCATTTAAGAGTATGATTATATGGCTGCCGTTCTTAAAGACTTGTTGCTCTGAGCTTAGAGACCACTTGTGGGTAGTGAGTTGGGGTCCACTGGGGTCCACAATCCCCCAGTACCCATGGGTTGCTGGGCATATTGGCCATGTTTGAACCAGGTTCCTTTCACGGAGGACTTAGCCACCACATGGGGCTGGAAGAGGTCCTGGAGCAACTGAGGATTTCTGGCTGGGGAACCCCCTGGTGTTATCCAAAGGCTTCTAGACTGACCCCAGCCTGCAAGCGCCCAATGGGGTGTCAGCAACAGGATCTCCAACTTTCCTGTTGTAATTTCCTCCTTTCCTGTCTGCGACTGCCATGTCTCCCATCCTCTCTGTGTATGCAATGTGTGGGAAGTTTTACAGTTCAGGGAAGTAATCCCTAGGTAAATCGGACACCGCCTCCTCAAGTCTGAATACAAAATCTGCCACATCCGCTGCCAGCCAGGCTTTTCCTCTCAGGAGTCCCCTCTCTCTCACTAGAGAGATGGCTGTTCTCCTTTTTCTTTCTTCTACCTATGAAACCTCCATGCCTAAACTCCGAGAGGGGAGGAGAGGGAAGGGGGAAGAGTTCAGCTGATAAAGTGGATGGTAGAACGAAATGGCAAACAAATGTGCTAAATACTACGCAGCCATAAAAAACGATGAGTTCCTCTTCTTTGTAGGGACATGAATGAACCTGGAAACCATCATTCTCAGCAAACTGACACAAGAACAGAAAATCAAACACCGCATGTTCTCACTCATAGGCGGGTATTGAACAATAAGAACACGTGGACACGGCGGGGAGCACTACACACTGGGATCTGTCAGGGGGAAATAGGGGAGGGACAGCGGGGGGATGGGGAGATGGGGAGGGATAGCATGGGGAAAAATGCCAGATATAGGTGATGGGGAGGAAGGTAGCAAATCACACTGCCATGTGTGTACCTATGCAACAATCTTGCATATTCTTCACATGTACCCCAAAACCTAAAATGCAACAAAATAAATAAATAAAATAAAATAAACAAATGTGCTAAATGGAATCTCCACTAACTACAGAAAAAGGATGAAGGAGGAAGCATCAGGAACGTTGCGTGTAATTATCCAGTTATAAATTTGCGCTGCCCAAATGAGAATCACTAGCACTTCATAAAACAGCCAAGGCAAACAGTCAGAATGACCGTACCAGGGTGATGGACAGGAGCTACCATTTTGCTCATTGTCACCACCTCTAGCTCCAACACAGCAGTAAACACCCTCACACATGACAACCAGGCACAGTGATTAAGAGTTTTGGCAGTCAGACCTATCTGGGTCTAACCTCAACTCTACCACTGAGTAAATTATTTAACCTCTCAGTACCTATTTTCTCAACTGAAAAACGGTGATAAAAATGATATCCTCTTCATAGTACGTTGTGAGGCTTAAATTATACTGTTGGTATAAAGCACGCAGCACAGTGGTTCGTGGCAAGGACTGGAGAGATGTTAGTTCTTTCAATATTATCATTCCAGCGCATTTGAAGGACTCGTGGTTACTTTTAATCACAGCAACACAGGTTGGCTAGAGGTAAGGTGAGGTTATCTTAACAGTAACTTCTAGATTCATAGACTTGGAAGGCATGTAAAGTCAGCTGATGTGTTCTGAGAGTAGCTAGAAGGGGACACACTTAGAAATCACTCAGAAACCCCAGTGGACCCCAACTCACTACCCACAAGTGGTCTCTAAGCTCAGAGCAGTGCTGAAAATCTCAGTGACAACCACTGTCCCAGGCCAATCCACCTCCACGCTTCCCCAAGGCACATCCTTGCTTCTCTGGCAAGAAATATATCGCATCTTTAAATAGTGATAGATCAATGTTGGTGGACAAGTCAGCTCTCAATAGTCCTTTTCACAAATCATGAGACCCCAGACATGTTATATAAACTGACATTATTTTTACTAACACCATAATAGCTTTGGGCTATTGGTCAATTGGGCTGGACTCGATTGACTACAGGATAATCCATTCAAGTCAAATAGTCCACTTTCATCCAGGCCTGGGTCTGCTACAGATGTCAGTTTACATAAGCCATGAGTCCTCCGCAAGAAAGGGTGGTGGCGTCTGAAGCCCCTTCTTAAGACATGCCTTCAAAATGCCTGAAATTCTCATAGCCCTTCTGCCAAAACCCAGCCACCAGCCATCTTGGGAACACAATTCATGGTGGAGACGTTCGCAAAGACATTATTTTGCTGAGGCTAAGGGCATTTTCCTCATCAGTAAACTAGCAACAGCAGCCGTGCCCTGGTGGTGGTGAAGATGAAATGGGACGTTTCATGAAAAGGCTCGGCATGGAGTCCATGCGTGTTGCCGCAGCTGCCGCTATCATGCTGCCATCCAGGAGAAGAGGTGGATGTGACAGAGCTGAGAGAAGGAACCAGCAGCTACTTCCACAGCCTTTCCTCAGTCGTTTAAATGGTATGCCCACTAATCACCCTCTCCTATGGACATCATCTCATTGCCTCTCTCCAGCCACCATTTTCAGGGACCAAGAACAAGGCCAGGGGATGTTCTGTAACTTGTCAAGACTGCAAAGGAAGTCAGGGCCAGAGCTAGGGCTCTTGACTCTAGCTTCTGAGTCTCTTTCTCCTTGAAGAATATCAGTCCCCTCCCAGAGCAGAAATCACATGCCTCTCTGGGGTCTCCCCAGCACTGCCATTTTTATATGAAGTAAATATGAATGAGAAGTATCCTTGCAATGTGCAAAGCACTCTGCTAAGCACGGTACCTGCAATGGCACATGGAATACTCCCAAACACCCATGCAGTGTCAACCCCACATCACAGACGAAGAACCTGATTCTCCGGCAAGTTCTTCTGTGAAGTTAAGCAAGTGGCTCAAGATCACATAGCCTATAAAACGAAGGGCCCTAGGATTCCAACCCAGGTTGGTCCAATTTCAAGTAACCATACATTTAGATCAACTGGGCTGAAGATAAAAAGCAACACCCCTAAGGATTTGCTTTTGCTACACTCACAATAATCCAGCATGTATTCAGGAAGGCACTCTAAGAAAAAGACCTGAAATAAATTGCAGAAGACCTAAGTTTGGAGGAAAATCAAGGCCAGAGACTCTAAAGGCTATGATATTTAGACATGAACCAACACTTGTTCAGACAATTTAACTTGTTTTGTTTTGTTTTGTTTTGAGACAGGATCTCACTCTGTTGCCTTGGCTGGACTGCAGTGGTATGATCTCGGCTCATTGCAACCTCCACCTCACAGGTTCAAGCAGTTCTCCCACCTCAGCTTCCCAAGTAGCTGGCACTACAGGTGTGCGCCACCATGCTCTGCTAATTTTTCTATTTTTTGGTAGAGACAGGGTTTCACCACATTGGCCAGGCTGGTCTCGAACTCCTGACCTCAAGTGATCCGCCCCCCTTGGCCTCCCAAAGTGCTGGGATTACAGGCACGAGCCACCGTGTCCAGCTGTAATTTGTTTAATTTTTAAACAAAAAAAAAAAGGAAAAGAGAGAGAGAGAGTTAAGGTCTTTTTTTTTTCTTTTCAACAACAAAGTACCCAACCAGGGAATGCTCTCTGCCCCTACATCATCCATCATATGATGCTGCACATTTTCTGAAACCATCGACTGTATATGTGTGTGGAATTGTTCCCTCAAGGAAAGTGTCTGAAACTCAGTCACATGAGACTCCTATAACTGTGCTGGACAGAGATGAGGAAAGGAATGCTCTGTCTAGTGGGAGGGAAGGTGGGATGACCCAAGGGTGCTAAGCCCTTCAAGCCTCACTCAACACAGCGGCCTGGAAACGACGTGCCAGGGAAGCAGATGTGCCAGGGAAGGCACCCAAGCTCCCCTGGGCCTTGGGGACCAGGCATCACTTAGGCATGCCTGGTTCCCCACCAGCACAGCAGGCCCTGCTGACTGAGGCATAGGGAGGCCACACAGGCTTCTGCCTGTCACAGCCAGGACCACCCTGGGCACCAGGATGCTAAGAGCCCACCCCTCGGCAGGCTGCCCAAGCCGATGGATTGCCTCCTGTCAGGATATTGATCCTGAGGAACTAGGGGACCCTTGGCTATGATTAAATGAACCTGAGCATTAAAAAAAAGTCTTGAGCTATAGATGATACCCTGCCACTTGGGAGACATTGCCAGAAAATCAACTCCAAACAGCTCTAATGGAATGTAATTGAGACCTTAGCTTGTAGGGAGGGGGCAAGAGGAGGTTCTTCACAGTCAGAAGATGCCATCCATAGTCAGGAAGGCCATTTGCTCGACCGGCAGACCCTGAGTCTGTGTGCCTATGGGTGGGCTCGAGTCCTTCCAAACCCAAGGCTGAGCCCTGAGAAACGAAAGGCCCCTCAATAGCTGCCAGCCATGGAAGAGACTCACTCAGGGCTGGACAGGGAGGTGGATAACATGGCACGGCTCTTTGGTGGGATCCAAAAACCTGAATGAAGCTGCGTCAATGCAGCTTTCAGGATGTGTCTCCACTGAAGGCAGGGTCCGTGCCTAACTCACCTTTCTCTACCCCACTTCAGATATTCTACCCAACACCAACATGCTTCCATTCTGTGTTTCCTGGTGGGCAGAGTCAGTGCCCTCAGTCACTCAGTGTGCCTCCAGCTGACACCCCCGAGTACCTACTGTGTGCCAGGAAGACCTCACAGCCCTGCCCTACAGAGCCCCCATGCTGGGAGGAAGAACAGTGAAAACACAGCATGGACATGGCTAGGAAAATTACAATGCAGTGTGATGGATACCATGACGGGAGAGCCCTACTCCACACGCAGGCAGGGGAAGAGGTCAGCTGGGGAAGCTTCTTGGAGGCCCAGTTGTGATTCTAGATGGAGAAGAGAGTGAGCTGCTAGGCCTAGGAGAGCGGGATGACAGCCACAGGGGTTACAGCTTGTGACGACTTGTGCTTGGCTTTTATCACAAAAATCACTGCAGGATGTGAAGCCGAGGAGTGACACCATCACATCCACAGTCAGCAAGTTCTTTTTTTTTTTTTTTTTTTTTTTTTGGTGGAATCTTGCCCTGTTGCCCAGACTAGAGTGCACTGGCGTGATCTCAGCTCACTGCAACCTCTGCCTCCTGGGTTCAAGCGATTCTGCCTCAGTCTCTTGAATAGCTGGAATTACTGGTGCCCACCACCACACCCAGCTGATTTAGCAAGTTCTTTCTGACTGCCTTTGGGGAGTGGGTGGAAGGATGGCAGGTTGGGGAGCCTGGAGGCAGGGAAAGCAGGTGGGTAGTGCCCACCTAGGGGGCTGTGGGGAGGTAGGGAAGGGGTACAGATGGAGAGTTCTGTATTGACTGTATTCCCTACCAGCTGTGGGGAATAAAGGAGGAGAAAGAGACAAGGATGGTGCCAGGGTCCTCCTCAGAAGCCTAGTAGCAATTCGCTGAGGTAGAAAATTCAGGAGCAGGGGGATGGAAAAGAAAATGGCATCAAGTCCAGTCAGAGCATGCTGAGCTTGAAATCCTGACTCTGTGGAATCACACCATGGGCACTGACCTCTGGATCCAGAGCTCTGGACAGAGGCCAGGAGTGGGCCGGGATCTAGGAATCAGCAGGGGAAGCTGACTCCTGGTAGTTGACGTTGCCCAGGAAAAGCACACAGGTTTACTTAAAATAAGCACTACAGACGCTGAGATCCCTGCAATCGGGATGTTGTAAAATCCCTACTTCGGGAGGCTGAAACAGGAGGATCACGAGGTCAGTTTGAAACCAGCCTGGCCAATATGGTGAAACCTCGTCTCTACTAAAAATACAAAAATTAGCCAGGCATGGTGGCGTGCGCCTGTAATCCCAGCTACTCTGGAGGCCAAGGCAGGAGAATCACTTGAACCCAGGAGGTGGAGGTTGCAGTGAGCTGAGATCACACCACTGCGCTCCAGCCTGGGTGACAGAGTGAGGAGCCATCTCAAAAAAATATAAATAAAAATAAAATAAATAAAATAAGCACAGTAGCAAAAAAAAAAAAAATGGATATGACTAAAACCCAGGAAACACCTATGTTTAAAAGTAGAAAGGGGAAAAAATCCACAAAGGAGACATTTTAAAAGCCTGAGAAAGAGAAGAAAGCCAGGAGCGACTGATGGCATGAAAACAAAGGGGGCCAGGCAGGGCAGCCTGTCACTTTGGCAGGCAGAGGCGAGCAGATCACTTGAGTCCAGGAGTTTGAGATCAGCCTGGGCAACATGACAAAACCCCATCTCTGCCAAAAATACAAAGATTAGCCAGGTGTGGTGGCGCATGCCTGTGGCTCCAGCTACTTGGGAGGCTGAGGTAGGAGGATTGCTGGAGCCCAGGAGGTCAAGGCTGCAGTGAGCCCTGATCGCAGCACTGCACTCCAGCCTGGGCGACAGAGTGAGACCCTGTTGAAAAGGGGGGGAGGTGGGAGGGGGGGGAGGGAGAGAGAGAGCGTGTGCTCAAGGACATTGAGTCTGATTTGATCTTCTTCACAGCAGCATTATCATTGCCATTTTACAGAGAAGAAAGCTGAGGTCCAGAGAGCCAGGAAGTTAAGCAACCTGCACACTCTCATACTGCAGAAACAGGCTCACGTCATCACCCCACAGCTGCCTCCCGTGGGGCTCGTAGGTTCTTTCTTTCTTTTTCTTTCTTTCTTTCCTTCTTTTTCTTTCGTGGAAACCTCCTCTTCCTGGTAAAAATATGTAACCGGGGTAGAGTATTCCACACTAATGTTAATAAATGAACCGAAGGGATTTCAGGCCTGGGGGGAAGACCATTTGTTTAAATCCTTCAGGCCACCCTCAGCCCATGCCCTGCACAATCCCAGAGGCTCCTCCCTGACCGGTCTACAGGGGTGAGAGTCTGAGAGAACAGTGGAAACACGGTAGCCCGAGAGACCCCCAGAAGGCTACGGAGCTTCCCGCATCGTGGAGGGGCCAGGCGGGGCGCCCTGCCTGCTCCAGGCCCCGGGGCCGCTTCTCGAGGCAACCAGGCATCCTCCCTCCCGTGCGCGAGCCTGGAGTGCCACCTAGTGTCCGCCAGCAACATGAACACACCAGGGAGCGCGGCCGGCGCCCGGGGCTGGGCTCCCGGCGTTTGCTCCGCGGTGCTTCTGACCGAGAGACCCTGGAGCATTCTCAAATCCTGCGTCTCTCAAGTCTTCAGTCCAGTGTAGCCACTTCCCCTGATCTGAAAGGTTTTTCAAAGAGGTCTGTGGCCAAAGCACCGGGAACGAGGACAACAGCGAGCAAAATAACGACTACAAGAGTGATCAAAAACCCTTAAAAGGCTCAGACGGATGGACAGCCCTGGAAGAGAAACCCGGTGTCTCAGGGAGAGCTAATAAAAAAGATAAAGAGAAGAAAACATCAGCCTTGAAAGAAGCCGCCTTGAGCATTGATACCAGCCATGCCGAGTGATACAGCCGATGGACAAAATTATTTTCCCAAGAAAAAAGGGAGAATCGAGAGGAAAGGAAAGGAAAAAGACATATGCACGTCCATGAGGGATTTTTTAAAGGGTAACAACAATACGGAAAGAGGAAAGTACATGGCCCTTGTAGAAATGGGGATGGGGCTGCCTGATTTAGGATTCATCTGATGTGGAAACGATGGAATTTCCCTCTGCACCCGGCATAAGAGTAAATCAGTCTTGAAATGTACCAGAGAAACCAACAAACACAACATTACCTTCTCCTGCATCTCTCATGGAAAGTGTCCCAAAGAGGCTCAGCAGAATGGAATTGAGCTGAGCTGGGATGAGAAAGCATATACGCTATAAAGGAACATTCTATATAGAAGCAATCAATTCAAGGTGATTCATGCAATCAGCCAGTCAGAGGTGTAAATCCCACGGGGTGCATGAGGTATGCCAGGGGCCCGGCTGCCTATTTTCTGGGGGCAATGAATGAATGGATTTCTCCCTCCTTCCCAGGCTACAATGCTTTTAGCAATTGGCACTGTGGCAGGATTTATATCACGGTTCTTGTAAATTGTACCTTCTCTCTCTCCTTTTCAAAGATTTCTTTCAATAAAATGCAGATGGAATCGTTGGAGAGCTGCTTTTCATGTGTTTATAGGTTACTTCTGCTCGGCTGCTTGTGCAGGTGCGTGTCTCTAGGCCTCTTTGTTCTTTATTTTCTCTGCCTATTAGGGAAATGGAAACATATGGATTCCTTGTTCGGACCCAGCGGAACTTACAGAATAGTATCCCTGTTGCCTTCCTCACACATCTTCCTGTAATCACATGGCTCTGAATTAGCCTCTTAATCTCCCAGCAGAGAAGCAGTAATACAGGGAAGTACAATAAAATGTATATACATTCTGAATGCCAAAGCATTTACAAAGTACATGGGAATGTGGTCATTTATACTCTCAAGGAGAGCCTTGGCTGGCACTGGTTACAATATGAATAAAGAAGTAGACATTCAAAATGGCAGATATATCTGGTGACCCAGTAAGCTAAGATTTTCAAGTCTAGTTGGGAGAAAGGAAAAAACAGTACTCAAATGCAAAGAAACTGGAGGCTTGGTGAACCTCCAATGTAATCATCTCCAGGTTACATAAGCAGTTTGATGCAGAGATGTCATGACTTTTCTTCACCTGGAAGATGAAGAATCTAGAAACGTATGTGGAGCGTTCTTAGAAATGCAAGGAAACAAATGGCGAAGACCCGCTATAGGTAATGTCCCCATGTTTTAATTTCCATTGTAAATAACTATCCCATTTACTGAAGACGGCATATGTTTTATTAATATGCCCCACTACAGCCCTTTAGGAAGAGGCAATAAGCAAATATTTACATAGGAGGCTGTCCACCATCCCCAGCAGAGTGCTTATTAAGACTAATAGGAACAACAGCATCTACGTTGCAAAAATTTCAGGAAAAGAACAGCCCTCAGCTGAGGATGATCATTTTGCAATCCTTCTTCCAATCCAGTATAAGGACAGCCTGACCTCCTTATCAGGAAGGAGAGGAGGTGAAGCGCACAGACCAAAGGACAGCTATACCCTGTGAGGTCTCAAGTTTGCAGTGTTACGTGATTGGGAAGCCCCAAATGATGTACAGAGCTTCAGACCAAAATGCAGCTCAGTCCCCTGAGCTTCTCTGAGCCTTTTGAGAACACTGACAAAGTTGCAGGCGATTAAGTCACACTACAGAGCCCTGACAAGCATGGCCCCTGACCATCTTCCTGATACGATGGGTGGGAAACCTGCTCTTTTCAATGGATAGATGAAACTCGGTGGGACAGGGACTTTCAAACCCTCACTACCCCTTCCCTATACTGAACCTAGGATATGAAGATATAGACCCCTCAGGAAGAATCTGAAGAGAGTCATTGTGTGTAATTAATATTACTGAATCTGAAGCGTGGAGAATCATTCTATGTAATGAATGATATGACTGATGGCACCTTTTTCTCAGATGAACAAAGAGCAAACAGGGAAAAGAACCACCCATAGAGCCTGCATGGAAAACTCTTACAATTGACCCATGTGACCTGAACTTGATTTTTCTCCCCTCCAATTCATGAATCCAATTCTATACTAGCTCCTTCTGCAAAGAGAGCAAACACCATTGCCTTGCAGTGAGGTCCTGACCAAGGGATTGACATACCCAATTGTAGTCCCGGCTCAGCTTTGAACAAGACCCTCAGGCAGATTGTGTGACTTTATCGATGGATCGATTGATTGAGACGGAGTCTCGCACTGTCACCCAGACTGGAGTGCAGTGGCTCAATCTCCGCTCACTGTAACCTCCACCTCTCAGGTTCAAGTGATTCTCTGCCTCAGCCTTCCGAGTAGCTGGGATTACAGGTGCCCATCACAACACCTGGCTAATTTTTTGTATTTTCAGTAGAGACAGGGTTTCACCATGTTGGCCAGGCTGGTCTTGAACTCCTGACTTCGTGATCCACCCACCTCGGCCTCCCAAAGTGCTGGGATTACAGGCATGAGCCACCGCACCCAGCCTTTTATGAAATTTTGAGCCTGTTTTCAAATCTGCAAAATGAGGTTGAGCAAGATGATTTCTAAAATTATTTTCAGTCTTAACATGTAGGACTCATGTATTTTTTGTATTTTTAAATTCATATATATTTTTATTTTCAGAGGCAGTGTCTTACTATGTTGTCCAGGCTGGTCTCGAACTCCAGGAATTAAGTGATCCACCTGCCTCAGCCTCCCAAAGTGCTGGAATTACAGGTGTGAGCCACTGTGCCTGGCCTAGGACTCTACGCATTAATGGTTAAATATTAACTCTTAGGATGTGCTGCCTGTGCCAGGCAAATAGGATACCCATGACAGGGGAGCCCAGAAGTGGCTTCCAGACAGGGCAGGGTTTGTCCCCCCACCTGTGTGTGGACTCCCCTTCTGACCCCTCAGCCCTCATTCAAGAAGTGGCTGGCCAAATAAAAAGGATTCCACGTGTTTTGTCATGGAAGCATTTTCTCATTTGGTCACTTATTGCCAGTAGGAAGACATAATAAATACTAATTAAAATAATCGGATGCAGCATTTTTCATCTTGACAAATAGCTCATCCCCCATCTTTACACAAACAAATTAGAAAAAGCGTATGAGGATATATGGCTCTAGAGACAGTTAAAGAACAGGAGCTGTACCGTGCACTTAATACACGCCACAAGTTGTACAGTGAGCCTGTGACTGCAGCTATTTCAAATGTAATTACCTCGGTCACCCCCCACTGGGCAGGGACTCTTAAGGTCTGCTCAGCTTCTAGTGCATGGCTGGTGCTCAATAAATGACAAATGCAATTATAATAATTAATAATTCATATATTAATAATGCAATTCCTTTCCCTAATTGCCGCCAACAAGCCATGCACACACAGGAACTGGCGCTGCCAGGTGCCCCAGAATTTCTCCACACTTCCATAAACCTGTGTCCAAAGGTCACCTTGAAGAGGCAATCACAGCCGCCTGTTAGTCTAACAAAGATGGCTGGTTTAAATGCTTCATTTTCTTTCTATCGCCTTCCCATTTCAAATATTTACAACTCTCTTTGAGACCTAGCCTTGAGAAATAAACGCCCTGTTGACACAGTTGATAGCTGTGGAGGATCCTTCTTGCCCTCCCAGGAGGCACTGCAGTCATCTCCTTTATCCCAAAACTGCAGAAAGTTCAAGGAACTGAAAGGTACACCCAGACTTGAGAGCCTGAGGTGTAGGCAGAGCCAGAGCCACTTATCTGGGGTAAATTGGTGAACTCCGTTTGGCACATCTTCATCCCACAGTGAACAGATCAAGATCGTTCATTTTGGAGACAGTCACAAAAATCAAAAGCTTAAGCAGGTTATTAATATCCCAGAAGAGGGCTAATGCTGATCTCTTTATCTCATCTGTGTTTTCTTTTTTCCTGGCATTCTTTGATTTTTCACAACGCAGGTAATTCTACTGTTTGATCAGAACTCACTCAAGTTGCCTAATGAATTTCAATTGCCAGTTTATTTAGTTTTCCAATTTGCGTCTCCTCCCTGGACATGCCACACGATTTCCAAACTGAGATTAAAACTCAGTGTTTCTGACTCCCCCCAACCCCACCACCCAAATCCATCTGCTCTTCTCCCAGACCTTCCCATTTTCTGTAATAATGAGGCCATGGTCAGCAGGAAGGAAAGAGGCTGATGTCATCAGACAACTCTCTAATCCTTCTGGAGGCCAGAAATGACTGACCTTTTGTTATGCATAAAATCCACTCCTACATCCTAACTCGGAGGGACTGGAAGGCAAAGGAGTCCTTTAAACTGATTGTCTTGCTTTTTACAAATCATTTTCTCACATTGTTTTGTCAGCTTTACTTTCTTTCAGGTTCCCAGTAAAACCAACTAAAATCCAGCTTCTGAGTTCACCTTCAGAGGATAAAGTATACATAAAACTAACTTTCAGATGTAATTTTCTGGGTGTTGATTGGAGTACATTCATCAAGATAGTGTTTAATTGGAGAGTTCTGTTAAACATATCGTTGGCACCGAACCGCCTAAATAACTGCTGGTAATAAGATCAGTTCCCAGTTTCCACATGTGCATGAATCTGTCTCGGTTCTGTCTTCAGGCTTCCTGGAGGAAGTACTCTGTTTATATTTTTGGTATATGTTATGCCTCATAGGGGTCTGGAAATGAAACCCATTGAATACGAGATTTTCTCTCTCCCATGCTACAAGTTCAGAACCAGTGTTAAAGGTATCTGTCTCTGTGTTAGCACTCTTTCCAGAACCTTATAAACATCTTTGCCTTTGGTTCAGTTCTTTATTTTAATGAATGTGAGATTTCTCGTTAAATAAATACATTGCTTATCTGTAGACAGATGCATAAGAGAAGCTCAATATAACAAACTCATCACCTTTCCCTGTAAATTGCTCTTCCTCTCATATGCATTATGCAAAGTCGGGGATGTCACCATTCTACTAATCCGAGTTGGCCAACTTTTCCTATAAAGGGCCAGAAAATTAATATTTTAGGCTTTGGGGCCTCTGTCACAACTACTCAGCTGTGCTGTCGTATTGTTCCTGGTGGAGGGTGTCCAGGTTCTTGACATCTTGAACAAAGAATTGAACAAAACTCACAAAGCAAGGAAAGAATGAAGCAACAAAAGCAGAGATTTATTGAAAATGAAAGTTCACTCCACAGGGTGTGAGCAGGCAGTAGCAAGTGGCTCAAGGGCTCAGTTACAGAATTTTCTAGGGTTTAAATACCCTCTAGAAGTTTCTTACTGGTTACTTGGTGTATACCCTATCTAAATGAAGTCGTGGCCCATGATCAGTCTGATTGTTTGCAGGAAGGGACCAATTAGAGACTGAAGCAAAGTTTTAAAGTTACACCCTATGCAAATGTCTGATTGGTTGCAGAAAGCAACCAATCAAAGGCTGAAGTGACGTTACAAAGTTATACTCCTACGCAAATGAAGACTTGGCCTGCAACCAGCCTGACTGGTTGCAGGAGAGGACCAGTCAGAGTTACCTTCAATTTATCATCTGCCACACAGAAAATGGTGGGGCCAAGGGTGGTGATGCTTGCAAAGGGAGTAGCCTCTGGTCCTTTTATTACTTGGGTGCGGAAATTTGGGATTTTCCTTTTGATTTAGTTCTAGGAAGTCAGCGTGAATTGGCCTTAGGTTCCCTGCCTCCAGACCCTATTCTCCTGCCTCAGTGTCAGAGGTGTTCAAACCAGAGCAACTCCACAAGATATGAATCATAAAGGCCTTGCTGATAAAGCAGAGTGCGTAAAGATGCTGGCCAAATCCTACCAAAACCAAGATAGTGATGAGAGTGATATCTCATGATCCTCACTGCTCATTATGTCAATTATAATACATTAGCATGCTAAAAGATACTCCCACCAGAGCCATGACAATTTACAAATGCCAAGACAATGTCCCCATATACTCTAAAAAGAGGAGGAACCCTCAGTTCTGGGAATTGCTTGCCTCTTTGTGGAAAATGCATGAATAATCCACTCCATGTTTAGCATATAATCAAGAAATAACTGTAAAAATAGCCAACCAGCAGCTCTCGAGGCTGCTCCGGCTATGCAGTAGCCATTCTTTTGTTTTGTGGGTTTTTATTTTTGTTTTGTTTTGTTTTGTTTTGTTTTGTTTTTGAGACTGGGTCTCGTTCTAACTCCCCCCGCTAGAGTGTGGTGACAGTGGTACACTGCAACCTCTACTTCCCAGGCTCAAGCAATCCTCCTGCCTCAGCCTCCTGAGTAGCTGAGACTACAGGTGCTTGCCACCATGCCCAGCTAAGTTTTGTGTTTTTAGTAGACACAGAGCTTCCCCTTGTTGCCCAGGTTGGTCTTGAACTCCTAAGCTCAAGCAATCCACCCACCTCAGCCCCACAAAGTACTGGGATTACAGGCGTGAGCAAATCTTTAATTTCTTTTACTTCTCTAATAAACTTGCTTTCACTTTACTCTGTGGACTCACCCTGAATTCTTTCTTGGGCAAGATCCAAAAACCCTCTCTTGGGGTTTGGATCAGGATCCCTTTCCAGTAACAGTAGTGTGAAAGCAATGATAGAAAACACATAAATGAATGGTGTAGTAGTGATCCAATAAAATGTCATTTACAAAAACAGGTGTGAGATAGGCTGAATGTCATGTCCTCCCAAAATTCCTATGTTGAAATCCTAACCCCCAAGGTGAAGGTGTTAGGAGGTAGGGCCTTTGGGGGGTGATTGGGTCATGAGGGTTGGATTAGTGTCCCTATTAAAAGAGATCCCTCATCCCTTCTATCATATGAGGACACAGCAAGAAGGCACGATCTATGAACCAGGAAGCAGGCCTTTACCAGGAACCAAATCTATGGGTGTCTTCATCTCAGACTTCCCAGCCTCCAGAACTATGAGGAATAAATTTCTGTTGTTTATAAGCGACCCAATCTATAGTCTTTTGTTACAGCAGCCTGAATGAACTAAGACAAGGTAGTCACCCAGATTTGGCCCTGGGGTTATAATTTGCCAACGCTTGTGATCGGAAACCTAGGATCCATCCATGTTTCCTTCCCTCTTTCACCCAACACATCCAATTAATAGACGAGTCTGCCAATCTTACCTCCCAAGTATTTCTGAAATCTGCTCTTCTTTGCCATCTTTAAGTTCTTACTTTAGGCCGGGCGCAGTGGCTCACGCCTGTAATCCCAGCACTTTGGGAGACCGAGGTGGGTTGATCACGAGGTCAAGAGATCGAGACCATCCTGGTCAACATGGTGAAACCCCGTCTCTATTAAAAATACAAAAAAATTAGCTGGGGCATGGTGACACGTGCCTGTAATCCCAGCTACTCAGGAGGCTGAGGCAGGAGAATTGCCTGAACCCAGGAGGCGGAAGTTGCAGTAAGCCGAGATTGCGCCATTGTACTCCAGGCTGGGTAACAAGAGCGAAACTTTGTCTCAAAAAAAAAAAAAAAAAAAGTTCTTACTTTAAAGAAATTGCACTTGTAAATTACAGAAGAAACAAGAAAGACAATGGGGAATGTCAACCAATGTTCAAAGGAAATTGCTCCCACATCAAAAGATTGGAGAAAAAAGACATATGCTTACCGTATTTCATCAAATCTGAGAGAACATTGATTTTAAAATGTACATTATTTTATGCATGCCACCAAGAATGAATAACTGCAGCCAAAACTATAATCAAAGATTTCTCATAACTTAAAATTTTTATTTTATACTTCTGGGAAGAATTGTTTTAGACAAAGAAAATATTTTTGTGATAAATCAGTCTGTGCGTAACATATATGCATTATATAACATAATATATATGTAACGTATATAACACATATATATGTTACAGACTTTCTAAACTTCTCTTGTTTCTTGCCACACCCCTCTCCCCTAGCACAAGGAGGGGGCTCTCTCTGGAATGTCCTTATCTGACTGAAGAAACTTCTTTCAGAAGAAATGCAATTGTCTTAAAACCTCTTCCCAGGAATCTCGTCAAATAACCAGGAGACAGCAGAGAAGAGAAAAAACTGAAAGTCATCACCAGGCCCAGATAGACTTTTCCTCTATTCTTCTAAGGGCAGCTCCCAGAGATTACCTGTGAAACTATCTGCATAACAAGACAACCTTTGTTGACAGTGAAGTTTCATCCCTCAGTTTCCCACAATTTGTCACCACCTCCCCCAGAGCTCAGAGGAACTTTGTCACTGTCTGTTTGGGGGCTGAAGATCATTTATGAACCCTCAAAATCGCCTCTATCACCCTATCTCCTTCTCCTCTATGAAAAGGGTGCTATTTAGGCTTCAGCCATTTGGCCCTTCTTTGAGTCTCATAGTTTGTATGGCTCCCATTCCTACCCATGTGAATAAATAGGTATGCCTTTCCTCCTGTTAATCTATCATCAGTTCATTTCAGCAGGGGAGGGAAAATTCATAGGCAGAGGAAAAATTCTCTCCAACCCTACCATACATCATTTTCCTTCTGGAGTCACAGAGGCCTTTCAACTTGATATCCTCCCCTGAGCCACCAAGGGTGATGGCAATGCAGCATTTCTTAAAAAAGCGCTCCACAATTGTTTCCAAGAATTCTCTCTAGCCCCTCAGAAACGCATTCAGCACATTTTAATGCTGTCATGTCCTTGATCTTAGTAAAAGTTGTCAAGGGCATGTTTTCCAACAAGTCAGGACTCATATTCCTTCCTCAAAGAGTCCTTTAGTGGTTTGAGGCTAAAACATTGAGGATTTGCAGTTGATCAATTGTGCTACCAGGAAGAGCTAACTAATAGGCCTATGGCTGGCAGTGACCACCACATCTTGAATTTTGTCTGTGATTACAAAATAATGTCAATTTCAGAGATGTGTGTGTGTGTGTGTGTGTGTGTGTGTGTGTATATATATATATAATTTTTAAGTATGTCTTAGCATCCATGAAATTGGTATGTAGTTTAAGTTACCACAAATGTTTATGGTGTGTATGTAGTCTTTTTTATGCTCTCCATACTGCAACCAGCTTTTTAGATTAACTACTAGTCACTCTAAACTATAAAAAAAATAAGAGGCCAGGCATGGTGACTCATGCCTGTAATCCCAGCACTTTGGGAGGCTGAGTTGGGCAGATCACCTGAGGTCAGCCTGGCCAATGTGGTAAAACCCTGTCTCTACTAAAAATATAAAAATTAGCCAAGCATAGTGGCGGGTGCCTATAATCCCAGCTACTCAGGATGGCTTGAACCCGGGAGGTAGAGGTTGCAATGAGCTGAGATCATGCCATTGCACTCTAGCCTGGGTGACAAGAACAAAACTCCATCTCCAAAAATATATAAATAAATAAGAGCACTATCACTGTATTGTACATGCTAATGCCAAACAAATTTGACAAGATCTGTTACTACCAGAGGTGCGGTTTAGAGCTTAAGGCCTTTCTTTGGATTAGTATGTCACTAGCAGTTAGACTACCTCACTGTGGAAATAAAGGAAAAAAGAAGAAACTCATTTTTTCCCCAAAACTCCCCCAATGGGTTTGAAAATTCTTGTTCCCTTATTGATTTGGTTTGAAAACACACAGCCATGAAGACGGGATGAGCATTAGCATTCTTAGGCCCAATTTTTCCAGTCCAAAGATTACACTGTTATCTCAAATTACTGAAGTTTTGTGGGACCCATGAGTTTCAAAAGGGAAGAGCTGTCTTCTAAGGCAAAGCCCTCAAGCTCCTATGAGGCTGGAACATTCTTCTAGATACACACCTAGGAGGGCGCCTGCACCCAGAGAGGAAAGCACCTGGGGCACTGAGACTTATGCAGGACTCAGTTCCCCATCAGAAGCTTGCACTGGTGGCTGGGAGTGGTGGCTCACTCCTGTAATCCCAGCATTTTGGGAGGCCAAGGCAGGTGGATCGCTTGAGGCTAAGAATTTGAGACCAGCCTGGCCAACATGGCAAAACCCGGTTCTACTAAAAAGACAAAAATTGGCCGGGCGCGGTGGCTCAAGCCTGTAATCCCAGCACTTTGGGAGGCCGAGGCGGGTGGATCACGAGGTCAAGAGATCAAGACCATCCTGGTCAACATGGTGAAACCCCGTCTTTACTAAAAATACAAAAAATTAGCTGGGCATGGTGGCGCCTGCCTGTAATCCCAGCTACTCAGGAGGTTGAGGCAGGAGAATTGCCTGAACCCAGGAGGCGGAGGTTGCGGTGAGCCGAGATAATGCCATTGCACTCCAGCCTGGGTAACAAGAGCGAAACTCCGTCTCAAAAAAAAAAAAAAAAAAAAAAGACAAAAACTGGCCAGGTATGGTGGCACACGCCTATGATCCCAGCTACTTGGGAAGCTGAGGCAGGAGAATTGCTTGAACCTGGGAGGTGGAGGTTGTGGTGAGCCAAGATTGCAGCACTGCACTCCAGTCTGGGTGACAGAGTAAGACTCTATCTCAAAAAATAAGAAGCATGTACTATCTCCAACTTCCTTCTAAAATTAGTTGCTAGCTCAGCTACTGAATGTAGAAACAGGGCCACTATATAACAATAAAGCTAGAAGGAACCTCAAAGAGCCAAACCCCAAGAGCTCCAGTTGGGAAGACTGGAGAAAAGCGGATATGCCGTGGGATTACTCCTGGTCCAAGGCACAGTGTCCAGCCCCTAAGTTAGTGTCCTACTCCCCACACCTTGCGACCCTTGGTAGCAAAATTCTTTCATTCTTCAGTAAGACAATTTTTTGGCTATTAAAATAAAAGGCCCCCCACCCTATAACTCTAGAATAGGAAATAATCTTTTTTTTTCTCTTTGAAATGTGGATGAGAGTAGCGCTGCCAAAAATTCCCCCAAATCTCTTCTTTTAAGCTTTAAATGGAATTAATTAAATCACTTGAAAAATAAATACGATTGTCTGATTTTCTTGTGTTCCTAAAAGATTTTTGAAAGGAAGGCAGCACAGCACACCCAGGCAATGGCTGGATGAAATCACAGAGCTTCCAGCTCTAACACTCCGCATAGGAACTGCTGCTGATAAAATGAAACAAACAAAGTTAATGGTGAGCTCATTGCAGCCCTTTTCCTAAGAGCGGAAGTAATCCTGAGCTGACCTGTGTGTGCCCAGGCGACTTGCCGATAGGTGTGAAGTGATGGTGGGGGCCGGAGGGAAAGAGAAAGGCGGGGGTCACTTTTCTCTGTCTTACTTCAGCTGTAAATTTTCTGGGCTATACGACCGTGACAATTGATTTATTTTTCATTTAATACAGATTTATTCTGTGAAGCTTTGAACACTCACTGACTCAGAATGGAGAATTTTCAGTTTAACAAAGCAAAGGGCTCGATAAATATTACTGGATATGAAATTTGTTAATCTGTACTTCCCCTGTTTGGAGATAACCATATTTTCTGCTGCCCCATTTGACAGAACTCCAACCTCTAGCATTTCAATGTTAATCTGAAAGGATGACTGATCGAAGCTCATAACCTATTTTCTTTTCAGACAAGACTGACATTAAAAAAAAAAAATCGAGTTCTTAAAATCGCCCAAAGAACAAGTCAGGAATCCCTGGGGAATCTAATCAGATCTATTATGCTAACTATAAAGACATCCCTGCCCCCAACTCCTCAAGAAAAGATCTTAAGGAAGTAGAAATCAAATTGCCAAGCCTAATGGATTCCCTGTGTGACTAAATCATTGTATTATTTCTCATGTTTGAAGAGATACACAAATTTCATGGACAGGCTTAGATACTCCTGCTTGAACAGCTGTTGCCCTATTACTGTGTCTAAGGTCAGGTTCATCAACAGTGGAGCCCAGCAGTTCTTACCCAAGTGGGCTGAATGCATGAAAGAGTTTTCTGTTGACATTATTCTGATGCTTCTAGGAGACCCCTCCTCACCCCGTCCCAGGAAAGATTCCACCCCTTCATGATGGGCAGTGAAGGCGATTAAAGGAATGGGGTGGGTGAAAGCGCTTTCATCTGAGAGTCTGAATAGCACAGCCCCACCAGCAATGATTCTAACCCTCACCTTTATTTCCAACAATTTGCTTCTTCTTGGTTACCAATTCTTACACCCACTCCAAAGAGAAAACTACATAATCCATCACAAACCCTTTTGGGGAAAGTGTGGGATAAATACATTCAACAAATAACACTAACAAGCTTTTGACCTTCCACTTTCCTTTTCTGGTATCTCACATTGATCATCCTCACCTCCCAACTGCACCCTCAGAAGCAAACTGAGCAGCCCTTAAAGCCATGGGCGTAAGATTTAGTTCCTTTACTCTTTCATTCCACTTACCACATTTTAATATTTAAAAGTATATAAGTCAACATTTAATAAATATTGGATAATGAAACAAATATGATTATACAGTTTCCTAATTGTAAACCTTTATACATAATCTTTTTTTTTTTTTTTTTTTGAGACAGAGTCTCACTCTGTCGCCCAGGCTGGAGGACAGTGGCACAATCTTAGCTCACTGCAACTTCCGCCTCCTGGTTTCAAGTGATTCTCCTGCCTTAGCCTCCTGAGTAGCTGGAATTATAGGCACCGGCCACCCGGTTAATTTTTTATTTTTAGTAGAGACAGGGTTTCATCATACTGGCCAGGCTGGTCTCAAACTCCTGACCTCAGGTGATCCATCCGTGTCAGCCTCCCAAAGTGCTGCGATTACAGGCATGAGCCACCATGCCTGATCTATGCATAATCTTAATAGTACAATATGGAAATAAATTTTTTTAAGTGGGTTCTAACTAGGGTTAATATAATTTTTGGCTGTAGAGGAGACCTCTTTATTGGAAATCAGGGATCAAATCCTCTCTTTCCTTTCTATAAACCCTAAGTAAAAACTAATTATAATGTGACTCCCAAAGCTTAAAACTAGATACTCAGGGAGTCCTTTGTTCTGACCATTCTTACTTGTTTCTATCAAATTATTTCCATTCTCCAACATCAGTTTTAGTTCTGTTTAAGTAGGAATTGCCCAAAAAATTATATCTACTTATTAGAGAATGAAATCAGTAAGTACCCTGACTACATCTCAAACTCTTCCTTTTTCTTTAAGGTTGTCATTTGAAATGGACGAAGTAAAGAAAAGATGACTTGGAGTTGAAAGGAGAAGTGCGGCAGCCTGGGAGGGTTTGTTAGGCTTGGCAACGAGGAGATGATCAGAAGGTAAGAAGCCCGGCCTCCGTCTGTGCAGAGAGCACAGGCCCCGCATACAGATGGCAGTTCAGTGTCAAAGAGCCCAGTCTCAGCCCAGAGCCCGTGGGCAAGGAGAGGGCACCAAATGAAGAACTGATATGGCTCCAATGAGGGGGGGAATGCCAGGTTCTTCATCTCTAGCTGAATTACATAAAACAACATGGACACATGTGGAGTGGTTTTAAGGATCTGAGAGTTTAATAGGCAAGAAAGAAAAGAGAAGGCAGAAGGAAGCAACTCCCCTGAACAGAGACAGAGGGAAGGGTGCTCCAAAACCCAGAGAGGAAACCCCACCTGCCACAGGTACCAGCCAGGTATATATACAGAGGCTGGAGGAGAGGGGTGTCTGATTTGCATAGGGCTCAGGGGATTGGTTTGACTAGGCATGTCATTTACATAGCCTGCAAAAAAGCTAGCCCTCCCACCCTGTTCTTTTAATAGGCAAATGCAAGGTGCCATGATGTTCTACATACATGGGGATATGTGGAGGCAGCCATGTTGCCAGGCACATGTAGGGCAAGGGCAAGAAGAAGAGGGTGGGAACCGCCATGTTTGGGTGGACCCAGTTTCCAAAGGCCTACATTTGCATATCAAAGGTTGCTGGCCTGGCTCTAAGAGCCAGGGCTTTACAAGAAACTTTTCCAGAGATGCTTTAAAAAATGAAAACTTCCCAAGGACCCTTTTTCCTCTCTATCTGCCTGAAATAATTTCATAATAAATTCTATCACAGAACTTGGAAGGAAAAGGGAAGAGGGCTTTTTGACATTTGCACGTGCATTCAGAGCAAGGGCCGAGGGGGTGCATGAGTGTGAAAAGAACTCCGGACTCCAGGAAGTTGCCCTGGACCCAGTCTTCCCTCTGTCACTGTGTGAGTTTGCTGTTGCCACCTGTGTTGGTCTGCCCAGCTGCCATCACAAAACACCACAGGCTGGCGGTTAAAAACAACAGACATGTGTTTTTCACACCTCTGGAGTCTGGACATTTAAGATCAGCATGGTCTTTATTAGATATTAGAGAATGCAAGTAAAAGAGAGACTGAGCTCTCTAGTGTCTCTTCTTAAAAAGACATTAATCCCCTCAGACCAAGGGGCACTGCCCTCCTGACATCTTCAAACCCTAATTGTCCCCAAAGGCCCCATCTCCAAATACCATCACATTAGAGGTTAGGACTTTGATATGGTTTGGCTGTGTCCCCACCCAAATCTCATCTTGAATTCCTACCTGTTGTGGGAGGGACTTGATGGGAGGTAATTGAATCATGGGGGCAGGTCTTTCCCATGCTGTTTTCATGACAGTGACTAATTCTCACAAGATCTGATGGTTTTATAAGGGGGAGTTGCCCTGTACAAGCTCTCTTCTCTTGTCTGCCACCATGTGAGACATGCTTCACCTTCCACCATGATTGTGGGGTCTTCCCAGCCACGTGGAACTGTGGGTCCATTAAACCTCTTGCTTTTATAAATTGCCCAATGTCGGGTATGTCTTTATCAGCAGTGTGAAAATGGATTAATACAAATTTCACCATTTGGGAGAAAGATACAGCATTTAGTGCATAACGCACCCATGTGCCATAAAACAACCAGTCACAAAGCCTCAGTGCCAAATAATAGAAAACTCTTTTTTTTTTTTTGAGACAGGATCTCACTCTATCACCCAGGCTGGAGGACATTTGCGCAATCTTGGGTCACTACAACCCCTGCCTCCCAGCTCAAGGAATCCTCCCACCTCAGCCTCCCAAGCAGCCGGGACTACAGGTACATGCCATCAGGCTTGGCTAATTTTTTACATTTTTTTGTAGAGATAAGATCTCACTACATTGCCTAGGCTAACATTCATTCCTCCCACATCTGTAAGGTTCACCTATCTCATCTGGACTTTATGCATGCGGGATCCAACCAGTGCTGAAGTCATCTGGACTGGCTCAACTGGGGCAGCTTAGCTCTGTGGCCCGCACCTCTCTCCTCTGGCCTAGCCTTGTTCTTCTTGTGGTGGTGACAGAGGAGCAAGAGAGACAGCAAGTCCTCTTCAAGTAGCTGGGTGTGACCCATTTGTTAACATCCCGTTGGCCAAAGCCAGTTCACATATCTGAGCTTGGCCTCAGACGGAAGGGCTATAAAGTCATGCATTACACGTGTGATGCAAGAACGGGTGAGGAGCTGGAGCCATCCTAGTGTCATCCATGCCAGCCCAGAGAGGTGCTCAGATGACGCCACTTCTCTGCAGAAGCTCTGAGAAGCACTGGAAAATATATGTAACACTCGTGCCAGATTCTGTGACGACTATCTCAACATAATATTTAATGTATCATTTCATCCTACTGATGAAATAGTTTAAAAGTTTTAGCTGGGTGCAGTGGCTCATGCCTGTAATCCCAGCACTTTCAGAGGCCGAGGCAGGAAGATCACAAGTCAGGAGTTCAAGACCAGCCTGGCCAACATGGTGAAAACCCATCTCTACTAATAATACAAAAATTAGCTGGGCATGGTGATGTGCACCTATAATCCCAGCTACTTGGAAGGTTGAGGCAGGGGAATTGCTTGAACTGGAACCGGGAAAAGGAAGTGCAGTGAGCTGAGATCATGCCACTGCACTCCAGCCTGGGCTACAGAGCGAGACTTCGTCTCAAAAAAAAAAGGTTTTTACCCCTAGTTAAATAATATTTTAAGCAATATTTTGACACATTTAGGAGGGGGAGATTTTAAGTCTGTAGTGTTCAATCAAGTGAAATAAAGGGCCAGGTACAGTGGCTCATGCCTGTAATCTCATCACTTTGAGAGGCCAAGGCAGGTGGATCACTTAAGGCCAGGAGTTCGAGACCAGCCTGACCAACATGGCAAAACCCTGTCTGTACTAAAAAACACAAAATTTAGCTGGGCGTGGTGGAGCACATCTGTAATTCCAATTACTCAGGAGGCTGAGGCAAGAGAATCACTTAAACCCGGGAAGCGGAGGTTGCAGTGAGCAGAGATTGCACCACTGCACTCCAGCTTGGGTGACGGAGTGAGACTTTCTCAAAAAAATAAAAATAAAAAGAGCTAGCCAGAAAGTAATACTCCTTGGGTTTTTTTCCCTTTCCTTTCCACCATTCACTGTACAGTCTTTTCCTCTGAAAAGGGCTGGGGCTTGGCTTAGGCAAAATGAAGTAACCAACAGAGTCTCTTTGCAATAAATTCCAGTTTTCATGAGAAAGATAACACCACATCTTGAAAAGTTACAAGGTTCAGGGAAAGAAAAAGACAAAGGGCTATTGTGCAGATATCCGGAAGAATTTAACATGTTTTCAAAGCCCTAGGTGGTGATTTAAACAGAAAATCTAGGACTATGAGCTCCTGAGTTGTCAGCATAATTGAGAACAGGCAATTTCCTAAATGATAATGAAGTAATGTACAAAAAACATATTTTTTCAGCACTGGAAACAGGTTATACCAAAATATCAAATTTAGGGAAGTCCCATAAAGACGGTTTGACATGCTTGACATGTCGTTCTGGGAGTGAAAAACGGTATCCAACCCTGCAAAGGTGAGCACACCGATGCCTTCGAGCTCAGCTTTGACATCCCATCACCCCCAGTCTGGGCTCACCTTACCAGTGAGAGGTAAGAGCAGGCAGTAGATACCAGTTGTCAAAACCAGCCAGCCCTTTCTGCAAGGGGGGCTCAGAGTCAGCCCAGAAGGGGCCCCGGTGGCAAAAACCAAACAAATCTTTGCCCAAGAGTAGCCAAGCATATGCAGTTTTGTCACAGGGAAAGATGTACTTCATGGCACCATCCCAAGTCCCTGCAGGTGTGACTGCTAAGGCAAACCTAGGCCCTGAGTTAACCACCGGCAAACCCTAGGACCTTAAGAAATACCCTACCTCCACTTCTCCATCCGTAAAACAGGCCTGGTGGGCCGGGCACAGTGGTTGACACCTGTAATCCCAGCACTTTGTGAGGCTGAGGCAAGTGGATCACTTGAGGCCAGGAGTTCAAGACCAGCCTGACCAACATGATGAAACCCCGTCTCTACTAAAAATACAAAAATTAGCTGAGCATGGTGGTGGGTACCTGTAATCCCAATTGCTAAGGAGGCTGAGGCAGGAGAGCTTCTTGAACTCAGGAGGCGGAGGCTGCAGCGAGCCGAGATTTCACCACTGCACTCCAACCTGGGTGACAGAGGGAGACTCTGTCTTACACACACACACAGAGGGCAGGCTGTTTGGGCCAGAAATCAGAAATCACTGGCTGGCATGTTTGTGCCGCATCCCTCCCTCCGCCAGGTGCTGGTCTAGCCCCTTCCTACCCGCCAGTTCTTGTGACTGCACGTCATGTTCTAGGAGAGCCAGTTCCGCAAATGTACACATGCAAGCCGGGGCCGTGGGAAAGAAGAGAAAATATGGTCAGCATACTCAGAGCTGGGTGCTTAGGTGTCCTGCTCGGTCCTGGTCCTGAAGGTAGGGCAGGGTGACCTGCTCATCCCCAACTTCATCACATGCTCCTGTCCTCTCTGGCAGGATAAGGTCCAGGCCTGGCCTGGTGGGAGTGGATATGAGGGAGTGAATGTGGCAGTTCACATCCAGCCTGCTGAGTGACTCACAGACACGCACGGCCACGCTTTTCACTAATCCTGAGTGACACAGTGAAGTACCTCCCGGCACCCAAGGTAACCACAGCTATGCCAATAGTAGATAAAGTGCTGGAGAAGAGGAAGATGAGAGACACGAGGAAGGCGGACTGGGAGATGAAGCAACTACTGTGAAATCTCTTCCCATTGAGATAGCACAGGAAGTCACACTGAAAATAGGTTATGAGCTGACATGCATGCACAATTGGATTCCACACCCACATTTCTGAATAAAACTAGGAGGAAATGAGGGTTTTGTCCAAAAGCACCAAACAAAGCTGTTTTGATGCTGTTAGTTCTATGGCCTTTTCTTGTCATTTACTTGATCATTAACCCAAGGTGACTCCAAAAAACAAAATCAAATGTAGAAGACACCCTTCAGCTAGATCAGAAAATCACCCCAACCTATAGAAAAACATAAATGCAAAAAGGAAACACAAAAGGAAATGAAGGCAGGGCGCAGTGGCTCAGGCCTGTAATCGCAGCACTTTGGGAGGCCAAGGCAGGCGGATCACCTGAGGTCGGGAGTTTGAGACCAGCCTGACCAATACGGAGAAATCCCGTCTCTACTAAAAATACAAAAAAAAAAATTAGCCAAGTGTGATGGCTTGCACCTGTAATCCCAGCTACTTGGGAGGCGGAGGCAGGAGAATCACTTGAACCCAGGAGGTGGAGGTTGTGGTGAGCCCAGATGGCGCCATTGTACTCCAGCCTGAGCAACAAGAACAAAACTCCGTCTCAAAAAAAAACAAAAAGAAAGAAATAAAGAAAGATTTGGGAGCAGCCTTGCCTTGGAATGTGATGATGCCTCCACCTCCACCCAGCTTGGCCCATTCTCTTCCTATCGGCCTCTGCCTCTCAGCCCTCACTCAGTGTATTTCATCTGCAGATAAGCATTGCATTGAATACTACAAAATAGGCTACTTTTATACTAAAAGGAATTCAATAAAAGTGAAATATATGAAAGCCCAGTGCTTACAGATTTTTATTATGATTCTTTTCAACTAGGCCTTTAAAGTCTCTGATGTTGGGAGAAGTATAACCAGGGTATCTTGCAGGACAAGACGCGGTGTCAGGAGGCAAAGCTGGCATGTCAACACAAAGACAAGCCCCGCCCTTCACGGGAGCCACATTCAAGCTCAACGCTCACCCCGATGTGCTTTTGGGGACAGCTTCCTTTATGCCAGTCCCCTTGATGGTGCTGGGTCCCAACGAGGTGGCTCCCACCAGTTGCATCTTTTTATAATCTTTCGTGAAAGCATTTCTTTTTTCTTAAACACTGGAAATCTGTTTGATGTTCATAGAGATTGATGAGGGGCCTTGGGTGCCCGCAGAGAATCAGACGGATGGCAATAGTGACAATAAATAATTGTCATGTTTTTCAGTTTTGTGGCCTCGACAATTCAAGGGTCTCAAAACACAGCAGAAATTTAGAATGATAGGAAAGGAAGAGACCTTGGGAAAGGGCATCTCGTACATCCTTCCAACGTCTCTCCCAGGGCTCATGCTTAACAAGATGCTCTCATGAGCCCTTGGCCCCTGACTGCAGTGGGGACGGCTATGTTCCCACTGAGAACACAGCACAGCTCCTGAGTTACAGGATGTGGCTTCTTTGTGGCTCCCAGGAGAATGGAAATTTGGAGACTCAAGGGCAGACAATACAGTGAGCTCCTGAGCCCTTCCAGTGAGATGGGGAAGTTAAAGAGAAGCTGCTGGCTGAGGGCGGGTTGGCTGCAGGAAGTGGCAGTGGCTCCTTGGAGCACCATCCTGGCAGAGCAGAGCCACTTCTGGCCGCCGGAAGGAGCAGATGCTGAGAACCTGCCCCAGATTCAAACCACACCGACACAGACCATCACACCATGGACAGCCCTGGCTGCCCCGTTCTTTCCCAGAGTAACACGCTCAGTGGTGTGCCTGCTGGAGCCCAAGCCAGGGCTTCTTACATGTTGATTCATGCCCACCGGCTGTTCTTCAGATGTTAAGAGGGGACGTGGCAGGAGGCAGTGAACAGGCACTCCTCTCACCTTCCAGCTGCCAACAGAGAGCACATAATGAACTGCAGTGTGCTAGAATCTCCACATTTGGATAGAGAGAAAAAGAGGACAGTCTTCACCCAAATCCCAGTGCTGGGCACAGAGGATGGAAGGATGGTGAGAAGAAATGAAGATTTGCTCTTCCTTCATTTGTCTTCCCATTTCCAATCCCCAAGAGCCAATTGGAGGTGAATGTCTGCCAAACCAGCTGCAAATGTACTGTTATTAAAATTTTCCTCATTTCAAGGGGTTTTAGAGGCTGGGCACAGTGACTCACACCTGTAATTCCAGCACTTTGGGAGGCTGGGGCGGGAGGATCGCTTGAGCCCAGGAGTTCCAGACCAGCCTGGGCAATATGGCAAAACCCCATCTCTACAAAAAATTAGCTGAGCGTGGTGATTCATTCACATCTGTAGTACCAGCTACTCAGGAGGCTGAGGTGGGAGGATCACCTGAGCCCAGGTGGTTGAGGCTGCAGTGAGCCATGTTCACGCCACTGTACTCTAGCTTGGGTGACAGAGTGGGACCCTGCCTCAAAAAAAAAAAAAAAAAAAAGGCTGGGGAGGTCAGGTCTCATAGAACTCCCTGCCTCCCCACAAGTCCATAATCGTAAGTTTCCCATAATCTAAGTTTCCCAGCCAAAGCACCCAGGGGAGATCATTGTTGGCTGTCCTGGCCCCTCATCCTTCCCTCGGGGCTCCGTCTCTCATGAATCTTATTTGTATCTTCATCCTCATCTCCTTCAGAAAAGAGGATCTTGCTTTGGCCTGGAAAAACAGAAACCATCCTGCATCCATACAGATCTTAAATCACGTCCTTCTTCTTGAGATCCAAATTTAAAAGGTAGAGGTGTTTCCAGGCCCTTTAGGGCTTTGCGCAGTGTCAAAGCGAGCAATCTGAATGAAAGGAGTTTTAAAATTTAACAAATTTTTCAAAAATTAGCCGGCAGTGGTGGTGCACATCTGTAGTCCCAGCTACTTGGGAGGATCATGTCTGAGCCCAGGAGGCTGAGATTACAATGAGCTATGATCCCGCCACTGCCTGGGCAACAGAATGAGACCCCGTGCCTAAAAATAAAAATAAAATTTGACTCTTTCCAACTAAAAAAAAAGAAAGATGTACTTGTTATGCAATCAGAAAACTGAACTTAAAACAACAAATGTCAGCAAGTCAACAGCAGCAGCTGACAACTCTTTCAGGAAAAATGAAGCACTTTTTATAAAAGTCCTGTTTCTGGCTCAGTTATACTCTCCTAAGAACTGACATAGTAAGTCCAGGCATCATTAGAACAAGGTAGAATCGAATGTCCTATGTGTTCCAAGAACACAGCAGTTCCTCAGAAGCTCGTGGCTTCGGCTACTCCTGTGCCAGCGCAGCACAAACCCACCTCAGAGAAAACCCAAGCGGCAAAGCACGACCGTGCTCTGCCATCTGGTGGCCAAAAGTGAAATGTCCTTGAATGCGCAGAAGATTGAAAATTAATGTCTCCGTAAACTATAGTCATCAAGAGCAAAACAACTCCTCAAGTCGGCCACCAATGAGCAGTGAATCTTGGAATGCTGAAAAAGCGAATCCAGTGTTGAAGAACCTCCTTTCTTTGGCCCTTTAGGCATGAATGAAAAGCTCTTAAATTGCTTGCCTAAACGAGCCCATCTGGTTACTAAACAGAGGTACATGAAAACATCAGTTACTAAGTATGCAGACTCTTTCAATCCCATGAAAGCACTGACCATCTACATGCCACACAGATCTCTGTTCGTGATATAATTACAAGATGGGAAAGGCAAGTGTGACCCGGACACTCTGAGAGCCACTTGTGAATGCATTTAAACAATTACGGTCTACATGAGACACTCTGCAAAAGTGGTCATGTGAGCTTGGAAACTCAAACCCTGTTGCCCTAGCACAATGAAGCCTCAGAAGGCCATGAACGCCTGTAGTCCCAGCACTTTGGGAGGCCAAGGCAGGAGGATCACTTGAGCCCAGGAGTTTGAGACCAGCCTGGGCAACACAGACAGACCCGTCTCTACAAAACATACAAAAATTAGCTGTTGATGCCTGTAGCCCCAGAGACTTGAGAGGCTAAGGTGGGAGAATCACTTGAGCCCGGGAGGTTGAGGCTGCAATGAGTGTGGTCACGCTGCCGCTGCACTCCAGCCTGGGCAACTAAGAGAGACCCTGTCTCAAAAAAAAAGGCCTCCAAAAAGTCTGTGTAAAGAAAGTTGCGCTTTGCAGACACTGCTGCCATCACCAGGGGCCCCGTACTACCAGCCATAATCAACCCCACCACGTTCTTCAACACCATCCTCAACAGCAAGCCCTTGGGTCGTGTCTCCTTCGGGCTGTTTGCAGACAAGATTCCAAAGATGGCAGAAAACTTTCATGCTCTGAGCACTAGAAAGAAAGGATTTGGTTATAAGGTTTCCTGTTCTCACTAAATTATTCCAGGGTTTATGTGTCAGAGTGGTGACTTCATAAGCCATAATGGCTTGTGAAATAAAAACTACAGGGAGAAATGTGATGAGGAGAACTTCATCCTGAGGCATACAGGTCCTGGCATCCTGTCCATGGCAAATGCTGGACCCACCACAAATGGTTCCCAGTTTTTCACCTACACTGCCAAGACTGAGTGGTTGCATGTGACCAGGCACAGTGGCTCACATCTATAATCCCAGCACTTTGGGAGGCCGAAGTGGGAGGATCATCTGAGGTCAGGAGTTGAAGACCAGCCTGGCCAACATGGTAAAACCCTATCTCTCTACTAAAAATACAAAAAATTAGCTGGGCATGGTGGCACACACCTGTAGTCCCAGCTACTTGGGAGGCTGAGGCAGGAGAATCCCCAGACCTCCCCATGGCCTAGGTCAGGAGCCCAGGAGTGCTACATGGCTGAGGGGGCAGCTGCCCAGGAAGGCCCAGAGGCAGAGCCAGGGGAGCACCATTTCCTGGGCGGTTGGGGGACAGGGAGGTGCCCTACAGGAGAAGCCAGGAGGGGCCGTCTGCCCCTGGGGTGGGTGGCTGGAGCAGGCTGCAGCAAGAAAGACCTGAGGAAGGCGCAGGGCCTGAGAGCCCAGCTGGCTGAGCTCGGGCGGCTCCCAGGAAAGCCTGGCCCAGGGAGCAGTCCTTACTCTGCGGGGGGTGCCCAATAAGGGAGCCCAGGAGGCGGAGGTTGCAGTGAGCTGAGATCACACCACTGCACTCCAGCCTGGGAGACAGAGCAAGACTCTGTCTCAAAAAAAAAAAAAAAAAGACTGATTGGATGGCAAGCATGTGGTCTTTGGCAAGGTGAGAGAAGGCATGAATATTGTGGAGGCCATGGACGCTTTGGATCCAGGAATGCGAGAGCAGCAAGAAGATCACCACTGCTGACTGTGGACAACTCTAATAAGTTTGACTTGTGTTTTATCTTAACCATCAGACTATTCCTTCTTCAGCTCAGGAGAGCACCCTGCACCCCATTTGCTCACAGTTTCCTAGAGTCTTTGTGCTCTCACTACAGTTCTCTTTGGGTTCCATGTTTTCCTTGTTCCCTTCCATGCCTAGCTGGATTGCAGAGTTCAATTTAAAACTATGAAATAAAAACTAAATAGGCAGGAGAATTGCTTGAACCCAGGATACGGAGGTTACAAGTGAGCCGAGATCGCACCACTGCACTCCAGCCTGGCAACGCAGCAAAACTCCATCTCAAAAAAAAAAAAAAGGAAAGAAAGAGTTGTTGGCCAGGCCTGGAGGCTCACACCTATAATCCCAGCACTTTGGGAGGCCGAGGTGGGTGGATCACTTAAGCCTGGGAGTTCAAGACCAGGCTGGGCAACATGATGAAACCTTATCTCTACTAAAAATACAAAAATTAGCTGGGCAAGGTGGCATGTGCCTCTAGTCCCATGTGCCTCATGTCGGGAGGCCAACATGGGAGGACTGCTTGAATCCGGGAGGCAGATGTTGCAGTGAGCCAAGATTGTGCCCCTGCACCCTATCCTGGGCAACAGAGTGAGATCTCATCTCAAAAAAAAGAAAAAAAAAAAAAGAGTAAGTTGTTTTTTTAAAAAAAACAACTTTTTTAAACTTTGTTTAACTCAGCTTCCCAAATTTCTTTGACCTCCAAATAGGTTGCTGTTTTTTAGGTATTTTGTCTTTTAAATTGTTATTTGTTGGATTGTTTTCTTTTTTGTTTTGTTTTGTTTTTAGAAATGGGATCTCCCTATGTTCAAGCTGGTCTTGAACTCCTGGGCTCAAGCAATCCTCTCCCCTCAGCCTCCCGAGTAGCTGGGATTATAGGCTTGAGCCACCACACAGGGCTCTGTTGGATTTCTTTCAATATATCCTAAATAATTTGTAAAACACAAGTTGAAATACAAATGCAGTCTCAGCTCTGCAGCTAGCTGAGCGATGTTTTGGAAAGTTACCTAACCTCCGTGTGCCTTTATTTCTTCCGATATAAATCAAAAGCAGTAAAAAGGTAAAGAGAGAAAATATTTTACTCGAGCCATTCCTAAGCTCTGTCATTGTTTTCTCATACCAATTTTCAACAACCTTGCCCTGCAGATCATCTGAACTACTACTCAAAAGTAGCCAACTGGTGACACCCATCTATCCCCTTCTTTTCAAACCTAACTAGGCAGTAAATGGATAATAAAAGGCTATTCACTTATTTACTCATAAGGACAACAACAAAAGCAGCACTGAGAGATATTCAAAATAAATGTTTGAAGACAGAGTGGGTGGAGAAATAGCAACCAGCTGAACAGAACAGAGGGTGTTACAATGTGGGGCACATTGTATATTTCAAAGACATTCAAGACACTTCCTCCCACCAACATTTTTCTGCAATGCGACTTTGCCACTCTTCCATCAAAAAGGACAGACTGATTCCCCTCCCCTTAAATCTGGGTTAGCCTTAATGACTCTCCTATAACCCATAGAGGCCTTGTAGTTAGTTCTGTGGAAACCTTGCTCTCAGAACATTCCTTCTTAGATCCCAGCTGCCATGCTGTGAGGAAGCCCAAGCCACATGAATCCTCCGAGCCCAGGTGGCAGACATGGGAGTAAAGAAGCTTCAGAGAGAGACATCTTCTCTGAACACTTTATTGAAAACAACACTTTCTTTTCTGACAGTGGTCAAAAAAAAAAAAAAGAAAACACTTTTGCCTTCCTAATTTTTATTCATAGCCATAATATATAATTCATTTGCTTATTATATTCCCTCACTAGAATATAACCTTCATAAGAACAGAGAACTTTATCTTACTCTTATATTCCCAACAACTAAAACAATACCTGGCCCATAAAAGAAACTCAATAAATATTTGATAAGTAAATTAATAAAGCAATAAGAAAAAAACAGAGAAAAATACAATCAATGCACAGAACAAAGCTTCTACAAGGTATTAACATATATACACACATATATGCGTGTGTACATATATGTGTGTACATATGTTTATATGTACATATATAAATACATATACATAGATGTATATACCCACACGTGTGTGTGTGTGTGTGTGTGTGTGTGTGTAAAGAGAGAGAGATGGGGGAACCATTGAAGGAGCAGGACAGATAAGAATAAACAGGATAAATGAAAGAACTCTTACAAAGAAAAAATGTGGCAGCTGAAATTTAAAAATTTAATAGAATACACACAAAAAAATTTAATAGACTGCTTGTCAGATAAGGTTGACAAAATCTTCCAGATTATATCGCAAGGAAGAAATGTTTTAAAAAAAAACTTCCAGAAAGCTGTGCCAAGAGAAGGTGAGTTGGAAAATGTGGGGAGAGGGAGTTAGGGGATCAATCCAGGAGGTCTCCTGCCTAATGGAAGTTACAAAAAACGAGAACAGAAAAAAATGGAACATAGATGAGCAGTGAAGTGAAATCCCAGGAAGCCGCGTGTGCACTCACAGAGAACCCCCCGCCTCTGCTGGGACGGAACACAGAGGGTGGGGCCTGGGAGTCTCAGGGAAGCATAAGACTGAAGGTTGTGTGATCTGTTTGAGCATTTGGAAAAACTGTCACAAGATATTTTTGTTGGAAAGATCTGTTGAAGTATTTAGGAACAAAAAAATCCTTTTGCAGTGGTAGATCCATAGAAAACTACAAAAGGAAAAAAAATGATATAATCATTACCTGCAGGAAAAGTAAAATATTGTACAATTTGGTCAGGCAGCAGTGAGGCATGACTATTCTCTAACCCTCCGCTGCAATATCACCATGCTGGAAGGATGCAGCGGGTGGAGAAGGGTAGAGAGGAGAAGGGAGGGGTACAAGGGAGCACAAAAATCTAAAACATTGCACCCGACATGGATAACTAGGTACATAACAATATAAGCTTATCATTTAGAAATATGGACTACATACAGAAGAAACAACCATAACGTTCTAGAAAGGGGCCTTCTGGGAAGCAGAATGAAGAGAGAAATGGGAAAGGAGATTAATGTTTTCCGTTTTTTTTTTTTTGTTTTTTTTTTTTTTGAGACAAAGTCTTGCTTTTGTCACCCAGGCTGGAGTGCAGTGGCACAATCTCAACTCAGTGCAACCTCTGTCTCCTGGGTTCAAGCAATTCTCCTGCCTCAACCTCCCAAGTAACTGGGATTACAGGCGCCCGCCACCATGCCTGGCTAATTTTTGTATTTTCAGTAGACACAGGGTTTCACCATGTTGGCCAGGTTGGTCTCGTACTCCTGACCTCAGGCGATCCACCCACCTCAGTCTCCCAAAGTGCTGGGATTACAGGCATGAGCCACCGCACCTGGACTCATGTTTTTCTTTATAAGTCTTTTGGTACTCATCAATTTTTTTTTAGCCATGTGCATGTATGTCTTAGATTAAAAAAAAAAAAAAACAGAAATCTAAAAGGAAAAGGAAATAGACTAGAATGAAAGAGACACATGAGAAGACGTTGTGGCAGTCTTGGGTGGTGAGATCCTGGGCTTTGTTTTGCCTGACTTTTCCTTTTTTATGTTTTCCAAATTTTCTGTAATAAGGATGTAATATATTTGTACTAGAAAAGTTTCCCATAAACATTTTTAACAAACATGCTTACAAATACTTAAACCAAGAGAAGGTGAGTTGCAAATTGTGGGGAGGGAGAGTTAGGGGATCAATCTAGAAGGTCTCCTGTCTAATGCAAGTTACAGAAAACAAAAACAGAAAAAATGGAACATAGATGGCAGTGAAGTGAAATCCCAGGAAGCCGTGTGTTCACCCATAGAGAACCCTGCCCAGCTAGGGCAGAACACAGAGGGTGGGGCCTGGGAGTCTCAGGGAAGCCCCACTGTAAGTTTCCTGCAATTGAAGCCATGGGCCCAAAATGTTGATCAGAATCACCTGGTTCCTTTGTTAGCTCATTTATGGGGGTGGTGGAGCGGGGTGGGAGGAGGAATCATGTGGTGACCAGCACAGTAGCTCATGCCTTTAACTCCAGGACTTTGGGAGGCTGAGGTACTGAGTCCAGGAGTTCAAGACCAACCTAGGTGACACTGTGAGATCCCCGTCTCCACAAAAAGTTTTTATAATTAGCCAGGCATGGTGGCGTGAGCCTGTAGTCCGAGCTACACAGGAGGCTGAGGTGGGAGAATTGCTTGAAGCCCGGAGTTCAAGACCAGCCTGGGCAACGTAGCAAAACCTCATCTCTACTAAAAATTTTTTAAAAATTAGTCAGTCTTGGTGGTGCGTGCCTGGAGTCCTAGCTACTCAGGAGGCTAAGGTGAGAGAATGGCTTGAGCCCAGGAGGTTGAGGCTGCAGTGAGCCTGCAGTGGAGCTATGATTGTGCCATCGCACTCCAGCCTGGGCAACAGTGAAAACAGGTCTCAAAAAAAAAGAGCCAGGAGTAGTGGCTCACGCCTATAAGCAATCCCAGCACTTTGGGAGGCTGAAACAGGTGGATCACTTGAGGTCAGGAGTTTGAGACCAGCCCAGCCAACATGGTGAAACCCTGTCTCTACTAAAAATACAAAATTAGCCAGGCTTGGTAGCTACTGGGGAGGCTGAGGCAGGAGAATTGCTGGAACCCCGGAGCCGGAGGTTGCAGTGAGCTGAGAGCATGTCACTGCACTCCACCCTGGGCAACAATATAGTGAGACTCCATCTCAAAAAAAAAAAAAAGAAGAAAGAAAGAACCCAGGACCCCCCTCGGAGATGTGGACCTTTCTAGAAGCCCTACATATACCACAAATGCCACAGTATTCTCATATAATTCAAAATGTAAAGCAATACCAAACCAGGAAATGATTTTTTATTTTTTATTTTTGAGACGGAGTCTCTCTCTAATGCCCAAGCTGGGGTACGGTAGCATGATCTCGGCTCACTGCAACCTCTGCCTCCCAGGTTCAAGTGATTCTCATGCCTCAGCCTCCCAAGTGGCTGGGATTACAGATATGTGTCACCATGCCTGGCTAATTTTCTGTATTTTTGGTCTCAGTATGTTGCCCAGACTGGTCTTGAACTCCTGACCTCAAGCAATAAACCCACCTCAGCCCGTCAAAGTGTTGAGATTACAGGCATGAGCCACCACACTGGCCAGGAAATGATTTTTTTAATTTCCTAAATTATCCAATATACGATATGCATACAGTGGATATGGAGTTTGAATAGCTGTCCTTCCACAGTGGACCATTTTCTAGAGTGTGTGCATATGCATGCCCACAGGTGCCTCTGCACTACTAATGCTTCAAGCAGGTGCCAGGCCTGCCTAGTAGCTCATCCAGCCCTGGTCAGAGCTGGGGGACTGAGATTGTAACTGGATCCACTGAGGATGGTGGAAACCCAGCTCCAGGACTCTGTCCCACAGGACAGAGCTCTCCCAGTTTAATCCCGTATCTTTCAGTGCAGGCTAGATCCAGTTCCTTCCTCTGCTCGCAACTCCGGGGCCATGGCAACCACGGGGGCAAGAGAGATCCTAGGGGCTGCAGCAGCTATTAACAGTAAACTCAAAGGCTGGGTGCGGCTGCTCACGCCTGTAATTCCAGCACTTTGGGGGTCCAAGGCAGGCGAATCGCCTGAGGTCTGGAGTTCGAGACCAGTCTGGCCAACATGGAGAAACCCTGTCTCTACTAAAAATACAAAAAATTAGCAGGGCATGGTGGCTCGTGCCTGTAATCCCAGCTACTCTGGAGGCTAGGCAGGAGAATCGCTTGAACCCAGGAGGGGGAAGTTGCAGTGAGCTAAAATCGCGCCACTGCACTCCAGCCTGGGCAACAAGAGCAAGACTCCATCTCAAAAAATAATAATAATAATAAACTCAACTGCAGAAAAGTTACAGTGAAACAAGTTCCCCCAGGAGAGGAAGTCAGAGCTCCTGCAGAGGTGTCCACACATCATTCGCTAATGTCCCACCACGACCACCAAGGGGCTGCTGGGGAGGGGGCTTCCCATACCCAGGAGATGGCTGGATTTCAAGGTTCCTATGACCCTAGAAATCCTGGTTGCCCAGAAAGATTGCCACCACAACCACCACTTCCCTCTCACCCCCCAGGGAATTTAGCAATGTTTAGAGACATTTTTGTTTAAACTGGGGGAGTGGGGTGCCACTGGTATCTAGTAGTCAGAGGCCAGGAATGCTGCTAAAAATCCCACATGTGCAGGCAAAGACTTCATAATTAAAACCCCAAAGTGGCAACAAAAGCCAAAATAGACAAATGGGATCTAATTAAACAAGCGCTTGTGCACAGCAAAAGAAACTATCATTAGAGTGAACAGGCAACCTACACAATGGGAGAACATTTTTTTTTTGCAGTCTACCCATCTAACAGAGGACTAATATCCAGACTCTGACAAAGGGCTAATATCCAGAATCTACAAAGAACTTAAACAAATTTACAGGAAAAAGAAACAACCCCATCAAAAAGTGGTGAAGGATAAGAACAGACACTTCTCAGAAGAAGACATTTATGCAGCTAACACATATGAAAAAACAGCTCATCATCACTGGACATTAGAGAAATGCAAATTAAAACCACATTGAGATACCATCTCACGCCAGTTAGAATGGCGATCATTAAAAAGTCAGTAGACAACAGATCCTGGAACGAATGTGGAGAAACCGGAACACTTTTACACTATTAGTGGGAATGTAAATTAGTTCAACCATTGTGGAAGACAGTATGGCAATTTCTCAAGGACCTAGAAATAGAAATACCATTTGACCCAGCAATCCCATTACTGGGTATATACCCAAAGGATTATAAATTGTTCTATTATAAAGACACATGCATACATATGTTTATTGCAGCACTGTTTACAAGAGTAAAGACTTGGAACCAACCCAAATGCCCATCAACGATAGACTGGATAAAGAAAATGTGACACATATACACTATGGAAAACTATGCAGCCATAAAAAAGGATGAGCTCATGTCCTTTGAAGGGACATGGATGAAGCTGGAAACCATCATTCTCAGCAAACTAACACAATAACAGAAAACCAAGCACCGCATGTTCTCACTCATAAGTGCAAGTTGAACAAGAGAATACATGGACACAGGGAGGGGAACATCAAACACACAAGAGGCTGTCAGGGGGTGGGGGCCTAGGGGAAGGAGAGGGATAGCATTAGGAGAAATACCTAATGTAGATGACGGGGTGATGGATGTAGCCAACCACCATGGCACATGTATACCTATGTAACAAACCTGCATGTTCTGCACATGTACCCCAGAACTTAAAGTACAATAAATTTTAAGTTAAAAAAAAATCCCACATGTGCAAGACAGCTTTCCCCATCCCCCAACTCCAACAAAATATTATCAGACCCAAAATGTTAATAGTCCCAAGGCTGACGTGTGCTAGAGCCTGTGACACAATTATTCAAATAAGATAAAAATATTAGGTGTTCTCTTCTTTTACCACAACAAAGCGCTATTATTTATAAACACTCAGCTCAAAGAAATGAGTTCCAGGCTGTGTGCAGAAGCCGGGACCGTTTATAGCCAGGTACATTTGCAAGCACACCAGTCAATCCTTCTCAAATTAAATCAAAATACACACCACTGCCACCTCTCCTTAGAAGACACAGATGTAGTCTCATAAAAGATGCTTTGCATATGATTTTTTAAAGTCTTAGTTCCCACTGGAAATTGGAGATGGTAAAAAATCCATATACAAAGCTAATGAGAAAAACAATTTGACAAGTGATATCCAATGCTAAAAATAAAGAAGTGTTCGTTTCCTAGAATTAAGGAAGATATAAGCTATTGTAAGGCAAGTTCCAGATATCAGCACAGGGCACCGGGCTTCTGGCCTCTGTGCTCCATCCACCACCTGGCAAGCAGCAGGAGACAAAAAAACACCTTAAGGCCCCCAGCTCAGCCCTACAGGTGTGTGTGGGGGGAGGAGCGGGGGCGCCTGGGGGCAGCCACTGACCGTGGAGTGGGTATCCCAGTGGGGTCCCCTGAAGGCCGCCAGGCACAGAAGAGCAGCTTCAGGCTATGCCTGGGAAGTGGCTGTGTGAGTCTAGTTTTTGCTTTACCAAGTGTACAGAAATCACAATTACCTTTCTCTGATGCTTCCTTGAAGCCATAGAATTTAGGAGATTTTTTTTAAAAAAGGAGAGAAAAACACAACCCCAAAAATAAAAGATATCAGCGCAACATACATTGGGATGAGTGAATGTACAACTGCGACATCACACCAGAAATCAAAGCTCTGGCAGTGTGCTAGGGTGAGGTGTCTTATTAGGTTTTGTTGTTTGGGTGTGCTAAGGCCACCGGATCAGGAGAGAGTTGTCATTGAAAAGATAGTTGGGGCTGGACGTGATGGTTCACACCTGTAATCCCAGCACTTTGGGAGGCCGAGGCAGTGGATCACAAGGTCAGGAGATCCAGACCATGCTGGTCAGCATGGTGAAACCCATCTCTACTAAAACACAAGGAATTAGCCGGGCGTGGTAGTGTGCACCTGTAGTCCCAGCTATGCGGGAGGCTAAGGCAGGGAATCTCTCGAATTGGGGAGGTGGAGGTTGCAGTGAGCTGAGATTGCACCACCGCACTCCAGCCTGGAGACAGAGCATGACTCTCCATCTCAAAAAAAGAAAAAAGAAGACAGTTGATTATTCACAGCCCCAAGAGGATGGGGCAAGCTACACCATGAAAGGGACATACGGGGAAGCCCAGGGTGGTTTAGGAGGCCATGGGAGAGGGAAAACGGGGGGCAAAACCCTTTATCATGGTTTCCAAAGGAAGGAATGGGCAAGTGAGAGTACACGGTCTCGAGACTGGTGAGTTTGAATAATTTGGGTGAGTTCTGGGGCCTAGGGGCTATCCCTCATTGTCTGATACCTGAATCTGGGATGACTGGGGAAGGTAGACAGCAGCCCGGAGTGTGAGAGCCTTCAAAGGAAGTGGTGGGGTAGCCAGTTCTGGGTTGGTTGGTTTGCATTTGAAAAGCACACTGGAGAGCAAGCTGTTTCCTGCTTCTAGGAACTGGCTAACCTAGGAGAGGCAGTCCCTCAGGGTCAGCAAGGATCAGACATCAAAGCGTTAAAACACAGAAAAAAAAAAGACATGGTTAATACACAAGGGGAATGTGTAAATAACAAAATATGTGACGTAGTAAGCTGATGCTTGCTGTGTGTGCAGAGGTCCATGAAAAGGAGATATACATGCAAGGTGAATGGTGCCTGACAGGGTCGTTTCTTTTTCCCTTTGCAGATTAGGTTTTGTTTAAATGGCTGGGTAAACTTCACAGAACAGGAATCTCTAAGGTAAATCAATCATGGGGGCAGAAAATATTTCTTCAGCAAAGGAAGGTAAGAGAATACAAAGAATTTTCAAGTCTCCCCAACCCCCCAAAAAATAATCACACAAATGTCTGGGTCAAAAAAATAGACGAATAAAATCACACATACACCCAAATGTCCCTCGGCAGATGAATGAATAAAACGTAATCTACTCATACAATGGAATATTATTCAGCAATAAAAAGGAGTGGAGTACTGACACATGCTACAACACAGACCCTTGCAAACATCATGCTATGTGGAGAAAGGCAAAGAGTCATCACATACTGTATGATTCCATTTATGTTAAATGTCCAGAACACGCAAACCCATAGAGACAGAAAGTTAGTGTTGCCAGGGGCCGAGGGGAAGAGGGCCTGGGGGTGACTGGCAATGAGTTTCTTTTTGAGGTGATGAAAATGTTCTGAAATTAGTGGTGGTAGCTGCAAACTATGAATATACTTTTTTTTTTTTTTCCCTGGAGACAGAGTCTTGCTCTGTCTCCCAGGCTGGAGCACAGTAGCACAATCTCGGCTCACTGCAATCTCCACCTCCCAGGTTCAAGCAATTCTCCTCCCTCAGCCACCCAAGTAGCTGGAATTAAGGCACGCACCACCATGCCCAGCTAATTTTTTATATTTTTAGTAGAGATGGGGTTTTGCCATGTTGGCCGGGCTGGTCTCGAGTTCCTGACCTCAAGCGGTCTTAGCCTCCCAAAGTGCTGGGATTACAGGCATGAGCCACCACACCCGGCCTGAATATACATTTTAAAGAACTACTGAATTGTGTGCCTTAAAAGAGTGAACTTTATAGTATGTGAATTATATCGCAATAAAGCTGTTATTTAAAAAACCAAAAATACTTAAAGCAATCAAGTGTTCCCTATTAACATCCAAATACTCCTGGGAGAGTTATAAAATAGAAATCTCTCCTGGAAACCTCACAGAAGAAGCAGATGCTGGCCCTATGTGTTCAAATATTAGAGCAGTTCTTGTAAAAAACCATGATGAGACCCAGCTCAGCCCTCAGCCTTGCGTGCTTGTGTGCATGTGAGATGCCAGAGGCCAAAGAGGCAGACAGCAGCTGGGAGCTGGCGGAAGATGGAGGACGGGCGAGAGGAGGATGTGAAAGTAGGGAATGGAGAGGGTTCTTCTGCAGGCACTGGAGGCGAGAATAGAGTGGCAGAGACGGGTTTGCACACCCCGAGCTGAGGTCCCCAGGCTCTCTTCCTCATGCTGCACTCCCTGATGTGACAGTGCAGCCACCCGCGTCAGGATAGGACCAGCACATAGATCAGAAAAAGATCTCAAGAAGTTTAAGGTGAAAATAGAGCAGGACACAATGTGAAAGAACTTTGCAGGCAAGCATTACAGTCCAAGAGGCAAGCGAGGGCCCAGGTGGCCCATGCACCTCACAGGAAGAGGACACTAAGGACCAGGGAGGTGGCACCAGGAAAAAAGTGATGAGCTGAGTCTCTCCTCACCTTGGTTCTACACAAACTGAATACAAAGGATGTAAATATTGTGGCCAGCCCTCACTTGCCTCAGTAGATGGAGTTTGCACTAACCCACGTGTTCATGAGCCATGAATTGCCATTTCTTTCTTGTGTCAAGAAACATTACTGAGTGTCCAGACACGGTGGTTCATGCCTGTAATTTCAGTGCTTTGGGAGGCCAAGGCGGGCAGATCACTTGAGCTCAGAAGTTTGAGACCAGCCTGGGCAACATGGTGAAACCCCATCTCTACAAAAAATACAGAAATTAGCCGGGCATGGTGGCGCATGTCTGTAGTCTCAGCTACTCAGGAGGCTGAGGTAGGAGGATCACCCAAGCCTGGGGAGCTCAAGGCTGCAGTGAGCCCAGATCACACCACTGCACTCCAGCCTGGGCAACAGACAGAACGAGACCTGACACAGGCCCTATACTGAATACTGAGCTTGTGAGGAGATGAAGACTTGGTCCCTGAATGATATGGAGGAGGTGGGTAATTACATTAGAATCAGAAAGAAAGCAGGAGACGCTCATCCTCAAGAGGTTCTAGGTCCCTGCCAAGAGAAACATTCTCCTTTTAGACTCAATTGGGCAGCATTAATTCAGAGACAGCAGAGAGCCTGGGAGGGCAGGGCATAAAGATGGTCACTCACCTCTGTTTTGTGAGATGTATTGGGCAGCCCTGGGGAAATGGGATGCAGGACAGGAGAAGAAAGACAGGTGTCGGGAAGCTGCTGGATGGAAAAGTAGGAAAGTCATCCTATACCAGCAGTTCTCAAACTTGAGCACACAGCAGAATCACAGGGGGACCTCTTAAAACACACACTGGCAGGCCCACCAGCCCGGTCAGTGAGTCAGGGTGGAGGCTGATGCCTGCCCTTCTAACAGGCTCCCAGGTGATACTGATGCAGATGCTGCCAGTCAGGCAGCCAGATTCTTAGAACGCTTACCTAAACTATTCCACCTGTTTCCCAGGTCGCCTGAGCAGATGGGTCCCGTGAAGGATACACACAGAAAAAGGTCCGAAAGGAAGGGCTCAGGATCAAGCAGAGAATCCTGCCTAGTAGAGAAATGTGGAAAGAGATTCCCCAGGAAAACACAGGTAGTAGAAGAATAGCTGCTAGCATTTATGGACTGAGCACGTACTATATGTGGAGCCCCCTCTAAGTGCTCCATGATTTATTTCATTTAAGCCACACAGTAAACCTACGGAGTTTGTACTGTTAGCACCCCAGCTCCTATCAGTAGGGAAACAGCAGCACGGGGACGATAACTAGATGGTGCCAAGATTCAAGTCTAGCTCAAGTGCCTACATCATTAACTGCTATGCCCCGCTGCTGGCAGAGGAAGCCAAACCAGAAACAAAGAAACGAGAACTTTCTTCCCCTCCTGAATCCTCCAGCCAGGCCTTCAGGTAAGCACCTCCATTTTGCAAGCTAGTCTGTGTGGGAAAGAAGGAGGGGAAAGGGAAGTGTGTTCGTCTGCTAGGGCTGGCATAACCTAGTACCACAAACTGATTGGCTTACACAACAGAAATTATTTCGCAGTGCTGGAGGCCAGAAGTTCAAGACACGGTACCTGCACAGTTCATTCACTGGCTGTGAGGGAGAATCTGCTCCGTGCCTCTCCAAGCTTCTGGTGGTTCGCTGGCTAACGGCATTTTCTTGCCTTAGGGACACATCACCCCAATCTCTCCTTTCATGTTCATGGGGCATTCTCTGACAAACGCCAAGTTTGCTTGGCCAAACTTTAGACAGGCTCCCGATCCTTCTCCTAGGCCCGTCGGTGCACACGCTTGTAAAATTCAGCTTCAACAATGAACGCGACTAAGCTAGTTTAGCAAGAACCTCCCACCCTCAACATCTGATCACAGTAGGTATCTGATTGAGCTCCTCCTTCTCCACCAACCCCCAGGTGATGTCTCATCACCATGAGCTGTTTTCAGCAAGAATCCTATTAGGTCAATTTAACCAGAATCCTCCTAACCCCTGCTGTCTCCTGTTAGTAATTTTCCATCCACTGAGCACCTACCTCTTCGTGCTGTAAATTCCCACTTGCCCATGCTGCATTTGGAGTTGAACCCAGTCTCTCTGACCACAAGACCCCACTGCAGTGGTCCCTGTACCTATCACCATGGTCCTGAATACAGTCTTCCTTACCACGCTTTACCAGGTGTCACTGAATAATTTTTGTTTTTTTGAGACAGAGTCTCATACTGTTGCCCAGGTTGGACTGCAGTGGCACAATCTTGGATCACTGCAACCTCTGCCTCCCAGGTTTGAGCAATTCTCATGCCTCAGCCTCCTAAGTAGCTGGGACCACAGTTGCACACCACCACATCCAGCTAATTTTTGTACGGATTTCACCATGGTGGCCAGGCTGATCTTAATCTCCATGGCCTCAAGTGATCCGCCAACTTCAGCCTCCCAGAGTGCTGGGATTACAGGTGTGAACCACTGTGCCTGGACTAATAATTTTTTCTTTAACATCCCCTGTGTATATCTGCTCCGTGTCCAAGTTTCTTTTTTTTTTTTTTTTTTTTTTTTGAGATGGAGTTTTGCTCTTGTCGCCCAGGATAGAGTGCAACAGCACGATCTTGGCTCACTGCAACCTCCGCCTCCTAGGTTCAAGCAATTTCCCTGCCTCAGCCTCCTGAGTAGTTGGGATTACAGGCACGCGCCACCATGCCCAGCTAATTTTGTATTTTTAGTAGAGACAGAGTTTCTCCATGTTGGTCAGATTGGTCTCGAACTCCCAACCTCAAGGTGACCCACCCACCTCAGCCTTCTAAAGTGCTGGAATTACAGGCATGAGCCACCCCACCTGGCCCAAGTTTCTCCTTTTTATAGGGGCATCAGTCTATTGAATTAGGGACCACTCTGCTTCAGTATGACTTCAGCTTAACTCATTACATTTTCAGTGACCCTATATCCAGCTAAGGTCACATTCTGAGGTACTGGGGGTTAAGATTTCAACATATAATTTGGTGGGTATTAGGTGGGGAGGTGGGGCAAAGGAGACACCATTCAACCTGTAACAGGAAGAAAAAATCTTCTTGGAACTAACTTCAAATGCCTGGATGCTAAAGACATTGGCGTACTTCCCTGGGTATGGCAGTGCATGCCTGAATTCCTAGGTACTTATGAGGCTAAGACAGAAGGATTGTGGAACCCAGGAGTTCAAGGTTGCTTTGAGCTATCATCGTGCCACTGCACTCAACCTGGATGACAGAGCAAGACCCTGTCTCAAAAAATTAAAATGAAAAACAAAAATACTTCCCTGAGCAGGGCTCACCCACCTCATTGTATACACTAAATAAGAAGTTCCATTTTCATTTAGAGTTTTAGGTGCCGTCACCTGGGATGTTGAATCAATCATGGAAAAGTAGGAACATGTTAAGAAAGTTGTTATGATGAGAATTCTTTCCCCTAACACTTCTCTTTGACTTTAATGTTTCTCTTTCAGATTCACCTACCACTTGTGTTATAAAACACAACTACAGCTGGTCGGGGGGAGACGGCCTCGCTACCTGCCACTAAGCAGTGTGTGAACCTCTCCTCTTTGAACAGCGTTTGAATAAAAGCTCTGCTCATTTTTGGAGCACAAGGTCGAATGAGAGAAGATGGATGTGAAGATTGCTCTGAACAAAGGTCTAAGAAGTAAAGGGAGCTGGTGTTCTGTATCAAAGTTCCTGGGAAATATACTACTGATTTCATTACTACAGATTATTCCACTTCTCTCCGTCACTCAGTGTGGGATGGGCCAAATGGAGAAAGATGCAGTATCTGAATCTCAGGACTTACCTCATAGGGATGGGAAGAAGAACCTTTCTTTGAGTAGAGAATGCAGTGTCCTAATTAGCTTGAGGGAACAGTGAGGATATCATTGAGAAAGCCAATTCATATCCAATGCAGATTTCAATTTGGTGTAATGGATAATCATACTTGTTTAGCAAGGGGATGATAAAGAGACTTGGATTTCTGCCTTAGTTGTAAATATCTCATTCATTCTTTCTTTTATTCACTGTCTCTTGGACTCTTATGATGTGATGAGTTTTGGGAAGGCCATGAGTCAGGAAGTCAGACTTGCCATGCGCCTCTCTTCATGGAGCCCCGTGGCCCGAAACAAGTGCTCTTCTTTATGTGCTTGTTTCTTGGTCTGTAATATGAAAATAGAAAACTGAGTTTCCCTGAAAAATCCCATTCAACTCAATGTCCACCCAGCCCTTAGCCTGATGCCAGCCAGTGTGTTTGAGGCTAGATAGCTGGAGAGAAAAAAGGAATCTAATGGTGAATGAGATGGGACCCCTACCTTAGAAAAAGTACAATCAGTGGCCTGGCGCGGTGGCTCAGGCCTGTAATTCCAGCACTTTGGGAGGCCAAGGCGGGTGGATCATGAAGTCAGGAGATCAAGACCATCCTGGCTAACATCCTCATCTATACTAAAAATACAAAAAAAATTAGCTGGTTGTGGTGGCAGGCGCCTGTAGTCCCAGCTCCTCAGGTGGCTGAGGCAGGAGAATCGCTTGGAGCTGGAGGCTGCAGTGAGCTGAGATGGCACCACTGCGCTTCAGCTGGGCAACAGACCAAGACTCCATCTCAAAAAAAAAAAGTGCAATAAACCAGGGAAGGCAGACGTGTAAATGACTGAGATCAGCACTCAGCAGAGGCACAGGCCTCAAGCAAAGAAGGGATTTCCCTGAGTGCTGTGTAAGAGCAGGAAAGGACCCCAAAGAGTCATGTGCCCCATTTACCCTGGGCCTTGAAGGAAGAGTGACTTCTCCAGTAAGAACTGAGGAAGGACAGTCCAGGCTGAGTGTACAGTGAGCAAAGGGCAAAGGTCCAGAGCATCAAAGCGCCAGACCCTTAACAAGTGTAGTACTCCCAATCATACCACTTCCAGCGCCATCTCATTCATCCTAGACCCGGGAACTCAAACACACAGCTCAGAGGAGAGTCAGGAAACAGCTGGACTCGAAGAGCCATCAGAACAATTCAGATAAGTCAACAATTGGAGATGATCATACTGGCATGGGTCACGGGTGGTGTCAAAGAGCACATCATCTAAAGGGAACAGCACTATTCAGCTTGGTTTAATTGTTGCTTCACAGGAAAGTCACAGAAGCCAGATCCCGGAGATTTTTTCAGAGAAGCTAGAAATATATACATATTCACACACACACAAATATATACACACACATATATAAATGTGTATATATACACACATATATGTATTGAGAGAGAAAGGGTAAGTAACTTACACAAGGCCAAGATTAGGTAGAGAGGCTGGGTTTAAATCCTTTGTGTGTTTGTTTGTTTGTTTGTTTTTAGATGGAGTCTTGCTCTGTCGCCCAGGCTGGAGTGCAACGGCTCGATGTCAGCTCACTGCAACCTCCACCTCCTGGGTTCAAGTGATTCTCCTGCCTCAGTCTCCCAAGTAGCTGGGATACAGGCACCTGCCACAACACACGGCTAATTTTTGTATTTTTAGTAGAGATGGGGGTTTCACCATGTTAGTCAGGCTGGTCTCAAACTCCTGACCTCATGATCCACCCGCCTCAGCCTCCCAAAGTGCTGGGATTACAGGCGTGAGCTACCATGCCTGACTTTTTTTTTTTTTTTTTTTTTTTTTTTGAGAAAGCGTCTTGCTCTGTTGCTTAGGCAGGAGTGCAGTGGCATGATCTCAGCTCGCTGCAGCCTCTACCTCCTGGGCTCAAGTGATCCACCCACCTCAGCCTCCTGAGTAACTGAAACTACAGGTGTGTGCCACCACACCTGGCTAATTTTTGTATTTTTGGTAAAGACAGGGGTCTTGCTATGCTACTCAGGCTGGTCTTTAACTCCTGGGCTCAAGTGATCCTCCTGCCCAGGCCTCCCAATATGCTAGGATTATAGGCATGAGACACTGCACTGAACCTGAGTTCAAATCTTCAACTGTAGGATTCCCAAGTTGAGCTTCTGGAACAGCTGGGTAGGAAAAACAAGAAATTATTCAGGCTTTGAAGGTGAAAGTTCTGGAAAGAAGAGGAATGGAAGCTGGGAAGGCACAAACAGGGAAGGCCAGTAATCTAGGGATAAGACATTCTAGCAGAAGAATTTTTTTTTTAATGATTAGGAAAGTCAAAACACACACATGCACTGACATCTGAGGAGTGGCCAGAGGAATTGGCAAGATTTAAAAGATTTAAAACCCTAAAGCTTTGGCACCAAAAGCAGCCAGAAAATAGAAAAAGGCAAAAATACTTGGAGCCACTCCAACTGCTGATATTAAATTCTAATGGATCAGGACTCAGGAATGGCTTCAAGTAATAAAATGAAAATTTGTTACCAATTAAAGAAAAACACCAACCTGCCGAAAATCAATCTGAAATGAGACGCTGAATCCTGGACTCTCCACCCTGAGCCCTTTTTATCAGCCGCAATTTCTTTCGATCAATAATTGAAACCTCCTCCAGGCATATTAAAGAGCCCAGAAGTCATGCTCTGCCCTACAGGGCGCCACAGGTGAACATTTGCATATGTCAAAGTAAAGGGCATTTCCACCAGCCTCCCTTGCTCTCCAGAGAGAACCCCGGGGCCTTGCAAGTCTCGGCAGATTTCCCTGACCTTGCGTGCCAAGACAGAAGGTGAGATGGCAAACACATGCACGCTTCCACTGAGTGCGTGCGTGTGAGTGCACATGTGCGTGCAGGTGTCTGTGGCTGCTGCTGTGGTGGGGGAACAGTGGAGAGAAGAGAAAGAAAGGGAGTGTTAAGAGAAAGGAAAATGGAGGGATAGTTAGATTCAAGTGTGACCTTTCGATTACATTTATTTTAACCAAAGCCATCCAGCTACTGAATGACACAGCTATTCTTCGGTTTCATCTTAAGACTTTTTTTTAAAATTGAAAATGTATATTCTTTTTAAGAATCAAGGGGAAAGCCATTTATATGCATGGTATAGAGCCAATAAGGCTAAAGACGCAGCAGGATCTGCCTTATTAGGTGTGAATTTGCCCATGAAAGCCTTGTCCTTGTCAAACCTTCTACAATAATTATACACACCCTTAGTGATTTCAACGAAAATGACGCTCTGAGGGGTTCTTGGGGAAGATTCACAAAAGCCACACAGCAAATCTCTTTGACTCAGTCTGGTAAACATCACATAGTAAGGGGCTTTCTCAGCTTGATTCATGGGAAATAAAATGGAAAATAAATTAATCTTCAGTATTTATGAAAGTCGAGACCAAAAAATCCGCAAAGACTCCACAGGCGACAGTCACCTACAGGTTTCCCTCCCTTCCACAAATGATCAACTCCAAAGACTGAGCTGTAGGAAATTTAAAAGCCAACAATCCTTTGCTCAAAGCAGGTCTCTGGAGGGGAGAGTTTGGGGGGTAAGAAGGAATGGAGCATTTGGCCCAGATGAAAAACCTATCCACTGGCAGCCCCAAGGCCACAGTTCCAGACCTTTCTTTGCTAAGGTCAGGCACAGAGATGCATAGTTTGCCTCTAAGATTTCAAGGGGGTGTTCTTTTGTCTCACTTAATTGAAACTTTTTTTTTTTTTGAGACAGAGTCTCACCCTGTTGCCAGGCACCAGGCTGGAGTGCAGTGGCGTGATCTCAGCTCACTGCAACCTCCACTTCCCGGGTTCAAGCCATTCTCCTGCCTCAGCCTCCCAAGTAGCTGGGACCACAGGTGCGCGCCACCACCCCCAGCTAGTTTTTGTATTTTTTAGTAGAGATGGGGTTTCACCATGGTCTCGATCTCTTGACCTCGTGATCCACCCGCCTCGGCCTCCCAAAGTGCTGGGATTACAGGCTTGAGCCACGGCGCCCGGCCTAATTGAAGCTTTTTTTAACCTGGTATCTATTTATAAAAAGTTTCTTTCTTTTTTTTTTTTTTTTTTTTTGAGTCAGCGTCTTGCTCTGTCATCCAAGCTGAAGTGCAGTGGCACAATCGTGACTCACTGCAGCCTCAACCTCCTGTGCTCAAGCAATTCTCCCACTTCAGTTTCCCAAGTAGCTGCTGAGACTAGAGGCATATACAACCATACCCGGCTAATTTTCAAAATATTTTGTAGAGATAGAGTCTTGCTATGTTGTCCAGGCTGGTCTCGAACTTCTGAGATCAAATGATTGTAGCACTTTGACCTCCCAAAGTGCTGGGATTACAGATGTGAGCCACCACTTCCAGCTGTTTTTTTCTTTTTTCCTGTACACTGTGTGCTTGAGTCAAAAAGTTCATTCCGTTCATCTTCCAAACACCTCTGTGGTGCACCTGTTTAATACCTGACACAGGCGCTGGGCATTGAGCTATGAACCTGCCCAAACATACTTAGCAACAACAAGCAATAAAGAAGGCACAAAGAGCGATGGATTATGAAGGAAAGGGACCAGCATGTGCAAGACCAAAGATGTGGAACCTCACAGGACTCCCGGCATCTGCAGTCCAGACACGTGACCCACACTGAGTCAGAGGAGCCCCCATCTTACTGACCTCGCTTCTCTTTTCTTTTTGACGAGTGACTTATGAAAGAGACTAAAAGTCCTGTTGAGAAACAGTAGAAGGGCAGAACAGGAAGTATTTTCTAGCAAAGAAGAGAATGCACTCACAAATAAAAATGAAATGAGCATTTGCATCCATCAAACATGTGTTTCTCAATTGTGTTATGAAGAAATTTACAGTAGGAGATAAAACAGTGTTAATAGTCGCATTTCACTGTCAGTTTGAGGAGCTTGTTGGGCATGTGCAAGTGTGGGTCTGCTACTTTGTTATTCATTTCTCCATTTACATTTCTGGTTTTTATCGTATGTGTGAGACAAAGTAGCAAATGTAAGAAGCCATGTCTGCTCATATCTGCTTGCCAGCACAATTTCACAAAGCCCCTGACTCTGTGATGATGTACAGCTCTCTGGAAAGATGCTTTGAAGATGAAACAGCAAGCCACGCACGGTGGCTCATGCCTGTAATCCCAGCACTCTGGGAGGCTGAAGAGGGCAGATCACTTGAGGTCAGCAGTTCAAGACCACCCTGACCAACATGGCAAAATTCCATCTCTACTAAAAATACAAAAAATAACTGGGTGTGGTGGTGGGCACCTGTAATCCCAGCTACTCAGGGGACTGAGGCAGGAGAATCACTTGAACCCGGAAGCCAGAGGTTGCAGTGAGCCAAGATCGTGCCACTACATTGAAGCCTGGGTGACAAGAGCGAAACTTCATCTCCAAAAAAAAAAAAAAAAAGCATAGTGCACCCAGCCCCCCATGTCTCTTGCCTGAAGCACTATATTCCTTGAAAGATAATAACCCTAATCCTTTTGCTACAGAGAAGATCATGTCTGACGGGGTTAGTGATTACGCTTCTGTAAACTATAACCAGATGCGCTCTTGTATCCAAACTTAGCTGTGATTTTGCCTGTACTGAATCTTCATCACCTGTGTATATAGAGTGAACTGAAATTTTGTGTTGAAGCAGTCCTCAGAACTGTTCCCAGAATATAGGCCATAGTTGATAGTCTTCAGTAAGACTTTAAATAAAACTAACCTTAATTCTTAAAAGCTTGACTTTTTCTTTAGTTGACACATGCATATTTATTTCCTTATGAAAATTGGAAATGTTACACAGCAAAATATCCATGTTTAGTTCTCCTTCAGGTTTCTTAATTCTTTTTTCTGAATATTGAAAAATATATTTATTAGGAAAAGTTGGATATATTTGTTTATGTCAACCTAAAAGGAAGAGGCTGAGACGCAAAAAATAATTTAAAGAGTGTACTAGAGCCAAAGTGAGGACAGCTGCTTGGAAAACTGAGACCTAGGTAAACTTCAAGCAGGGTTTGTTTGTTTTTTGTTTTTATTTATTTAACTCTATTTTGAGATAGAGTCTTACTCTGTCACCCAGGCTGGAGTACAGTGGCATGACTGCAACTCACTGCAACCTGTGCTTCCCAGGTTCAAGCAATTCTGTCTCAACCTCCAGAGTAGCAGCTAACATTACAAGCGTGTGCCAACATGCCCAGCTATTTTTTTTTTTTTTTTTGAGACAGAGTCTCCCTCTGTTGGTTGTGAATGGGTTCCCTTGAGGTCTAAAGTTCTGCTCTCTTTTGTATTAAACTCCCTAATATCTCTGGCTTTTGGATACATACATGTGTATGTGTGTGTTGTATGTTGTAGCTACATGTATGCATGTCTATACATGTTTTTGTGTGTTGTCTACAGGATACCAAACTGACGTATACATAAATGAGTACTCATAAATAACTAGGCAAAATGCTTTCCATGTTCACATGTAAAAAGCTAGCTTTAAATTTTGGGGTAAAATAAAAATGTCTTCAAAGTTTAATGTAGACATTTTTGCCTGGGATTAAACAAACTTATGCTGTCTCTGCTAGATGTTTTAAGGTCGTAAAACTGTTGCTTCTGTGATACTTTTGATACTTGCTGAACTTGTCTGTGAGCTAACACTGCAAGCTGGCTGCGTTCCACCAAAGCCTTGCAAACATCCTGCTGTGGGGTTTATGTCTTTGCTTTTGAGCTTTGGATTCTGTAGTCTAGACAGGTGGCCATGGTGAAGCCTGGAGACATATGTGTGTCCACAGTACCTGGGCCACCAGCTGCAGGGAAGAACCAAACCCAATATGGCCTCATTCTGTCTGGCTTAGCTTGCCTCTTAGCCATGCTGTGAAGGATCAGATCCTCCAGCTATGGTCTTTACAGCTCTGTCCTTGTCCTGGGCTCTGCACCTGGGTACATAACAATTAAAATTGCTTGTGCCTGTAATCCCAGCACTTTGGGAGGCCGAGGTGGGTGGATCACTTGAGGCCAGGAGCTTCAAACAAGCCTGGTCAACATAGCAAGATCCCATCTCTATATTTTTAAAAATTATTTTAAAATTAAAAGAAGCTGGGCGCGGTGGCTCACACCTCTAATCCCAGCACTTTGGGAGGCCAAGGCAGGCGGATTACCTGAGGTCGGGAGTTCAAGACCAACATGGAGAAATCCCGCCTCTACTAAAAACACAAAATGAGCCAGGCATGGTGGCACAGGCCTGTAATCCGAGCAACTCGGGAGGCTGAGCCAGGAAAATCGCTTGAACCCGTGAGGCGGAGGTCTCAGTGAGCCGAGATCACACCATTGCACTCCAGCCTGGGCAAAAAGAGCAACATTCTATCTCAAAAAAATAAAAATAAATAAAAATTATATACATATATATATATATATGTATATATACAAATAAAAAATAAAATTAAAGTCTTCCTCTTCCGGGGACGTTGTGTGCAGGCACTCAGAATGGTCCAGCGTTTGACATACCGACGTAGGCTTTCCTACAATACCGCCTCTAACAAAACTAGGCTGTCCCGGACCCCTGGTAATAGAATTGCTTACCTTTATACCAAGAAGGTTGGGAAAGCACCAAAATCAGCATGTGGTGTGTGCCCAGGCAGGCTTTGAGGGGTTCGTGCTGTAAGACCTAAGGTTCTTATGAGATTGTCCAAAACAAAGAAACATGTCAGCAGGGCCTATGGTGGTTCCATGTGTGCTAAATGTGTTCGTGACAGGATCAAGCGTGCTTTCCTTATCAAGGAGCAGAAAATTGTTGTGAAAGTGTTGAAGGCGCAAGCACAGAGTCAGAAAGCTAAATAAAAAATGAAACCTTGAGTAATAAAAATGAAAAGACTTGCAAAAATAAAAAAAAATAAAATAAAAATTAAATTAAATTAAATTAAAAGAAAAAATAAAATAAAATTGCTTACTTCAGCCAGGTATGGTGGCTCATGCCTATAAATCCCAGCAATTTGAGAGGCCAAGGCAGGAGGATCGCTTGAGCCCAGGAGTTCAAGACTAGCCTGAGCAATATACTGTAACCCCATCTCTACAAATGCATTTTTTTTTTTTTTTGAGATGGAGTCTCACTCTGTTGCCCAAGCTAGAGCACAATGGTGTGATCTCAGATCACTGCAACCTCTGCCTCCCGGGGGTTCAAGTGAGTCTCCTGCCTCAGCCTCCTAAGCAGCTGGGGCTATAGGCACCCACCACCACACCCAGCTAATGTTTGTATTATTAGTAGAGATGGGGTTTCACCATGTTGGCCAGGTTGGTCAGGTGATCCATCCACCTCGGCTTCCCGAAGTTCTGGGATTATAGGTGTGAGCCATGGCACCTGGCCCTACAAATGATAACTTAAAAAAAATTAGTCAAATGTTGTGGCATGTGCCTGTGGTCCCAGGTACTCCGCCTTTAGCTCAGGTGGTTGAGGCTACGATGAACCTTGATCACATCACTGCTCCCCAGGCTGGGCAACAGAGTGAGGCTCTGTCTCAAAACAAAACAAAATAGTCTGGGCACAGTGGCTCACGCCTGTAATCCCAGCAGTTTGGGAGGCTGAGGTGGGTGGATCAGCTGAGGCCAGGTGTTTGAGACCAGCCTGGCCAACATGGCAAAACCCTGTTGCTACTAAAAATACAAAAGAATCAGCTGGACATGGTGGCTTGTGCCTACAGACCCAGCTGCTTGGGAAGCTGAGGCAGGAGAATCGCTTGAACCCAGGAAGTGGAGGGTGCAGTGAGGAGAGATCACACCACTTACACTCCAGCCTGAGTGAGATTGAGACTGTGTCACAAAAATAAAAATAAAACAAAATAAAATAGCATTTTCTTTTTTTTTTTTTTTTTTTTTTTTGAGACAGGGTCTTGCTCTGTCACTTAGGCTTGAGTGCAGTGGAACAATCTTGGCTCACCACAACCTCCACCTCCAGGGCTCAAGCAATCCTCCCACCTCTGCCTCCTGAGCAGCTGGGACTACTGATGCGTGCCACCACACTTGGCTAACTTTTAAATATTTTGTAGAGACAAGGTCTCACTACATGGCCTAAGCTGGTCTCAGACTCCAAGGCTCAAGTAGTCCTCCCACCTCAGCCTCCCAAATTGTTGGGATTACAGGCATGAGCCACTGTGCCCCACCAAAATTGCTTATTTCTATGCTTTTCATTGAAAGTTAAGGTTACTAAGAGTTAAAAATGTAGTTAATATATGAAATTAAACTACTAGATATAAAAGGCACAATTCTGCATACAGAATGTGTGAGAAGGCCGGGCTCGGTGGCTCATACCTATAATCCCAGCACTTTGGGTGGCCGAGGTAGGAGAATTGCTTGAGCCCAGGAGTTTGAGTGTGACGGCACACACCTGTAGTCCTAGCTGTTCAGGAGGCTGAGTTGGGAGAAGCACTTGAGCCCAGGAGGTCCAGACCAGCCTGGGCGAAGGAGCAAAATCACATCTCAAAAAAACAACAACAAAAAATAGAATGTGTTTTTGGTTAAAGAAAAATTTATCGAAAAGACATAAAGATGTGGTTTCTGCTAAAGGAAAGGTAATTTTGTCCAGTTTAGAGGTTAAAGTTTGTTTCAAAATGAAGGTATAAAGGAATCAATTATATACAGCAACACATCTTCTACTATAGATCACTTCAAAGAGAGATAGGGAATGTAGAAGGACATTTCATTAGCTAGAAAATTCTCTGGGAAACTTTCTTGTTCCGCAAGAAATTTGAAAAACAGCATTTCAGTTATGGTTGACTCACATTGTAGGTCAAAAACAGTTAAACATCCACACTTTCATATGATTCAATCTGATCCAAGAGAACTGAGAAAAGTCTCATTACTTTTCTACTTGTTTATAGTAAAAATTCTGTTATAAATTGTGTACTTAAAATGAGTAAATTTTATGGCATGTAAACTATAGCTCAATAATGCTATATTAAACATTCTACTTGAGTCATTTATTCATTACCGTTCTCAAAACACAAATTCCTAATTTAGAGATGAGATATCTCACTGAGGTTTCATGTGGCTAAATGGCTTGTTTATTTATCCAGAGCAGAGCAGAAACCCAGACGACAAATGAAAAGCCCAGACCTTTCTCTACGTGGCTCAGTCCCCTAGGTCACAAGACTTGGGTACAAAATGGCCCAACGTATTCCCAACAGCTGCAATTCTTCAAGACAGGAGGATAATCAAACGAAGTCCACATATTTTTTCAGAAAAAGAACCAGAAACTAAAGTCCACCGTCTCAACCACTCCTTTCTCCAAGGTAAAGTTAAACATTAACTGGAGTGCACAAACAGGGACTTTGTCCTGCTCTCTGTACTTCCCTGTCTCCTGTGACACACCCTGTTTCCCCCACCCCCACCTCTCAACCCAATGTGTTCAGTGTTATCAGACACAAGTCTCTCTCTGAAAGTTCAACTTGACCCACACAGTCCATACTGGGAGATAGGAAAACAACAACAGTTTTAGCAGCAATATTTTGAAAACCTTGTACATGCTGCTTAGCATGCCACAGCGCAGTGGCCATTCTAGAATGCTTTCCTGGTAGCAGATGGAGATGCTAAACCTACAGAAAGGCCTCTATGGCGGCAGATGCAATTCTCAGGCTTGCATTGCGCCTGAAACCCCGGGGCATCTGGTTAAAATGCAGATTTTGACCTTTAGGTCTGTGGTGCACACTGAGACCCTGCATTTCTTTGAGATGGAGTTTTGCTCTTGCTCCCCAGGCTGGAGTGCAATGGCGTGATCTCAGCTCACTGCAACCTCAGCCCCCTCACCCTCAGGTTTCAAGCAATTCTCCTGCCTCAGCCTCCCAAGTAGCTGGAATTACAGGTGCCCACCACCACACCTGGCTAATTTTTTGTATTTTTAGTAGAGATGGGGTTTCGCCATGTTGGCCAGGCTGGTCTTGAACTCCTGACCTCAGGTGATCCACCTGCCTCAGCCTCCCAAGTGCTGGGATTACAGGCGTGAGCCACCATGCCTGGCTGAGACCCTGCATTTCTAACAAGCTCTCAGGAAATGCTGCTGCTGCTGCTGCTGCTATTGCTGGTGGTACAAGGACCACACTTTAAAGCAGCCAGATATTAGGGCATCACTGTTCAATAGGAAAACAAACCAAGGCAAAAATGCAAGCCCCTGTACATAACTTTAGCTTTTCTGGTAGCTGCACCAAAAAAGTTAAAAGAAACAGGTAAAATTAATTTTATTAATATATTATTTGACCTAATAAAATGTTATCATTGCAATATTGAACCCATAGAAAATTTTATTTATGAGGTGTTTTACATTCTTTTTTCCATACTAAGTATTCGAAAGCTCACATGTATTTTACCCTTACAGAACCTCTTATTCCAACGAACCATGTTTCAAAGGCTCAGTAGCCCCATGAGGGCAGTGGCCTTGGACAAGACAGCATGGCCCCTGGGCCTCCTCAGTGGCTCTGGAATCCTTAAGCAGTCATGCCACGAAGCAGCCAACACTATGGGGAATTATGCTACTCTATTTGTTCCTATTGAGAATCTTCTAAAAGGCCATAGAAACTCAGAAAGGGAGTCTCAGAAATGGAGGAGAGAAATATCATGTCTTTTTGAGGTCTACTTAACAGAAACAGGAAGGGGCATGGTTCCAAGAGGGGAAGGAGGGCTTTTGCAGCTGGGAACCCTCCAACAGAGAATCTAGCAAGCACACTGGGAAGTAAGGGTGGCCAAGTCTGGTGGGTGAGAGGCAGTGCAAGGGAGAGACCCCAGAGCTCCTCAACTACTTCCCATGCCTGCCTCCTCACCACCCTTCCTTGACTGGGTGCTGCTGAGATCCAGGCCCTGGACCCTCAGGCCACAGTCAAGCTCACCAATCCTGTGGCCTGAATTTAGTATCAAAAATGAAGTCAAAGAGGGAAAGAAAGGAAGAAAATAAGAAGGAAAAAGGAAGGTAAGTAAATATAAAGAGAAAAAAGAAAGAGTTCGAAGCTGTTAACCTCTATGTGCCTTCTTACTTCTTTACTCTTGGTTCCCAGGTTATACACAAGATGAATTTTGGAGTTTAATTTCTCTGCTTTAGCCCAGAGATAGGAGCAGGCTTGAAGCCACAGTCTTTTCCCAGGTAAAACCAACATGAGAGGATCACTTCTGACTTTGCCCACCGAATTTGTTTGTGGAAGTCATAGCTCTACAGGACTATTTACTTCACTCCTATTGATACAGTTTGACTGTGTCCTCACCCAAATCTCATCTTGAATTCCCATGTGTTGTAGGAGGGACCCAGTGGGAGGTAATTGAATCATGAAGGCAGGTATTTCCCATGCTGTTCTCGTGATAGTGAATAAGTCCCATGAGATCTAACAGTTTTATAAGGAGGAGATTCCCTACACAAGCTCTCTCTCCTTTCCTGCTGCCATCCATGTAAGATGTGACTTGCTCCTCCTCGCCTTCTGCCATGATTATGAGGCCTCCCTAGCCACGTGGAACTGTGAGTCCTTTAAACCTCTTTTTCTTCCCAGTCTTGGGTATGTTTTTATCAGCAGCATGAAAGTGGACGAATACACCTGTCAAAGCAGGAATTCCTCTGAAACAAGGACAGCCAGACTTTCCTTAAAAATTTCCAGAAAGCATTCACTACCCTAATAAGACATCCTCTTCCATTTTTAAGAAATATTACAAAGTAAAAAACAAAAAAACAAAAAATAGAAATGTTACAAAGTTATTGCTATGAAGTTGAAATTTACCTTCATTTAATGTTCAGCCACCAATCCACATACTATTTTCCAGAACTTCATGAAATACACGTAATCCCTGTTCTTTAAATAATTGAAGACAGCTCTCCTGGATACCTGTCCTAAATCCCTTCCTGTCCAAATCTGCCAACATCTTTCTATCATTTGAAGCCAGAATATATATAGCATACAGTATATATATGTTTCAAATGTGTATATATCTGTTTCAAGTTGATATATATGTATATATGTGTGTGTATATATAAATACTTTCTGGACAATAATATATATAATACTGTATTGTATATATAACACTATTTTTTATATATACAATAATATATATATATATAATGTAACTGTTTCAGCAGCAATATTTTGAAAACCTTGTACATGCTGCTTAGCATGCCACAGTACAGTGGCCATTCTAGAATGCTTTCCTGGTAGCAGATGGAGATGCTAAACCTATACGAAGGCCTCTATGGCTCCAGAGGCACTTCTCAGGCTTGCATTGCACCTGAAACCCCGGGGCATCTGGGTTGTCCAGAAAAAATATTAGTTAAATAAATTGCAGGACCTCCAACAACTGGATCATTATGCAAACATTAAAAAAAGATGATGGACACGCAGTTTCATTGACATTGAAAGATTTTCATGATATGTTAAATGATTAAAAGGCAAGCTAGAAACCCATATGTATCACAGAACCCTATCTTCAAAAAATATTTAAGCATAGAGATATAGAAAGAAAAGTCTAGCTGAATATACGCTAAAATGTCACAGAGGTTTTCTGTGGTTGAAAACATTATAGGTATTTTTGTCCTTTTGTTTAACTGCATTTTCTAATTTTTCTATAAGAACATGTAGTAGGACCAGGCACCTGTAATCCCAGCACTTTGGGAGGCCAAGAGGGTCACTTGAGGTCAGGAGTTCAAGACCAGCCTGGCCAATATGGTGAAACCAAGTGAAGATGTTGAGAAGACAGATATATGTATCTAGAGATGAGCGCAAAGATACCAACTGAATGGACCCTCTCTTGGCTAAGGAGACCCCAGAGAAACCTTGAAAACTGAGTTCTCAGCCATGAGAGGATGGGGGTCATCCCCATTATACCCCCTCCCTTGCTAACTAGCTGCCATTAGGCTTTCTTCTCTAAGGGATAAACAGAAACCAGCCCTTGCTAAAGACTCTACCACTGATATCAACCAACCTGCTGCCCCACCCTTTTGCAGTTTCAACAAAATAGGAGACCAGCATTTCTTCCTGATAAGAGACCACCAACCATGTAATGGTTCTTGCCAGTCTATAGACAATGGACAGTAAGGGTTTTCACATCTTCTGCTTCACCTTTTGATGTCAAAGGGCCTAAAACTTCACCCTCAAATCATGCTAATGTCACCATTTTTTTGTACCGGGGATGCATGATGGGGCATGAATCTTAACCATATATGTGCACATTTCTCCTTTCATAAATATTCATGACTCCTTCTGTAGCTTATTAATTATGTATATTTGGCCCCCCTGCTCAACATAAATTCCTATTCCCTTCTCCCCTTCCTCTAAGTGTCTGTTTCTAGCCCCTGGACAGAGGCTACACTTTACGAGATGTATGCTCTCCTTTTCACTTTTTTTTTTTTTTATTTTGTTTTGTTTTGTTTTGAAATGGAGCCTTGCTCTGTCACCCAGTCTGGAGTGCAGTGGTGTGATCTTGGCTCACTGCAACCTCCACATCCCGGGTTCAAATGATTCTCCTGTCTCAGTCTCCTGGTAACTTTGACTACAGGTGTAGACCACCGCACCTAGCTAATTTTTTTGTATTATTAGAGATGGGGTTTCACCATGTTGACCAGACTATTCCAGAACTCCTGATCTCAAGTGACCCACCCATCTCAGCCTCCCAAAGTGCTGTGATGACAGGCATGAGCCACTACACCCAGCCTCCTTTCCAAATTAATGAACTTTGTCATTCTTCAGTTGACACTGTCAGTTGATGGAACTTAAAGCCATGAGACTCCAGGAGGTTACCAAGCAGTGATAGTAGAGAGAACAGCTGCAAAGCCTAAGCCCTGGGGCACTTAAGGTTATAGATCAAGGAAAAGAGGAAGCTCCAGAAAGAGAGACTGCAAAGCAGTCAGTGAGGTAGGGGAGAAGACCAGGAGAATCTAGCATCCTAAAAGATAAGTGAAGAAGGAGTTTCAAGATGGAAAGTGTGGTTGACTATTTCAATTAAAGTGAAGACCAAGGGTCAACCTTGGGATTTGGCAACACAGAGGTTTAGGGGATCATATTAGTCCATTCTTGCACTGCTATACAAAATACCTGACACTGGATAATTTATAAAGAAAAGAGGTTTAATTGGCTCACAGTTCTGCAGGCTGTACAGGAAGCATGATGCTGGAATCTGCTCAGCTTCCAGGGAGGCCTCAGGAAACTCACAATAATGGCAGAAAGTGAAGGGGGAGCAGGCATATCACATGGTCAGAGCAGGAGCAAGAGAGAAAGAGCAAGGTGCCACACTTTTAAACAGCCAGATCTCACGAGAAGTCACTCACTATTGTGAGGACAGTACCAAGAGGATGGGGCTAAACCATTCATGAGAAACCATCCCCATGATCCATTCATTTCCCTCCAAGCCCCACCTCCAATACTGGGAATTTCAATTTAACATGATATTTGGTAGGGACACATATTCTAACTATATCAGCAGTTTGGCAAGAGCAGTGCTGGTGGAGCAGTGGGGAGAGAAAGCCTCATAAGAGTGCATTTAAGAGAGAATGGGAGCTGAGAAACCAGAGACAGAAAGCACAATCAACTCTTTCAAGGAGCTCTGCTCTAAAGGGATGTAGAAAAGAAAAGAGAGAGAGATGAAGAATCAGCAGGGGGTTGTGTTATTGGTTTTGGTTTTAAAATGTGAAACATAATAATAGCATGTTTATATGTAAATGGAAATGATCCTTTAGATAGGGAAACACTTACAATAGAGGAGAGAAGGGAGAATTCCTAGAACAGCATGTCTTAGTCCATTTGGGCTATTATAACAAATTCCATAAACTGGGGGCTTATAAACAAAATAAGTTTATTTCTCACAATTCTGGAGGCTAAAAGTCCAAGATCAGGAGGCTGGAAAATCCAGCCTGGTAAGGACCCACTTTCTGATTCATAGATGGTACCTGCTTACCCTAGCCTTACCTGGTGGAAGGAGTACAGGAGCTCCCTTGCACCTCTTCCCTAAGGGCACCTATCCCATCATGAAGTCTTCACCCTCATGACCTAATCACCTCCCCAAAGCCCCAGCTCCTAATATCACCACCCTGGGGGTTAGGATTTCAACGTAGGAATTTTGGGGGGACATAAACATTCAGACCATAGCAAAGTGTCTTTGATGAATGAAAGGGTGTGGGATCCATGTACAAGTGGAAGGGCAGGCCCTGGCTAGGAGCACAGACATGTCAGCCATGAAAACAAGAAGGTGGAATGAACAGGAAGAGATGCCTCTTCCAGGGAGGGAAATGTGGTGGGAGAATGTAGAATTTTCTTTGCTTGCTTAAATTTTCAGAGTGAAATAGGAAGCAATGATAGCTGCTAAAGGTGAGGACAAGGCATGAGTTGAGGTCTGAGAAAAGAGGAGGACGTATGAATGTATCATCTAGGAGAGGGAGAGGAGTGAATGGACACTTTGGTAGGCAGCATTAAGGGTATACTTAAATTTAGTGACATAAAATCGTATCTCAGACCCTTCATAATTTTTTTTTTTTTTTTGGGACAGGTTATTGCTCTGTTGCCTAGGCTGGAATGCAGTGGCACTATCTCAGGTCACTGCAACCTCTGTCTTCCAGGCTCAAGCAATCCTCCCACCTCAGCTTCCTGAGTAGCTGGGACTACAAAGTACATGTCACCATGCCTGGCTAATTTTTGTACTTTTTGTAGAGATGAGGTTTCACCATGTTGCCCTGGCTGGCCTCAAACTTGGACTCAAGCAATCCTCCTGCCTTAGACTCCCAAAACGCTGAAATTACAGCCATGAGCCACCACATTCAGCCTATAATTCAATTTTTACCAAATAATCTGACATTGACTTGACTATACTAAAATCTAAGGACTCTAGACTTTTAGAACTAGAAGACACTGGGCCAGGTGCCATGGCTCATGCTTGTAATCCCAGCACTTTAGGAGGCCAAGGCAGGTGGATCACCCCAGGTCAGAAGTTTGAGACCAGCCTGGCCAACATGGTGAAACCCCATCTCTACTAAAAAGACAAAAATTAGGCCGGGTGTGGTGGCGCATGCCTGTAATCCCAGCTACTCAGGAGGCTGAGGCAGGAGAATCACTTGAACCCAGAAGGTGGAGGTTGCAGTGAGCCAAGATCACACCATTGCACTCCAGCCCGGGCGACAACAGTGAAACACCATCTCAAAAAACAAAAGAACTACAAGATACTTTAAATACTATTATTCAACTTCTTTCCTTCACAGAGAAAGAAATGGAAGACCAGAACAGTTAAGACATTTGCTAAACAAATGTGTGGCAGAACCCAGATCTTTATTGGGGGAAGAAAATTAATACTTGATGTGTGTGACTCTCAAATGCAGAATACACACAAATGGCTGGAATTTCTAGATTTCAGTTAAGTATAAGACTTTCTTAATAGTGATGTCTAATGATGGGATGGGCTGCATGAGAGGAGTAAAGATAGAAAACTTCACACATTGTGAAGGATGGTTCTTGCATTACGGGAATTAGTCTAAATTAACCTTCCAGCTCTGATATTCTACACTTCAAATAGAGATGAACGTGTTCAAGAATATTGTGCAATGTTTATTAATAATACTGAGGCAGTGTTAGGACTACTAGGATAACTAAATCTCACAGGTTATTTTAAAGCCTCCTCCCAGGGGGTGGGGATGTAAAAACAAAAAAAGATTTTTTAAAAATAAAAAGGCTCTTTCCCCTCAATTCTTCAGTTACAACTTTGGAAGCATCAGTACTCACTGCAGTTCCTACTTCCCCTACTCACTGTGGTACATGTGCTTACATAGCGTGAAACGTCTGTAAGACAAGCAGTCAATGGAGCAGAAGCTAGGGTAATAAACAGAACAGATAATTAGTCCTTGAATACCTGATGAACTTAGGCTCCAAGCCTATTATTCTACAAACATTCTTAATGGTACTAAAATGAATCCAAACATTTTCCTGATGCCAACCAGTGACTGGGCTACAAGTTTGCTCCAGAGGAAACACTCTCCAGGAAGGTGGAGTAAGTTGCTTCCAATAAAGAGGAATGGCCACAGCTGAGAAGATGCCTTTAAAATCCAATCTAGGAAAGTACTCTCCAATCTAATTTGTTTCATAGCATGTTAGTACTTTTAAAATTTTTCTGCTGTATACTTGAAAAGAAATGGGAAGAATAGCAGGGACAGATATAACATGTCCATTGATAACTGCCATGTGTCAAGCAAGGCTGACAGATTTGTCCAGTAGAGAAACAACAAGCCTTGTACCCTGTTGAACTTGGGTTTATTACTTAGCTAGACAGCAAACAACAGCAACTCAAAAAAACAAAAAACAAAGAGGCCAGTTCCTCATGCCCTTTGACCCATAAGGCAACACTGAAACGTAAGTGGGCAGATGACAACATGGATGATAGCACACTCTAGTTGAGAAGGCCGTGGCATGCTGCAACTAAGCAATTTTATGGCCTGCAGCTATGCCCTAAGGGTGGAGACAAGGCCTCATACCTCATCAGAATCCAAGAAGCAATGAGAGTGTCTCATGATGGCCTCCAAGGAAGATTGGGAGGGGAGCAGGAAATGGCCTTAGAGCATCTCCTCACCACCTCCTCATGTTCTGGGACAATCACAGGGCGTTCTTCCAAGACTTAGAGCCGTTGTGGTTAAGTTGTGCCTATGTGGCCTATATGGAGACTTGCATAGATGATAAGGACATCATGGTGGAGTCATTCCACTAGGCAATGGTGGAATTAAAGAGTCTCTTGGGAAAGATTATGAAAGAGAGGGAAGAATGATATGCAGAGGTCTGTAAAAATAGCCAAAAGGGCTCTGATTAGCAAGCTGAGTCACTAGTTGTCTACAAGGGAAAGAGGTCACACAGGCAATATAGGTTCTTTGAGACAGGCAAAGGGCTGGTGAAAGCCCATTGGACACAGCATAACAGGACATTCCAGAGCATTCCTAACACAGGGATCTGGAAACACCGCTTGACATTGTAAGAAACAAACTCACCCATCCACACCCAAAAAATGGACTCAGAGACCCAGAGAACAGCAAAAGTGAGACTTTTAATGATGATCTGGCCAGATCGGGTGTCTGATGAGCAGGCACACGCAGCACGGTTTCAACAAGCAATTTGTCCCCTAGTGCGCAGGTCCCTTTCCCCATTCCTCATAGGCCGAGTACTATGGGGTCACCATCTTCCCAGATATCACCTATTGATTGTTGGGTAGGGGATTTAGATGGTTTCTTTAGGGTTATCATACTGTATTTTTTTTTTTTAGCCCACAATGCATTTCAATCCTAGTTAGCTCAGGGGCTCTTCAAGTATTTGACTTATGACCTAAGTAGCCAGGCAGACTTATAAGAACAGACAAAGCAAGCTATTTTGCAGACTAGTAAACTTTCAACTTAGACTAAACTTTGGTTCAGGTGAAGGCAACTACGGGGGTTGGGGGCAGGAGGCCAATAAGCTGGTATTGGCTATCCAAGCAGCGGCCTAGTATATCCTGTTTATTCTATAGTTTGCTGACCTAAAGCAATTCAAGGCACTTTGTCTTAGAAATAGACCACTGTATACATTATTTCCTTAAACAGCAAAAAAAAAAAAAACACATGGGCTGGTCACAGTGGTTCACGCCTGTAATCCCAGCACTTCGGAAGGCCAAGGTGGGTGGATCACTTGAGTTCAGGAGTTTGAGACAAGCCTGGACAACATGGTGAAACCCCATCTCTACTAAAAATACAAAAAAAAATTAGCCAGGCATGGTGGTACGTGCCTGTAGTCCCTGCTACTCAGGGGGCTAAGGCAGGAGAATGGCTTGAACCTTGGAGGCAGAGGTTGCAGTGAGCCAAGATCGCGCCACCGCACTCCAGCCTGGGTGACAGAGCAAGATTCTGTATCAAAAACCAAACAAAAAAAAACCACACACAGAAGGGTTTAAGCTTTTCAAAACAAAGAATTTTTAAAGGCTAACAAATAAACCAAATCAAAAATTTCTCTTAAGAAACAACTATGTATAGGCCGGGCGTGGTGGCTCACGCCTGTAATCCCAGCACTTTGGGAGGCCGAGGCAGGTGGATCACGAGGTCAAGCGATCAAGACCATCCTGGTCAACATGGTGAAACCTCGTCTCTACTAAAAATACAAAAAATTAGCTGGGCATGGTGGCATGTGCCTGTAATCCCAGCTACTCAGGAGGCTGAGGCAGGAGAATTGCCTGAACCCAGGAGGCGGAGGTTGCAGTGAGCCAAGATCGCGCCATTGCACTCCAGCCTGGGTAACAAGAGCGAAACTCCGTCTCAAAAAAAAAAAAAAGAAACAACTATATTAGGTTATATAAATGTGCATTTCTATTATAGCATGGCACTCCTAATTACTGTACTTGACAGACCTTGCCGGAAATTTTTTTCTCTTTTCTTTGTTTTGTTTTAATATATTTTCTAGAGATGAGATCTTGCTGTGTTGCCCAGGCTGGTCTCGAACTGCTGGCCTCAAGCCATCTTTCTGTCTCAGCCTCCTGAAGTGCTAGGATTACAGGGGTGAGCCACCACACCCAACTATTGCTAGAATTTGGACCTTCCTAAACTCCAAAACTCTATAAAGTTAGAACCTAGTGGAAAGAGAGGGGGGAAAGTATAATTAGAAGAAAAAAAAAGTGGGATCCAAAACAGTTGTTTGTTAAGCAGTCTAAACTTCATGATCTATAAACCATTTTCAAAACAAAAATAAAAGTTGTCGGCCGGGCGCGGTGGCTCAAGCCTGTAATCCCAGCACTTTGGGAGGCCTAGGCGGGTGGATCACGAGGTCAAGAGATCGAGACCATCCTGGTCAACATGGTGAAACCCCGTCTCTACTAATACAAAAAATTAGCTGGGCATGGTGGCACGTGCCTGTAATCCCAGCTACTCAGGAGGCTGAGGCAGGAGAATTGCCTGAACCCAGGAGGCGGAGGTTGCGGTGAGCCGAGATCGCGCCATTGCACTCCAGTCTGGGTATCAAGAGCGAAACTCCGTCTCAAAAAAAAAGAAAAAAAAAAAAAAAAAAAAAAAAAGTTGTCAGAATCCGAATTGTAGATTTGAAAGGAATCTTGGAGATTATACAATCTGATAATTTTTCAAATATTTTTAACTTTTGGCTACACAATCTCACTGTTTAAACAAAAAGTCCATGAAAAGGGAAGGGGATGCATGGGGCCTCCCAGTCCATACCACCTCACTGAGTGCTCATCCCACCTACCGCCCTCACGGGCCTTGAGGACACTCACAGAGCAAAGTTTAGAAATTACCAATCTGAGGGCCGGGCCGGGGGAGGTGGCTCACGCTTGTAATCCCAGCACTTTGGGGGTCCGAGGTGGGTGAATCACTTAAGCCCGGGAGTTCAAGACCAGCCTGACCAACATGGTGAAACCCTGTCTCTACTAAAAATACCAAAAATTAGCCGGACGCAGTGGTGCGCACCTGTAATCCCAGCTACCAGCTACTTGGGAGGCTGAGGCAGGAGAATTGCTTGAACCCGGGAGGCAGAGGTTGCAGTGAGCCTGGACAATAACAGTGAAACACCATCTTAAAAAAAAAAAAGATAAAGATAAAAAAAGAAACTACTAATCTGGACTAATTCTCTTAGTTTACAGATGAGAAATCAAAGGTCCAGAAAGGTGAGATGATTTTCCAAGGTTACACTTCTACTTCGGAGAAACAGCTTGAACGACCGACCATTCCTTCACAGTCCGAGGCTGCTTCCAGTGGACTACTCACTTCTAAATTGCGATGCAGGTTTTTGCTTCCCAAAACAAAACTGCAACAGCTAGAAACTGTCCCAAAGCAAAACTGAAACTTCTGCTGAGAATGCTACTATTCTGAAACTGAAATACCTTTAAAAAAAATTTCTTTTTTACCAGACTAGTTCAATGGCATCAAGAATTGCTACATTCTTAGTAATTTTTTTAAAGCATTGTTTATCCAGATACTTAAGAAGATGTGATTTAATATTTCATTATTTCATTGCATTTTGAAGCAAGGTTTTATTTTAGTCTTACAACCAAAACACTTTCCAAAAGACAGCATCTCTAATTTGGTTATTTATGTCAATAAGAAAATATGACTAATTAATATAAATCAGATTTACTGCCAACTTTTCAGGAATACATTTATTTTGTCAAGTAGCCCAACAAGTGATAATAATACAAGTAAATAGAGTTCCAAGCTTCATTATCATTTTCAGAGGGAAATGTAGGTAATACCCACAAACAGAACATCACATTATACTTTCAATACCAAAATTCAAATACAGTTTTGGCACTGCTATTCTATCTGTATCTAGAAATTAAATAAAACAAAAAGGCACTAGATGCATGTTCTTAATGATTAATATTCTGTGCATATTTTTTTCTGCACACAATTTTTAGGGGAGACAGAACACAGATTAATGAAATGCTGACAATCTAACATATGCTGTGACAAATTGGAGTTATAGAAAAGACTGCCAATTTTGAATATCAAGATATATTTGAAGGTTCCTTATTTTCCCTCACTCAAAAAAATCAAATATATTATTTGGCTTCTGCTAGCATCATAATGAAAAAAAATTTATCCAGGTTCTGCTATATGCATTGAACCATTATATCCAACAATAAGAATTTTTATTTTTATTATTTTTATTTTCTTTGAGACAGGGTCTCTCTCTGTCTCCCAGGCTGGAGTGCAGTGGCACAATCTCGGCTCGCTGTAACCTCCACCTCCCGGGTTCAAGCGATTCTCCTGCCTCAGCCTCCCGAGTAGCTGGAATTACAGGCAGATGCCACCATGCCCGGCTAGTTTTTGGATTTTTAGTAGCGACGGGGTTTCACCATGTTGGCCAGGGTGGTCTTGAATTCCTGACCTCAAGTGATCCACACGCCTCAGCCTCCCAAAGTGCTGGGATTATAGGCATGAACTACCGCGCCAGGCCACCGATGAGGATTTTTAAAGACATGTTCCTATCCTGATGTTGCTTGGTCTTTTTGAGGAGTCACAGGACATGGATAAATTAAAGTCAGTGTAGCATATTCTGCATCAAATTAGTGCTGTGGGCAATGAGTGCTGCCAGAGAACTAAGGATTTCTCTGGAGAGGGAAATCTTCTTGAGGGTAGAATGACTTGAAAGTAGGCCCAAAGAAAGATAGTTCTTCAATGAGCAAAGGGAAGTTGTTCACAGTATGCACTATTCCAAGTCCAGACAGAACTACAGGTGTATGCATGCAGAAGCATGTGGAGACAAGCATGGCTGCAAGATGGGGGCTGTGAAGGCAAGACAACTTGTTGATGATGATCACCCAATACAATCTGGTTCAAACAGGTAATAAGAGATATTATCTAGGAATAGCTCTAAATATTATCCTAGATTAACCAGACACAATTGTGTGATTATCCAAAAATAATCTCTTATTACCTGTTTGAACAAGATTTCATTGTGTGATCATCATCAACATGATAGTATTTGAAAACCAAACTACAAGGGTCTTGTATAAAAAATGTATATCATGAAATACTATGCATAAGTTTCCTTTTTTTTTTTTGCACCAAAATAAAATCATACTCATTTGTTATAGCATGTCTGAACAAGATCTAGTTTGAGGCATTAAGAAGGATAAGACATCAGCTTGAAAAGAGCCCATATCAGAGCAACTGGAATTCTGCTAAAATTTGAGCAACAGAACAAACATCAAATTGATGGTGAAGTGTGGGTGAAAGAATAGTGAGATCACTGATGTTTTATGAAAAGTTTATGGGGACAATGCCCCCAAAGAAATCAGCAGTTTAGACTGGGCACAATGGCTCACACCTGTAATCCCAGCTGAGGGAGGCGGATCACTTGAGGTCAGGAGTTTAAGACTGGTCATGATGAAACCCCATCTCTACTAAAAATATAAGAAATATCCGAGTGTTGTGGTGGATGCCTGTTATCCTGGCTACTTGGGTGGCTGAGGCAGGAGAATTGCTTGAATGCAGGAGGTGGAGGTTGCAATGAGCCGAGATCCCACCACTGCACTCCAGCCTGGGCTATCTCAAAAAAGAAAAAAAGAGAGAGAGAGAGAGAGAGAGAGAGAGAGAGAGAGAAATCAGCAGTTTATAAATGGACAGCTTGTTTTGTTTTTCATGGTTTTTTTTGAAACAGAATATCGTGCTGTTGCCCAGGCTGAAGTGCAGTGGCGTGATCTCGGGTCAATGCAGCCACTGCCTCCCGGGTTCAAGAGATTCCTGTGCCTCGGCCTCCTGAGTAGCTTGGATTAAGATTACAGGTGCCCACCACCACGCCTGGGAATTGACAGCTTGTTTTAAGAAGAGACGAGATGATGTTGAAGATGAATCCCTCAGTGGCAGACCATTTACATCAATTTGTGAGAAAAAATAATCATCTTGTTTGTGCCCTAATTGAAGAGGACCAATGATTAATAGCAGAAACAAGAGCCAACACCACAGACATCTCAACTGGTTCAACTTACACAATTCTGACTGAAAAATTTAAGTTGAGCAAACTTTCCACTCAATGGATGGCCAAACCATTGTGCCCAGATGAACTGCAGACAAGAGCAGAGCTTTCAATGGAAAATGTAAACAAGTAGAATCAGGATTTTCAAGTGTTTTTTCAAATTATAACAGAAGATGAAACATGGCTTTGCCAGTACGATGCTGAAGACAAAGCACAAAGCAATGGTTGCCAAGAGGCGGAAGTGGTGCAGATAAACAAAAGTGGACCTGTCACGAGCAAAGGTCATGGCAACAGTTTTTGGGATGCTCCAGGTATTTTGCTTGTTGACTTTCTGGAGGGCTAAAGAACGATAACATCTGCTTATCATGAGAGTGTTTTGAGAAAGTTAGCCAAAGCTTTAGCAGGAAAACGTCACCAGAGAGTCCTTCTCCACCACAGTAATGCTCCTGCTCATTCCTCTCATCATTATAATAACGACAATTTTGCAAGAGTTTTGATGGGAAATCAGTAGGCAGTCCTGACCTGGCTTCTTCTGACTTCTTTTTGTTTCCTAACCTTAAAAAAATCTTCAAAGGGCATCCAGTTTTCTTCAGCTAATAACGTAAAAAAGACTGTATTGATGTGATTAAATTCCCAGGACACCAGATGGTTAGGAATGGATCAAATGGCTGGTATTGCCTGCAAGAGTGTCTTGAATTTGATGGCACTTATGTTGAAAAATAGTTTATATTTTTTATCTTTTAATTCCATTTCTTTTTTTGTTTGTTTTGTTTTTTGTTTTTGAGATGGAACGGAGTGTAGCTTTGTCGCCCAGAATGGAGTGCATCTCGACTCACTGCAACCTCCAACTCCCAGGTTCAAGTGATTCTCCTACCTCAGTCTTTTTTTTTTTTTTTTTTTTTAATTATTATTTTGAGACGGAGTTTCGCTCTTGTTACCCAGGCTGGAGTGCAATGGCGCGATCTCGGCTCACCGCAACCTCCGCCTCCTGGGTTCAAGCAATTCTCCTGCCTCAGCCTCCCGAGTAGCTGGGATTACAGGTGCATGCCACCATACCCAGCTAATTTTTGTAGGTTTTTTTTAATAGAGACAGGGTTTCACCATGTTGGTCAGGCTGGTCTCGAACTCCTGACCTTGTGATCTGCCTGGTCTCGAACTCCTGACCTTGTGATCTGCCTGCCTCGGCCTCCCAAAGTGCTGGAATTACAGGCGTGAGCCACTGCACCCTGCAATTCTGTTTTCAAGAACTTTTTGACGTCCCTTCCTATCTTGGGACCTTCTCACAGGAGAGGGAAAGGAGATTCAATGACGGAGGCTCAGATCACAAATTATAAATTACTCCTGCCCAACTCTGGTGTGCCTTGCGTAGATCAGTAGGAGAGGAGTGTTTGTAAAGGATTTGAGGGAGGAGCGATTGGCGGAGGGATATCGGTTAGGAAATGATTACACTAATTTGGTCAGCAAGTAAGGAAAATCTGGAACACTGGGAGAAATCAAGGTGACTACAGATACTGGTGTGAGCTGGGAGTTTTTATATTTGTTCAATGAATGAACGAATAAAAGAGCAAGTGAATAAAGGCAGAAGTTCACAGTGAGAGCTGGTTAAAAAGGAAAAGATGTTAACTTTGGATTTAGACAAGCTAAATTTGTAATGATGGCTGGATATCAAGGTGGGAGTCCTTAGGAAGCAGTAAGAGATGTGAGGCTCAAGTCTGAGAGTAACCAGAGCAGTAGGTACAGGTTTCAAGTTAATCTCCGGGGAGGTCAATGTTTAAGCCAGGGCATAGAAGGATTCTAACCAGGAGCTCATGTACAGAGTGAGAACAGAGAAGGCTGAGGAATGATGATGAGGAACTGGAACTGACAAAGAGCCCAGGAAAGGCACAATACGGGAATAAAGTGGAGAAAAGAAACAATGCAATGTCATCAGTCTTGACTGGTTCAAGAGAGGCTCAAGAGAATGACATCAAAGGGCATGGATGGGCTCAGAAAGAATAGTTGTGGGAAAATCACAAGTTGAAAGCTAAGCTGCAATGGGTTAAGGAGGGATAGTCAGTGGAAAGAGCAGGTATAATGTTGACCAGTACAAAAAAGGTCTGCAATTAAGGCCGGGCGCGGTGGCTCACGCCTGTAATCCCAGCACTTTGGGAGGCTGAGGCGGGTGGATCACGAGGTCAAGAGATCGAGACCATCCTCGTCAACATGGTGAAACCCCCATCTCTACTAAAAATACAAAAAATTAGCTGGGCATGGTGGCGTGTGCCTGTAATCCCAGCTACTCAGGAGGTTGAGGCAGGAGAATTGCCTGAACCCAGGAGGCGGAGGTTGCGGTGAGCCGAGATCGCCGTTTCACTCTCCAGCCTGGGTAACAAGAGCGAAACTCCGTCTCAAAAAAAAAAAAAAAAAAAAAAAGGTCTGCAATTAAAGGGATAAGAAAGGGGAGGGAAGATTTTTGTCTTCAAGAATCTACATTGGTACTGACAGTAATAAGCATTGTGGGATACTATATTTGGCCTCTATGTACTGTGGAGGTGACATATGGTCTGGCTTCTTAGATTGCTACTTTGTATTTATTTAGTGTTTTTTGAGATAGTCTCACTCTGTCATCCAGCCTGGAGTGCAGGGGCACGATGTCAGCTCTCTATAACCTCCGCCTCCTGGGTTCAAGCAATTCTCATGCTTCAGCCTCTGGAGTAGCTGGAATCACAAGCACCCGCCACCACTCCCAGCTAGTTTTTGTAATTTTAGCAAAGATAGGGTTTCACCATGTTGACCAGGCTGGTCTCGAACTCCTGACCTCAAGTGATCTGCCTGCCTTGGCCTCCCAAAGTGCTGGGATTACAGGTGTAAGCCACTGCACCCATCCTCTAGTTTTTAATTTAGCAAAAGTATCTTGAATTTGATGGAGCTTATGTTGAAAAACAGTTTATATTTTTAACTTTTATTTATTTATTTATTTGAGACAGAGTCTCACTGTGTCACTCAGGCTGGAGTGCAGTGGTGCAATTTTGGCTCACTGCAACCTCTGCCTCCTAGGTTCAAGCAATACTCTTGCCTCAGCCCCCCTAGTAGCTGGGACTACAGCAGGACATGCACATCTTTTGATAATGGACCATCTACTAATTCTTTATACTTATAGTCGTATTTTCTTTCTTCTTTTCTTTTAGACATGGGGTCTTGCTATGTTGCCCACGTTGGCCTCAAACTTCTGATCTCCAAGTGTCCTTCTGCTTCTGCCTCTGAGTATCTGCAGCTACAGGTGTGCACCACTGCACTCAGCTCTACATTTTCATTCATTGTTTTTTTTTTTTTTTTTTTTTCTTGAGATGGAGTTGCCCAGGCTGGAGTGTGCAATGGCACTATCTCAGCAACCTCCGCCTCCCGGGTTCAAGTGATTCTCCTGCCTCAGCCTCCCAAGTAGCTGGATTACAGGCATGTGCCACCACGCTCGGCTAATTTTTTGTATGTAGTAGAGATGGGGTTTCACTATGTGAGTCAGACTGGTCTTAAACTCCTGACCTCAGATGATCCACCTGCCTCAGCCTCCCAAAGTGCTGGGATTACAGGTATGAGCCACCGTGCCTGACCTATATTTTATTTTCTTAAGTAGTTTCTAACCCAAAATCGTCTTTAAGTCAGGATACTATTATCTATTTTCTTTCATTAAATGATACTTTGTAGGATGTAAGATAAAATGTAGGAGAATTTTTTAAAGTTATAAAGCAAAGGCAAATGTATATTTTCAACTAACAGGATTCCCATAATTGAATGCATCCTAGAATCTTTGGTCAAGAGTAACCACATTTGCTGGTTACCTATATCCTCTTGTATTTAAAAAATCAGCAGCAGACATCCCTTATGATCAGAAATTTCTTCCCAAGCTCTCAACCTATCTCCATCTTCCTCCTTCACAGCTAACATCTGTTCCCTTGTTCATTTTCCCTGGACATTTCCTTCTGGAATTAGCCTATGTTGTTTATCTTCAGTCTTTCCTTCTATTGCCTTCAGTCATAAAATAAGCATAACTAAAATTTACCAAGTACTTAGTAAATGCCAAGGTCTATTCTAAGTGCTTTACATAGGTTCTGTTAGGTAATCCTCTCAACACAAAATGCATTTTACAGATGAGGAAATGGAAGAAGAGAGAATAAATGACCTGCCTGAAATCACACAGCTAGAGTCAAGATGAGAACCTAGGAAGCCTGGTTCCCAAGGCCACAGCCTTAACCAATTGCTATACTGCCTCTCACTAGATCCCTTCAGTCTCTTCAGAGTACTAACTTCATTCAGTGATACTTACTTTGTGCTGATTCTGGGAAGCAGGCAGTGCTAGCAACTGAGCATTTTGTAATTAACAAAGTAGACACTGGAACATACCTCCTAGAAGGGGACACAAACAAGAAGTCATTACAATGGGTGTGAGAGGGAGGCAAGTGCACAGGCTCGGGTCCTCACAATGCCAGGGCTGGGGAAGGGGTTGACTTTCCCCCTCTGAGAGCATCAGGGAGGAGAGCCAGCCTGATAGCACTGGAACACCAGTTCCATAATTTGCTAGCTGGGAGACTCCGGAAACATCATTTAAGGTCTCTTTATGGGCCTATAAATAAAATAAAATAAAATAATAATAAATAATAAATAACAGAGCCATTCGCAAATATGTTCTTAGCTTCCTTCCTTGATTGTTTACAGCTGGCTTCAACATTCAGTTCTACACCCACAGCCTCCCCATCTGTATCTTCTTCAGCTTGGACCTCTCTTCTGAGTGCTAGTGGAAGGGGAGCCGGCCATCTCCCCCTGGCCCCTGCTCCCAGTTCAAACTATGTGTACTCAGAACCCACTGGCTCTTTCCAAATTGTAGCGTGTTCACAGCCATGCTGCCCACTTGCACCATCACTCTTCCAGAAACCCAGGAAGGAAGCATCTTTGGCTCTCTCCTCTCCCCTGCCCCTTACATCTTTATCACTCTGTTTCCAAGTCATTTTGATTTCCTCCTTCCTTCACGTTTTTTACTTCCACAAGTAGGTACAACTTCATTATCTAGCCTGACTATTGCAGTAGTCCCCTTCCCTCAAATTATCTCACTGCAATCTTACCTCAATCGTGAGGAAAGATACGATTTCCTGAGTCCCCACTGATCATCACTCCCACTCCAGCCTTCCATGCTCCTTTTGCTCAGTCACCCATTAGCTTCTCTGCTCCTCACCACTTCTCCCTCACGTTAGACTCCAGACAAGCTCAACTGCTCAGTGTCCTTACACAAACACTGAGGCATCCCAACCGCTCATGCGGCTCTCTCCACCTGCAACACCTTCTCCATTTCTGAATGTCCAAACACTGCCCCTCTACGGAGGCTTTGTTCAGATCACTCTACCCAGGGCCAGGCACAGTGGCTCACACCTGTAATCCCAGCACTTTGGAGGCTGAGGAGGGCAGATCACTCTCCTCTAGAAAATTTGCTCTATCCTTTGGTTGGAAATGATCTTCCTGACTTGAGCTTACACGGCACTTTACCATTCTACTAGGCAGTTGACAGTGTTCTTTCTTGTTTGCACGGATGGTTATGCAACACTCCCCTAATAGATGGCAAAATCCTTCAAGTGTATAATCCAGTTGTGATTCATTTTCATGTGTCTCACTGTCCCTAACACAAAATGCCCAAAAATATAACTAAGTGTATAAAAACGAATGGAAGGTCAGAAAGACTGAAAACTGGAAAGACGAGAGACTAGAAACAGCAATAGCATACTACCATGAGGCTGACTGAAATTTCAGGGTGCCAAGTGATGAGCATCATCTTTCCATCACAGGGATTTGCAGTAGGAAGAATAACTGACCATAGTCACAACATGTTAAAGATGACTTTTCCAAGAAGACATTTCTGTGAAAGGAACAAAATAACATCACTGGTATAGTCTGGATTGTCTCAAATTCATGTGCTGGAAACTTAATCCCCAATGGAAGTGTTGAGCAGTGGGGCCTTTTGGGAGATGTTTAGGTCATGAGGGCTGTGCCCTGATGAACGGATTAATGCCACTGTAAAAGGGTTTGATGAGGAAGTTTGTCCCTCTTTGCCCTTCTGTCCTCTGCCATGTGAGAACACAGTATTACTCCCCTATGGAGGACACAACATCCAAGACATCCTCAGGAACAGCCCTCACCAGATGCTGATGCCTTGATCTTGGGCTTCCTAGCCTCTTTAACTGTCAGAAATAAATTCTGGTTCTTTATAAATTACTCAATCTCTGGTATTGTTATAACAGCACAAAACAGGCTAAGAAAATCACCTTAATGTTTAGACCCACATATTGCATTACAAATTAATGCAAATATAGGTTTTTTTTTAAAATTCAGGCTTTTTAAAAAATAAATAGAGACAGGTTTCACTTCGTTGCCTAGGATGGTCTTGAATTCCTGTGCTCAAGCAATTCTCCTGCCTCAGCCTCCCAAAGGTGCTGGGATTACGGGAGTGAGCCACCATGCCCAGACAATACAGGCTTTTTAAAGAATTACTGTTAGGCTGGACATGGTGGCTCACGCCTGTAATCCCAGCACTTTGGGAGGATGACGAAGCCAGGAGCTCAAGACCAGCCTGGTCAACAAGGCAACACCCCATCTCTACTAAAAAATACAAAAAAAATTAGCCAGGCATGGTGGCCTACACCTGTAGTCCCAGCTACTTTGGAGGCTAAGGCAGGAGAACTGCTTGAACCCAGGAGGAGGAGGTTGCAGTGAGCCAAGATCACACCAACTGCACTCTAGCCTGGGCAACTGAGCAAGACTCTGTCTCAAAACAAAAAAAGTTTCTTCAAGTTTTGTATTGTTTTTAAATTTTGGTTATAAAACATGAAGAAGTTGTTTTATTTGTGAAGCTATGAAAATGAAAAGAGAAATCTATTTCTGATTTAAAGAAATAGAAACTGGCTTGTAAGCCTTCCTTTATAGCAAATAACAATTTCAAATGCAACTTCTGGTTGGACTTCAAGGCTGGATACCATAACAAAAATCACTTTGGGGCCGGGCGCAGTGGCTCACGCCTATAATCTCAGCACTTTGGGAGGCCGAGGTGGGTGGATCACGAGGTCAAGAGATCGAGACCATACTGGTCAACATGGTGAAACCCCATCTCTACTAAAAATACAAAAAAATTAGCTGGGCATGGTGGCACATGCTTGTAGTCCCAACTACTCGGGAGGCTGAGGCAGGAGAATTGCTTGAACCCAGGAGGCGGAGGTTGCGGTGAGCCGAGATTGCGCCATTGCACTTCAGCCTAGGTAACAAGAGCGAAACTCTGTCTCAAAAAAAAAAAAAAAAAAAAAAAATCACTTTGGATAGAATTTGATTGATCCACAGCTATTACAAATATTAATTATTGTTAGTTCAACCATAAAGATCATGACTATATCTGCCTAGAGTTACTGGTAAAACACAATATATTTAAAAAAAACTGTATTCAAATAAAGGTGGAAAATACTTACCCTGCATTAGCAGCTTCCATCAATATCCCAGCAAAGAAAATTATACTAAAAACAAGGCTACTTCACAGCAAGATTTATTAATACATCCAAAAGAAAGAAAGAAAAATGATTTTGTCACACTATATACAGATAATACATACAGTGTTTCATACACATATTACATCAGTTTTTACACAAGAAAAATATACATAAAAATGTAAACTTTTGTATACAAAAACCCTTAAACAAATTAAACAAGGACCAGATAACAAAAGGAGACCAATTCATTATTATTTCATCAAATTTTTAAAACAGTAATACAGTACATTCATTGAGATATATATGGAAAATGTGAACCATCTCTTCTTGTTTAAAGGGAAATTACAAACCAAAAGCCAAGCACTTCCCAAAATGTGGTCTACCCCAGCAGTGCTGCACCCAATGCCACAGATATGCCTTTCCATCAGAACTGGGGGCTCTTATCAAAACCCGCCCATCTCCTCAACTTGCTGCTACTGTCTGTGCAGACAAGTGGCTCCTGGCTTTTGTGCATATAATTAAACTCACAGCCACTATGAATACAAATACAGAGGAGAGATTCTCAGTTTGTAAGTTCCCTTTAAGCAGCTTTTATGTTTTTGTAATTATTTTTTAATGCATGGCCTGTTAAACATACTTGTGTGCCAAGGTGAATGAGAACACTGAAAAAGAAGGGCTTTGAGAACTGCTAGTCCTTGCTACCGTGCAGTTTCTTTGTTAAAAGAGATTTTAAAACTGTCCAACCTGTCTCATTTACCGGTTTCAAATAAGCTACCTCACCTTTGATTTCCCACTGCAACTTGGTTTCGACTTACACTTCAGTACTGTAGTTGTTAGTACCATACAATTGCCAACAGGCTTTTTGTTAAAGGCTACTTCTGATATCAGGTTCCAGCTAAGCTACTCGTAAAATCACTCAAATCCCAACCTCTCTATTTTAGTCTTCAGGAGTATTCTTACTTCACTGTTTTTTGTAAGTAACATCTTACAATTTAGGATTGTCTATCTACCTTCCTCTCTCTGCAAGTTCTTGAGATGTAATTTGCTGCCAACTCTTCACAAAATAAAATAATATTTAATAGTTCTTCCTTAATAGTCTTGCATTCAATGTGTCAAACTGATGTACTAATGAAAAATACCTGAAACAGTGGGGAATGATAATTAAATCTATTTCAAGCACATGCAACTTGGAACTCTCAAAAAAAAAAAAAAAAAAAGTTTGGGAAGGCCCTTAACTAAAATGTGCTTAAGACAGCTTCATGAGAGAGCTGCCTTCTTTCAGATTTGAATTTTGAACAAGGCGAAATAACAGTTAGGTGATATATTTCCCTGCAGCATGAGAGTAGTCGACTTCCCCCAGGCAAAATGATCTCAATAATCATTATTTATTAATGAAAGAAGGAGGCATGTCGGTGAATTAAGTTGATCTAGGAGACAGCGGATGACAATGACGTACACGAATGGAAATATTAGGATCGCTTTATACGTGAAATAAACAGTCTGGTCTGTGGTACATCTCCACTTCAGAGAGAGGAAAAATGACAAAGCTCCTCAAGTGAATCTCTAGCTCTTTCTTACTCTCATGGGACAGATGGCATTTTATAAAAGACAGTCTCCCTTTCAGTTAAAAAAACATACAACAATAAAAGGAAAAGGAAGATAAATAAATAGTGTGTGATGTCTTTAGATGAGACTTTTAAATGTTCTTTAAATAACTTTTGATAATGTATTTTAAATCATTACATACAACTGCCACTGCAGTGACAATATTCCAGTAGGGGCAGCATTTTGCTAAATGTAAAAGATTGCCATTTAAAACTCATACATATACATGTGTATATACAGTTATATCAACACTATTTATATACATATATATCTAGAGAGCAATATTTCATTGCCTTTGAATATCTATATATCTACTCCCACAATATATACCAGAGACATACTGTGTGAGTACATATGAAAGCATATGTACACATGCTCTGACATGTATATATACACTTTTGTCTGTGTGTGCATAAGAGCTTTAAAGGCACAATATATAGGGATGCAAGTTTTCTAGACAGCTGCAGCAAAGTTAATACAGAATGTCACAAACTGAGAAAAGTCGAAAGGAAATATAGCAGAATTCATCACACAGAAATTCATCAAAGCAGTTTCATCATGAGAAAAATGAGTTAGTTACAGAATTCAAGAGGCTTACATGTGACCTTGGATGCTTTCCATTAAAATGTAAATGGTGAAGTTATGATTAAACTACAAAGCAAATAAAAATATGTAAATGACAAATTAATGACAGTAAGTGTGGAAAAAACCTAACACTAATATCAATTATAAATCATAATTATGTTCTTTTTTAAGTAAAATGTCCCCAAATTATTGAGATAAAACTTTCAAATTCATTTTATTTGAAGGTTGGCTTTCTGTTTGTTTTTGATACAAAGATGAATGCCTAATTCTCAAAATTACTATTGATAATATTACCAAAACTTGTATCTTCTGGGAAAATTTCAGAGATAAAGTTATCTTTAAAAGAAACAACAGAGAAGTTGATGAAACATGCTTAAGCCAAATGCTTCTGGCTAGAAAAGACAGAACTAAGGGGGGAAAACACAATGATGTGTGATTTTTCTTTTTAAAGCGATGAGAGACTGATTAGTAGAAGGTTGTGAAGATGAAGAAGAGTGGAACTGGCAAGTAAGAATTGTTCAGACAGGCATTCATTGTGTAATATCCATAAACAAGACTATAACCCAAAGGACTTCCATTTTAGTATGTTCTGATGATGTACTCTAGACTGTCACCTCCTCTGGCTTACAGAATAATCCAGAACTTTCCATAGATGTTAATCTTGCTTAACAAAGGCTGTTTACCTATTATACACACACATTTTTAAGGGAAATATATGTATATAGCTTTATCTATACACACACATATACATACGTGTATATATAGATTTATACAAATGTATAAATAAACATAATACTTTTCAATCTTTCCATTGACAAGGCAAGTTCACATTCAGCAAAGTGCCACCACATCCCATATACACATCTCTGTACAGATATACACATAAGGGTCTGTTTTCACCCTTCAATCGGGAGAATTTATTCTAGCAAATCCCATTAACCAGCAACTGAAGGGAGAAATGGCACCAGTACAAACTCCCTTCTTTCATTTGCATGCATATGTACAAGAAATATGCAGATTAAAAAAAAATCCCAAAACAAGAGTGAATGAAACTGGGAGATGCTGCAAAAATACAACTGTAGAAAAGAACAGCATACAGAGCTTTCCTAGGTCTTCGCTATATCTAAGATGAAGTAAATGACGCGTAAGAGACAACTACAAATTCAGGTATATTATCAGAAGTTGTTTTGACATTTCAAAGTACATGATTTTTTAAGTATTAAAAATAAATGTAATTGGAGCATTTAATAACAACTCTAATTTTGACTATTTCAGACCACCAGATACTCCAGTAATGAATGTATAGCAAAATGACAACTTAAAATTCAAAACATAGGGATGTATTATCTTTAATCCATATGAATCAGGGGTAGTACAATTTTTCCTATAGCTAAAATATGGGGATGGGAGCACTCTTAATAAATTAATAGCACAACTGAATACAAGTTTTTTGAAAAATTTTGGAAATCAATGAAATCACCCCAGCTTTGAAATATGCATGGTGAAATGATGCCACCAACTCCTTAAACAAAGTAGCCCCTTCCAAAAATTCTTTATGAAAGGCATATACTTTTTCTTAACTTCACCAAGAAAAGATGATCAACAATATTTTCTTACTCAGAATATGAAGAAATCTATTATTAACATAAAAAAAGTTCAACAGATCTCTGGTCCCATCACCACAATAGATAAACACAGCTCATGTCTGGGTCTGTCTGTCTCCCTCTCTTATTTTTATGCTCAAAAGTGAGAGGCTGATCTCAGAACCTCCTGTTTCTCATGTCATTTTATGAACACAGCATAATGTAAGTTAATCCAAAGGTTAACATAAAATGCACATGATATCAGAGCTAGCCTTTTAACATAAGATAACGTAATGATGAATTTGGTGTATTTATACAACAGAGACAATGAGAAAGTAACTCCAATACCCTCAACTAAATAAATCATGTTTCTACAATACATTCGGTTACCTTTATCTATTTTTATATAAGCACACATTCATATCTCTCACACACGTGCCCCCAATGTATATTTTTGCATGTGTGTAAAAAATACAGACATATACATGCACACGAGTAATTTAGTTCTATTTTAAAGTCACAGTGGGAATTCCTTAGTGAGGAGGGTAAAAAGTTCCTGAATAAGACGCTGAGAACATCTAGATTAATTATTTTCTCTATTTTACTTCCCAACTTACAGAATAAACTGTAAATTAAAGAATAAATCCATAGGAAATAAAAGAGGTCTTAAAAACTTAGTTTACAAATTCCAGCTACAGTAGTTGGAGTTTTACTTGATCTAAGTATTTCTATGTACCCTGTAACTAAGCTTCTAGCCATCTTAAGTGTAAACCACAGATCATTTACTAAAGAACATGATTCTCAACAGTTCTAGGAACAGTTCTAAATGGTCTAAAGGTGTTCTACATTTTGAGGCCCCAGGATATCCTTTTATTTTATATATCTGCAAGGTAGCAAAGGATAGCTATACACCTTGACACGGCAGAGATCCAGTGTAAAAAGGTGCTTCACTAGTTTGTCAAAAAAAAAAAAAAAAAAAAAAAAAGCTCATATATATTTAGCTATTAAACACATAAGCAACATAATTCATTATACTCAATACAGCTTTAGTATAAAACTTATAATTTATGAGGTGATGTTAATAGCATAAATTAATATACCTTTTCTCTTAAAATCTACAATAAGTATTCTGAAAGCTCATTGGGGAAGGAAATTTTTAAATAAAAGTTTTAAAGCTGTGCGTGATGGGAAAGGATTCTGTATTCTGAAGCTGAGATGAGAGCCTGGAGGAGAAAGGAAAAAGTCCTATGCAAGACACTGTGGGCTACAACACCAAATGTTTCCTCTTTCTTCCGCTCTCTTCAATGATGAGTCACCTTTAGTTTCTTTTAAAACTATTTTCTTATTTTTAAAAACTGCCCTAATTTCCACAAGGAATCCCTGAGACATACTCAATACTATACAGTGAAAAGAACTATCACTGTTGAGAGGAACAGATTCAACCCTTCCAAACAGATGAAGACAATGTCAACAAGTGTCAAACTTCCCATCGTTTCAGCACTAATCCATTGGAGCCAACTGTACCTTAATGATGCAGGCTGGAGTCATTTCAGGGCAAATCAGTTTATTCCCCCAAGTAAAAGCAATGGTGTGGCATTTAGCTGCACTGGAGCCTTCTGCACTGCAAGCTGAAAATTTTTCCAAGGGGGAACTTTGTGTGCATATAGAGCTTACTTCAGTGGTCCCCAGCTTAAAAAACAAACAAAAATGAACAAATGAAGAAAAAAAAAAAGGAAAAAAACAAGTGAAAGAAGAGGATTCTATTACTCTTCGGCCGGGATTGGTACAGATCATGTGTACATGTGCATACTTCAGGACTGTGGTGGGCAGAGGCAAGCAGGCGGAAGAGAAGATGGAAAGCTGTGCTGCCCTATACAGCTCACTGAGAGTTAGATAGATCTTTTCTTATAAGATTATCATTCTAAACTTTAGATCACTAAAAACTCTGCTGTTCAAAGTAGCCAAACTTCCCCAGTACTGAGGAACATAAGGTAAAAAAAAAAAAGTCATACCAAATTTGCTGGCTCTCTCTCTGAAACATCGTATTTCCTTTAATTAGCTCTGTATCACAGTGCAGAAAGAGAAAAACTAACAAAAAAATAAGGGCTGAAGTGAAAACAGAATTTTTGTTAATTAGAAATAAGGCTCCTGGCTGGGCATGGTGGCTCACACCTGTAATCCCAGCACTTTGGGAGGCCGAGGCGGGTGGATGACAAGGTCAGGAATTCAAGACAGCCCGGCCAAGATGGTAAAACTCTGTCTCTACTAAAAAATACAAAAATCAGCTGAGCGTGGTGGTGGGTGCCTGTAATCCCAGCTACTCAGGAGGCTGAGGCAGGAGAATCACTTGAACCTGGAAGGCGGAGGTTGCAGTGAGCTGAGATCACGCCATTGCACTCCAGCCTGGGTGACACAGCAAAATTTCGTCTCAAAAAAAAAAAAGAAATAAGGCTCCCTAAGTTTGACCCACAGCTGCAGCATTAATGACACAATGACACTGTTTATTAGAAGAGACATAACCATTCATGTTTTCTTTCCTAATTCATTAGTCAGGGAAAAATGTTTAACAGATATTCAAATATGTCCTTCGCTGGTATTTTATTACAAATTATTGGAAAGGTAGTATTTAAAATATTACTTTAATCTACTAAACATGCTTTTGGTTCCCTCTAGAATACAGGAAAGTTCATAAAGATGTTAAGACATTATTAAACTGTTAACTTTTCTACAGAATGCCAGTGAAGATTTAGTTATTTTTAATTTATTGAGGGGGGGAATCTATGTTCTTTCATATATATATGAAAGAACATAGATTTTGATATGTTCCTTTAGATATGAAAGAACACACACACACACACACACATATATATATGTATATATATATATATATACACACACACACACACACACACACACACACACATACATATATATATGATCTGCACCCCCAAGAAATATATTTTTTATCAGGAAAAAAAAATCTTTGGAACAATGTAAATACTGGTGATAAAAAAGATACAAATGAAGACTGTTCAGTATGACTAAATTTTCTTTCAAGGAACCCTCTAAATTGCCTCATTAAACTAGAGAGTTCTGTTGACCATTTAGAAGACCATTATATTAGATTTCTATATATACCAGATTAAGAACAGAATTTTAAAAGAAGTCTAAAAAGAAAGATGAAGAAACTGAAAACTAGACACCCAAAAATATTTTTTAATGAATTTCAAACCTCTTAATTAGTTTAGTGTTAATATCCTCATCTTTTTGCAATACCAACCCACAGCGACCTTCTGAACTAACCTGGAGGAAAGACGATTGCCTCCCATGTGCACTGCTGACTGATGATGCCCATCGACCATCACCAGCACCCCTAGGATGCCAAGGCACGGGAAAGACAGCGGGCAAGCATTGGCGGCGGACTGACAACACAGCATTTACTAGATATGCTCAAATTCTAATCCCACTTTATAAAAACAGAATGGTACAGGTCAACAGAAAGGTCAATTCTTTCATGTAAGAAGAAAACTGTATGGACAGGGCACCTCTGTGCATCACAACCATGGTTTCCTTCCTAATCAAAGAGCTGTTTTTGCCACTGTGGACTGTGATCACGGATTGAGAACAAGCTCTGATAAGGAGGAGCTTTAGTGTCAATCACAGAAAATGATGATTCCTAACTTTCAGGTCAGAGATTGGGCTTATTTTAAAAATAAATCTTATAAATAATTATTTGGCAAAGATAAAGTATTAACTTTCTTTAGCCTTAAGCAACTAAAGACAGTAACACCAACTTTAAGAAAAAAAAATAATAACCTCACTTTCCAATTTGCTCCCCATGCCTACTATTTGCTTCTGATTAAATTATAGTCTTCTCATAGAGGGACACTAGACACACCACACTGCCTGCCAACATGAAATTGCTCAGGAAGTCATTTATAAAGCAGTTATATCACACATGGTAGGTTACTAGAGAAAATAATCCTTTGCTGTCTAAGCTATGTGACGATAATTAGAAATTTTTCCATTGCATAGTCTGTCACTTGGTGGGTTAAGTATAATCACTACTTACTACTATGAGTTGTTTACTAGCTACATTACCTACCCAGATGTGCAAATTGCTAAGCCATTTTTACAGAAGAAAACACAATGTTTTAAGTACTTTAATTAAAATAAGATTAATAATTATGTAGAGAGAGTAAAGGAGAGAAAGCCCATCTTTTCTTCTGATTACAGCCAGTGAATATCACACATTAGAATGGAATTCAGATTCTCAGAGCACAGAATGCATCCATTAACTGCAGGAACTTTGTAAATTAAATCACAGTAACACAATCTAACTGGCCTTTATAAATAGAACCAAAGAACTGCAGAAAGAGAGTGAAACTTCTTTGCCACTATTTCTCACAGGTTTAACACTAGAATAAAAGCAAGTTTCTACCTCATTAGGACCTTATATAAGATTTGTTTTTGATTCCAGTATTGTCTTATGATAGCATAAGTGCTAGTTTAAAAGATATTAATTTTCATATTTCTGGAGTAAAAGACACTTCATTCCTTTCTATACATATTAATAGCAAAGTAACTACTAATAGACAAGAATGGCTCTTATTAACTAAAGGAAAACACACACGGATATCTCTGGGCTTATAGATGTTCTTCTCTCTTCCAATAAAGGGACTCACAAGAAACAGCAAGAGCAAAGCAAATTGCAAACTTGGATATCTGTTTTGAACTAGATAAAATAAGAGGAAAAATTTGTTGTTGGTAATTCCTCAACCCTATACTGGTACTTCTAAAAGTGCCCTTTCCTCAGCTTTCATCATGGGCAACCAAACGAAAACATATTTACTCAAAGTTTTTGGTGTGAAGCTGTAACTAGCAACATTCCTGATAATTTCACGCCTCCTTACTAGAAAGCAGAGAAGGGCTTTCAAATGCACATAAAACAGAAAATTGCAAACAATAAAATGTGCAACTTACTGCAAACTCGGCTTTGTATCATAACTGAAGAATTTTAAGCAGCTAACAAAGGGAGAAATAGTCAGAAAAAGTTCAAATCGACTACCCACGACTTTCCCTTCGCTGTCAAAGGGCTGATGAGGAAGTCAACGTGCTGCTCTGCGACAACCTTTAATTAATACACAATGGAGACTAAACCAAATTGCTGGGGATGGACAGTTATCTAGTGATGCTTATGATGGGTTGTGAAGATAGTTTAACAAACTAAATGACATTTTTGAGCAGAGGTAACTACTCATGACCACTTCATTACAGTACATTAAAATAAAAAAGCTTACTAATATAGATTCACAGGTGAGAAATATTCAAATTATCTGTTCTCACCATTCAGAATAGAAATTTATGGTGATACCAAATATAATTTTGCTTTATGACATAAGTTATAATTTAGAAATTTTGCACTCTGCAAAAAAGGCAAAGCTATTAAAAATAAATCTTCCAATCAATTACCATGATGTAAAAAAAACTAAATATATTACAAACATATTTTTGGCCCACAAAAAGAAACATCAATAAATACAAAATAGGGCATATAATGATTTCATACAGTCATGTGACATTTCCCCTCCATAACCTCAGGCACGTGGTATCTGCATAATGCCTGCTGATCACCATCATTCCTTTAAAAAGCAGAGAAAGAAAAGCTTTCAAAAGAAGGGACTGGTTAGAACTAGCATGGCATAAAGAGATTATGATAGGAAGTAGGAAAATACATCCAATCATTACCTATCAGAAAGGAATTAAGATCAAATATTCCCTGACAAATGAATTATTGAACCACATCAAGAGATATGTTCTCTCTACTTAACTTTTAAAATATATATATATATATATGTAAATTAGACTAGACTCAGGTATAAATAGCCAATGGTATCTCAAGGGACACTGAAACTACTCAGCAAAAGCAGAGTAGAGATGCCTTTCAAATCTAGTTCCACCCTTCTCTGGGGGAAAAAAAAAGGCAGGCAAAAAACCTCACAAATTCATTTCATAGTCACGAACTTCCTAAACTACCCAATATGATTTTTAACCCTAAAATTCTGGCATTTTAAAAACATTTCCCAAAACTATTTTCAAATTTACTTAAACCCAAGTACTTAAATTATTTTAAAAGTACCAAAGAGTGGATAAAATTTATGTCTAATTTCCATATTCTGCTTTGAAAGAAACTTTAAAATGTGTATCCTTCAGATATCACACATCACTTCACAACTGGTACACTGATTCTACAAGTGTCTTCAACATTTTACAAATCTTACCAAAGAATCACTACTGTAAACATGAAAAATTCAAAAGCAAAAGATGGATCGAGGAGTTCACAGATCCCATCTTTTCAAATCTATCTGACCTATCCTGCTTTTTCACATCAAAAGATTTTCTTTAATTACATCTTGCAAATGTATTCCATGAGAGAGGGATTTACAAACAAACATATGCCTGAAAAGGCAAAGGGACCATCAGGCCCCAGAACCCCGGCAGCCTGCAGTCGCCCCAGGCAAGCTTTTCAAGACATCCCTATCTCACTGACAGGAATCCAAGCTTTCTATGTTCTGTTTCTTCTTGGGTTTTAATCAGAAAAAGGTTGTGCAATTCACACGACCAGCCCACCACCCTCCCTATTCAGGAAACTTGAGGAAAAGAAGGACCAACCTTATTAGGATTGTGAGATGTAGGAGAGGAGAAAAGTAAGAGCCTTATACTAATTAGAGGGGAAAAAAAAAAAACAAAACAAAAAACAAACTAATGGGACTGCTGCTTCCTGCACTGCACAAAAACACACGCGTGGGCACACACATACTCACAGGCAGCCAAAAGACACATTTTTTTCTTTTAGTTAAACATGATCAAAATTAGGAATGAAATCCTGGCCTCACTGTGATATTTAGCAGTTGGTGCTAAGTCAGAGTCTTGACCTGCCACACACCATTTGCTGTCTCTTATACAGGAACTGAATTAATATGATCATTCTATCTAGAACCACCTATGTAAAAACCTGGCAATAGAATGGAAAGCATTGATCTGAATACTAGGAAATAGTAAAGGGCACTGGTATTCTGAGGTATCTTCCACTTCTAGGACTTGCTGCTAAAAATCAATCCTATCCAGTCACTGTGCTGAACCACTAAGGAAACCACTGGGGCGGAGTGGGCCTGCCAGGAGGGAATGAGCACCAGTGCTAAGGAGCACATGTGAACACTGTAGCGAGGTCCACTGCAGGGCCACTTATTGAACTGGGAAGGGGGGTGCCCCTCTAATCCCCATCTGTTATTTTTTAAATCTTCTTTAGGAAAAGGGGAGAGGGATGCTAAAGAGGAAACAAAGATAGAAAACACTGGGTTCCCCACCTGCCTGCAAACACACAGACACCCTCAGTTAGGGGAGGGAAAGGGAGAAGATGCATTATTGGTACTTGTAGCTGTGGCACCTGTTACTGTGAAGCCTGTAGGAGGGGCTATAGAGCTGTGGCTGGGCTGCAGGTCCTTAGGAATGCCACTGTGAGAACTCAGCTGGTGGCCAAAGGCTGCGCTGAACTGAGGGAGTTGCTGCTTGGGAGAGGTGGAGGCCATTAGTTCAGCAGAAGGCCCCATGCCACTGAAGCTGGTCTGCGGTAACCCCGGAAGCACACTGGAACTGCTGGGGGTCACGGTGGCGAAGGCAGGCTGTGTGGTCTCTGAGTTCGAAGTGGTGGGTGGCGTGGATAGGGAAGTGGAAAGAAGATGTCCATCTGCGCCGAGAAGGTTGCTAAATGGAGAGGGATCTCCGAGGTTGACAGGGAGATTGCCCCAGTGAGTTCTGGGGTTTACCACTCCTCCAAGTGGCACCTCAAGTTGGGTTGGGAGCAAGTGCTGCGCTATGATGGGCATCTCTGCTGAAAAGGTAGCTGCCATATTATCACCAGAGTACGATGTTGTGTGGGGAGAGGTGATATGGTCACTGTAGGGAGACGGCACATGCTCACTATCATAATGGCTTCCATGGGGCGAGGAGTGTGAATGATCACTGCTGTATTGCTGTCGTGAGGTGATTAGGTCATCTGCCTTGCTCAGCAGCTGGGCAGGATGTGGCCTCTGGGAGGCATGGCTGCCGTCATGAAGTCCATGAAACTGTCCTGGGAAGGCTCTCTCCCCAAGTGCACTCTGGCTGATCAGAGTGGCAGAAGTAAGGCCAACGTTGGCTGGGGCAGAGAACTGCCCCTGGATCTGCCCTGCCAGGGGTGTAGGTGGGTTTGACAAGGTAGCAGAACGGAGCAGGTTCTCATCCAGCTCAAGACTAGAAAAATTATCATGTACTATACGCCCATTCAATAGCTCCCCTAGGTCTGTGTTCACTTCTCGGCTCAAGGATTGTATTCCTGAAGCTCCAGTACCTGTGGAGAACACCCCTATTCCTCTATCTGACAACTCCTGGACTGGCACGCCATCTGACTGGGCAAGGACCCCAATGGTACTCAGGCACTCGAGAGAAGTTACAGCCTGCAAGGCCCGCTCAAGCTCCTCAGCCTCTTCGGTAGTTGGAAGGAGGTCTCCATTCTTCCCTGAGTCAACAAAAGCCATCAAGAATCAGTAGAGCTTTTATCAGTTCCGTATCACAAAAATCACACATTTGAATTATTTTAAACAATTTTCTATTATAAAAGAGTCCCTCTTGAAAAGAAAAGTTTCCAGATTTGGACTGGAAGAAAAAAGTGAAATAATAATCTGCAGGACAAGTCTGAAATGTCAGCTGTCCTGGAACCTGAATCACCATCTTCAGATTATTTACCGAAAAACATCTCAAAACCCATCTTATCCAAGTACTAAATTCTTAGAAACTACGGATTACAAATTTAAAACTCATGGTGACTATGTGATTATACATGTTTTTACCTAAAATTATATCACCATCATTAAAATAGAAAACATAAAATATCAACTTGGATTTGAGACAAAAGGCTGTGTAGAACAGGTCCACCTTGCCTGTTCTACTCCTGACTCTCCCAGCTAGAGGGCAGCTGTGGAAGGTTAAAACACAGACGTTCATACATCTATTTTAGCACAACACTAAGCACTCAGTTCATTCCATGGGTTATCTTTCAAAATGCTTTTGCTTTACTCTCTAATCCTTCTCCCTCATTTTTTTCCCATTTCTTACTAATTTTCATAAAATGGAAACCAGTGGATCTACTTTGATTTCATTTCTAATATTTAAAAAAATCTACTGTTAGGACCTTGATTAATTGCCATGAAAATATTCAATTTTTAACGGTGAAAGAAACATTCTAAGGGTATAAAAGATTTCCCTGGAAAGTAGGGAGGAATTCGTAGGATTAAACAAACTTTGTTTTGGAAAAGTACACTTCCATTGAAGTACAAGGCGGAGCATAAAACTAGGGCAAGTTCTAAAAGACTTCAAAACTCATGCTCTGCCAGGTGCAGTGGCTCACACCTGTAGTCTCAGCACTTTGGGAGGCTGAGGCAGGTGGATCATCTGAGGTCAAGAGTTCAAGACCAGCCTGACCAACATGGTGAAACCCTGTCTCTACTAAAAATACAAAACTTAAGTCGGGCATGGTGGCAGACGCCTGCAATCCCAGCTACTCAGAAGGCTGAGGAAGGAGAATTGCTTGAACCCAGGAGGCAGAGGTTGCAGTGAGCTGAGATGGCACCATTGCACTCCAGCCTGGGCAACACAGCGAGACTCCACTCCCCGCAAAAAACAAAACTCATGTTTAAGATATCCTTGTCCAAAAATAAAGTAAAAGTATTCACTTTAAAGAAACAAAGTTGGGCCAGGCACAGTGGCTCACGCCTGTAATCCCAGCACTTTGGGAGGGCAAGGTGGGCGGATCACTTGAGGCCAGGAGTTCGAGACTAGCCTCACTGACATGGTGAAACCCCACCTCTATTAAAATTACAAAAATTAGATGGGCATGGTGGCACATGCCTGTAATCCCAGCTACTTGGGAGGCTGAGGCGGAATAATCGCTTGAACTCAGGAAGCGTAAGTTGCAGTGAGCCGAGCAACAGAGTGAGACTCCATCTCCAAAAAAAAAAAGAAAGAAAGAAACAAAGTTATAAACCTAGTCACCAAATTATGAGATGGCTAAACAAACTGTACATTCCTTATCTTCTGAAAGGGGTAAAATAGCTGCAATGGTATTATATTTCCTATCTACAGTGAAAGACATTGTATATGAGGAGAAATATGACAAACACATTTCAAAACAATATTTCCTTTCTTATAAACTCATTTTTAAAACCAGTTTCCTTGAGTCAAAATATTGACTATACCTTCAAAAAAATCAAAATCTTGTAAGTCATCAGGTAGCCGTGGCAGGACGTCTGAAAAGTCCTCCTGGTTCAATTCCAAGTCGTGTGGAATGTCAGTGATCTCATTGGCAATGTCATCCGGCAACTCATCAGCACTCAGCTCTGGCGTGGATGGGCTCCTGGGAAAGAGGACACAGTTGGTTCTGTAACTCCCACTTTATCTTCATACCAATACCACCAAGCCAAGTTCATTCAACATGAAAAGAAGCTAATGTCAGGCTGGGCACAGTGGTTCACACCTGTGATCCCAGCACTTTGGGAGGCCAAGGTGAGTGGATCACTTGAGGCCAGGAGTTCAAGATCAGCCTGTCAACATGGCAAAACCTTGTCTGTACTAAAAATACAAAAATTAGCTGGGCATGGTGGTACACACCTGTAATCCCAGCTACTCAGGAGCTGAGGCATGAGAATTGCTTGAACCTAGGAGGCAGAGGTTACAGTGAGCTGACATCATGCCACTGCACTCCAGCCCTGGGAACAGAGCAAGACTCTGTCTCAAACAAAACAAAACAAAACTAGCTAATGTCTTTTAGATTTGTTGTTTTTTTTTTTTAAAGGTCAGAAAGCCCCGGCAGGTCTTGAACTCCAGCAAAGGGATTAGACAGATGGAAAGTAAAGAAGCAATTACTTGAGCTAAAGCCAATCCTAATGTCTTCTAGGTTTATTTGATATGGAGTCTTGCTCTGTTGCCCAGGCTAGAGTACAGAGGCGCAATCTTGGCTCATTGCAACCTCTGCCTCCTGGGTTCAAGTGATTCTCCTGCCTCAGCCTCTCGAGTAGCTGGGATTACAGGCACCAGCCACCACGCCTGGCTAATTTTTGTATTTTTAGTAGAGATGGGGTTTCACCATCTTGACCAGGCTGGTCTCAAACTCCTGACCTTGTGATTCACCTGTTCAGCCTACCAAAGTGCTGGGATTACAGGTGTGAGCCACTGGACCTGGCCCTAGGTTTTTTATATTCAACAGAAACATGAGAAATCCTAACTTACAGTATCTCCTCCCCTACTTTAAAAGAAGGAAATCTGAAAGTAGAATCACTGCAAAATACAGGCCTCACCATATGCAGTCACATATTTCTGCAAACTTGACCCATGTATTAAGAGGCAACAACAACTTTTAGGTAATATTTTTACTTCAAATTAGTACAATGAATCACAATTTGGTGTATCAAATGTGTCTGATGCTTTCTAGAATTTCAAATCTGGTCAAAATAATAATTTTAAAAATGAAATTAACAACAGGTAAAATTGAAATGCTTAGCTAAAACAAAAGCTTCATTCTTCTGGTCAAAATGTTTAACCCTGCCAAAATAATAATGCCTCATATTTCCGATGGAATACTTCTGTTGGAATATATATGGAATTTCTGCTAACATTCTTAAATGCCTGTAATCCCAGCACTTTAAGAGGCCGAGGAGGGTAGATCACTTGAGATCAAGAGTTCGAGACTAGCCTGGCCATGATGAAACCCCGTCTCTACCAAAAATACAAAAATTAGCTTGACATGATGGTGTATGCCAGTGACCCCAGACTAGGGTGGCTGAGGCAGGAGAATTGCTTGAACCCTGGAGGCAGAGGATGCGGTGAGCCAAGATTGCGCCACTGCACTTTGCCTGGATGACAGAGCAAGACTTGGTGTCAAAAAAAAAAAAAAAAGGAAAAAGAAAAAAAATGTTTTTTGAGAGTATACAATTAAACTCAATTTTGGCATCTATTTTCTTTATTATGAGCAAAAGCTTAATTTTAGATAAAATACAGTCAGATACAGGTAAAATTTGTACCAAAAACTATTTGAAAAATCTAGGCTGAAATACTAAATGGCTTCTGTAGCCTAGTGACAACTTTACAATAACCACTTGAAGCTAGATGTTCTGAGAAGAATCTGAAAATATGTAAGAAAAATTAAGTCCTGGTACCACCACTGACCGGATCTGAGAGGCCTCCACTGGCAGTGAGACGCTGGCGGGCATGCTGAGGTTCCCTTGGGGGACTGCAGGGGGAATGGGTTTTTGGGGTCGACGAGGTCCACGCCTTCTCTTCTTCTTGTGTTTTTTGGTTAGTGCAGGAGGCTTGGTTTTTTTCCTGGGTTTCCTCTGCTGCTGGTGCTGAACTTTACGGGAGTTATCTCCTCTCAAGAAATTATCCTTTGGAATGAATAAATGGGTTTTTTAACTGAGATTATCTCGGAGAAACCTGACAGTTACCTAAAAAAATACTTAATATTCTATATGATGCCTAAAACATACTGGATGCCCAAAACTATGTTTAACAATGATGAAGACACCAAACTTCGTGAATTCTAAGATCTGTATTTTCATATCTCTGCAATTGGGAAGCATTTTAAATTCTTGGCATCTTATAATTGCTGACACTGACACACACACACACACACACACACACACACACACACACTCTCAGTTCCAGTTCTCTGTACTGGCATCGTCTGAATTAAGGGATGTACATTGTTGGTACTACATGTGGAGGAAAATACTTTGTGAATGCAGAAAGGTACAAAGAGCAGTAGGGCATAAAATTAATATAATATTAGTGAAGCATATATTCATTACTGAAGAACTGACTGCAATTCTTTTTTCTTTTTTTTCCTGTAAGGCAACAACCAAGTGAGAAAGGAAAGTAACCACAAAGTAGATGAAGTTGTTCTATTGAGGTATGTAGAAAATACTGCCTTTCATATGTCAAGCAGTACAGCCAAAACCAGGAACGGTATATGATAAAAATCTAGTCTAAATAAGTCTTTTAAGAGTTCTTTAATAAGTATAAAACAAAAATTCTAAGTGATAATAAAGTACTGCATCACTGGCAACATTTTTTCTTAGTGGCACACAAAACAGTGGGGTTTGCAATTGATGTCACCTTTAATGAATTCCTTAACTCTAGCATCAAAAAACTGAAAACAAGAAGGAATAAAATTAAAGCATAAATTCAGGAAATCTAAAACAGGTTTAATCCTACTCAAATACTTGAATATAAACATAATTCAGATTAAGTCACAAATACACACATTTAAAACAAACAAACCAAAAAAAAGAGGTTAGTTCTGGCTAGGTACAGTGGCTCCCACCTGTAATCCCAGGACTTTGGGAGGCTGAGGCAGGCAGATCACCTGAGGTCAGGAGTTCAAGACCAGACTGGCCAACATGGCGAAACTCTGTCTCAACTAAAAATACAAAAATTAGCCAGGCGTGGTGGCATGTGCATGTTGTCTTTGCTACTCAGGAGGCTGAGGCAGGGGAGTCACTTGAACCCGAGAGACAGTGGTTGCAGTGAGCTGAGATTATGCCATTGCATTCCAGCCTGGGTGACAACAGCAAAACTCCGTTTGAAAAAATAAAATAAAATAAAATAAAGAGGCTACTTCTCAGACTTTGTAGTTTTTTGGTCTCAATACTTGAAGTCTACTTGTATTATGTCCACTATTTAACTCAACAAATGGTGAATGTGCAATGACCAGTACCCGAACATTGTGCTCAGCATCCATTCCAGGCTTGCCCTCCAGCACCAGTGCTGATCTCAGGAGGAAGTCAGGGAGCTCTCACCCAAGAGGAAACAAGTCCTACTTGTAAGACTCTCAGTAATCACCTGGGTCAGGTTTTAGGTTCCTCCCTGATTCCTCTACGCTTGTGTGCAGGGGCCCTGTGGGACTCTTGGTACTGTGCCAGACGCTTTACACAGAACAGCCCCAGAACAGCCCGTGATCAAAACCTGCCTCACTCGCCTCCAGAGAACTAGAGCCCCCACTCCCTGAGGCTTTCCTAATGCCAGCTGTTCTTTTACCTAGCTTCAGTGCACAGTGAAATACTATTCACTCCCAACTTTTGTCTCATTCTACCTCTATGTCAAGGCAATGCATTCACCATCTGTTGCAGGATCTTACATTTGTTGGAATACCATGTTCTGCCTGATAGCCTGGACTTATTGCAGCTGGAGTCTCTTACCAATGGCTGTCACATCCTATTTCTGAAGCTTAACCCCTTCCATCCATGTGCCTAACTATTAATTTATTCAACAGTTACTTACTAAGCATCTCTGTTTTAAGCACTAGGGATACAGTAGTGAACAAAAAAATGCTCCTGCCTTTGTGAAGTTGACATTCTAGAAGGAGAATACAGAAAATAAACAAACTAATGAATAACTGAATGTTAGGCAGAAAAACGTCAGGAAGAAAAATTAGGTAGAGTATGAGGATAAAACTTACAGGGTAACAGGCAGGTGGAAGACTCATTTGATGAGGTGACACGTGATAAGAAAGCTAAATGAAAGGAAGGAGCAAGCCATGCAGAAACTTGGGAAAAGGCCAGATGTGGTGGCTCATGTCTATAATCCCAACACTTTGGGCGGCAGTGCCAGGAGGATGTGATGGGAAGCCATTAGCAGGTTTTAATTATGGAGCTAATATGAACAGATATATAGTCTAAAGGGCTTGTTCTAAAGGCTACTTATTACAGAATACCATTTATATGACATTCTGGAAAATGCAAAATTATAGGGGCAGAAAATAGATCACTGGAGATGGAGTAAAGGGATAACCACAAAGGGGTAGTATAAGAGACTCTGGGGAACTGAGGGAACTGTTCTGTATCTTGATTTAGGTGGTGGTTACACAACTGCATGCATCTGCAAAACTCCTAAAAGTGTAACTCAAAAGTGAATTCAATTCAAAGAAAGTAGAACATACACATACCCAGCCTACTCTGGCTGCTATGTCAACAATATACCTCCTGTGTAGCCGGGTATGGTGACAAGTGCCTCCCAGCTACTCAGGAGGCTGAGACAGGAGAATTGCTTGAACCCAGGAGTTGGAAGTTGCAGTGAGCCAAGATCACGCCATTGCACTCCAGCCTGGGTGACAGAGTGAGACTCTGACTCAACAACAACAACAACAACAACAACAACAATAAATATATCTGCAGGGGGATATGGCAAGAAGGGAGATCAATTAGACTATTATTATAATCCAGGCAAAGATAATGGTAGCTTCGACTAGAATGGTAGCAGCGAAATTGATAAAATGTGTTTGGATTCAGAATATAATATGAAAACAGAGGCTGGGCACAGTGGCTCAAGCCTGTAATCTCAGCACTTTGGGAGGCCAAGGTGGGCAGATCACTTGAGGTCAGGAGTTCAAAACCAACCTGGCCAACATGGTGAAACCCTGTCTCTACCAAAAAATACAAAAATTAGTTGGGTGTGGTGGTGCATGCCTGTAGTCCCAGCTACTTTGGAGGCTACTGTGGGAGAGCTGCTTGAACCTGGGAGACAGAGGTGGCAGAAGCCGAGACTGCACCACTGCACTCCAACCTGGGTAACAGAGTTAGACTCTGTCTCAACAAAAAAAGAAAGCAGAGTCAAGAGATTTGAACAGAGTTTTCATCTCCCAGTGTCAGTCTCTCACAGGAGCACTGATGGGGTACAATGTTTCTTATAGTCTCTTACGTAATTTTTAACCTAAAACCAAAATAGCTCAAACTAGTGTCAGATTCTTTAACTATCTTCAGAGAAAACCATTTTCAAAAATTAGTATTGTAAATACTTAAAAAAAAATTAGCATAATTATGATTGTTATATAAAATGCTTATCATTTTATGACTAATTTACATTATACTAATTCAGTCTTAGGTTTGCCTCATTAATTCACCTAAGTAGGAATGTTTAACCAGCTGAAAAGAATAAAGCTGCTTTCAATTTCTCTAAAAGTATTCACACAATAATTGTTATAGGAACCAAAAATTCATTCATATGAAGTTCCTAAAGCAGACACTGAAGTCCAGTTTTTCTACTTAACGATATCTTCCTGGTCTTTGAAGTATGCTGGAATGGCAGAACTTTAAAATAAAAATATGCAGCTGGGATCCTTTACTTTCGTGATTCGAAAGCTACAGGGCCCATACCAAGGGTCTGTGAAATTATCAATGAAGGTCCACAAAAGTGCTTCAAAAAGCATATAAAAATTATTCCTTAGCTATGACAAAGCCTGAATAAGCTTAAAAAAAAAAAAGAGCTTATAGAGCTTATATTTGCCGGGCATAGTGGCTCACGCCTGTAATCCCAGAACTTTGGGAGGCTGAGGTGGGTGGATCACCTGAGGTTAGGAGTTCGAGACCAGTCTGGCCAACATATCTCTACTAAAAAAATAAAAATTAGCCAGGCATAGTGGCATGCACTACTCCAGAGGCTGAGGCACAAGAATCGCTTGAACCCGGGAGGCAGAGCTTGCAGTGAGCCAAGATGGAGCCACTGCACTCCAGCCTGGGCAACAGAGTGAGACTCAATCCCCCCCACCAAAAAAAAAGGCTATATTTTAAATGTTTTAATATTAAAGTGGAAAAATAATTATTCAACATTTGTAATATATGGTTTATTATGCAAATTTTTCAAAACATATGCTCTGTAAAAGAAACCTAAAAAATAAAACAAGTTCTTTTTTTTTTTGAGACGGAGTTTTGCTGTTGTTACCCAGACTGGAGTGCAATGGCGCAATCTCGGCTCACCATAACCTCTGCCTCCTGGGTTCAAGCAATTCTCCTGCCTCAGCCTCCCGAGTAGCTGGGACTACAGGCGCGTGCCACCATGCCCAGCTAATTTTTGTATTTTTAGTAGAGACAGGGTTTCACCTTGTTGACCAGGATGGTCTCGATCTCTTGACCTCGTGATCCACCCGCGTTGGCCTCCCAAAGTGCTGGGATTTAGGCGTGAGCCACCTCGCCCAGCCTAAAACAAGTTCTTGATGAAGAAGCCAGTTGATCTGGTTTGGCTGTGTCCCCACCCAAATCTCATCTTGTAGCTCCCCTACTTCCCATGTGTTGTGATAAGAGCCCAGTGGGAGATAACGGAATTATGGGGGTGGGTCTTTCCCATGTTATTCTCATAATAGTGAATGGGTCTCACAAGATCTGATGGCTTTAAAAACAGGAGTTGCCTTGCACAAACTATCTGTTTGCCTGGGGCCATCCCCGTAAGATGTGACTTGCTCCTCCTTGCCTTCTGCTGTGACTGTGAGGACTCCCCAGCCATGTGGAACTGTGAGTCCAATTAAACCTCTTTTTTGTGTGTGAATTGCTCAGTCTCAGGTATGTCTTAATCAGCAGCGTGAAAACAAACTAATACAGTAAATTGGTACCAGTAGAGTGTGGTGCTGCTGAAAAGATACCCAAAAATGTGGAAGTGACTTTGGAACTGGGAAACAGGCAGAGATTGGGACAGTTTGGAGGGCTCAGAATGTGGCAGAGTTTGGAACTCCCTAGAGACTTGTTGAATGGCTTTGACAAAAATGCTGATAATGATATGGACAATGAAATCCAGGCTGAGATGGTCTCAGATGGAGATTAGGAACTTGTTGAAAAGTGGAGCAAAGGTGACTCTTGTTACGTTTTAGCTAAGAGACTGGTGACATTTTGCCCCTGCCCTAGAGATCTGTGGAACTTTGAACTTGAGAGAGAGATAATTTACAGGTATCTGGTGGAAGAAATTTCTAAGCAGCAAAGCATTCAAGATGTGACTTGGGTGCTGTTAAAAGCATTCCATTTTAAAAGGGAAATAGAGCATAAAAGTTTGGAAAATTTGCAGCCTGACAATGCAAGAGAAAAGAAAATCCCATTTTCTGAGGAAAAATTCAAACCAGCGGTAGAAATTTGCATAATTAACAAGGAGCTGAATATTAATCCCAAGACAATGGGGAAAATATCTCCAGGGCATGGCAGGTCTTCATGGCAGACCCTCCCATCACAGGCCTGGAGGCCTAGGAAGAAAAGATGGTTTCATGGGCCAAACCCAGGGCCCCCCTGCTCTGTGCAGCCTAGGGACTTTGTAACCTGTGTTCCAACTGCTCCAGCCATGGCAAAAAGAGACCAAGGTAGAGCTCAGTTGTTGCTTCAGAGGGTAGAAGCCCTAGTCCTTGGCAGCTTCCACGCAGTGTTGAGACTGTAAGTGCACAGAAGTCAAGAACTGAGGTTTGGGAACCTGAGCCTAGATTTCAGAAGATATATTAAAAACAGGCCAGGCATGGCGGCTCATGCCTGTAATCTCAGCACTTTGGGAAGCCAAGGTGGGCATATCACCTGAGGTCAGGAATTCGAGACCACTCTGGCCAACATGATGAAACCCCATCTTTGTTAAAACTACAAACAAATTAGCCAGGCGTGGTGGCTATAATCCCAGCTACTTGGAAGGCTAAGGTATGAGAATTGCTTGAACCTTGGAAGCAGAGGTTGCAGTGAGCCAAGACCATACCACTGCACTGCAGCCTGGGTAACAGAGCAAGACTCTGTCTCAAAAATAAAAAACAAAGAAGATGATGTTGAGAAATACCTGGATGCCCAGGCAGAAGTTTGCTGCAGGGGCGGGGCCCTCAAGGGGAACCTCTGCTAGGGTAATGAAGAAGGAAAATGTGGGGTAGAAGATCCCACATAGAGTCCCTACTGGGACACTACCTAGTGGAGGTGTGAGAAGAGGGCCACCATCCTCTAGACCCCAGAATAGTAGACTATGGGAACCTACATCTTGCATCAGCATGAACTGGATGTGAGACAAGGAGTTAAAGGAGATCATTTTGGAGCTTTAAGATTTGACTGTCTGTTGAATTTTGGACTTGCATGGGGCCTGTAGTCCCTTTGTTTTGGCCAATTTCTTCCATTTGGAATGGCTGAATTTACCCAATGGCTGTACCCCCATTGTAACTAGGAAGTAACTAACTTGTTTTTGATTTTACAGGCTCATAGGCAGAAGGGACTTTCCTTGAAGTCATGCTGAAATGAGCTGAGACTTTGGGGTACTGTTGGGAAGGCAAGATTCATTTTGAAATGTGAAGATATGAGATTTGGGAGGTGCCAGGGCAGAATGATATGGTTTGGCTCTGTGTCCTCACCCAAATCTCATCTTGTAGCTCCCATAATTCCCATGTGTTGTGGGAGGGACCTAGTGGGAGATGACTGAATTATGGGAGCAGGTCTTTCCCGTGTTGTTCTCATAATAATGAATGGGTCTCAATGTGATCTGATGGTTTTACAAATGGGATTTGCCCTCCACAAGCTCTCTTTCTGCCTGCTGCCATCCATGTAAGATGTGACTTGCTCTTCCTTGCCTTCCACCATGATTTTGAGACCTCACCAGCCATGTGGAACTGTGAGTCCAATCAACCCTTTTTCTTTTGTAAATTGCCCAATCTCAGATATGTCTTTATCAGCAGGGTGAAAACAGACTAATACACCAATGAATCACACACATTGAGGCTGAGGTCCAAAAAAGGCTGAATCTTTAGTCCCTAATTATACACCGAGCTGGTGACAAAGCAAGGATCACAAGTTTCAACTATTAAGTCCTGGTCTAATACCCATTCCCTCACCCTAAGGATCCCTGATAACTATAACATGCTTACAGAGGGCAGGAAGTATCTCACTTTCTAGTACATAAGGTACCTAGGAGAGTATCTTGCAACAACTGCTTGATGAATAAAACAATAAAAGAGAACTTCCTTTAAATGATTATATAATTTAGATATTCCTCAAATTCAAATTGTCTCTCCTCTAAATTATTCTGAATTAATTAGGATATATAATACTAGCATTAACGAAAGCAATAATTACGTTCAACAGATTTATAGAAAGACTAGACCTTTGACTGAAATTTTATCAACTATTCAAGACATTTGTAGAACTGTATATAAGAAAGCAAAAACCTAGAGACATAGGAACAAAGAGAGTATTTAGAAAATGTGCTATGTATAAGATATGTATCTTAAGGTAATAAAATGTATCTTAAGGGAATAAAAATCCTGTCTCAAAACTTGTTTCAGTGATTTATATACATATATAGTTTGTGCTAAGTCACAAAGTATTTCCTACAGTGGATAACAATCAAAAGTTTGAAAGCCTCTGTTGCAGAACTTACCATTTTTTTGGCATGTTCTTCACACAGAGGTGTCTGATGTGTAATGTCAAAAACTGGCACAGAGCACTGCTGTCCATCTGCAAACTTGGCTGTGCAACTTGAGAAGAGCTGCTGAGAGTGGTTCAAGAGGATATCTGGGTTTTTTGTAAGTTAGGAATAAAATACACTGAAACTCTAATTTTTAATTTCTATATAAAAGTTGCTTGTTCCCCTACTTATGTTTAATAAGTACAAACTTTATTATCCATAAAAGCTATAAAGTACTAGCTCAACTACTGATATGGGAAAATAATTGTAGAATTTATCAGATGGCAACTCTGAAGGCCTCTATTTTGCTAATGGGATCCTGGCACCAGTCTCCCTAATGACCATTCTGAACCAAACTGTGTTATTTGAAAAAGCAGGGTCCTTTCCTTCTTAACCTGTGAACTCCATTTAAAGTTCCACTTATTGGTTTCTGTTTTTTGTTTTGAGATGAAGTCTCGCTGTGTTGCCCAACTATCTCGGCTCACTGCAACCTCCCCGCCTCCCAGGTTCAAGCAAGCAACTCTCCTGTATCAGCCTCCCGCTAGCTGGGATTGCAGATGTGTGCCATCACACCTGGCTAATTTTAGTAGAAAGGGGGTTTCACCATGTTGGCCAGGCTGGTCTTGAACTGCTGACCTCAAGTGATCCACCCGCCTCAGCCTCCCAAAGTGCTGAGATTATAGGTGCAAGCCACCACGCCTGGCCAATGGTTTTTATTTTTATTTTTTAACAGCTCTTTAAAGGAAAATTTTCTGCCTATGGTACTTACCAAAATTAAAAATTTAAAGATATAATTATTAAAAACACATCTTTCCAGAGTTGACTATTTTGCTTCACGTTTCCAGCACCAAACTCACAACTTATAAAAAATTACTTTTAAATCAAAACTTTACTATTGGCCAGGCACAGTGGCTCACACCTATACTCCCAGCACTCTGGGAGGCCAAAGTGGATGGACTGATTGAGCCTCAGGAGTTCGAGATCAGCCTGGGCAACATGGCGAAACACCACCTCTACAAAAAAGTACAAAAATCAGTCAGGCATGGTAGTGCATGCCTGTAGTCCCAGGTACTGAGGAAGCTGTGATGAGAAGATCACCAGGGCCGAGGAACGTCGAGGCTGCAGTGAGCAGAGATTGTGCCACTGTACTCCAGCCTGGGTGACAGAGTAAGACCCTGTCTCTAAATAAACAAACAAACAAACAAACATGGGTTTTACATCATCGATATTTTTAAACACTCATACTTTTAGCTACTACATTTCCTTAAGACTTATCTTATATCTATTAAGGACTTTTGTGTTTTTCCTTTATGGTTTTTAGGTAAAATTATTTGTAAAGCCTTTATTACACAGAAAGTGTGCTGAAAAAGCTGTTCTAAGAACAGAAAGGAGGGCAAAAATTATATAGATGGTAAACATAAGTAATTGTATTTTTAAATACTATCTAATTTTAAAATATTCAATAAAAGTCACAGCAACAAGATTTCATCACCAACTTAAAGCTCCTTAACATAGGTTTCCTCAAGTATACTGTTTAAAAAGAGATCTTTCCTAGTCAGTGATGTTTGTTACCTTTCATTCATTTGAAATCAGCACTGTACTCACTAAAAAGAGTAAAGTATTCTTACAGGAAAAAGTACTATAAGAGTGTAAAACTGTGTAACTGCCTTAGAAGACTAAAAACAGTTTTTAAATAATGCGATTTGATTTTTTCCATCTATGAATGTTATAGCTCCTTCTCACAAGCTACCAGGAATCACCTGAGGGACCAGAATTCTATTAACAAAATATAATTAAGTGACAGGCACTGGAGGAACTTGCCATTCTTTGCCTGTTTTGTTGTGATGTTTGAATAAAGCAGGAAAAATTATTCAGAGAACATCACGAAAATTATAAGTTATATAAAATTATTTTAAACATTAAACAGTTATGGTTTCAAAAGTCATTCACTTGATTTAAAAATGAAATATATGGCCCCAAATTAGGTAGTACTTTTTCAATGCACATTCCATTCAGTTGAAAGGATACGTTGGAAACAATGTCTGGTGAATGGAAGGGCTTTGTTAGTGCACTGTTCACCCTTCACGGTTCCACTGCATGCTGCTGGTTCCACCTCCCTCAACTTGGTTCGGCTTATGCTAAGGAAAGAAAAACACAAAATTAAGTTTTTAAAAATGCTCTAAAAATCCAGGGTAATTTTTCAACATGATGTCACAACTCTGTAACACCCTCATTATAATATCTATAACATCTCTGGTCACTAAATAAAATGCAAATGTGAGTTAAAGAACAAAGGTATTACAATTACCAATTGTGTTATTTCCCTAATTTTCTGACATTCAAAGCAAATAATTGTATCATAATATGTTCCAAGTATGTCTATCTGTTGTTTTTAAGTGATGTCTTGTTTCCTTTTTCTTCACAAAGCGGCAATAAAGTGATGAAGAACTAAGAGTAGACAGAATCAGACAGACCTGGTTCTGAATCTCAGCTCTCCCTCTTACTAGCTGTGTGACCATGGGCATGTTACCTGGCCTGATTTAAGCCTGAGTTTCCTCACCCGTAAAGCAGAGACAATAAGGTTCTTTGAGCTGGCAGGGTTGTTGGGAGCATAAAAAGATTAAGCACATCTAAACCACTTATATACAGTATATAGTGTTAAACAGTAAACAGTCAGTGGTTGATAGTTATGACTATAATTATCACCATCATTAGGAATTGACTGCCTCATGCTGCTAAACCCATAAATCTGCCAAAAAAAAAAAAAAAATCATCTCATACATGGGGAAGAGGATACTGATATGCAGAAATGGCTGAGTAGCTTTTATCCTCCAAAATGTATTCACTTTAGATCTATTTTTTCAAGTTTCTATTATATGTGCAATCCATGTTTCATTATTTAAATCTTATCTCCATTTGTACACTTAATGTTTAAATATTTTAACTTATTTAAAAGCTTATGAATAAGCAATGCATTCACATGGACCCATAAAAAAAATGAAAGAACAGAACACTAGGCAGTGAAGAATCGACTTCTCGCCCTTGCCCACTAATTTGGCAGCCCTCTACTCACTCTATAATGTATTCATGTTATTAGTTTGCAGATCCTTCCAGTTTCTTTACACAAACATACAAAAAAATTAATAACATTTAAATTCTTAGCAGGGTGTCAGGTGCAGTGGCTCACACCAGTAATCCCAGCACTTTGGGAGGCAGAGGAAGGCTCCCCTAATCAAACAGCATTGCTTGAGCCCAGGAGTTTGAGACAAGCCAGGGCAACAGAGGGAGACCCCCATCTCTATTGGAAAAAAAAAAAAAAAAAGACAATTCTTGGAAGAAACAAAACCTATACTATTTACATGACACTATAAAGCATTACAAACTATTAGGCCTTTACAAGTCTGAGTATGAGGAAAAAAATCTACTTAGCATACTAAGTTCAAGTCAGGTATCACGAACAAAAAATATTTTGAGTTGTTTGTTTCTAATATCTTTCTCAGGATTTCAATGAAATGATTTACACTCAAAGGCCACACAGAATCTAAATTACATATGAATTTACACAAAATATAAATAATACTTCAACCTTAGTTATTAATTTCATATAAACTGTAAACACTGTTTATATGTCCATGGTGCTGCCTTAACTAAGATTTCTGAAAGATTCGTTAGGATTATAAGAGTAGGGAAGTGGATCATCATAGAACTAAACAGTTTATTCCTACTAGTTTATCCATCGTTTCTTTAAAAAGTCATTCACATTAAATTTAGCCCTGTAAAAATAATATACAATTTCAAATAAATAAACCTTTACTATTCTGGCAGCTAAGCCCAAATTCTCTTGGTCTAGATTTAAATAGAAGGCTCTCTATATTAAAGGAATAACTTTTTTTTCTTTTTTTCTTTTTTTTTTTTTTGAGATGGATTTTTGCTCTGTTGCCCAGGCTGGAGTGCAAAGGCATGATCTCGGCTCACTGCAACCCCTGCCTCTCGGGTTCAAGTGATTGTCCTGTCTCAGCCTCCCGAATAGCTGGGATTACAAGCGCCTGCCACAAGACGGGGTTTCACCATGTTGGCCAGGCTGTTCTCAAACTCCGGCCCTCAGGTGATCCACCTGCCTCAGCCTCCCAAAGCACTAAGACTACAGGTGTGCACCACCACACCTGGCCAGAAGGGATAATTTTCATTAAATACTCTAATAAACTGCTCAGTTATCTAACAAGCCTAGTGTACAATACATTCCCTCATTTTCTTTATTCTAAACTTGCAAAATAACTATTGGTTTCATTGTTTAAAATTGCCTTATGTTCTAACTTACCAATTACCTCTTAAAATAAATTTAAAGTCAGAATTTCAATAACCCCATGGATAAATTAAGGTAAAAATGGCTGGACATGGTGGTTCACAATCTGTAATCCCAGTACTTTGAGAGGCTGAGGTAGGTGGATCACAAGGTCAGGAGTTCGAGACCAGCCTGGCCAACATAGTGAAACCCTGTCTCTACTAAAAATACAGAAAACCAGCCAGGCATGGTGGCAGGCACCTGTAATCCCAGCTACTTGGGAGACTGAGGCAGAAGAATTGCTTGAACCTGGGAGGTGGAGGTTGCAGTGAGCCAAGATCACACCATTGCACTCCAGCCCAGGTGACAGTGCAAGACTTGGTCTCAAAAGCAAAAAGGAAAAAAAAAAGGTAAAAATGCTTGATGTAATTTAGATATCTTTTATTATCCAAATAAGCCCAACAAAACAAAGGAAATTACCAAAACTTTTTCATGTCTTTAATATTTTAAAAATCTACTACAGGATTCCCTTTGATATGCCCTTTAGCATCCCCCATAAATGATGATGTTTCCACACAAACAACATAGTCACTGTAGGACTGTGGGCTGCAAGATTCTTAATTTGGGTTCAATGGCTTATTCCACTTATTCATCAATAAATATGACAAAGTTATTTTTTAGGAAAGACTAACATTATTCAGATTTTATTGATTTTATTTTTTTGAGGGAGTCTCCCTCTGTCATCCTCATCTCTACAAAAAAAAATTTTGTTTTAATTAGCTGGGTAAGGTTTCACATGCCTATAGTCCCAGCTACTCAGGAGGCTAAGCTGGGAGGATCATTTGAGCCCAGGAGTTTGAGGCTGCAGTGAGCTATGATCACACAACTGCACTCCAGCCTGGAAGACAGATCAAGACGACCTTGTCTCTAAAAACAAAAAACCAACACAGAAAAGAAACTAAAATAACACAAGTAAATAAACATGAAATACTACTTTTGTAGTTAAAAAACTATAACTGTTACTTTTAAATAACATGAAATTTCTAAGCATTGCCATTTTTTTTAAAGCCAGGTAACCTTCTCAAATCTTCAATGAATAAATTCTAATCAAATTTCAGCAAAATTTTAGTAATGCTTTACTTTCACTGTTAGGTCATGGTAATATTATTTTGCCACCTGTAGCACTTTAACAAAGCAAGAAAACCAAAACACAATGCTTAAATATTTGGGACTTACTGGCTATCTCCCCTTGTGCTCCAACTATCCTCTCACAAAATAAAGAAAACAAACTGAGATGAGCCCCTTAGGAATAGGTAGCTGTGCATGGCTCTAACCTGGTTCCGCTGCATGCAGCTCTCCGCAGTTCTTGTATTAACTGACCAGTGCATTCTGGTTCTTTACTGGCCGCCTGCAGCAAAGCTTTCCTAAATGTATGCCGGCATTTCTTTTGACGAGCTTCTGCCCGCTCCAGGCGGCAGAGGTGCTTATATTTCTGCTGAAAGTAAGTGCAAAGTTGGGTCACCCTGGAGCTCCTACTCTCCGCATCATCATCATCTGACCTGGAAAGCACAGGGAGAGAAATGAAAAACTGATTACACATTAGGTTCGTTTTAGGCAGGGGGAAAGAGAATTAGGAAGTGTGGCTGAATGCACAGGTTTAAAACTTTTGTGGCATGTAAGCAGGTACTTAACACAATTAGAGTAAGAGACTTTTAGTAGAGCTAAAAATAAGTGCAGTATTTCAACAATAAGGATAGAGTTAATCCAGTGTTTTCAGAAACAGCTTGGTAACATTAGACACTTAATATATGAGTGTCTTCTAAATTTTAAGTGACTAGAGACTCCTGAGAAAAAAATTCATTTCTTTCCCTTTACTTACAAAAAGTCTGAGTAAATGACATGACAGTTATGAGGAAACACACAGCATAATTTCATAAAAGAAGGTCCTACCAGAAATCCAAGTAGTGAATCCTAACAGTTAACTATCTAAGAGCTGCCCTTTTAAACATTCTGGTTTTTAACTACCTTTTTCTTGCTAAGTGTCTAGAGAATTTGGGTTGTAGGGATCACATTAATTCTACCATGAATTTTTTTTAAACTATGGAATTATCCTAAACAGCATTTACTAAATCAGGGATTACATACAGGATTTTCCATCACATGCTAATAATGTGATTGATTGGTGTCCTGGCTGAAAGGCTATGTGGAAATGATGCTGAGGGAACGTCTAAGCTCAACAAGAAAGGGTGCTGAGCTTAGTTAGGAATATCTACCCCAGTGAGGTTTAAAAGGCCACTTTTCTACGGAACAAATGTGATCTTACTTTTTACCATTAGGAATACTGCATACTGGACTTGAAAACTGACCTGTTATTTTAGCTTCTTTCTCTTCTATCTTAATACCACACATGTGACACCATGGACTATATATTATCATACTAATCTTCTGCTATCATTGCTTGGTTTCTCTTAAGTGGTATTATTATTCTTTTCTTCAGCAAAGCCTATAACAGGCTACTGTATAAACTTTTATTTTATTTATTTTATTTTTTTTTGAGATGGAGTTTCACTCGTTACCCAGGCTGGAGTGCAATTGCGTGATCTCGGCTCACCGCAACCTCCGCCTCCTGGGTTCAGGCAATTTTCCTGCCTCAGCCTCCTGAGTAGCTGGGATTACAGGCACGCGCCACCATGCCCAGCTAATTTTTTGTATTAGTAGAGACGGGGTTTCACCATGTTGACCAGGATGGTCTCGATCTCTTGACCTCGTGATCCACCCGCCTAGGCCTCCCAAAGTGCTGGGATTACAGGCTTGAGCCACCGCGCCCGGCCTCTTTTTTTTTTTTGAGATGAAGTTTTGCTCTTGTTGCCCAGGCTGGAGTGCAATGGCGCGATCTCGGCTCACCACAACCTCTGCCTCCTGGGTTCAAGCAATTCTCCTGCCTCAGCCTCCCAAGTAGTTGCGATTACAGGCATGCGCCACCATGACTGGCTAATTTTGTATTCTTAGTAGAGACAGGATTTCTCCATGTTAGTCAGGCTGGTCTCTATCTCCCGACCTCAGGTGATCCGCCTGCCTCAGCCTCCCAAAGTGCTGGGATTACAGGTGTGAGCCACCGTGCCCAGCTAAATTTCTATTTAGTACCTCTCCTAAGAAGCACATTCTCATCAGTATACTTTTTATTACAGATCTACAAACGGAAGGATTTTACTTCAATCTTTTCATTTATTCAACATTCAACATTTACTCTGTATCTATTATGCTCAGCACTACAGAAGAGAGACCAATGTTTCGGAGTTTATAATGCAATTTAGACAAGACACTTCCCGGAAGTTAAAACAATCCAAGAAAGAACAAAATCAGTGGCTGGGTGCTGTGGCTCATGCCTGTAATCCCAGCACTTTAGGAGGCCAAAGCAGGAGGATTACCTGAGATCAGGAGTTCAATACCAGCCAGGTCAACATGGTAAAACCCCATGTCTACTAAAAATACAAAAATTAGCTGGGCATGGTGGCACACACCTGTAATCCCAGCTACTTGGGAGACTGAGGCAAAAGAATTGTTTGAGCCCAGAAGACAGAGGTTGCAGTGAGCTGAGTTTGTGCCATTGCACCCCAGCCTGGCTAAGACAGTGGGACTCTGTCTCAAAAAACAAACAACAAAAAGAATAAAATCAGTAACTACTTTTATAAGTTAATTAGTAGGGCAGGTGGGCCAATGATTCAAATATCTGACCACAAATAAGAAAAATCTGGGAACATTTAAAAGTTTCAGATTCCTAGGACCTATGCCAAGTCTACTGAACCAGAATCTCAATGGTATACGGCCCAGGATTCTTCATTTTGAATTTTTCCCTGACCTCTGACAGCAGGTCTACACTTGGGAGTTCTCACAGAGCTAGCAAGTGTGATAAATATATTTCACACAAGATAGAGAATAGTAAAGTACCATAGCAGAGGATCTAGGTATGGTGTTACTGAAGTTCACTGGAAAGATAGCTGGAAGGGCCGGTCGCGGTGGCTCACCTATAATCCCAGCACTTTGGGAGGCCAAGGTGGGCAGATCACTTGAGGTCAAGAGTTCGACCAACATGGCAAAATCCTGTCTCTACTAAAAATACAAAAAGTACCCAGGTGTGATGGTACATTCCTGTAATCCCAGCTACTGGGGAGGCCGAGGCAAGAGAATCATTCGAACCTGGGAGGCAGAAGTTGCAGTAAGCTGGGATCACAGCAGTACACTCCATCCTGGGTGACAGAGCAAAACTTTGTCTCAGGAAAAAAAAAAGACTCTGCTGGAAGGAAAGAAAGGCTTTGCAGAGGAGGTGACAGCAGAAATGAGCCCTGAAGAAAGAGGGCCTCACACAAATAGAACACGTAATCCAAGATAAAGAGATAGACAGGACGGTGAACAGCAAGAATGTAAGTAACTTGGTTTGGCTAAGGTATTGGGTCTGTAAGGGAATAATGATAGGTAAGTTTAGCTTTCTAAACCTAAATGTCAAATTAAAGAGTTTAACCTTTATTCCACAGGCAAGGCAGAAGCCTCAAAATTTTTTAAATTTTGCAATCCTAACTGCTAAGCTTTGTAATTGTTAAGAAAATACAATAACAGAGGTGTGCCATGACAATGATTACAGTCAGCAGCAGATATAAAATAAATAGAGGAAGAGAGAGAGGAAGATGGTTAAAAAATTACTGTGAAACTCCAGGTAAGAGATAACAAGGATCCATGCTAGGATGGAAGGAGCAGGACTGGAGAGCGTGAAGCAATCTGCATGTATAAAAGACAAGCTTTGTCAGCTAGCAAGGACCAGGGAAGGGACAATAAGCAGGCAGCAGTTTCCACTAAGGAAGATTGGAGAAGAACAGTAGCATCATGTACAAAGCAAAGAACTAAAAATACAAAAAAATTAGCCATGCCTGTAGTCCCAGCTACTTGGGAGGCTGAGGCAGGAGAATTGCTTGAACCCAGGAGGCGAAGGTTGCAGTGAGCCAAGATCATGCCACTGCACTCCAGCCTGGGCAACAGACTCCTGTCTCAAAAAACAAACAAAGTAAGACATATAAGGGTCATTATCATAAGAGAAGTAACTCACTTTGGTGACTCAATATGAACGATTAGAAAGTCAATGACTCAATGGCTTTGAATCTACATAACTAGAAAACTGGATGTCTCATTCATAGAAAAAGTAAATGGAGAGGAAGAGCAGGTCTTAAAGGGAGGGTAAAGCTTGGGTGAATAATCAGTTGCCAAAATCTGCGCCCCCATCACCACTATCACCACCTCAGTGTCCCCTGGCTCCAGTCCCACTCAGGACAGCACTGAGACCACTACCTGGCCCTGCCTGCCTCCTATGCTGCATGCCCCTCATGCACTAGGCCCAGATGGCGCTTTACTGCTAGGACTGGCTTAAAATAGAGAAGATACTGGTGATCACCATGGCAATGCAATGCAGGACTGGATTGCATCTCTGACTTGGACAGACAGAGCAGAGTGCAGAGGCTTGCATCGTGAATTTTAGCTCCAAAACAATTGCAAAAACAAACAGGAATCCCAAGAGGGCCCACAGACCCTCTGAAGGAAGTAGACTGCTCCTGCAAGACCCGAGAGACATCCCAAATAATGTGAGTGCCCAAAGTATTTGGGAACTGGGAAAGGGAAATCCTCCATTCCCAAACACACATCCGTGCTGGGGAAACTGAAGGTCTAGTTTGTAGGAGAAGTTTCCAGTCTTACCTGGAGCTGAGTCAATTTAGAGAGCCGAGCGAATTACAAGGGTAGAGGAAGAAGAAGGAAAGGCTCTAAGAGCTCACTGGGTCCCTTAGCAGGCCATTCCTACCTGGCATCACAGGGATCTTTCAAGAGGGCAGCCAGAGGCATGAGGAAAAGGCCACAGAGAGAAGAAAATCTCCAGCTGAACTTTGTAACAATTTGAACCTGGCAAGAACCCTCCTGGCCAGAACTTGGGGGAGGGTGCAAATCCCATGTACAGACTCCACAGGTGAGGAAAGAACCAAAGCCCTTTTCTTTTGCAGCTAGAAGGCAGGTAGCCTGGGGCAAGTTCTCAAGCCCTGCTTGCCCACCGTCTGGAAACAGACATGGGGCTGTTAGGCAGGGCATGGTGGGAGTGAGGCTGGCCCTTCAGATTGGATGGGAGCTGGGTGAGGCCTATGACTGCTGGCTTTCCTCCACTTCCCTGACAACATGCATGATTCAGCAGAGGCAGCCATAATACTCCTAGGTATACAACTCCACTGACCTGGGAACCTGCGCCTATACACACTGTCATCAGGTTATCCAAAGTTAAGACAAAGGAAAGAATCTTAAGAGCTGTGAGACAGAAGCACTAGGTAACCTGCCTAACATCACAGGGATCTTTGAACCCAAGATTAACAGCAGATTTCTCAGGAGAAACCCTATAAGCTAGAAGGGACTAGGGCCCTTTCTTCAACCTCCTTAAACAAAACAATTATCAGCCAAGAATTTTGTATCCAGCAAAACTAAGCATCATATATGAAGGAATGATAGTCTTTTCAGACAAAAAAATGCCGAGAGAATTTGCGATTACCAAACTACTACTACTACAAGAACTGCTAAAAGGAGCTCTAAATCTTGAAACAAATCCTGGAAACACATCAGAACAGAACCTCTTTAAAGCATAAATCACACAGGACCTATAAAACAAAAATACAAGTTAGAAAGCAAAAACCAAAAACCAAAGTACATAGGCAACAAAGAGCAAAATGAAGGCAATGGTACCTCACATTTCAATACTAACATTGAATGCAAATGGCCTAAATGCTCTACTTAAAAGATTCAGAACCACAGAATGGATAAGAATTCACCCACCAACTATCTGCTGCCTTCGGGAGACTCACCTAACATATGTACTCACATAAATTTAAAGTAAAGGTGCAGAAAAAGGCATTTCGTGCAAATGGACACCAAAAGCAAGCAGAGGTAGCTATTCTTATATCAGACAAAACAAACTTTAAAGCAACAGCAGTTAAAAGAGACAAAGAGGGACATTATATAATGTCCCTTGTCCAACAACCGAAGAATATACATTCTATTCAACAGCGCAGGGAACTTCCTCCAAGATAGACCACATGCTAGGTCACAAAATGAGCCTCAATAAATTTAAGAAAATCAAAATTATATCAAGCACTCTCTCAGACTACAGTGGAATAAAACTGGAAATCAACTCCAAAAGGAACCTTCAAAACCATGCAAATACATGGAAATTAAATAACCTGCTCCTGAAAGAGCACTGGGTCAGAAACAAAAGAAGATGGACATTTAAAGTTTCTTCAGATTGAATGATGATAATGACACAACCTCTCGAATACAGTAAAGGCGGTGCTAAGAGAAAAGTTCATAGCCCTAAACGCCTACATCAAAAAGACTGAAAAAGCACAAATTGACATTCTAAGGTCACACCTCAAGGAACTTGAGAAACAAGAACAAACCAAACCCAAACCCAGCAGAAGAAGGAAATAACCAAGATCAGAGCAGAACTAAATGAAATTGAAACAACAACAACAAAAAAATACAAAAGATAAATGAAACAAAAAGCTGGTTCTTTGAAAAGATACATAAAATAGATAGAATATTAGTAAGATTAACCAAGAAAAGAAGAGAGAAAATCCAAATAACCTCACTAAAAAATGAAACAGGAGATATTACAACTGACACCAATGAAATATATTACAACTGACACCAGTGAAATATAAAAGATCATTCAAGGCTACTATGAACACCTTTACACACATAAACTAGAAAACCTAGAAGAGATGGATAAATTCCTGGAAAAATACAACCCTCCTAGCCTAAATCAGTAAGAATTAGATACCCTGAACAGACCAATAACAAGCAGCAAGACTGAAGTGGTAAATTTTAAATTACCAACAAAAAACAGTCCAGGACCAGAAGGATTCACAGCAGACTTCTACCAGACATTCAAAGAAGAATTGGTACCAATCTTTTTGACACTATCTCACAAGATAGAGAAAGAAGCATCACCTTAATACCAAAACTAGGACATAACCAAAAAATAAAACTACAGACCAATACCCCTGATGAACATAGATGCTAACATTTTTAAGAAAATACTAGCTAACCAAGTTCAACAACATATCAAAAAGATAATTCACCATGATCAAGTGGGTTTACACCAGGGATGCAGGGACGGTTTAACATCCGCAAGTCAATAAATGTGATATACCACATAAACAGAATTAAAAACAAAAATCACACGATCATCTCAATAGATGCACTAAAAGCATTTGACAAAATCTAGCATCGCTTTATGATTAAAACTCTCAGCAAAATCAGTATACAAGAGACATACCTCAATGTAATAAAAGCCATCTATGAAAAACCCACAGCCAACATAATACTGAATGGGGAAAAGTTGAAAGCATTCCCTCTGAGAACTGGAACAAGACAAGGATGCCCACTCTCACACTCCTCTACAGCATAATACTGGAAGTCCTAGCCAGAGTAATCAGATAAGAGAAAGAAATAAAGGGCACCCAAATCAGTAAATAGGAAGTCAAACTGTCACTGTTTGCTGATGATCTGATCATTTACCCTCAAAAACCATTAAGACTCCTCCAAAAAGTTCCTAGAACTGGTAAAAGAATTCAGCAAAGTATCAGGATACAAGATTAATATACACCAATCAGTAGCTCTTCTCTATCCCAACAGCAACCAAGCAGAGAATCAAATCAAGAACTCAAACCCCACCTCTTTTTGTTTTTGTTTTTGAGATGGACTCTTGCTCTGTTGCCAGGCTGGAGTGCAGTAGTGCAATCTCAGCTCACTCCACCTCCTGGGTTCAAGCGATTCCCCTGCCTCAGCCTCCCAAGTAGCTGGAAATACAGACAAGCACCACCACGCCAGGCTAATTTTTTGTATTTTAGTAGAGACAAGGTTTCACCATGTTGGCCAGGATGATCTTGATCTCCTGACCTTGTGATCCACCTGCCTTGGCATCCCAAAGCTGGGATTATACGCGTGAGCCACTGCGCCTGGCCTGAACCCCTTTTACTACAGCTGCAGGACAGAAAAAAAAAAAAAAAAAAAACCAACTTAGGAATATACCTAACAAAAAAGGCAAAAGACCTCTACAAGGAAAACTACAAAACACTGCTAAAATAAATCATGGATGACACAAGCAAATGGAACCACATCCCATGCTCATGGATGGGTAGAATCAATATTGTGAAAATGACCATACTGTCCAAAAAAATAAGTAAATAAATAAATAAATGCCAGGCACCATGGCTCATGGCTCATGCCTGTAATCCCAGTACTTTGGGAGGCTGAGGCAGGTGGATCACAAGGTCAGAAGTTTGAGACCAGCCTGGCCAACATATTGAAACCCTGTCTCTACTTAAAAGACAAAAATTAGCGAAGCATAGTGGCAGTGCCTGTAGTCCCAGCTACTCGGGAGGCTGAGGCAGAAGAATCTCCTGAACCTGGGAGGCGGAGGTTGCGGTGAGCCGAGATCGTGCCACTTGCACTCCAGCCTAAGTGACAGAAACTCTATCTCAAAAAAAAAAAAAAAAAAGAAGAAGAAGAAGAAGAAAATGACCATACTGCCAGAAGCAATTTACAAATTCAACACAGTCCCCACCAAAATACCACCATCATTCTTCACAGAATTAGAAAAAAACAATTCTAAAATTCATATGGAATCAAAAAAGAGCCCACATAGCCAACACAAGACTAAGCAAAAAGAACAAATCTGGAGGCAGCACACTACCCAATTTCAAACTATACTATGAGGCCATAGTAACCAAAACAGCATGGTACTGGTATAAAAATAGGCACATAGACCAATGGGAAAGAATACAGAACCCATAAATAAACTCAAATACTCACAGCCAAGTAATCTTTGACAAAGCAAACAAAAACATACAGTGGGGAAAGAATACCCTTTTCAACAAATGGTGCTGGGATAATTGGCTAGCCACATGTAGGAGAATGAAACTGGCTCCTCATCTCTCACCTTATACAAAAATCAACTCAAGATTGATTAAGGACTTAAATCTAACATCTGAAACTATTAAAACTTTAGAAGACATCTAGAAGATAACTTCTAGACACTGGCTTAGGCAATGAGTTCATGACCAAGAACCCAAAAGCAAATGCAATAAAAACAAAGATAAACAGCTGAGACGTAATTAAAGTGCTTTTGCACAGAAAAAAGAACAGTCAGCAGAGTAAACAGACAAGCCACAGAGTGGGAGAAACTCTTCACAATCTATACATCTGACAAAGGACTAATATCTAGAATCCACAACGATCTCAAACAAATCACTAAGGAAAAAACAAACAATCCCATTAAAAAGTGGGCTAAGGACATGAATACACAATTCTCAAAAGAAGATAAACAAATGGCCAGCAAACATATAAAAAAATGCTCAACATCACTAATTGCAAAACTGATTTGCAGAGAAATGCAAATCATAACCACAATACTATACCATCTTACTCCTGGCAAGAATGGCCATAATATCGGCTACTCAGGAAGCTGAGGCAGGAGAATCGTTTGAACTCAGGTGGTTTAGTGAGCCTAAATCACGCCACTGCACTCCAGCCTGGATGACAGAGTAAGACTCTTGTCTCAAAAATTAAAAAAAGCCCAGGACCAGATGGCTTCACTAGTGAATTATACTAAAACATTTAAATAAGAATATGTTAGATGTAAATGCAGTAACAGCCTTCCTTCCTTTCTGATGTAGCCCTCAGTGGTTGCTGTCAAAATGGGCAAGTGCATGAAACCTGGGAAAGTGGTGCTAGTGCTGGTCCTGGCCAGCACTATTCTGGCTGGACACAAAGCTGTCATCGTAAACAATACCTCAGGCTGGCCCTACATCCAGGCTCTGGTGGTTGGAATTGATTGCTATCCCTGCAAAGTGACAGCTGCCATGGGCAAAAAGAAGATTACCAAGAGGTCAAAGATTGAGTCTTTTGTGAAGGTTTATAACTACAATCATCTTATGCCTACAACGTACTCTGTGGATAGCCCCTTACACAAAACTGTCATTGACAAGGATGACAAGGATCTTCAGAGATCCTGCTCTTCAACACAAGGCCCAGCGGGAGGCCAAGGTCAAGTTCAAAGAGAGATACAAGACAGGCAAGAACAAGCGGTTCTTCCAGAAGCCACAGTTTTCAATGTTTTGTTTCTGTCTCAAAAATTAAATAAATGCAGTAATACAAATGATAACATTAAATTCAACTGGTCTAAACACTCCAAATAAAAAGCAGACACTGTCAGAGTAGATAAATGAGTAGCAATGAAAGGACACTGTTATAGGTTCTTACACGTGAAGCGGTTTAACACTTGAAGACAGACTGTAGTAATTAAAGATGTATAATATAAACCCTACAACAACCACTACAAAAACAAAGCATACGAATACAGCTAATAAGCTATGAAAAGAGATAAAAACAATCATAAAAAATAATTTTAAAAGTGAGAAAAGAACAAAGAATAGATGAGACAAATGCAAAAGACAGTAAATTTAAACCCAAAAGTATCAATATCATATTAAGTTTAAGTTGTCTAAATACTCCAAATAAAAAGTAGAGACTGTCAGAGGAGATAGAAAAGCAAGACCCAGTAATACATTGCCAATAAGAAACTCACTTTAAATATAAAGACACAAACAGGTTAAAAGCAAAAGGACTGAAAAAGATACCAAACTTTCACTAATCAAAAGAAAGACGAAGTGGCTGTGTTAATGCCCCATAAGGAAAGATCTCAGAGCAAACACTGTTACTGGGATATAAAGGGCCACTTTATAACAATAAAGAGGTCACTTCATCAAGAGGACAAAACAATCTTAAACAAGTAGGCATCTAATAACAGAAATACGTAATGTGAGAAATAAACAATGACAGATTCAAAAGGAGAAATAATCAAATTCACTAAGAGAGATTTCAAGATCCTTTTCTCGGTAATTGATATAACAAGTTGACAAACATCACCACAGATGTAGAAGACATGAACAACACTATTAACCAACTTGACCTAATTTACATTTATAGAATACTATATTCAAATGTGGTTTCTGATCACAGAATTGAACTAGAAATCAGTATCTGGGAAACACCAAAATACTCAAAAAGTAAATATCAGTTCTAAATAGCCCATAGATCAAACAAGAAATCAAAAGGGATATTACAAAGTATTTTAGGGCTGGGCACAGTGGCTCATGCCTGCAATCCTAGCATTTAGGGAGGTCAAGATGGGAGGATCACTCGAGCCCAGGAGTTTGAGATCCCATCTTTACAAGCTGAAAAAAAAAAAAAATCAGCCATGGGTGGTAGCACATGTCTACGATCTCAGTCACTCAGGAGGCTGACATGGAAGGATCTCTTAAGCCAGGAGGTCAAGGCTGCGGTGAGCCATAATCATGCCACTGAACTCCAGCCCGGGTGACAGAGTGAAACCTTGTCTCAAAAAAAAGTATTTTGAACTGAATAACAATGAAAATGTCTTATTAAAATCTGTGGGACACAGCTATAACCAGTGCTTAGAGGAAATGTAAAACGAGGAGTCAATATTAGAAAACCAGAAAGATCTCAGACAACTGATTTAAACTGTCACCTTAAAAACTACAAAAAGACAAGCAAATTAAACCCAAAACAAGCAGAAGGAAATAACAGAAATTATAACACAAAGCAATGAAATTAAAAATATAAAAATAAAGAGAATCAAAGAAACCAAAAGCAAGATTAAAAGGTGGCTCATGTCTGTATTCCTAGCACTTTGGGAGGCCGAGGCAGGTGGATCCCCTGAGGTCAGGAGTTCAGACCAGCCTGGCCAACATGGTGAAACCCCATCTCTACTAAAAATACAAAAATTAGCTGGGCATGGTGGTGAGTGCCTGTAGTCCCAGCTACTTGGGAGGCTGAGGCAGGGGAATCACTTGAACTCGGTGGGGAGGGGAGGTTGCAGTGAGCCAAGATCACACCACTGCACTCCAGCCTGGATGACAGAGCGAGACTCCATTTCAAAAAAAAAAATAAAAATCCTTTAGGGACAGGTGTAGCAGCTCATGCCTGTAATCCCCATACTTTGGAAGGTCAAGGCAGGAGGACTCCTTGAAGCAAGAAGTTTGAGACCAGCCTTGGCAACACAGTTAAGACCCTATCTCTACAAAAATTTTAAAATGGTGGCCTGCACTTGTAGTCCCAGCTACTCAGGAGGCTGAGGCAAGAGGATCACTTGAGCCCAGGAAGTCAAGGCTGCAGTGAGCTATGATCTAGCCACTGTGCTCCAGCCTGGGTGATAGGGTAAGACCCTGACTCAAAACAAACAAACAAAAAAATTCCTTAAGGTACAATCATGGATTAGCAAGAAAACTCACAAAGAGGTTCTTTAGGCACAAACTTGGTGGTCAAATCACTGTCACTTTTTCTTTCAAAAACTCAATGACCTCATTGAAGCATTTGAAATGGCAACATCCTCTTGAAAATATAATGAACAGCCTAGGTAGGGCCAATCTTCTTTCTTTTATTTCCCCTTTTCTTGTTTTTTTTTTTTTTTTTTGAGATGGAGTCTTGCTCTGTCGCCCAGGCTGGAGTGCAGTGGTGCAATCTCGGCTCATTGCAACCTCCGCCTCCTATGTTCAAGCAATTCTCCTGCCTCAGCCTCCTGAGTAGCTCAGATTATAGGTGTGCCACCACCACACCTGGCTAATTTTTGTATTTTTAGTAGAGACGGGATTTCACCTTGTTGGTCATGCTGGTCTCAAACTCCTGACCTCATGATCCACCTGCCTTGGCCTCCCAAAGTGCTGAGATTATAGGCGTGAGCCACCGCGCCGAGCCAGGTAGGGCCAGTTTTCTACAGCTTGCCATTTTCTACTACACTTAAACACAGCAAGGTACATTAAATGACAGGTAGCTTCAACAAGAAATTGGAATAAAGATGGAAGTTTAAAATATAGTACAGGTCAGGCATGGTGGCTCATGCTTATAATCCCAACATTTTGGGAGGCCAAAGCAGGAGAATCCCTAGAGACTAGGAGTTTGAGACCAACCTGGCAAGAGCACATATCTACAAAAAATTTTAAAATTAGCCAAACGTGGTGGTATAGTAGTTCCAGCTACTTGGGAGGCTATGGTGGAAGGATCGCTTGAGCCTGGGAGTTCAAGACTGCAGTGAGCTGTGATCATGTCACTGTACTCTACCCTGGGAAACAAAGCAAAACTCCTGTTTCAAAAATTTAATGAATGAATGAATTAATTAAAATACAGGACAGAGATTCCTCTTAGAGGGCAGAGTGGCAGATACAAATGTGGAATTATAGGCATAGACAGATGGGTAAACGGATTCCATCTCTGTTTTATCCAACATTAAAAATATAGAGTGCTCCATGACTGGAGCATTGTAAGAGCCCAACAAGAATGTGCTGAATAAGAAATGACAAATGTATGAAAAATGAATAACCGAGTGAAGGAAAAGAATGAAGAGGAAAAGATGAAAACAACAACAGCTGGGCAAGAAGTAAGGATAAGTATGTTTCAAAAAAGAGGGATGGGGGAGGAAGACAGAGTAAAGGAGAAGAACCAGGAGAGCGGAGTGTCGTGGTAGTCAAAGAGGAAGCAAGCTACAAGAGTTGCCAAGAAAGTAACATCCTACGGAGATAAAGAAAAATGAGAAGGGCCACAAATCTAAAACAACAAAAGAAGTATTTTGATAACTCTGCAAGAATAGAAGGCAGAATAGAATATACATTGTTCCCAATCAATAGCATATACTGTCAATACTAACGTCAAGATTACCTTGAGAATTAAATTTAAAATAATAACTGTTTATTAATAATTTCCCATGTACCAGGTTTTTGCTGGATTTGTAAAATTAACCCAAAATATCACAAGTCAAATTAAGCTGATATGAATTACCATTAGGAAGTATGACTGATGATATTGATAACTAAAAAGCTTAAGCTCAACTGACTCTATTGTACTGTATCTGAAAGAATCTGTTAATGGTAAGGAGATAGTCTTGAATGACATATAAAATGGAACCTCAGAGTAAGAAAAAAAGGTGTAACATTCTCCAATACTATCTAAGGGGTAATTGAGGCAGGAACTACTAGATGGGAAATAAATCCCAAGAGTGGGAGGCATCATGCTATTATAATTTAAGACACTGACCATTAATAAAATCCAACTAACCTACTTGCTCTAATTCCATGTCCAAATAAGCTTCTGATGATAATTTGCTTCCTGTGTTATTTTGTTCAGTGACCATTTGTACTACTTGATGATTATACTTTTCATTATACGTACATTTTAGTGTACAGATTAGACTCTAGGGAATTAGTTCCCTAAGCCTAATCACCTCTGGGTATACTAACATATCACATTTTTAATCCTATAAATTCAAAAACCATCACAGACAGTTGTTCTCCATCTATATTGCTGAATATCTATTCAAACCACAACATTTTAAATAAATAATTAGCTGAGTGAGTGAGTCATTTTTTGGCCCCAAAGACAAGGATCTATCTTGGTATTGTCAAACTGTACCAAGTGAATCTGCACAATGCTAAAAGCAGTCTCCTAAAAAAGTTTGTTTTCTTACTATCATTGAAGGGGATATGCATTCAACTTCTACAGATCTTAGACAAATGTTTCTTTTCCTAAGACATATATGGGAAAAAAAACTGAAGAGAGCTGTCAGTATACCCAAATAGATTTCCAATTAGGAAGGTACAAAGAAAACCCCTCAGGAGATTTATCCTTAAAAACAAAAAACAGCCGGGCGCGGTGGCTAACGCCTATAATCCCAGCACTTTGGGAGGCTGAGGTGGGTGGATCACGAGGTCAAGAGATCAAGATCATCCTGGTCAACATGGTGAAACCCCGTCTCTACTAAAAATACAAAAATTAGCTGGGCATGGTGGCGCACGCCTGTAGTCCCAGCTACTCCGGAGGCTGAGGCTGGAGAATTGCTTGAACCTGGGAGGCAGAGGTTGCGGTGAACCGAGATCGCGCCATTGCACTCTAGCCTGGGCAACAAGAGCGAAACTCCGTCTCAAAAAAAAAAAAAAAAACAAAAAAACAAAACCACTGTGTCACAGTAGAAACAAAGAATGGATCAATGTTGCAGAAGATGGAGGTGAAGTAAAAAAGCACTACTTGTAGCTATTGTGCAGACACAGCCAAGGAGATACAGAGAAGCAAGACAGGGGGACTCCACATAGCCCTCCAAGAGACCACGTGCAAGTTTCTCAACCCATGTGGACCTTGCTTTCCTCTTCTGTAAAATGAGGAAATTGGATCAATTAATCTCTAAGGTTCTTTTCAATTCTAAGTTCTATAATAATTAATTCCTTTAATGATGAATGGGACAGGTACAGAAACAAATTTACCAAGAAAATTTAAGAGTAGCTTTGCTCAAACAATATAGTACATTTCTTCCCAAGTGGAATCTATTTTACCTTCAGTTTCCTGGAGTGAAGTCCATTTCACTTCCAACTTTTTTAACCTTTATTTTACAATAAAACTAGATCTAATAACATAAAAAAATCAGCATATATAGAGGGAAATATCAACCTGCTACAGCAGTCATTCAAGAATAAAAATTGGGCCAGGAATGGCAGCTCATGCCTATAATCCCAGCACTTTTGGGAGGCTTTGGAGGACAGATCACTTGAGGTCAGGAGTTCAAAACCAGCCTGGCCAACATGGTGAAACCCGATCTGTACTAAAAATATAAAAATATTAGTCAGGCACGGTGGTGGGCACCTATAATCCCAGCTACTCAGGAGGCTAAAAAGGAGAATTGCTTGAACCCGGGAGGCAGAGGTTGCAGTGAGCCGAGATCACACCACTGCACTCCAGCCTAGGCAACAGAGTGAGACTCCATCTCAAAAAAAAAAAAAAAAGAATAAAAGAATAAAAACAGAACAGAAGACTTACACATGTCTTTCATATCTGAGGGTTTCCCGGATGGACCATGCAACCTGGTAGGGTGAGGCCTGCTCTGAGTCCTCTGGTTCCTCTCCGCTCTCTTCAGACCAGTCCAACCCTGGGGTAGACAGGAGATATTGCAAGTTAAAAAAATTTACTGTTATTCAAAATTTAAATTAAAAAGCTACACAAAATAACATAACCCAACACACCTATATCAAGTACCATCATGGTATGAATAAATGCCTCCTGATGAATCTCATTTCTGTTCATATAAAGATATTAATAATCAATGTATGATGCACAATAGGGTTTTTTAAATGACATGACAACAAAAAGGCTAAGCTATATTCTACAGATGAACTTCTTTTGTCAGACACTTCACTAATAGGGTAGAAATAACAAAAGCAAAGAGAGAGTTCAGGTCACAAAAAAGGTAAAATTTCTTTCTTTTTTTTCACTGGGGTTTTGCCCTGTCACCCAGGCTGGAGTGAAAGGCACAATCTCAGCTCACTGCAACTTCTGCTTCCTGGGTTTAAGTGATTCTCCTGCATCATCTTCCCGAGTAGCTGGGATTACAGGTGCCCACCACCATACACAGCTAATTTTTGTATTTTTAGTAGAGACGGGGTTTTTCCATGTTGGCCAGGATGGTCTTGAACTTCTGACCTTAAATGATCCACCTGCCTTGGCCTCCCAAAGTGCTGGGATTACAGGTGTGAGCCACTGTGTCTGGCCAGAATTTCTTTAAGTATCAAAACTTCATACACTAAAATGATGTCAGAAAAACATAAAATACATTCAAGAGGGTGAAAAAAGAAGCTCAACATATATTCAGGCAAGAAAAAGGTCAATACCTGCTTCTGAATGGTTTTAAGAAAACAACAAAAAAAAGAAAAAGGCCAAAAAGTGGAGACAGAGTCACTCTACATTTCAACAAAGAAGGGCCCTATGATAAAGTATCAAAGGCAGAAACACTACATCCCCCAACTCCCAAACCATTCTTTAGTTCTTACCTTCTATGGGAAAATGGAAGGGTGGGATGGTAATGTTCTCTTACTAATGAGATTTGGGATATCTTTCAATTATTTTAAACAAAACTGTCAGATTTTGTGCTCCACTATATAAAACAAGGTTAGAAGGAAAAGTGGATAAATGCAGTATATATTAATATTTTGTTAAAGGGTCTCGCTCTGTTGCCCAGGTTGGAGTGTAGTGGTACAATCTCGGCTCACTACAGCCTTGACCTCCCGGGCTCAAGTGATCCTTCCACCTCAGCCTTCAGAGTAGCTGGCACTACAGGCAGCACCACCATGCCCAGCTAATCTTTGTATTTTTTGTAGAGATGGGGTTTCACCATGTTGACCAGGCTGCTCTCAAACTCCTGAGCTCAAGTGATCTACCTGCCTTAGCTTCCCAAAGTGCTGCGATTACAGGCGTGAGCCACTGTGCCCAGCCAGATGCTATAATTTTTAATGATTAAATAATTTTTAACTCCTGAAATAAAAGCTTTACCCTTTTAAAAGTCTTGTATCCTGGCCAGGTACACTGGCCCATGCTTGTAATCCCAGCAGTTTGGGAGGCTGAGGTGGGAGGATTGCTTGAGGCAAGGAGTTAGAGATCAGACTGGGTAACAAAGCCAAGACCCCGACTCTACAAAAAACTTAAAAATTAGCCAGCCAGAGTGGTACATGCCTGCAGTCCCAACTACTCAGGAGACTGAAGCAGGAGAATCGATTGACCCTTGAGCCCAGGAGATTGAGGCTGCAGTGAGCCATGATCATGCCACTGCACTTCAGCCTAGTGACAGAGCAAGGCCCTATCTCTAAAAGTTAAAAAAAAATTTAAAAAAAAAGTTTTATATCTTGAAGAGGTCTTGATAAAGACTGATGCTGCACAGACAGCCTAAAGTATAACAGTATGTGGGACTATATAAGTTTAATGTATTCAATATTCATACCTCTATGAAACTTACAAGACACGTTGATAACTATTTTATTTATGTCTTCCTTCTTGAGAACCTCAAAAATCAAGAGTATTAGACAGTTACATTAAAAAGGACTTCACGATTGCTTCCATAGTTTAAATGAGTTTACAAGTGCCAAATAGGGAAATTAAGAAAAGGTTAATTGAAATGCAAATTATAAATGTTTAAGATTAAATAACACATTGCCATTGGCATAAAGAAACTTCAAATCTAGTTCCAAGATGACTATCTAAAATGTCAGGTCACCTTTAAAAATTAGTTACTTTCTCTCAACTGAAATAATTAATAATTTGTAGGGGAAAAGGTAAAAAAGCAATTAAGTGATCACAAGAGCATCAACTTCAGTGTGTTTAAAGGTAAGGTCCTTCTAAGTGACATTTAAAGCACCACTAAAAAGCAGAGCGTGAGTTATCTTTTATTTGTTTCAATAGAATAATTTCTACTCAGATACCTATACTTTCTCTGAGGAAGTCAAGAGCTAAGTTATAAAAACTAAGTTGGGGTTGGGCGTGGTGGCTCACGCATATAATCCCAGCACTTTGGGAGGCCGAGGTGGGAGGATCACCTGAGGTCAGGAGTTCAAGATCAGCCTGGACAACATTGTGAAACCCCATCTCCACAAAAATACCAAAATTAGCCAAGTGGGTACCTGCAATCCCAGCTACTCAGGGGGCTGAGATGGGAGAACAGCTTGAACCCAGGACACAGAGGTTGCAGTGAGCCGAGATTGTGCCACTGTACTCCAACCTGGGTGACAGAATGAGACCCCATCTCATTAAAAAAACAAAAACAAAAAAACACACAACCTAGATGGAAGTGTTTTTCCTGCTGTGAAACTGTCCAATAAAGCAAACGTTTGATTTTGACTTCATTATCACTAGTTTTAATGTAACTAACTGATATACTAACTGATGTAACTAGCCTAGACAGGACTATATAAGCTAATAAGACTGGGTTTTTATTTAAATACTTTTTGCTGACATGAATACAGACAATACTTTGTTATAAAAGTGCATTACAATTTTTGGTTTCTCCAAAACAACCTTTGTTTTGAAAGCTTAAGCCTCTAAAATGTTTGCATTTTTAAAAACTTAAAAGGGTCGCTGTGTGTGCTGGCTCACGCCTATAAACCCAGCACTCTGGGAGGCCAAGGCAGGTAGATCACCCGAGATCAGAAGTTTGAGACCAGCCTGGCCAACCTGGTGAAACCCCATTTCTACTAAAAATACAAAAAATTAGCCAGGTGTAGTGTTTGTGCCTATAATCCCAGCTACTCAGGAGGCTGAGGAAGAAGAATCTCTTGAACCTGGGAGGCAGAGGTTACAGAGCCGAGATCACGTGAGCTGAAATCACATCATTGCACTCCAGCCTGGGTGACAGAGCAAGACTCCATCTCAAAAAAAGAGAAAAAAAAAATTTAAAGGCTGAAATCTTTTTCTGTATGTTTTCATTCTGTTTAAAAATGATTTTAAAAAATCAATGGGCATGGTGGCTCACGCCTGTAATCCCAACACTTTGGGAGGCCCAGGCGGGTGAATCACCTGAGTTCAGGAGTTCAAGACCAGCCTGACCAACATGGAGAAACCCCATCTCTACTAAAAATACAAAATTAGCCAGGTGTGGTGGCGCATGCCTGTAACCCCAGCTACTCGGGAGGCTGAGGCAGAAGAATCGCTTGAACCTGGGAGGCAGAAGTTGCAGTGAGCTGAGATTGCGCCACTGCACTCAGCCTGGGCAACAAGAGCGAAACTCCGTCTTAAAAAAAAAAAAAAAAAAAAAAGACAGGGTCTCAGCTCTGTCACAGTGGCATGATTTTAGCTCACTGCAGCTGTAAACTCTTGGGCCTAAGTGATCCTCCCGCCTCAGCCTCCCAAATAGCAGAGAGATTACAAGTGCACCAGTGTGCCTGGCTATAACAGATACCTGGAAACAAAAAACAAAGGAGAGGAGGGAGAGACTTTGCAACAAATATCATATAAAAAGCTCTTACAAATCAATAGAAAATAAATAAATGGATGGAAGAAGTGAAAGGCAAAATAAGCAAAATGTCCAAAAAATCATATGAACAAATACTCAGCTATACTATGAATCCAAAATAACAGTTCTCAAAATATGGTCCACAGGTCCCCAGAAGTCCTTGAAATACTCTCAGGGTATATAGGTCAACACTATTTTTTTTTTTACGTTTTATTATTATTTTTTTAATTTAAATTTTTAAAAAGAGATAGAATCTATGTTGATCAGGCTGGTCGCAAACTCCTAGACTCAAGTGATCCTCCTGTCTTGGCCTTCCAAAGTGCTGGGATTACCAGCATGAGCCACCTTGCCTGGCCTCAAAACTATTTTCAACAAAATAATATTAAGACCTTATTTGCCTTTTTCACTGTGTTGACACTTTACACTGATGGTATAAAAGTAATGACAGGTAAACAGACTCCCTAATTAGCATGAATTAAGGCAGTGGCATCAAACTTACTAAGAGTCATTGTATTCCTCACACCAAGCCTCCACGTTTTATTTAATAATGTTTTTGTTTATTATTTATTTTATGAAACCAACCCGAGTACATGTCTTTATACTCTTTATACTATTCTCAGTAAATGTGAAGCGTACATAAAACACCTCTGCTTCAGAGGAAGAAAGTATGCCAGTTATCCTGAGGAAGAGGACTTGCACAGCTGTTTTAATGGCAACCTGACCAAACTGCTTTTTCTCATTTATCATTTTTATTTGAAAGAATATGTGACAGGCCAAGCACAGTGGCTTATGTCTGTAATCCCAGCACTTTGGGAGGCAGAAGCAGGAGGATCACTTGAGCCCAGTAGTTCAAGATCAGCCTGGACAACATAGTAAGACCCCCATCTCTATCAAAATTTTTTTTTTTTAATTAGCCATTTGTGGTGGTGTGTGCCTGTTGTCCCAGCTACTTGGGAAGCTGAGGTGGGAGGGTCACTTGAGCCCAGCAGGTCAACGCAGCAGCAAGCCATGATCATGTCACTGCACTCCAGCCTGGGCAACAGAGCAAGACCCTGTCTAAAAAATAAAAAATTAACACTTTAAATTTCTCAGTTTTAGCTTCTAATACAGTATAAATAGGTCCAACTCATACACAAGGGTTCTATGGTGTCCTTATTAATTTTTAAGTATAAACGATCCTGAAACCAAATATATGATAAACACTAATCTATGTAAATTTAAGCAGATTTTATATCTAATTTGCAAAGGCCGTAATAACAGTAATAATACTAACCAGGACTGATAAAGATTTAGAGAAACTTATTCTCACACACTGCTTAAAGACAATAAGCTGACAAAATAATTCCAAAGAAAAATTTGGCAACATATATCAAAACCTTTTTTTTTTTTTTTTAAAGAAAATCTAAAGCTTAGAATCAGCAATTCCACTTTTAGGATACAGAATTAACAATCTATTCGAACAAAAAATTAAAGATGTGGCAATAATTGTTTTACTGCAAGGCTATATACATCTACAACAGTTTATAAAGACATAAACTAGATACCACTTAAATGGAAGACAAAATTCAGCCATGACAAATTATACTGTATATGAAAAATTTTAAAACAAGTTACAAAACAGTATGTATAGTAAGAACCAAATTTCATATATCGGAAAGAATTTGGCATGTGGGTAAAGCAAGTTAAATAATTTTTTAAAAAGAATGAAAAAAAAGAAAAAAAAAGAATATACCAAGGTATTAACAAATGGGTATTAATATAGCTTGGAGTGTTTTAATTTATTATTTTTGTCTACATATTTTTTAAGTTTTGCTTTTTAATCACAATAAGTCAAAGATGGTTTAACAACAGGTTAAACAATAAAAAGCTGTAAGAAAAGCCACCACTCTCTTCTCTTATAAAATACACCCTGTCCAATTCCATCCTCCCCAGGGTAGCTGATGTTAACAGTCTGGAAGTATATATCCTTTTATACTTTTACCTATGCTCACACCAATCAGGCAAACAGCCATATACTTAATATACTGATATCCCCTGTTTATTTACCTTGTTTGTTTTTGCCAAAATGGGATAATAATCACCTCTTGATTTTTTTCCACTTTTTAATATACCACGGACACATCCCAATCAAAAGATAAAAATTTCATTTTTTTTTTTTTTTGAGATGGAGTTTCACTCTTGTTGCCCAGACTGAAGTTCAATGGCATGATCTCAGCTCACTGCAACCTCTGCCTCCCGGGTTCAAGCAATTCTCTCGCCTCAATCTCCTGAGGAGCTGGGATTACAGGTGTGTACCACCATCCCTGGCTAATTTTTGTATTTTTAGTAGAGATAGGGTTTCGCCATGCTGGCCAGGCTGGTCTCAAACTCCTGACCTCAGGTGATTCACCCACCTCAGCCTCCTAAAATGCTGGGATCACAGGCATGAGCCACCACACCTGGCCTCATTCATTCTTTTTAATAGCTATATAGTATTTCTTTCTTTTTTTTTTTAATAATAGAGACAAGGTCTTACTATGTCACCCAGATTGGTCTTGATCTCCTGGGCTCAAGTGATCCTCCCATTTCAGTCTCCCAGAGTGCTAAGATCACAGGTGTGAGCCACTGCACCCAGCCTGCTACATAATATTTCTTAAAACATACATGAACCATAATTTAGTCAACGTTTCCTAGCAGTAATTGTTTCTTTGCAAGTTTTTAATGCTACAAAACAATGTTCAATGAACATCCTTGCACATACACCTTTACATTTTGATTTTTTTAATCCTCAGGATAGTGTCTTGAAAGTGAGTCCGCTGGCTACAAATATATTTTATTTTTATTTATTTATTTATTTATTTTGAGATGGAGTCTCACTCTGTCACCCAGGCTGGAGTGCAATGGTGCACTCTCGGCTCACTGCAACCTCTGTCTCATGAGTTCAAACAATTCTCCTGCCTCAACCTCCCGAGTAGCTGGGATTACCGGTGCTTGGCACCACACCCACCTAATTTTTTTGTATTTTTAGTAGATACGGGGTTTCACCATGTTGGTCAGGCTGGTCTCGAACTCCTGACCTCATGATCCGCCTGCCTCAGCCTCCCAAAGTGCTGGGATTACAGGCATGAGTCACCATGCCCGGTCTTATTTTTGTTTTTTTTAGAGACAGGATCTTACCATGTTGCCTAGGTTGGTCTCAAACCCTTGGCTTCAAGTGATCCTCCTGCATCAGCTTCCCAAAGTGCTGGGATTATAGGCATAAGCCACTAAGCCCAGCCTATACATATATTTTTAATCAGATGTTGCTAAGTTACTCACCAGAAATGTATGAGATATCATACCCTGACCCTGACCAACCATGGCTATTATTTTGCCAATTTGGTAATTCATTCTTGCTTTAATCTGTATTTCCTGCCTGCTGAGAGACTGAGGTATTCATTTGCTTATTGACTATTCATATCTCTTCATGTTCTATCTTTGCTCATATTTCTATTGCTGTCATATTATGCAAATAATTTTTCCTGAAGTGAGAATCATAACTCATATCAAATTCAAGAATAAATTTCAACTGAATTAAAGGTTTAAATGATCAAAACCAAACAAACTATTAATAGAAAATAGAATATCTGTATAAACTTGGGATTGAGGACGTTTTCTCAAGCAAAACAGAAAATTCAGAAGCAACAAAAGAAAAACAGACGTGACTACATTAAATTACAAGTTTTACATGTATTTTCTCACTTTTAAATCATAAACAGGTATTGCCTTGAGAATTTTTTAAACAGGAAAAAATGTTTTAAAACTGTAAGCAGATATTAACAATACTATGATCATTCCTAGAATAAGACATGCAAAGAACTTCATTAGATCATTAGATGCACAGGTGCTAAACTCATAAAGGCATACAACCAAACACAACTGCCTTTTCATGCTGCTATCACTACAAATAAAAGCTATGTGTGGAATTCTACATTCCCAACTCCTATTTCTGTATCCTATTCAGTAAGTATTACGCCCTCCAGTGTTGGCCCTCTGTATCTATGGGATCCACATCTGTGGGTTCAGCCAATCACTGATCAAAAATATTTGAGAAAAAAGATTACATTAAAAAATAAATTTAAAAAAATAATAAAAAAAATGAAAGGCTGGTCCGAGTGCAGTGGTGTTCACAACTAACTGATCACAACCAGTTACAGATTTCTTTGTTCCTTCTCCACTCCCACTGCCTCACTTGACTAGCCTTTAAAAAAAAAAAGATTACATTTGTACTGAACATACACAGACTTTTTTTCTTGTCATTATTCCCTAAATACAGTATAATAACTGTTTTCACAGCATTTACATTATATTAGGTATTATAAGTAATCTAGAGATGATTTAAAAAATATGAGAGGATGTGCACAGGTTATGTGCAAATACTACACTGTTTATATCAGGAATTTGAGCATCCTCAAATTTTGGTACCTAGAACCAATCCACCACACATGTAGAGGGACGACTGTGTTTACTTTAAGGTGATCTACCTAAACACAGAATCTTTCACTGTACCACTCTGCCCAATTGTTACTCCACCCCCATCACATATGGAGTACTTAGGAAAGGGAAGCCCCACACGACAGAACACATTTTGCCATATTATGTATCTATGAGATAATAACATAGATAACTCACCTAAATGGGGAAACAGATCAGTGTCCAACCGATGTTTTTGGGTGCACAGTTTCACCAGTCTCTGCAGTCGACTTATACATGAGAAGTGTGGAGAGAAGTCTGTGGCTTTCATGAGGATCCGGTCAGTCCTGGGTGGGTCCACTGGGGGAGCCCTACTGGATGGCAGGAGGGGCAGAGGCCTCTTGTGAGACAACTGCCGTGCTTGTGCTATAGTGTGTGTGGTGGGTGCCACTCCCTGCATTGGTAGGCTGGTGTTCTGAGGTTGAGGTGACTTGCAGACTGAACCCTGCGGTGGCGCTGGAGGTTTTAAAGAAGTGGATAAAGGTGACAGGTGGGAGTGCTGCTGTGGAGGCTGCTGCTGTGAAGGTGCAGGAGGGGGGCTAAAGTGCTCTTGTCGAACTTTTAAAATCTCTGTCTCTCTCTGGCGCTGCCGATTCTGGGCCAACTTGCTCTGTAACTTCTTTCTCACAGTTGCCCCTTTCTTTAGGTCATCATCTTCCTCGTTGAAAGCAAATGGGTCTTCCAACTCAGTTTCCAGGTAGTGGACAGGGACCCTTGCCCCAGGTGGAGAGAGGGACATTCCATCCAGTCCGTTGGGCATCTTCAAGGCCAGCGTGGGCACCGTCAGGCTAAAGGCCATGGTATCCATCTGGTGCCTGACCTTCACCTCATCTATCGGATCATTCTTTTTCTTCCTCTCTTTTTTCGGGATAAAGCCAAGTACCTGCAAGTGGCTGTTGCAGTACCTTTAAAAACACATACATACATGAGAAAATATTCATGATACATATTTTTAAAAGTAGAACAAAAAACTACATGTGAATCCTAACACATTAAAAACTGCATCACTATAGTGACTCTTGAAAGTCAGTGCCTTAACATGCAAACTGCTACTACTTTCAAGCCATCCTCAGTCAGTGTAATTTTGATGAGGTAAATATGTGAACCATACATGCACAGAGGTGGCCAGACAAGCAAGTCATTCAGTTACTGAGTGGCCCTGGATAACTGCTCATCTACTGCTTCTCTATTCATAACATACAAAGTAATTCATCAAGAGTCTGAAAGATCACTTAAAATTCTTTTATAGAGAAAAATATATATTTCTAATGCATTAAAGTATTTGAAGATTCACAAAGCACATATGACATAAAACCCTCAAGAATGTCAAGAGTCTACTGTGCTTTAGACACACACACACATACACACATACACACAGACACACACACAGAGAGATTGAGAGAGAGAGAGACAGAGAAAGAGAGAACGAACAAGAAAGTAAAAGATGGCTAGCGGGGTTATAGGTGAAATGCCTTTTTCAATAGCCAGATGTTGAGTACATGAATTATTTCCTATAGTACCTACCTGCAGTAGGCGCTAAAATAATGCCCTTAATGCAGACAAGGAAACTAAGCTTTACAGAAACTGATTAACCTGCCTGAGACTCTTTCCAGCTGGAAAGAGTCAGAGTTAAGACCAACTAAAATCACAGCTCAGGAAGACTCTAATTAGTCTTCAACAATGAGCAAGTATACTGCTCGGGTGATGGGTGCACCAGAATCTCACAAATCACCACTAAAGAACTTACTCATGTTACTCATGTAACCAAATACCACCTGTATGCCAATAACTTAAGGAAAAATAAAATAATAACTTAAAAAAATGCTTGATAGAATTCACCAGTGATGACATCTCGACATGGACTTTTCCTGTGGAAAGTTAAAAAAAAAAAAAAGAGCAAGTTACTTCTGTAATTAAAATGCTATTTTAAAAACCTAAAAAAGGGCCGGGCGTGGTGGCTCACGGCTGTAATCCCAGGACTTTGGAAGGCCGAGGCCTGCGGATAGCTTGAGCTCAGGAGTTCCAGACCAGCCTGGGCAACATGGCAAAGCCCCATCTCTACAAAAATAAAATACAGAAATCAACCAGGTGGGGTGGTGCCCGCCTGTAGTCCCAGTTACTTGCAGGGCTGAAGTAGGAGGATCACTTGAGCACCGGAGGTTGAGGCTGCAGTAAGCCAAGATCATGCTATTGTACTCCAGGCTGGGTGAAAAAGTGAGATGTTCGCAAAAACAAAAGCCTATGAAAGAATAAAGTCCCTTCACATAATGAGAAAACAGAATACATGTCATGCCAATTAACCACACTGAAAACCTATGAAGGCTTTTAACCAGAACAGTGTTTTTAAGCTGATATTCTTCATATAAGAACAGTACTCCAGCGAGGCAGGGTGGCTCACACCTGTAATCCCAGCACTTTGGGAGATCAAGGCAGGTGGATCACCTGAAGCCAGGAGTTCGAGACCAGCCTGGCCAACATGGTGAAACCCTGTCTCTACTAAAAATACAAAAATCAGCCAGATGTGGAGTAGGTGCCTGTAATCCCAGCTACTCAGGTGGCTGAGGCACGAGAATCGCTTGAACCCACCAGGGGACAGAGGTTGCAGCAAGCCAAGATCATACCACTGCACTCCAGCATGGAAGACAGAGTGAGTCTCCATCTCAAAAATAAAAAAAAAATAAAAAAGGCCGAGCGCGGCGGCTCACGCCTGTAATCCCAGCACTTTGGGAGGCCAAGGCAGGTGGATCACGAGGTAAAGAGATCGAGACTATCCTGGTCAACATGGTGAAACCCCATCTCTACTAAAAATACAAAAAATTAGCTGGGCATGGTGGCGCGTGACTGTAATCCCAGCTACTCAGGAGGCTGAGGCAGGAGAATTGCCTGAACCCAGGAGGCAGAGGTTGCGGTGAGCCGAGATCGCGCCATTGCACTCCAGCCTGGATAACAAGAGTGAAACTTCGTCTCAAAAAAAAAAAAAAAAAGTACTCCATGCTTAAATAAATTTGGAAAATGCTGGATTAAACACAATTAAGAATGATTTTGTTGTTTTTTGTTACTAATGTGCAATTACTCAAAGCATTTTGTATAATGTGCATCATGAAGTTCCAAGAGGAAAATGTACCCATCTAGCAGTGTTTCCCAAAGTTATTTGAAAATGAAACCCAGGGCCAAATGTGGTGGCTCATGTCTGTAATCCCAGCATTTCGGGAGGCCGAGGCAGGAGGATCCCTTGAGGCCAGGAGTTCAACATCAGCCTGAGTAACACAGCAAGACCCTGTCTCAATTAAAAAAAAAAAAAACAATGAAAACAGAACCAGTCAGGCAAGTGACTCATGCTTGTAATCCCAGCACTTTCAGAGAAATGCAGGTGGTTCACTTGAGGTCAGTAGTTTGATACCACCCTGGCCAACACGGTAAAACCCCATCTCTACTAAAAATACAAAAATTAGCCAGGTGTGGTGGTGGGCGCCTGTAATTCCAGCTACTTGGGAGGCTGAGGCAGGAAAATCCCTTGAACTCATGAGATTGAGGCTGCAGTGAACTGAGATTATGCCACTGCACTCCAGCCTGGGTGATAGAGCAAGACTCAGCCTCAAAACAAAACAAAACAAAACAAACAAACAAAAACAAAGAAAAGAGAACCTATTTTTATTGTAGCATATAGGTAATAGCTCCACAAAACATAGTTTGGGAAAAAAACACTAAAGTAAAAAATGTCAATCCTTGGCTGGGTGTGGTGGCTCATGCCTATAATCCCAGCACTTTGAGAGGCTGAGGTGGGTGAATCACTTGAAGCCAGGAGTTCAAGACCAGCCTTGCCAACACAGTGAAATCCCATCTCTTAAAAAAAAAAAAATACAGATTCATCAAATAATCAGAAAATCTCATATAGAGTATGTGTGTGTGTTTTGTTGCATTGTCTTAGAAATAAATCTATGAGAGGCACTCTTTTATTTAAGATAGGCCTCTTAAGAAAAAGCTTTCTTTGTCATGTGCAGCCAACTGAAAAAGAGAAAAAGCTTTCTGGCCAGCAAAGTGAATGTACACAGTGTGTGTGTGTGTGTGTGTCTGTGTGCATGCACATGTGCATGCCTAGCAGGTTTGAGCTAGGTACCATATATACATCTGAAACAGAACAGATTCACAAAGCAATGGCCAGCAAAGAAAGAGGAGGCATCTGGGATAACTGCACTAACCAAGAAGTTTCTCAAGAACACGAAAAAATTTAAAAGAATAAATTTGGCCTGGTGTGGTGACTCGTGTCTATAATCCCAACATTTTGGGAGGCCAAGGCAGAGGGATTGCTTGAAGCCAGGAATTAGAAACAAGCCTGGGCAACCTAGCAAGGAGATGGAAGCTCCATCTCCACAAAAACTTTTTAAAACAATCAGCCAGCTACACGACACATGCCTGTAGTTCTAGCTACTTGGGAGGCTGAGGCAAGAGGATCATTTAAGGCCAGAAGTTTGAGGCTGTCGTGAGCTACAGTTATGCTACTGTACTCCAGCCTGGGCAAAAGAATGAGACCCCATCTCAAGGGAAAAAAAGAAAAGAAAAACAAATGTATAACTCAGTACTTATGGCTGGGTGCAGTGGCTCACACCTGTAATCTCAGCACTTTTGGAGGCAGAGGTGGGCGGATTACTTGAGGTCAGGAGTTCGAGACCAGCCTGGCCAACATGGTGAAACCCCATCTCTGCTAAAATACAAAAATTAGCCAGGCGTGGTAGTGTGCACCTGTAGTCCCAGCTACTGAGGAGGCTGCAGCAGGAGAATCACTTAAACCCAGGAGGCAGAGGTTGCAGTGAACCAAGATTGCGCCACTGCACTTCAGCCTGGGCAACAGAGCGAGACTCCATTAAAAAAAAAAAAAATTAGTACTTACCAAGCACAGTTTCTCTAGAGATAGAAAGATGAAAGTCCTTTCCTTTATCTTGTTCTCAGAAGAGCAAACTATTTCAAAGACAAAATTGAATATAGATGCTTCAGAGAATATTTTAAAGAAATTCATAAGGACTCTCACTTATGAGAGGTGGGGTCTTGTTCAGTTGCCCAAGCTGGAGTACAGTGGCATGATCCCATCTCAGCCTCCAGAGTACCTGGGACTCCAGGTGCACACCACCACATCTGACTCATTTTTGTATTTTTTGTAGAGATGGGTTTTCGCCATGGTGTTCAGGTTGGTCTTGAACTTCTAGGCTCAAGCAATCCACTGCCTCAACCTCCAAAAAGTGCTGGGATTACAGGCGTGAGCCATCACACCCAGTCCCTGCTGCTAACTTTTTTTTTTTTTTCAGACGGAATTTCGCTCTTGTTACCCAGGCTGGAGTGCAATGGCGCGATCTCGGCTCACCGCAACCTCCGTCTCCTGGGTTCAAGCAATTCTCCTGCCTCAGCCTCCCGAGTAGCTGGGACTACACGTGTGTGCCACCATGCCCAGCTAATTTTTGTATTTTAGTAGAGATGGGGTTTCACCATGTTGACCAGGATGGTCTCAATCTCTTGACCTCGTGATCCACCCATCTGGGCCTCCCAAAGTGCTAGGATTATAGGCGTGAGCCACCACGCCCGGCCCTGCTGCTAACTATTAAGATAACTCTTGCTTTGGCTCAACTGAGAACAAATCCAATGCTAACAACTGTAACTATAATAAACTTATTTAACACAAAATTTTAGAAATGTCTTTACAATGGAGCTTGATGTAAAAAATACTAATCCAAGCACATCCATTCTTCAAATTAAAAAAGGGCAAGAAATTATCATTTTCAGTCTGCTAAAAACCAGACAGATATATTTAACCTAATACATAGGTCCCTTTCTCACCTGAGATTAAAATTTTATTCCTTGCCTCACTAAGCAGCTGTTTCTAACTTTCAGGTATTGTAATTTGAAGCCTTAGGTGCTCATTAGAAATTCTAAGAGAGTATTCCTAAATCCCCATTAAACTATTTGTACTCGCTTTGGTGAGATGTCCACCAACACAAATTATTTCATACTACAAGCATAAAAAGTATTCGACATAAAATATCTGATTTCTTTCCAACCAATTTATGCAAGTGACATTTGCTAATGTATAGAAACATGGATGAAAGTTGTCTGTGTGTGTTTTAAGATAGAAGTAAAAGGTTCAAATTTTCTACCTAGAGATAATAAGTTATCTAGAAACTTTTAGAAAACAAGCATGTATCTCTCCACAAAGGACAGCAATGGTCTATATGGTTTCTGGAGAACAGAAGTAAAAGAAACTGGGAAGAGATCATATATGAAAAGTAGTGTGAATTTTCCTAACAATATGGAAGACAAATAGCCACTGTGACTCCTTTAAAAACAATTCCATTTTCTTTTAATTCAGCAAAGCATATATTCATCGTTCCAGTGGTAAAACCAATCCTTAATGTGAAATACTGTTTCCAAATTATGGTAAACATATTCTGTTTGGAACACTTTTTAACCAAAAAAGGGAAGGTTATAAAACATGCCAAACACTTATTAGCAGTCTGACAGAAAGTATATTTAAAAGATTCAAGTAGTATTTTTTTTCAATAAGTATATATCCTTTACTAACTTGTAGGCATAGATTTTAAACTCCAAAATTACTATCATAATTACCACATCTAATTAGTTCTTATAATGTCTCTCATTTAGGCAAATGAGAAAACTAAGTAGAGAAGTCATGAATTCTTTATAAGGCCACAAACCAAAGAAATCCATTTCAAGACTTTAAGCAGCAACTTTGAGGGGAAACAAATGTTTTTTAGTAATTCTAGAAGTTTATGAAATCAACTAAAAAGAAGAAGATACTCAAACATACTTTTCAAGTAATTCCCCAAATTTACTACTCTATTTTTTAAAATTGCCATATTTCATCTTTAAAAGTATTCCAGAGTTTACTTAGATTACCCCCAGAATTCAACATTTAAATATGGAGAGGGAGGGAGGGAGAGAGGAAGGGAGAAATGAAGGAGAGAAAGAGAGAAGAAAAGAGAAGAAAAAACAAGAAAAGAAAAAATTCCAAGCCTGTTAATTACATCAAGGATTGATTCTCATGATTAGCCCTTACCTACGATCCTCTGATTTGGGGATGGGGTTGGTGCAGCGTTGGCTGTTATACTTGGCCACATATTCACATTGCTTGAAGGGGGCAGTCTTGTCCTCCAGAACGTGTCTGATACAGAAGGCGTAACCGTTGAGTCGCCTCTGCTTGCACAGTTTGGGGCTATATGAGCACAAGGGCTTATTGTCAACCTCAGAGAAGTGTATATGTTTCCCTTCATACATCACGTGACTCTATTCCTTGTGAACATCAGCTAAAAGGCCACCACAAAAAAAGAAACCCAAATGATAAATCAGAGAGTATAACGCAGATTTAGGTTGAGAATTTCACTGAGGGACTTCTGGCCCCACAGCCATACCTGATTTTAAATCTTCTGCACCATAGCAATGTTAAGAGAACCCCCAAGGATACCACAGTTTGGAATGCCGCAGAATCAAGATGAAGCAGATTGTCTATAAAAATATCAAAAGGCCTAGTTAACAAACAGAAATAAGCAAAGCTAGTTCACCCAGGAAGCAAAATACTACAGTATCACCCTTCCTAATGCGATGGATTCTTCACTGTAAATCAACATTCCGATAATGAGGTTAAATAAGAAAATAAGAGCTATTATAAAACATTAAGTTGGCTGGGTACTGTGGCTCACACCTGTAATCCCAACACTTTGGGAGGTCAAGGCAGGCGGATCACCTGAGGTCAGGAGTTTGAGACCAGCCTGGCCAGCATGCCGAAACCCCGTCTCTACTAAAAATACAAAAATTAGCCAGGCATGGTGGCAGGTGTCTGTAATTCCAGCTACTTGGGAGGCTGAGGCAGGAGAATCACTTGAACCCGGGAGGTGGAGGTTGCTGTGAGCCAAGATCACACCCCTACACTCCAGCCTGAGTGAGAAAGCAAGACTCTGTCTCAAATTAAAAAAAAAAAAAAAATTAAATTAACTTATCCCTCAAAATTGAACTAAATAACATTTGCTCTGGTTAAGTTTTATAAATACCTCAAAGCAGCAGAACTCTTCCACCAAATGAATGTCACAGGTAGCAGGTCTCTTTTTCATTACTGGTGTTTGCATGCTATATTTATTTTCAGAATCCACATCCCTTTACAATGCCAAAAGAATAGTAGACCTAAAGTTTCTCTCAGAAATTCTTTTTTTATATGATAGTAAAATATTTGGCAATTTATAAATGTTTCTATGAAACACAAAGCAAATCTGCCATTAAAAATGTTCTTTCCCTTGTAATATTTCCCCACACCTATCCCATCCCAATCTTTATAAACTTCTCAGATACAAAGACTAGTCACCTGACCACACTTACATCATTCAGTTCAGTGTTCTGTATCACGTGGTGCTTCCAATCACACTAAATAGTATAATAATCATGGCTTACGGGTCTTTTCAGAGTCAGTGAGAATGGAAGGAGGGAATTACACAACACTCACTAACAGTCTATACACAAATGGCCCAATGGTAGGATTTATATATTACAACACCATCTAGTCTATCATGAAACTGAATCTATTTTGCCAAGTGAGGATCTTAGTGAGCTGATAGAGTCTCGCCCATCCTCCTCACTTCCAGCAACCAAGATGGCTGATCGAACAGCTCAGATATCAGCTACTGAAAAAGTCCAGAAATACTCTCTCCTTTACCAGTGAACGACAAGATACATAAATGCTGGAGGTGTCAGACGTTGTTCAAGTCCAAAATCTGCCACTTGATGTGTTACCTTGAACAAATCATTTAACCTATTTGAAGCTCAGTTTTCTCCTCTGTAAAATAGGGATAATAAGAGTAGCTATGTTATCATCAGGATGCTGGAAGGATCAAATGATACAAAGCATGCAACATACTAAGTATCATTCTTAGTATATGGTAAGCAGTGGAGAAACAAATTATTATTTGTAAGTGTTCATTCTTATAATACATGATTATGATACATGACTACATTCCACCTGCCAGTAATAAAAGTAGAGATTTTGTATTCTTCTCCAGAAATACTTCACTTGCTGTAGGAAGAAAAAAAAAACACTGGAAATATTAACTTCGTTAATAAAAATCATATTTTCTCTTCTGGAAGGAAAAAAATCACATTCATTACTAAGTAAATCTAATCACACATTAATGTAAAAAATAAAGTTTTCTCTTTTCACCTTATGAAAATGTAAGAAAAAAAAGTTGGACTAGAAATTTCAATTTAGGTGCTAAGAAACTGGATATCCACAGGCAGAAGAATGAAACTAGACCCCCACCTTTCACCCCATACAAAATTAACTTAAAATAGATCAAAGACCTAATTGTAAGACTGGAAACTATAAAACTACTAGAAGAAAACATAGGGGACACCGATGTGGGGAAAGATTTTATGAGTTAAGATCTCAAAAGTACAGACAATACAAGTAAAAATAAACAAATGGGACTACATCAAACTAAAAAGCTTCTGCACAGCAAAGGAACAACCAACAGCACAAAAAGACAACCTACAGAATGGGAGAAAGTCATCTGCAAACTATTCAACCAACAAGGAATTAACATCCAGAATATATAAGAAACAAACATCTCAACAGAAAAAAATTCAAACAATTCAATTTTAAAATGGGCAAATGATCTGAACAGACATTTCTCAAAACACACAAAAATGGCTAACAAACGTATGAAAAGATGCTGAACATCACTAATAATCAAGGAAATGCAAATCAGAATTGGGGTGAGGTATCCTCTTACCCCACTTCAGATGGCTATTATCAAACAGGCAAAAAATGACAAATGCTGGTAAGGATGCAGCAAAAAGGGATCTCTTGTATGTTGTCTGGAAATGTGAACCAGTATAGCCACTACAAAGAACAGTATAGGCCAGGTGCAGTGGCTCACTCCCATAATCCCAGCACTTGGGGAGGCCAAGGCAGGTGGATCACTTGGTCAGGAGTTCAAGACCAGCCTGGTCAACATGGCAAAACCCTATTTCTGCTAAAATTACAAAAATTAGCTGGGCATGGTGGCATGTGCCTGTAAGTCCCAGCTACTCAGAAGGCTGAGGCAGGAGGATTGCCTGAACCCAGGAGGTCAAGGCTGCAGTGAGCCAAGATCATGCCACTGCACTCCAGCTTGGGTGACAGAGCGAAACTATCTCAAAACAAACAAACAAACAAACAAACAAAAACCAAAAACAAAACTGAACAGTATAAAGGTTCTTCAAAGAACTACAAATAGAACTATCCACTACTAGGCATTTATCCAAAGAAAAGGAAATAATACACCAAAGAGATATCTGCACTCCCATGTTTATTGCAGCACTACTGACAACAGCCAAGATATGGAATCAAACTTGGTGTCTCACAACAGATGAATGGATAAAGAAAATGTGGTATATATACACAATGGAATATTATTCAGCCATTAAAAAGAATGAAATTCTTGGGGGCCGGACATGGTGGCTCACGCCTGTAATCCCAACACTCTGGGAGGTCGAGGTGAATGGATCACCTGAGGTCAGGAGTTCAAGACCAGCCGGCCAACATGGCGAAACCCAGTCTCTGCTAAAATTACAAAAAGTAGCCGGGTCTGTTGGCGGGCACCTGTAATACCAGCTACTCAGAAGACTAAGGAAGGAGAATCGCTTGAACTCGGGAGGTGGCAGTTGCAGTGAGCTGAGATCGTGCCACTGCAATCCAGCCTGGGCGACAAAGCAAGACTTCATCACACACACACACACACACACACACACACACACACACACACAGAGAGAGAGAGAGAGAGAAAAGGAAGAAATTCCCTTATTCACAGCAATATGGATAGAACTAGAGGACATTATCTTAAGTGAAATAAATTAAACTTATTTATGGAAAATTAAACACACATGTTCTCACTCATATGGACACTAAAGAAATTGATTTCATAGAAGTAAAAAGTAGGCTGGGTGCGGTGGCTCAAGCCTGTAATCCCAACACTTTGGGAGGCCAAGCGGGTGGATCATTTGAGGTCAGGAGTTCGAGACCTGCCTGGCCAACATGATGAAACCCCGTTGCTACTAAAAATACAAAAAGTAGCCAGGCGTGGTGGCAGGCACGTGTAATCTCAGCTACTCGGGAGGCTGAGGCAGAGGCTGCAGTGAACCGAAATATCATGCCACTGCATTCCAGCCTGGGCAATAGAGTGAGACTCCACCTCAAAAAAAAAAAAAAAGGAAGTAAAAAGTAGAACAGAGGCTACAAGGTAAAGACTGGGAATGGTGGGGGGAAAAAAGGGAATAGGGAGATATCTGTTAAAGGACACAAAATTAGGGCTAGAAGGGAGGAATAAGTTCTAGTGTTCTACAGCACTGTAGGATGGCTACAGTTAACAATAATTATTACACAGTTTCAACTAGCTAGAGGGAGGATATTGAATGTTTCCAATACACACAGAAAAATGATGCCTGAGATGATGGATATGCTAATGATCCTGCTGATCACTATACATTATATGAATCAAAACATTACTACATAGCCCATAAATATGTACAATTATTTTGGGTCCATTAAAATTTTCTAATTTAAAAATTATAAAACACAAACATTTAAATTTAGTTTCCCTGGATGTTTGAGACAGGGAATATTTCAAAGCAAATCTATGCCATTTTTCATTTTTCACCATCTTTGCTCTATTCACCCACCAGCCAAACACACACATGGATCTTTCACAAATTATTTCAAGGAAACCTATATGAACTTCAAGAAAAAAAAAGAAATCTACATGTCTGTATGTAAGAGAGTATTTCACAAATCATAGAAAGAAGTCTGAGGGCAGGGATGGAAGGATATGAGGTTGCAGTGCGCCGAGACTGTGCCACTGCACTTCAGCCTGGGTGACAGAGGAAAATCTGTTTCACACACACACACAAAAGAAACCAAATGCAACTCAACTGATGCATTCTGTGATAAATTCAAGCTTGTCTGACACAAATATCTGAACTATTGCTTTTTTGGTTTGAATTTATCAACTGAGTCTTTGCCCATACTTTTGTTCTCAAATTTTGAAGCATGTGTTGTGTTTTATTTTATTTTATGTATTATTTTATTTATTTATTTTGAGATGGAGTTTTGCTCTTGTTGCCCAGGCTGGAGTGCAATGGGGCTATCTTGGCTCACTGCAACCTCCACATCCTGGGTTCAAGCGATTCTCCTGCCTCAGCCTCCCAAGTAGCTGGGATTACAGGCATGCACCACCACACCCAACTAATTTTGTATTTTTAGTAGAGACAGGGTTTCTCCATGTTGGTCAGGCTGGTCTCAAACTCCCGACCTCAGGTGATCTGCCTGCCTCGGTCTCCCAAAGTGTTGGGAATATAGGCATAAGCCACCACACCCAGTCTATTTTTATTTATTTTTTATTTTGAGGACAGGGTCTCACTTTGTTGCCAGAATGAATTGCAGTGGCATGATCATAGCTCACCGCAACCTCAAACTTCTGGGCTCAAGAGATCCTCCTACCTCAGCCTCCCAAATAGATAGGACTATAGGTGCTTGCCACCATATCTGGCTAACTTTTTAAATTTTTTGTAGAGATTGGGTCTCACTATGCTTGCCCAGGTTAGTCTCAAACTCCTGTGCTCAAGAGATCCTCCCTCGGCCGGGCACAGTGACTCACACCTGTAATCCCGGCACTCTGAGAGGTTGAGGCAGGTGGATCACGAGGTCAGGAGTTCGAGACTAGCCTGACCAATATGGTGAAACCTCGTCTCTACTAAAAATACAAAAACTAGCCAGGCATGGTGGCAGAGGCCTGTAATCTCAGCTACTCAGGAGGCTGAGGCAGGTGAATTTCTTAAACCTGGGAGGTGGAGGTTGCAGTGAGCCAAGATCATGCTACTTCACTCCATCCTGGGGAGAGTGAGACTCCATCTCAAAAAAAAAAAAAAAAAAGATAGAGAGAGAGATAGATCCTCCCACTTTGGCTTTCCAAAGTGCTAGGATTACAGGCGTGAGCCACTGTACCTGGCTATACTATGTTTTAGATCATAGGTCAGCAAACTAAACTATTTCTTACAGGAAGAATGTGGCCTTCTGCTTGTTTTTTGTAAATAACATAGCTGTGCTCATTCATTTACATACTGTCCATGGCTTTTGTGCTGTAATGGTAATTTTTTTTTTTTGAGACGGAGTTTCGCTCTTATTGCCCAGGCTAGAGTGCAATGGCATGATCTCAGCTCACCTTAACCTCCACCTCCCAAGCTCAAGCGATTCTCCTCCCTCAGCCTCACGAGTAGCTGGGATTACAGGCATGTGCCACCATGCCCAGCTAATTTTGTATTTTTAGTAGAGACGGTGTTTCTCCACATTTGTCAGGCTGGTCTCAAACTCCCAACCTCAGGTGATCCACCCACGTCAGTCTCCCAAAGTGCTGGGATTACAGGCGTGAGCCACCGTGCCCGGCCTATAACGGTAAAATTTAGTAGTTGCAACAGATATTATATGGTCACAAAGATAAAAATATTTACTAAAAACAGAGATATAGACCAATGGAACAGAACAGAGGCCTCGGAGGCAACACAACATATCTACAACCATCCGATCTTTGACAAACCTGACAAAAACAAGCAATGGGGAAATGATTCCCTGTTTAGTAAGTGGTGTTGGGAAAACTGGCTAGCCATATGCAGAAAGCAGAAACTGGACCTCTTCCTGACATCTTACACTAAAATTAACTCCAGATGGATTAAAGACTTAAACATAAGACCTAACACCATAAAAACCATAGAAGAAAATCTAGGCAAAACCATTCAGGACATAGGCGTAGGCAAGGACTTCATGACCAAAACACCAAAAGCATTGGTAACAAAAGCCAAAATAGACAAATGGGACCTAATCAAACTCCACAGCTTCTGCACGGCAAAAGAAACAGTCATTAGAGTGAATTGGCAACCAACAGAATGGGAAAAAATTTTTGCAGCTTACCCATCGGACAAAGGGCTGATATCCAGAATCTACAAAGAACTAAAACAGATTTACAAGAAAAAAACAAACAAGCCCATTCAAAAGTGGGCGAAGGATATGAACAGACACTTTACAAAAGAAGACATACATGAGGCCAACAAACATATGAAAAAATGCTCATCATCACTGGTCATTAGAGAAATGCAAATCAAAACTACATTGAGATACCATCTCACGCCAGTTAGAATGGCGATCATTAAAAAATCTGGAGACAACAGATGCTGGAGAGGATGTGGAGAAATAGGAACACTCTTACACTGTTGGTGGGAGTGTAAATTAGTTCAACCATTGTGGAAGACAGTGTGGCGATTCCTCAAAGACCTAGAAATAGAAATTCCATTTGACCCAGCAATCCCATTACTGGGTATATATCCAAAGGATTATAGATCGTTCTACTATAAAGACACATGCACACGAATGTTCATAGCAGCACAGTTTACAATAGCAAAGACCTGGAACCAACCCAAATGCCCATCAATGATAGACTGGACAGGGAAAATGTGGCACACATACACCATGGAATATTATGCAGCCATCAAGAATGATGATTTCGCGTCATTTGTAGGGACATGGATGAACATGGAAACCATCATTCTCAGCAAACTGACACAGGAACACAAAATCAAACACCGCATGTTCTCACTCATAGGCGGGTGTTGAACAATGGGAACACATGGACACAGGGAGGGGAGCATTACACACTGCGGTCTGTTGGGGGGAAATAGGGGACGGACAGCGGGGACTGAGACGTTGGGGAGGGATAGCATGGGGAGAAATGCCACATATAGGTGAAGGGGAAGAAGACAGCAAAGCACACTGCCACGTGTGCACCTATGCAACAATCTTGCATGTTCTTCATATGTATCCCAAAACCTAAAATGCAATTAAAAAAAAAATATTTACTAACGTGTTATTTGCTGATCCCTTTTAGATGCAACTCTTGTTGGGTTTGACTTTTTGCTCCATCTGAATCATTTTACTTTTGAGTAATTTTTTTTCTTTTCCTTTTTTTCCTTTTTTTGAGTCAGACAGTGTCTCACTCTGTCACCCAGACTGGAGTCCAGTGGCATGATCACCGCTCACTGCAGCCTCAACCTTCAGGGCTCAAGCAATCCTCCCACCTCAGCCTCCTGGGTAGCTGGGACTACAGGCGCATACCACTACACACAGCTAATTTTCTGTATTTTTTTGTAGAGATGAGGTTTCACCATGTTGCTTAGGCTGGTCTTGAACTCCTGATCTCAAGTGATCCTCCTGCCTGGGCCTCCCAAAGTGCTGAGATTACAGAGGTGAGTCATCCTGCCTGGCCCAAGTCATTTTCTTTTAATAAATGAGTTTATCCAGGTTATAATTTTATGACATATTTCATCTTTATCCTATTATATTTTGTATTGCTTTTAGCCTTTAATTCAGTCTTTTTATTACACATTTCACTATATTCAGTACAGAAGTTTGAACTGTGTAGCTCCACTTATACATAGATTTTTTTTTCTCCTCTGCTACCCTAAGACAGTAAGACCAACCTCACTCTTCTTCCTCCATCTACTCAATGTAAAGACTTTTATGATGATCCACTTCCACTTAATACTAAATATATTTTCTCCTCCTTATGATTTTCTCAATAACAATTTCTCTGCAGCTTACTGTATTGTAACAATATAATAGATAATACATAAACAAATATGTGTTAATCAATCTTTATGTTTTCAGCAAGGCTTCTAGTTAACAGCTGGCTATTAGTTAAGTTCTTGAGTAGTCAAAAGCTCTAATGTGGTCAGGCGCAGTGGCTCATGCCTGTAATCCTAGCACTTTGGGAGTCCGAGGCAGGTGGATCACCTGATGTCAGGAGTTCAAGACCAGCCTGGCCAACATGGCAAAACCTCATCTCTAGTAAAAATGCAAAAATTAGCCAGGCATGGTGGCACACACCTGTAATCCCAGCTGCTCAGGAGGCTGAGGAAGGAGAATCACTTGAACCTGGAAGGTGGAGGCCGCAGTGAGCCAAGATCACACCACCGAACTCCAGCCTCTGCGACGAGAGCAAGATTCCATCTCAATTAAAAAAAAAAAAATTCTAATGTATATTTTTCAACAGTATATGGGGTTGGTTCCTCTACTCCCATGTTGTTCAAGGGTCACCCGTAGTCTGTTTTCTCAAAAGAATTATAGTCTATCTCCTTTTAAGATAACATTTCTTTACTCCACACTAAGAAAATCAGTATACTTATTGGCACTACTGCATGTAGTAGTATATATATATATCCCATGTTATAAATAATAAGAAAAATTTCCAGACTTGTAACTACCTACCCATCCCCAACTCTCAGGTCTTTTTCCTGTTATTTTCACACTGCCATAATTTAAAAGATTTTAACCTTAGTTCTACATTTAAATTTATTCAATGCAAAATGATAATTCTTTTAACTTAGTCTTCCATTGAACTTCTTGATTCAACAGTTTACAACATAGTCTCCTCTCTTTTCTATCCCATCAAGAGCTGATTTGTGGAAACTATAAGCCATGATTTTTCTATTTGAAAATATACGCTAGCCAGCTTTGGTGGCGCATGCCTGTAATTCCAGCACTTTGGGAGGTTGAGGCAGGTAGACTGCTTGAGCTCAGGAGTTCGAAGCCAGCCTGGGCAACACGGCGAAACCCTATCTCTACAAAGAATACAAAAATTAGGCCAGGTGCAGTGGCTCACACCTGTAATCCCAGCATTTTGGGAGGCTGAGGTGAGGGGTTGGATCATTGAGGTCTGGAGTTCGAGACCAGCCTGGCCAACCTTGGGAAACCCCATCTCTACTAAAAACAAAACAAAACAAAAATTAGCCTGGTGTGGTGATACGTGCCTGCAGTCCTAGTTACTTGAGAGGCTGAGGTGAAAAAATTGCTTGGGCCTGAGAGGTTGAGTCTGCATTGTGCCAAACTGCACCAACTGCACTCCAGCCTGGGCAACAGAATGAGACCCTGTCTCAAAAAAGGAAAAGAAAAGATGTCAATTGGTGTTATACTTAAACAATAGCTTGCCTGGACAGAAAACTCGTGGGTTGTATTTTTTTTTTTGAGATGGAGTTTCACTCTTGTTGCCCAGGCTGGAGTGCAATGGCGCCATCTCAGCTCACTGCAACCTCCGCCTCCCAGGTTCAAGCAATTCTCCTGCCTCAGCCTCCCGAGTAGCTGGAATTAGAGGCATGCGCCACCATGCCCAGCTATTTTTTTTTTTATTTTTAGTAGAGACAGGGTTTCTCCATGTTGGTCAGGCTGGTCTCTATCTCTGGACCTCAGGTGATCCACCCACCTCAGCCTCCCAAAGTGCTAGGATTACAGGCATGAGCCACTTCGCCTGGCCGGATTGTACTTTTTTTCTTTTTTATATCTACTAACTTTGTATATATTGTTTCATGTTGAAAAATCCTGAGGCCAGTCTCTTGATTTTACAGGGGACTTGATTTTTTTTTTTTTAGAGATAGGGTCTCACTATAATGCCTAAGCTGGATTGAACTCCTGAGCTCAAGCGATCCTCCACCGTAGCTGGGACTACAGGTGCATGTCACCATGACTGTCCTCAAATCTTCTTTTATTGTGGGAAACTCTTCCTTAATGTGTTGACATTTCTTTCTGCTTGATTTATCCTGCCAACAACTTCAGGGGTATCAATTATTGGCATGCTAGATTTGCTATACTCCCTATCACTCTCTGTCTAGTCTTTATTTTTATTTGCTCCATTTTGGGTAGCTCAAATTTCTCAAGCTTGCCTCCATTACCCCCAGCTATAGTTGATATTTGCGCTTTGAATGTTTCCACAATGTTACTTTTCTCTTATTTTGTACCCTGATTCTTTCAGCTTACTCTTAGATCCTTCTGTGGTCTTATTTCTTGAGCTTTTATATCTCATCTTTAAACTCTAGTTTCAGAGGAACTATGTCTCACCCCCACCATACACGACAGGAACTATTTTTTCACTTTCCCTTGAGGCTTGACTCCAATGCTGAACTACGTTCCTTAACTCACAGGAGTCCACATGCAATCGATCTGGAGGCGGAATGATAATTCAGTCTTTATTTCTCTTCAGATGACCAAGATCAGCTGCTGAAAGGCTGCTTGCTGCCAGTTTCTCCTCCCCTCTGAACTTCCTACAAAACTGGTAGGACTGCACAGTTTGTAACTCAGCCCCACCTCTCCTGCCACTCAGGGAGCCCAACATACATACCCAACTTTGCCATCCATGCACGGGGGTTACTGGTTTTGCCCTCCAAGTGTGTCACTTTCTTGGGAGAAAGTTGCTTCCTTTGCTTTGCCTGGTTCTATAGAGGAAATCATCCTCTCTTGGCATCATCTCTTGCCCTGGGTCAATTTTCACTGCACTTAATAGCACTAATTCCTATATTTTGGGCTTTTCTTTTGCAGGAGGGGGTTGTTGGGCTTTTTTTTTGAGACAGAGTTTTGGTCTGTCACCCAGGCTGGAGTGAAGTGGTGCGATCTAGGCTCACTGCAACCTCCGCCCCCTGGGTTCAAGCAATTCTCCTGCCTCAGCCTCCCAAGTAGCTGGGATTATAGGTGCCCACTACCACGCATGGCTAATTTTTTTTGTATTTTTAGTAGAGATGGGGTTTTGCCATGTTGTCCAGGCCCGTCTTGAACTCCTAACCTCAGGTGATCCACCCACCTCGGCCTCCCAAAGTGTTGGGATTACAGGTGTGAGCCATCGTGCCTGGCCATAATACATATATTTTTGATTACAAGGTTATAGTAATTGTAAAAGTTTCAGTTTATTTTGTTTCTAATTCTCCCTATTTTTAAAGTTGGTTTGGGGAAGGAAGAACAGAGATGCCAGTACTTGCTATCATTAACCACAAATATCTTTTTAAATTTTGAATAGTAAAATATTCCATAATAATATCAGAAGCATAAAGCAATTTACTATGGAAATTTACTATGGAATATTTTTTTTTTACAATAAATGCATTATTTTTGTAATAATTTTGAAATCTAACTTTCTTTTTTTTTTTTGAGACAGAGTTTCGCTCTTGTTGCCCAGGTTGGAGTGCAATGATGTAATCACGGCTCACCACAACCTTCCCCTCTCAGGTTCAAGCAATTCTCCTGCCTCACCCTCCTGAGTAGCTGGGATTACAAGCATGCGCCACCATGCCTGGCTAATATTGTATTTTTAGTAGAGACAGGGTTTCTCCATGTTGATCATACTGGTCTTGAACTCCTGACGTTCAGGTGATCGATCCACCCACCTCAGCCTCCCAAAGTGCTGGGATTACAGGCGTGAACCACCACACCTGGCAATTTTTTTTTTTTTAAAGAGACAGACTCTTGTTCTCTTGTCAAGGCCAGAGTATGCAGTGGCACAATCATAGCTAATTGCAGCCTCAAACTCCTAGGCTCAAGTGATCCTCTTACCTTAGACTCACAAGTAGCTAGGACTACAGGCATGCATCACTGTGCCCAGCTAATTTTTAAATTTATTGTAGAGATGAAGTCTCACTACATTGCCTAGGCTGGTCTCGTACTTCTAGCCTCAAGTGATCCTCCTGCTTCACCTCCCAAAGTGCTGGGATTACAGGCATGAGCCACCACAACCAGCCTAAATTTCTTCTAATTGAGTATTATTGCAGTATCAAAATCACTTCTCTGTAAACTGGAAACACATGAATATCTGGTCTTCTCTACATTAACAAGCTTCTCCTTTTTAAATAAAGAAGTTATGACAAATGCACTGAGGCAGCTCTCAGAAAAAATCGTACATATTTTTCACTCTTTACCCACAGCCTTCCGGAGCTGGCGTTTTTTACCCTGATTTCACTAAAGGTGAAGTTCACATCACTTTCACTCTTTGGCATTCAGTGCAAGATATAAAGAAGAAAGGAAACATACAATATATAAAGCCCACATAATCTTAATCAAATGTCTTTTAGACCCTAATATGTAAATATTATCACATTTTCTTTCTTCCTTTCCTTCTTTTTTCTGAGACAGGGTCTTGCTCTGTCACCCAGGCTGGAGTGCAGTGGTATGATTACGGCTCACTGAAGCCTTGAGGCTCAAGTGATCCTCCCACCTCAACCTCCCAAGGAGCTGGGGCCACAGGCACACACCACCACACCCAGCTAATTTTTCATATTTATAGTAGACCATGTTGCCCAAGTTGGTCTCGAACCTCTAGGCTCAAGCCATCCACCAGCATCGGCCTCCCAAATTGCTGGGATTATAGGCCTAAACCACATTTCCTAATCCAGGCAAATACAAGGCTAAAATTAAGCACTATCTTTTTTTGTTTTTGTTTTTAGAAATGGGGGGTATTTCACCATGCTGCCCAGGTTGGTCTCAAACTGTGGGCCTTAGTGAGCTCCTGCCTCAGCCTCTCAAACTGCTGGGATTACAGGCATGAACCACCACGCCCAGCCAAACTCTACATTTTAACACATAATTAATATTACTTTAAAAAGAAAGGAAAAAAACAGTAGCCAAACTAAATTTATTAATAGTTTAATAGTTCTAGCAAATACCATCTTCAGCTGTGGAGACAACTTGCTTAGCAAATAAGCAGAACTTTGCTCCCTTAAAGGAGAGAATGCAGGTAATTAAGCACTATAGAGCAGCAGCAGAATATACACACCAAAAAAACGGAAATAACCATTACCGAGAATAAACAACATTCAAGTCTCACAGAAAAAATATTTCAGGGCGCAGTGACTCACACCTGTAATCTCAGCACTTTGGGAGGCCAAGGTGGGCAGTTCACAAAGTCAAGAGATCAAGAACATTCTGGCTGACATGGTAAAACCCCATCTCTACTGAAAATACAAAATTAGCTAGGCATGGTGGTGTGCACCTGTAGTCTCAGCTACTCAGGAGGCTGAGGCAGGAGAATCACTTGAACCCGTGAGGTGGAGGTTGCAGTGAGCTGAGATCACACCACTGCACTCCAGCCCGGCGACAGAGCAAGACTCTGTCTCAAAACAAAAAAAAATTTCAATAGCAAACATATCCATATATGAGAGTTCAAGAGTAGAAAATATAGTTAGGTTTTTAAAAAATCCTCCTTGATATTATACACTGAGTTTAACAGGAAAATTGAACAATTCATTTCCATAGTTTCTTACTTCTTACAAATACAGAGGAATAAGACATTAGCAACAAGAGTAAGGAAAATACACTTTCAACAAAAGCAGGCAGAAGCCCTTCCAGTCTTCCAATGACAACCACAAAACAATTTAACAAAAATATGAACATTATTCTCTTTGGGACTACCAGTTTATCATCTCCGTGTGGAATTTCTATGTCATTGCTGTTCTTTTGAATCTCCTGTTTCAGAAGCACGTTCATTTCACTGCCACACCATTTTTCTCTAATTGCCATCTGTAATTTTATATCCTACCAATTTTAAAGAGCCTAGATCTACAACATATCTTTTTTTTTTTTTAAGACACAGTCTCACTCTGCTGCCCAGGCTAGATAGAGTGCAGTGGCATGATCTTGGCTCACTGCAACCTCTGCTGCCCATGTTCAAGCCATTCTCCTTTCTCAGCCTCGCAAGTAGCTGGGATTACAGGCATGTGCCATCATGCCTGGCTAATTTTTGTATTCTTAGCAGATACAAGGGTTTTACTATGTTGGCCAGACTGGTCTCAAACTCCTGACCTCAAGTGATCTGCCCGCCTCAGCCTCCCAAAGTGCTGGGATTACATTCATGAACCACTGTGCCCAGTCCATATCTTTTAATTTTTTTAAAACCAGCGTGAGATGCCAGGTGCAGTGGCTCATGCCTGTAATCTCAGCACTTTGGGAGGCCAAGACAGGCGGATCACGAGGTCAGGAGTTTGAGACCAGCCTGGCTAACACAGTGAAACCACGTCTCTACAAAATACAAAAATTAGTTGGGCATGGTGGTGCACACCTGTAATCCCAGCTACTCTGGAGGCTGAGACAGGAGAATTGCTTGAACCTGGGAGGTGGAGGATGAAGTGAGCCAAGATCACACCACTGCACTCCAGCCTGGGCGAAAGAGTGAGACTCCATCTAAAAAAACAAAAACATTGTTTTGAATACTGAAAGAAACAAAAACTAAAAATAAAAAAAAAAGAAAAAGAAAAACAAACAAAACCTAGTGTGAGGCTGGGCACAGTGGATCACACCACAATCCTAGCACACTGGGAGGCCAAGGCAGGATTACTTGAGCCCAGGAGTTCAAGACCAAGCTGGGCAATATTGTGAAACCCTTGCCTCTACAAAGAATAAACTAAAATAAATAAAACTAACATGAGCCTACTAAATTCTCAGAATGTTTGTTTTCCCATATACTTAATGCAAATGAAAAGTATATTTACTTATCCAAGAAAGAGTGGTTACTGTTAAAATCACATTTAGAATATCATAAAGTCTTAAAAATTTTTTCCATGTTATATCTTTCTTAAATGAGTTTTAATTCAACTTGATGAATAAAAATGTAATAAGATACTAAACAGATGACTATATTGATTTTAAGAATCTAACATCCATATTATCAATGCAAAAAACAGTAAAATTAGACTGAAGAATGATGAAAATCTATCAATTGATGTGACTGGAAGAGAAAGAAGCAGTGAGAAAACTGCTTATCACTCAAAAATATAAACAATATTCGTTATAATCACGTTCAAACCAGAATATTTTTAAATAATGCTTATTGACTGTCTATTATGTGCCATATACTGTACTCAGACAGCACTGTACAAATAAGTTTGCATTAGGAATTTCAAAGAACTTTACACTAGTTCCTTCTCTGATATATTAGAAAGGTAAGGATAGTTTATGCAGCAGAAGAAATCACTCATTGGCTCTGGTAGGTATCACAGAGGGGACTCACATTTGGTTTTGCTAATTACTAAGTTTAAGACCTTGGGAAAGTTATTTAGGCTTCAGTTTTCTCATCTGTAAAAGGAAGATTATAATTGTATGTACCTCATTGAGTTGCTTAGGATAATTAAATTAGGTATTTCATGAACTGTAATCCCAGCATAGTAATCACTTAATATTAACTACCATTAGAAGCAGTAAGTGGTGGTTTATTTGTATTATCATTTTGATCTAGAACATGTAGAACTAAAATACATTCTCCGGTGGTTAGTGGTTTTCTGAATAGCACACTCCATTTATTCAGGTCCTCCCACCTTCTTGAGGGATAGGTTACAGAATCCACTGAGAATTGTTTCCTATGATATCCACATTAAAAATCTAGTGTCAAAAATATTCCCTACATTCTATAGAGCACTTATATACTAATATTCTTGTGACAGAAAGCACTAGCAGAAAGAGCACTGTTTGACTGATTTGGGTACAGTATTTATTAGCTCCAGTTAATAATCCTTCAACAAATGCTTTCTGAGTTCCTATCCATGTCACAGTCACTCTCTGTTGTTACAGAAACCCGGCATTACAGGACAAGAGGAAAGAAGAAAAACTAAGTTGTAGCTCTACTCCTCAAAGTTCTTTTGTTCTAAAAATCTGAAACTAATGGCCTCTTTGTTACTGAATTCCACATACACTTTTCCATCTTCAGCTAACTTGACCTCTCTGCAGCATCTGACACTGTTGACCACTTTCTCTTTCTTGAAAATCTCTCCTTTCTAGCCAGTGAGTGGCTTCCTTTCTCTTGGCCCCCTTGCTTCCATGCCAACATCCCTTAATCTTACGTTACAGGGGTGCAAGATGAAATGCCTATATGGGCCATAAGAGTAGGCCAGGGGCATTCTTTGGCACACTTTGCTCCAATTATTTCCTGCAAGTTGTTGCAATGTTTTCTGGTTTTTTTTTTTTTAAGGTAGACCCAGAACTTCCAACTCTTCCATGTTTTTAAAAGAAGATAGGGCCAGTTGCAGTGGCTCATGCCTGTAATCCCAGTACTTTGGGAGGCCAAGTCAGGCGGATCACAAGGTCAGGAGTTCAAGACCAGCCTGGCCAATATGGTGAAACCCTGTCTCTACTAAAAATATAAAATTAGCCAGGTGTGGTGGTGAATGCCTGTAATCCCAGCTACTTGGGAGGCTGAGGCAGGAGAACTGCTTGAACACAGGAAGTAGAGGCTGCAGTGAGCTGAGATCGCACCACTGCACTGCAGCCTGGGCAACAGAGCAAGATTCCATCTCAATAAATAAATAAATGAAGATTAAAATCCAAATTTCCCCACAAAAATCTCCTTTTTCCATGTCAGCAGCTCCTTTAAACTTTTGAACATATGAAGGCCAGGGGTAGTGACTCACACTTGTAATCCCAACACTATGGGAGGCTGAGGCAGAAGGATCACTTGAGCCCGTGAGTTTGAGCCCTGCCTGGGCAACATAGTGAGACCCTGTCTCCATTTTATTAAAAAAAGAAAAAGATGGCCGAGCGTGGTGGCTCACACCTGTAATCCCATCACTTTCGGAGGCCAAGGTGGGTGGATCACGAGGTCAGGAGTTCAAGGCCAGCATGGCCAAGACGGTGAAACCCTGTCTCTACTAAAAATAGAAAAATTACCTGGGTGTGGTGGCAGGTTCCTGTAATCCCAGCTACGCGGGAGGCTGAGGCGGAGAACTGTTTGAACCTGGGAGGTGGAGGCTGCAGTGAGCCAAGATCATGCCACTGTACTCCAGCCTGGGCAACAGATCAAGACTGACAAACAAGAAAGAAACAAAAGGAAGGAAGGAAGGGAGGGAAGGAGGGAGGGAAAGAAAGAAAGAGAAAAAGAGACAGAGAGAGAAAAAAAGTGAGAGAAAGAGAGAAGGAAGGAAGGAGGGAGGGAGGGAAGGACGAGATGTGTAACCCTGACCAAGTTATTTTATAAATCTCTTTCCTCATCTATGAAAAAGCACTAATGAAAAGTCACAGACCATCACAAAAAGTGAGAGTCAAACAAAACATTTCTATAGGCTTTCATCTGGCTTTTTTTTTTTTTTTTTGAGACAAGTTCTTCCAGGCTGAAAAGTGCAGTTGTGCGATCAAGGTTCACTGCAGCCTTGACCTCCTGAGCTCAAGCAATCCTCCCACCCTCTGCCTCTTAGAGTGGCTGGGACTACAGGAATGCACTGCCACACCTGGCTAACTTTTGTATTTTTTATAGAAACAGGGTTTTACCATGTTGCCTAGTCTCAAACTCCTGAGCTCAAGTGATCCGCACAACTCAGCCTCCCAAAGTGCTGGGACTGGTTGTGAGTCACGGTGCCAAGCCTACCCCAGGATTCAAATCAAATGTATAGAAATGCATATGCACATTTTTCTGGAGAAGTGTCCAAGACTAAGAATCACTGACTAGCCCATATGTATCTACTTCTACGGTTTCCGCTGCCATCTGTGAGGATGAGTCCCACATTTACATCCGGTCAACCAATGAGATCTCCTTACCTCCCTAACATGCCTCTGCCACTGCCACCTCCTCTTCTCAACTGCCATTGCCACTACACCTTAAGTTCAAATCCTCTTCAAATCTCATCAGGAGCTGCCTCACTGGTCTAATTACACAGTCTTGCCCTTCTTTTTGCTACTCAGTACAACTCAAATCCTCTAAATCTCAAAGAATTTATTTGGCCAAAGGCCTTCAGGGTCTGCTTGTAATGTAAAAGAAATTCGAACTCCTTAACCTTAACACAAAACTCCTTAGGACCCGGCCAGACTGACCTTTCCCTTTCACTATTTATTCCCCTCCTCCTCCAACTTATGGGCAGTAACAGAACCACCATCTGCAACACAGGATACTCTTTTGTCCCTAAACTTTGATTGGTACTTACAGGTCCTACCTTCTGGAATGCCTAAGTCCTCCCATTTGCTTAGGAAAGAAACCTCGTGTGCAAAGCCCTGACTTTAAAACCAAGCTTGCCCCCTAGGCCAGAATAGAAGAATATTCCTCCAGACTAAGCTTTCACTTAACATTCACATTGACATTGTAAATGTCGGCTTATTTCTCTTCTCCAATAGACTACAACCTCCTCAAGGGCAGAGAATGTGTCTTTGTATTGCAAAGCTCTGAGCTATAAGAAGCTAATCTGTTAAATGAATGAGCCGGCAGCAGCTCCTACCAATCAAGTCAGGTAAACATCCTTGGGACTCTGAAAGTGAGCCTACCAAGACCACTAACTATTCAGTGCCTTCAAAACCAACGCAACACTACCGTGCTTGGGGACTCTCAAAAACACTTCAAAATCTGAAAGAGGGGAACCAGGAGTAAAGCAAACCCATCCTGTACTCCTTTGCCCTTGGTGTACTTACCATACCTTTATATTAGCCAGTTCCAAATTCAAACAGCAGAGACTATGCTAACATGAAGCTGCTGAAACTGAATATACTGCATAATTTTTTACTGGCAAAAATATATTTATTTGCCCCATTAAAGTAATTATAATATTATCTCTGTACTCAAATACTTATTAGTATTATTAATATATATTGAGGCAAGAACTCATTAAAAATTCACATCAAGAATATTAAAAATCTTTAGAAAAAATAGAAAAGTTATGCACCAGGAAGTTATGCACCAAGAAAATAAAAAGGTTATGCACTAGGATCCATTCTAATGGCTTTATGTTCAACTCCTCATTTAGTCTTCACAGTAACCCTACAAAGTAGGTGCTATTATTACCCCTTTTACAGATGAAGAAAATTGAGACTTAATCAGATTAAGTAATTTTCATTATCCAAGGTCACACATTTAGGATGTAAAGCCTATTTGCTCCAGAGCCCAAGCTTTTAACCAATACAAAACTACACAACTACTGTTACGTGGACAATCCTACACTTAACCGTTTTTCCTGTTTCTGCTGTATACATACACAAACAGAGAAAAAGCACAGTAAAGTGTTAACAGTGGTTATCCCTTCAGTGGGAAAAACAGGTCTACTCTCCAAATATAGTATAAGCCTACTGTAGTACATATAGTATAGTATTACTTTCAAATATTTAAAAAAGCAAACAAGAGGAACAGTATTTAGATGTTGCTACTAGAAACTAAAGGTAGAGGCCAGGCATGATGGCTCACATGTGTACTCCCAGCACTTGAGGAGACTGAGGTGGGCAGATCCCTTGCATCCAGGAGTTTGAGACCAGCCTGGGCAACATGGCAAAACCCATCTCTACAAAAAATACGAAAATTAGCTGGGCCATGGTGACGCATACTTGTAGTCCTGGCTGACTACAGGCACACCTGAGGTGGGAGGATCACTGGAGCCCAGGAGGTTGAGGCTGCAGTGAGCTGTAATCATGCCACTATACTCCAAGCTGGACAACAGAGTGAGATCCTGTTACAAAAAAAAGAAAAAATAGAAAAGAAAAGAAAAGTGAACTAGTGGGATTAACATTTAATGAGTACGTATTATGGGCCAAATACATGGGTATCTCATCTAAACCTTATATCAATGAATTTTATTCCCATTTTCAGTTAAAGAAACCAGATGAAGTAACTTGCCCAGCAGAAGGACTGGGATCAGAACTCAAAGCCCAGTCCAAAGGTGTCACTGCTGCTACAAATAAAATTTCACCAAAACAAATCACGGACGGGGGCAGTGGCTCGTGCCTATAATCCCAGCACTTTGGGAGGCCAAGGCAGGTAGATCCTGAAGCCAGGAGTTTGAGACCAGCCTGGTCAACATGGCAAAACCCCGTCTCTACTAAAAATACAAAAATTAGCCGGGTATGGTGGCAGGTGCCTGTAATCCCAGCTACTCCAGAGGCTGAGGCAGGAGAATTACTTGAACCCAGGAGGTGGAGGTTGCAGTGAGCCGAGATCGTGCCATTACACTCCAGCCTGGGCGACAAGAGCAATATTGCATCTCAAAACTTAAAAAAAAATCACATTCTGTGAAAGGATGAGAACCAAGTAGTCTGTCACCTTACGTGTAAGGTGGGAAAAGTGGGAGGCTTAAGGTTTTAAATTGAGTATCTCCCCAGTATCTCAAACTAGCCAGGAGTCAAAAATCAGCCTTTACAGCCCGGACCTCTGGGACAAACTCTTGCTTGAAAGAGTAAGGAGACTATACTGCTGTTTGTTTTGCCTAGCACAGAACTGCACGTATATGTTAAAACTGACTTAACATTGGGGACAATTTGCTGCCTCCAACCCAGTTTCACCTATTCAGCTACTGTTTTACCAGTTACCAGGTGTGGGGGAGGGGGAAAGAGAAGTGTCTGAGAATACTGCCCTAACTGTATTCAAATGTAAGTGACCTTTCATTAGCCATAATCATTGTACCAAACCTAGATAATGAGAGCTGGTAATCCTCAGAGAACATCTCAGGTAGAATAAATAGTTCAGCATTTTTCTTGAAATGACATTAATTTTGGGTGCTCTCAGAAATGTTTAATTCGTCCTAAACGAAAATTTTCATTTCTCTAAAAACAGTAGCAACATGATTTGCTGAGAAAAAGTTGGAATGGAGTATACAAATTTCCTCCTAAAAATCTTCCAGAGGAAAGAAAACTTATTTCAGACTTGTAATTATACTAAACATTTACTTTTTAAACTAACATTTAATAGTAAGAAAAAAAAAAACCATATTCCCTTAGTAATTTAACATTAATTATTTCCCCTGAAAATCTTTTATTAGTTTCAAATGGAATGTAACTTTTAAAAACATCAAACCTGTCATTACTCCAGGAAGTAAAGTAGCCCATTAGGTGATTAGGTTAGGAAATTTACGTATGTTTGAGATAGGGTGGGAAAAAGTACAAAACTTTTCTGGTATTTGTACATACAGTTTTGGAAAGCTTAGGAATGTGTCAACAATATATCTTTAAAATACCAAATTATAAGGCAGTAACAATTTTTTTTCAAACTTTAAAAGTCTAAGAAAAAACACTAAGAATGATTTTTTTCCATCCAGTATGCTCTAAAAATAAAAACAAACTATAATAGAAGTAACGATTTTTGGTACACGTTTATGAAAACGTCCAAGTCAATAAGCAATTTCAATTAATCAATAAAGTTAAAACAACCACTAAATATAATTTGCATTTTTGTATCAGATCCATACAATCTCAAATATCAAGACTTTCTTAAGCTCAATGCTGAATGACCGGATATCTATCATTGTGGAGAAACAGTTTGATCTTAGGCAGACCAAAGGAAAAGAAAGGCATACACCTAGAAGAATCACTTGAGTCTCACTTAGAAGCCTCACAGAAGTCAGCACTGAAAGTCGTAGGTTACCCATTGCCCTGTAAGTGGCAGCTTTTCACTAACAGTGCTGGAGGCACTGAACGGGCAGAATGTGGGACATCTCCTGCCAGCAAACTCCAGCCTGCTATCAAGCAGGACACCGCACAGACACACAACACTCTGCCCTAAGCTCACCAAAAAGAGAAGGAAAAAACCCAACAAATAAACGACGGAAAATAACCTCTCCAAACACGCCCACAGTGGGGGTTGGCAGTGGGGGCAGGGTCCATTAACATTTCAATTTCAACACTCAAGAACAACGACAAGGAGGTGAGAACAGCCACGGGAAACATCCTGTCCCTGAAAAAGCGGGAAATCGAGTTTGGAAATTTGTGTTTATCACTCTTTTTTTTAGCGTTCAGAGCTCAGGGCACCAAAATATAGCTAAAATTGAATCCATTTAAACAGAAAACATAGGGGTGTGTGTGTGTATGTGTGTGAATATATATGTGTGTATAAATACATATAAAATATATACATATATATTTTATATTTTTTCCGGTTTAAATGTTATAGACACACACACACACACACACACACACACACACACACCCCAAAACCAAAGTGTAGTTTTCCAAGGGCTCTTCCACAGACCCTTCTGAGTTGTGGCAATAACAAGTTTAGGTTTCCTTAAAATCTCCATTATTCTATTTCTAGTATCGAATATAAGAATATCACATAAATCTAAATAGTGATTACCAGAATAAATGAACTACTGATCCTGAAACCGTAGACCTTGTTTCAGGAGCTGCCCTGCCCACTTCCTCTCCCTCCTCCCAATCCCGGAGGCTTCCAAGCCATCTGACAACCACTTCTCCCCCTTGGGATCTGTTCCGGTGTTGGTCTTACCGGACAGCGACCAAAAAAGAGGGGAAACTCCTACATCTGGGGACTGCTCCAAAAACCCCGCCTGGTCCTGCCCCTCTAACTGACAGTCTCCTCGCTGTTCCCTACATCTTCCTCTCTGCCGGAGCTGTCCAGAAGGGGGATTTTGGACCCAAAGGAGTAGGGATGAAAGGGGGTGGGTACTCAAGCTGAAAATAACACCCCCAGTTGGTGGGGTAAGGGCTAAAAAAGGCAATAGGGAAAGACAGTCCGGCAGAAACACCACCTGAGTTTACCTCCTCCTTCCCACCCCAAAAAGCCCAGTCACTAACTAATAAAGCTAAGAAAAGCCCCTTGCAAACTTTTCCAAACCGGAAGATAAGGCCCTCTCCCCAACCTGGGGGGCTCTAGGGGGAACGGGCTGGAGTTAGCAGCTCCGAAAGGGCTCGCGGGGAGTTGGGTGGGGCGCGTGCGAGGGGTGCAGGGGCGGAGTACCTTCTTCAATGGACAGGAACTGGCAAAGAGTTTCAAAATAGCCGAGTGCGCTCCCCCACGCCCTGGGGGGTCCCAGGCGCTAGGACCAAGGCTCCCCAGAGAGACAGCGGCCCCCAATTCGGGCCTAAAAGGAAACTTTCTGCGCCGCGGCTGCACCTGACTCCTCACCGCCCCTCCACCCGACCCCACGCCCGCCAGGCCGCCCGCCCCGCCCCGCCCCGGCCAGGCCGCCCGGAGCGCGGAGGAGGGGGATAAATAAATTCAACTCTTACCGGAATCCGGGGGGGCGTCTGCTAGAGACCCGAGGGAAGTGGGGTTGGGCGCCCATTCCCCACTCCTAGGCCCTGACGCCCCTATCCCGGCAGCCCAGGCCTGCCGCCCCGCGGGAGAGCCTCCGGGCCGGCGCGGGATTCGGCCCCGCAGCGCCGCCGTCCCACCCGGAGGCCCCGGGGGACTCGAGGGGGCGAGCGGAGGCCCGGGGTGCGGGGGCAGGGCGCGGCCGCTGTGGGGCCTACCGGCCCGAGGCCTACCGGCGCACCCCCTCCCGCCGCACACCCCCACCCGGCCCGCGCAGGCCGCGCCGCTCGCCCCGCTCCGGCTCAGGTTGGACCCCTGCCCACCCACCGTCCCCGCCCGCGGGCGCCCCGGAGGCCCTCAGGCCCCCGGCCTCCACCACCCGGGCGCGGGCCCCACTCACCCTTTCATTCTCCGCCCGGGGCCTGGCGTGGGCCGGCGGATCCCCGGCCTCACGTAAGCGCGCTCGCCGCCCGCCCAGCCCGCGCGGCCCAGCCCGCCGCCCTACGGGAGCCCGGGGATGTGGGCCGGGCCTGGGGCCGCCTCTGCTTACCTTTCAGCTGCTTTTTTTTTTTCTCCTTCCCCCCTTTTCCCTCGGCTGGGCTGACAGATCAGAGTGAGAGGCGCTGGCAATGGACTAGGAAGCTCGGCTGCCGCTGCTACTGCTCCCCCCTGGGCTCCGGCGAGAGCCTTTCCCTGTCAAGCAAGAGGGGTGAGGATCATATTTTTATTTTGGAAACTAAAAAGTGCTCCCAGGGTCGGTGATTATTAAGGGGAAATCCCTGAATATACTCTCCAGCCAAGAAGGCAGGGCTGCCGGGGCTGTACAAGAAGAGGCAGCAGCCTCCTACAGCACCACTACAGGCACTGCGAGGACATAACACCAGAGAGCTGCTCCTCTGCCCTCCGAAACGACAACTTTCCTACCATCTTGGAGGCAGAGCAAAGGGGGGCCAGGGGGAAAAGTGCACCCGCTCCCGATAAAGTACAAATTTTTACTTCTCATCTCTGGAAAAAAGTCCACACTGGCCGTCCACACCGGCGCTTTGGGGAGAAAGCAGGGAAGAAACTGGGGGTGCATGAGAAACGTTTTCATTTGCTCCAGGGGGAAAAATGTTTCTGCATCTTCTGATGGAAAGAAATCTTTACGAGACACAGGTTTTCCGGTGATTATTATTTTCTATTTTCTACTTTTAATTTTTTTTCATGTTAGTGACAGTGATATTTTAATGTTTTTTCAGGCCAATAATAATTTTTCTCCGTTACAGGGCTAAGTTCTGTGGTTGGTGGTCAGTTTATAAATTTGTACTTAAAGAGACTTAATACTGACTTCATTTATTTGTCTAGTTATGTTATTGTATATATAAATATTTATGTTTCATATATTACATATAAAAATGTGTTATATGTTACTCTCAAAACAGATTGCTATAAGACAATTATAAAAAAGATGTCTTTCGTCTCTTTCTCAAAGCAATGTAAATAAAACCTATGGACTGTCCAGAAAGTCATGATACAGTGTGTCATTTTCCACAGTGCAAATAAAGGCAGATATCACTGGGGATTTAAAAACAGCCCGTTTCTGGAAATTCTGTTATGATCTGCCCTTGAAGAAAGATTAAAACTGGAAAGAGATTTTGAAGACAGCCTTAGATTTTTCTTTAAGTAAATAGCTTATTAAGAATTATATGCAGGCATTTAATTTTTTTTATTTATTTAGATTCTTTAAACTCTAGGTAGATCTTTGGTACATTACACAGGTTGCTGTCTGCTTCTTGTGTCACAGAATTGAAAACTGTGGTTATTTTTGTTAGAGTTATGTTAGTTCAGAACTTCCAATGTGCTGCCAGCCTGTATGAGTGACTTTTTTATATTGCAGTGGATGTCATGAATTTACTTTTTTAAATGAGCAAAGTTTAGTAGATAAGTGGGATCAGAGTTAAACAATGCTGAGTTAGCACAGCGGTGAGAGGGAGGAAGGGTATTCACTTGCATCAATTGCAAGAGAACTCTTACTCGAGGAGTTCTTACTGAATTCCAGAGACATTTTTCTATTTTTGTGAAAAGAAAAATAACAGAAAACGAACCGACTATCTTTGTATGTTCTACTGAGGATGATGATTTAAATCTTGTACTAAAAGTTATTTTTCTGACACTTGTTAGCTAACATGTGTCAGGCAGGAATGAATTTGTTATATTAGTGTCCTGAATCCATAGAATATTTAATTTCTTTGTAAAGTTTATTATTAAGCATTTAGAAATAACTTCCAAATTTAGAAATTGTCCTAACTTAAAAGTGAGTTCATGTAATGCATATATCAGATATTTATTAGTTTCTAGCTGAACCCCATCTTTATCATATAACTTTGAATATAGTACTTACCTATTCTGGATTCTCTTTTGTGGTTTTTTTCCCTCTCTGTTTGGTGGAAAAAGTTATGTAAAGTAAAATTAACTGATTCTTATCATCTTGGAAACCTCAGTTGTGAAGTTATGTTCTATTTACAATACTTTTTTTTAAACATTTGGACATCAAACACATTAGTTATCACAAGGAAATTACTTCCCTTAACTAGACCTCTACTGGACTTGAAAAACATGTTTTCTAACAACTTATTTTTCGTTATATATGACATGACTTTATGGATATGTTTTGAATTTTTCATGAAAATGTGTTTGGCCAGATTCCATGGCTCATGCCTGTAATCCCAGCAGTTTGGAAGGCCTAGGTGAGAGTATTGTTTAAGCCCAGGAGTTGGAGACCAACCTAGGCAACATAGCAGACCGTCTCTAAAAATAAAATAAAATAAAATTTACTTGTTTGCATTAAGCTGGCTGCACCCTTTTTGCAATGCCCCCTGTGACCAAAGAAACTTGTTTGCATGATGTCTGTCACTGGATAGGGCTATGCTGCATCAGCTTAGTATTTCAGTGCTTTTCTCTTTATAAAGTTTGACTTGTGCAGACCTGTAATCTATGATGTTTATCCATCAACTGAGCAAAATATTCAAGACTTGAGGCTGGGCATGGTGGCTGTAATCCCAGCACTTTGGGAGGCCCAGGCAGGTGGATCACCAGAGGTCAGGAGTTCAAGACCAGCATGGCCAACATAATGAAACCCTGTTTCTACTAAAAATACAAAAATTAGCTGGCCATGGTGGCAGGTGCCTGTAATCCCCGCTACTCAGGAGGCTGAGGCAGGAGAATCACTTGAACTAGGAGGCAGATTGCAGTGAGCCAAGATTGAGCCATTGTACTCCAGCCTGGGTGACAAGAGTGAAACTCCATCTCAAAAAAAAAAGAAAACAAGACTTGGAGGATTACAGCTTAGTCAAGAAGGAAATCTCACTAAATTTGTGATATTGTTGAGGGTTTACTTCAGTTGAACTCCGTCTCAAAAAAAAGTGCTATGTCTGATTTGTAGAATCTGCAAATGCTAACAAAACAACTGATATAATTTTATTTTTTATTAATTTTTATTTGAGATGGAATCTTGTTCTGTTGTCCAAGCTGGAGTGCAGAGGCACGATCTCAGCTCACTGCGAGCTTCACCTCCCGGGTTCAAGCGATTCTCTTGTCTCCTTCTCCGGAGTAGCTGGGATTACAGGCGCGGGCCACCACGCCCAACTAATTTTTGTATTTTTAGTAGAGATGTGGTTTTGCCATGTTGGCCAGGCTGGTCTTGAACTCCTGACTTGGTGATTCATCCATCTGGGCCTTCCAAACTGCTGAGATTACAGGTGTGAGCCACTACGCCCGACCTAAAATTGCTGATACAATTTGAGGAGTTTATTTTTTTCCCAGTAAAATTTCCACTGCTCAAATTTGGCTACATTATTGAGCACTTAATGCATCTTGATAACCTTGCTGGATACTTTTATTTATGTTTTCTCATTTAATTCCTTTAGCTCCAAAAGTATTGCATTTTTCTTTTATCTTAAAAAAAAATACAGATGAGATAATTGTCTTTCCTGTCAGGGATCATGTACCACCTTGGCCCAAAAGCTGTCCAATAAGATTCTCAATTCTCCTCTGTTTAGAGTGTCCAAGGTGCCTGTCACAATTCTGTGCACTATGCCTGTAGTGCTAGGTTCCTGCTCTATGCTGTTTGCCAAAAACAAACTTTGAGTAGCCAGCTGTTGGAGCCCCCTTCATTCATTGGTGGCAACTAGTGGCTTATTTCACCTTTGTGAAGTCTAGCACCTAAATCTCAGTTGTTTCGAGGAATGCAAATAAATAAGTAACAAATGCATTATGATGTAGACTTTGTTCCTGATCCTGAAAACGAGCAGTATATGGTATAAAGCATGAACTTATTTATTCTATTATACCTTAATTCCATAAATAGCTGTTTGACCTTTAGTTAAAGTAGGAAATGCTTGCCTTAATTTTTTTTTTTTTTTTTGGAGACAGAGTCTTACTCTGCCCAGGCTGGAATGCAGTGGTGCAATCTCGACTCACTGCAACCTCCACCTCCCAGGTTCAAGCTATTCTCCTGTGTCAGCCTCCCAAAGTGCTGGGATTACAGGCGCCCACCACCACACCCAGCTAAATTTTGTATTTTTAATAGAGATGGGGTTTCACCGTGTTGGCCAGGCTGGTCTCAAACTCCTGATCTCAGGTGATCCACCCACCTCGGCCTCCCAAAGTGCTGGGATTACAAGTGTGAGCCCAATATTACCGCACCTGGCCAATATTAAAAAAAAAAAAAAAATTGTTGTTGTTGTTGTTTTTTACGTAGAGATGGGGTCTTGCTATTTTGCCTAAGCTAGTCTGAAACTCCTAAGCTCAGGCGATCCTCCTGCCTCAGGCTCCCTAAAGTGCTGAGATTACAGGTGTGAGCCACCTCGCCTGACAGCCTTAATAACTTTAATATCATTAGAATATTTGATTGATCTGCCTTTTGGTATTAATTATTTTAGTTTTCTAAAAATTGACCACATTACTATGTATACTAAAGAGAAGTTATTAAGAAAGCATCAGCTGGACACAGTGCCTCACACCTGTAATCTCAGCACTTTGGGAGGCCAAGGTGGATGGATCACCTGAGATAAGGAGTTTGAGACCAGCCTGGCCAACATGGTGAAACCCCACCTCTACTAAAAATGCAAAAATTAGCCTTCCAGCTACAGGGAGGCTGAGGCAGGAGAATCAGTTGAACCCAGGAGGCGGAGGTTGCAGTGAGCCAAGATCAAGCCACTGTACTCCAGCCTAGGCAACAGAGCAAGACTCTGTCTTAAAAAAAATAAAATAAAATAAAAAATAACTCCGAGGAAGGTGAGGGAGTAGAAATGGGCTATGTACATAGCCTGAAAGTTTTCAAAGCCACACTATTATGATGGCCATAGACACACATTTTTTTCACTTTAAAGCATTTCTGTTTTGGAAACATTTGTTGGTAATGTTTCTACCTTAAACAAAGATTTTGGTTTTATTGTGGTTACAAGAAAGTGTTTCTGAGATAAACACTATATTTAGCAGACATACACATAGTTTTAGATTGATTATGAAATTTGTGTAATAAAGATTCAAGGCTGGGTATGGTGGCTCACACCTGTAATCCCAAAACTTTAGGAGGCTGAGGAGGGAGGATCACTTGAGCCCAGGAGTTGGAGGCCACAATGAGCTATGATCATACTACTGCACTCCAGCCTGGGCAACAAAGTGAGCCCTTGTCTAAAAAGAAAAAAAAATACACACACACACAAACACGCACATATATTGTGTTGATCAGGTAATCTCCCTAATGCTAACATCTAACTGGGGGCAGTCAGACCTTTGATTACATACCAGAAGCCAAGAAGTGGGTTTTTGGTTGTTTTTAAATTCCCACAAGGGCCAAAAGATACCCTCCAGGAACCAGATGGTCAGTGTTGTGCTGTCTTTTCATCATGCTCCAGGCAGAAAATGTGACATTGTAGACAGTGTATACCACAGGCGTTCTTGGGCTATTTTACTGACTCCTAATTTTGGAAAAAGGAAAACAACCCTTCAACTTAAGTCATGTTTTCAGGAATTATTAGTAAAAAGAAACACCCCAAAGCAGTATGAACAATTAGGTGGTGGAATCAGAAGTAATAGCCTTTTCCATATAATGAAAAAAGCTGTCCCAAAAGTGGTGGTTAGCTAAAACATTGAAGTAAGGAGAGAAATCCATTGAGACCTCAGAATAATAGGTAGAGGTTAACACAAAGGTGACAGTGTTCATTTCTGCTACAATGGCTAAGCAAGCTTTTGTAGACCCTCTGGGAATTTACCACTATTTCATTGGGAAAATAAATTCCAGGTTCCAAACAACAAATTTACAGTGATGTTCAGGGGAACTCAGCCCATTAAGTTTGGACTTCCTGTGCTATAACATCTTCGCCATGTAGTTGCTGTAGACTGCCCGAGTTCGATGGTAAGAATGGGAAAATCCTCTCAGTCAGACAAAAGAGGAGTAACTATAAACACAACCTAAATAGTTTGACTTAAACTCAGGTGGGAAAGATTATCAAAGCTATTAAATGGTAAAGCCAGTTCTAGTACACCAGGAAGGAAAAAAACAACCTCAGTAACTGAAAATTGTACTATTTACTCTGTATACATTGAAGTTTGTTTTATGCATACCTGGGTGCCATATGATAGTATTATAGGTATTTGCATTTTTCTTTTTTTTTTTGAGGCTGGTTTCACCATGTTGGCCAGGCCGGTTTTGAACTCCTGACCTCAAGTGATCCTCCCACCTTGGCCTCCCAAAATGCTAGGATTACAGGCGTGAGCCACCACGCCCAGCCTGGTATTTGCATTTTGTTCTATTAAAGAAAAACCAGATAAGATTCTACTGAAAATTACTAGATGTCATCCTTCTACTAGGCTAATGCCCTTTTTGAACCACACAGCAAGCCATGGCCATTCTTGTTCTGATACCTCTCTGTATTCTTGTTTTGATGCTCTCTGTTCTCAGCTCTGCCAATTAAATCCCACTCTGCTTTGATGACTTGCTCACATTCTTGTCCCTGAAGCCTTCTGATGTCAAGCTGAGTCTATACTGACCTTAACATTCCTTTAATACCTTGAGTTGTTTTCTAGCTTTTCTTAGTTTTTGGGTTTTTTCTACATGCCCAGCAGGAGCTGTAGTCATTAATAGTTTGAACTCTGGAGTCAAGGCCATCTGATTTGGAAAGTTGGCTCTACCATTTTCCTACTGTGTAACCCTGGGCAAGCTCCTTGTCTAGTTTGTTTTATGCTGCTATAACAGAATACCATAGACGGAGAAATTTATAAAGAAATTTATTTCTTACACTTCTGGAGATGAGAAGTCCAAGAGCATGGCACTGACATCTGACGAGGTTGTTTTGTTGTGTTATCCCGTGGCAGAAGGCAGAAGGTCAAGAGAGCACATGTGTGAGGGGGGAAATCGGGGAGGAAGGGGACAGAACTCATCCTTTTATCAGGAACCCACTCCTACAATAACTAACCTACTTCTGTGATAACAGCATGAATACATTCAGTAGAGCAGAACTCTTATGACCTGATCACCTCATAAAGATCCCACCTCTCACCCTTGTTGCTTTGGGGATTAAGTTTCCAATATATAAACTTTGGGAGACACATTCAGACAACAGCATTCCTTACCCTCTCAGTTTCCTCGTTTGTAAAACTAGAGATAATAATAGCATCTGTCTCACTGCTGTGTTCTGAGGATTAAATGGCATAGTGGGTAAAGCACAAGACTCCAGCACATAGTAAGCGCTAAGTAAAGGTCAGCTGTTCCTTTGGGTTGTTTGCCAGCAAACGCCTACAGGCAGCACCGCTCAAGGTCAGGAAGTACTGTTTTGGTTTTGTTTTGGTTTTGTTTTTTTGAGATGGAGTTTTACTGTGTCACCCAGGCTGGAGTGCAGTGGCGCAGTCTCCTCCCGTGTTCAAGCGATTCTTCTGCTTCAGCCTCCCAAGTAGCTGAGATTACAGGCACCCACCACCATACCTGGTTAATTTTTGCATTTTGTTAGTAGAGATGGGGTTTCGCCAGGTTGGCCAGGCTGGTCTCGAACTCTTGACCTCAGGTGATCCACCCACCTCAGCCCCCAAAGTCCTGGGATTACAGGCGTGAGCCACCACGCCCAGCCCAGATATTCTTAAACATCCAGCTAATTTATAGAATTTTAAGTTTAGCTGAGATTTTGGTGCCCTTCAGACTCAATCAAGGTCTTAAATATAAAAGGGGGTACAGAAAGAGTACATAGAGAATACTACCACAAGCCAGGCACAGTGGCTCATGGTTGCAATCCCAGCACTTTGGGAGGCTGAGGTGGGAGGATCTCTTGAGGCCAGGAGTTCAAGACCAGCTTGGCCAACATAGTGAGACCATGTCTCTACAAAAAATTTAAAAAATTAGCCAGTTGGGAGGCCAAATTAGCCAGCTGAGTGGATCACCTGAAGGCAGGAGTTTGAGACCAGCCTGGCCAACATGGTGAAACCCTGTCTCTACAAAAATTAGCTGGGCATAGTGGCGCACACCTGTGGTCCCAGCTGCTCGAGAGGCTGAGGCAGGAGAATCGCTTGAACCTGGGAGGCTGAGGTTGCTGTGAGCCAAGATTGCTCTACTGCACTCCAGCTCGGGCAATAGAGGAGACTCTGCCTCCAATATATACACATTTATGCCACTTGTGGTGGCATGAGCCTGTAGTCACAGCTATTTGGGAGGCTGAGGCAGGAGGATCGCTTGGGCTGAAAAGGTTGAAAAAAAATTATTTTTAACGATAATATATAAATACATACATACTCAAGAAGTGCCTATAAATCACAGCATACTAGGCACAGGTGGTAAGGATATTGGGGAAACAGTTCATGCCCTTGAGTGGCTTCAGTCTTGCAAGAGACAAAAGAATTATTGTTTTAGGGTTGTTTATTTTTATATAGATCCTTCTGAAATGTAAGCTTTTAAAAATATAAGCTCCATCAGTCTAGGGATTTTGTCTTTTTTTTTTTTTTTTGAGACGGAGATTCGCTCTTGTTACCCAGGCTGGAGTGCAATTGCGCGATCTCGGCTCACCACAACCTCCGCCTCCTGGGTTCAGGCAATTCTCCTGCCTCAGCCTCCTGAGTAGCTGGGATTACAGGCACGCGCCACCATGCCCAGCTAATTTTTTGTATTTTTAGTAGAGACGGGGTTTCACCATGTTGACCAGGATGGTCTCCATCTCTTGACCTCGTGATCCACCCGCCTCGGCCTCCCAAAGTGCTGGGATTACAGGCGTGAGCCACTGCGCCCGGTCCCGGGATTTTGCCTTTTTTGTTTTGCTTTTGTCTATTTCGTTCATTTGGCCTCTTTAACAGTGCCTGGCATGAAATATACACCATAAATATTTGTTGGATTAATGAATATTTGAGATTTTGGATTCTTTACTATTTGATAATTAAGATATGGCTTTTAAGGTGATTAAATTAGAAGGACTCTGAGGAATCGATCATGGACTTTCTAACAATCTCACTACAAACGTCCAAGATGATTAGCAAAATACCTGTACAATTATAGTTATTTCAACAACCCTCAGCATTATATTCCAACTGGCCATACTATAGTTTAAAAATCTGGGAGTGGTGTTAAGTATTATTTTCCTTTTCTATTGACATATTTCTGTTGTGCATTTCTATTGCTAAAAATACTCAAAATGAGTACATATTGTAGGTTATTTTAAAATGACTAATCTACAGGTCAAAAATTTAAAAATAGAACAAAAGAGAATCACCTGGAATAAAAAGCAAACATACAAGATGAAAAAGTATATATGGTTGCCATTATAGCCTTTTGTGTGGAAACTCTAGCGTGTTTGAGCAAACATCTTTTGAGTATTCCCTTTTCACATTTTGTAGGACATGATCACTTATACCATCTGCTCCTCTGGGTAACTTGGCAGCTGTTAATTGACTAACATTCCCTGAGTTCTGTTGTCACCATCGGTGGTTCTAGAACATAAGAACAAAAAAAGATTGTAAGAATAGCTTTTGTAACTCAAGCTTCCTTTAAATCATAGCGGAAAAAATAACCTATATTGACAAACTGGGAAAAACTAAATACATATTTACACAGTCATAAGTCATTTTAGTTTTCTCTAAGGCTATTACTATGATATATCTAAATATTTTAAATGTATATATAAAGCAAGAGCAATTAAGTAATTTAATATCAACAGAATTTATACTTCAAATGGGGGGGAAAATGGATCATCTCATTTTGTGGTAAGATACACAGATGCTTCCTGTTGCCCTGTCCAGAATGATGTTAACATTAACCTCAGAGGAGGCCGTTAAGCCAGCATTGAGCTAGACAGTAACCATTGTCTCTCTCTATTAAGGAGGAGGGGAAGAATGATGTTACCTAAATTTATGAGCTGCAAACTGAATACTTCATACAATGATCATCGATTATATGATAAGTTATCATTCAATTTCTACAGTTTGTGTCCTTCTCTCTGATATGAAGCTAAGAAAAAAATTGTAGGGAAATAACAGACTCCCGTTTGCATTATTAGAAAGCACATGCAACTGCGCTATGCAGGCCACTTGTCTTTTTTTTTTCCTGTTAGAAGGGAGTTTTTATTTTCTCTGAATCAAACTATCAGAGTAATACATTACTGAGTTCATTTTTGCTTCTCTCTCCTTATCTTGACTTGAGTTCGGAAAACTTGGAAAATGTTAATTCTTGTAAGCTGTCTGAAAGGATTTTGTATATTTATGGTTTTACATGCTGGGCTATTTTTCCTCAGAAATTCTAACATCAAATGTGTGGATTTTTTCTCACACCAACCAAATTTCCAACTTTCAGGACATCAACGGGGTATCCTACAATTCAATTCTGACATTAACGACCCATCATTAGCAGTGGACTTCACAGGTTTTAGAGAGTCCTCAATTACAATGCCATTTGCAAGTATTGGGTCCCCAGGTTACCCACACACACTTCTGTTGGACTTGGCTACAAAGTTAGGGAGTTCCCACGACTTTCCCCCTTTAGTTTGATAATTTGCTACGATGACTCACAGAACTCAGTAGCACTCATATTAATATTTATTGGCTTTTTATAAAAGATATAATTTGGGAACAGCCAAACAAAAGAGATGCAGAGAGCAAGATATTGGCAGGGGTGTTGGAAGCCCCACACCCTCTCCAGGCATACCACCCTTCTAGCACTGTTTTTTTTTGTTTTTTTTTTTTTTTAAAGACGGGGTTTCACCATGTTGGTCAGGCTGGTCTTGAACTCCCGACCTCAGGAGATCCGGCCACCTTGGCTTCCAAAGTGCTTGGATTACAGGCATGAGCCGCCACACCCGGCCACCCTTCTAGCACTTTGATGCGTTCATCAACCCAGAAGCTCTCTGAATCTGTCATTATGTGTTTTTATGGAGGTTTTGTCAAATCAGTATGGTCAATTGACTCAGTCTTCAACCCTTCTCACTTCCCCACATATTGAGGGGATGGGCTGAAAGTTCCAGGCTTCTCATCAAGGCCTGGTCTTTCTAGTGACCAGGCCCCATCCAGCAGCTATCTAGGGCCCCAGCAAGAAATACCTCAGTAGAACAAAAGATGCTTCTATCACCCAGGAAATTCCAAGAGATTAAGGAGCCCTGAATCAGAAACTGGGGACACAGACAAATATTAGGACAAACGACGGTCCTATCATCCCTATCACTCAAGAAATTGCAGTTTTAAGAGCTCTGTGTCAAACACCAGGGACAAAGGCCAAATATATATATAATATAGATATCTTACTATGCCACACGTGCTGACTCCTTACTCTGAAATAAAAGTAGAAAGCAAACACCAAACCAAAAACAAAAAGCCTCCACAATGTACAGGTGTTATGAGGTCCCATCATGATAAATCTATTGCAAATTGGAAATATTGTTAAATCAAAAATGTATTTAATGTACCTCACCCACCAAACATCATAGCTTAGCCTAGCCTACTTTAAATGTGCTCAGAACACTTACAATAATGGCCTACAATTGTGCAGAATCATCAAACACAAAGTTATTTTAAAATGAAGTGTTGGCTGGGCACAGAGGCTCATGCCTATAATCCCATCACTTTTGGATACTGAGGCAGGAAGATCACTTGAGCCCAGAAGTTCAAGACCAGCCTGGGCAACATAGTGAGACCCTGTCTCTACAAAAAAAAAAAAAAATTCTTGCCGGGCGCAGTGGCTCATGCCTGTAATCCCAGCACTTTGGGAGGCCGAGGTGGGTGGATCACGAGGTCAAGAGATCGAGACCATCCTGGTCAACATGGTGAAACCCCGTCTCTACTAAAAATACAAAAAATTAGCTGGGCATTGCGGTGTGTGCCTGTAATCCCAGCTACTCAGGAGGCTGAGGCAGGAGAATTGCCTGAACCCAGGAGGTGGAGGTTGCGGTGAGCCGAGATCGCGCCATTGCACTCCAGCCTGGGTAACAAGAGCAAAACTTCGTCTAAAAAAAAAAAAAAAAAAATCTTAATTAGCCAGGCATGGTGGCGCACTTACGGTCCCACCTACTCAATACTTGGGAGGCTGAGGTGGGAGGATTACTTGAGCCTGGGAGGCCAAGGCTGCAGTGAGCCATGATCTGCACTCAGGCTTGGGCAACAGAGTATGACCCTATCTCAAAACAAAAGCAAAAGCAAAAACAAAGGCCCACATGTATAATAAAGTGTTGAACAGCTCATGTGATTGAGTTCTGTACTGAAAGACAGAATAGTTGTATGGTTACCACAGTAAAGCTGCAAAATACTAAGTCAAATCATAGTAAATCAGGGACCATCTGTACTAAGTTGTCCAATTTGTTTTTTTTTGAGACAGGGTCTTGCTGTTTTCCAGGCTGGAGAACAGTGGAGTGATCCAGCAGTGGCCCAGGGAACAGAACAAGACTCTTGTCTCAAAAAAAAAAAAAAAAAGAAAAGAAAAGAAAAGCTGGCACAGTGGCTCACACCTGTAATGCCAGCACTTTGGGAGGCTGAGGCAGGTGGATCACCTGAGGTCAGAAGTTTGAGACCAGCCTGACCAACATGGTGAAACCCTGTCTCTATGAAAAATACAAAAATTAGCTGGGCATGGCGGTAGGTGCCTGTAATCTCCCAGCTACTCAGGAGGCTGATGCAGGAGACTTACTTGAACCTGGGAGGTGGAGGTTGCAGTGAGCCGAGATCATGCCATTGCACTCCGTCCTGGGCTACAGATCGAGACTCCTTCTCAAAAAAAAAAAAAAAAGAAAAGAAAAAAAGGACAACTTAGTACAGATGGTCCCTGATTTACCATGGTTTGACTTAGAATTTTTCAACTTTACCATGGTAACCATAGAACTATTCTGTCTTTCGGTACAGAACTCAACGAATCACATATTTTTTTTTGACAGAGTCGTGCTCTGTTGTTCAGGCTGGTGTGCAGATCTTGGCTCACTGCAGTCTCCACCTCCCAGGCTCAAGTGATCCTCCCACATCTGCTTCCCAAGCAGTGAGTAGCTGGGATCACAGGTGCAACACCGTGCCTGGCTAGTTTTTTGGTTTTTGTAGAGACAGGGTCTCACTATATTGTCCAGGCTGGTCTCGAGCTCCTGGGCTCAAGCAATCCTCCTGCCAAGTAGCTGGGATTATAGACATGTGCCACCATGCCCAGCATATATTTACTTTCATTAATCTATACTATTGCATCAATATTATTATAATGTTGAAGCATGTTAAATCTTTTTTTTTTTTTTTTTTTGAGACAGAGTCTAAAAAGTGATCCGCCCGCCTCGGCCTCCCAAAGTGCTGAGATTACAGGTGTGAGCCACTGAGCCTGGCTGCATGTTAAATCTTTTGAAGCAGGCCAGGCGCGGCGGCTCACACCTGTACTAGCACTTTGGGAGGCCGAGGTGGGTGGATTGTCTGAGCTCAGGAGTTTGAGACCAGCCTCGGCAACATGGTGAAACCCCGTCTATACTAAAATACAAAAAATTAGCCAGTCATGGCAGTGTGCACCTGTAATCCCAGCTACTCGAGAAGCTGAGACAGGAGAATCACTTGAACCCAAGAGGCTGAGGTTGCAGTGAGCCGAGATAGTACCATTGCACTCCATCTAAAAAAAAAAAAAAAAAAAATTCTTTTGAAGCACACTAACTCTTCCAAAACTTAAACTACCTTAAAAGAAAATAGAATTTTTTTTTTTTTTTTCCTGAGACAGAGTCTTGCTCTGTCGCCCAGGCTGGAATGCAGTGGTGTGATCTCGGCTCACTGCAACCTCCACCTCCTGGGTTCAAGCGATTCTCCTTCCTCAGCCTCTTGAGTAGCTGGGACTACAGGTGTGTGCCATCGTGCCCAGCTAATTTTTTATATTTTTAGTGGAGATGGGTTTTCACTGTGTTAACCAGGGTGGTCTCGATCTCCTGACCTCATGATCCAACCGCCTTGGCCTCTCAAAGTGCTGGAATTACAGGTGAGCCACCACGCCCAGCCAGAAAATAGAATTATTAAAATGAAAACAGTAAGCAGCCTGTTATTATTTAACCTACGAATCTTAAATAGTAATTACACTTTTAAAATTAGACTCATTATTTTTATTTATAAAAATACAGACATATTACAGACACTTTTCATCTTAACAATTGGAAAAAACAAGTACTAGCAAGTGAATTACTTAAGATTACATAGACTAGCCCAATTCTAGAGAGAAATAACTCGTGTATTTTATTGTCATCTCGTTGCTAAGTACAGACATATTCAGATTTCACCAGTTTCCCCCAATGTTCTTTTTCTTTTTTCTTTTGTTTCTTTTCTTTTACTTTATTGTCTTTTCTTTCCTTTTTGGGGGACAGGATCTGACTCTGTTGCCCAGGCTGGAGTGCAGTGGCACAATCACAGCTCACTGCAGCCTTGAACTCCTAGTCACAAGTGATCCTCCTACCTCAGCCTCCCAAGTAATGGGATTGCTGGTTTGCACCACCATACCTGGCTTTTTAAATTATTATTTTTTAGTAGAGATGGGGTCTTGCTGTGTTGCCCAGGCTGCTCTTGAACTCCTTGATTCAAGTGATCCTCTTGCCTCAGCCTCCCAAAGTCCTAGGGTTACAGGCATTAGCTGCATTCGACCTAATGTCTTTTTTCTCTTCCAGGTAGTTAATCTTTCCCATCTCAGCTTCCTGATGTGCTGGGATTACAGGTGTGAGCCACTGGGCCTGGCCACCAGTTGTATAGTTTTCTCTTGCTGTTACAACAAATTACCTCAAGCCTAGCAGCTTACAACAACCCCCGTTTACTATCTCAAATTAGCATCTTCATAGGTTAGATGCCGATCAATGAGTTTATTCGTTTCTACTTGTTGTTCTAACAAATTACCAGAAATTTAGTGGCTTAAAATAAAACAAAGGTTTGTCTTATATTTCAGGAGGACAGAAGTCTGAAATGGGTTATAGTGGGTTCAAATTAAGATCTCAACAAGCCTGCATTCCTTCTGGGGGCTGTGGGGAGAATCCATTCCCTTGCTGTTTCCAGCTTCTAGAAGCTACCTGCATTTCTTGGCTCAGGTTCCCTTTTAAAGCCAACAGCATAGAACCTTCCAGTCTGCCACCTCTGACCCTCCTGCCTCACTCTCATAAGGTTGCTTCTGATTACACTGGGCCCACCCAGATACTCCAGCACCATCTCCCCATTTTAAGATCCTTACTTTAGTTACATCTAAAGAAATCCCTCTTGCCAGGTGAGGTAGCATATTCACAGGTTTAGGGAATTAGAACATGGGCACTTTTGGGAGCCATTATTCTGCCTACCACATGAATATATTTAGACTAATAAGAAAATCAGTTCATATAAATCAGGGAAAGGGAAAATGTTCCTTAAATGACATTATTTCTTTTTACTTTTCCTTCTAGTCTTCTTATCCCAGTGAGTAGCTTTTTTTCCCCCCGAAATGGAGTCTTGCTCTACTGCCCAGGCTGCAATGCAGTGGCACCATCTCAACTCATTGCAACCACTGCCTCCTGGGTTCAAGTGAGTCTCCTGTCTCAGCCTCTGGAGTAGCTGGGATTACAGGCATAAGCCACCATGCCTAGCATTGTTTTTTGTATTTTCTTTTTTATTATTATATTTTTTTAAAGACAGGGTTTCACCATGTTGGTCAGGCTGGTCTTGAACTCCCGACCTCAGGTGATCCGTCCGCCTTGGCCTCCAAAGTGCTTGGATTACAGGCGTGAGCCAACATGCCCTGCCCTTTCGTATTTTCAATAGAGACAAGGTTTCACCACGTTGGCTAGGCTGGTCTCGAACTCTGACCTCAGGTGATCCACCCGCCTTGGCCTCCCAAAGTGCTGGGATTACAGATGTGAGCCACCACGCTCGGCCATGAGAAGCTTTTTAAAAATTTTCAATATATTTGCACATTTATCTAGCTCCATAAAAAGTAATGTCAATAATCTTCCATTGGTAGCCCATTGGCTTTCATTTGTCCTCCAGCAACAGTGAAGAACTCTTGTTAATCCATCTGTCTGTCCTCCTTTGTGTTGATCAAAAACAGCTCAGATTTTTACCAGTTGTAAAAGTGATGGATCATACACAATTGTAAAATCAATGATTATAATTTGCCATGATGCATTACTCTGCTGTCCAGAGAGCTCAGTTTATTTGACCTGTATTCAGATCATTGGTTGGGAATTATATTGCCAGACCTAAATGAAAAAAAGTAAACATTCTCTTCATATTCTTGGCTATAAGTGTGCTATTACTTTTTATTCATTTATTCATTGAACAAATGTTTAGTGAATGTCTGTGCAAGGTACTGCTATAGGTATTGGTGATGAACAGTGAAGTATAAGGTCATGAATCAAAATATGGGGATATTGCTTTTTTTTTTTTTTTGAGACGGAGTTTCGCTCTTGATACCCAGGCTGGAGTGCAATGGCGTGATCTCGGCTCACCGCAACCTCCGCCTCCTGGGTTCAGGCAATTCTCCTGCCTCAGCCTCCTGAGTAGCTGGGATTACAGACACGCGCCACCGTGCCCAGCTAATTTTTTGTATTAGTAGAGACGGGGTTTCACCATGTTGACCAGGATGGTCTCGATCTCTTGACCTCGTGATCCACCCGCCTCGGCCTCCCAAAGTGCTGGGATTACAGGCTTGAGCCACCGCGCCCGGCCCGGGGATATTGCTTTTAATAGCTTAACCTCAGATAATAACTCAAGTACAATCTCACATTTATATACTTACTTTCTTCTTTTTTGTTTTTGAGACAGTCTCGCTCTGTTGGCCAGGTTGGAGTGCAATGGCACTATCTGGGTTCACTGCAGCCTCTGCCTCCCAGTTCAAGTGATTCTCCTGCCTCAGCCTCCTGAGTAGCTGGGACCACAGGCTTGCAGCACCATGTCCAGCTAATTTTTGTATTTTCAGTAGAGACAGGATTTCACCATGTTGGCCAGGCTGGTTTTAAACTTCTGACCTCAGGTGATCCCCCTGCCTTGGCCTCCCCAAAGTACTGGGATTACAGGTGTGAGCCTCCATACCCAGCCGGAAGAATTTTTTTTTAAGTGTAATATAGTAAAAACAACTAACATTTATTAAGCACTTACTCCTGCCCAGAGCTTTACACAGATTATTTCGTCTTCCCAACAACTCCATGAGGCAGGTGTTATTATCAACATCCCCATGTCATAGGTAATAATAATAGAGATGATATAGCTGGTGAGTGGTAGAACCAGAATTTAAATCTGGGGAACTGATCTCATCACTTCCTCCCTTAACACATACATCAGTGTGTACAGTATCTCACTGTGTTGCCACTCAGTAGTGTTGGATATAATGATTGCCAAAAATCCTGCTCATAGCTTGATCATGTTTCCCAATTTTGAAATAACATTGAAAAACACTGAAAAACTATAACCTTAATGGGTAGTAAAACATGCAAGAATGGAAATTTCAGAAAGAGCCTAAGTGCTATACAACTTAGTAAATCAAAGTCCTGTTGAACATATATACAATAACTAGCACCCAGGACACTCAAGTTCATCATTGCTGCTGTTGAAATAGCCTCTTTAATTTGATGGCATTTGACTCAGGGAGAATGCAGCTTCAGCACAGTTATTCAGAATAAGGTAACTATATTCTAGTGCCTGTTTTGCCATTAGCAATTACTTTCCCACAATTGAGAAAGACTGCTGTCAGTTTAGTTATTATTTTTCCAGTTCTTAGAAAATTCCTGGAAGAAAATACTTGGCTAAATAAATTTTGGCTGCCTAGTGATGATTCTTTCTTTTTTATGTTCTGTTTTGAGATCGAGTCTTGCTCTTGTCGCCCAGGCTGAAATGCAATGGCGTAATCTCGGCTCACTACAACCTCCGCCTCCCGGTTCAAGCAATTCTCCTGCCTCAGCCTCCTGAGTAGCTGGGATTACAGGTGCCCACCACCATCCCTGGCTAATTTTTGTATTTTTAGTAGAGACGATGTTTAGCCATGTTGGCTAGGATGGTCTGAAACTCCTGACCTCATGATCTACCCGCCTTGGCCTCCCAAAGTGCTGGGATTACAGGCATGAGCCACCGTGCCTGGCCTTTTTTTTTTTTTTTAAGATGGATTTTCATTCTTGTTTGAATGAAAATCAAACAAGGCTGGAGTGCAATGGCATGACCTCGGCTCACTGCAACCTCTGCCTCCCGGGTTCAAGTGATCTCCGGCTTCAGCCTCCCAAGTAGCTGGGATTACAGGTGCCTGCCACCATACCCAGATAAGTTTTTGTATTTTTAGTAGAGATGGGGTGTCTCGAACTTTTGACCTCAGGTGATCTGCCCGCCTCAGCCTGTCAAAGTGCTGATTACAGGTGTGAGCCACTGTGCCCAGCCACACACCCGGCTAATTTAAAAATTTTTTGTAGTGACAGGGTCTCACTATTTTGCCCAGGCTGGTCTCAAACTCCTAGCCTCAAGTATCTTCCCACCTTGGCCCCCCAGAGTGTTAGGATTACAGGCACATGCCACCGTGCCTAGTCCTAGATTCTTGAAAGTATATTCTATTAATACCTAATTAGAAAGGTTTTCATATTTGCTTAATTTCTCTATTTGAGTACTTAAATATTTCCTTTTTTTTTTTTTTTTTTTGAGACGGAGTTTCGCTAGTTACCCAGGCTGGAGTGCAATGGCGCGATCTCAGCTCACCGCAACCTCCGCCTCCTGGGTTCAGGCAATTCTCCTGTCTCAGCCTCCTGAGTAGCTGGGATTACAGGCACGCACCACCATGCTCAACTAATTTTTTGTATTTTTAGTAGAGATGGGGTTTCACCATGTTGACCAGGATGGTCTCGATCTCTTGACCTCGTGATCCACCCACCTCGACCTCCCTAAGTGCTGGGATTACAGGCGTGAGCCACCGCGCCCGGTCTTAAATATTTCATTCATAGAAGTATGTGATGCTTTCTAATCCAGGACACTCAAGTCTATAATATTTCCATGATAAAGTTCATGGAGTTTCCCAACCCTACAAAAAAAAAAAAAAAAAAAAAAAAAAAAAAAAAAAAGGTTGTGCGTGGTGACTCATGCCTGTAATTCCAGCACTTTGGGAGGCTGAGGTGGGTGGATTACCAGATCAAGAGTTGAAGACCAGCCTGGCCAAGATGGTGAAACCCGGTCTCTACTAAAAATACAAAAATTAGCTGGGTGTGGTGGTGGGCACCTGTAATCCCAGCTACTTGGGATGCCAAAGCAGAGAACTGCTTGAACCCAGGAGGCGGAGGTTGCAGTGAGCTATTGTACCACTGCACTCCAGCCTGGGCAACAGAACAAGACTCCCTCCAGCTCAAAAAAAAAAAAAAAAAAAAAAAAAGGCGGTCCAGGCACAATGGCTTATGCCTGTAATCCTAGCACTTTGAGAGGCTGAGGTGGAAGGATTGCTTGAGCTGATTTCAAGACCTGGGCAACATAGCAAGATCCTGTCTCTACAAAAGATACAAAAATTAGCCAGCTGTGGAGGTATGCACCTGTAGTCCCAGCTGCTTGGGAGGCTGAGGTGGGAGAATCACTTGAGCCCGAAATGTTCAGGCTGCAATGCCCCACTGCAGTTCAGCATGGACAACAGAGTGAGGCCCTGTTTATAATAAAAAAGGCTGGCTAAGTGCAGGGGTTTATGCCTATAATCCCAGCACTTTGGGAGGCTTAAGGTGGGAGGATTGCTTGAGCCCAGGAGTTCAAGACCAGCCTGGGCAACATAGTGAGATCCTACCTCTATTTTATTTTTTTAAAAGCCAGCTAAGTTGGAAGGGAAACAATTATTTCAATTTACATCCACAATTGTACAAGTATTTTAAATATGGATACAGTTAACAAGAAGGAATATTATGCAAGATAATAAAAAGTGTTGGAATAAAATAGAAGATAATGTAAGAAATGTGACTTATGTAGTCCGGTAAAATATAGTCTAAAGTACATTCAAAATATGTTTAGATTTATTATAATTTGAAAGTAAGTTTTGTCACAATAGGTATGACTACACACAACAAATTTCTTTTCTCTTTTGGAGACGGAATCTCACTGTCGCCCAGGCTGGAGTGTACTGGCATGATATTGGCTCACTGCAAGCTCTGCCTCTTGGGTTCAAGCAATTCTCCTTCTTCAGCCTCCTGAGTAGTTGGGATTACAGGCACCTCACTATGGCCAGCTAATTTTTTTTTTTTAGACGGAGTTTCGCTCCCATTACCCAGGCTGGAGTGCAATGGCGCAATCTTGGCTCACCGCAACCTCCGCCTCCAGGGTTCAAGCAATTCTCCTGCCTCAGCCTCCCGAGTAGCTGGGACTACAGGCGTGTGCCACCATGCCCAGCTAATTTTTTGTATTTTTAGTAGAGATGGGGTTTCACCATGTTGACCAGGATGGTCTCGATCTCTTGACCTCGTGATCCACCTGCCTCGGCCTCCCAAAGTGCTGGGATTATAGGCGTGAGCCACCACGCCCTGCCTGGCCAGTTAATTTTTGTATTTTTAGTAGAGATGGGATTTCACTACATTGGCCAGGCTGATCTCAAACTCCTGACCTCAGGTGATCCACCCACCTCAACCTCCCAAAGTGCTGAGATGACAGGCATGAGCCACCGCACCCAGCCACATGACTAATTTCTACTAAACTGCTAATCATTTGGAAGTGATTTTGATATACTGGGTCTCTATCAACAAATTTAAAGAAATAGAAGATAGTGTCCTGAAGAACCAATAAATTGCACAGTATAATAAAAGGAAATGGTTACTAGTTGATAACAGAGCAAATCCCACTCGGATTATGGGAATGTGAGTGGCTACCAAGCTTACATGAATCACCAAGATGGTGAACAAATAGGAATGGTTAATGATTATAGTTGCCTTGCCAGAAGAAGAAAATTTTAAGGCATGATACGATAATTGCATTTAAGAAAATAACTGGGCCAGGTGCGGTGGCTCATGCTTGTAATCCCAGCACTTTGGGAGGCCGAGGCAGGCGAATCATGAGGTCAGGAGTTTGAGGCCAGCCTGGCCAACACAGTGAAATCTCGTCTCTACTAAAAATACAAAAAGTAGCTGGGCATGGTGGTGGGTGCCTGTAATCCCAGCTACTCAGGAGGCTGAGGCAGGAGAATCACTTGAAAACCATGGAGGCGGAGGTTGCAGTGAGTTGAGATCGCACCAGAATGTCTCAAACAACAACAACAACAAAACAGAATATAACTTATTAATCAAACCTGCTTAGTAAAGAAGTTCTAATTGACAGTGAATTTTTCACTTGGATGGGAGAGAAAATGGTGACCAATACCTTTGATGTATTAGTTTGATGGGAGGGGGTAGTTCAGGGGAAAAAAGACACTCAGGGAAAGAACTATGGGCCCAATAGAAAATTGATATTTGGAATCTTTTTGGTCACTAAATAAGCTAGATTGCATCAGAGACTCTAGCAAAGACAATAATTTCTCAGACGTTTATTGTGTGTGACCATGCTGAATCAGAGGGTGCATCAACCCCACTCTGGGTGGAAAGTGCTCAGAAGGAGAGAGGAATGATCTCTTCCTAGCTTAAGAGGACCTATTTAGTAAAATTCCTTGCCTAGAACCCTAACCAGTATCTTGATGCCTGGGAAAAATTAACTACTACCCCCAGGAGGAAGCAGTTGACTTCCTTTACTCAACAGTAAGGATGAGGCATAATAATTAGGCTTAACATCAGAAAGGTCACATTCAAAAGCATGTTGAATACTGCCCAGGGTACAATACTGAGTAGGCACAGTCCTTGCTTAGTAACCTGAATTGTAAAGCTATAAAGGATTGCAGGTCACTGTATTAGAAGCATAAAAGCACCTATGATCTCTCTGGTGGTTTGCTTAGCAGAAAGGTTTCTGCCCCTTTTTAGGGTGTTTTTCATTTTCTGAAAATTGCTATTCTTATATATGTAATTACTGAATTAAACCACAAAGATGACTAGAAGAACCAATTCCTACCAAAAAAAAAAAATAAGTGGAATAAGATGTGGATTCTCAAGACCCAAATATATATATATTTGGGTCTTGAGAAAAAATATATATTTTTTTGTTTTCTTTTTTTGAGACAGAATCTTGCTCTGTCACCTAGGCTGGAGTGCAGTGGTGCAATCTTGGCTCACTGCAACCTCTGCCTCCCAGGTTCAAGTGATTCTCCTGCTTCAGCCTCCTGATTAGCTAGGACTACAGGCATGTGCCACCATGCCCGTCTAATTTTTTGTATTTTTTAGGAGAGACAGGGTTTCACCATGTTGGCCAGGCTGGTCTCGAACTCCTCGGCCTCCCAAAGTGCTGGGATTACAGGCACGAGCCACTGCGCCCGGCCTTTTACTTTTTAATCAACTTAAATTTTTGGTTTTCCTACAGATTCTTCATTGAAACAATATGGTGTTTAAAAACAATTATAAAGCAATATATTGTAAATTCTTTCAAACGTTCAAATGACCAAGGTATAACATTCATTTTCTTATGCTATACTACATTAGTTGATCCAGAGGTACTCACAATTAAGTTTTTATTGTATCTGCTGAGATACTTTCCATACATATACACACACATATATATACACACACATTATACACTTATGTCCTTAATACATCCTGAAGCTCTTTCCATATCAGCATGTTGAGATATAGCTCATGAAACCTCTGCATGTTTCATTTTATGATCATACAAAAAAACGTTTAAGCAGTTCCCTATTGGATATTTAAATATTTTTGTTTCGTCTGACAAACATTGCAAATATACATCCTTTGTCTCACAATGAATCATGCCTTGAGTCTCACTCATATTTGATTCAGATGAGACTTTGGACTTTGACTTTAAAGTTGATGCTGGAATAGTTAAGACTTTTTGGGGGCTATTGGGATGGAATGAATTTATTTCGCATGTGAGGACATGAATCTGGGGAGCCCAAGGTGTGGAATGCTATGTTTAGATTGTGTTGTTTCCAAAATTCATGTGTTGAAACCTTAATCCCAATGCAACAGGGTTGGGAGGCAGGGCCTTTTGGAAAATGATTAGGTCACAGGGCTCTGCCCTCGTATTTGACTGATGCCATTATAAAAAGAACTTGTGGGAGCATGTCAGCTCTCTCTTGCTCTTCCATCTTCTGCCATGGGAGGACAGCAAGAAGACCCGTGCTAGATGCTGGCACCTTGATCATGGACTTCCTGGCCTCCAGAATTCTAAGAAGTAAATTTCTTTATAAATTACCCAGTCTGGGCCTGGTGGGTCTCTTTAGGCTCACATCTGTAATTTCAAAACTTTGGGAGGTGAAGATGGGAGAAGTGTCTGAGCCCAGGGGTTCAAGACCAGCCTGGGCAACATAGTGAGACCCATCTCTATAAAAAAAACTTTTAAAAATTGGCCAAGTGCAGTGGGTTATGCCTGTAATCCCAGCACTTTGGGAGGTTGAGGCAGGCAGAGCATGAGGTCAGGAGTTCGAGACCAGCTTGGCCAACATGGTGAAACCGTCTCTACTAAAAATACAAAAATAAGCTGGAGGCCAGCACAGTAGCTCACGCCTATAATCCCAGCATTTTGGGAGGCCAAGGCAAGTGGATCACTTGAGGTCAGGAGTTTGAGACCAGCCTGGCCAACATGGTGAAACCCCATCTCTACTAAAAATACAAAAATTAGCCAGGCGTGGTAGGGGGCACCTGTAATCCCAGCTACTTGGGAGGCTGAGGCACAAGAATCACTTGAACCTGGGAGGCAGAGGTTGCAGTGAGCTGGGAGCAGTCCACTGCACTCCAGCCTGGGCAATACAGTGAGACCTATCTTAAAAAAAACAAAAAAACAAAAATAAGTTGGGCATGGTGGTACATGCCTATAATCCTAGCTACTCAGGAGGCTGAGGCAGGAGAATTGCTTGAACCCAGGAGGTAGAGGTTGCAGTGAGCCTAGATCATGCCACTGCACTCCAGCCTGGGCAATGAGAGCAAGACTCTGTATCAAAAAAAAAAAAAAAAAAAAGGTTATATTCTGTGAAAGGATGAGAACCAAGTAGACTATCAACTTTTTAAAATTAGTGGGGCATGGTGGCTCAAACCTGTAGTTCCAGCTGTTCAGGAGGCTGAGGCAGGAGGATTGATCGAGGGAGTTTGAGGCTACAGTGAGCTGTGATCATGCCACTGAATCCTGGACTGGATGACAGAGTGAGACCCTGCCTCAATCAATAAATAAATCAGTCAATCAGTCACCCAGTCTGTGGTATTCTGTTTTAACAGCAGCAACAAAGACAACTAGCCATGGTCACTGTGTTATATACATACCTCTATTAGAATATGTTATGACATTACTATAATTGATGCCTAAGTATCTTTTAGTATACTGTTAGCTTCTTCAGGATATGAGTTAAATTATATTTGTTTTGTAGTCTTGGGTAAATAATGTACTTGACACACAGTAGATACTCTGCAAATGTTTAATAGATGTTGGAGTTGAATTTCAGGCTTTGTAATGTCACAGAAACAGGAGTCATAAGAGCTGATCCAAACCCAAGATCTGCCCCTACCTTGCCTCTTATTCTTTCTGGCCTCCATTTCCACAATTATAAAATTGTGGATCTCAGCTCACTGCATCCTCCGCCTCCTGGGTTCAAGCAATTCAGCAGAAGAAATTTCTAAGCAGCAAAGCATTCAAGATGTGGCCTAGCTAATGCTAGTGGCCTACAATCAGATACAAAGAAATAATTTAAAGTTGTAACTTATATTTAAAAGGGAAGCACAGCATGTAAGTTTGGAAAATTCACAGGCTAGTCATGTGGCACAGAAGGAAAAAGCACTTTTAGGAGAGGAATACAAGCAGGCTACAGGAATATAGTTGCCCATGCTAGACTCAAACTTATTGGCTCAAGCAATCCTTATTCCTTAGCCTCCCGAGTAGCCGGGGTTATAGGCTTGTGCCATCATGCTCAACTATTCACCTTATATTGCTGTCCAAAATGTTTTTATTTGAGGCAACCTGGGATAGTGAAATTACTTCTAATAATTAAACACTCTTGCCATTAGTATCTAGTTGTGTAACCATAGATAAAGTTATTTAATATTTCTTGAGTCTCAATACCTACCATTAGCAGAGATTTAGTGAAGATGAGCCATAATGTATTTAAAGCTTTAATGGCACTTATTTAGAAGGTCCTCAGGAAATTGTATTATTCTTCCAAGATCTTTCTAAATTGCCTTATTCACCTAAAGAGACTTGACCTTGAGCCTTTGTAGACTTTCTCATTGGTGACTCCTTCATTGCTTAGAATGTCATGATTCCACCGGCCAGGTTATTCTCATCTACACGTATTTTTCTTACATCTGAGGACTCAGTCTGTTTTTCTCTAGCAATTATCTTCAATGTTTGTGCTTACAATAACCTTACTATTTGGCATTATGACACTAATATGTGCCCATGAGACAGACTGAGCACTACTTATCCCAGATAAGGTATTTTTTAGAGATTATGATTGTTCACCATAAGCTGCCCATCAGGTAGCCCAAGGATCCTGGATCAACTTAGCCATATATCATCTTTTCTATCTGAATGCAGTATTCTCTTACCCACCATATAAGGTCTACACATATTCACTAAGAGTATTATATAAAATAAAAAACTGGGACTAGGTCTCCTCAAGGTAAGCACAGTGCTAAGGGTAAGAGATGGGAAGTTTGTTTTAAGTTCAAACACTTGAGGCAAGAATTTATACAATTTCAGGCAACTGGGCATTTTAAGCAAACTACACAACTTCATGATATATCACTGAGGAGGATAAAATAAACAGTTCTAAAAGCTGGTACAGGTGACAAATTTTGTGTAATTTTAAGTTTTAAATTTTTTTTGTAGAGACAGGATCTTGCTATGTTTCCAGGCTGGTCTTAAACTCCTGGCCTCAACTGATCCTCCTGCCCTGAACCCCCAAAATGCTGGGCTTACAGACGTGAACCACTGCACCTGCTGTTTTTTTTTTTTTTTAGACAGAGTCTCACTCCATCACCAGGCGTCAGGCTGGAGTGCAGTGGCGTGACCTCGGCTCACTGCAACCTCCTCCTCCCGGGTTCAAGCAATTCTCCTGCCTCAGCCTCCTGAGTAGCTGGGACTACAGGCGCGCACCACCATGCCCAGCTAATTTTTTTGTATTTTTAGTAGAGATGGGGTTTCACCATGTTGGCCAGGATGGTCTCGATCTCTTGACCTCGTGATTCGCCCGCCTTAGCCTCCCAACGCGCTGGGATTACAGGCGTGAGCCTGTAATTACATGCCCGGCCTGCACTTGCTGTTTTTAAAGACATTGTGACATCAGCCTGGCCAACCCTGTCTTCACCAAACCCCGACTCTACCAAAAATACAAAATTAGCCAGGTGTAGTGGCACATGGCTATAGGAGGATTGTCTGAACCCAGGAGGCGGAGGTTGCAGTGAAATGAGATTGTGCCACTACACTCCAGCCTGGGCAAAAAAGAGTGAAACTCTGTCTCAAAAAAAAAAGCAAAAATTAACCAGGTATGATGGAGTGTGTTTGTAATCCCAGCTACTGGGGAGGGTGAGGCAAGAGAATCAACTGAACCAGGGAGGTGGAGGTTGCAGTGAGCTAAGATCGTGCCACTGTACTCCAGCCTGGGTGACAGAGCAAGACTCCATGTCAAAAAAAAAGAAAAGAAAAAAAAGAAATAAAGGAAAAGCGTATCCTATACTTGGGCTGAGTCTTTAGTGAAAACAGAAAATAATAACAAAACAAAAAAATTGTGAACATAGTTTTTTGTTTGTTGTTTTGAGACAAAGTCTTGCTCTGTTGCCCAGGTTGGAATGCAGTGGTGCAGTCAAGGCTCACTGCAGCCTCAAACTTCCTGGGCTCAGGTGATCCTTCCACTTCAGCCTATAGGCGTGCACCACCACGCCCAGCTAATTTTTGTAATTTTTTGTAGAGATGGGGTTTTGCTACATTGCCCAGACTGGTCTGCAACTTCTGCGATCAAGCGACCCCCAAAATTTGGACTCCCAAAGTGCTGGGATTACAGGTGTGAGCCACCACACCTGGTCTTTGATTAGAAAAAAAGAAAACAAAGAAAACAAAAACCAAAAAACTTTATCTACCTTTAATTATCTTCTAAGTTACCTAAGATTTTTACTGCCTTTTTTTTTTTTTAATTCTCAGTGATCCTTATTCTGATTCCTTTCTGTTTTGACAATTAAAAATTATGAAAGCTGGTAGTTTTGTCTCCTATTACTGGAATAATTTAGTTGATTTAATGCTACAGATGGTGTTAGGATAATGAATACGGAACATCAATGCGAATCTAAATTGTATCTTGAGACCTCTCTTATTACAAAAGTGTGCATACATGTATAACTTATACACAAAAAAGCCACATAAATCACCATGATATTATAAAAGGAGATTGAAGAGAAAATAGAAAAATGTGTTAACCATTAAACTCAATATTAATTCTTAGAAGTAACAACCTATGGAATCTGCATTAATGAGAGGAAATGATATGTTGCAGTCAAGAACAATGGGCTTTGGAGTGAATAAGAAATATGTTTGTGTCTTTTGCTGTGTGGCCTTGGGCAAGCTATTTAATATACCCAGGCTTCAGTCTTAATCTGTAAAATGAGATAACAATACCACCTCATAGGGTTGTAGTAAGAACAAAAGATAATGCATGTAAAACCAGAGTGCTTAGCACACATAATAAAGCTAAATAATCATTAGCCATTGTTATTATAATCATTAATTATAATTATCCCAGATACATATCTGAGCATGATTATATACTTTTCCTGTTTACCCAGCTGGACAAAGTATTTAAATCTAGCACTAGAAAAAAGTGGGCTTTAATTGAAACTCTTCACTTCATCCATTTTATAGACATAAATGATTTACGAAGATAAACAACCCATACTTTAACAATTTCTTTATATTTGTCACAAAGGTTATCAATGCTTTTAAGAGCATATGCATAAAGTTTTATTATTTAACGTTACACACGATGCATGTTTTTGAAACTGCAAAGTTGATAATATCATTTTCAAATAGGCATAGCATAACCTTAAATATTACATGATTCAGGCTTTCTTTTTTTTTTAACAAAGAAATAAACCTGTAAGGGATTACTCCACTATAGTTGTCCATTAATTATTTGTGGCAAAACTGGGCTCCTAGGAAATGCTTCAGCATATGGATGGTTCCTCGACTGCCTGGGCACCCTCTGTGACAGCTTTGACACATTTGGCCATTGTCTGTGAGGCTCTGCTAATTGAATCTGAAAGATATTAAGAAAACGTCATTTTGATAATACAACTTTTTAAAAAGCACATAGTGAAACTTTAATGCTGCACGTATTTAGGAGGAAAAAAGATTATAAGGCCCTATCCAAGTATATATAATTATATGTAACCAACAGAGTCCAACGACAAACCCCTTACTGGCCAAATGCTTTATTATTCATTTTTTTTGAGACGGAGTCTTACTCTTGTTGCCCAGGCTGGAGTGCAATGGCAAAATCTAGACTCAACGAAACCTCCTCTTCTCAGGTTCAAGCAATTCTCCTGCCTCAGCCCCCTGAGTAGCTGAGATGACAGGCATGCACCACCTCGACTGGCTGATTTTGTATTTTTAGTAGAGACGGGGTTTCTCCATGCTGGTCAGGCTGGTCTCGAACTCCTGACCTCAGGTGATCCGCCGCCTTGGCCTCCCAGTGCTGGGATTATAGGTGTGAGCCATTGTGCCTGGCCCAAATGCTTTCAATTAATAATCAAGTAACTATAGAACAGCTAGACAGTGCAGCAGCCATTAAAAAATTATAAAAAAGGGCTACACACATATAAATAGTAATAATTACATATAAATAACAATATATAATTATTAACATAATATTATATATGTATATTATATATGTGTGTGTCCCTGGAGGAAGAGTGATTAAAATGTTAAAAATAATTATAGTTATTTCTTGGTAGTAGGAATGTAGTGACTTAAAAAAAAAAAAAAAAGACAAACTTATTTTAGGTTCAGGGGTACATGTGAAGGATTTTTACACAGGTAAACTCATGTCATGGGGATTTGTTGTACAGAACATTTCATCACCCAGGAATTAAGCCCAGTACCCAAGACTTGTCTTTTCTGCACTTCTCCTTCCTCGCACCCTCCATCCTCAAGTAGACTACGGTGTCTGTTGTTTCCTTCTTTGTGTTCATAAGTTCTTAGATAAATACTGTAGAAGTGATTTTTCGTTGTGCTTTTGAGCACAGGCACTATTTTACAACGAAGGTAACTTATTATCTAACTAAAATATCTATTAATAATCTTACAAACTATATCAAAAAATTAAAATAGACTCCTATGTACTTTTAGATAGTTAAAATAATCTGTCAACTATTAAGTACCTCATAACCTAGATGTTATATCAACTGTTCTAAGAATCTGCAATAAAGAAGTTTCAGTTTTTCTGCATTCTTAAAAACATTCCTAACAACTTACATCAGAAGCACTGTTTAACATGTTTCACATTTAAATGTTTTGATTCTTCTACCTATAATTCTCAGAAAAACCTTCAGTTATTTGTCACTTTGGAAATTCTCCCTAAATTGCCATACAGTGACATTCCTTACAACAATAAAATTTTATGTTTAAAATCTATTAATTGTTTGGATTTTCAAACTTTGCTCACATTTCAGAAACAACAAAAAAAATTAGAGTGTAATCAGAAAATAAGTTAATGTTACCTTCAATGTTTGAAAACCGTCAAAGATTAAGAATTGCAAACACTACCAATCACAAATTGGAACTATAATACTAAATGAGGTGTTCTGATTACTTCTTACCTCTCATATTTGGCAGTCATGTTGACAATTACTTACCTGTCATGTAAAAGTCTTTTATAGTTAGCTGAGGTGGAACAAGTGGGTCAGCAAGAAGCTGCTGATTCACCAGCTGCACAAAAAAGAAGAGATCAACAATAATATGGAAAACTAGTAGTGTTAAACCAGTAGATATACCATTATGAAAACCGCTCATAAGCGAGCTGTTACCTTTGAGAGCTCATTTGCTTGCTGGAAGTAATTAGCCCCTTCGATATCATCATATCGAACAAGATTAGGAGAGACTTCTTCCAATCTGTTCCTTACTTGATCCAGAGTATCATATGGAAGAGTTATCCCCGCAATCTACATGTCAGGTTCCCAAAAACAACAAAAAGCGGCACTACTGAAAAACCTATTGGTGTAGCCATACATTTATGAAGAAACAGTTAAGCAGAGAACACAAATATCAAAAATTCCAATTCATAAACAGCTGTCAGTACATTAGTGACTCTATGAAATGATTCAAGAGACAATACTATGCTAAATCCAAATGTTTCTGCTAACAATACACAAAGTTTACAATGTATCATTATTTTAAAAGTCAGGATGCTTACGTTTACATCAATAAAGAGCTAACAGACATATTTTCAGGCAAAAGACAAGTCAACAATTTTCAACAATAAAAGCACCAATTTCAGGCCTAGTGCACTGGCTCACACCTGTAAATCCGGCACTTTGGGAGAAAGAGGTGGAAAAATCGCTTGAGGGCAGGAATTGGAGACCAGCCTGGCCAACATGGTGAAACCCCATCTCTACTAAAAATACAAACATTAGCTGCGCTTGTTGGTACATGCCTGTAATCCTAGCTACTCGGGAGGCTGAGGCATGAGAACCGCTTGAGCCTGGGAGATGAAGGTTGCAGTAAGCTGAGATAATTTCACTGCACTCCAGCCTGGGCAACAGAGGGAAACTCTGTCTCAAAGATAAATAAATAAAATAATAAAAGCACCAATTTCAAATTAATTAATTAATTAATTAATTCGACAGAGTCTTGCTCTGTCACCAGGCTGGAGCACAGTGGCTTGATCTCCGCCCACTAGAACCTCTGCCTCCCAGGTTCAATCGATTCTCCTGCCTCAGCCTCCCTAGTAGCTGGGATTACAGGTGTACATTACCACACCCAATTAATTTTTGTATTTTTAGTAGAGATGGGGTTTCACTGTGTTGGCCAGGATGGTCTTGCTCTCTTGACCTCGTGATCTGCCGGCCTCTGCCTCCCAAAATGCTTACAAAAGGATTATAGGCGTGAGACACTAATTCCCCGCAAATTCCTTTAAGAGACAGGGTCTTCCTCTATCCCTCAGACTGGAGTGCAGTGGTGCAATCAGAGTTCACTGTAACCTTGAATTACTGTTTCTGAATACATGTTTCCTATAGAAATTATTTAAATCATCTCTGCATTTCAAATTGGCATCTTCCTTGACTCTGAAAATCATTCTAATAGGCTAAAATGTCAAATATCCCGTTAGCAGCATCACTAAGAAATGCCTCAGAAATTATACCTCAGAGAGTGCTCTTATAATTTTCCAGTCTTCTCTTGCCAAGCCAGGAGGTGTCACTGCTACTTTAGTCTGCTGAGCTCTACCCTCAGTGTTGACATATGTAGCAGACTTCTCTGTGTAAGCAGCTCCTGGGAGAATAACATCAGCTATGGGAGCCCCAACATCACCATGATGTCCTGTACAAAGATGGAAAATGGCAAACCACATTTTTATTAAACACTGATTTTCTACTGTACATGAAAGACAATATATATCATTTTAAATCCCATTTTGTAAAGTCACAAAAGTTTTTAAAATTAAAATAAAGCAGTGAAGTAATATATATTAAAGTCCATCTCACCCCTAATTCAACTCCCTTCCCAAAGAAAATTAACGCTAAAGCATTTGGGCTGGGCACGGTGGTTCACGCCTGTAATCCCAGCAGTTTGGGAGGTTGAGGCAGGTGGATGACTTGAGACCAGGAGCTTGTGACCAGCCTGGTCAACGTGGAAAACTTCATCACTACTAAAAATAAAAGAAATATAAACGAATGTGGTGGTGTGTGCCTGGAATTCCAGCTACTCAGGAGGCTAGGGCCTAAGAATCGTTTGAGCCCATGAGGAAGAGGCTGCAGTGAGCCGAGATCACACTGCTGCACTCCACCCTGGGTGACAGAGTGAGACTCTGTCTCAAAAAAATTTTTTTCAGCCTGGCATAGTGGCTCATGCCTGCAATCCCAGCACTTTGGGAGGCCGAGGTGGGTGGATCATGAGGTCAAGAGATCAAGACCATCCTGGCCAATATGGTAAAACCCTGTCTCTTCTTAAAAATACAAAAAATTAGCTGGGTGTTGTGGGGCATGCATGTAGTCCCAGATACTTGGGAGGCTAAGGCAGGAGGATTGCTTGAACCCAGGAGGTGGAGGTTGCAGTGAGCCGAGATCGTGTCACCGCACTCCAGCCTGGCGACAAAGCAAGACTCCGTCTCATAAAAATTTTTTTTTTAAATTAAAAAAAAAAGTATTTTTGGCCAGGCACGGTGGCTCACACCTGTAATCCCAGCACTTTGGGAGGCAGAGGCAGGTGGATCACGAGGTCAAGAGATCAAGACCATCCCGGCCAACATGGTGAAATCCCGTCTCTAATAAAAATACAAAAATTAGCCAGGCGTTTAGCACGTGCCTGTAATTCCAGCTACTCGAGAAGCTGAGGTGGAAGAATCACTTGAATCCGGGAGGTGGAGGTTGCAGTGAGCGGGGACTGCGCCACTCTGCTCCAGCCTGGCGAGAGAGCAAGACTCCATCTCAAAAAAAAAAAAGTATTTTCTGGGCCGGGTGCAGTGGCTCACGGCTGTAAACCCAGCACTTCGGGAGGCCAAGGCGGATGGATCACGAGGTCAAGAGATCGAGACCATCCTGGTCAACATGGTGAAACTCCATCTCTACTAAAAATACAAAAAATTAGCTGGGCATGGTGGCACGTGCCTGTAATCCCAGCTACTCAGGAGGCTGAGGCAGGAGAATTGCCTGAACCCAGGAGGTGGAGGTTGCGGTGAGCCAAGATCGCGCCATTGCACTCCAGCCTGGGTAACAAGAGCCTCCGTCTCAAAAAAAAAAAAAAGTATTTTCTCAGACTATTTTATGCAAATACAAGTAAGTGTAATATCATACACACATATAAAATGGGCCAATAAGTATATTTATGCTTACAAACTAGAAATGCTTGCAAAGTAGAACTGCTCAGATGTACCAGTTTGTGAAATTTGGTAAAGCAGACTGAAATAGGGGAAGATGCAAAGACAGGAATACGACAGTAGTTAATACTGAAAAAGGCATAATCGAAAAATTACAGAAAAATTCAGAAATACTATCACCAATTAATAACAAAACTGGTAGAAGAAAAAAGTTATTCAGAAAAGAAGACCTTTAGAAACATCTGAATCAAGTGTAAGAAGTGGTAGAATAGGCCAGATGCAGTGGCTCATGCCTGTAATCCCAGCACTTAGGGAGGCAGAGGCGGGCGGATTACCTCAGGTCGGGAGCTGGAGACCAGCCTGACCAACATGGAGAAACCCCGTCTCTACTAAAAACATAAAAAATAGGCTGGGTGTAGTAGCGCATCCCTGTAATCCCAGCTACTTGGGAGGCTAAGGCAGGAGAATTGCTTGAACCTGGGAGGTGGAGATTGCAGTGAGTAAGATTGTGTCGTTGCACTCCAGCCTGGGCAACAAAAGTAAAACCTCTGTCTCACAAAATAAAGAAAGTCGTAGAATAATATATATAGTTTAATATAATTTGTGCACATTTGTATATGCGTACAAAGATGTTATGAAGTACGCATACCAAAACTGTCATTAATGATTATCTCTGGAAAGGACTAGGAATAGGATTTTAGTTTATTTATGTTACTATTTTATTAAAAAATAACATTTTTTATTGCTCAGTCACCCAGGCTAGAGTGCAGTGGTGTGATCATGGCTCACTGTAGCTTCAGCCTCCTGGGCTCAAGTGATCCTCCCCACCTCGGTCTCCCAAGTAGCTGGGATCACTGACATGCAGCACCACGCCTAGCTAATTTTTAATTTTTTTGTAGAAACAGGGTCTCCCTATGTTGCCCAGATTGGTCTAGAACTCCTAGGCTCAACAAATCCTCCTGCCTCAGCCTCTTAAAGTGCTGGGATTACAGCATAAGTACAGCATCCAAGGAACAGGATTTAGTTCATATATTTTGGTTTAACTTTTTTTTTTTTTTTTTTTTTTCCCTCAGACGAAGTTTCGCTCTTGTTGCTCTGGCTGGAGTGCAATGGCATGATCTTGGCTTACTGCAACCTCTGCCTCCTAGGTTCAAGCAATTCTCCTGTCTCAGTCTCCTAAGTAGCTGGGATTACAGGTGCCCACCACCATGCCCAGTTAAATTTTTGTATTTTTAGTAGAGACAGGGTTTCACCATGTTGGTCAGGCTGGTCTCAAACTCCTGACCTTAGGTGATCCACCCACCTCGGCCTCCCAAAGTGCTGGGATCACAGCAGTGAGCCACCGTGCTCGGCAAGTAATAATAATTTTGTTTTTTTGAGATGGAGTCTCGCTCTATCACCAGGCTAGAATGCAGCAGCGCTATCTTGGCTTACCACAACCTCCAACTCCCAAGTTCAAGCAATTCTCCTGCCTCAGCCTCCTAAGTAGCTGAGACTACAGGCCACCATGCCCAGCTAATTTTTGTATATTTAGTAGAGACAGGGTTTCATCATGTTAGCCAGGACAGTCTCGATCTCTTGACCTTGTGATCTGCCAGCCTCGGCCTCCCAAAGTGTTGGGATTAGAGGCGTGAGCCACCACACCTGGTAGGTAATAATTCTTAAAAGCAGTATCAACTATGTAACTAATACGGTTTGTTTAAAAAAAATAGGTGCGAGAAGGGGGGTGTAAAATTCTCAAATGGAAAACATTCAATTCACTAAACATATTACTAAATGGTTTATAATATACACAATGTACTGTTCTCTTTTGTTTCTGGTGTCACAGGTGATACTTACCTTGATAAATAATGAAACAATCCTTTGGCAAATCCTGTCGTGTGATACAACCTCCATCTGCTCCCAGGAGAAACAGCACCTTGGGAGGGCTCTTCCGAATTGCTTCCACCCCAGGTTTATAGCCAAGGTCTAAGGCAGCTACTTGACTTGCAATCCTGTAAAACAATTATAGAATTTTACCATAACTGCAGTGTTTTCAATGTAAAAAAAAATGTGATTCTTGGAATAATTTCAACGCTGTCAAAAAACCTATTTTATTTATTTATTTTATTTTTGGAGATACAGTCTCACTCTGTTGCCCAGGCTAGAGTGCAGTGGCACAACCTCAGCTCACTGTAACCTCTGCCAACCATATTTAAGCGATTCTCCTTTCTCAGCCTCCCAAGCAGCTGGGACTATAGGCACATGCCATCACATTCAGCTAATTTTTATATTTTTAGCAGAGATGGGGTTTCATCATGTTGGCCAGGCTGGTCTTGAACTTTTGACCTCAGGTGATCCATCCACCTTGGCCTCCCAAAGTGCTGGGATTACAAGCCCAAGCCACCATGCCTGGCCAAAAATCCCATTCTTATCCATTTAAAATAGACGCCAAAACCAGAAACAGCAGTCTTTTACTGTTTTGAGAATGGCAGCCAAAGAAATATAAGATTCTTAAGACACTCTGTCTCTCTATGACATAGTAACAAATGAAATAATTCTAGAAATTTTATGCCAACTGTAATTGCTTTAAGTCTGACTCTTACTCAATACAGTAAGACATAAAACATGACAAGCTATATATATTTATTAAAGAAAAATCAAATGATTTCAAAAATCAACAAGGAGAAATTTATTTATTTATTTATTTATTTTTTGAGATGGGGTCTTGCTCTGTCACCCGGCTGGAGTGCAGTGGCGCAGTCTTGGCTCACTGCAACCTCCACCTCCCGTGTTCAAGCGATTCTCCTGCTTCAGCCTCCTGATTAGTTGGGACTACAGCCATGTGCCACCATGCCTGGCTAATTTTTTATATTTTTAGTAGAGATGGGGTTTCTCCGTGTTGGTCAGGCTGGTCTCGAACTCCCGACCTCAGGTAATCCGTCCACCTCGGCCTCCCAAAGTGCTGGGATTACAGATGTGAGCCACTGCGCCCAGCCTATATTACTCTTATAAGGAGAAAATAATCTTTTAAGGAAGAGGTCTAGAATAAATAAACTTTGAATAGTAGGGTTGTTGTTTTGGTCTAACTTGCTATTGTTAACTATCTAGAAATAGCCATTCTGAGGACCTACTGTATATAATATAAATAGGTAAAACTTTCTAAAACAAGTTGGAAGCATGCTTCAAAAGCCTCAGAAATGGTTATCCTGTGTGCCCCAATAGTCCTATTTTTAGAAATATATCCTAAGAAAATAATATCAAGTGTAAAGGTATCTGTGTATCACTGTATTATTTAAGAAGTTAAAAACTAGCATCAACATACATGTTAAAAAGAAGAAAATGGCTAAAAAAATTTATAGTATATTCATGATATTAATTAGCCATTAACACTTTTATTTATAAACAATTTCTGGAAAAACAAATTCTGATCATAGTAGGAAATTCTCATTTGGCAATGAAAACCTATTAAAACCAGGATACAAAATTGTATTCATAGTATAATTTCACCTATGTAACTAAAAAGTATCACATAACCACCAGGTAGAGTGTCTCATGTCTGTAATTCCAGCACTTTGGGAGTCCAAGGTGGGTGGATCACCTGAGGTCAGGACTTTGAGACCAGCCTGGTGTAGAAACCCTGTTTCTACTAAAAATACAAAAATTAGCCAGCTGTGGTGGCACACGCCAATAGTCCCAGCTACTTGGGAGGCTGAGGCAGGAGGGTTGCTTGAACCTGGGAGGTAAAGGCTGCAGTTAGCCAAGACTGCACCACTGTACTCCAGCTTGGGCAACAGAGTGAGACTCTGGTCTCAAAAAGTAAAATATTACACAGGGTAAATAAAAGCTAGAGGAAAATGCATGAATATAGCAATAATAATTATCTACACAATGTAGAACAAGGATCAGCTCCATTTCTGCTCATGTTTTTCTCTTTTCAACTTACCTAAATTAAACCTGCATTATTGATATAGTTAAAAATACAGGCCAGGTGCAGTGACTCATGCTTATAGTCCCAGCAGTTTGGGAGGCTGAGGCAGAAGTATCACCTGAGCCCAGGAGTTTGAGATCAGCCTCGGCAACATAGTGAGATCTCAACTCTACAAAAATAAAATATTAGCTGGGCATGTGGCATGCGCCTATAGTTTCAGCTATTTAATACTTGGGAGGCAGGGGTGGGAGATCGCTGGAGCTCGGGAAGTCAGGGCTGCAATGGACTATGATCACACCATTGCACTGAGACCCTGTCTTAAAACAAAAAACCAAATAATTAAAAAGAAAAAAGAAATCCTTCAGCTGAATTCTCACATTAGCTTATCATTTAATCAAAGAACTTGATGCAATTTTTGAAACAAGGTATAACTAATATAACAATTTTTAAAGTACTTCACTTTTTTTCTCAACAATTACTGCTATTTCAAGTATTTTTAATACTCCCTATTATTTTGGGCTCTTATCATACAGAGAGTAAAGGTCTATGTCTATATTTTACGTGTGTAACTGGGATATTGTTGCTAAATGTTGCTTGTAAATTAAATGTGACAGTGTATCAGGAACACATATACACACACAAAATTACTTGGATTTATAGCATATAAAGCAATTATTCAACAAACCTATGAAGGATATTCATAACTTTCCAATCACCAGTAACACCACTAGTCATCCGAATCTTTTGTGCAATGCTAGAAACAGCTGCAAGAATTGCTGCTCCATCATTTCTTTGTAGTGCAGAACTGCCTAAAACCACCATAGGTTTTTTAGCTTCCTTTAGGACCTAAAAAAAAAAAAACAAAAACAAAAAAAACTTTGATTTTAAAATATTACAAGTAAACTGAACAGCTAACCACATTTGCCTCTACAATGTATGTTGTCCCAAGTCTTAGATCTAACATGAATGTCTTTGACTTGCTAGCCCAACGTACAGACACACATATACAACCAGATTTAGTTTAATACAAAGCATCTTGGCAATACTACTGTGAAATGCCTGAGTGAATATCAGCTAAAACACATTTTCTAAAAGTAATTATTCAGAATAAAAAGCCTACCAAATTATCCTGTGGTCAGAATGACTATGGGCGGGTCCCAGAAAAATTGGGAAACTTCTCTACAGAGATTCAGATGGTACTAAAGAATAGGAAAAACCATGCTGAAGTATCATGTCTGCTATCTTCTATCTACTTACCATGCTACAGACAGGGAGGAGGAGGCAGGGAAAGCAATGATCATTAAATCACAATGTTGAATACCTAACTTTTTTTTTTTTTTGGGGGCGGAGTTTCGCTCTTGTTACCCAGACTGGAGTGCAATGGCACGATCTCGGCTCACCACAACCTCCGCCTCCTGGGTTCAGGCAATTCTCCTGCCTCAGCCTCCTGAGTAGCTGGGATTACAGGCGCGCCACCGTGCCCAGCTAATTTTTGTATTTTTAGTAGAGACGGGGTTTCACCATGTTGACCAGGATGGTCTCGATCTCTTGACCTCGTGATCCACCCACCTCGGCCTCTCAAAGTGCTGGGATTACAGGCTGAATATCTAACGTTTTTAAGGGTTTGTTTTAAACCACAGTAACTCTGAATGACAAAAACTGTGGGAGAATGCATCCCAAGAGTAAAGGAAACTACAGATTTCACAGAAGATGGACAAATAAGTTGTAAAGTTATAAGCCAGGCATGGTGGCTCACGCCTGTAATCCCAACACTTTGGGAAGCTGAGGTGGGTGGATCACTTGAGGACAGGAGTTCAAGACCAGCCTGGCCAACCTGGCAAAACACCATATCTAGTAAAAATATAGGAAATGTTAGCCGAGCGTGGTGGCGTGTACCTGTAGCCCCAGCTATTCAGGAGGCTGAGGCATGAGAATTGCTTGGACCAAGGAGGTGGAGGTTGCAATGAGCCAAGATCATGCCACTGCACTCCAGCCTGGGCAACAGAATGAGACTCTGTCTCAAAAAAAAAAAAAAAATACTGTAAAGTTATAGAATACACAGCTCATTCTCCCACCCATCCTTTGCGTCATTCTTCAATAAATAGCTGGCCACAATCAAAGAATCAGCATGGAAATTATGCTGAGATATTATAAAGAGGAATACATTCATCACAAGAGAAACTTCCCAAGGAAATGTGAATAGTTCAGAGAAATAGTTTTTAATAGTCTCAAAGACACCGAAAAATAACACACTCCTTTTCATTTAAAAAGAGCTCAAAGAAGCAACACTGAAGAGATTATTATATAGTAAGGAGATTTGTATCACTGAATTCAGGAAAGAACTGAAAGAAAAACAAATTAAAGAGCTAAATACCATTCCAGAAACAATAAAAAATTAAATAGGCTAGGTGCAATGGTTCACGCTTGTAATTGCAATACTTTGGGAGGCTGAGGTGGGTGGATGACTTGAGCCCAGGAGTTCAAGAGCAGCCTGGGAAAAGTGGGAAAACCATCTCTCCAAAAAGTTGGCCAGGTGTGATGGTGCACACCTGTGGTCCCAGTGACAGCGGCAGTAAGCCAAGATGGTACCACTGCACTCCAGCCTGGGTGACAGAGCAAGACTCTGTCTCAAAAAATAAAGAAAGACAACATGACTAAATACAGGGACAGCAAAGACAGGGTATAGGATACAAAACAAATGGAAAAAGAATAAAAGAACAAAGGGAAAAAGACAGATATGAAAGACCAGGCAAGGTTGGCTCATGCTTGTAATCCCAACACTTAGGAGTCTGAGGTAGGAGGACTGCTTCAGGCCAGGGGTTTGAGACCAGCCTGGGCATCACAATGCGCCCCATCTATAAAAAAATAAAATAAAAATTAGCTGTGCATGGTAGTGCATGCCTGCAGTCCCAGCTACAGGGGAGGCTTAGGTGGGAGGACTGCTTAAACCCAGGAGTTGGAGGCTACAGTCAGCTACAATTCTGCCATTGCACTGCAGCCTGGGCAACAGAGTGAGACCTTAAAGAAGATTCAGCATCTGCACTGTTATGAGTTATTTTCTTTTGGGACGGGGTCTTACTCTGTCACCCAGGCTGGAGTGCTGTCACATGAACTCAACTCACTGCAACCTCCACCTCCCGAGTTTAAGCTATTCTCCTGCCGCAGACTCCTGGGTAGCTGGGATTACAGGCACGCACCACCATGCACAGCTGATTTTTAAATTTTTATTTAATTTTTATTTTTTAGTAGAAACAGGGTTTCACCATGTTGCCCAGGCTGGTCTTGACCTCCTGACTTCAGGTGATTTGCCTGCTTTGGCCTCCCAAACTGCTGGGATTACAGGTGTGAGGCCACTGTGTCCAGTCAAGAGTTTTTTGTTTGTTTGTTTGTTTTGAGATGGAGTATCGCTCTATCACCAGGCTGGAATGCAGTGGTGCAATCTCAGCTCACTGCAACCTCTGCCTCCTGGGTTCAAGTGATTCTCCTGGCACAGCCTCCCAAGTAGCTGGGACTACAGGTGTGTGCCACCATGCCCAGCTAATTTTTCTAATTTTAGTAGAGATGGGGTTTCACCCTGTTAGTCAGGATGGTCTCGATCTCTTGATCCCGTGATCCACCTGCCTCAGCTTCCCAAAGTACTGAGATTACAGGTGTGAGCCATGAGCCCGGCCATCAAGAGTTCTTAATGAGGGCTGGGTGCGGTGGCTCACGCCTATAATCCCAGCACTTTGGGAGGCCGAGGCAGGTGGATCACGAGGTCAAGAGATCGAGACCATCCTGGTCAACATGGTGAAACCCCGTCTCTACTAAAAACACAAAAAATTAGCTGGGCACGGTGGCGCGTGCCTGTAATCCCAGCTACTCAGGAGGCTGAGGCAGAATTGCTTGAACCCAGGAGGCGGAGGTTGCAGTGAGCCGAGATCGCACCATTGTACTCTAGCCTGGGTAACAAGAGCGAAACTCCGTCTCTTAAAAAAAAAAAAAAAAAAAAAAAAAGTTCTTAATGAAGAGAACAGAATTAATGGAAAATATATTTAAATCTATTATAGAAGAAAATGTTCTCTGAAAACACTAGTCACCTACCATATGGGGATGGGAATTGGAGAGAAGAAAGGGAGACTTTTCACTGAATATTTTAAAATATTTTTGATCTTTTAATCATGATAATGTTTTGTCTATTGAAAATAAGGGGGAGGCCGAGGCGGGTGGATCACGAGGTCGAGAGATCGAGACCATCCTGGTCAACATTGTGAAACCCCGTCTCTACTAATACAAAAAAATTAGCTGGGCACGGTGGCGCGTGCCTGTAATCCCAGCTACTCAGGAGGCTGAGGCAGGAGAATTGCCTGAACCCAGGAGGCGGAGGTTGTGGTGAGCCGAGATCGCGCCATTGCACTCCAGCCTGGGTAACAAGAGCGAGACTCCGTCTCAAAAAAAAAAAAAAAAAAAAAAAAAGAAAATAAGGAAGCAAGCTGGGTTTTGCTACTTCATCCTCTTGCACATCAGCTTCCTCCCTACACCTGAGACTGTAAGTGAAGCAACCATCTTGTAGCCACAAGTGTGTAGAGAGACACACACTTCCACATGTCAGTGAACAAACATATTGATGCAGCAAAGCAGAAGGCAGGCTCTCTTTGATGGTATCCTTGGATTACTGCATCATCTTTCCAAGTGCCTACCTCCATACCTCTTTGTGCGACAGAAATTCCTTATTTTTTTTTTTTTTTTTTGAGATGAAGTTTTACTCTTATTCCTCAAGCAGGAGTGCAATGGCACGATCTCAGTTCACTGCAACCTCTACCTCCTGGCTTCAAGCAATTCTCCAGCCTCAGCCTCCCGAGTAGCTGGGATTACAGGCACCTACCAACACGCCCAGCTAATTTTTGTATTTTCAGTAGAGACGGACTTTCACCATGTTGGCCAGGGTGGTCTTGAACTCCTGACCTCAGGTGATCTGCCCACCTCGGCCTCCTAATGTGCTGGGATTACAGGCATGAGCCACCACCTCCAGTGAGAAACTCCTTATTTATTTTTTTTGAGATAGAGTTTCGCTTTTGTTGCCCAGGCTGGAGTGCAGTGGCTCCATCTTGGCTCACTACAACCTCTGCCTCCAGGGTTCAAGCGATTCTCCTTCCTCAGCCTCCTGAGTAGCTTGGATCATAGGCATGTGCCACCATGCCCAGCTAATTTTGTATTTTTAGTAGAGACAGGGTTTCTCCATGTTGATCAGACTGGTATCAAATTCTCAACCTCAGGTGATCCACCTGCCTCGGCCTCCCAAAGTGCTGGGATTATAGGCATAAACCACAGCGCTCGGTCAACTCGTTAGTTTTTTAACCACCACTACCACATGTACATTCTAAAATAAAGAGAACCTTGTATCTTTAAAAGTACACCCTGTTCTATAAGACATCACCTTTAAGACATATTTTGGAAAAGTTACTGAATTTCAAGAATGATAATCAGAACAGGGTTTGGGGAGGGGTGGGGGAATAAAGTTTACAGGCGGCTGGGCGCGGTGGCTCACGCCTGTAATCCCAGCACTTTGGGAGGCCGAGGCGGGTGGATCACGAGGTCAAGAGATCGAGACCATCCTGGTCAACATGGTGAAACCCCGTCTCTACTAAAAATACAAAAAATTAGCTGGGCATGGTGGCGCGTGCCTGTAATCCCAGCTACTCAGGAGGCTGAGGCAGGAGAATTGCCTGAACCCAGGAGGCGGAGGTTGTGGTGAGCCGAGATCGCGCCATTGCACTCCAGCCTGGGTAACAAGAGCGAAACTCCGTCTCAAAAAAAAAAAAAAAAAAGTTTACAAGCTTCTTCACTAGCATAAGGCAGTGTCTATAAAGCTCAGAAAGGGAAAAATATGTCTGACCCTGGAATTTCACATCCTGACAAGCTGTCTTTTCAGGAACAGACATTCTCAAACAAACAAGAACTCAAGGAACAGAGGCAACCATGAGCCACCTTTGGGGGAAAAAATCAATAAAGCCAACAACAAAATGAATTAAAGAAAGAACTCAACTGAAAAAAACATGTAACTCTGAAATGAAAATAGAAGGACTGGTAAAATTTTAAGGAATAACTCCTTTCGCAATAAAGAAAGATTTAATTGAAGTTGAAAGTGCAATTCTTTCAGTTTTACTTCGATTTCTTTTCAGATAATTTCAAGAAAATTAAACCTGGTAATTAAAAACTGCATGTACAATAAGATCTCATTTTTGTTTGACTACTCATCCATCTTGCTTTGCTCTCTGTATAAATGGAGAGATGATTATGATGTTTTATCAATACCTGTTTTGAGGTGGTGGGATTTTAGGTAACGTTTTACTTTCTTCCTCACATTCTTTTCAGTATTGGTATAAGTTTTAACAATCACATAGGATTATTACAAAATCAGTTAAGTTTAAATATTAATTAAAAATCAACAAGAATAGATACATATAACTTCAGAGCACCTGGCTAAATGGATGGCTACCCGAAGCAATGTCTTGAAGAATTTTGGGGGAGTCTCCCAGGTGGTTATAGCTGTAAGTGAGGTCCACTGGACTGCCTATAAGGGCCACTTTTAAGTCATTATGCAGCCAGCTGAAATAAAAACAACATTTTTAGAAGTCAATAACTAAGCTAAGCAGTTACCGGTCTCATCAATGCTAAGTGATACATCTATTTACTATTACAAAATGTTAAAAGCACAAAAGCACTGATAATACATTTAACAGATATAATTTACTATGTACCTTACAAAACAGTGTTGCAAAAAAGCATGCCAAGGCAATTCAATGCATTAATTTGCTGTATAGAAATACTATCTAGGCCAGGCGCAGTGGTTGGGAGACCTAGGTAGGTGATTACTTGAGGTCAGGAGTTCAAAACCAGCCTGACCAACATCGTGAAACCCCCATCTCTGCTAAAAATACAAAATTAGTTGGGCGTGGTGGCACATGCCTGTAGTCCCAGCTACTTGGGAGTCTGAGGAGGCAGGAGAATCGCTTGAATCTGGGAGGCAGAGGTTGCAGTAAGCCAAGATTGCACCACTGCACTCTAGCCTGGGCAACAAGAGTGAAATTCTGTCTCAAAAGACGAAAAAAAAAAAGCTCTATTCAATCAGCTATAAACAAATATTTTAGTTTTGGAATTAATCTGTAATTTTTATTTTGCAGTATTTACATGGCAGTGTCATTTATCTCTTAATTATCCATTAAGGACATTTAAACATTTTCATAATTTATGGAAATATACGTCAGTGAGTACCTCGTATTAGGGAGCACCTACTCTGTGCCAAGTGCTGGACATAAGTGACCTATGCACCCAAATGCAATGGTCATGAGACCCCCACAAGGGAAGTGCTGCTTTCACCAATGAGGCTCAGGGAAATATACTATGTTATATTCATATTTATTCTCCATGGCAGAGAACTACGGCTCCAGCTCCTCCAAAAAGTCGTAAGTGGGCCAGGCATGGTGGCTCAGGCCTGTAATCCCAGCACTTTGAGAGGCCTAGGTGAGCTGATTACGAGATCAGGAGTTCAAGACCAGCCTGTCTAATACAGCAAAACCCTGTCTCTACTAGATACACAAAAATTAGCCAGGCATGGTGGTATGCACCTGTAATCCCAGCTACTCAGAAGGCTGAGGCCCAAGAATCGCTTGAACCCAGGAGGTAGAGGCTACAGTGAGCCAAGATCGTGCCACTGCACTCCAGCCTGGGTGACAGAGCAAGATTCTGACTCAAAAAAAAAAAAAGTCATAAGTGCAGTGACTATATAGTCTGGTTTGTCTGAGACAGTGCTGTTTTTTTTTTTAGCCTGTTATCTTGATATAATTAATAATTTGCCCTTTCATTCCCCTAGTTTAGACAATAAACTATATGGCTACCCTCTTTATAAATCTCTAAGATGTAAATTTAAAAGAAAGAAGGCATGTTACAAAGTAACTTGTGAGACTAATTGCAATGTATGACTCCAGAAGGATCCTAAGGAAAGAAAAAAAAAGAAATTATGAAAAAAATTAATGACATTTAAATATAAACAGTGACTTATAAATAATATTGTATCAAAACTAAATTTCTGGCTGGGTATAGTGGTTCATGTCTATTACTTTCAGCACTTTTGGAGGCCGAGGCAGAGGAACACTTGAGCTCAGGAGTTCAAGACCAGCCTGGGCAACATAGTGAGACCCTGTCTCTATAAAAAGTATTTTAAAAAAAATAGCTGGGCATGGTGGTGCATGCTTGTAATCCCAGCTACTCAGGAAGCTGTGGTGGGAGCATCATCTGAGCCCAGGAGGTCAAGGCTGCAGTGAGCTATATGATCATGCCACTACATCCTAGCCTGGGTAACAGTGCAAGATCCTGTACGAAAAACCAAAAAAACTAAATTTTTTTTTTTTTTGAGACAGAGTTTCACTCTTGTTGCCCAGGCTGGAGTGCAACGGTGCGATCTTGGCTCATCAAAACCTCCGTCTCCCGAGTTCAAACGATTCTCCTGCCTCAGCCTCCCGAGTAGCTGGGATTACAGGCATGTGCCACCACGCCTGGCTAATTTTGTATTTTTAGTAGAGACTGGGTTTCTCCATGTTGGTGAGGCTGGTCTTGAACTCCCGACCTCAGGTGATCCACCTGCCTCAGCCTCCCAAAGTGTTGGGATTACAGGCGTGAGCCACCGCGCCTGGTCGAAATTTCTTGATTATTTCAGAGAATCTTCCTTGTTCTTAGGAAATCCACACTGAGAATTTAGGTATAAAAGGGCACCATGTCCACCAGAAACTTCCAAATGATTCAGAAAATTAGATTCTCGCTCTTTCCTCTGGGCCGCCAACATGCCATCCAGACTGACGAAGACCCAGAAACTTCAGGGCCATGTGAGCCACGGCCACGGCAGCATCGGCAAGCACCGGAAGCACCCCGGAGGCCGTGGTAATGCTGGTGGTATGCATCACCACAGGATCAACTTCGACAAATACCACCCAGGTTACTTTGGGAAAGTTGGTATGAGGCATTACCACTTAAAGAGGAACCAGAGCTTCTGCCCAACTGTCAACCTTGACAAATTGTGGACTTTGGTCAGTGAGCAGACACGGGTGAATGCTGCTAAAAACAAGACTGGGGCTGCTCCCAAGATTGATGTGGTGCGATCGGGCTACTATAAAGTTCTGGGCAAGGGAAAGCTCCCAAAGCAGCCTGTCATTGTCAAGGCCAAATTCTTCAGCAGAAGAGCTGAGGAGAAGATTAAGGGTGTCGGGGGGGCCTGTGTCCTCGTGGCTTGAAGCCACATGGAGGGAGGTTCATTAAATGCTGAGTACTTGTTCAAAAAAAAAAAAGAAAATTAGATTCTCTCTCAAACACACACACACATATGTACATATATACATACATATATGTATATATATACACATACTGAGAATCATAATACAAATATGGCAAGATGTTAACATCAGTTAATCTATGTGAACAATATACAAAATGGTATACAAAGACCATTTCAAGCATCTTGAATTATTTCAAAATAATAAGCTAACAAAATAAATTTAAAAGACCAGCAAGCAGAGGAGAAAATGGACCTATCAGAAATTGTTACAACTGGGCATGGCAGTTCATGCCTATAATCCCAGTACTTTGGGAGGCCAAAGTGGAAGGATGGCCTGAACCCAGGAGTTCGAGACTAGCCTGGCAACATGTCAAGGCTCCATCTCTAAAAAATTAAAAAATTAGAAAATATTTTAAATAAGAAATTGTCTTCCAGTTACCTTTTGGAGTCTCATTACCACCTACACTATTAGGAAGATGTCATTTTTCACAAACATAAAAATTACATAAATATTTTTAAACCTTGAATAAATATTACCAACCTCTTTCGAATTCTAGCATTAAATAGTGGTGCCTCAAAACGTGGATTTGTACCAACCAGAAGTAAAACATCTGCCTCTTCCACACCAGCAATTGTAGTATTAAGAAGATAATTGGAACGCAAATCTGTGCTAGAAATACAATATATAAAATGCAAATTTAAAACTAATACATACAGAGAATCCATAAAATATTCTCATATCATCAAACCCACTGCATTCCCAAACAAAAAATTTTATGAAGTATTTCTAAATTAAATGAACATTTCAGATAGTTATTTTTTTTTTAAGACAGCATCTCGCTCTGTCATCTAGGCTGGAGTGCAGCGGCATAATCCTGGCTCACTGCAACCTCCACCTCCCTGGTTCAAGCAATTCTCCTGCCTCAGCCTCCCCAGTAGCTGGGATTATAGGCACACACCACCACGCCTGGCTAATATTTCTGTATTACTAGTAGAGACAGGGTTTCACCACGTTGGCCAGGCTGGTCTCAAACTCCTGACCTCAGGCAATCGCCTGCCTTGGCCTCCCAAAGTGCTGGGATTACAGGCGTGAGCCACCATGCCTGGCCTCAGATACTTATTGATAAGTGGATTCCTCTATTTCCTACAACTTCTGGTTTGATCTTGGTGTATATGTGAAAATAAATTGGGGGATATATTGGAGAATCTAGGTTGTCTCATTTTACACGTAACTTGTAACTAAAAGAAGAAAGGAAAGCCTAGATCCTAGCTTCATATTTCTCACCCAGCTCCTGCAGTAGGGAAGACCTCTTCAGTGCATAAGGTGTCAGAGTCCACTCTATTAAGTAAATCTTTGAGAGCTACTAGGGCTTCAGCATCCACCAAGCCACCTGCAATTGCTGCCACATCTTTGCCTTGAAAACTCTGCAACTAGAAATAGATGAAAAGGGCATCACCAAGAAACCTACATGCAGCAAAGACCACAATGAAATATTCAGAAAATAAAACAGTAATTGTTTTTAAGTACAAAAGAAGTTAACAGATTTCTGATTAAAAAGTTTTACAACACAGCCAGGCTCGGTGGCTCATGCCTGTAATCCCAGCACTTTGGGAGGCCAAGGCAGGCAGATCACCTGTAGTCACAAGTTCGAGATCAGCCTGGCCAACATGGTGAAACCCCATCTCTATTGTTAATACAAAAATCAGCTGGGTGTGGTGGCACATGCCTATATTCCCAGATACTTGGGAGGCTGAGGCAGGAGAACTGCTTGAACCCAGGAGATGGAGGCTGCAGTGAGCCAAGACTGAGACTGAGCCACTGCACCCCCAGCCTGGGCAACAAGAGCAAAACTCCATCTCAAAGAAAAAAAAAAGTTTTACAATAATTATTAATCTAAAAGTGAGAAGCTGCAGAGGTATTACGTGGGGCCACAGCTAATAACATCAGCTTGGAAAGAAGCTATTTGTTTTATATTTAGGAACAAAGGCACTTCAAAATGAGGTCTGGAGAATAAAGTGGAACTACAGTTAGCTTAAATGCAACTTCCTCTGAAGTATCTGCCTTCCCCTGTAGTGCTTTACGTTGTCTTTCTCTAGTAAGAAAACTATTCCCTCCACTTGTGCTCTGGCATGCTCATATTCATTCTCAGATTCTTCTTTAAGAATCACCTCTTGGCCGGGCATGGTGGCTCACGCCTGTAATCCAAGCACTTTGGAGGCCAAGGCGGGTGGATCACCTGAGGTTGGGAGTTCAAGACCAGCCTGACCAATGTGGTGAAACACCGTCTTTAAAAAAAAAAAAAGAATCACCTCCATAGGAAGGCATTGCTTTTTTTTTTGAGATGGAGTCTCACTCTGTCACTCAGACTGGAATGCAGTGGTGCAACCTCAGCTCACTGCAACCTCCAAGGAAAACACTTGATATGCCTGTCCTAGTTAGGCATCCCTCCTATGTGCTCTTACTCATATTACTCCCTAATCATAGCTGCATATAATAATTGCTGAATTGTGCAACTTTCTCCACTACAAGACTGTAGGATGCAGGAACCATGTCAGTGGTTTTTATATCCCTTAATCTAGCATAATATCTAGCATATGTCCTCAATAGATGTTTGTAAAATGAGAAAGATTAAATCATAATCTTAGTAAAAGGAAAAAAGGGAAGAAACATACGCGCCCCCCCACTTCATGGTAAAGATGTTTCTTGATCATCGCAAACACTATTTAACACTATTTATTTCCATTTTTACCATTCCAGCTACACGAGAGAGTGCATCCTCCCAGGAAGTATAGGTTAAAAGCCCTTTTTCGTTTCTGACCATCGGCTGGGTAAGTCTTTGACGTTTTAGCCCATCATAGGCAAATCTAGAAAACAGAAATTACGCCATTGTGGAATCTTGCTAAAGAAGCAACTATAATTTTCAAGTTTAAAATCAACAAAAAATGTTATTAAAATACAGTGCTGGTTAAAGTATCAAATATCTAAACACCTAGACACAAGTAATTATTCCAGATACTTTTAGAGATGAATAGATTTTATGAACTTCACCTGAAACTAAAATACCATCTAAAAGTTTGATTTCTTCCCTTAAATCCATACAAAAAAAGTTTGATATCTTATACTTTTAGATAACTGAACAATCTTAAAATTACAATACAAAGAGATCTGATAGCTAAAAAAGGCAAATCATTTTTATTTACAAAACGTGAGTACCTCTAGATATTTTATCAAAATTACATTGTGCAAACTCTTACATTTAGTTTCTTTCAAGCAATCATCCTGCTTGGCCTCCCAGGGTGCTGGGATTACAAGTGTGAGTCACCGTGCCCAGCCTAGCTTCTTTTCTCTAATGAACAAACTGAAATAAGCTGAGAATGTATCAATCTACTTTAATTTCTCCATGTGTGAGGAAAAAAGATCTTTCTCAAAGTAAATAAAATATCCAGGATTGACCTAGGACTATTAAAGTCAGTATTATCACATTACATAAGCAGCTCAGATTCCAGTAGTCTATATTCAGTAAATAATTTGCAAATATAAAAGATAACTCTTTAAAATTATTATAAAATTTCCTTTAAACTGCAAAAGTTAAGGAAAACAATATAGCATATACCTGGTTTTATCAGAGATCCACTCTTCATTGATGTCCTCATGCATTCGTGGCAAAATCCTCATCACTTCTCCAGTTCTTGTGCTAACCACAATATTACTCCCAACTGCATCCATTACATCAATGGATTCTGTCTTTCTGAGAAACACATATGGTGTTTACTATGGTGCTTTTGAGAATAAAATAAATTTCTGTTACCTGGTTTACCAAAAAAAAATTTTTACAATTGATTCCCTTTCTGAATTACTTAAAACTATGAAGCTCAGAGGAATTGCAAATAAATAAAAGAACTCCCTACTTTTTTTTTTTTTTTTTGCCATGGAGTCTCACTCTGTTGCCCAGGCTAGAGTGGCATGATCATAGTACATTGCAGCCTAGAACTCCTGGGCTCCAACAATCCTCTCAAGTCATTTAAAATTTTTTTTTTTGTAGAGACAGGGTCTCATTAAGTTGACCAGGCTGGTCTTGAACTTCTGGCCTAAAGCATTCCTCCCACCTTGGCCTGCCAAAATGCTGCAATTATAGATGTGAGACACTGCTCCTAGTACACCCATATTTGAACACACAAATTCCTGGCACAATAATTAAGGCTTTAAAACTATTATCTCACATAGAAGCTAGATTGAAGGGGCTCCAATTGGCCAAATTTGGGATGATCAACAAAAGGGGCAGGATTTCTGTCTATGGGCGATTAAGGAGCTCAACAAACCTTCCCACTGAAAAGCAAAAGTAAAGCTGGACAAAAATGACAAAACCCACCATCTTAGCAGTTTGGAAATCTACCAAAGGCACACAACAATGTGGGAAGCTTTTATGCACTGAAAAACTCGTGGCTGGGCTCAGTGCTGCTCCTATGCTCCTCTCCAGCCCCTCGAAATGGAATTTTGTTGAGTGTGGGGCAGGCTGTGAAAATGAGAACTTCTTTGCTACTGAGGGAGACAACTCACTTAATTTGGAGCAATAGGCAAACTTGTCTGTGGAGGTGATCCTTGGAGGTCATCATAGCTGAGGATAGTCAAGATTTTACTAGCCTGAGGTTGTAGTGGTAACTGCAGCAAGCATTCCTAGCCAAGGCTGCTATATGCACAGGTGAAACCAGAATGGGCTCAACCCATTCACAAACTCCTGGACAATACTGAGACCCAAAGGGCCCAGTGCAAAGTAATATAACAGTGGGGCAGACTTGAAAATAGCCTCAACTTTTGAAGATGCTCCTCTATCCACATACAGATCCACTGGCAAAGAACATAACTCTTATTAGGTCAAGGTGTTTGAAGTATAATCATACCTGACTACTAAACTACACAGACACAGAGGAACCCCTAAGCCTCATTTAAAAACAAAACCAAGAATATTAAAATATGTTCAAAGAACCAAAGAAAATCATGTTTAAAAATTAAAGGGGATGTATGACAACCACGAATCAGTGAGCAGAGATTCTCAGTAAGAATACAGAAATTATGCAAAAACAAAAAGCCAAATCCTAAAATTGAAAAGTATAAAGTTTGGGTGGACGCAGTGGCTCACACCTGTAATCTCAGCACTTTGGGAGGCCGAGGTGGGAGGATCACCTGAGGCCAGGAGTTTGAGACCACCAACATGGAGACATCTCATCTCTACTAAGAATACAAAAATTAGCTGGGTGTGGTGGCACATGCCTGTAATCCCAGCTACTTGGGAGGCTGAGGTAGGAGAATCGCTTGAGGTGGAGGTTGCAGTGAGCTGAGATCATCCCACTGCACTCCAGCCTGGGCAACTAAAGTGCAACTCTGTCAAAAAAAAAAAAAAAGAAAAAAAAGAGAGAAAGGAAAGTATCAAGTTTAAAACTGGATGATAATTTGTTATGTAAATACTCACACCTCAGGCCGGCACAGTAGCTCACACCTGTAATTCCAGCACTTTGGGAGTCTGAGGCGGGCAGATCATGAGGTCAGAAGTTCAAGACCAGCCTGGCCAACGTGGTGAAACCCCATCTCCACTAACACAAAACTTAGCTGGGTATGGTGGCAGGCACCTGTAATCCCAGCTACTCAGGAGGCTAAGGCAGAGAATTGCTTGAACCAGGGAGGCGGAGGATGCAGTGAGCCGAGATCATGCCACTGCACTCCAGCCTGGGCAACAATAGCAAAACTCCGCCACAAAAAAAAAAAAAAAATTCACATCTCTTGCATCTATCTACTCCATTTCTTGGTTTAATTGAGAGAATGAGAGATATATACAGAAATTTATGAACAGCAATGTTTTTTACAGATTTGTAATGATAAAGAAATATAAATACGCTAAATGTCTATTAACAGAAACTGGTTAAGTAACATGACATTCCTAATGGTTGAAAACTTAATATACAACAACATGGGAGACTATAAATTTAAAATATCAACATTATTAAACTCCTTGGAAGAACACATGAAACAAATAATTTTGTGGTTGAGTACTTTATAATTAATTTCCAAGAAAACTACAATTAATTTGCACAGGTTCATCCTAACTACTTAACTTCTATTTAAAGGGTTTTACTTAAACAAACAAAAAGTCAACAAACCAAAACAACACTTTCTTCCTGAAACTCAGGAAGAAAGTGAACCTTAATTTTTTTTTGAATGGTAATGAATTAAGGACAAAAAATAAATTATCATAAAATACAAAAATACCTTGTTTCCCAAGGCCGGGCAGTAAAGGCATAGGGCTTAGAGGTGAGGGCACCTACAGGGCAGATATCAATGATATTTCCAGACAGTTCAGACATGAACATCTTTTCAATGTATGTACCAACTTGCATATCATTTCCTCTGCCTGTTGTTCCCAAATCATCAACTCCTGCAATCTCACTTGCAAACCTACAAGATAAAAAATGTGCCATCAAATGGTCAAGTCCAGCAAAATAATTTCCTTATTCATGATAACAAAGAGATGATGATTTTCAAAACACTAAAAATAAATGAGTGTATCTTCAATGGTGAGCACAGTTCTAATAAAAAATAATTAAATGTTTGCATTTTATTGAGGTGTAACACATATGCAGAAACTTATACAAATCATATGTGTACAACTCAGCAAGCTGAGAGTGAAAGCGAATGCTTGTAGATTTTAAATCCACCTGAAGTTGGTACTAATTGAAAGTGAACTTATTTTATTGGTATATCAAAAATAGCATCCCTCTTCTCCCACCCAACAAAAATAGCCATTCAGTTCAAAGTTATTATTCATCAAATTGTGACTATTAAGTAAGTATACAATGATATTCTATAATATAAGAAACCAGGAAAAAAAATTTACCTGATGCAGCGAGTACACTGTATACATCTTGTCATGATGGTCTTTACCAATGGCCCAATGTTTTTGTCTTCCACTGCACGTTTCCCCTCTAAAAATCGGCTCCTGTCATTTCCAAACATCATGGACTGGTCCTTAAGTAGATTATGAAAGAGTCAATCTAATGCTGCTAATAAAATTAAAATCTGAGACAACCAAAAAGATTGACAGAATTCTACTACATACCTGCAGATCACATTCACCTCCCTGGTCACAAATAGGACAGTCCAGTGGGTGATTTGCTAGTAAGAACTCCATCACACCTTCTCTGTATGAAGATTGTAACATATAAAATGACTCTCAAATACATACATACTGACATATACAGTTAGTACTCAAAATGACCTATAAGCTTATTATTTATTTATTTATTTTTTGATGGTGTCTCACTCTGTTGTTCAGGATAGAGAGCAACGGCATGATCTTGGTTCACTGCTGCCTCCTGCCTCTGCCTCTTGGGTTCAACCAATTCTCAGCCTCTCAAGTATTTGAGATTATAGGTGCTCACCACTACACCTAGCTAATTTTTGTACTTTTAGTAGAGGCAGGATTTCATCATGTTGGTCAGGCTGGTGTTGAACTCCTGACCTTAAGTGATCCTTCCTAGCCTTGGCCTCCCAAAGTGCTAGGATTACAGGCATGAGCCACTGCGCCAGGCTCACCTATAGGCCATTTAAACAACTTTCATAGATGTGTATACATATATGTATAAAAATATATACATATATCTATTTGTTGAGACGGAGTCCTGCTCTGTTGCCTAGGCTGTAGGGCAGTGGCATGATCTCAGCTCACAGCATCCTCCACCGCCCCAGGTTCAAGGGATTCCGCTGTCTCAGCCTCCTGAGTAGCTGGGACTACAGGTGTGTACCACCACGCCTGGCTAATTTTTTTCTATTTTAGTAGAGACAGGGTTTCACCATGTTGGCCAGGATGGTCTTGATCTCTTGACCTCGTGATCCGCCGCGCCCAGCCAGGTGTATTTTTTAATACTGTTAATAGTAATTTTACATTTTGTATCAGAAATGCCAATTAACTGTCATTCTGGTAGTTTTTTTTTTTTTAAACAGACAGGATTTTGCTATGTTGCCCAGGCTGGTCTTGGGCTCCTAGGCTCAAGTGATCCTCCCACCTCAGCCTCCTAATTATCATTCTGATAGTATTAAACACACAATCTGGAAAATACTTACAGGAGCCTAGAATAAAGTATCATTAGAGGACCTAGAAAAGTATTATTTTTGGTCAGGTTTGGTGGCTCACATGTGTAATCCCAGCACTATAGGAGAGAGGTCAAGGTAGGATGATCACTTGAGGCCAGGAGTTCAAGAGCGCCTAGACAACATAGAGAGCTATATTTCAAAAAAATAAAGAAAATTATAAGTTTTTTTTTTTTTTGAGATGGAGTCCCACTCTGTCACCCTGGCTGGAGTGCAGTGGCAGGATGTCAGCTCACTGCAACCTCTGCCCCCTGGGTTCAAGTGATTCTCCTGCCTCAACCACCCAAGTAGCTGGGATTACAGGTCCCTTCGTGCTCGGCTAATTCTTTTTGTAGTTTTTAATAGAGATGGGGTTTCACCGTGTTGGCCAGGCTGGTCTTGAACTCCTGACCTCATGATCCACCTGCCTTGGCCTCCCAAAGGGCTGGGATTGTAGGCATGAGCCACCGTGTCCAGCCAGAAAATTATAACTTTGAACAATACCGAATGATCAAACGTTGCTGAATGGTCCTCAGAAAATATTCACATTAATTCAAAACAAAATAATCAGTGCCAGTACAAATACATCAATGAAATAATAGCTTAGTAAGTCCAAATTCACCATTTATCACAAGTTGATCAAGTTACTAAGCAAGGATTTTTAATGTTGATCCTAAGGCTCAATACAATAAGCTCCTGACTTGACCTCTTCTACTATGTAGAACTCACTTCTATTGCTCCTAGATGCCAAGTACACCAACTTCTTCAGAGTTTGATACTAAATTCTTAATTTATGGGAAGGTCTAAAAAACAAAACGGCAATTTTCTGCTTTATGAAAGTCTACAACATTGAGTAACATTAAAGTACCTGGCTTTCTTGGACTTTTCTGAGTTTGTCAGGATATTCCAACCCTTCATTACTGGCATGGCACAAGCAGCTACAACCTGGGATTTCAATTTAAAAAAAAATGTGTATTTGTATTTATTTGTAATTACAAGCAACCCAATATAGAAAAATGTTAAATTATATAAAAACATTAAATTATACAGTGGATAACAGGCAAAGAATGGAGTATTTTTTAAAACTAAGTTTTCATATTCATAGTATGATGATCTGGTACTTCACATTTATCTCAGAGATAAAACATCCTGGTTCTTAAGTTTATTCTAATAGTTAACGCAATTTTTTATTCTGCTCTGAAACAGAACCCAAAGAACTATGCTTTGATTAGCAGGCACTACTGAGTTAAATATTGCATACACCAAAATGAAACTACTAAAAGTAAACCTCTTCCCTGCAACCCTTTTCTCTATTAAAAATGGCAAGGCATCAGCAATTCTAATGTTCTACTTGGCAACTCTACATCCTAGTTAGAAATCATACAACCATTTGGAAATACTGACAGCTGTAAATCACTTTTAATTTCTAGATCTGTTACAATTATATGGCATATGTGTTTATAAAGCACTTCTATCTGTTTCCAGTTTTGAAATGAAGAGAATTGATTGCACAAAAGAATTAAATTTATATATAAAAGTAAAGACGGCTAGGTTTTCCACTACAATATTGATTCTAAATAAAGTTTGCTGCAAGATTTAAAGTTTTCTACCTTCTACAGCATGGTATAGAATTTTAGGTATCAAGTACCTTAGGAGCTTTCTCAATTTCAACAAGGCACATCCTGCAGTTTCCAGCAACAGACAACCTTTCATGATAACAGAATCGAGGAATCTGCATGCCAACCTTCTCACAAGCCTAGAAGACAAAGTAAAAAAAAAAAAAAAATGCATTAGAATAACCTGACTTCACTGCTGTTATTGCTGAAACACACATATACAGCCATCTTATTACTACTATCTATCCACTTATCTTCATTCATTCTTATTTCAGTCCGTTTATTTGCCCTTGATTTTAACCCCTTCTCCTCTGAAGCTGCCTCAGAGGACCTTAGGATCCTTGGCATGACTTCACCTTATGTGGAAGAAACTGGATAAAGTATCCTTTGACTGTGCTGATGACCTGACTTCCCATATCCATTTTGAACTGTTGTCCATAATGACCCTTCAACCTCTGTCCTAGTGGTTTCATACCTGGACTACTTCTTTGCCTCACTCTCTTCCTTTGGATTAGAGATTTCATTACACATCACCTAGCTGGCTATGATTTATTTCTGTCTTTGGCTCCTATGTCCCATTCAGAACTCACCTCCCACTGTGGCTGAAGTTTTTCCCAGTTCCTGTTTGCCCAGTAAGGGGGATTATCTCTGCTCTACCAGTTGTCACCTACCCTCCTCTGCAATTTCTTCCTCCTTTTAGTCCTTTTAATGTTCAAATTTCCTCTAGAGTCACTTCCTCCATCTCCAGACTTCATTCTAAAGCAATCTCATCAATTTCCAGTGTTTAAATTATTTAGTTAGCAAAAATGTGTTGAGTGTTTCCTTTGTGCAGGATGCAGGTATAGTACTGAACAAGACAGACAGTGTCCCAGTCTTCACACTAGCTGACATTCCTTATGATGATTATGTCCAAACTTTCATCTGCAGCTGTGTTAGTCCTCCACTTCTCCAAGCTTCAGATTTACAGGCATTTGCATGTGTATGTTCCACAGACAGCTTAAATTCAAATGATCTCTCCCTTCTACATACTTCAAAATAACCTAACAAATGCAGAAAACCACAAAATTCCTCTGCTCTCTTTGAATTCTAAAGGACTATCTGTCTCTACATCTCCACTGAAATTTTTTTGTGTTTTTTCCCCGCTATTGAAACATATTGGGAAGTTCTGCACAACAGGGGGAGAAATTCCTCTGCTCTTCATCATTCCTGAAGGCCTGTCTACATTTCAGTCTCCCTTGAATTTACTCCTCTTGTCTTCATTCCCATCGCCACTATCTATTTTAGGCCTTTTTGTATCCTGTTCCAATAACACAAAATGCTTTTTCCTTGTCTCTTATTCCAGTCTTGCTATTCTCCAAACCATCATCCTCTACAGTCACTGTCACCCTACTTAAACAGGCAACAAAACTCCTGATGGATCAAAATATAAGCTCTTCTGAGTAGCAGACATTGTATTTTACAACTAGACCTTCCTGTCCTCAATAACTTGATTTCCTGTAATCTCATCTTCTACTTATACCTTATGTTTCATCAATATTAAACTATTTGAAGCTTTCAAAACATGACAAGCTATCTGCCTTAACTGATTTTTCCATAGGAAATGCAAGCATGTCCTTCTTATTCACATATGAACACACCTGTTCATCCTTTAACACTTCCTCAAGGATCACCTGAGGTACCCGACATCTCTTTCTACTACCTCCTATCCCTGCCACAACTTTTCATTGTACCTTAAACACACATTTATATCATATTTTGTGCTTACATGTCTGTGACTGGCAGATAGTCTAGAAATGACTCCTAAAATGAACAAAGAACATTTAGATCTGTGACAACTTATAAATGGTGTGAAGCATTACCTCTCTATGACCAATTTATTATTTCTGGAGGAATATGAAGAAATTAAATATATAGAGCATGAATTTAAGCACATGCTACCTTCCATTTACCTGCTTTGTAGGACATATTCCTATACTACTAATCACAGAAAGGTTGTATGAAAGTGAAAAGCATCAAGCAGGCGCACAGCAAACGAAGGTTATTTTTTCACAAACTTACCTATAGTAACTAATTTAAGTTACTTCAATTTCTTAATGGGTATTCATTTGGAATGCAGAAGTGAAACAAAAAAACTACCGCAGTTCACTAAAAATGCCACGAACAAATAAATGATAGCTCACTTTCAAGTGCCAAGATTTAAAATGAAATAATATTAATATAATTTTGCTACATATAGTTCTTTTAAAGATTTACTAATACTTTAAACAGTATAAAGGAAATAAATTCAAATTAAAAAAAAATCAGCACACACACAAAATAAAAAGTTAGAATGTATGCCTACTTGGAGGACGGTTGTTCCTGGTTCCACCATGACAGACTGACCATCAACAAACACTTCAATCAAGTTGCTTGCTGCTGTGGCAGTTGTTCGAGCTGACCATCAAAGATATTGAAGTAAAAAACAGATTAACAGAGTTTAATTTATTATAGCAGATGGTAATGAATGAATTAACTCTAACTATAAACCCAAAATTTTTCATTCCGTATTATTCCTCTGTATTTCTCTAGATGCAAACTTATGGTTATCTATTTTTGATAGTAGTTTAAACTAACATTTTTCTTTTGAGAAGGAGTCTTGCTCTGTTACTTAGGCTGAAGTATAGTGGCACAGTATTGGCTCACTGCAACCTTCACCTCTCAGATTAAAGCAATTCTCCTGCCTCAGTTTCCTGAATAGCCGGGATTACAAGCACATGCACCATGCTCACTAATTTTTGTATTTTTAGTAGAGACAGGGTTTCTTCCATATTGGCAAGGCTGGTTTCAAACTCCTGACCTCAAGTAATTCTCCCACCTCGGCCTCCAAAAGTGCTGGGATTACAGGCATGGGCCACCGCGCTGAACTTTAAACTGAAACTGTTAATACCACTGAAAATATGTTCATGGGAAGATCACTTTTCAAAAACGGAATGTGATTTTTTCATTTTGGCATTGATGTGTGTAGTTTCTAATACTTTCCATTCCATGATAATTCCTATAAACTGTTTAAAGTAAAATTGTATTTTGAAAGTTATTCAACTTGGATCATTTGTTTCTTTTGTGTGTATGTGAGATGGAGTCTCGCTTTGTTGCCCAGGCTGGAGTGCAGTGGCGTGATCCTGGCTCTATGCAACCTCTACCTCTCAGGTTCAAGCGACTTGCGCCTCAGCATCCCAAGTAGCTGGGATTATAGGCGTGCGCCACCATGCCCAGCTGATTTTTGTATTTTTAGTAGAGATGGGGTTTCACCATGTTGGCTAGGCTTGTTTTGAAGTCCTGGCGATCCACCTGCCTCAGCCTCCCAAAGTTCTGGGATTACAGGCATGAGTAACTGCGTCCAGTCTGTTACCTATTTTTATTTTTTAAAATTATGGGTTTAGGGTCTTTGATAAAATATTCTGTAGACTTTTCATAGCCATCTTGGACTAAAATATATATATATATATATATATATATATATATACATATATATATATATATATATATATATTCCACAGACTTATAAATTTACAAAAATAAGGTATAATACCCATGAATGCAAATTGAAAAAAAATACTCACCACATCCTTTAGGAGACTTAGAAAGGCCTACTAAGGCCTTTCTTAGAGGTGTCCTTAACATATTGCTAAAAATAAAACAAAGAATTATATTATTGTAATGGGAAAAAACTGTTTGGTAATGTTTATGGCTTTAAAGTATTTCATATACATTATGTCGCTGAACATTCATAGGTTCTGATATTTTCCCTCAAAGTCTGTAGATAAGAATTCTTAGTCTCAGAGACATAGATTTGTACAATGTCAAAGAGCTAAGCAGCAACAGCTATTGTACACATTTGCACTTTCTAATTCTATGCAGAGAGGAGTTTTGTCATTTTAAAAAAATTATTTAGAAAGGATCAAACTTAAAACACTACCACACAGTAAAATAAACTGCAAGACTAACAGTAAGCTTATCACTAATGGTTATGTAAAATAAGGTCTACTTTTCTGCTTTCATTTCCTACCAATACCTATTCTATTATTTCATGTTCCAAGCATAGCTGTCTACTAAAGGCTCCTGAGATACTCTGAGATAGCTCACCAGCCCAAGCCTTTGAAGTGTCTTGAGTGCTATTTTCTGATACACTTGTTTTACAGATTTCCAATTATGTGTTTATAAGCCCATTCTGCCCTCACTGCATTAACTCCTTGATTTTTCTATCTTCAGTACCTATGCATCAGAATGGCACAGAGTAAGCTCTTAAACAACAGTTCTCAACTGGGGACAATTTTGCTCCCCAGGGAGTATTTAGCAACATCTGAAGACAGTGCTGTCACAAACAGGGGGAAGCTACCAACATTTAGTGGACAGAGGGCAGGGTGCTGGCTAAACATCCTGCAATGTACAGGATAGTCCTCCACAATAAAGAATTATCCAAAGTAACAACAGTGCTGAAGTTGAGACACTGCTCTAAAAGGCTTACTGAATTACTGAAATAAATGGGGGTGGATTACATAAACACCATGACTCAAAGACAACACAAACAGAAAGAAAAGTTACTGAAACTTTTTTTTTTTTTTTTGAGATGGAGTCTTACTCTGTTGCCCAGGCTGGAGTGCAGTGGTGCAGTCTCAGCTCACTGCAACGTCTGCCTCCTAGGTTCAAGCAATTCTGCCACAGCCTCCTGAGTAGCTGGGACCACAGGTGTGCGCGACCACACCAGGCTAATTTTTGCATTTTTATTATTTGTTTATGTATTTATTTTTGAGGGGGAGTCTTGCTGTCACCCAGTCTCGCTGTCATCCAGGAGTGCAGTGGTGTGATCTCGACTCACTGCAACCTCTGCCTCCCAGGTTCAAGCGATTCTCCTGTCTCAGCCTCCCTAGTGCTGGAATTACAGGCTCCTACCACCACTCTGGCAAATTTTTGTATTTTTAGTAAGACAGGGTTTCGCCATGTTGGCCAGGCTGGTCTTGGACTCCTGACCTCAGGTGATTGGCCTGCCTCAGTCTCCCAAAGTGCTGGAACTACAGGTGTGAGTCACTTTGCCCAGAAAATTTTTGTATTTTTAGTAGAGATGGGGTTTCACCATGTTGGCCAGGCTGGTCTCAAACTCCGGACCTCAGGTGACCCACCCGCCTTGGCCTTCCAAAGAGCTAGGATTACAGGCATGAGCCACAGTGCCCAGTCAAGTTACCAAAACTTCTAAACTTGTTGGGGTTTTTTTTCTACTTGATCACATAGACTAAGCACTGACCTTTTTGCCTATTTGCTTGATCATATAGGTTAAGCATCTAAAATCATTTGGAACTTCTAAAGGAATTAAAAATGCAAATTGGCCAGAGGAGGTGGTTTATGCCTGTAGTCTCAACATTTTGGGAGGCCACCTTGACGAGTTTGAGATCAGCCTGGGCAACACAGCAGGAACCCATCTCTATCAAAAAAAGAAAAAATTAGCTGGGTGTGTGGCATGCACCTGTAGTCCCAGCTCCTCAGGAGGCTGACCTGGGAGGATGGCTTGAGCCCAGGTGTTCAAGGTTACAATGAGCTTTAATCATGTCACTGCATTCCAGCCTGGGAGACAGAATAAGATCCTGTCTCAAAAAACAACAAACAAGCAAAAAAAAAAAGCAGCAAATTATGTGATTAGAATGTATTAAAAAAAAATTTCAACAGTAAAGTTTCAATACCTGCAACAGTATTATTGGATAACAGTCCATATACATTGGTTTTAAGCACAAAATTCTGCACACAGATGATGTACAACAGGAAATTCATCATTTCATTATTTAAGATTATGTGATACTGAATTTGCAAACATCAACTCTGTTTCCTGTAATTTTTTGGTAAATCAGTTACTGGTTCTTTACTTACAGAGCAGGAGGAAAACAGTACTTCCTAGACTATGAGCTACTAGTAGGAGCTCAATAAATGCCAGTTAAAGCTGACTGAATTCGACTTAGGCAGTACTGGTGGCCACTGACAATAAGTTTCTGTGTGTCTGGCTTTTTTTTTCTTTGAGACAGAGTCTCGTTCTGTCGCCCAGGTTGGAGTGCAATGGCATGATCTTGGCTCACTGCAACCTGTGCCTCCCAAGTTCAAGCAATTCTCCTGCCTCAGCCTCCCAAGCAGCTGGGATTACAGGCACCTGCCACCATGCCCAGCTAATTTTTGTATTTTTAGTTGAGACAAGGTTTGCCAAGTTGGCCAGGCTGGTCTTGAACTTTTGACCTAAGTGATCCACCCACCTTGGCCTCCCAAAGTGCTGGGATTACAGGTGTGAACCACCACGGCCCACCGACAATCAGTTTTAAAGTGCTCTTTGTGCTTTTTCTTTAGTACCAGTACACACTGCGTATTTATTTTTATTATTCCACTTACTAAACTGTAGGTTAGTAATCAATTTTAGTACCTATCAGACTGTAAGCTCCTTGAGGACAAAGAGTTTGCATATTTCCCTTCTTGAAGACCTAACACGGTATCACCAAGTTTTAGAAATGAGTAGCATCTGTCCTATTAAAAACTGATGGCATATATAAATGTAAACCTAAACTTACTGCATTAGAGCATTGACAGATTTGCAATCAACAATCAGTATTTCATTCAATTTTAAAACTTTAATACTATTTAAAATACGATATAACAATAGTACTCACTTTAGATAGGAAATCAACTAGAACTAGGCTATTGACACTAGCATCAAAGCATAGGCCAAAGTAAGAAACACAGATTTGCAACACTTCCATATGTGTTTTGAACACTGACATACCAAGTAGCAACAGAAATAACTGTCTCTTTAGATGGAAAAATGCTAATGACCAATCATTTCTAATACTAGACTGGATACCTTTCCGTATAGGGACCATACTATTCCACGTTCTCCAACATGGATCCTGCATCCATCCAAGGTACTACCCTATCCCAATCCATCATCACTCCTTGCCTGGAGTATTTCAATAGCTTCTTAACAGGTCACCAGACTTTCACACCGTTCCCACACAGCCCCTCCCCTCTCGCCACCGGCTGTAACCTCAGACTGAAATGCTCTTCCCTCTGATCTTTCGGGCCACTCCTCATCCTTCACATCTTGGCTTAAAAACCTTTTCTCAAGGAGATTTTCATTGACCAGCCTATCTAACATTTCCTGACCATTCCCGAGTCATATCACCTATTTTATTCTTCTTTACGAACTCCTTTTTGGCTCGTAAACGTTCAATAACTGTTAAGTGAACTGAATCTCTAATTTCTGGTCGTAACTTGAACAGAGCACTTTCCAGGATTTAAACAGTGCAGGTGCTCTGGCAGCCTTAACTCGGTGAAAACAAGAGTATTCCGCAAAACAAAAATAACTGTTTACTTATCAAAAGTTACGGTTACACTTCTATACTGTCAATTCGTGTGTGAACAGAGTTGTGCCTGATTCAAGATCTTACAGTATAAGCATTAGATCTCAAGAACGTGTAAACAACGTTTTGTTATTCGCAATGCAACCCTGAGCTAACTTTTCAAAAGTCCTTTTTCTCAATTTCCCCGTCAGTGAAAGGAATAAAATGCTGTCCAACGTGGTCAATGGACAAAACAAACAAAGTCAACAGAGGCGTGAACGAAAACGCAACAGTGACTAAACAATCAGGCACTGTACCAGGTGTGTGGAAATCTGGGGGGACAGGCTCGGTCTTAAGGCTTAAGTCATCGGACACTAGTTCTCTCCTGGGGAACAAAACGTCCTCCACCTCTGAGAGGGGAATGTCCTGAATTTTCCCTGCAGAGGAAAGGTCGCCTGCAAGCGTGCATTCGGGCCAGCGTTCCCAAGGGTCCCCTGATCCTCCTCGTCCTTTCTGCTTCATCAGACCAGACTCCGTGGCTAAAAGCCCCCACCTGCCGGTTCTCAAGGGCTTCTGAGGTGGCGGAGCGGGAGGCGGCGCCCAGTCAAGGACAAGAGAAGAATAAGTCGCGTGGGCCAAAGGAAACAGTCCCGTCAAGAAATAAACCCCTGGCAGACGCATCTCACCCTTCCCATCCATGCAAAACCTCACCTTCTCCCCGGAGCCGCGAAGGCTGCTCTGCTAAACTGTCCGGACCACAACGACCCTTAGGAGACCGGGTCGCTTACTTAATATGGCGGCCTCAGCTAACTCTGTCAGCCGGTTCTGGAGAACGGAAAGCCCGGAGGGACTAGAATCCTCGCATTCGACAAGTCTGTCGGCAATTTCCGTCAGCCGACCAGAGGGCGGAGCGGAGGTCGGCCCAGCGGGGAGGCGGGAAGGACAGCTTGGACCCGCAGTTCCGCCGGAAGTGGCCTGTAACCCCCGAGGCCGAGCGTGTTTGGTCATCTCCGGCGCTTCAAGGGGCGGTTCCCGTTATCTTCCGGAGCCGTGGAGGTACGAATTTAAGACATGCCCATTTTGTTAATTTATTTCCAAACGCAACGAAGGGTCCAGGAACAATTTGTGGGCCGCTTAATTCAGGGCCCCCAATTCGTACGTGGAGAAGTGAGAATGCTAACGTACTTTGACCTTTAACCTTTGGTCGGGCGCAGTGGAGGGAAACGCCTCCGTCTCTATATAAGGAATTTTCCGGCCTCTCTGATCCCTTTTTTCTCTTTGAGCGCGGGGCTCTCTTGGCGTACGCTGTCTCTTTCTGCTGCTCCCCAGCTCTCGGATACTAGCAGACGTCATGGGTTTCGGAGACCTGAAAAGCCCCGCCGGCCTCCAGGTGCTCAACGATTACCTGGCGGACAAGAGCTACATCGAGGGGTGAGCGGACGGGCCGAGACGGGACCGTGGGGAGGCTTGCCGGGGCTGGGGCCACGTGGCGCAGCGTCGGCTGCCCCGGGAGGGAGGGAGGGAGGATGAGGGGTTGGCGCCCCCCCGTTGCCATCTCCCAAGGCCCGCGTGTGGTGCTAGCCCGGGCTCTGGGGAGCGGTTCACTAGCAGTAAAAGGTTGAAATGTGCTTTATTTACACTTAATTCAGCCAGGTGTCGCCGCGTCGCTGCCCAGTTAATAAAATGTTGGGCTGTAGATAGAGCAGTGCTAGAGATTGCAATCGTTGAGGTCTACTAAGTGGCAAGACATTTCTCAGGATAACGTGGCGACCCAAGCATGGTTTGATTTTTAAGGAGCTTATAAAAAATATATATATATATATTAAAGCACCCCTACCGGGGCTAGTGCTCACTAATTAATGTGATGCATACAGCATTATTTTCGCTGGCGTTTGTCTTTCAAAGATGTGTATGAACGTTTCTGTGTCATTGGCAGGTATGTGCCATCACAAGCAGATGTGGCAGTATTTGAAGCAGTGTCCGGCCCACCGCCTGCTGACTTGTGTCATGCCCTACGTTGGTATAATCACATCAAGTCTTATGAAAAGGAAAAGGCCAGGTAAAATCATCTTTGTGTCTAGCTGAGCAATAAGACTGCTCCCGAAGTTAATCAGGATGTTCACATGACAAAACTGGACCCAGGCTACTTTAGCTTTGTTGGGATATTGTAAGCTAAATTTTTCAGTAACCTTAGAGGGCCAAGAGACTGAAGTCCTCCATTTTTTCACAGAACAGGTAGAACATGGACAACAGCAATTCAGCTTTTCCCCACACTGCCCTGCCAATGTGCCTCGACCCTGACCTGGGAGGCCCACCTCTTGGGTGAGAGGGTGGCTCATTCATTCAGTCCTTGGCCATTCTTCTGAAACTGCCAACAAGGGTGGAAATTTGGGGAACTGGACTCCATTTCACTAAGAATGGAACTGAGCATACTTAATGAAATTTCAAACAGAAATGTGCATACTGAAAGAGTAAATCATAGCGAGTATTGAAAATACTGTCTCACATGGGACTAATGTTTGTTGGGTGACCAGTTGAACATATGACAGTGTTTACCTGGGAGTATGTGAAAGGGTAAATTATTGCAGAAGGGATCTAGTGATAAATAGTGATTGAAACAAGTTATTTTGTATTGTCTGGAAAAGGATGTTATATTAGCTCAGTAGTGGTTGAATTTAAATGTTTTTCAAGCCTGCCAGGAGTGAAGAAAGCTTTGGGCAAGTATGGTCCTGTGGATGTGGAAGACACTACAGGAAGTGGAGCTACAGATAGTAAAGATGATGATGACATTGATCTCTTCGGATCTGATGATGAGGAGGTATGGCATCTTCTATAAAGAATATATCGGCTGGGCGCAGTAGCTCACGCCTGTAATCCCAGCAATTTGGGAGGCTGAAGTGGGTGGGTCATGAGGTCAGGAGTTCAAGAACAGCCTGGCCAAGTTGGTGAAACCCCATCTCTACTAAAAATACAAAAAAAATTAGCCAGGTGTGGTGGCGGGCGCCTGTAATCCCATCTGAGGCAGAGAATTACTTGAACCCAGAAGGCGGAGGTTGCAAGGAGCTATGATCGTGTTCCAGCCTGGGCAACAGAGCGAGACTCCGTCTCAAAAAAAAAAAAAAAAAAAACACACATTGATCAGCAATTTATCATTGTGGATAAACCAAATTGCCTGGATTTGAATCTTGGTTTTGATTTTTATGCATTTCTCAATTCTGACTGGTTGCATGATGAATAAAATCAAATCACCATCTTTCGGCTGAGTTCGTGATGTATTTGCTTTTTTCTGATAAGGCCAGTCTTTTTTGTGATGACCCCACTGGCTTTAAGCAGGAACAACCGGCTTTCTGAAAAAATGGATTAATTTTTTTTTTTCTTTACAGGAAAGTGAAGAAGCAAAGAGGCTAAGGGAAGAACGTCTTGCACAATATGAATCAAAGAAAGCCAAAAGTAGGTCATTTGTTTTTAACTTCACTTCATAATAATGTAAGTAATGTTTTTCATAGTTGTCCTTGAAGTAATTTTCTTCACATTTCATGAATAGGTTAGTATTTTAAAACCTGTAGGGATTCTTCCACAGCTACTGGTCTGCAGCTGTTCTTGTGGTAGCAGTTGTGGCATTCCTCTGTGGGAAAGAAACTGTTAACACAATTAAACACCTCTTTCTTAGCAAAACAGAAAGTGGGCATATGTGTGACAGACACAAGATGTATCTGTAGTTTTGACTAACGAGATAGTCACTCTCAAAACAAATTGAGATGATTTGTTTGTGTCTTAGAGTAGGGTGAAAAAATGTAATTCATTATTTGAATAATGCCATTTATGTTTTTTAGAACCTGCACTTGTTGCCAAGTCTTCCATCTTACTGGATGTGAAACCTTGGGATGATGAGACAGATATGGCGAAATTAGAGGAGTGTGTCAGAAGCATTCAAGCAGACGGCTTAGTCTGGGGCTCATGTGAGTTTAGGCATTGCTTTTTTTTTTTTTATCTGACATCTGGAATTTTCATACAGCTTCAGTTCTTTCTCTACAAGACTTTTCTAACTAAGATTTTTCTTAATGCTCTTTTTAGCTAAACTAGTTCCGGTGGGATATGGAATTAAGAAACTTCAAATACAATGTGTAGTTGAAGATGATAAAGTTGGAACAGATATGCTGGAGGAGCAGATCACTGCTTTTGAGGACTATGTGCAGTCCATGGATGTGGCTGCTTTCAACAAGATCTAAAATCCATCCTGGATCATGGCATTTAAATAAAAGCTTGAAATATTACCTGTGGCTTTTGAGTATGTTACATAGAGGGGTGGTGTGTATATTCCTTTCATTTTGAGGGAAGGAATTAAATGAATATGTGATTCCTAAATAATAAAAATTTGGTTCAGCATTGTTAAAAAATGGTAGTGCAGGCTGGGTGTGGGGGTTTATGCCTGTAATCCCGGCACTTTGGGGAGGCTGAAGTGGGTGGGTTGATACCAGCCTGGGCAATATGGGGAGACCCTGACCCTACAAAAAATAGAAAACTTAGCTGAGCATGGTGGTGCACCCACCCCTATATTCCCAGCTATTTGGGAGCTTGAGGTGGGAGGATTGCTTGAGCCCAGGAGGTTGAAGTTGCAGTGAGGTGAGGTTGTGCCACTACTCCAGCCTGGGTGCCAGAGCAAGGCCCTGTCTCCAAAAAAATCGTAATGCAACTTTACCCACTTGTAATGTCCTTAGCAATGCCTGATGACGTGATTTATTGTAATCCAGCATCTTCGCATTGGGATCAGTTGTTGGCTGGAAAGCAATAATTGCAAATCTCACTTGAAGATGTGAGATATGTGACACCACTAGAAGACACAACCCAGAGGAGGGAGGGCTTCCCAGAATTTGGCATGAATTAAACAACTACTTAAAGTTTACAAATTTAAAATAATGACTCATGTTGTAAAGAAACCATCTTTTAAGTGTTGGAAATGTGATTTGGAGTAGCACTGTGTCCTAGGAGGGGATTATATAGGTAGCTGGTTTCCAGGCTTCCCAGATAAACTTGACTTTCCTGTGATGATTCATAGCTGCTTGATTGTGGGGGTGGAGTATTTTACTTGGATTTGGAAATCTGATTGGTCCTCATGCTGCGGGTAAATACTGGGATGAGGGTAGTATGTTGAGTAAAGTGATAAGCGTTGGAAACAGCTTCATTTTGACAGTGAATTTGGGGTCTGGCTAACGTTTGATAGGGCTTTTTTTTACAGTAGTTTTACAAAACTAGTGCTTGGGAATTGCTGATCTCAAATGATCAAAAATTTTTAGGTCAATTTTTTAATAGATCTAGACAGTGCTGGCCCAGTATAGTGGCTCACACCTGTAATCCCAGCAGTTTGGGAGGCTGAGGCGGGCGGATCACTTGAGATCAGGAGTTGAGAGACCAGCCTGGCCAACATGGTGAAACCCCGTCTCTACTAAAAATACAAAAATTAGCTGGGTGTGTTGGCAGGTGCCTGTAATCCCAGCTACTCTGGAGGCTGAGGCAGGAGAATTGCTTGAACCCAGGAAGTAGAGGTTGCAGTGAGCCAAGATTGCAGCCACTGTACTCTAGCCTGGGTGACAGGGCAAGACTGTCTTAAAAAAAAAAGAACTAGACAATGCTATTTCCTCTCAATCTAATATTATGTTGTAACTGCCTTGACTGTGGGAAACTGTATTATAAAGAGGATTTAACAGATAGATGCATTGAATAGTATCTCTAAGCAATGTTTATAGTCCAACCAACACAGCCTAAAAGTCATGGGAGGCCGGGTGCAGTGGCTCACACCTGTAATCCCAGCGCTTTGGGAGACTGAGGCTGGCAGACCACCTGAGATTGGGAGTTCGAGACCAGCCTGACCAACATGGTGAAACCCCATCTCTAGTAAAAATACAAAATTAGCCGGGTGTGGTGGCACATGCTTATAATCCCAGCTACTCAGGAGACTGAGGCAGGAGAATGGCTTGAACCTGGGAGGTGGAGGTTGCAGTGAGCCGAGATGGTGGCATTGCACTCCAGCCTGGCCATAAATAAACTTAACTGAATGGTAATAAAAATTCGCAATTATTCACATAGTAAAGGGGTTGAGTTCCAAATAGCTTGACCAAAATGTTAAGTATCAGCAGAAGTTTTCCTCTCAGTCTGATTTTATGTTGTGGCTGCCTTGACTGTGGGAAATTATAAAGAGGATTTTTTTAACAGATATATGCATCAAATAGTATCTCTAAGCAATGTTTATAGTCCAACACAGCCTGAAAGTCCTGGGAGACATTTTCAGGTTGTCATCATGAGAGCCAGTAGAGGGCAGCACTTCATTTTCTGGAAAAAACAAGAGCCTGAGAATTCTGAAAATGCCAAAAAAAAAAAAAAAAAAAAAAAAACCAAAACCACGAATAAACTTAAGTGATGGTAATAAAAATCTGCAATTATTCACATAGTAAAGGGGTTGAGTTCCAAATAGCTTGACCAAAATGTTAAGTATCAGCAGAAGTCAATGATGAAAAAACTAACGATTAATAATTTGTTTAGGCTGGGTGCGGTGGCTCACGCCTGTAATCTCAGTACTTTGGGAGGCCAAGGCGGGTGCATCACGAGGTTGAGTTCGAGACCAGCCTGGCCAACATGGTGAAACCTTGTCTCTACTAAAAGTACAAAAATTAGCCAGGCGTGGTGGCAGGCACCTATAATCCCAGCTACTCTGGAGGCTGAGGCAGGAGAATTGCTTGAACCCAGGAGGCAGAGGTTGCAGTGAGCTGGGATTGCACCACTGCACTCCAGCCTGGGCATCAAGAGTGAAGCTCCATCACAAAAAAAAACAAAACCGAAAACAACAACAGACCCAGCTAGTATATATATCAAGTATTTATAGAGCTAAAACACTGTTCTAAATGCTTTACCTGCATTAACTCATTTAATTTTTATAGTAACCTATCCCCATTTTCCAGATCGGGGAAACAGAGGTCTAGAACTTGGAATTAATTTAGCCAAGGTCACAGAACTAGAGTGTGTTTAAGTCATAACTCAAATCCAGCTATCCTGCCTCTGTGGCCCTGGGACTCACCGTCTATTTCAAAGTACTTCCTTTCATTGAGAGGGAGGCAACTCTGTCCATCAGTTCTATGCCCCAGTAGAAAGTATGCCTCACCTTCAGCCCCTCTGTTCTATAAACAGTCAGCCATCCTGTTCTTGGTCATTAGCTCTCTGGCGATCCCTTTTTCTCCCTCACCAATCTGATTCCAACCTCCAGGGAGGAGGCTTGGAGTCCCCAAGCCCGTATCCAAGCTTGGAGTTTTATGTTACTCTTTGGCTCTTTCCTCAAACTAAGAATTTGAAAAATTAACTGCTGTTTCTGCTGAGAAGTGCCTACACTGTTTGCTACTTTCCACTGGTAGATTCCTGTTATTCCTTGTGCAAGTCTAGGCCTTGGGCTTGTGATGGAAGGGGCTGATATGAAGACCTCTGATGTGCCTTGGAGACATTTTCCCCTTGTCTTGGTGACTAACATTCGGCTCCCCATTACTTATGCAAATTTCTGCAACTGGCTTGAATTTCTCCTCAGAAAATGGAATTTTCTTTTTTATCACATTGTCAGGCTGCAAATTTTCCAAACTTTCATGCTCTGCTTCCCTTATAAAACTGAATGCCTTTAACAGCACCCTAGTCACCTCTTGAATGCTTTGCTGCTTAGAAATTTATTCCACCAGATACCCTACCATGACTGGGTATCACAAGAACAGCACAAGAATGACCTGCTCCCATGATTCAATTACCTCCTGCCTGGTCCCTCCCACATGGAAATTCAAGATGAGATTTGAGTGGGGACACAGCCAAACCATATCATGGCAGAAGAAATTTCTAAGCAGCAAAGCATTCAAGGGGTGACTTGGGTGCTGTTAAATGCAGTTTTATAAGGGAAGCAGCGCATAAAAGTTTGGAAAATTTGCAGCCTGACAGGGTGACAGAAAAGATAATCTCATTTTCTGAGGATAAATCCAAGCTGGCTACAGAAATTTGCATAAGTAATGAGGAACTGAATGTTAATCACCAAGACAATGGAGAAAATATCTCCAGGATATGTCAGACACCTTTGCAGCAGCCCTTCCCATCGAAGGCCTAGAGGCCTAGGAGGAAAAAGTGGTTTCCTGGACTGGGCCCAGGGTCTCCATGCTGTGTGCAGCCTAGGGACTTGGAGCCTTGTGTCCCAGCCACTCCAGCCATGGCTGAAAGGGGACAAAGTAGAGCTCAGGTCATGGCTTCAGAGGGTTCAAGCCTCAAGCCTTGGCAGCTTCTACATGGTGTTGAGGCTGCAAGTGCACAGACATCAAGAATTGAAGTTTGAGAACCTCTGCCTAGATTTCAGATGTATGGAAAAGCCTGGATGCCCAGGTGGAAGGGCAGGGTCCTCATGGAGAACCTGTGCCAGGGCAGTGCAGAAAGGAAATGTGGGGTGGGAGCCCCCACACAGAGTTTCTACTGGGGCACTGCTTACTGGAGCTGTGAGAAAAGGGTTACCATCCTCTAGACCCCAGAATGGTAGATCCATTCCAGCTTACACCATGTGCCTGGAAAATATTCAGACAATGCCAGCCTGTGAAGGCAGCCAGGAGAGATCATACTACTTGACTTCAAATTTTTGTATTTTTAGTAGAGTCGGGGTTTCACCATGTTGGTCAGGCTGGCCTTGAATTCCCAACCTCAGGTAATCCACCTGCCTTGGCCTCCCAAAGTGCTGGGATTACAGGCGTGAGCCACCACACTCGGCCTGGACTATGTACTTTTGAGTTAATGCTGAAATGAGTTGAGACTTTAGGGGACTGTTGGGAAGGCATGATTGGGTTTAAAATGTGAGGACATGAGATTTGGGAGGGGCCAGGGGCGGAATGATATGGTTTGGCTGTGTCCCCACCAAAATCTCATCTTGAATTTCCATGTGTCGTGGGAGGGACCCAGTAGGAGGTCATTGAATCACAGGGCAGGACTTTCCTGTGCTATTCTTATGATAGCAAATAAGTCTCACAAGATCTGTGGTTTTAAAAAGGGGAGTTTCCCTGCACAAGCTCTCTTCTCTCGTCTGCCCCACGTGAGATGTCCCTTTCACCTTCCACTATGATTGTGAGGCCTCCCCAGGCAAGTGGAACTGTGAGTCCATTATACCTCCTTCCTTTGTAAATCATCCAGTCATGGGTATGTCTTTATCAGCAGCGTGAAAATGGACTACTACACACCAGATACCCTAACTCATCTCTCTCAAGTTCGAAGTTCCACAAATCTCCAGGGCAGGGGCAAAATGCCACTAGTCTCTGCTAAAACGTTATGAGTCACTCTTGCTCCAGTTCCCAATAAGTTCCTCGTCTCCATCTGAGACCACCTCAGCCTGGACCTTATTGTTCACATCACTATCAGCATTTTTGTCAAAGTCATTCAACAAGTCTCTAGGAAGTTCCAAACTTTCCCACATTTTCCTGTCTTCTTCTGAGCCCTCCAAACTGTTCCATCCTCTGCCTGTTACCCAGTTCTAAAGTTGCTTCCACATTTTCAGGTAACTTTTCAGCAGTGACCCACTCAACTGGTACCAATTTACTGTATTTGTCTGTTTTCCGCTGATGATAAAGACATACCTGAGACTGGCCATTTACAAAAGGAAGAGGTTTAGTTGGACTCTCAGTTCCACATAGCTGGGGAGGCCTCACAATCATAGTGGAGGTAAAGGAGGAGCAAGCCACGTCTTCTGTGGATGGTGGCAGGCAAAAAGACTGCTCCCTTCATAATTTTCAAAAGAAAATTGAGAAATTATAGAAATTGAAATATGTTTTTAAACTTGTAGTGAGTAGCAGAGTCAGATAAGACAAAGACTCCAGCAGGGACTGGGATAAGAGGAGGATCTTTGGGAAACCCCAAAGACAAGGATATAGATTTCCAGTGTTTCTTCACCTCCACAGTTGGATGCAATCTCTTTCTCTGAACAATTTGCAAACTTCTCCTTGGCTGTCTATAGTACTTATTATTTTCTACCTTATTTTAGGATTGTTTTTAATGCAGGTTTAATCTCACTTTCTAAACCCATTCCACTGTGAACAGGACTATACAAACCTACCACCAAAGTCTGAGGAAGCTGAGAGGCTAAAGAGGCTGACACAGCCAGTTTTTCAGAAAGAAACATTTCGGCTGGGCATGGTGGCTCACGCCTGTAATTCCAGCACTTTGGGAGGCTAAGGTGGGCAGATCATGAGGTCAGGAGTTCGAGACCAGTCTGACCAACATTATGAAACCATCTCAACTAAAAATACAAAAAATTAGCCGGGTGTGGTGGTGTGCGCCTGTAATCCCAATTACTTGGGAGGCTGAGGCAGGAGAATCGCATGAACCGGGGGGGCAGAGGTTGCAGTGAGCCAAGATTGCACCATTTCCCTCCAGACTGGGCAACAATGTGAGACTCTATCTCAAAAAAAAAAAGAAAAAAAGAAAGAAACATTTTATAGATACTTAAAATTTTATAGGAAGCTATATCTGTGTCCTTGGGTGAACCCAGGAGGCGGAGGTCGCAGTGAGCTGAGATTGTGCCATTGCACTCCAGCCTGGGTGACAGTGCGAGACTCCATCTCAAAAAAAAAAGAAACATTTCATAGAGACTTACCAAGAGAATGGTGGTAAGACAAGATGGTGGATCCCTGCACTGTTACCCACAAGACCCAGGGCTTATATACCTTAGGGAAAAAGCGATTTGGAAGTGATGTGTAGTCTAAAATGCAACCGATTTGCACCATGAAGGGGTCACTGATATAAAGGTATGCTTTATTGATCTTACACTGGTGTCTATATATATATAGGAATAGAAGGTGGAAATATATCAATAGGTCCATGCTTTTTCTGAAATCATTCTGAAAGTAGACTTGTCCACTTGCCATCTGAATGTCAGTGTTGTTTTCATATATACAGTTAGTTTTAATTTATACACATTTACATACCCATTTCCTTTTTTTAAAATTTCAAATTTTATTTTAGTTAGGGGAGTACATGTGCAGATTCGTTACATGGGAATATTGTGTGATGCTGAGGCTTGAAGTATGAATCCTGTCACCCTGGTAGTGAGCAAAATACCCAATAGTTTTGTTTGAGATGGAGTCTTGCTCTGTCACCCAAACTGGAGTGCAGTGGCATGATCTCAGCTCACTGCAACCTCTGCTTCCCGGGTTCAAGCAAGTCTCCTCCCTCAGCCTCCTGAGTAGCTGGGATTACAGGTGCACACCACCACACCCGGCTAATTTTTTGTATTTTTAGTAGAGACCGGGTTTCACTATATTGGTCAGGCTGGTCTTGAACTCCTGACCTCGTGATCCGCCTACCTCAGCCTCCCAAAGTGCTGGGATTACAAGCATGAGCCACCACACTCAGACTTTTTTTTTTCTTTTTTGAGACAGAGTTTCACTCTTGTTGCCCAGGCTAGAGTGCAATGGTGCGATCTTGGCTCACTGCAACCTCCACCTCCCGGGTTCAAGTGATTCTCCTACCTCAGCCTCCCGAGTACCTGAGATTACAGATGTGCCACCATGCACGGCTAATTTTTGTATTTTTAGTAGAGACGGGGTTTCACCATGTTGGCCACGCTGGTCTTGAGCTCCTGACCTCAGGTGATCTGCCTGCCTTGGCCTCCCAAAGTGCTGGGATAACAGGTGTGAGCCACCGTGCCCGGTCTTAGCTCCCACTTACAAGTGAGAACATGCAGTATTTGGTTTTCTGTTCCTGCATTAATTTGCTTAGGATAATGCCCTCCAGTTCCGTCCATGTTGCTGCAAAGGACACAATTTCATTCTTTTTTATGTCTGTGTAGTAGTCCATGGTGTATACGTACCACACTTTCTTTATTCAATCTACTATTGATAGGTACCTGATACCCAGAATTCTTGAAGAAGCATTTCTGTTTATAATGATATTGTAGAGGATTAAAGAGGAGTGCAATTTTTTTTTTTTTTTTTTTTTTAAGACGAGATTTCACCATGTTGGTCAGGCTGGTCTTGAACTCCCAACCTCAGGTGATCCACCTGCCTTGGCCTCCAAAGTTCTTGGATTACAGGTGTAAGCCACCACTCCCGGCCAAGTGCAATTTTTTTTTTTTGACATTCCTCCTGTTGAGAGTTGGGTATGTATGTCTTTTCCCCTTGAACCTGAGCTGGTCTATGTCTGCTTTGACAGTACTGTGAAAGTGATACTGTACCAGTGTCAATCATAGCCTTTAAGAGGACTAGAAATTTCCACGTTGGTCTCTTGGAGCCCTGCGTTGTCACATAAGAAGTCTGGCTACCCTGAAGTGTCATGCTGGGATAGCTGTGTTGAGAGGGGAGAGGGAGGGAGGGAAGGGATGTCTTAGGCAGCTGCCAGCTGTGATTTGCATCATCTAGTCCAGCTGAGGCTCCAGACATTGCAAAGCAGGGAGAGATGAATCTCCCTCCTGACGTCTTTGAATTCCTGACCCTCAGAATTGTGAAAATTATATCACAAGCATAAATTGTTTTAAACAATGAAGTTTGGGAGCAGTTTATTAAGCATCATTAGTTAGCTGTGTTTTTGGAGTGTGGTGATGGTTTCTGTGGACACTGCCCTGGGAACATGAGTCGTTGCATCCCCTCCTCTTTCATTTCCCATTGCAACCAATAAAGGCTGTTCCTACTATTAGAGAGAGAGAGAGAAATAAGAAAAAATCCCCCCAAATCATTAACTAGAACAGATGTTTTAAGATAACCAACTATTATTTTAATTCACAAATGTGTATACATAGATTACATAAAGAAATTGAGTACGCATGTTGCATTTAAAAATGTATCTAGTAGGTTATTTGTACAAAATTAAAATGAATTTAAGCAAACATTTTAACATTTTAAAAATTAATCATTGATTAATTGGTTGATTGAGATGGAGTTTTGCTCTTGTTGCCCAGGCTGGAGTGCAATGCTGCAATCTTGGCTCACCACAACCTCCGCCTCCTGGGTTCCAGTGATTCTCCTGCCTCAGCCTCCTGAGTAGCTGGAATCACAAGCACCCACCACCATGCCTGGCTAATTTTGTACTTTTAGTACAGACAGGGTTTCTCCATGTTGGTCAGGCTGGTCTCAGACTCCTGATCTCAGGTGATCCACCTGCCTTGGCCTCCCAAAGGGGATTACAGGTGTGAGCCACTGCACCTGGCCAATCACATATTTAATATTAAGACTTAAGTCTTTAGAAACATTATTATTTAAAAAATAACTGATACTGCTTTAACAGTGATTACTTCACCATGGTATAATTAGCAAGAATGATGCATTTTATTTAAGTTGCAGAAAATAATTATTCAGATCCTTCCTAAGTATTTTTAGCTTTTTTTTTTTTTTTTGAGACAGAGTCTCGCTTTGTCACCAGGCTGGAGTACAGTGGTGCAATCTCAGTTCACTGCAACCTCTGCCTCCTTGGGTCAAGTGATTCTCCTCCTCAGCCTTCCAAGCAGCTGGGATTATAGGTGCGTGCCACCACACCCAGCTAATTATCATATTTTAGTAGAGATGGGGTTTCACCATGTTGGCCAGGATGGTCTCGATCTCTTGTCCTTGTGGTCCGCCTGACTCGGCCTCCCAAAGTGCGGGGATTACAGGCATGAGCCACCACGCCCGGTGTATTTTTAGTTTTTAAAAAATTTTTATTGCCACATCACAAGAAGTCAAGAGGATCCTTCCGAAGTTTTATATCCACACAAAAATGTGATGCCTATATAGTGACCAAAAACAAAAACAATAAAAGTAGGGTCAGCTCTCTATCTCGGAAACAATTTTAATCTGAAAGCATTCATCAGAGGACCCATATGAAAGCCTTATACTGATTTGTGGAAAAGTAGTAACTTATTGGGCTGTTTCCAGGAGACAGAGATTCTTCGTTTCTGAGTTCCTGAGCTGTTCACTCACTGTGCCAGAGCAGCTGACTTCCCACAGGGTATACTTGAGTATCTCAGCAACCGAGGCCCGGAAGCGAGCTTGGAACTTTTTACTAATTAGGACGTAAAGGATGGGGTTCAAGCAACTATTGAGGAATGCCAAACCAGTGGAGAGGGGGATTCCAGCCTGCAGCACATAGTGGGAATAGCTATTGTGGTGAATGGTGAGCTCCCAAATACTAAACAGGTGATAGGGAGTCCAGCAAACTACAAAGGCCACAACCACAGCCAGAATTGTCCAGAAATGCTTACTGGAGATCAGGATGCTTCGCTTCTTCACTTTGAAGATGAGACACAAGTAGAAAATACTCATTGTTAGCAAAGGGAAGAGATAGCCAAAGATAAATTTCACCCAGGTCAGAACATGGTGTCTTATCAAAGTGAGGTCAGGATCATGCTTCTGAAAATTGTTATAGCAAAGAGTATGGTTACGGAACTCCACAGTTTCCCGGAAGTATAGGGCAGGACCACCAATTAGAGAAGCCAAAAGCCAGATGAATATAATGACAATCAGAGAGTTGTTGAAGGTTCGATGCCGATGACACAAGATGGGATGGATCAAGTGGATATAGTGGTCCAGGCTGATCACCGTCAGGAAGAAAACACTGGCAAACATGTTCAACTGGGCAATGAAGGAATTGGCTTTGCACAGCCAGATGCCAAAGGGCCAGTGGAAATTCATGGCCACATAGGAAATGTACAGGGGCAGGAAGAGAACAAAAATGAAATCCGCAATGGCTAGATTGAGAAACCACAGAGTAGTGACTGACTTCTTCCACTTGAACCCCATGAACCAAATGACAATGGCATTTCCTGGAATTCCCAGTACAAAAGCTAAACAATATAACACCAGGGAGACCCAGTGAACAACTCCCAGCTCGACTTTCTCCTCCAAATCAGACTCCAGAGTGTAATAGTCTAGTTCATAGGAATAGTTCTCAAATTCTTCAAATAATGTTTCCTCTGTATCTCCCATGACCTTTGTAAATGGAGAATGAAGAAATCTGTAGAAACGAATTTAAAAACAAAGAAAAAAATGTTAAAGAAAAATAAAATGTTAGTGAATAAGGAACATGAAGATAAAAATATTTCAGGTTATAGACCAGACATAGTAATTTTTTTTTTTTTTTTTTTTTTGAGATAGGGTCTCACTCTGTTGCCCAAGCTGGAGTGCAATGGCATGATTTTGGCTCACTGCAGCCTTGACCTCCTAGGCTCAAGTACCTCCTACCTCAGCCTCCCCAGTAACTAGAACTACAGGTGCTCACGACCATACCCAGACAATTTTAAACTTTTTTGTAGAGATGAGGACTCACTATATTGCTCAGGCTGATCTCGAACTTCTGGGCTCAAGTGATCCTCCTGCCTCAGCCTCCCAAGGTGTTGGGATTACAGGCATAAGCCACCATGCCCAGCCAACATAGTATATTTTTTGATGGGACTTTGTTTATACTCCATATGTTCAAGTCTTAGCGAGCCTCAGTTTTACTCGGCTTATCACTCTCCCAGCTATGAAAGTACATTTTTATAAAGTATTTAGTAATTGCTAAATTAAAATGAATGACTCTATAGTTAAAATTCTTCTGTTCATAATGCTTGTAGGGCTGACTAGAGAGAGTCTAACATTCAACAAGCATTTATTAGATTCCTACTATGCATTATTATTTTATGGCAGATGCATAAAAAAACAGATTAATACTTACACAGTGCTAACTTAAAAATCTGTATTTCAGCCAGGCACAGTGGCTCACACCTGTAATCCCAGTACTTTGGGAGGCTGAGGCAGGGAGATCACTTGAGACCAGCCTGGGAAATTCAGCAAAAACCCATCTCTACAAAAAAATTAGCCCAGTCTGGTGGCTCATACTGTAGTCTTAGCTACTCAGGAGGCTGAGGCAAGAGGACTGCATGAGCCCAGGAGTTTGTGGCTGCAGTGAGCAATGATCGAGCCACTGCACTTCAGCCTGGGCAGCAGAGCAGGACACCACCTCAAGATAAAAATTTTTCTGCAAAAATCTGGATTTGTTATTGCCCTGATTTTTTAAGCTCTAGACAAATAGTTCCAGTTACTTCCTAGACCCCTCCACCTGGATGTTACTGGAGATTTTGACCCAAGATTTTGCTTCTAAGGATGTTTTGAGTCCATGTTTATGAAACCAAACAGAGAAATCAGAATTATATCAATATGAATGGCTTCTCATCCCAAAGGTAGCTTTTGGAATAAACTTGATTATGGCCACTTAATTTCTATATTAATTTCCTATAGAATGCAATTAAGCTTTATTTAAATTTTTACCTTACTGAAATAATTCTTTTGTATAATAATTTATGACAAAGATTGGATTTTTTCTTTTTTTTTTTAGAGACAGAGTTTTGCTCTGTTGCCAAGGCTGGAGTGCATGGTGTGATCTCAGCTCACTGCAGCCTCTGCCTACTGGGCTCAAGCAATTCTCCTGCCTCAGTCTCCCAAGTAGTTGGGATTACAGATGCCTGCTACCACTCATGGCTGTTTGTTTTTTTTTTTTTTTTTTTTTTTTTTTTTTTTTTTGAGACGGAGTCTCGCTCTTGTTACCCAGGCTGGAGTGCAATGGCGCGATCTCGGCTCACCGCAACCTCCGCCTCCCGGGTTCAGGCAATTCTCCTGCCTCAGCCTCCTAAGTAGCTGGGATTACAGGCACGTGCCACCATGCCCAGCTAATTTTTTGTATTTTTAGTAGAGACGGGGTTTCACCATGTTGACCAGGATGGTCTCGATCTCTTGACCTCGTGATCCACCCGCCTCGGCCTCCCAAAGTGCTGGGATTACAGGCGTGAGCCACCGCGCCCGGCCATGGCTGTTTTTAGTAGAGACAGGGTTTCACTATGTTGGTCAGGCTGGTCTCAGATTCCTGATCTCAAGTGACCCACCTGCCTCGACTTCCCAAAGTGCTAGGATTACAGGTGTAAGCCACAGCACCTGGCCAAAGATTGGATTTATTAATCAGTTTCACTTTATTTTTGTCCATACCAAATTTTGTCTCTTATAATTTCTACCAAAGTAAGTTTTATTTTGTGCCTACCCACCTCCCTTTTTTCTCATCAAGTCCAGTTTTTCTGGGTTAAGAAGACTTGAATGTCAGTTTTTCAATCAGAATAAAAGTGTACTGTGTGCAACTCTGGCATCTTCCATTTTATTTTGTGCTATTTCTATCTGTAGTATTGAAGATTAAGTAGAAAAAATTAATAGTTATATTCATTTCATGGAGCTACAATCATACATGAGGCAAATACGTAAAATTTTATAAAGAGGTCAAAACAGCCTATGTTGCTCATGGGTTTCTCAAATTCAATTTGACTATCACTGAATTCATTCATCATCCTAGCTAAAACCTTCTGAGAAATTTGACAGGGCATAATTAAAAAACAAAAGCAATTTATTCACTTCCTCCCAGCCCTAGCCCAGTAATTTTTTGTTCTTCAGGATTCAATGCAAATGCCACCTTTCTTAGAAACATTTTCTGACTTACCTTTCTGCAGATAATTATAATTATTGTTATTAAAACAATTTATTACAAAATAATAGTAAGTGTTATTGAGAATTTACTAGATGCCAGACATGTATGATCTAATTTGGTCCTCATAAGCATCTTACAGATACCTGTAATCCCAGCTCTTTGGGAGGCTGAGGCAGGAGGATTGCTTGAGCCCAGGAGTTTGAGACAAGCCTGGGCAACAAAGTGAGACACTGTTTCTTAAAAGAAAAAAAAAATCTTACATTGTAGGTAAGTACAGCTGAGCCTTGAAAAACATGGGGGGTGCCTAGAGGTGCTGACCCCACACATAGTAAAAAAAATTCACATAAAACTTTTAATTATTATTATTTGAGACAGTCTCCCACTGTCACCCAGGCCAGAGTGCAATGGTGCAATCATAGCTGACTGCAGCTTCAAACTCCTAAGCTCAAGTGATTCTCTCACCTCAACTTCCCAAGTAGCTGGGACTACAGAAGTACACCACCATGCCTGGCTAATATTCTTATTTTCGTAGAGGTGGGATCTTGCTATGTTGCCCAGGCTGGTCTTGAACTCCTGGCCTTAAGGGATTCTCCTGCCTTAGCCTCCCAAAGTGCTGAAATTATGGGAGTAAGTCACTGTGCCCAGCCTATTATTATTATTATTGAGATGGAGTCTTGCTCTGTTGCCCAAGTTGGAGTGTAGTGGCACAATCTCGGCTCACTGCAATCTCCACCTCCGGGGTTCAAGTGATTCTCCTGCCTCAGCCTTCCTAGTAGCTGGGATTACAGGTACCCACCACCACACCTTGCCAATTTTTGTATTTTTAGTAGAGACAGGGTTTCACCTTGTTGACCAGGCTGGTCTTGAACTCCTGACCTCAGGTCATCTGCCCGCCTTAGCCTCCCGAAATGTTGAGATTTCAGGCGTGAGCCACAATGCCCGGGCTTATTATTGTTGAGACCAACTCTCTCACTCTGTTGCCAAGGCTGGAGTGCAGCGTTGCAATCTTGGCTCACTGCAACTTCTGCCTCCTAGGTTCAAGAGATTCTCCTCCCTCAGCCTCCCAAGTAGCTGGGACTACAGGCTTGCGCCACCACGCCTGGCTAATTTTTGTATTTTTAGTAGAGATGGGGATTCACCATGTTGGCCAGGCTGGTATTGATCTCCTGAGCTCAAGTAATCCACCCACTTCAGCCTCCCCAAAGGGCTGGAATTACAGGCGTGAGCCACCATGCCTGGCCCTATCATTTTTTTTAGAAACAGGTATCACTATGTTTCCCAGGCTAAACTCAAACTCCTGGGCCCAAGGTTCCTCCCACCTCAGACTCTTCAGTTGTTGAGACTACAGGAACATACCACCAAACTTATCTTGCATATAACTTTTGACTCCCCCAAAACTTAACTATTAATAGCCTTCTGTTGATCAGAAGCCTTAATGGCCGGGCGCGGTGGCTTACGCCTGTAATCCCAGCACTTTGGGAGGCCAAGGAGGGTGGATCACCAGAGGTTGGGAGTTTGAGACCAGTCTGACCAACATGGAGAAAACCCATCTCTACTAAAAATACAAAATTAACCGGGCATGGTGGTGCATGCCTGTAATCCCACCTATTCGGGAGGCTGAGGCAGAAGAATTGCTTGAATCTGGGAAACAGGGGTTGCTGTGAGCCGAGATCATGCCATTGCACTCCAGCCTGGGCATCAAGAGCAAAACTCCATCTCAAAAAAAAAAAAGCCTTACTAATGACATAAAGTGTCAACACATATTTTGTAGGTTTTATATACTGTATTTTTGCAATAAAGTAAGCTAGAGAAAAGAAAATGTTATTAGGAAATCAAAAGGGGCTGAGAGCAATGGCTCACACCTATAATCCCAGCACTTTGGGAGGCCAAGGTGGGTAAATCACCTAAGGTCAGGAGTTCGAGACCAGCCTGACCAACATAATGAAACCCTGTCTCTATTAAAAATATGAAATTAGCCGAGTATGGTGGTGTATGCCTATAATCTCAACTGCTCAGGAGGCTGAGGCAGGAGGATTGCTTGAACCCGGGAGGTGGAGGTTATAGTGAGCTGAGATTGTACCACTGCACTCCAGCTTGGGCAACAAGAGTGAAACTTCAACTTAAAAAAAAAAAAAGGAAATCATAAGGAAGAAAAAAATGTATAAGTGGAAGTGGATCAACATATAGGGCTTCATCCTCATCATCTTCACAAGTAGGCTGAGGAGGAGGAAGAAGGTGGGTTGGTCTTGCTATCTTGGGGTGGTAGGGGCAGAGGAAGAAAATCTACGCAGAAGTGGATCTGCATAGTTGAAATCCATGTTGAGAGCTGGGCATGGTGGCTCACATCTGTCATCCTAGCACTTTGGGAGGCTGAGGTGGTTGGATCACGAGGTCAGGAGATCAAGACCATCCTGGCTAACACAGTGAAATCCCATCTCTACTAAAATACAAAAAAAAAAAAAAAAAATTATCTGGGCATCGTGGTGTACACCTGTAGCCAAGCTGCTCGGGAGGCTGAAGCAGGGCAATCGCTTGAACCCAGGAGGTGGAGATTGCAGTGAGCTGAGATCGTGCCACTGAACTCCAGCCTGGCGACCAAATGAGACTCCATCTCAAAAAAAAAAAAAAAAAAAAAGAAACCCATGTTGTTCAAGGGTCAACTGTACTATTATTGGACTCATTTATAAGAAACATTGAAGCTTACAGAAGCTTAGTAACTTACTCAAGATCAGGCAACCTGTGATTGCAGGGTCAGGATCTAAAGTCAGATTGGTTGGACCCATAGCCTGAACTCTTAACCACTACAGCATTCCCCTCTTCTGTCATACTTCTCTTATCACACTTAACACATTATGTTGTCATTAGTTTATTTTTAATTTCTCCCCTACTAGACTGTGAACTCTTTGAGAATAAGAACTGTCATTGCTGTACCCACAGTGCCTTGTACACCTTCATATATCACAGGTGATTAACAGATGCTTAATAAATGATTGACTCCCATTGCAAACCAAAGATAATTTTAAAATTTCAGGTGAGATTTTGTGAGTTCACCCCTAAGTCAGTGTCACTGCCAGACTCTCTCTAACCTTGACCCACAGTTCTATTACCAGGATCTTGACTTATTCCTCGACACCAAATCCCTTCCTTGGTGGGTCCTACTCCAGTGAGCAAGAATTGGCTCCTGACTTGCTGCCCTGTTCTTTCAGGCCTGGGATCTCACCCTGCTCTCTCACTCCTGGTGGCTGACTCTCCCCAGTGTCAGATCCTTTCCAGCTTAGCCTAAAACTTTCTGTCTTGGTTTTCTGCCTATGTCCTAGGTCGTCCTTACCTTCCTGGTGCCTATGATCTGTTCCTTTAGGTTATTAGCAATTCAGAAGCCACAGGACCCATTGGGTGATCTGAATCACCTTACAAAACCCTAAACGGAATCTCATTCCCCAAACAAAGATAAGCCCATGGGAGACCCACTAATAGCTTCTAGCCACTATCCTCTAACCCTTCCAATGTCATTACTGACCCTCCTGGGACAGTGTTATCATAACAGGGCCTGTTAAAGGCAACCATCTTCTTCAGCATTCTGTTTGAATGGGGTCGGCAGAGTGGGGAGTGTTGGAGGGTGGGATAGTGATATATTTACGTGTGTGGGTATGCCTCGAGGATGAGTGATCTATCTGAATAGTACACCTTTAAACAGAAAGCCCTGCACCAGAGAGGTTCCTAATCTTCCAGAAAGTAGATGAAAATATTAGACTAAAAGTGTAGTTCAGGCTTGGAGAAAGAGCTTCAGGAACAGCTGGTTGCTGCTCAGCTGAATCCTTTATGGGAAATAGGAGCTTAGGAATTCCCCTAAGATTTAGAGCAAATGTTTTTGTGTGATGATGATGGTGAGGAGGGGAGACAGAGTTGAGAAAAGAGAGAAAGCAGCGGGCACGGTGGCTTATGCCTGTAATCCCAGCACTTTGGGAGGCTGAGGAGGATGGATCACCTGAGGTTGGGAGTTCAAGACCAGCCTGACCAACACAGAGAAACCTCATTTTTACTAAAAATACAAAAATTAGCCAGGCGTGGTGGCACATGCCTGTAATCCCAGCTACTTGGGAGGCTGAGGCAGGAGAATCGCTTGAACCCGGGAGGTGGAGGTGGCGGGGAGCTGAGATCGCTCCATTGCACTCCAGCCTGGGCAACAAAGGTGAAACTTCGTCTCAAAAAAAAAAAAAGAGAGAGAGAAAATGCAGAACTTAGCCACTGTCCTACTGAGTCCTTGAGCAGACACAGTGAACTTTTGAGGGCATATTCTTGTTTACCTATTATACCTTGTTTGGCTATTGCTTTACAGTTTTCAGGTACTTCCAGATCTAAGTAAGTTTCCAGATCTCATTTAGACCCACCCAAATATCTAGAGACTAAATGTATTCATTTCCTAGGGCCACCATAACAAAGCACCAGAGACTGCTTGGCCTAAGATGACAGAAATGGTTTGTTTCACAGTCTGGAGGCTCAAAGTCTTAAATCAAGGTTGTTTCCTTCTGAGGACTGTCATGGAAAACCTGCTCCATGCCTCTTGGCCTTGCTGGTTTGCTGGCAAACTTGGACCTTCTTGTGGTTTGCTGGCAAACTTGGACCTTCCTTGGCTTGTCCATGTGTTACATTGATCTCTGTCTTCATTTTTACATGGCACTCTCCCTATGTGACTCTGTTTCTAAATTCCAACCCCTGCTTTTTTTTTAAGACGGAGTCTCACTCTTGTTGCCCAGGCTGGAGTGCAATGATGCTATCTTGGCTCACTGCAACCTCTGCCTCCTGGGTCCAAGTGATTCTCCTGCCTCAGCCTCCCGAGTACCTGGGACTATAGGCATGTGCCACCATGCCCAGCTAATTTTGTATTCTTAATAGAGACGGGGTTTCTCTATGTTGGTAAGGCTGGTCTCAAACTCCCGACCTCAGGTGATCCGTCTGCCTCAGCTTCCCAAACAACAGGGATTATAGGCATGAGCCACCACACCCAGTTAAATTTCCCCTTTATATAAAGACACCAGTCATTTTGGATTAGGGCCCACACTAATACCTCATTCTATTTTCTATTCTATTGCCTCCATAAAGACCCATTTCTTTTCTTTTCTTTTTGAGACAGGGTTTCACTCTTGTTGCCCAGACTGGAATGCAGTGGTGTGATCTCAGCTCACTGCAACCTCTGCCTCCCCGGTTCAAGCGATTCTTCTGCCTCAGCCTCTCGAGTAGCTGAGACTACAGGCATGTGCCACCATGCCCAGCTAATTTTTGTATTTTTAGTAGAGACGGGGTTTCACCACATTGGCCAGGCTTGCCTCAAACTCTTGACCTCGTGATCTGCCCACCTCAGCCTCCCAAAGTGCTGGGATTACAGGCATAATCTAAGCCACCGCACCTGGCCTAGACCCCATTTCAAATAAGGTCATAGTCTGAGGTAATGGGGGTTAGGACTCAACATATCTTTTTTTTGGTGGGGTAGGAGGGTTACCATCCAACTCATAGCACTAACCCAGTAGTGGCAACCATCATTTCTGAATCCCGATCACTCATTCATTCAGCCAATATTTGGTAAGTGCCCACATTGTTCAGGTACTATTCTAGCCGATTGAAATACTTCACTAAATAAGACAACTATTTCTTCCCTCTTAGATTTTACATTTACCAGGCAGGGATAGATAGTAAAAAAAATAATAATTATAATTATAAAATTACATAGTGTGTTAAGAGATGGTAAGTGCTATAGAAAGATGAAAAACACTGAATAAAATAAAGGGAGTAGAAGGTAGTTTTAACTTTCTTTCTTTCTTTTTTTTTTTTAAGATAGAGTCTTGCTCTGTTGCCCAGGCTGAAGTGCAGTGGCATAATCTCTACTCACTGCAACCTTCGCATCCTGGGTTCTAGTGATTCTCCTGTCTTAGCCTCCAAGTACCTTGGATTACAGGTGTGAGCCACCACAGCCAGCTAATTTTTGTATTTTTAGCAGAGATGGGGTTTCACTGTGTTGGCCGGACTGGTCTCAAACTCCTGACCTCAAGTGATCCACCCACCTCAGCCTTCCAAAGAGCTGGGATTACAGGCTTGAGCCACCGCGCTCGGCCTGGTTTTAACTTTCAATAAGGTGGTCTGAGAAGGACTCATTGAGAAAATAACTGCAAAGGCTTGATGGAGGTGAGGGGATTAGTTGTAGATATTTCCAGCAAGAGTGTTCCAGGCAGAGGGGTCAGCCAGAGCAAAGGCCCTATGGCAGAAATGTGTCTAACATATTCTAGAAGCAACAAGGATGCCAGTATGTCTAGGATAGGATGAGAAAACCAAGCAAGAGGAAGAAAAGAAGAAAAAAAGTTCAACAAGAATGTAGGAAGTTATATCATATAGACGCTTGTCAGCCTTTGAAGGATTTTAGCAAAGGGAAAAAGTAATCTGATTTTTATTGTGGAAAGAGCCCACTTTCTGCTGTGTAGAGAATAGAGTGTTAGATATAATGGTGGGGCAAACAAGTATAGAAATAGGCAGACCAGGCCGAGTGTGGTGGCTCACACCTGTAATCCCAGCACTTTGGGAGGCTGAGGCAGGTGGATCACGAGGGCGAGAGATCGAGACCATCTGGGCCAACATGGTGAAACCCCATCTCTACTAAAAATACAAAAATTAGCTGGGTGTGGTGGCGTGTGCCTGTAGTCCCAGCTACTTGGGAGGCTGAGGCAAGAGAATTGCTTGAACCTGGGAGGTGGAGGTTGCAGTGAGCCAAGATCGTGCCACTGTACTCCAGCCTGGGCAACAGAGCAAGATGCCGTCTAAAAAAAAGGGAAAGAAATAGAAACTCCAAGTGGGCTTTTCCCTTTTACAACAACCAGTAAGTTATTCCTTGTTCCCAGGGAGGCAATCACAAGATGTATTGCCACTCAGAGGCCTCTCCAGAGATCCTGCTTCCCTCAACAGATAGATGAGACTAGCTGTAGAATTTGGGACAATTCTACTTTTTACCCCTGAGGAAAAAAAAATTCCATGGACAAGTCTTAGACTTTCTTAGGTTTCTACCAGAATTACCAAGGAGGACCCTGGGAAGTAAAGCAAAAACACTGGATCAGCACACAGGCCCAGAGTTACTCCCTGCGGCTGGGACAGAGCCCCGGGGCCCTGAGAGGGAACAGTGAGTAAGTCTCCAGGTAAATGGCACTCAGCCTGCTACCTGCCATCTCTGGCTAGAAGACCCCTGTGTCTCTGCTTCATCATTGCTCCAATCCCCACAGCTTGGGTCTGTCAATTTCTACCTGTAAGCTGTGCTTTGCCACAAAGTTGCACTCAACCATGTTTCTAGTTCAAAGTATAATTTAGCAGATACCTAACCCACTTCTACTTCATTCATTTTTTTTTTTTTTTTGAGATGGAGTCTTGTTCTGTCGCCCAGGCTGGAGTGCAGTGGTGTGATCTCAGTTCATTGCAACCTCTGCCTTACCACATCCGACTAATTTATGTGTTTTTAGTAGAGATGGGGTTTTGCCATGTTGGCCAGGGTGGTCTTGAACTCCTGAGCTCAAGTGAGCCACCCAACACACCCAGCTAATTTTTTGTATTTTTAGTAGAGACAGGGCTTCGCCACGTTGGCCAGGCTAGTCTTGAACTCCTGACCTCAGGTGATCCACCCACCTTGGCCTCCCAAAGTGTTGGGATTATGGGTGTCAGCCCCACGCCCAGCCTTGAATTCCTCTTTAAACAAGATATGCACTCTCTTATTTGCCATAGTCATGACCAGTTCCTGATCACTCACTTATGATACTTTCCAGGATGCTGTCTGCAGTTGAATTTGCAATCTTTCTTTTTCTTCCAGACAGAGTCTTGCTCTGTCTACCCAAGCTGGAGTGCAGTGGCATGATCATGGCTTACTGTGGCCTCGACCTGCTGGGCTCGAGTTATCCTCCCATCTCAGCCTCTGGAGTAGCTGGGACTACAGGCACATGCCACTGCACCCAGCTAATTTTTTAAATTAATTTTTTGTAGAGATGTAGATCTCTTTCTGTTGCTCAAGTTGGTCTTGAATTCCTGAGCTCAAGAAATCTTCCTGTCTCAGCCTTCTAGAAGTTGTCATCTTTACTGATACCATGCTTTATATATAGTTAGAAATACAGTTGTTGAAAAATTAAAACTGTACACATGAGCATGAAAATGAATTGTGATAATGTAATCTCAAAGTAATACCAGCGATCTCAAAGGAAAAATGTGTTTACAAAGAAGGCTTACTACCTTGACCATTTCTGCCAACTTAAAAGGCCTATAGAGATGTTTCTATACTTATTAAAAAGTGGCATTACACTGTATAATCAATCATGTCATGTTATAATTCCCATTTATTTTCGGTGGGATAAGAGAGAAAGGACAAAAAGAGACACAAAAAGAAAATGGGGGAAATTTTTCCTCAAGTAAGTCAGGTGGAGATATAGATATATACATGCACACACATACATACATGTGCATATATACATATACAAATAGTATTTGAGAGGGGATGGGAGGATGTGAATCAAGGATCAGAGGTGAATAGGAGGGATGTCTGAGCAATAGAAAGAAGCTGCAGTGGGCAGTAACCAGAAATGAAGACAGATAGCAGGTGGACATTAGGCTTTTTTTTTTTTTTTTTTAGACAGAGTCTTGTTCTGTCATTCAGGCTGGAGTGGAGTGCAGTGGCACGATCTCAACTCACTGCAACCTCCACCTCCCAGGTTCAAGTGATTCTCGCTTGAGAATCAAGTGTGAAAATCACGTGTGAAAAATCAAGTGCTTCTCATGCCTCAGCCTCCCAAGTAGTTGGGATTACAGGTGTGTGCCACCACACCCAGCTAATTTTTGTATTTTGAGTAGAGTTCAAGACCAAGACAGGCTGGTCTTGAACTCCTGACCTCAAGTGATCTAGCCCCCTCCTGGATCTCCCAAAGTGCTGGGATTACAGGTGTGAGCCACCACACCTGGCAGCACTAGGACTTTAAATCCAGGTTGAAAAGAAAGAGGATCATTAAATGGGCAGGATCAAGTGGTCTTGCCTGGCAGTGACTTTGCATTGAGATGTCCATGTAGTTTTCTCAGTTTGGAACAGCACAATAAGAATGCTAGGATGAGGCTTTTTGACTTGACAGAAAAGAGGAAATAGCTACTGTATTTGTCTTAAACCATATGTGCCGCTGAAAGGCAAGTAAATAATTCGGACTGAAATAAAGACTAATAAAGATCTCTATGATCATAAAATGTTTGTGTAGCCACTTAACCACCAAGCTGTGCTGTGAACAGTGATATATGTAGGGCCACTCAAGTCTATTAGAAATGTGTGAAAAGTGCTGGATGTGAAGCAAAGTTCAGAGAACCTCTATGAAGTCTCTGGTTTAAGTTCCAAAGAAAGTGAAGGGACACATTTACTGCAGGGATTCAGCTGCTGCGAGGACCCATGTAGTCACATTCCTGGGCTACTGCTACCTAGATACTCAAATGGCAAATTGCGTGGTTGTAGAGCATAGAACTACTCATTGAATTAAACAATCTGGTTTCTGATCTATTCAGATTTAATAGATGGCAAAGCTGAAACTCTTTTCTGAATAAATAAATTTTACGGCGAGAGTTCTGGCAGAAAGTGTAATAATAAACAGTTTATAAAATCCAGATGATTTTGGGGAAGGACATCTGATAGAAGTGTGTAACATTAAACACTTAAATGTGGCTTTAGACAAGGCTTGGCTATAGAGGGAAACATTTTGTTCATCTACCTTGACAAAACACAAAGATTTTTCTGGCAGAATATTTGGTGAATGAAGAGAGGTTTAATTTTCTTCTGTATTGTTGAGTTAGATGGGTTTTCATGGACCACTGTGAAAATGTGCACCTCCCAGAATCTTAAGGCAGTTTAGACTCTAAGCTGCTTTGAACAGAGAGAAGGACTTGATATTGCTGACCTTTGTCTGTGTAGGTTTCCTGTGTAGAGTTCCCCACACACTCTAGTAAAAAGAACTCAAGCTCTGAATGTGTCTCCTGTTAAAACCATAGGGGCCCTTAGGGGAACATGTATTTTGCCTCTGACTAGATAACTAACAGGAATGAATAGAATAGGCAGGGTGTGATGGCTCACACCTGTAATCCCAGCACTTTGGGAGGCTGAGGCAGGTAGATCACTTGAGGTCAGGAGTTCAAGACCAGCCTGGCCAACATGATAAAACCTCCATCTCTACTAAAATACAAAAATTAGCCAGGCGTGGTGGTGTGTGCCTGTAGCCTCAGCTACTCAGGAGGCTGAGGCAGGAGAATTGCTTGAACCCAGCAGGTGGAGGTTGCTGTGCACCAATATGGTGCTACTGCACTCCAGCCTGGGTAACAGACTGAGACTTCATCTGAAAAAAAAAAAAAAAAAAAAAAAAAAAGACCAGGTGCGGTGGCTCACACTTGTAATCCCAGCACTTTGGGAGGCAGAGGCAGGTGGATCACCTGAGGTCAGGAGTTCAGGACCAGCCTGGCCAATGTGATGAAACCTTGTCTCTACTAAAAATACAAAAATTAGCTGGTGTGGTGGTGGGTGCCTGAAATCCCAGCTACTTAGGAGGCTGAGATCAGAGAATCACTTGAACCTGGGAGGCAGAGATTGCAGTGAGCCAAGATCATACCATTACACTTCAGTCTGGGAAACAGGAGTGAAACTCCATCTCAAGAAAAAAAAAAAAGAATGAATAGAAAGAATCGATGGACACAAGAGAGAAATTCTCAGGTGAAAACCACAGATCCATGACCTATCAAACCTATGGTCAGCAAACTGTTTTTCAAGGGCTGTCTTCTTAGGGAAGAAAGATTTTTTGAAACATGTATATGTGTGTGTTTCCTTGGGGAGGTGGTATTTGGGACATTGCTCAATATTTTCCACGGTCAAACATAAACTATACTACACTCCAGAATGTACTCAAGATGTTTGGCATCAGTAGAGTATTTTGTTGCCATTCAGATGAACAATCTCTGCTTGGAAGGCGTTGAGGCACAGCAACACTTTAAAAAGAGACCCTGTTTATTCACCCAAGGGAAGCAAAGAGAGTTTAGCTGAAAATGGAAGGTTGGGTGGTGATATATTGTTGACTGCAGCCAGTTGGGAGGTGGTGGAACAACCCTCACACCCTAGCCCTGGCACAGTTTTTCCTGTAATAGAGATGCAGCTTGCCTAGCTGTAGTTCCCATGTCATTTACTACTTAATGCCAGGCATTAAGACAAATGACAATATTCTTTGGTCTATTAGGAAGACTGAAAGCATTTTGATTGGGTTTAAGAAGAGACAACATAAATGGGAGTGTTCTGATGTTCTGATGATGAAGGCCTTTGAATGTCATGCTTAAGGGTTTGGATTTTATTCCATTGCCAGTTGGGAGCAAGTAAAATTGTTTGTAGCAGGGAGTGACATGACAGAATATTTGTTTTTGTAAAGATCATCTGGTAGCAGTTTGCAAGATGGCTTGGAAAAGGATTTGAATGGAAGAAAGACAATCATTAGGAGGCTATTATCACAATGGAAGTCAAAGATGGAAGGGCCTTAGACAGTGAGAGAACTGAGATGAGGGAGATGTATTTGAAAGACATTGATTTGAGAAATGAATAGAATCTTTCAGGAAGCTTAGCTAAATTGCATATAATCTTCACAATAACATTTTTTATTGAGTTGGCATTGAAAACCAACCTCGAACAGAAAAGCAAGCTAATTTTAGGCAATCAAATGTTTTATCAGTTTTAAAGGCAGTGAGATTGGGAGAGAGAAAGAGAAAGTTTTTCCCTTACAAAGTATAATTGAATCAAATGGAAATTAAATGATACCTATTTTCACGATGCTGGGATCAAATTCTTGTCATAAAAGGCATTTGCAGCCTGATCTGCATGTCAGCCCCCATGCTTCATTTTGACAGTTTGAAAAAGAGAACACAGCACATGTACGGGAAGTCAACGCCTACTTATGTACCTGTTGTTTTAGTGCTCCACCCAGAAATTAGTGTTCCAACTTGTACAATCTGTATTGCCCTGTTGACTGCTGGGGGTAAATGATTATCCTTAAGTTAGGAAGAAACTTTTTTTTTTTTTTGAGACAGAGTTTCGCTCTTGTTGCCTAGGCTGGAGTGCAATGGCGTGGTCTCAGCTCACTGCAACCTCTGCCTCCCTGGTTCAAGCAATTCTCCTGCCTTGGCCTCCTAAGTAGCTGGGATTATAGGTGCCTGTCACCATGCCTGGCTAATTTTTTTTTTTTTTTTTTTTTTGTATTTTTAGTAGAGATGGGGTTTCACCATGTTGGTCAGGCTAATCTTGAACTCCTGACCTCATGATCCACCCGCCTCATCCTCTCAAAGTGCCGGGATTACAGACATGAACCACCATGCCCAGCCAATTTTTGTACTTTTTAGTAGAAACAGGGTTTCACCACGTTGGACAGGCTGGTCTCAAACTCCTGACCTCGTGATCCACCTGCCTCACCCTCCCAAAGTGCTGGGATTACAAGGGTGAGCCACTGCACCTGGCCAGGAAGAAATTTTTAGGCTTAATTCCTTTGCAAGACTTTAAGATAATTAACACACAGGAATAATTTAAATATAAGGCAATATTGTGGTCTATGGGTTGTAGAATTAGACTGCCTGCTCCCCAATCCCAGTCCTTCCTACATCACCTGCTACCAAGAAATCTCAGCTTCCTCACTTATAAAATGAGAATAGCAGTAGCTCCTAACTCATGGGGTTGCTGTAATGATCACATGAGGAAATCCTCAAACAGTTGTTAGTTCAGTACCTGGCACAAAAAGCATGCTCAATAATTGTAGGTATTGATCATTATCTACAAGTTTTAGTTTAGGACTGAAAGCAGTAGAAGATAAAGGGGCAGGCAGAGGGAGTGGGACTTCTTTGAGTTACTTCAAGAGAAGGGTGAGAAGATTTTAAGCAGAGATTTAAAAACTTCTTTTTTTATTATTTTTTTATTTTTCTTTTTATTTATTTATTTTTTTTAAAGATGGGGTTTCACCATGTTGGTCAGGCTGGTCTTGAACTCCCGACCTCAGGTGATCCGCCCGCCTTGGCCTCCAAAGTGCTTGGATTACAGGTGTGAGCCACCACACCCGGCAACTTTTTTTTTTTTTTTTGACGGAGTCTTTCTCTGTCGCCACGCTGGAGTGCAGTGGTACAATCTTGGCTCACTGCAACCTCTGCCTCCCAAGTAGCTGGGACTACAGGCACGTGCCACCACGCCCAGCTAGTTTTTTTTTGTATTTTAGTAGAGACAGGGTTTCACCATGTTGGCCAGAATGGTCTCGATCACTTGACCTTGTGACCCACCTGCCTTGGCCTCCCAAAGTGCTGAAATTACAGGTGTAAGCCACTGCGCCTGGCCAAAAACATGTTTTAATTTGTGGTGAGAAAATATAATAATGTATAGCACTATATCTCTCTTACTTCCCTTTTTTAACCTTTTTTTTTTTTTGAGACAGGATCTGGCTCTGTCACCTAGACTGTAGTGCAGTGGTGTAATGTTGGCTCAACTGCAGCCTTGACCTCCCAAGGCTCAAGCGATCCTCCCACCTCAGCCCCCCACAGTAGCTGGGACCACAGAGGCACACGTCACCATGCCCAACTAATTTTTGTATTTTTTAGTAGAGACGGGGTTTCACTATGATGCCCAGGCTGGTCTTGAACTCCTGAGTTCAAGTGATTTGCCCACCTCAGCCTCCCAAAGTGCTGGGATTACAAGCATGAGCCACTGGGACTGGAGTTCTCTTTTTTTAAAAAAGGTATTTATTTTGTTGGACATGGTGGCTCATGTCTGGAATCCTAGCATTTTGGGAGGCCGAGGTGAAAAAATTGCTTGAGGTCAGGACTTCAAGACCATAGTGAGAACCCTGTCTCTTAAACAACAATAGCAACAACACAACAAAATAAAAATTCTTCATTTACCTTTGCTAAAAGGATTTAGTCTAGGTCCTTATCTCATGCTCTTCCATTTTTTTTTTTCTATTCCATAAACTGAAACAAGTGGCAACTTCTTCCCAAACTTTGTCTCAAGTCTGGGAAAGAATCACAGTGTAACAATATAATGTAATCGACAATATAATGTTTGAAAGTCTTGATCATAGTAAAGAGAAATCTCCAAATTAGTACAGTTATCCTTCCATATCCATAGGAGATTGGTTTCAGGACCTCCCATACATACCAAAATTCAAGGATGCTCAAGTCCCTGGAATAAAATAGTATAGTATTTGCATATAACTTATGCACATCATCCCATATACTTTAAATCCTCTCTAGATTACTTATAATACCTCATACAATGTAAATGCTATAAAATAGTTGTTGTATTGTTTAGGGAATAACAATAAGAAAAAAGTCTGGGCATGTTTAGTACAGATACAGCCATTGATTTTTTTCTTCTGAATATTTTTGATCTATGAACCTACAGATATGGAGGAACAAACTGTATCCTCCTTCCCTCCCTCCCTCCCTCTCTCCCTTCCTTCGTTCCCTCCCTCTCTTCATATCTCTCTCTCTCTCTTTTTCTTTCTTTCTTGACAAAGGCTTGCTTTGTCACCCAGGCTGGAGTGCAATGACGTAATTTTGGCCCACTGCAATCTCCGCTTCCTGGGTTCAAGAAATTCTCTTGCCTCAGCCTCCCGAATAACTGGGATTACAGGCATGCACCACCATGCCCGGTTAGCTTTTGTATTTTTACTAGAGACAGGGTTTCACCATGTTGGTCAGGCTGATCTCAAACTCCTGACCTCAAATGATCTACCTGCCTCAGCCTCCCAAAGTGCTGGGGTTACATGCGTGAGCCACCGGGCCTGGCCCCAACTGTGTTTTCTTAAAAAGAGATTTTTTGTGTATACAAGTCACTTTTTTATCAGGAAGAATACAGGCACTGAATTTGGAAACCTTGATGGCACAGGACTTCTGTAACTTTACATTTGTAGGGTATGTGACTGGACAACTGTTAGAGATCTGAAATGTTTAGTTTATGTTGCTGATATGTTCATCCATATAAACAGAACTGAAGCTTTAATCCTCTTTAGTGTCTTCTGGGCAATGTTATGTATCATAATACAACAAATAACTAATTCTGGAAGCAAGTATCATGGCAGGGTACCTACTAGATTATAAAACTTCTCGTACATAGATAATATTCATGGTTGAAAAAAATTTTTAAGGCTAAAAATGACTGTGTCTGAGGCAAGAATATTTAACCATGACCTGAAATCTCTGCAGGTCAAGATAGGCTTCCAAGAAGTCAGGGGACATGGTGGAACTCTGTACTCCTATATCTTTGTTGTTTTTTTTTTTTTTTTTTTTTTGATACAGAGCTTTGTTCTGTCGCCAGGCACCAGGCTGGAGTGCAGTGGCACAATCTCGCAATCTTGGCTCACTGCAACCTCCGCCTCCTGGGTTCAAGCAATTCTCCTGCCTCAGCCTCCCGAGTAGCTGGGACTACAGGCACGCGCCACCACACCCAGCTAATTTTTGTATTTTTAGTAGAGACGGGGTTTCACCATGTTGGCCAGGATGGTCTCGATCTCTTGACCTGGTGATCCACCCACTTTGGCCTCCCAAAGTGCTGGGATTACAGGCTTGAGCCACCGCGCCCGGCCACTCCTGTATCTTTGCTTTGAAGATGTTTGGTTTTTTGAAGATGCTTTGGTTCTCAATCACACATTGTCAATGACATTTATAGAAGTCCAGGGAGAATATCCGGTTTAGTGTGGGAACTGAATTGGTGGCAAACATATTCTTATCTTAATTTACATCAAGATACTTTCTCTCTTAAGAAAAGAGAAGTCTTTTTCCTAAAGGGGAAGGAACATTAATCAGGGAACTCGCAGAACATATTGAGATTGCAGCCACTTCACAAAACAATACTGTTTATCATCCAAGAGGTAATAAGTGAACTTGGTGAATGAGTGGGAAGAAAAATTTGTTTCTGTAGCAACAGTAATGCTGTTTCAACACAGCAGCAAAAGGAGGGGGAAGAGGACAACAATTCTAGAACTTCCTCTCATTCATACAGATTATGCTCGAAAATATTTTTGCCTCTTTTTTTTCCTAGGATGAGATACAGAAGAGTAGAGGATAAAATGTAGACCTGAAAGATAAAGCAAAGGTTAAAAGATTTGCTCATTGATCACAACTAAACAATCTGGGTGCCAGATTCATTATTGTGATGGTTTAAGACATTCATTATGGTCTTTAGTTTTGTTTTGTTTGGAGGCAGTGTTTCACTCTGTCACCGAGGCTGGAGTGCAATGGCATGATATGGCTCACTGCAACCTCCACCTCCTAGGTCCAAGCAATTCTCGTGCCTCAGACTCTGGAGTAGCCACGCCCAGCTAATTATTGTATTTTTAGTAGAGACAGGGTTTCGCCATGCCGGCCAGGCTGATCTTAAATCCCTGGCCTCAAGTGATCCACCTGCCTCAGGCTCCCAAAGTGTTGGGATTACAGGCATGAGCCACCACACTGGGCCATCATAGACATTTTTAATTATTTTATGGTAATGAAAACAAAGCTAGCAATGGCAACACTCTGTTTTCTCCTGGTCAATCTGTATTTGGAACAGTTTGTCCAGTTCTGCAAAACAGACGTCGGGAAGACCATAGGAAAACAAAAGTGGTGCAAAAGAAAGAACTCTGGAAGGTGACAGAGGGGACTTGAAATCACGTATTTGTTGGAATCCTTAAGGAACCAGTGAGAAAGGAAGACTTAAGGAGTTTGATGACTATCTTCAGATACTTGAAGATGCTAGGACAAAAAATGTTGGCATAATAGTCAAGAAAATTTTGGCTTAGGAGAAGCAAGAACTTACATCTGTTTAATATCAAGAAAGTTACAAGCCTACCAACCAACAAAGCAAGCAAGCAGAATGGATTGCTTTGGGTGGGCGCTAAGGGCGTTTGATCACAGCCTGGATGCTGCTGGCTGGGGATACTCCAGAAGGCACTTGACTCATGCACTAAGGGGGCTTTTCACATCATCCTTCAAGGGTAAGACTATGATAATGGATCTCATTTTTGAGCTCTTATTCTCTATTTACAGATTAGGAAGCTGAAGATCAAAAAAATTAAAGAATTTACAAAAACTCTCCAGAGGCCAGGAGCAGTGGCTTGCACCTGTAATCCCAGCACTTTGGGAGGCCGAGGCAGGCAGATCACCTGAGGTCAGGAGTTCAAGACCAGACTGACCAACATGGATAAATCCCATCTCTACTAAAAATACAAAATTAGCTGGGCGTGGTGGCACATGCTTGTAATCCCAGCTACTCAGGAGGCTGAGGCAGGGAATTGCTTGAATCCAGGAGGCAGAGGTTGCAGTGAGCTGAGATCATGCCATTGCACTCCAGCCTGGGCAACAAGAACAAAACTCCATCTCAAAAAAACAAAACAAAACAAAAACAAAAATTATTCAGTGGCATGGTTAGCATTCTTATTCAAATTGGCAAATGCCTATGTTCTTTTTTTTTTTTTTTTGAGACGGAGTTTCGCTCTTGTTACCCAGGCTGCAGTGCAATGGCGCGATCTCGGCTCACAGCAACCTTCACCTCCTGGGTTCAGGCAATTCTCCTGCCTCAGCCTCCTGAGTAGCTGGGATTACAGGCACGTGCCACCATGCCCAGCTAATTTTTTGTATTTTTTAGTCGAGACGGGGTTTCACCATGTTGACCAGGATGGTCTCGATCTCTTGACCTCGTGATCCACCCGCCTCGGCCTCCCAAAGTGCTGGGATTACAGGCTTGAGCCACCGCGCCCGGCCGGTAAATGCCTATGTTCTTAACCACCAGGCATTTGGGGCACAAGAATCCTTCTTCAGGAGTGCTTAAACCAGGCCAGGCACTGTGGCTCACGCCTGTAATCCCAGCACTTCAGGAGGCTGAGGTGGGTGGATCACTTGAGCCCAAGAGTTTGAGATCAGCCTGGCAAACATAGTGAAACCTTGTCTCTACTAAAAACACAAAAATTAGCCGGGCGTGGTGGTGCATGTCTGTAAGCCCAGCTACTTGGAGGCTGATGCAGGAGAATCGCTGGAACCCTGGAGGTGGAGGTTGCAGTGAGCCGAGATCATGCTACTGCACTCCAGCCTGGGTGACAGAGCAAGACTCCATCTCAAAAAAATAAAAATAATAAATAATAAATAAATAAATAAATAAATAAAATATAAATAAATAAATAGTACTTAAACCAGGAGAGAGTGATGCTGAATTTAGAGAATAACTCTATGTTCCTTTTCTAGAGCTGCACCTTTGGCTGAATGAAAAAAGAAAACAAAACACAAAATAAACCATTCTTCCCTGCGGAGGAGGGTGACTTGATAGGAGGAAGCCCAGAATGATGATGATGCATGGAAAAGAAAGCAACTTCGTTTCTTTCTTAGACTCTCCCTCACCACTCCCCTCTTCTCACCTCCGCCTCCAGGACCAGGGGAACAGACAGTTTATAAGAACGGCTTTAATTTCAGCTTTTATCCTACCTATATTTTAGTACTATGTCAGAGGTCCACACTTGCCAGGGTATGTTCTGTTCCTCGGACTGGTTCTGACTCTGTTGTTAAAGTCACTGCAAGATGACTTTACAAGAACCAAATTGCCAACTCTTATCCAGCCTCTGGCAGCTGGATTCTGAGGAATAAATGAAGAGAAGACACTCAGGCAAATGCATATTCTTGTTTTTGTTTGTTTTTTAGACAGAGTCTTGCTCCATCACCCTGGCTGGAGTACAGCAGCAAGATCTCGGCTCACTGCAACCTCCGCCTCCCAGGTTCAAGCAATTCTCCTGCCTCAGCCTCCCTACTAAGTGGCATTATAGGTGTATACCACCACACTAGGCTATTTTTTGTATTTTTAGTAGAAATGGGGTCTCAACATGTTTGCCAGGCTGGTCTTGAACTCCTGACCCCAGATGATACAACCACCTCAGCCTCTCAGCCTCCCAAAGTGTGTTGGGATTATAGGCATGAGCTATACATATATATATGTATGTATATTATATATGTATGTATATATATGTGTGTGTGTGTACATATATATATATATATATATATATATATATATATATTTTTTTTTTTTTTTTTTTTTTTTTTTGAGACGGAGTTTCGTTCTTGTTACCCAGGCTGGAGTGCAATGGCGCAATCTCGGCTCACTGCAACCTCCGCCTCCTGGGTTCAGGCAATTCTCCTGCCTCAGCCTCCTGAGTAGCTGGGATTACAGTCACGCGCCACCATGCCCAGCTAATTTTTTGTGTTAGTAGAGACGGGGTTTCACCATGTTGACCAGGATGGTCTCGATCTCTTGACCTCGTGATCCACCCGCCTCGGCCTCCCAAAGTGCTGGGATTACAGGCTTGAGCCACCGCACCGGGCCTATTTTTTTTTTTTTTTTTTGAGACAGAGTCTCACTCTGTCACCAGGCTAGAGTGGAATGGAGTGATCTTGGCTCATTGCAACCTCTGCCTCCTGGGGTCAAGCGATTCTCCTGCCTCAGCCTCCTGAGTAGCTGGGACTACAGGCACGTGCCACCATGCCAGCTAATTTTTTGTATTTTTAGTAGAGATGGGGTTTCACCATGTTGGCCGGGATGGTCTCAAACTCATGAACTTGTGATCCACCTGCCTTAGTGCACCTCCCAAAGTGCTGGGATTACAGGTGTGAGGCATTGTGCCCGGCAAAATTTCATTGCAATTTAAAAAAATTTTTGTAGAGATGGGGTCTTGCTATGTTGTCCAGGCTGACCTAGAACTCTTGGGCTCAAGTGGTCCTCCCACCTCAGCCTCCCAAAGTGCTAGGATTATAGGTGTGAGCCACTGTGCTCAACCCAGTCTTTCTTTTTTTCTTTTTGTAGTTTTACCCTCAAAACTGCCATCACTTTTTTATTCTCTCAATACACAATTGTGCACAAAGGTTTGTGATCTGTCTCCGAACATCTGGACAGCTCACTCTGCACATCCAGGGATTCCAGCCAAAGGGATATTTTCCATGTTGGTTTTCCCCTTGATCCACCCAAAAGTTCAGATTATCTGATGGAGGGCTGAGATTAGGGTCAGACAGGTGAAGCTGGATCATGAAAGAGAAAAGCAGGACCTTGTCTTTGTTTAAAAATTTGATATTTTGTTAATCATGGATTTTTTCCATTAATTTTAATTACTGAGGCTTTTGGTGCCCTGTTAAATTTTGGGCCAAGTGCGGTGGCTCACGCCTGTAATCTCAACACTTTGGGAGGCTGAGGAGGGCAGATCACAAGGTCACTAGATGGAGACCATCCTGGCTAACACAGTGAAACCCTGTCTCTACTAAAAATACAAAAAAGTAGCTGGGCATGGTGGTACGTGCCTGTAGTCCCAGCTACTCGGGAGGCTGAGGCAGGAGAACTGTCTGAACCTGGGAGGCAGAGGTTGCAGTGAGCCAAGATCACGCCACCGCACTCCAGCCTGGGTAACAGAGCAAGACTCCATCTCAAAAAAAAAAAAAAAAAAAATTACCTCAATTGCCTTATCCTAATTCTGACCTGCCGTAAGACTTGATCCCATTTAAGTCATGGAAATTAGGTAGTCCTGTGTGTTGAAAAAGCATTGGAACTCAGGAGAGATGGTTCTAAAACGTAGCTCTGACTATCACTAGCTGTGTTACTTTGGATAGGTCAGTGGCCCATTTGGGACCCCAGATATCTCATGTGGAAAACACAGGTGACATCTAATTCTAAACCTTTATGATTCTCCCCTGGTGTTTCCTAACTGAGAAGCTCAAAGATGGCAGTCTAGCTCTTTTATTACTCTCCATGCCTCAAATTAGCACCAAATCCAGTCCCTTACAGAGTGGACATTCAAACAATGTCTTCCATTAAATGGTTTTTACACATTGGAACAAAAATATAGATCAAGGTCCAAACCAAAAAGCCTACACAAATTAAAAACATTCTGCAAATGAAAACAAAACCTTCCCAAACAAGAATATTGTACCTCCCTCATTCCTTCCACAGAAAAGAACCAACTGAAATCATTGGTGTTTCTGATTCGTTTAAGTATGGCAAAGTCTTACTACCTTTTTTCCCCCAGGAAATATTCTATTCAAATATTTCAGATTTTGAGTGAATCAGACTTATGTAATCATTCTGCCCTTGGGGCTTTCTGTCCATCTAAAGATGCTAGAACCACCCTAATGAGTCACAGTTCATAAAATGTAACATCTGTGAGAGAAGGTTATAAACATCAGCAGTGCCCAAAACAGCTGTAGAATTTTAGAAGAAACAGAATTTCCACTTCCCAACTAGTTATTCATATTTAAGTTGGCATAACTAGAAAGCAGAGAGAGAGAGCATTTGTGCATATAGCCCAAACCCCCTTTTCTTTTCTCCTTTTTTCCTTGAGAAAGAGAGACACAGGCTGGGTGCAATGGCTCACGCTTGTAATCCCAGCACTTTGGGAGGCCCTGGTGGGCAGATTACTTGAGGCCAAAAGTTTGAGACCAGCCTGGCCAACATGGTGAAACCCTGCCTCCACTAAAAATACAAAAAATTATCCGGGCATGGTGGTGCATGCCTGTAATCCCAGCTACTTGGGAGGCTGAGGCACAAGAATTGCTTGAGCCTAGGAGATGAAGGTTGCAGTGAGCAGAGATCCCACCACTGCATTCCAGCCTGGGTGACAGCACAAGATTCTGTCTCATTTAAAGAGAGAGACAGAAAAAAAAAGAGAAAGTGTGTGAGTGCGAGCATATGCATGAGAAAGAGTGCAGGGAGGGAAAGAGGCAAAGGAGAGAGGGAAAAGATACTGATTCAATGGTAAAATACATGACCTTAAAATATAAAACATATTTTGGGAGCTCTTTTCTTAGCCTCTTTTTTTTTTTTTTTTTTGGTGAGACAGAGTTTTGCTCTTGTCTCGATCTCGTCTCAATCTCGGCTCCATCTCGGCTCACCGCAACCTCCCACTCCCGGGTTCAAGTGATTCTCCTGCCTCAGTCTCACAAGTAGCTGGGATTACAGGCATGTGCCACCACATCCAGCTAATGTTTTGTACTTTTAGTAGAGACCGGGTTTCTCCATGTTGGTCAGGCCAGTCTCAAACTCCTGACCTCGTGATCCTCCCGCCTTGGCCTCCCAAAGTGCTGGGATTACAGGTGAGCCACCGTGCCCGGCCCTACGACATCTTTTCTGCATATCTATTCTCTAACCAGTGGTAGAAATGAAAGGGCAAGAACCACTTCAGATACCTCTTGACAATTTTGTAAATTGCTTCTGGACACAAAGAGTACATACCAATAGCTGTATAGTAAGTCATTTTAATTTACTTAATCTTTCTTTCATAGTTGATATTAACCACCTTGTCCCAGAAGCAAAGGTCTTGTACTTGAGGGAAATGAAAGTGACCTTCTAAAGGCCATTAAATATGGTGGGTCATAGAAAGGACAGACATAGGTACAGATCTGCACTGTCTATGGTCTCAATACTTTAGATAATTCAAAAGCCAAGTACACCTCCAGGTATTCAAGTTCAAGAAAATAGTTACAAAATATCTTGACACATATGTATACCAGTAATACAATATATCTTCATGGAAACATAACACAAGCATTTTTTCTTTTTATGTTTCTATTTTATTTCTATAGAGATGGGATCTTGCTATGCTGCCCAGGCTGGACTAGAACTCCTGGCCCAAGAGATTCTCCCTTTAAGCCTCTGGAGTAGCTGGGATTACAGGCACGCACCATCATACCTAATAGGCAGTTCATTTCCGACAAGGAACTTGGAAGGAACATAGTAAACCACTTGATACAAGAAAATTTTGTTTAAAAAATTCTACTTTTAGAATAATTTCCTGTATCTTTTGTTTTCATCACAGATTTTCTCTAACAAGGCAAAGTCAGACAAAGCATTTTTTTCCCTTTATTTCTTTCTTTCATTCAATTACTATTGTTATTATTATTATTATTATTATTTTAGAGGCAGGGTCTCACTCTGTCTCCAACGTTGGAGTGTAGGGGCATGATCATAGCTAACTGCAACCTCAAACTCCTGGACTCAAGGAATCCACCCACCTTAGCCACCTGAGTAATTGGGATTACAGGCACCCCCATCACTCCTGGCTAATTTTTGTATTTTTTGTGGAGATGAGGTTTCACCATGTTGGCCAGTCTGATCTCAGACTTCTGACCTCAAGTGATCCTCCGAAAGTGGTGGGATTATAGGCGTGAGCCACCCTGCTTGGGCAGCATTCACTTATTAAGCAACACCTGCATTGAACTTTACGTCATTGCAATGCAAAGCAAATAATCTTCTCCAACAGGTTTTCCTAGCAGATAATGTGTCTAGGCAGTAATTGCAGACCCTGAATTATTTCCTTAAAATGGATTTCATAATTTTACATTAAAGAGATATGTAATATTGACTAATGGTTTATTTAGTGCCTTTTCACAATGAAAAGGAAGCAAATATAGTGTGCCCCGGTGGGGTCCCAATCAACCATTTTTCATATACATTTCCTTTGGACAAGTACCATTCACCAAAGGCATCAAAGTTAGTGTCCTGTGATGACCTGTTCTGTCATTTAAACATCCTAAATTTCTGCTCAAACACAACCTTTCTCCTTGACCTTGAGCTCAATGTGAGTCAACAACGGGATGTGACAGCTTAAAAAAAAAAAAAAAAAAAAAAGTATTTGCCCTTTGGCTGTCTTGATAGAATTGGAGGAGTGTTTATCCAATTCTACTTGAACTCATCAGACAGCACCTAGGGGTACTTTGTTCTTTTCTAGGAATTACAGTTTAAGAGAAACAACGATAAACAGGAATATGACCAGAGGAGAGAGAACCGGATGGACAGAAACTATATCATGTGAGGAGCACTGAACAAACTGGTGGAAGCTATTTTTCTGGGAAAAGAAAGAGCAGGGTCACATTTTTTCAAATGTCCAAGGGCTGACATTTGAAAGAGGGAACTGTTTAAACTGGCCTCAAAAAATTGAGGGACAGTAATGTTAGCTCAATGTAAGGCAGAGTTTCTTAAAGATTATAGTTGTTAAACATTTAATAAATTAATTAAATGAATTATTTATTCAGTACCTACTATGTATTCTAGGCCCTGGAGAAAGAGCAGGACACAGAACGTATGGAGCTTTCATTCTACTATAAAGCTGTGTCAGAGGATGGTACACTTCTCATGCTTGGAGATGTTTAATGATGCAACCATAAAGTGAGGGGTTTTAAGCAGGAAATCAGACATTACACGGGATTGGACTTACTGATGCCTAAAGTTCAGTCGATGCTGACACCCTAAGGTTCTGTTAGGTTCTACCAAGTTTTTTGGAGGGATGGGGTGACATGGAGGGTATAGAGGACGGGTATGATTTTTGTTTTTTTCAATCTTAAAGCTGTTTGAAAAGGGGTGGAGTCAGATTGGCTAAAGATCATGGGATCACAGCCTTGGTTGTGCGTGTGTGTTTTTCCCCTTTGTTTTTAAAAGATGGGTCTCACTCAGTTGCCCAGACTGGCGTGCAGTGGCGCAATAATGGTTCACTTTCAACCAGCTGGGCTCAAGCGATTCTCCTGCTCAGCCTCCTGAGTAGCTGAGACTGTAGGCACGCCACCACATTCCGCACTAGCCTTGCTAAAGCTGGATGGCTTCCATAGGTATTCGCCCAGGGCGCCCGCCTCTTAGGGCTGGGGATGGGGGGGGGGAGGGTGGCGGCAGCAGTTGCGGGGGGCGGGGTTTCAACCCACCCAGGTCAGGCGGCCAGCTTACTTTACCACAAAATAGGAAAACTCTGCTCTTCTCAGTGCCTCAGTCCACATGGCACTATGGACCTCAGATGCTGCTGCCCCTCAAGGCCCGTCACCCCTCCACCCACTGTGCCCACTCCAGCGCGTTTCCTCTCCTGTAACAAACACCTCCCAAACTCACCTTCTACCCTAGTTCTTTCCTGCTACCAAATCGACCTCCTCCCTCCTAGACACCATGTTTTGTGCCCCTTTGTAGCCACAAACTTGAACCTAGCTGCATTTGAAAGAGCCCCAGGCTGGCACAGTGGCTCCCACCTGTAATCCCAGCACTTTGGGAGGCGAGGCGGGCGGATCACTGAGGTCAGGAGTTTGAGACCTGACCAACATGGTGAAACCCTGTCTCTACTAAAACTACCAAAAAAAAAAAAAAAAAAAAAATTAGCCAGGCGTGGTGGCGCATGCTGTAGTCCCAGCTACTCGGGAGGCTGAGGAAGGAGAATCACCTGAACCGGCACCCGGGAGACAGAGATTGCAGTGAGCTGAGATCGCGCTACTGCACTCCAGCCTGGGTGACAGAGCAAGACTCTGTCTCAAAAAAAAAAAAAAAAAAAGCCCAATATCTGTGTCTTGCACTAATTACAAATCATGTCCATAGCCCACTCCCCAACCTCCACCTCCAGGGGATGATTGGGGGCTGAAGATTGCATTAATTTCCAATGGCCAGTGGTTTAATCAATCATGACTAAGTAATGAGCCACCGTAAAAACCAGAGCTTCCGGTTTGGTGAACACGCGGAAGTCCTGGAAATGGTGGCGCGCCCAGAGGGCATGGAAGCTCCGCGCCCCTTCCACAGACCTTGTCCCGTGCCTCGCTCCCATCTGGCTCTTCTTGAGTTTTGGCCTTTGTAGTAATCTTGTGAGTACACCATTTTCCCGAGTTCTCCGACCTGATCTAGCAAACTAATGAATGTGAGGGGTGGTAGTGGGAAACCTGATTTATATTGTATTTTAGAAGAATAGGTAACGACCTGGACTTGTAATTGGCTTCTGAAATGGGGGCGGTCTTGTGTAAAGAAGCCCTTGATCTACGTGGGTCTGCGCTATCTCCAGGCAGAAAAGGTCAGAACTAATATATATATATATATATATATTTTTTTTTTTTTAACTAAGTTTCGCTCTTGTCGCCCAGGCTGCAGTGCAGTGGCGCGATCTCGGCTGACTGCAACCTCCGCCTTCTGGGTTCAAGCGATTCTCTTGCCTCATCCTCCCGAGTAGCTGGGACTAAGGGCGCGCGCCACCACACCCGGCTAATTTTTCTATTTTTAGTAGAGACAGGGTTTTACCATGTTGGCCGGGATGGTCTCCATCTCCTGACCTCGTGATCCACTCGCCTCGGCCTCCCAAAGTGCTGGGATTACCGGCGTCAGCCACTGTACCTGGCCGAACTGAGTTAATTTTTAGGACACCAGTTTATGTCCAAGCCTGGCAAGGTGGCTTATGCCTGGAATCCCAGCCAGGCAGAAGATTGCATGAGGCCAGAAGTTCGAGACCTATTTGGACAACATAACAAGACCCAGTCTCTAAATCACGTTTTTTTTTTTTTTTTTTTTTTTTTTTTGAGACTGAATGTTGTTCTATTACCTAGGCTGGAGTGCAATGGCAGGATCTCGGCTCACTGCAACCTCTACCTCCTGGTCTCAAGAGATCCTCCCACCTCAGCCTCCTGAGTAACTGGAAGTACAGGCATGAGCCACCTGTCTGGCTATTTTTTTTTTTCTTTTTTGAGATGGGGTGTCACTCAGGCTGGAGTGTAGTGGTGCGATCCTGGCTCACTTCAGCCTCCACCTCCCCAGGCTCAGGTGATCCTCCCACCTCAGGTTTTGCATTTTTGTAGAGATGGGGTTTCACCATGTCACCCAGGCTGATCTTGAACTTCTGGACTCAAGCAATCTGCCCATCTTGGCCTCCCAAAGTGCCAGGATTACAGGCATGAGCCACCAAACCTCGCCTCTAAAATTTTTTTTTAAGTTAGCTGGATGTGATCATGCATACCTACAGTCTCAGCTACTTGGGAGGCTGAGGCAGAAGGATCACTTCAATCTAGGAGTTTGAGGCTGTAGTGAGCTATGATCCTACCACTGTACTCCAGACTAGGCAGACTAGACCAGACCTCACAGTCTCTTAAAAAAAAAAAAAAAAGAAAAGAAAAAGCTGGTCACAGTGGCTCAGGTTTGTAATCCCAGCACTTTGGGAGGGTGGGCTGGGAGGATCACTTGAAGCCAGGAATTTGAGACCAGCCTGGGCAACATGGTGGGACCTCCTTGTCTCTACAAAAAAATTAGCCAGGCATAGTGGTGCACACCTGTAGTCTCAGCCGCTTCAGGAGCTAAGGTGGGAGAATTGCTTGAGCCTAGGAAGTCTAAGATCCAGTGAGCAGAGATTGCACCACTGCACTCCAGCATGGGTGACAAAGAGAGACCCTGAATCAAAAATAAAAATTAAAAAAAAAAAAAGAAAGAAAAGAGTTAGAGAATTGCTTGGTGTGGGAAAAACTCTCTAACCTGGTGGAAGAAGTATTGAGAATATTTGAGTATAGAAAAATGTTTATCCCATCATATACTCAGTATATATAACCTATTACTCTAATTTTCTTTTCTATCTCAAGTCCCTTCCAATTTCCTATCTTCCTTCTATTTCTAGTGTCCTTCTAGTTCCTATGTTCTTTTCTTTTCCTTTTTTCTAGAGACAGGATCTTGCTCTGTCACCCAGGCTAGAATATAGCGGCCTGATCATACTTAATTGCAGCCTCAACTCCTGGGCTCAAGTGATCTGGCCTCAGCCTCCCAAGTAGCTGGGGCTCCAGGCATGTGCCACCACACTCAGCTTAGTTCCTGCTTATTTATTTATAGGTACTGCTTTGCACATTTTTCTCAGCCCAGCATAGATACTAAATCAAATACATTGATCAAGCTTGTCATATAAATGTTTTGGTACAATCAGTTCCTGTTCTTTCATCAGTGATCTAGGGAACTGGAGAAGAAACCATGAGTAAACCGTTCTAGGTTTGTTGTATGAAAGACCAAGATAGTATATGTTAGGGCATAGCACAGTGTCCAGATCATAGTAAGAGCTCAATAAATGTGCAATATCATTGTTATGACTTTACTTGCTTGATCCTTTCATTAGAGTGTATTATGAAATATTTCACATGCCTTACATGACTTCGTTGAAATGTAGCAAATTCTCGGGCTTCTAGATAATTTAATGATCAATGGCTCTAATCAGAGAGCTCATTTGATAATACTATTTGTGGTTACTTTTTTTTTTTTTTTTAAGATGGAGTCTTGCTCTGTTGCCCAGGCTGGAGTGCAATGGTGTGATCTCGGCTCACTGCAACCTCCACCTCCTGGGTTCAAGCAATTCTCCTGCCTCAACCTCCTAAGTAGCAGAGATTATAGGCATGAGCCACCATGCCTGGGTTGTGGTTACTTCTGATGGCATTTTGGATCTAGGTTTCATCCAAAGAGAAAATATCAGCGGAAAGACTGCTGTGAGCAACAAAATAATGGTTTCCTGCTGTTACAGTAAAGCTACACTGTGTTCATTCCATCTCTGACAAAGTGGCACATTCTGATCCTGTGATAATGTTCCACCAAAGGAGTTTATTTATTTTGCAGCAAAAGATTTGTGTAGATGAGTTCATTTCTTGTGATGAATATCAGTATAACATAACCAAGCTACTTGCTATGATCTCACTGACCTGCTATAATCCAACTGGCCAAAGAAGCAATCAGTGGTTTGTCTTAGCAAGAGATATATTTGATTTGTTTATTCTCTTAAGTTTGATGAATATATCGTTTACTGCTTGCTTGAGAAAAAAGTAAAAACAAGTGCTCATCATGTGGGAAATTACTAAAGAGCATCCAGTGATTCTGAGCAGATTCTATTTACCATAGCTAGAAAATGCCTCTTTATTTTAAAAAATCTATCTTTATTTAAAGGCTGAAAGATGTGTGAATATTCTTGTAAGTGTTCAAGTAACAAGTTAAAAAGCTAAACATTTTTTTTAACTTCCTGCATTTTGGGAAATCTAACATATTTCTGAGGAAGTCTCAAAATACAACTTTTTTTTTTCTTTTTTGGAAACACTCTCTCTCCTGGCTAGAGTGCAGTAGCAAGATCATAGCTCACTGCAGCCTCAAACTCCTGGGCTCAAGTGGTCCTCCCACCTCTGCCTCCCCAGTAGTTGGGACTACAGGTGTGCACCACCAAACCCACCTAATTTTTTTTTTAATTTGGGGTAGAGATGGGGGTCTTACTATGTTCAAGATGGTGATCCTGAACTCCTGGGCTCAAGTGATCTTCCTGCCTTGGCCTCCCAAAGTGGTGGGATTATAGGTGTGAGGTGAAAATGCCACTTTTACACAGTGTTAGGTATATTATCATCCTTCCTACAAGACAAGCAGTTTTCAGTGTGTGCTGAAATACACCCTTCCCCATTCAGCTGCCAAAAATCCAAAAAGAAGATCATGGAGAAATACCATATTTATATATGAAATATCATTCCAGAACAAAGAGTCCCTCCCAGATAAGAGAAAAACCATTTCGTTTTACCATCTGAATTTTCCCCAACTCCTTGTTTGTTGCATGTAAGGAACCTTAGTTAAGTGTGCATTTATATGTGTGTGTTAACAGTAATAAAATCATTCCAAAGGTGGATGATTTTATTTTGAATACAGTTAATAAAATGAGAGTCCCATTGGGGCACAGTGACAAATGGAAAGGCCATATTTAATGTTATCAATACAATTGGGTGACAGAATAAATAATTTATATCAACATGGCATGTTCCATATAGTAACCAAAAATTTATTTGACAAAGCTTTTATCTCCTGAACTTGCTGGTGGTTTTGGAGCTAAAGAGAAAATCACCAGCTCTTCTAAAGCGTAAGTAGTACTTTTAGATATTGCTTCCCTAAATGAACTCTTCCCTGCCTCCACAAACCTATGTCCCCGCCTAAATCAGGGCCTTTGCTCTAAGCTCCTCACTTACTTGTTACTATGAATGTGGAAGCTTATTTCATGGATGTCTGTCTCCCCCAGTAGCCTGTGGATTTGCTTTCCTTTATACTCCCAGAGCCTAGCACAGTGCCTGGCAGACAGTAGGACTCAATAGTGTTCCTTGAAGGAAAGACTATTCAGTAGGCTTTGTTGAAGGCATTCATGTACATGGGCATCTTGGCAATAACTATTTTGTCTGAGAAGGCAAATGTGAACTGGAAAAGAGAATTTATATTCTTATTTATTATCAAATCTATTAGTTCCTGTTTCATTTCTCTCTCTCTCTTTTTTTAATCAAAGGCATTAAAAGAATGTTGAGTACCTAAGAAAGCCAGCTCCACTCCTGGTGTGTTCAATCTGTTCAGCCACTTCCTTAGCCCAGCACTTTTGATTGACAACAGGTCCCATTTCCAGGAAAAGATGATGAGATTTTTCTCTGAACTGGTATGAGGAACTAACAAATACACTATAAACCATTGTCACTGTCATGTATTGCTTATAATTTTTTTTGTTTTGTTTTGAGATAGAGTCTCTTGCTCTGTGGCCCAGGCTGGAGTGCAGTGGCGTGACCTCGGCTCACTGCAACTTCTGCCGCCAGAGTTCAAAGGATTCTCCTGCTCCAGCCTCCAGAGTAGCTGGGACAAGTGTGCACCACCCTACCTGGCTAATTTTGTATTTGTATTTTTATTTAATTAATTAATTAATTTATTTTATTTTTTAAGAGATGGAGTCTTGCTCTATCGCCCAGGCTAGAGTGCATCTCGGCTCACTGCAACCTGTGCCTCCTGGATTCAAGTGAATCTCCTGCCTCAGTCTCCTGAGTAGCTGGGATTACCAGCACCTACCACCATGCCTGGCTATTTTTTTTTGTATTTTCAGTAGAGATGGGGTTTCACCATGTTGGCCAGGCTGGTCTTGAACTCCTGACCTCAGGTCCATCTGCCTCGGCCTCCCTAAGTGCTGGGACCACAGGCGTGAGCCACTGCATCTGGCAATTTTGTATTTTTAGTAGAGACAAGGTTTTACCATGTTGGCCAGGCTGGTCTCAAAACACCTGACCTCAGGTGATCCACCTGCCTCAGCCTCCCAAAGTGCTGGGATTACAGGCGTGAGACACCCTGCCTGGCCTGTTGCTTATAATTAAAACCAGTTGACCTAACTCCACTCAAAGGAAGCAAGTACCAACCACATCTAATTATGTAAGTAGCATTTAACACATACAGTAATACTCAGCATTTCCTGAGTACTTGTTAAGCACAGTACAACGCTAAGCAACTTCACATGCATTGTCACACTGAACTCTCACAAGAATCCTGGGAGGTACTGTTATTATTTCCACGAGGCTAAGAGAGCTTTGGCACTTAGTAAAAGTGGTGAAGACCACACTAAACATCTGGGTCTGTCTGACCTCGGGGTCTTCCTTCTTAACCCCTGCACACACAGTCTCTCTGAGTAATGATTTGTTAAGGTGTTCATCTCTCTTAGTAAGCTAAGAACATCAAGGGCAAGGAATATCTTTTACTCATCCTTGTATCTCAGCAAGGAGCAGAGTGCTCAATAGGTGCTCAATGAATGTCAAGTGAATGAAGAAGGAAGTGCTTTCTCAATCATCAAAACTATTATGTATAGGCTGGGTGTAATCTCAGCAGTTTGGGAGGCAGAGGTGGGAGGATTGCTTGAGTCCAGGAGTTTGAAACCAGCCTGGGAAACATAATGAGACCTCCATCTCTACAAAATCGAAAAAGAAGCCAGGCATGGTAATGTATGCCTGTAGTCCTAGCTACCCAGGGTGGTAGGATCACTTGGGCCTAGGAGGTTGAGGTTGCAGTGAACTGTGATAGTGCTACTGTACTCCAGCCTGGGCAACAGAGAGAGCTGTGTCTCAAAAACAAACAAATCATGCTTACTATGGTTTTAATGTATAGAAATACACAAATGTTTATATAAATGAGAAATATTTACATATATAAATATATGTAACTTTTTTTTTTTCAGACAGGGTCTCACTCTGTAATGGAGGCTAGAATGTAGTGGCACGGTCACATTTCCCTGCAGCCTCCACCTTCCAGGCTCCAGCAATCCTTCTGCCTCAGCTTCCTGTGTAGCGGAAGTATAGGCACGTACTACCATGCCTAGCTAATTTTTAAAATTTTGATAGAAATATGGACTCACTATGGTGCCCAGGCTGGTCTCGAACTCTTGGGCTCAAGCAATTCTCCCATCTTGGCCTCTGAAAGTGCTTGGGCTACAGGTGTGGGCCATGGGGCCCAGTCTCCTATTTTTATTAAATTATTGATTCATTTTTTATGTTAAAGCATAACAAACTGCTATTTTGTTAGATCAAAAATGGTCAAGGTCACAGCCAGGCCCAGTGGCTCACATCTGTAATCCTAACACTTTGGGAGGCCGAGGTGGGTGGATCACTTAAGGCCAGGAGTTGGAGACTAGCCTGGACAACATGGTGAAACTCTGTCTCCTAAGAAAAATACAAAAATTAGCCAGGGATGGTAAAACACACCTGTAATCCAAGCTACTCTGATGGCTGAAGCAAGAGAATCACTTGAACCCGGAGGTGGAGGCTGCAGTGAGCTGAGATCACACCACTGCCCTTCAGCCTGGGTGATAGAGTGAGACTCTGTCTCCTCCTGCCCCCCAAATAGCACTTTTTTTTTTTTTTTTTTTTGAGATGGAGTTTCGCTCTTGTTACCCAGGCTGGAGTGCATGGCACAGTCTCGGCTCACCGCAACCTCTGCCTCCTGGATTCAAGCAATTCTCCTGCCTCAGCCTCCAGAGTAGCTGGGACTACAGGCATGCACCACCATGCCCAGCTATTTTTTTTTTTTTTCGTATTTTTAGTAGAGACGGGGTTTCACCATGTTGATCAGGATGGTCTCGATCTCTTGACCTCGTGATCCACCCGCCTCGGCCTCCCAAAGTGCTGGGATTATAGGCGTGAGCCACTGCGCCCAGCCTCAAATAGCACTTTTTTTGGTTATTTGTTTTTTTCAACTTTTTTTTTTTTTTTTTTTTGAGATGGAAACTCGTTCTGTCACCCAGGCTGGAGTGCAGTGGTGTGATCTCGGCTCACTGCAACCTCTGCCCCAAGGTTCCAGTGATTCTTCTACCTCAATCTCCCAAATAGCTGGAACTACAGGCCTGTGCCACCATGCCCAGCTATTTTTTTTTTTTTTTTTGCATTTTTAATACGGATGGAGTTTCATTTTGTTAGCCAAGATGGTCTCCATCTCCTGACCTTGTGATCTGCCCACCTCGGCCTCCCAAAGTGCTGGGATTACAGGCGTGAGCCACCACACCCAGCCTGTTTTTTCAACTTTGATTTTAAGTTCTAGGATACAGGTTCAGGATGTACAGGTTTGTTACATAGGTAAATGTGTGTCAGGGTGGTTTGTTGCACAAATCAACCCATCACTTAGGTATTAAGCCCAGCATCCATTAGCTATTCTTCCTGATGCTCTCTCTCCCCCAACCGTCCCACATGCTCCAGTGTGTGTTGTTACCTCAGGTGTCCATGTGTTCGAATCATTCAGTTCCCACTTATAAGTGAGAACGTGCCATGTTGCTGTGTATGGTTTTCTTTTTTTGTTTTTTGGAGACAAAGTCTTACTCTGTCACACAAACTGGAGTGCAGTGGCACAATCTCGGCTCACTGCAACCTCTGCCTTCCAGGTTCAAGCAATTATCATGCCTCAGACTCTCAAATAGCTGGACTACAGGTGCACATCACCATGACTGGCTGATTTTTATATTTTTAGTAGAGATGGGGTTTCACCATGTTGGCCAGGCTGGTCTCGAACTCCCAACCTCAGGTGATCACCTGCCTCAGCCTCCCAAAGTGCTGGGATTACAAGCCTAAGCCACCATGCCTGGCCTCATGTTTGGTTTTCTGTTCCTGTGTTAGTCTGCTGAGGATAATGGCTTCTAGCTCCATCCATGTCCCTGCAAAAGACATGATCTCATTCCTTTTCATGGCTGCATAGTATTCCATGGTGTATATGCACCACATTTTCTTTATCCAGTCTATTACTGATGGGCACTTAGGTTGATTCCAGGTCTTTGCTATTGTGAATAGCAAATAGTTTTTTTTTTTTGAGATGGAATCTCACTCTGTCACCAGACTGGAGTGCAGTGGTGATATCTAGGCTTACTGCAACCTCTGCCTCCCAAGTTCTAGTGATTCTCCTGCCTCAGCCTCCTGAGTAGCTGGGACTACAGGCGCATGCCACCATGCCCAGATAATTTTTGTATTTTTAGTAGAGACGTGGTTTCACCATATTAGCCAGGATGGTCTCGATCTCTTGACCTCGTCATCTGCCTGCCTCGGCCTCCCAAAGTGCTGGGATTACAGGTGTGAGCCACTGTGCCTGGCCGAAAATAGCATTTTTATACAGCACAACTGAATAAAGAAAAAGCTCTGTCAACTCTTACTTATACAATTAAGTAAAATGTTTCATTGTCAGATTTTTTCACTCAACTACAGGTTTATCATTATAAGCTCTTAAAGAGAAAGTTTTGTGAAAAATTAAGGATGTCATATCTATAAGCCATTTTTTTTCTAGGTTCAATGATCTAACGTTGATTCAACTTTGTATTTTATTATTTCCATGCCATTAGGGACAATTTGGTCTTAATGAAAACTCAAGCAGGCACATATATATATATATTCCTGCTTAGATTCTCCACCTTTTTCAAGCTGCCAGGTTGTCTACTTCCTTTCAAAATCATTCTCCATGAAGTCTTTTCTTTTTCAGATTAACTCCACCTTTATCCCATGCCTGACCCACCCCCAGTGTTCGTCAAGCACTTGCGTAATGACGATATTTCATGTGTTGATAGTGATCACTTTTTGTTGAAATATTGGTCTCTATTGTATTCAATTATGTAAAGCACTTAACATGGAGGAACTTTACCCAACTCATTCAGTTATTGTTATTACTATTATTATTTTTGAGATGGAGTCTTGCTCTGTCACCCAGACCAGGCTGACCAATATGGTGTCTCTACTAAAAATACAAAAATTAGCCAGGCATGGTGGTGTGTGCCTATAGTCCCAGCTACTCAGGAGGCTGAGACAGGAGAATTACTTGAATTTGGCAGGCGGAAGCTACAATGAGCAGAGATCTCACCACTGCACTCCAACCTGGGCAACAAGAGCGAAAACTCTCTCTCTCCCCCCACCCCCCACCCCCCACCCCAAAAAAAGTATTTCCAGGGCCTCCAGGAGGTGAGTTACATGTGTTTGTATACAAGTCTGCTCCTCTTGGGTGCTAAGTTATGCTGCCATATCACTGGGCTCCTCGTCTTGTCAAAATTGGGTAGAGTTTTAGCATGAAGGGAAGGTAGGAGGCCAGAGAATTACTTTCTCTTATGATATATATACATATTTTTTGTTGTTAGAGTCATCCCAAGATAGGGCTGCTTGTGCTCTGAGATTTTAGTGGAAACAAAACTTTCCATTTTTATTTTTATTTTATTTTTGAGTTAAAGTCTCACTCTGTCGCCCAGGCTGGAGTGCAGTGGCGCCATCTTGGCTGACCGCAACCTCTGCCTCCTGAGTTCAAGCAATTCTCCTGCCTCAGCCTCCCGAGTATTGGGGTTACAGGTGCACGCCACCACACTCAGCTAATTTTTGTATTTTTAGTAGAGATGGGGTTTTGCCATGTTGGCCAGGCTGATCCCGAACTCCTGATTTCAGGTGATCCACCCACCTGGGCCTCCCGGAGTGCTGGGATTACACGCGTGAGCCACCTTTCCATTTTTATTTACGTGCCGCTCTCACACTTCCTTTCCTCTCAGAGGTCAAAGGCTGCGCCAGGCTCCTCCCTCCCAGTAAGTTCTTCCGCTATTTAGGCCAGGAAGGACTTCTGGTAGGTGTGCCCCAGCAGCTGGCCAAAGTCCAGATCTTCTCATCTCACTTGGACCTATGATGGCACAGCAAAACCCTCACACCTTCTCACCTTCCCGTGAACTGTGAGCCTGGATATTTCAGTTCAAATCCAATCCCTTCCTTTTCTGAACTCCATATTCTCTAGGCACTACAGAATTTTAAAACTTCTTAGTTTATGAACTTAATTCTGTGTCCCAGGCAGTACAACTCAAAGCTTTCTGAGGTTAAGAACTTTCCACTAAAATCCCGTGTCTTCTCTCATCACACTGAGGGTTCAGTCAATATTTGCTTGACTGACAATGACAAATACAGGTGGATTTTCTTAGTGAATGCTAAGCACCTCTCCAATGGGGCAAAATATTAGACTTCCAAATAAATAACCCAGTTTTTCAGTTTCCATCTTCCTCTGCCTGACGATGAAGGTGAAAACTGAGAGTAAAACAAAATATTACGACATTCAAAAAGCCGTAACATACCTTATTTATTTGCTTTGTTGAATTCTTTTATCACAAAACAGGTCTTTATTTGCACTTGTCCTGTAGAGAGTTGCTGTTTGCAATGCTTCACACACTCGATTTACATACGCTAGTTGAGTTTGTTTGCTGAATAAAATGCATTAAGACCAAGTTTGGGTAATTGGCTCTCCCCTAGGTCAATTTGCTTTGCCCAGAGATAAACTTTTCTGTAGGTAAAGCCAGGTCCCATTCCTAACCCCTGCCCTTCTCCACTCTATTGAAGGGAGGATCGCATAATTTCTAGTCTGCCTGATTCATGTTATATTTTATTCCTGTTGATACCACTTTCTTTAACAATGAAGAACATTTTTCCACTTATTTGAGTTTCAACAAACTAATCAGAACATAATAAGATCAAGTTCATATTGAAAAATATGAAAACAGAGTCTAAATAGAAGATTTTTTCCCACTAAATATTAAGTACCCATTGTATATGCTAGATAATCCATCATATAGATCACACTGAGGAGTGACTTAATAAGAAGGGGTTAAAAAAAAAATCCAAAAAGGATTTGGAGAGTTTTGGAAGAAATCTTATCCATTTGATTTATTGTAAAGGAAAGGAAGCCAAGGTCCAGAGAGTTTGCTCTGTCTCATGCCATGAGACAAGTTAGAGGCAGAGGTCAGGGATGACTTGGCAAAATCAAAATAACAAGTGTAAAGATATTGTGCAGTCACCTGTAATCCCAGCACTTTGCGAGACCGAGGTGGGCAGATCACAAGGTCAAGAGTTTGAGACCAGCTTGACCAACATGGTGAAACCCCATCTCTACTAAAAATACAAAAATTAACTGGGTGTGATGGCACACACCTGTAATCTCAGCTACTCAGAAGGCTGAGGCAGGAGAATTGCTGGAACCTGGGAGGAGGAGGTTACGGTGAGCTGAGATTGCGCCATTGCACTCCAGCCTAGGCAACAGAGCAAGATGCCGTCTCTCAAAAAAAAAAAAGGTATTGTAGGTATTGTGCAGTTAGAGGCATATTTGGAAATTGTCCAAGTTCAAGAGAGTGCTACGTTACTAATCTTGATTTAACTAGTTATGTCTTTTCTACCTTTTAATTTTGTACTGTAGGTTTTTATTGTGGCATAGTGTCTATTACTTTCATTAAACGTAGCCATACTGAAGTTAATACCACCAAGGAAACCAGGTGAATCAGGACTGTATATTGCCACCAGATTTAAAGGTTTAATTTTGTGGTTTGTGTGGTAATTCAGACCTGAAAAAAAAGTAGATAGTTATTTTCCCCCCCATTTTTTTTTCCCCTAGAGACAGGTCTCACTATATTCACAGGCTGGACACCATCTCTTGGTTCAAGAGATCCTCCTGCCTCAGCCTCCTAAGTTGCTAGGACTACAGGTATGCACCACTGCACCTGGCAATATTATAGAGTTTTAACATTATAAAAATAATGTACGATTAGAGCAAGTTTGGGAAAATGGAATGATTATATTGCCTGAAGCAGTGTAGAACACACCAGTGTGGCATAAAAATTATTTTGAGCAGAAGGGATTTAAGTTCTGAAATCTCTTATCTGCCTAAAAGCAGAGCCTTCCAAAAGAACTCAAGAGAACTTATGTGCCATAGATCCCCTCCCTGGAAGCAATCAGGGAAGACTGACTCATCACCAGAGATGAGAAGTCTTCCACCACACCTGAACAGATATTGTCACTAAAACTCTCATATCACCGGTCTATTCTCCTAAGGACCCGTTTATGCTTCTAAAAAGTCATTTGTTTTCTCATAAGTGCCCTTCTTCTCTTCCATTTCTCCTATTCAGATGGCATATATAAAACAAAACAAAAAAACACTCACATAAAAAAAAAAAAGATCGCATGTAAGCCCCAAATTCTAACTGCCTATCTAAGTCTTTTTTTTTTTTTGAGGTAGGTTCTGGTTGCCCAGGCTGGAATGTAGTGGCACAATCATAGCTCACTGCAACCTCTGAGTCACATGTACTTGGAAACACCTATATCTATGTACATACAATTAAATTTTGTTTTCTCTTGATAATCTTTCTTTTGCCAATTTCATTTGCTGGGCCCTGGTAACAAATCTAAGAGGGAACAGGAGAAGATTTTTCTCCCTGACACATCTATAGCCTCACCATCAGAGTAACACATCTATTATCAGTTTTGCATGATCAATCCTTTCTACTTCACTTACTTTTTACATGATTATAATTCTGGTTAACATGATCTGTTATTAAATATTTATCTCAGGGACATGACAATTAGCGGTAAAGTAACAAATGTAAGACCTTTTATAAGCTAAATGACTTAGATAAAATCATAAAATAGGCCATGAAAAACATAATAATCTAGCATCTGGAAGATGTACAAATATGATGAGAATTATTCACTAAGAATAATTACTTGTAACTTGATACCCAAAGAAAGTTCCCTTGGCCTTTTTTTTTTTTTTTTTAATAAAACAAAAATACCATCAGATTGATGTAACAACAGGTTTGTGGATTCTTGAGTGAATGAGTCTGCCTTAAGTGAAAAAGTCAATTTAAGATCATTATTGCCAGTGAAAATTCTGTTATCAAATGTTATTTGGTTTTCATTAGCTTTCTTTTGGAGGAAAAGATAAAAGCAATTGGTGCTCACAGTTTCTGACTAGAAAAGGAACAATGAAATAGCTGAACCCTTCTCTCCCAGTCTTCCCTGCATTTAGCCATCTATCCCTTGTTGGGAGAGCCTGGATATCAATTATTCTAAAAAGAAATCGAGAGTGAGATTTCAAAAAGGCAACAACAACAAAGAAAGGGGAGAGCACAGCAAACCACAAGCCTTTCATCGTACAAAGCGGGAGCCAGCGTGGGGGAACTGCATTACAGCTCAATTGAGAACTTTTTCCCACCTTGTAATCTAAAGAGGGCATTATCAGTTTTCATCTCAGAGTACCATTTTTTCTCTACTAGTTTCTCAACAGTGAGCCTTCCACAAATGATGTTTGACTATTTCTAGATCACAACTCTTTAAAAGCCAGATTTATGAGCTGTAATTATGTAGGTAAAAAGCTGAGAAAATTACTGAAAGTTCTTCTTTGTCCGCCCACCCCAGCAACATGCTCATTTTCTCTCTTGCAGGGTTTTAGGATTCATCAGCAGCTGTAGTGAACCTTGTAGGATCATCCCTAAACACTTTTGCCAAGACCAAAAATATGAATCTGCAGACAGAGCATTTTGTAATGATCAGGAGTCCTTTCCTTTTTTGCCAGCTAGTAGTTAGTCAAAATGCTGTTTTGTAAATAAATCATCTGCAGGAATCCTCATCAGGTCAGCTCTAAATGTATCAGTTTGAGGAAAACAAACAGGAAAGCACTTACCAGTTAATTTTCTGGGATGAGAAAAGCTATTGTCCCACCAGAATGAAATGGAGAATGGTGTTCTAAACGGCTTCCTTCCTCCTTCCACTGGTATCTGGCTTTTGAAATGACAGTGTAGAGAAGAATGATGTTGGGTTTTGAATGTGGTTCTTCCCTTCCCCCACCACCCTCCACAAAAATTCATCATGCAGGCCGGGCGGGGTGGCTCATGCCTGTAATCTCAGCACTTTGGGAGGCTGAGGCAGGTGGATCACAAGGTCAAGAGTTCAAGATCAGCCTGGCCAACATAGTGAACCCCACCGTGTCTACTAAAAATACAAAAATTAGCCGAGCATAGTGGTGCACGCCTGTAGTCCCAGCTACTCAGGAGGCTGGGGCAGGAGAATCATTTGAACCTGGGAGGTACAGGTTGCAGTGAGCCGAGATTGTGCTACTGTACTCCAGCCTGGGTGACAGAGCAAGACTCCCTCTTGGGGGGGAAAAAAAAGAAAAAAAGAAAAAAAAACTCATTATGCAATCCAGGAAGAAAGTAAGCAATGAACATCTGTACAAATTAATTCTCTCTCCCAGCCTGTGTTTGTGTAACAAGTTTGTTTTTTGAATGGAAATCATTGCTACTAGCAGTTCTGCTGCAGGCTAAAAATCAGTGATGAATGAGGGGCACCCAACCCTTCTTTGTCTGGGTAGGCTTTTGCTTAAGAAGAGTCAAGTTAAATTAACAGAGACGGGCAGGGCACAGTGGCTCAGCCTGTAATCCCAGCACTTTGGGAGGCCAAGGTGGGTGGATCACTGGAGTTGGAGACCAGCCTGACAAACATGGTGAAACCTCGCCTCTACTAAAAACACAAAAATTGCCAGACGTGGTGGCACATGTCTGTAATCCCAGCTACACGGGAGGCTGAGGCAGGAGAATCACTTGATCCTGGAAGGTGGAGGTTGTGCCACTGCACTCCAGCCTGGGCAAACAAGAGTGAAACTCCATCTCGAAAAGAAAAAAAAAAAAAATTAGCAGAGATGGAACGTTCTTCAAATGCATAGTATAAGGCTCATTAGGAGATTTTACTTTCTGGGCTTCAGTATGTCCTGACAGTGAAGAGATGGAATCACATATTAGTTAAGTGTGAATTTTAACTTTTTTTTTTCTTTTTTGAGCCGGAGTCTCACTCTGTCGCCCAGGCTGGAGTGCAATGGTGTGATCTTCAGCTCACTGCAATCTCCGCCTCCCGGGTTCAAGCAATTCTCCTGTCTCAGCCTCCTGAGTAGCTGGGATTATAGGTGCCTGCCACCACATCCAGCTAATTTTTGTATTTTTAGTAGAGACCGGGTTTCACCATATTGGTCAGGTTCATCTCATAGCCAGGCTGTTTTCGAACTCCTGACCTCACGATCTACCTGACTCAGTCTCCCAAAGTGCTGGGATTATAGGCGTGAACCACTGTACATGGCCTGAATTTTAACTTTTTTTTTTTTTTTTTTGAGACGGAGTTTCGCTCTTGTTACCCAGACTGGAGTGCAATGGTGCGATCTCGGCTCACCGCAACCTCTGCCTCCTGGGTTCAGGCAATTCTCCTGCCTCAGCCTCCTGAGTAGCTAGGATTACAGACACGCGCCACCGTGCCCAGCTAATTTTTTGTATTTTTAGTAGAGACGGGGTTTCACCATGTTGACCAGGATGGTCTCGATCTCTTGACCTCGTGATCCACCCGCCTCGGCCTCCCAAAGTGCTGGGATTACAGGCGTGAGCCACTGCTCCCGGCCTGATTTTTTTTTTTTTTTGAGATGGAATCTTGCTCTGTTGCCCAGGCTGGAGTACAGTGGCGTGATCTCGGCTGACTGCAACCTCCGCCTCCTGGGTTCAAGGAATTCTCCTGCCTTAGCCTCCTGAGTAGATGGGATTACAGGCATGTGCCACCACGCCTGGCTAACTTTTTTCTATTTTTAGTAGAAACGGGGGTTTCCCATATTGGCCACGCTGGACTCAAACTCCTGACTTTGTGATCCGCCTGCCTCGGCCTCCCAAAGTGCTGGGATTACAGGCATGAGCCACCTCACCGAGCCTAAAGATTTGATTTTTATCTCTGGTCACCATCTGTGGGCCTGGCAGATGTGAGCCCATCTGTGTACCTAAGGCATGACTCAGAATTCATAAATTCAAAGGATGAGAAGTGTGGAGCATGAAGGTAGACATGCCTTGATGTGGCAGACTTCTCTCTGACAGCTAGCTATCTTTATTTTTGTCTGGTCTAACTTCAGCTTAACCATGTGATATTTGAAACTGAACATTGTTAGGCCGTGAAAGGTCAGCTGCCAGAGAAGCACACGATTTTGTTTTTGTCCACTGTTAAAGACCAAGTCTAAGTCTAGGAAATTCAAAGCAGGAATTCTCATGGTAGGGGTCGGGGGCTAGGAGGTGCACTTTTACAAAGTACAGATATCCCTCTGCCCTGTAAGAATGAATACTCTCTCACACCTACCCGCAATCCCTTGATTCAGTCTTGGCATATTTTTCAGTCTTTTGTGAGACCAGATGAATAGATGTGGTCAGTGAAGGGGGTAGTTACTAGAGATCTGTTAATTTCCATTCCTTTGCATTAGCAGTATTAGTGTTTACTATAGTTCTGTACTATGTTCTGTAATCACACAAAATCACAATTTCACCTGTAAAAGCTATTCCTGAAGAGTATTTCAGGGAGTTACTTTACATGAGTTTATTTTTGGCTGTAGAGCAGGAGGCAATGAGTAGCAAAGAACGTAAAAGGCGACAAGAGAAATGACATTGAACAAGGATTGTCCTATGTGCCAAGCATAGTTTAAGCACAGTACACACTGAAACCCAGGAAAGTGTATGCATTTTTATGTTGCAGTTACCACCTAAAACAGTATTAAAACATATACTTGCTTCACTTTGAAATTAGTCTAAGAAATAATAAATAAAAGGAATAAATATCTCTGCAAATAAGCCTTATAGTTTGATGTATGTTTGAAGAGCTTTCCCTTGATACTCTAAGGCATGACTTGCAGTTGATCCGTTGTGCAAAAGTAGCTGAAGTGCTCAGGTGTACTAGAGATAAGCTACCCACTACCTCTGAGCATTAAGGGTATAGTAGATACCAGCCAGGCTGTTTGGTGCATTGGTTAAGCTGGTGGGTTAGTTAATTGGAGATCTGTTAAGAGAGCCTTTCGTGTAAGTGACAGAGTTGGGGTTTGGTTCCAGATGTTCTAATTTCAAAGATCATTCTCTTAAGAGACTTAACCATTGGGCTATCAATTTCCTTATTGGAAGAGATATTTACAGAATTGAGTGAATGAGAGGAAGGGATAGCAAAACTTCTACCAGGTAGAAGGATTTCAGGACAGTTTTGCCACTTTCTTTTTTTTTTTTGAGATGGAGTTTTGCTCTTGTTGCCCGAGCTGGAGTGCAGTGGCACAATCTCATCTTAACGCATCCTCTCCCTCCCGGGATCGAGCGATTCTCCTGCCCCAGCCTCCTGAATAGCTGTGATTACAGGCACCTGCCATCACTCCTGGCTAATTTTTTGTATTTTTAGTAGGAATGGTGTTTCGCCATGTTGGCCAGGCTGGTCTCAAACTCCTGACCTTGTGACCTGCCCGCCTCGGCCTCCCAAAGTGCTGGGAATACAGGCATGAGCCACTGCACCCAGCCAGTTTTGCCACTTCCTAAAAAATCGTTTGCAGATTTTCTGAAGGCTGTTATGGCTAGTATTTCAATGGGTTTCTTTTTATATATATTATTTTTATTTTTAAAATTAGAGATGGGCCAGGCGGAGTGGCTCATGCCTGTAATCCTAGCACTTTGGGAGGCTGAGGTGGGTGGATCATCTAAGGTCAGGCGTTCGAGACCAGCCTGACCAAAATGGTGAAATCCTGTCCTTACTAAAAATACAAAAATTAGCCAGGAGTGGTGGCGTGCGCCTGCAGTCCCCAGCTACTCAGGAGGCTGAGGCAGGAGAATTGCTTGAACCCAGGAGGCATAGGTTGCAGTGAGCCAAGATTGTGCCACTGCACTCCAGCTTGGATGACAGAGTGAGACTCTGTCTCAAAAAAAAAAAAAATAGAGACAGGGTCTCACTGTGTTGCCCACCCAGGCTGGTCTGGAAATACTGGGCTCAAGTAATCCTCCTGCCTCAGCTTCCCGAAGTGCTGGGATTACAGGCATGAGGCACCATGCCTGCTCTCAAAGGGTTTCTTGACTGGAGAATGTGTGCAAGCAGATCTATCTGTAGGGCCACCTGGGTTCAGAGATGGAAGATACACAATGCTGCTATCATATTATTTTGCGGAATAGGATCTCCCATTTCATACAAATAGCATTTCTCCACTAATGCTTGAAATATCACTGTTAGAAAACTGTTCTTTTGAAGAGATTACATTGTAAAAGAGAAGATTTATATTAACTTAATGAAGCTTTAATTGTAAGAAAGGGTTGGATGATTTTAAGTGGGTCATCCCCTCCCTCCCGTCAACCTCACCAGATAAATTGGGGTCGCCAACTTGGACTTTCACCTTTTGATATCATCAAGGTTAGCATTATTCTTTCTTTCTTGTGTGATGTTAAAATAGCATATTCCCCCAAACATCTAAAAACTCTGATGATAGAAATTTCAGAAATAGACATTTGGGAGAATATTATATAATCAAGTCATATTAATTCTTGTCAATGACCATTTCTAATCTTTTTGTTGTTGTTTGAAAAAACAAACAAAAAAAATCAGTCCAGAACAGAAGCACTGGAAAAGACATATACAAAAGGACATTTTCCTACAAAGAAGCTGATTTATGAATAACAGAAAGACATTTACATTTTTTCCTCCTGTCAGGGTGATGATTATCTTGTGTAAATGCCTGGTTCTTCAGGGTAGGCAGGTTGGAGATACTTGGGGGGCCCTTACTTGGTTGAACTGTGAGGCTAGAGACACAAAAAGCTTTTTGCAGAGACTGAAATGGTCTCACAGTGGCAGGCTCAGTAGCCTTGGGGGTCACAGCAAGCAGCCATGGCAACCCAGCCATACAGGGAAGTTTTCATCCACTTAAACCAGAGAATACTTAAAGGCTTCTGAATGAGGATGAAGCATTGTGCAGATTCTTGCTTCTAATTCTGTTTTGCCCCATGTAAAGTGAGTCTTGAGGATACTTAGTGGGAAAGTCTGCGGAGGACTTAGCTCTCCAACTTTTCCACTAAGATTCCCGAAGTTCTAATTACCTGTGGAAATGTGGGGGAACAGCTTCTGTTTTATATCTAATTTGAGTAAACTTTCACTTTTAATATGCCAAATTCAAATTCAAAAGAGATCCAGATACAAAGCATTTTTAGGTTTTCTTAAGTACAATCTACTGGCTCAGACACATGGCATGCTGGCGGGTGTGAAGCTTTTGGGGCAAAGCAAGCACTCACCTCTCTGGAGTTGCTGGTGCCCGTGGCTGCTGAGGGGAAGGAAGCGCGTGGCCAGAGTTTTCAGGGCTCTGGGCTCTGTCTGAATCCTTGCGGCTTAATGATTTCTCTGGGAAGACGGGTCACAGCTGCCCTGAGTCCAGGAAGAAGTATTTCCTCTCTTTGCAACAAAGGGAGATAAATAATCTTTTAAGTTATTGCCCTGGAAAAGGAAATGTGGTTTGCCAGTGGTTAAGTAAATCTGTTGTACATTAGTTAGTCAACAGCGTCTGGGTGACACCATTGCTGGCCCTGATTCAAAAGAAAGGACTGCTGTGGGCATTCAGGTCACTCCCAACTACCTACTCTAATTATGCTACTTTTCTCATTAAACTGCAGATAATTGTGGCTATGATGTAAGTGTATCTGGATTTTTCCAAAATGCTACTTATTAGGAAAGGAAAAGGATCAGAGAAGACAGCATATTTTCTCAACCTCTTTAAACTTGTTCAGCTGCTGCTTTTGCATTTTTCATCAGGAAATTGGTAGCCTGAAGGCTTACTGCAGCTGTGGATGTATTTTGTTTGTGAAGCAGTGTTTTCTAGAGTTTGAATTAAGTTTCAACATTTAAAAGTCAGGAATCTTAGCCATCTAGATTATCGGCTCCTTATGAAAAAATTAGCAGACCTGGGTACAGTGGGTCTATGTCCCAGCAAGGATACTGTTCGTGGTGTCTGCACAGCGGCTTACTCCCAGCACCACCTGCCTACTTTTGACTTGGCATCGAGTCACAGCTCCACGCCCTCCTCCTCTGTTCTCCTCACTCACGGACACCGTCTGGATCCTCTAGCAATGTGCACTTTCAGTTTTTTTAATCTTTCTAATTTTTTTCCTATTGTGTTTCTTCCAGTTCGGAAAATTGAATATGCAGAATAATAAGTCACTGGGTGCTTATTTTTATTGCATAAGGAACTTGTGATTTGTTCATTAAGAAAATGAATACCCAATGTTTCCATAGTAAAACCTGAATGCGGTATAAAGCACTGTGAAATTAACAAAACCAACCTTGCCGAGCTTAACTATGGAGGCATGACGAGAGGAGGTGTAGCAGGGAGCAGTCCACCTAGGTGTAGGCAATAAGGGGCCTTCTGTCTGTAGAGAATTTAAAAACGATAATAAAACCAAATAAGCCCTCCTGCTTTTTGTTGTAACCATGTGCCAGCAATTGTCAGGTCAATCATGAAATGCTCCTCCCCTCAAGAGACCTTGTTGGTTTCAGTTGTAAACAATTACTGTGATTATGATGCGCTGTCATTTCATGTGTATGTATTATCTACTCTTAAACAGACAATGTATTTTACATAAAAGCTAAGTATTATTATTTTAATCTTTGTTATTTCTCTTTAATAGACAATGTAGTTTACATTGAAGATGACAATTATAAAGATGGCCCGATGCCATGTGTTGATTTAGATATGTTTTCTTTTGAGATTCAGTTGATAATTGTTCCAAAACATTGGCACAAATTGTATTTTCCCACTATGAGGCTACATGTGCCTGCATTCAAACAATAGATTTAAAATACATAATGATAGCATAATCAGGGCAAAAACAAAGAAGCAGAACTTAAGTCATTTCAACTTCTTTATTCCATATTCTGTCTTGGAATTTTTAGGTTTTTTTTTTTTTTTTTTTGAGACGGAGTCTTGCTTTGTTGCCCAGGCTGGAGTGTAGTGGCGCGATTGAGGCTGGCTGAAACCTCTGCCTCGAGGGTTCAAGCGATTCTCCTGCCTTAGCCTTCTCAGTAGCTAGGAATTCAGGCATGTGCCACCATGCCCAGCTAATATTTTGTACTTTTAGTAGAGCTGGGGTTTCACTGTGTTAGCCAGGATGGTCTCGAACTCCTGACCTCGTGATCTGCCTGCCTCGGCCTCCCAAAGCGCTGGGGTTATGGCATGAGCCACTGCGCCTGGCCTGACATTTTTAGTTTTTAAAAATTTTAAACAGTGAAACAAAAAGAGTGCTTCAAGGCGTACTATTATTTTGCCCTTTGGCAATTGTAAATTTTAGTTCACAGATAAATTTTTTTGCTGAATTTGGATACTTTTTAGATTAAAATTTTTTGTTTTTGGGATGGAGTCTCCCTGTGTCACCCATGCTAGAGTGCAGTGGGTGATCTTAACTCACTGCAACCTCCGCCTCCTGGGTTCAGGTCATTCTCCTGCCTCAGCCTCCCCAGGAGTTGGGATTACAGGCATGCGCCACCACGCTGGGCTAATTTTTGTATTTTTGGTAGAAACAGGGTTTTGCCATGTTGGCCAAGCTGGTCTCGAACTCCTGACCTCAGGGTATCCACCTCTCTTGGCCTCCCAAAGTGTTAGGATTATAGGCGTGAGCCACTGCACTGGGCCTAAAAATTATTTTTAAAAATTATCTGTTTTCTCAAGGTAGAAAGTTAGTACCAGTATAAAGTAAAATCTAAAATAATACAGCTAAGTTCAGTAGCTCACTCCTGTAATCTCAACAATTTAGGAGCTGAGGCAGAAGTATCACTTGAGCCCAATAGTTCGAGACCAGCCTGGGCAACATGGTGAGACCCTGTCTCTACAAAAAAAAAAAAAAAAAAAAAGCTGGGCATGGTGGCTTTCACCTGTCGTTCCAGCTACTTGGGAGGCCAAGATGGGAGGATCACTTGAGCCAGGAACTTCGAGACTGCAATGAGGTGTGATTGTGCCAATGCACTCCAGAACCTGGGTGACAGAGCAAGCCCTTGTCTCAAAAACAAAAAATAAAAAAAGAGAGATGAAATAAATTAAAAAACTTTTTTTAATGTTGTTTTAAAACTACAGACTGAATCAAGAAATAAAGGCATTATGGCAATGATGTGATTTAGTAGTTGCCTAAATTGGATCTTCTGCTCATTTCACTTTTATTAAAATTTAGTTATTAATCACTGAACAATTATGTGTATAAAATATTATGTCATATTATAACCAAGAGATCTATGGTCTAATTATTAGATATAAAAACTGAAGAAATCATTGTCCATTTTTTCTGTTTTTGTACTGTGAGTACGTATTACTCAGAGTCTCACTCTGTCGCCAGGCTGGAGTGCAGTGCCACAATCTCGGCTCACTGCAACCTCCGCCTCCTGGGTTCAAGCGATTCTCCTATCTCAGCCTCCCGAGTAGTTGGGACTACAGGTGCATGCCACCACGCCCAGCTAATTTTTGTATTTTTAGTAGACTGTAACCATTTTATGTGTACAATTCAGTAATTCACTTTTATATTGTCATGAAACAGACCCCTAGAATGTTTTTACCTTGAAAATCTAAAACTTTATACCCATTAAACAACTACTTCCTTGATTTCTTTTTTTTTTTTTAAGAGACAGGTTCTCCCTCTGTTGCCCAGGCTGGAATACAGTGGTGTGATTATAGCTCCTGGACTCAAGTGATCCTCCCATCTCAGCCTCCCGAGTAGCTACGACTACGGGCATGTGATACCACACCTCACTAATTTTAAGTGTTTTGTTTTTGTAGAGATAGAGTCTTGCTATATTGCTCAGGCTGGTCTCAAATTCTTGGCCTCAAGTGATCCTCCTGCCTCAGCCTCCCAAAGTGCTGGGATTATAGGCATGAGCCACTGTGCCTGGCCTACTTCCCTGAATTTTCAAAAGGGGATTTCAACTGATCCTTTCAGCCATCCTGAAGAAGGGAGTCAACCTCACAGTGGAATGTAAATAGAAAGAAGGGTCCAAGCAGGTCCTGATAGGACAGCCTGATTTGCCTGGAGTGGCAGAGGTCCAGGTGGAGTTCCTGGAAGAAGGAGAATAAAAAAAGGCCCAGACCATTATCTTTACCACAGGCTTTGGAGATGCTTGGTATCTTTGGAATGAAACTGTCCATAGAATGAGATGTTAGCAGCTTGTTTAGGCTTTACTGCACTACAGTCAGGGTCACACTGTAGCACCTTCCACTCACTCATTCAAAGGGACTTTTTAAAAAATAACTTTGATCGGGTGCGGTGGCACACACCTGTAATCTTAGCACTTTGGGAGGCTGAGGCTAGCAGATCATTTGAGTCCAGGAGTTAAAGACCAGCCTGGGCAACATGGCGAAACCCTATCTCTGCAAAAAATACAAATAAATTCCCAGCTTCTCGAGAGGATGAGGTGGGAGGAGTGCTTGAGTTTGTGAGGTTGAGGATGCAATGAGTTATGTTTATGTCACTGTACTCTATACTCCAGCCTGGGTAACAGAGCGATACCTTGTCTCAAAAAAAAAGAAAAAAGAAAAAAGAAAAAAATAAAAAAGAGAGAGAGAAAAGAAAAAAAGAAAAGAAAACCTAAAAAAACCCCAAAACCAAAAACTTTTTTTCAATTAAGTAAGTTGTGGCCAGGGCATTGTGGCTCACACCTATAATTCCAGCACTTTGGGAGGCTGAGGTGGGAGAATCACTCGAGACCAGGAGTTCAAGACCTGCCTGGGCAACATAAGGAGACCCCCTTTTGAAAATGAAAGAAAGAAATAATAAAAAAAATAAAAAATAAAAATAAATAAATAGAAAAAAGAAAATGAAAGAAATAATTCTAACCATCACCCCCTCATTTAGAGAAACCAGTCTTGACATTTTGGCATATTGTTTATATTTTAAAAATATCTGGCCAGGAGGGGTGGCTCATGCTTGTAATCCCAGAACTTTGGGAGGCTGAGGCGGACAGATCACGAGGTCAGGAGTTTGAGACCAACCTGGTCAACACAGTGAAACCCCGTCTCTACTAAAAATACAAAAATTAGCTGGGTGTGGTGGTGTGCACCTGTAATCCCGCTACTCTGAGGCAGGAGAATTGCTTGAACCTGGGAGATGGAGGTTGCAGTGACCCAAGATGGTGTCACTGCCTGGGCAACAGAGCAAGACTCTATCTCAAGAAAAAAAAAGAAAAAGAAAAAGAAAAAGAAAAATCTATGCAAGATTAGGTCATACATGGAGTTTTTATAACCTACCCATTTTACTTAGATCATGAGCATTTTTTCATGTCATTACATATTATTCACAAACATGCTTTTAATGACTGCATAATATCATACTCTACAGAGTTCTTTAAGGCATTTTAAAAAATGACAACTAAATTTATTGCCACCCTAGAACACAAAAGTTTCGGTGCTGTCGAACCTGTCTTCCAAGCAATTACTAGTTTATCTTATGCTGAAATAAAGTATTATCAAGTTGGATCCTAAAGGATAAGTACATTTTAAGAAATATTAAAGTAAAAGACAAAACCTTAGCACAGGCTGTAATTTAGGCAAAATAAAAAGAGAATCTGGTATTATCTGTCAACAAACAGTTTAGAAAGCTTTTTCCATAAAATTAAATAATGACGTGATATGTTATTCCCTGTACTTTTAGAGCATAATTACAATAATGAGACTTATTTAATATAATGAGACTATATTTTAAAAATGTTATGCCAAGCATGCTACTTGATGTTGCTTTGCTATTAAGCTACTTAATATTTTCCATTTAAATTTTTATGAAATCCAGGAAGAACGTGAGGAGAAATTCTGTTGAATTATAAAGCATATTGAAACAGAAAAAATGAAAGCCTCTCTTGCATCGTCTAGAGTCAGATAGCAACAGAGTTGCAAGCTTATAGCTTCGGCTAGAGTCCACAAGCCCTCTGCAATGAATACAAATTTATAGCGCTTTAAAGCATAATAAAAAGAGCATGCTTGATATTTTATTTCCTCTCCTGTCATTGTGGCTATCAAAAAGTTGCAGTTAATGTCAGCTTTGGAAATTTGTCTGGAAAAAAAACCAAAATTATTATGGCACCAATGCACATAAGGGTGATAAATGCAAAGAGCAGGGCACTCTTGGCCAGAACAGAAAATGGAAATGGCACTGAAGAAATTACTTGCTGGTAGAAAAAGCAGAGTCAGACTGATTAAGTGCTATTGCAGTTGGAGATAAAGGGCCCAGCCCTGAGAAAGGCACCGACCACGCGTTTTCCAGGAGGGGTCTTTCCTCTCTAGAGTGAGACTTTTCAACTTTCAATTTTGTGATTAGTCCCCTGTTTCAGAGGGAGATGGAGAAGTCATCATATACCGATGGCAAAATCCGGGCCATTAGAAGGACCAGTTTTTTAATCCCTGTTGCTCTCACACTGCCTGGCTAGATGACCTTAAGCATGTTTCTGAAATTATTCAAGCTCTGTTTTTTTAATCTGGAGAATGGAGATAATGATATTACCTATATCATAGTGTTGTGAGGTTTCACTGAGACAGTATATGGAAAGCACATAACGAATAAAGTTTCAATAAATGTTTGTGTTATTGTTATTACTTGATATGAATTGCCCAAGATACTTCTTTCTAGTTATACTTGCTTTATTTTTATTTTTATTTTTTGGAACAGAGTCTCTATCACCCAGGTTGGAGTGCAGTGGTGTGATCTTGGCTCACCGCAACCTCCATCTCCCTGGCTCAAGTGATTCTCCTGCCTCAGCCTCTTGAATAGCTGGGATTACAGGTGTACGCTACCATGTCTGGCTAATTTTGTTTTGTATTTTCAGTAGAGACAGGGTTTTGCCATGTTGGCCAGGCTGGTCTTGAATTCCTGACCTCAAGTGATCCACCTGCCTCAGCCTCCCAAAGTGCTGGGATTACAGGTGTGAGCCATCATGTCCATCCTTATACTTTTTTCTTTTGGGACGAGGGCTCACTCTGTTGGCCAGGCTGGAGTGCAGTGGCCATCATCTGTAGCCTTGACCGCCTGGACTCAAGTTATCCTCCCATCTCAGCCTCCAAAGTAACTAGGACTCTAGGCATGTGCCCAGCTAATTTTTTTTTTTCCTGTAGAGTTGGGGTCTCACTGTAATGTAGATAAATCCCCAAATTAGGGTCAGTTAGGGAGGGTTATTGACTTCACACAGGAGAGAATTCAAGAATGAGCCAACAGAATACAGTGGAAGCAAAGGAAGTTAATAACAGCAATAGAGTATGGGAAAATGGCTGCTCCATAGGCAGAGCAGGGCTATCCCACAGGCAGAGAGTAGCATATACAGATTGCTGTCCAGCTAGATTTATAGCCATTCACAAATTTTCTAGAAGAGGGGTAGAGAGGTTCCAGAACTGAGAGTTCCTCTCCTTTTAAGCCATATAAGGTAACTCCTGGGCGTTGCCATGACATTTGTAAACTCGTGATGCTGGTAGGAGTGTCTTAGCATGCTAATGCATTATAATTGGCTTATAATGAACAGTGAGGGCAACTAGAAGTCCCTTTTGTCACCATCTTGGTTGTTGCTGGTTTTGGCCAGTTTATTTACTGCATCCCGTTTTAACCATATTCTATTTTGATCAGCAGGGTCATGACGGGTGCTCAGAAAACGAGTGCTGCTGATCAACAACCTCAACTATGTTGCCCAGGTTGGTTTTGAACTCCTGGGTTTAAATGATCCTCCTGCCTTGGCCTCCTAAAGTGCTAGGATTACAGGTGTGAGCCACCATGCCCAGACTGGTTATACTTTCTGTTGGTAAGGTGCTATACCACCTCTTCACCTTGTGACAGGGACCACAGTTACCACCTAAAAACCATTCCCTCCTTTTTATCATCAGAACCACAGTTTAACTTAGGACAGCAGTGTACTCAGACAAAACACTACACTTCCCAGCTTCCACTGAAACTGAGCATGATTTCAGTGGAAAACATTGGCTGGGGCTTCAAGGAAAACTGGCTCAGATTTCCAGGTATGACTTGGAAGGTCGACAAGATGGCTGTAGCTTCAGCAACTCTTTTGGAACTACAAGGGAAAGGCAAGTGTAGGGGAGAAGTTACCAAAACTGTCTCAGTTTGGAAATTCTTGAGGCACTGAAGTAATGCTAGCAACCTTTTATTTCCAGAATTTTTGTCTCTGAAGACATACGAGCTCTTACGTGTTTAGGTCACCATTACTTCGAGTTTGCTGTGATATGTTGCCAAACCAAGCTGTGACTCACATACATCACACCGTGTTAAATTCCTTGAAAAATAACGACAGTTTTATCATTCAAGGTATCATTACAATAATGTCTCATTGTATGAGGTGATCTGGGTAATTTTGTGTTTGAAACAAATAAATGAAAAACAACTGACTGCAAACTCTCCCTCATAGCATTTTTGTAAAGATGGAATGGAAAGAAAGCACGGAAGTTAACCTGCTTAGCACAGCTCCGGACTCATAGTGGTTACTTGGTTCATAGTGGCTAATATTATAGGGCTACCACAAAGGGAAGCAAGCTAGAAAAAATCCTGTTTATCCTTGGACTAAAATGCAGGGACAATCATTTTTATAGCTCATCCGTTGGCAATCTGTATTGTTATTTTCCAAACCTTTTTTTGTCTGACAGATTCATTATTCAGGAGGATTTCAGCTCAAAAATAATTGAGACAGCAAGGCCTTAAGGAAAGGCAATGGAGACTTGAATTACAAAAGGAGTGGCCTTCTACTTGAAGATAGTGCCAGGTAACAATTTGTAATCTCTGGATGTTACATTTCTGGGATATGAGAGAAGTCATATGACCAAACCCTGTACCCAGTATCTGAAGGGATTATATCACTGTTCAGTGCTTGGATAGGATGTAGATGCAGGAAAAGGCAGCTGTGCCTGGTGCTTAGAGTGTTAGTTGACCATGGGCGGTTTGTGACTCACATACATCACACCGTGTTTGTTTGTTGTCTCTTCATTCTTCACAGGTTACATGTGCAAGTTCAGGTGGAGCTGGTATGTAACATATGGTGGAAATTTGGACTGTGATGTCAAAAGGTCACTCACTGGGGAAGCAGGTCTATTCTGAGCTGACTCTAGTCAGCCATATTGGTTCCAGCCAGTTTCAATCTGTCAACCAATTTTGTTGGAAAGGGAAAGGATTGTAACAAACTGTTCCCTTGTCTGCTGCCCTGCAAGACAAACTCAAGAATTTTTTTGTTAGTTCCCAAATTTTCTAACCCTGTGGGGCACAGTTCCCAGAGGTTGGCTTATTCTTTCCAGATTCTCTACTCCTGTTTGCCAGTGATAAAGCCAGTATCACAACATGGAGGAGGATTGGCTCAGTGGCTCTGTGTGAAGTTTTAATTTAATTTAATTTATTTTTTGAGAGAGAGTCTCACTCTGTTGCATAGGCTGGAGTGCAGTGACATGATCTTGACTTACTACAACCCCTGCCTTCCAGATTCAAGTGATTCTCCTGCCTCAGCCTTCGGAATAGCTGGAATTATAGTTATGCACCACCAAGCCCGGCTAGTTTTTATTGTATTTTCAGTAGAGACAGTTTCACCATGTTGGCCAGGCTGGTCTCAAACGCTTGGCCTCCAGTGATCCACCCATCTCGGCTTCCCAAAGTGCTGGGATTACAGGCATGAGCCACTGCACCCGGCCTGTGAGAAGTTTTTAAATGGTGAAAACATCTGTAAGGACCCTCCCTGCAACCTGTGTTGGTCAGTGTGACAAATGACTAATAATTAACTTTGAAACTTTCATATGGACATAGTTCCCAGAATGAAACCTGAGTGAGGTCACTATTCACATGCCAAGGATTTTTTTTTAACTGCCCAGTCTGTTTTAGCATTACGCTATTTTTAGTTAAGCTGTAAAAGGTGAAAAAATGGAAGAGACAGCTCCTAGACACTGTGTATTTATCTAATCTTAAATTTATTCTCACTGGACATAGGAGAAAGGCGTCTGAAAATTGTTGGCAATGTCCTGAGGGTCTTGGTGTCACAAACATCTTATTGTGAAGCCACAGTGTCCTAGATGATGTGTAAAACACACAAAAGGTAAGATTACTGCTTTCCCAGAATTTTGCATTGCTTATCCAAACTATGACCTAATTTAAGTGGAAGGAAACATTTTGTACAACAATCATTTATAGCTATATTATATAGTATAGATAGATGGTAACCACCTTCTAAAATTATAAATTTTTTTTGTGACCTGTAATCCCAACACTTTGGGAGGCCAAGGTGGGCAGATCACTTGAGGTCAGGAGTTCGAGACCAGCCTGGACAACATGGTGAAACCCTGTCTCTACTAAAAATACAAAAATTAACCAGGCTTGGTGGTACGTGTCTGTAGTCCCAGCTACTTGGGAGACTGAGGTGAGAGGATTGCTTGAACTCAGGAAGTGGAGGTGGTAGTGAGCTGAGATCGCACCATTGCACTCCAGCCTGGGTGACAGAACAAGACTCTGTCTTAAAAAAAAAAAAAAAAAAAAAAAAAAGGAGGTTGTAGTGAGCCAAGATTGCACCACTGTACTCTAGCCTGGGTGACAGAACAAGACTCTGCCTCAAAAAAAAAAAAAAAATATTTTTTGTGATAGTGAAAAACAAGCTAATTCAACTCTACACTGTACATAAGAGACACACATAAATCAAAGAGATTATGGTATATCCATACAATGGAGTCTTTTACAGGTGACAGAGAAATAAAGACAATCTTTGTGTACATAGAGTGATCACCAAGATATAGTTTGGCAAAAAAAAAAAAAAAATGACGGTCCAGAACTGTATTATAGTATGCTAGTGTTTGATTAAGACAAGGTGTGTGTGTATGTGTCTATATGTGAATATGTGTGTGCATACATGTGTGCTCACACACACTTCTGTATGTACTTATTGTTGGAAACGGATGCTTGGTGCTACAAAGAAAAATCAGCATTGAGACAAAAGATATTTTGGCAAGGCAATTATTACTTTCTGCAGAAAGGGTGCTCTTGTCAGCTATCTTGCCACGAGAGTACAACAAACAAAGGAAAAGCAGACACATTTATCCTTTACGCATTTGGGGTTATCTATACTGCTGTGTCTGATCTTCTTTAGCTTGGGCTAGACTTCACAATCTAAAACTGAACTTGATTGGCTAATAACTTAAAACTTTTTTGAATAGGTGAAAGCAATGGAGAACAAAAAGGAAGTCTAAATAAGGAAGGGACATAGGCTGCGAGTTGGGACACGCCTGTGAGCACGTCTAGCCCAGATATGTTGGTTAAAGTACAAGGACATAGAATGTACTACGTGCCTGTGAGCATGTTTAACAGCTACATAGGATAGGGCTTAACAAAAAAGCTATTAAAAAGCAAGAAGGCTTTGAAGAAAGTTAGTCTTTAAAAGAGACTATTATTTCTAACATTTATTGTTATTATTCTTTAATAAGAAAGGAAACTTTGAAGAGGAACTTTTCTACTTCCCACACTTACATTAAAATGATTATCTGTAAATGGGATAGTATAAAAGGTGAAAAAGATAGGAATGAAAGCTATTCCTATCAACAAGCCCTTCCCTTTGCAACAAAAGTTTTCTAAAAAGTGCCTTGAGCTGGGCATCATGGCTCATGCCTGTAATCCCAGCTCCTTGGGAAGCTGAGGTGGGAGGATCACTTGAGCTCAGGAGTTTGAGCCTGTAATAAGCTATGACTATGCCTCTATGCTCTAGCCTGGGTGACAGAGCAATACCCTGTCCTACAAAAACCAAAAAACATGTATCTTGATATATAATTCTGTTTTTGTAATTATATTTGTTTTATTTAATTAAAAGGATAAAACTGAATCAAATGAAGAGAGCAGTCTTTAAAAATGGAAAACAATCTGAAACTAATGAACCTAACTGTGTGTCGAGTTGGTAGCATATTCATAGAGGAAAATAAAATTTCTTCAAGTGACTTTAAAATACAGTATTTTTCCTGCACATCCTTATGAGATATAATTTTAGAACAAAAGAACTACAAAGAAACTTGAAACTGCAGTATTTATTGATAGTAGAAATATTGGCATTATTTGAAACTATTATTGATATATTGAAAAGTAAAGTGAAATTAAAACTTACATAAATATCATTCAGAATGAAGATATTCAGTAATCAGTACAAGAGCAAAGAAATAATGTACAAAAATCAAGGAAGTTTATATTCATGGGTTAAAAAAACGAAATGTATGAATTAATATGAATGAAATAATTTAAAACAATTTTTTAAAAAAGAAAAAGTATAAAAAAATTTAAAAATCAAGGAAGTTAAAACATTGTCATTTTAAATTTGAATTGGAAATATAAGAATGAACTCAAAATTATATTTTTCTCTTAAAAATGTACATTTTAGCAGGCCGGGCACAATGACTCACACCTGTAATCCAGCACTCTGGGAGGCCAAGGTGAGGGGATCATGAGGTCAGGAGTTCGAGACCAACCTGGCCAACATGGTGAAACCCTGTGTCTCCTAAAAATACAAAAATTAGCTTGGTGTGGTGGGGTGCCTGTAATTCCAGTTACTGGGGAGGCTAAGACATGAGAATTGCTTGAACCTGGGAGGTGTAGGTTGCAGTGAGCCAAGACTGTGCCATTGCACTCCAGCCTGGGCAGCAGAGCAAGACTCTGTCTCAAAAAAAAAAAAAAAAAAGTACATTTTAGCTCTGTTTTCCAAAACACCTGGAAGTAATAAAAAGCAAGTAGTGACAAGCTCCAGTTGTACCTAGTTATAGTCTCTATCCATTTTCTTTACAAAGCTGTCCCAGCTCTTTGGAAAAATGATAGGAAATATACCCTACCTATGTAAGATTGGTACCTATATGAGCTGGAAAACAAAGAAGTTATAAATTAAGTCAAAAGGATAAAAGAGCCATCTTTTTTTTTTTTTTTTGAGATGGAGTCTCACTCTGTCACCCAGGCTGGAGTGCAATGGCACTATCTCAGCTCCCTAAAATCTCCACCTCCTGGGTTCAAGTGATTCTCCTGCTTTGGCCTCCCGAGTAGCTGGGACTACAGGCATGAGCCACCATGCCTTGCTAATTTTTGTATTTTTGGTAGAGACAGGGTTTCACCATGTTAACCAGGCTGGTCTCGAATGCCTGACCTCAGGCGATCCTCCTGCCTTGGCCTCCCAAAGTGCTGGGATTACAGGCATGAGCTACCATACTCGGACATAAAAGAACCAACCATCTTGAAGGGCCTTTCTCTGGTCTTAGAAGAGACATTTTGGACAGAAATCAAGATAAATAGTGACTGCAGCTCATCAAATATATTAAAAATCTATGAGTTCATAATGACACTGAAGGAAAAGCTAATTGGTCACTATTTGGAGGTTGTTAGGACATTATAACTCATTTATGGTCATTACCCTGTAAATAAGGACAGAATTAAGCATTTTCCTGTGTTTCTTGTGTACACTATGCCCAGGATAGCCAAAAAATTAATAAAGGAAAGTTTTTCTCTACATAAAAATACCAGCTTATAATTGTAGGGGGAAAAATGATAGGTAGGATTAGAAAATCACCATTTTGCAACTCCTAAAGACATATGGATCTAGGCAACGATCTTCAGTGGATGCTAAAATAAGTAGATTAAAGGTTGATGGAGGAACTTTACAAATGAAGAATTAGGCTGCCTGAACCCAACTGATCGATCTTAACATCACTAAATGTGGGCCAGCCAGACATTCTGTGCCTCTTAATGTGATACAATAGAAAGTGTACAGCATCACCTATGAAGTATTCCTGCCTAAAGTAAATTGAGCCAAATAGAATCAAATCTCCAAATCTAACTACCATTTTGCAGGAAATGCTGGGGATGGAGGAAGAGTTAAATGACATTATGAGAAAGCAACCAGCCACATCTAAAATGTATAACATTCTAAAGGATAAATGATTTTCCGACAAATTTATTATATGAGAATCAAAGGAGAGATGAGGGACTTATAAAATAAAAGTGATTTAAGGGGCTTTATTTATTTATTTATTTATTTATTTATTTATTTTTTGAGACGGAGTTTCGCTCTTGTTACCCAGGCTGGAGTGCAATGGCGCAATCTCGGCTCACCACAACCTCCGCCTCCTGGGTTCAGGCAATTCTCCTGCCTCAGCCTCCCGAGTAGCTGGGGTTACTGGTGCATGCCACTATGCCCAGCTAATTTTTTTATATTTAGTAGAGATGAGATTTCATCATATTGGTCAGGCTGGTCTCCAACTTCTGACCTCAGGTGATCTGCCCGCTTGAGCCTCTCAAAGTGCTGGGATTACAGGAGTGAGCCACCATGCCTGGTCTTAAGGGACTTTATAACTGGATAAAATCTGTAGACCTACCTTGTTTGAAGCCTGACTGCCTTTGAGACAATCAGGGAAATTTTAACATACACTGATTATTAGATGAAGTAAATAAAGGATCCCTTGTTAATTTTGTCAGGTGTGATAATGGAAAGATGATTATACTTAGAAAAGTTTGTTAGTTAGCAATGCATACTGAAGTGCTTATGGGTTTAATCACATGGTATCGGGGTCTTTTTTATTTTTCTCACTTTCTTTTTGAGACAGAGTTTCAATCTTGTTGCCCAGGCTGGAGTGCAATGGCGCCATCTTGGCTCACCACAACCTCTGCCTCCTGGGTTCAAGAGATTCTCCTGCCTCAGCCTCCCGAGTAGCTGGGATTACAGGCATGCGCCACCACACCTGGCTAATTTTGTATTTTTATTAGAGATGGGGTTTCTCCATGTTGGTCAGGCTGATCTTGAATTCCCAACCTCAGGTGATCCACCCGCCTCAGCCTCCCAAAGTGCTGGGATATGGGCGTGAGCCACTGTGCCTGGTTGATATCTGGGTCTTTAAAATAGGCCAGTGTCCTAAAATACTAAACAAAAAGATGTAAGGAAGGGTATGGCCATGAGGCAGAAATGTTTCAGAGATGACCAGGAGGGTAGAATGGGAAAAGTATTTCTTGGTTTAAGTAACAGATAAGTCTTTGGTGACTTTACAAGAGCATCAACAGAGAGATGGGTGGTTAAGGAGCAAGCCAGACCAAATGATTTGGGGATTAGTTAGAGGAAAGGGGATAGACAAGTGCAGTCAGTGAGAAACTACTTTTTTTTTTTTTTTTTTGAGACGGAGTCTTGCTCTATTGCCCAGGCTGGAGTCCACTGGCACAATCTTGGCTCACCACAACTTCTGCCTCCCAGGTTTAAGCGATTCTACGCGTGCCACCACGCCTGGCTAATTTTTGTATTTTCGGTAGAGATGGTTTTCACCATATTGTTCAGGCTGGTCTTGAACTCCTGACCTTGTGATCCACCTGCCTTAGACTCCCAACATGCTGGGATTACTGGCGTGAGCCACCATGCCCGGCCGCCAAGGGAGAATTTAATGCCACCAAGAGTGTGTTCTCCATCTGGGTCTCATAGTAATGGTTCCTACATCTGTTTTCTCAGGTAGGACCACAGAGAAGATTTCTGTGTTTGCCGAGGTTTTTTTTTTTTTTTTTTTTCCCTTATCTTTTCACAAGAATGGAAGTGAAAAATAGATCTTCCTTTTGGCAGCATCATACTACCTGGCCCTTCCTTTCCTGCCAAAATGGGTTGCACTGACAGAGGGTGGCCCAGTCTACAGGCCCTAAAATCAGAGCAAGAAGAGGTGGGGCTGGGCTGGGGCTGCGGCAGGTTGAGACACTTCAAACTTTAGGAAGTCTGTAGAGGACTTGCTAAGTATTCCAAGAACACTAGTAAGGAAAGTAAAATGGTTGGAAACTTTGACCCTGTCTGGGCCTGGAAACTCTGGGAACCAAGCATGATGGGATATTTGGAACTCCTTCCCCATCTTCAGGCAGGATCTGGGATTTGTTGCCTGTCTCAATCCTGGTGCATTTATTCAGGCACTGCAGTTACCCACTTAGCAGCTCTCCCTGGTTTCCCTCAGTGGAACCCCACTGGGCAGGAATGTCATTAATTTGCCCATGGCCTAAAATCCTAGCTAATGCTTTGGTGGATCAGGCTTTGTTTTAGAAATATTTTCCAGTGGACAGAAAAAGAGCTCTTTCTAGTTCACCACAGGGTCTGTCCTTAAGAGTGCTCTCGGAAGTGCTGACACAGTGATATATTTCTGTGAGGCAGCAATTAGCCAACTGCCCTGGAGTTGATCCCTTCTACACTTGCAGCAGGTTCACAGCAGGGATCCCTGCTGGATAGCCTAAGCCCAGTTCCTCTCAGGACTCAGACTTGCTTGGGCATGATCTGGAAGGCTGATGTGTCCCAGGGGGTTGGGCTTTTGAATTAAGAGCCTCGTGGAAAAGAACCACATAAAGGGAAGAAAGTTCACAGGTTGGTTCAAAGACAGTAAGAAGCCAAGTATTGGGGACAAGAGAGGGAAGGTTGTGAGGGTGTTGTGGAGGATGTCTGCCACTCCCGTTGCCCTCTGTGCCAGCTTGCCGGGCTGCACTCCTGCATCCTGGAGGAAGGAGGAGAAGGAGCGGCAATAAACGTCAAATGAGAATGGAAAGAGTTGCTCTACTGGTAGCCTCGATAAGACACAAAGGGGACCAGAACATATTACTGTGAAGCCTCATCTGAGAGCACTCTGATCTTTCAGCTTCCCGTGGCCATCCTCTGGCTCCTGCTCCCACTGGCCTCTTCATCTCCCCTCAGCCTGCTTGGCTTTTCTCTTCTTCAGTTACTCAGATTTGGAGTTTAGGCACTTTCCCAGTATTATTTCTCCTGCTTTTCTTTCTTTCTTTCTTTCCTTTTTTTTGAGACGGAGTCTTGCTCTGTCACCCAGGCTGGAGTGCAGTGGCGCGATCTCGGCTCAGTGCAACCTCCGTCTCCCAGGTTCAAGCAATTCTCCTGCCTTAGCCTCCCAAGTAGCTAGGATTACAGGCATGCACTACCATGCCTGGCTAATTTTATATTTTTAGTAGAGACAGGGTTTCACCATATTGGTCAGGCTGGAATTACAGGCATGCACCACTATGCCCAGCTAATTTTTGCACTTTTAGTAGAGACAGTATTTCACCATGTTGGCCAGGCTGGTCTCGAACTCCTGACCTCGTAATCCTCCTGCCTTGGCCTCCCAAAGTGCTGGGATTACAGGTGTGAGCCACCGTGCCCAGCCTTGATTAAATGTTTAGAGTCCAGAAATGGTATCACATTACAACACTGTTCAACCTCCCCTGGAGAGTCTATCTCACCACAAAGCCATCTGTCCTCTCTGAGATGTCCCAGACCCGGTACAGGGGGTTTTATGCCCCAGTACCAACCTGCAGCTGATGGGGAGCATATGTAGGTAGATAAATACCCTAGCTTCCCAGTCTCACTGTGGGGAGATTGTGTAGCATGTTCTTTTTTTTAGATGAAGTTTTGTTCTTGTTGCCCAGGCTTGAGTGCAATGGCACGATCTCCACTCACTGCAACCTCCGCATCCTGGGTTCAAGCGATTCTCCAGACTCAGCCTCCTGAGTAGCTGGGATTACAGGCACTCACCACTATACCCGGCTAATTTTTGTATTTTTAGTAGAGATGGGGTTTCACTATGTTGGCCAGGCTGATGTCGAACTCCTGACCTCAGGTGATCCACCCACCTCGACCTCCCAAAGTGCTGGGATTACAGGCTGAGCCACTGCACCCGGCCTGTGTAGCATGTTCTACAGAGCTCTGCAGAGAGTCCCTGCACCAGCAGTGTTCTCATTAACATATACCACTGTAGGGTGGCTGTAATTAACAATAATGTATTATGTTATTTCAATAGTGAGAGGAAGATATTGAATATTCCCAACACAAATAAATGATAAATGTTTGAGATGATGAATATGCTAATTCCCCTGATCTGATCACTATACATATGTACTGCAATATCACTATGTACCCCATGAATGTATACAATTATTATTTGTCAATTAACAAGATAACATTTAATTTAAAAAAACAGAAAAACAAAAATCGTTCATGGCTTCTCGCTTTTTCCTGTCTCTCACTTTACCCACCCCCTCACTTCTGTTTCCTGGCAACGCCTCCCGGGCAACCTGCCTACACGGCTTTTTGTAAAACCTAAAGCAAGACACCTACTCTCTGTATTTCAATTGCCACTGGTTTAAATTATCTGCCCTCTCTTAGTTCTTCAGGTCTTTGGTCTTATAGCTGATGTCTCCCATGAATATCTCTGTGAAAACAATGTACCATCTACTCTCTGTATCACACAGTTGAGCAACATAGAGGAGCTGTGTCTTTGAAATTTCAGTCTTCCTTTTCCTCTCGCCTCCACCAATGTTTGTTTGCAGTAGATGGAAGCAGTGAATAAATTTCTCTGCCCCTTGATATGAATTGTGTATGGACTGTGGCCTCTTGCAAGGCAGAAATGACTGCACTATTGCAGTCATAAAAGCTTGCTTTTATGCAGTTTTATTTCCATCCAGTGGCAGGATATGTTTCTTTTTCGATGCAGTTGGAGCAGGTGGTGGACACAGGGGCTTGTGGAATAAAAGCAGCGAGGATATTAGGTCTTGCAACATTATGGTCGCTTTAGAGGCTCTGGCACCAGATATAAATGCTGAGTGAGGTACATGGAAAGTGGCTTCAAGGATATATTAGAGGCACCCAATAGAGCTACGTGGCACCATTTAGGAGGAATTTGATGGATGGTTGGATTTCCTACAGTATAGATGAGAATGAAATCGAGCCTATGCTTTTAGGTGATGTCTCTTTTGACTATTTTTAACCTACAAGCCTGGAAATATGCATTACATTAAGTTGCTTAATTTTTTTTTTTTTTTGGAGACCAAGTCTTACTCTGTTGCCCAGGCTGGAGTGCAATGGCTCGATCTCAGCTCACTGCAACCTCCTCCTCCCATGTTTAAGTGATTCTCCTGCCCTAGCCTCCGAGTAGCTGGTATTACAGGCACCTGCAACCATGCCCAGTAATTTTTTGTATCTTTAGTAGAGATGAGGTTTCACCATGTTGGTCAGGCAGGTCTTGAACTCCTGACCTCGTGATCTGCCCGCCTTGGCTCCCCAAAGTGCTGGGATTACAGGCGTTAGCCACTGCTCCCGGCTTAAGTTGTTAAATTTAACTGAGTGAATGTACAGTAATGTTCATGGACAAACCAGGCACAAAGTGATGTTTTCCCATAAAGCAAACACGTGATGGCAGATACTGTGTGAGGCTAGAGGTTCTGTCATATTTGAACTTAGGTGGAACCCTGTGAGAATGACACAGTGGTAAGGGCTTCTGACACCTTGAAGAAAGCCCAGAATTGGGAATGATTTGAACAGATGAATCTGTTAAGAAAAGTCACTAGGAAGATCGTGTGAACCAATTGTTCGGAAGAATGAAATTCATAGAGAGCTACTTTAAGATCATGCACATGGCTCAGCATGATGGCTCAAATCTGTAATCCCAGCACTTTGGGAGGCTAAGGTGGGTGGCTCATTTGAGCCTAGGAGTTCAAGACTAGCCTGGGCAATATAGCAAAACCCCGTCTCTACAAAAAAAAATAATAATAAAATTAGCCCAGTGTTGTAGTGCATCCATCTGTGATCCTAGCTACTTGGGAGGCTGAGGCGGGAGTATTGCTTGAGCCAGGAGGTTGAGGCTGCAATGAACCGTGATCATGACACTGCACTCCATTCTGGGCAACAGAGTGAGATTCTGTCTGGAAACAAAAATAAATAAGATCATACAAATTATTAGAACCTTAGGACTCAGTGGAGTTCAGTAACATTTATTGAATGTGTTATTTACCTGGGTACATAATCTCCTTAAAATTGACTGTGAACTTTTTCTGGAGAAAAGATTTGTAGTTTCACCAGATTCTCAGTGGTTGGTTTTGTGACCCTCCCACACCCAAAGATTAAAAGACACGGGTATACTTAAAAGAAAAATACTTGGTACCCAGTCAGGCACAGTGGCTCATACCTGTAATCCCAGCACTTTGGGAGGCTGAGACAGGAGGATCACCTGAGATCACGAATTCGAGACCAGCCTGACCAACATGGCGAAACCCTGTCTCTACTAAAAATACAAAATTAGCCAGGTGTGGTGGTGCATGCCTGTAATCCCAGCTATTTGGGAGGCTGAGGCAGGAGAATTGCTTGAACCCGGGAAGTGGAGATTGCAGTGAGCCGAGATCGTGCCATCGCACTCCAGCCTAGGCAACAAGAGCGAAATTCTGTCTCAAAAAAAAAAAAAAAGAAATATCCTGGGTCACATAAATCTACCAACATTTAATCCCTGTCCTGTTGCTGTTCGTGAGTGCTCCATAGTGAGCCTGAGGGTCATATTGCTGTGCTGACATACATGCTTCTGTGTATATGGAAATGAGTTTTATACTCAGATGGATATGGGTTTGAGTCCCAGTTCTGCTAGTTTATAATTATATGACACTGACTGAGGAACTTCATCTCCTGTGTTTTATTTTCTCACCTCTAAAACGAGAGTCCTACATCCTATGTTGCTGTGAGGATTAGAAAGAATTTATATGACCTCCTTGGAATCCTTCTTTACTCTCATAAATCTCTGTTACAGGACTTAGGTTGCTGTATTGATTGAGGTTCACTTTTAGAGAACAGAATCTACTCAAGCCGTAGAAAAGTAGAATTTTTTTTTTTTTTTTTTTTTTTTTTTTTTTGAGATGGAGCCTCACTCTTGTCACCCAGCCTGGAGTATAGTGGCACGATCAGGGCTCGCTGTAACCTCCGCCTCCTGGGTTCAAGCTGTTCTCCTGCCTCTGCCTCCGGAATATCTGGGATTATAGGTGCCCATGACCACTCCCAGCTAATTTTTGTATTTTTAGTAGAGACAGGATTTTACCATGTTGACAAGGCTGGTCTTGAACTCCTGACCTCGAGTGATCCATCTGCCTCAGCCTCCCAGAGTGCTGGGAATACAGGCGTGTGCCACCATGCCCAGCCAAAAAGTATAAATATGAAGGGCTAAAGAAACAGATTCTCAGCTGAGTATTCAGAAATGATTCTCAAAGCCACACTGCAGAATCAGAACACCAAGGAAGCTGCTGCATATTCTCTTATCAGGAAGGCATTTGCTGAATGGGGAAGCTGCCGTAACAGTTGTTGGCCCTGAAGTCATACCATCACTGATCTAGTCAGGAAGCCACCATGAGTAGAAACCTGTCTCCACAATGACCAGCTTTGGAATGGAGCTGTACCTGCTGTAGCCTGCCCTGTGCCTTGACAGAGGAGCTAGTGCCTGAATGCTGCTAATGCTGCCCCAGAGAAACCACACACCTCTGTGACCATTTTTTAAAAAATTATTGTTTTGAGACAGAGTCTTGCTGTTTTACTCAGGCTGGAGTTCAATGGAGCAATCACAGCTCACTGCACCCTTGAACTCCAGGCTCCAACTGGAGCTGGGACTAGAGGTGTGCACCACTGTGCCTAGCTAACTCTGTAATCTTTCATAGAGACATTACTGAAAATTTTATACCCGTTGAACAGTTCTCCATTTCTTCTTCTCCTTAGCCTCTGGAAACCACCATTCTACTCTCTGCTTCTATGGTTTTGATTGTTTCAGATACCTCATATAAGTGGCATCATGCAGCATTTGGCCTTCTGTGAATGATTTATTTCATTGACCATATATCCTGAAGGTTCATCCACGTTGTTGCATATGGCAGGATTTCCTTTTTTTAATGCTGAATAATATTTCACTATATGCATATACCATATTGTCTTTTCTTTCTTTCTTTTTTTTTTTTTTTTTGAGACGGAGTTTCACCCTCTCACTCAGGCTGGAGTGCAATGGCACGATCTTAGCTCACTGCAACTTCCATCTCCTGGGTTCAAGCGATTCTCCTGCCTCAGCCTCCTGAGTAGCTGGGATTATAGATGCCTGCCACCACACCTGGTTAATTTTTGTATTTTTAGTAGAGATGGTGTTTCACCATGTTGGTCAGGCTGCTCTCAAACTCCTGACCTCAGGTGATCCACCCACCTCGGTCACTCAAAGTGCTGGGATAACAGGCATGAGCCACTGTGCCTGGCCCCACATTTTCTTTATTCACTCATCCTTCAATGGATATTTAGGTTGTTTCCATAGCCATCTTGGCTATTGTGAATAATGATGCAATGAACATAGGGGTACAGATATCTCTTTGGGATCCTGATTTCAATTCTTTTGGGTATGTACCCACAAGTGGGATTGCTAGATCACATGGTAGTTCTATTTTTAATTTTGTGGGGAAACTCCATACTGTTTTCTATAGTGGCTGCATCATTTGCATTCCCACCAACAGTGTGTAGGAGTTCTACATCCTTGTCAACACTTTTTATCTTTTTCTTTTTGAGAAGAGCTATTCTGATAGACGTGAGGTGATATCTCATTGTGGTTTTGATTTGCATTTCCCTGGTGATTCATGATGCTAGGCACCTTTTCATGTATCTGTTGGCCATTTGTATGTCTTTTTTTTTCTTTTAAAGATGGGGCCTTGCTATGTTGTCTAGGTTGGAGTGCAGTGACTATTTACAGGCACCATCATAGCACACTACAGCCTCAAACTCCTGAGCTTAAGTGACCCTCCTGCCTCAGCCTCCTGAGTAGCTGCAACTACAAGTACATGCCACCACAGCTGGCTTGTATGTCTTTTTTTTTTTGGAGACATGTCTACTCAAGTCCTTTGCCCATTTGAAAAATTGTGTTGTTTTTATGCTATTGAGTTATAGGATTTCCTTATATATTTTGGAGATTAATCACTTATCAGATATTATGGTTGACAAACATTTTCTCTCATTCCATTGGTTGGCTTTTGATTCTTTGATTGTTTCCTTCGTGGTGCAGAAGCTTTCTAGTTTGATGTAGTCCCACTTGTCTTTTTTTGCTTTTATTCTCTATGCTTTTGGTTTCATAACCAAGAAATCACTGCCAAGGCCATTGTCAAGAAGCTCTTCCCTTATTATTTCTCCTAGGAATTTTACAGTTTTGGGTCCTATATTTTAGTCTTTAAAGCATTCTGAGTTGATTTTTGTGTACGGTGTCTTCTGCATGTAGGTAGCCAGTTTTCCCTTTGTTAAAGAGACTACCCATTCCCTGTTGTGTCTTTTTACCTCCTTTATTGAAGATCAGTTGACCATATATATATGGGTTTCTTACTGGGCTCTTTTTTTTTTTTTTTTTTTTTGAGACGGAGTTTCACTCTCGTTACCCAGGCTGGAGTGCAATGGCACGATCTCGGCTCACCGCAACCTCTGCCTCCTGGGTTCAGGCGATTCTCCTGCCTCCGCTTCCTGAGTAGCTGGGATTACAGGCACGCGCCACCATGCCCAGCTAATTTTTTTGTATTAGTAGAGACGGGGTTTCACAATGTTGACCAGGATGGTCTCGATCTCTTAACCTTGTGATCCTCCTGCCTCGGCCTCCCAAAGTGCTGGGATTACAGGCTTGAGCCACCGCGCCCGGCCTTACTGGGCTCTTTATTCAGTTTCATTGGTCTTCACGTTTGACTTTATGCCAGTACTCTTACAGTTTTAATTATTGTTGCTTTGTCATATATTTTGAAATGAAAAAATGTGATGCCTCCAGCTTTGTACTTCTTTCTCAGAATTGTTCTGGTTATTCAGGGGTCTTTATGGTTCCATGTGAAATTTTGATTTTTTTTCTATATATTTCTGTAATAAATGTCACAAGGATTTTGATGGAGACAGTATTGAATTTGTAGATCACTTTGTATAGTAGAGATATTTAACACTGTGAAGTCTTCCAATCCACCAATATGTGATGTCTTTTCATTTTTTTGTGTCTTTATTTCACCAATGTTTTGTAGTTTTCAGTGTAACAAGTCTTTCACTTGGTTAAGTTTATTTCTAAAAATTTCATTCTTTTTATGCTATTGTAAATGGGAATATTTTCCTTTTGGGATAGTTTGTTGTTAGTGTACAGAAAAGCATCTGACTTTTGTATGTTGGTTGATTTTGTATTCTGAAACTACTGAATTCGCTTATTAGTTCCCACAGTTTTTTAGTGGACTCTTCAGAGTTTTTCTACATAGAAAATTATGTTATCTGTAAAAAGATATTACTTTTTTGGATTTGAATAACCACCCTTTCCTTTCCTCTCTTCTTCCTTCCTTCTTTTCTTTCCTTTCCTAAATGAGGAAGCTGCCATAACAGTTGTCGGGTTTCTTTCTTTCCTCTCCCTTTCTCTCTTTCCTTCCTTCCTTCCTTCCTTCCTTCCTTTTTATTCTATCTCTCTCTCCCCCCTCTCTGTTTCCCCCCTCTCCCCTCTGTCTCTTTCTCACTGGGACTTCCAGTACTATGTTAAATAGAAGTGGCAAGAGTGGGCATCCTTCCTCACCACTGAGAATGATATTATCTGTAGGCTTGTCATATATGACTTTATTATGTTGAGAGTTGTAAACCTAGTTTGTTGAGAGTTTTTATGATGAAAATATGTTTAATTTTGTCAAATCCTTTAGTGCATCTATTGAGATGATTATGCAATTTTTATCCTTCATTCTGTAATGTGGTGTGTCATATTAATTGATTTGGGTACTATCCTTGAGTCATCCTTGCATCCCAGGGAGAAATGCCACTTAGTCATGGTATATGATCTTTTTAATGTGTTGTTAAAATTGGTTTGCTAATACTTTGTTGAGGATTTTTGTGCCATGTTCATCAGGGATATTGGCCTGCAGGTTGTTGTTTTTTTTTTTCTGTACAGTGTCTGTCTGGTGTTGGCCTCATAAAATAAGTTTGGAACCGTTCTCTTCAATTTTTTCGGAGCATTTGAGAAGGGATGACATTAAGGTTTTTAAATGTTTGGTTGAATTGGTCCATGAAGCCATCTGCTTGTGGGCTTTTCTTTTTTGAGGAGGTTTTGATAACTGATTCAGCCTCCTTATTTGTTACTGGTCTGTTCATGTTTTCTGTTTCTTCATGATTCAGCCTTAGTAGGTTATGTTTCCAGGAATTTACTCATTCGTCCTAGGTTATTCAATTTGTTAGCATATGATTCTTCATAGTGGTCTCATAATCTCTTATTTTTGGAGCAGCAGATTAGTGTATCCTCTTTTGTTTCTGATTTTATTTATCTGAGTCTTCTTTTTGGTCTACCTAGGGCTTCATCAATTTTTATCTTTTCAAAAAGCCAACTTAGTTTTATTGATTTTTAAATTTGTTTTTCTATTCGCCATTTCATTTATTTCAGCTTTCATCTTTATTGTTTTCTTCCTTCTATTAGGTTGGTGCAAAAGTAATTGTGGTTTTTGCCATTTAAAAGTAATACTAACTTTGAGCTTAGCTTGTTCTTTTTTCTAGTTCCTTGAGGTGTGAAGTTAGGTTATTTGTGATCTTTCTTCTTTTTAGTATCTGCCTTTATTACTATAAACTTTCCTCTTTCCTCTTTTTACTGCTCTGGCTGCATTCCATATATTTTTGTATGTTGTGTCCTCCTTGTCTTGTCTTTTTTTTTTTTTGGAGACAGGTTCTCCCTCTGTCATCCAGGCTGGAGTGCAGTGGTGCAATCATGGCTCACTGCAGCCTCAAGCTCCAGGGCTCAAGCAATCCTTCCACCTAAGCCTCTCCAGTAGCTAGGACTATAGGTGTGTGCCACTATGCTTGGCTAATTTTTTATTTTTATTTTTGTAAAGACAAGGTCTCACAATGTTGCCCAGGATGGTCTCAAACTCCTGGGCTCAAGCAATCCTCCCACCTCAGCCTTCCAAAGTGTTGGGATTACAGGAGTGAGCCACTCCACCCAGGCTTTCATTTTCATTTGCCTCAAGATATTTACTGATTCCATTTTTGATTTTTTTTGACTCAGTTGTTTAGGAGTGTGTTGTTTAATCTCCACCTATTTGTGACATTTTACATTTTCCTTTGTTATTGATTTCTAGTTTCATTCCTTTGTGTTTAGAAAAGATACTTGGTATGATACTTTGAATTTCTTAAATTTGTTGTAACCTAAGATGTGATCCATTCGGGAGAATGTTTCATGTGAACTGGAGGTGAAGGTGTGATGTGTTGCTGTTGGTTGAAATGGACGCTGAGGAAAGGATCAACGGTGTTTATCAGCCCGAGAGTCCTTCCTTTCTCCCCTGGGTGGCTAAACTGTGCCAGATGCATGAAACCTTCAAGACTGGTGAGACAGGTGATGGTTTTTTGGGCAACCTGAGAGAAGCTGGGATGCTGGGCCAATTCTCTCTCCCCTGGAAGAAGCTGAGAACTGGATTTTTTCATCCCCAAGCTCTGTGTTGCACAAGGGGAAGGACTAATGGCGCCTGTTGGCCAGAGACTCCACTTGCACTCTCCCCTGGGTATCCAAACTGCAACCGATCATGAGACTTCCAGGATTGGCAAGATAGAAGCTAGGCCTCTGGGAAGTCCTCTCACAAGGGTTGGTGTGCTGGACACAAAGACCAACCTCTCCCCTCCTCTGATGGAAGCTTGGGAGCAAGGGGATCTTTTCATGGTCTTATGGCACGAGGTTGAGGGCAGGGTCTCCAGTGAGAGAATGTCCCGTCTCCTTATTGGCTTTGGTGAGTCTGATGTAACATTCTCTGGGTGTGCAGGAGGCTTTCACATAATTTCTGATTTTTCACAAAGGGAATTTGTCAATGAATTTTGCTCAATCAGTATGTTGCTGGAGTGCGGTACTGCAATCTTGGCTTACCACCACCTCCACCTCCCAGGTTCAAGCGATTCTCCTGCCTCAGCCTCCAAAGTAGCTGGGATTACAGGCATGTACAACCTTGCCCAGCTAATTTTGTATTTTTAGAAGAGATGGGGTTTCTCTATGTTGGTCAGGCTGGTCTTGAACTTGCAGCCTCAGGTGATCTGCCTGCTTTGGCCTCCCAAAGTGCTGGAATTAGAGGAGTGAGTGACTGTGCCTGGCCCAATTCAGGGCTTTTTATACTGCCATGTTGCTGACATAACAACCTCTTATTAATATAGCTATTTTTTTTGTGAGTCTAGAAAGTTGTTAATCCTTTTTGAGCCTTGTTTTTTAAAAACATAACTCTAAAGTGGAGGTGGCAATACTGACACTTTATTAGGTTGCAGTAAGTATTAAATGAGATAATGTATGCATTTCGTGTGGATGCTACTGGCTCCTATTCCCAGTGGAGCAGAAGACTAGATCCATTTCATGGACTCACTAGAGGTGGCTTATATTTCCTTAACCACCAAACTGGCTAATTAAAACATAGCTTTAGCCATTTGCTCCCTCTCCTACTTTGGGCTATCTTCTCTGAGAACAACCATTTCTGCCCAGTACTTTTTTTTTTTTTGAGACAGGATCTCACTCTGTAGCCCAGGCTGGAGTACAGTGGTGCCATCTTGGCTCACTGTATCCTCCACCTCCCAGGTTCAAGCGATTCTCCCACCTCAACCTCTTGAGTAGCCTGGACTACAGGCACGTGCCGCCATGCCCAGCTATGTTTTTATAGAGATGGGGTCTCACTATGTTGCCCAGGCTGGTCTCAAGCACCTGGCCCAAAGTCATCATCCTGCTTCGGCCTCCCAAAGCACTGGAATTACAGGTATGAGCCACTGTGCCTGACCCAAGAAAGTAATCCGTTTTATAAAGTTTAGCACATAAGGAATTCAATAAGGAGAGGTCATAGTCCTCCCTCAAGCATTATGCAGAAGCAAAGCAGAGCTCAGGTGTGCTTAAAATGTCATCCAGGGTCACTCTCTGAAGTGCTAATTTTATGTTTCTTTTTATACAAAAAAAGAAAAAAAAGTTAATCTTCCAACTCAACCAATCACCTAGCATAATAACTGAATGAGTTGGGTATAGTTCCTCTATTTTGAATGCTTTACATAATTAGATACAATAGAGACCAATATTCAACAAAAAGTGATCACTATAAACATGTGAAATATCGTTATTATGAAAGTGCTTGAGGAACACTGGGGGTGGATCAGGCGTGGAATAAAGGTGGAATTAATCTGAAAAAGAGAAGACTTCATAGACAAGGAGTTTGAAAGGAGATAGGCAATCTGGCAGCTGAAAAAGATGGAGAATCCAAGCCATGTGTAATATATATGTGCCTGCTTGAATTTTCATTAGGACCAAATTGTCCTTAATGGCTTGAAAAATAATAAAATACAAAGTTGGATCAAACTTAGATTATTAAACCTAGAAGAAAGTGCTTATAGGTATGACATCCTTGATGTTTTATGAAACTTTCTCTAACAGCTTATAATGATAAAACTCTAATTGAGTGGAAAAATCTGGCACTGGAGAATTTTACTTAATTATATAACTGAGAGTTGATGGAGCTTTTTTTAAAAATTAGCTTGTTTGGCTGGGTGTGGTGACTCTCACCTGTAATCCCAGCACTTTGGGAGGCTGAGGCGGGCGGATCATGAGGTCAGGAGTTTGAGACCAGCCTGACCAACATGGTGAAACTCGGTCTCTACTAAAAATACAAAAATTAACCGGGCGTGGTGGCGCGTACCTGTAGTCCCAGCTACTCAGGAGGCTGAGGCAGGAGAGTCGCTTGAACCTGGGAAGCGGAGGTTGCAGTGAGTCGAGATCTTGCCACTGTACTCCAGCCTGGGCGACAGAGCGAGACTCTTTCTCAAAAAAAAAAAAAAAAAAAAAATAGCTTGTGCCATGTAAAAGTGCTGGTATTTGATCTTGACCATTTTTGACCTAACAAACTGCAATGTCTTATGCTTTGACGTAAAATATGGATTAATAATTTAATAAAAGGCTGGGCGCAGTGGCTCATGCTTGTAATCCCAGCACTTTAGGAGGCCTAAGTGGGCAGATCATGAGGTCAGGAACTCGAGACCAGCCGGACCAACATGGTGAAACCTCATCTCTCTTAAAAATACAAAAATTAGCCAGGCGTGGTGGTGTGTACCTGTAATCCTAGCTACTCAGGAGGCTGAGGCAAGAGAATCCCTTGAACCCGAGAGGCAGAGGTTTCAGTGAGCCGAGATGTCATCACTGCATTCCAGCCTAGGCGGCAGAGCAAGACTCCTCTGTCTCAAAAAAAAAATTAATAAAAATGTGCCAGGTGCAATGGCACATGCCTGTAAGCTTAGCACTTTGGGAGGCCAAAGTAGGAGGATTGCTTGCATCAAGAAGTTCAAGACCAGCCTGGACAATATAGCAAGACCTCATCTCTCCAAAAAATCAGAACCTATCCAGATGTGGTGGTTTGTGCTTGTAATCCTAGCTACTTGGGAGGCTAAAGTGGGAGGATCGCTTGAGTCCAGGAGGTGTAGGCTACAGTGAGCTGTGATTGTGCTACAGTACTCAGTCTGTATGAAGGACTGAGACCCTGTCTTAAAAAAAAAAAGTCAAAAATAACTATATATATTTATATGTGTATTATTTGACTTATTACATACAATTTGTCTTATTTTGTATTTTATATCTATACATAATATAGTTAAGTGTACATACCATTAAAACCATACTAAGCATAGCATCATTTGATGACTGAGAAAGCACTTCCTTCTTTATTGAGCACCTATTATGTTTCCAGCACTCTGCTCCTTGCTAAGATACAAGAATGAGTAAAAGATATTTCTTGCCTTTGATGTTTTAGTTTAGTAAGGGAGATGAACACCTTAACAAATCATTAATCAGAGAGACTGTGTGTGCAGGGGTTAAGAAGGAAGACCCCGAGGTCAGACAGACCCAGATGTTTAGTGTGGTCTTCACCACTTTTACTAAGTGCCAAAGCTCTCTTAGCCCCGTGGAAATAATAACAGTACCTCCCAGGATTCTTGTGAGAGTTCAGTGTGACAATGCATGTGAAGTTGCTTAGCGTTGTACTGTGCTTAACAAGTACTCAGGAAATGCTGAGTATTACTGTATGTGTTAAATGCTACTTACATAATTAGATGTGGTTGGTACTTGCTTCCTTTGAGTGGAGTTAGGTCAACTTGTTTTAATAATAAGCAATTCATGATAGTAACAATGGTTTATATCAACTTGTTTGCTCCTCGTACTAGTTTAGAGAAAAATCTCATCATCTTTTCTGGGAAATAGAACCTGTTATCAAAGTCCAAGTCTAATGAAGTGGTTGAACAGATTGAACACACTTCTAACGAGCGGGGGTGGCTTTCCTAGGTACTCAGTGTTCTTTTAAAACCTTTGATAAAAAAGGAGGAAACAAAACAGGAACTAATGGATTTGATGATAATTAAGAACTTAAATTCTCTTCTCCAGTTCACATTTGCCTTCTCAGACAAAACAGTTATTGCCACGATGCCCATATGCATGAATCTTTCATCAAAACCTACTGAATAGTCTTTCCTTCAATAAATACTATTGAGCCCTGCTGTTTACCAGGCACTGTGCTAGGCTCTGGGAGTATGAAGGTAAGCAAAACCGCAGGCTACTAGGGGAGACAGACATCCATGAAATAAACCTTCCACATACATAATAACAGTTGCTCTAAGTGAGGAGCTTAGAGCAGGGGCCCTGATTTAGGCTGGGACATAGGTTTGTGGAGGCAAAGAGTTCATTTAGGGAAGCAATATCTAAAAGTACCACTTACCATTTAGAAGAGCTGGTGATTTTCTCTGTAATTCTAAAACCACCAGCAAGTTCAGGGATAAAATCTTAGTCAAATCAATTTTTGGTTACCATATGGAAAATGTCATGTTGATATAAATTATTTATTCTATCACCCAATTATATTGATAACATTAAACATGGTCTTTCTGTCATTCTGCTCCAATGGGACTTTCATTTCATTAACGTTATACAAAGTAAAATCATCTACCTCTGGAATGATTTTATCATCATTAACACACATATAAATGTGTACTGAATTACAGTTCTTTATATGCACTAAAGAAGTTGGGAAAATTTTAGAAGAGAGTGAAATAAAATAGTTCTTCCTTTCTTGTGCGGGAGGGACTCCTTGCTCTGGAGTGATACTTCTCATGTAAATACAGTGTTTCTCTGTGGTTTTCCTTTGGGATTTTTTGAGGTTGCATGGGAAGGGCTGAATTTCAGCATACACTGAAAACAGCTTATCTTGTAGGAGGGATTATAGTATCCCCAACATTGTATAAAACTGGCATTTTGAGATTTCCTCAGAAATGTATTAAAAATGCAGAGGAAAAAAATGATTGTAGCAAGTTTTCAGTCATTTTACCTTTTTATGCAAATATGTACAGGAATATTCACTCTCATTTGTTTCAGCCTTAAATAAATAAAGCTTGATTTTTTAAAAATGTCTGTCTTCTAGGTGTTGCAAGTGGATCTGCTCGTATTGATTGGGTGCTTTTCAGTAATTTCCTACAGGGTGCACATCTTTTTATGTTTTTCTCAAGTAATCAGTAAATAATATATTCATCAAACTTAGGATAATGTTCAAACGTAATTGCTTTGAAAAAGCTGGGTTTCTTTGTTGCTGAGATATGTAGTTAATCAGTTCTTTAGCCAATTGGATGATAGCAGGTCAGCGAGATAATAGCAAGTAACCTGGTTATGTTGTACTGATATTCATCACGGGAAACAAACTCATCTCCATAAATCATTTGCTGCAAAATAAATAAAGTCATTTAGTAGAAAATTATCACAGAATCAGCACGTCCCACTTGTCAAGAAAGGAATATGAGCACAATGTAGCTTTACTGTAACAGCAGGAAGCCATTATTTTGTTGCTCACAGTAGTCTCAACGTAAATCCAAAATAATATCAAATCAACTCTCTGATTGGAGCCATTGATCACTAAATTACCAGAAGCCTGGAAATTATTAAGTTTTAACAAAGTCATGTTGTGTGAAATATTTCATCATACATTCTTACAAAAGGATTAATCATGTAAGGTTATAACAGTGATATTGCACACTTACTGAGCTTTTACTATGAGCCAGACGCTATGCTAGGCATTTACATGCATTATCTTGTGTCCTTTGTACAGCAAACTTGGAATGGTTTACTCATAGGTTTCTTCCCCAGATTACAAATAAAGAACTGAGAATTGATTGTGCTGAAAAATTTATGTGGTGCCTTTGATCAGTGTATTTTGTTTGGTATCTGTGTCAGGCTGAGAAAAAAACGTGAAGCATTACCTAGAAGTAAGAAAATAGAAACTAGAAGGACACCAGAAATAGGGGGAAGATAGGGAATTAGAGGGGGCAGGAGATAGAAAAGGAGATTATAGTAAAAGATTACTATATGCCACAGACTGTGTATACGATGGGACAAACAAACTTTTTCTTTTCTTTCTTTCTTTTTTTTTGAGACAGAGACTTGCTCTGTGGCTCGGGCTGGAGTGCAGTGGTGCAATCTTGGCTCACTGCAAACTCTGCCTCCCAGGTTCAAGTGATTCTCCTGCCTCAGCCTCCCAAGTAGCTGGGATTATAGGTGTGTGCCATCATGCCTGGCTAATGTTTGTATTTGTAGTAGAGATGGGGTTTTGCCATATTGACCAGGCTGGTCTCAAACTCCTGACCTCAAGTGAACTGCCTGCCTCGGCCTCACAAAGTGCCGGGATTACAGGTGTGAGCCATCGCACCCGGCCACAAAGTGTTTTTGTATACTTTCACGGTATTCTCAATACTTCTGCCACAAGATTCAGAGTTTTTCCCACAGCAAGCAATTTTCCAGTTCTCTATGGACATCAACTAGTGTCCTGTGAATCAACTCAATTCTGACTGTATCTGGAGATAGTACAGACACCGCAGGTCAAGGACTCAGTCAAGATTGCCCCCATTTTCCAGGCCGGGTTGTAACCTGTTCTTATGGCCAGCTCGATATGTGTCCGGGGTTCCCATGACTGCCTCTCACATTCGTTAATTTGCTAGATCAGCTTGGAGAACTCAGGAAAATAGTTTACTCCCTATATTTCCAGTTTGTTACAAAGGCTAGAACTCAAGAGATAGCCAGATGGAAGTGATGCATAGGACAAAGTACATGGGAAAGTGCACAGAGCTTCTATGCTGTCTCTAGGTGGATTTTTTTTTTTTTTGAATTAGGGTCTCTCTCTGTCACCCAGGCTGGAGTGCATTAGTGGAATCACTGCTTACTGAAGTTTTGACCTCCCTGGCTCAAGTAATCCCCCTACCTTAGCGTCTTAAGTAGCTGGGACTACAGGCGTACACCACCACGCCCAGTTGATTTTCGACTTTTTTAGAGATGAATTCTTGCCCTGTTTCCCAGGTGAGTCTCAAACTCCTGAGCTCACATGATCTTCCTGCCTCAGCCTTCCAAAGTGCTGGGATTACAGGCATGGGCCACCACGCCTGGCGGGCTTTTCTATTCTTTTCTGCCTTTCTTGTTTTTTTCTTTTGAAACAGGGTCACCCAGACTATAGAGTGCAGTGGTGCGATAATAGCTCACTGTAACCTCGAACTCCTGGGCTCAATTGATCCTCCTGCGTCATCCTCTTGAGTTGTTAGGATTAAAGGCACGGACCAATATGCCTTGCTAATTTTCTTTTTTTGTTTTTTTTTGTAGAGACAGGGTCTCACTTTTTTGCCCATGCTGGTCTCAGAATCTTGGGCTTCAGCGATCCTCCCACTCGGCCCGTTGAAGTGCTAGGATTCCAGGCAAGAGCCAGGGAGCACAGCCTGGGGCCCGGATGACCATGGGAGACGGTAGGCGGCAGTGTAAGCATCCCGGAACTGTTGGTGTTGGTGATTCGGCACTCTATGCTGTTCCTTGTTCTGCACTCTGCTCACGTTTGACTCTGTACTACCCTATACCTCACTCCTATCTTGGAATCATTTGCTGTACCCTACGCCTCCGTCTTTTTGTCTTGGAATCTTTAGTAGTGCCAAATGCCCTAGTTTTTTCATCTTGGGATTCTTCGGGGGCCATAAGACCCAGTCTTTTTGTCTTGGAATCATTTGGGAGACTCTCTGCCCCGGTATTTTCATCTTGCAACTGTTTGCAGTGCGTTCCCCCGATCTTTCGTCTTGAAATTTTCTGGGGAACTGTACACCCAATCTTTTCATTTTGTAATCCTTTAGGAGACAGTATGCCCTAAGCTTTTTGTCTTGGCATTGTTTGCAGTGCTCTACACTCCAATCTTATCATCTTGGAAACCTTTGGGATACTGTAAACTGGGTCTTTTCATCTTGGAATTCTTTGGGGGACTGTATATACCCCAGTCTTTTTGTTGTGGAATTCTTTGGGGTACCGTATTCACCAGGAACTAATGGATTTGATGATAATTAAGAACTTAAATTCTCTTCTCCAGTTCATGTTCGCCTTCTCAGACAAAACAGTTATTGCCAACATGCCCACGTGCATGAATCCTTCATCAAAACCTACTGAATAGTCTTTCCTTCAATAAATACTATTGAGCCCTGCTGTTTACCAGGCACTGTGCTAGGCTCTGGGAGTATGAAGGTAAGCAAAACCGCAGGCTACTAGGGGAGACAGACATCCATGAAATAAGCTTCTACATACCTAATAACAGTTGCTCTAAGTAAGGAGATTAGAGCAGGGGCTCTGATTTAAGCTGGGGCATAGGTTTGTGGAGGTAGGGAAGAGTTCATCTAGGAAAGTACCGCTTACCATTTAGAAGAGCTGGTGATTTTAATTCCAGCACATTCAGGAGATAAAAGCTTAGTCAAATGAATTTTTGGTTACCGTATGGAAAATGTCATGTTGATATAAATTATTTATTCTATCACCCAATTATATTGATAACATTAAACATGGTCTTTCTGTCATTCTGCCCCAATGGGACTTTCATTTCTTTAATGTTATACAAAGTAAAATCATCTACCTCTGGAATGATTTTATCATTATTGACACAATTATAAATGTGTACTGAATTTCAGTTCTTTATACGCAGTAAAGAAGTTGGGAAGATTTTAGAAGAGAGTGAAATAAAATAGTTCTTCCTTTCTTGTCCGGGAGGGACTCCTGGCTCTGGAATAATACCTCATACATAAATATAGTGTTTCTCTGTGGTTTTCCTTTGGGATTTTTTGAGGTTGCATGGGAAGGGCTGAATTTTGGCATACACTGAAAACAGCTTATCTTGTAGGAGGGCTTGTAATATCCCCAACATTGTATAAAAGTGGCATTTGGAGATTTCCTCAGAAATGTATTGAAATCACAGAGGGGAAAAACATGATTGTAGCAAGTATTCAGCCATTTTACCTTTTATTCAAATATGTACAGGAATATTCACTCTCATTTGTTTCAGCCTTAAATAAATAAAGCTTGATTTTTAAAAAAGGACTGTCTTCTAGGTGTTGCAAGTGGATCTGCTCGTGTTGATTGGGTGCTTTTCAGTAATTTCCTACAGGGTGCACACATCTTCCTTTTTATGTTTTTCTCAACAATCAGTAAATAATGTATTCATCAAACTTAAGATAGTGTTTAAACATAATTGCTTTGAAAAAGCTGGATTTCTTTGTTGCTGAGATATGTAGTTAATCAGTTCTTTAGCCAATTGGATGATAGCAGGTCAGCGAGATAATAGCAAGTAACCTGGTTATGTTGTACTGATATTCATCACAGGAAACAAACTCATCTCCATAAATCATTTGCTGCAAAATAAATAAAGTCATTTAGTAGAAAATTATCACAGAATCAGCACGTCCCACTTGTCAAGAAAGGAATATGAGCACAATGTAGCTTTACTGTAACAGCAGGAAGCCATTATTTTGTTGCTCACAGTAGTCTCAACGTAAATCCAAAATAATATCAAATCAACTCTCTGATTGGAGCCATTGATCACTAAATTACCAGAAGCCTGGAAATTATTAAGTTTTAACAAAGTCATGTTGTGTGAAATATTTCATCATACATTCTTACAAAAGGATTAATCATGTAAGGTTATAACAGTGATATTGCACACTTACTGAGCTTTTACTATGAGCCAGACGCTATGCTAGGCATTTACATGCATTATCTTGTGTCCTTTGTACAGCAAACTTGGAATGGTTTACTCATAGGTTTCTTCCCCAGATTACAAATAAAGAACTGAGAATTGATTGTGCTGAAAAATTTATGTGGTGCCTTTGATCAGTGTATTTTATTTGGTATCTATGTCAGGCTGAGAAAAAAACGTGAAGCATTACCTAGAAGTAAGAAAATAGAAACTAGAAGGACACCAGAAATAGGGGGAAGATAGGGAATTAGAGGGGGCAGGAGATAGAAAAGGAGATTATAGTAAAAGATTACTATATGCCACAGACTGTGTATACGATGGGACAAACAAACTTTTTCTTTTCTTTCTTTCCTTTTTTTTGAGACAGAGACTTGCTCTGTGGCTCGGGCTGGAGTGCAGTGGTGCAATCTTGGCTCACTGCAAACTCTGCCTCCCAGGTTCAAGTGATTCTCCTGCCTCAGCCTCCCAAGTAGCTGGGATTATAGGTGTGTGCCATCAAGCCTGGCTAATGTTTGTATTTGTAGTAGAGATGGGGTTTTGCCATATTGACCAGGCTGGTCTCAAACTCCTGACCTCAAGTGAACTGCCTGCCTCGGCCTCACAAAGTGCCGGGATTACAGGTGTGAGCCATCGCACCCGGCCACAAAGTGTTTTTGTATACTTTCACGGTATTCTCAATACTTCTGCCACAAGATTCAGAGTTTTTCCCACAGCAAGCAATTTTCCAGTTCTCTATGGACATCAACTAGTGTCCTGTGAATCAACTCAATTCTGACTGTATCTGGAGATAGTACAGACACCGCAGGTCAAGGACTCAGTCAAGATTGCCCCCATTTTCCAGGCCGGGTTGTAACCTGTTCTTATGGCCAGCTCGATATGTGTCCGGGGTTCCCATGACTGCCTCTCACATTCGTTAATTTGCTAGATCAGCTTGGAGAACTCAGGAAAATAGTTTACTCCCTATATTTCCAGTTTATTACAAAGGCTAGAACTCAGAGATAGCCAGATGGAAGTGATGCATAGGACAAAGTACATGGGAAAGTGCACAGAGCTTCTATGCTGTCTCTAGGTGGATTTTTTTTTTTGAATTAGGGTCTCTCTCTGTCACCCAGGCTGGAGTGCATTGGTGGAATCACTGTTCACTAAAGTTTCGACCTCCTGGCTCAAGCAATCTCTGCACCTTAGCTTCCTAAGTAACTGGGACTACAGGCACACACCACCACGCCCAGTTGATTTTCGACTTTTTTAGAGATGAATTCTTGCCCTGTTTCCCAGGTGAGTCTTAAACTCCTGAGCTCAAGTGATCTTCCTGCCTCAGCCTTCCAAAGTGCTGGGATTATAGGCATGGGCCACCCTGCCTGGCGGGCTTTTCTTTTCTTCTTTTGAAACAGGGTCACCCAGGCTGGAATGCAGTGGTGCGATTATAGCTCACTGTAACCTGGAACTCTTGGGCTCAAGTGATCCTCCTGCGTCATCCTCTTGAGTTGTTAGGATTAAACGCACGCACCAATATGCCTTGCTAATTTTCTTTCTTTTCTTTTTTTGTAGAGACAGAGTCTCGCTCTGTCGCCCATGCTGGTCTCAAACTCTTGGGCTAGGGCGATCCTCCCACGCAGCCCCGTGAAGTGCCACGGAGCACAGCCTGGGGCCTGGATGACTATGGGAGACGATAGGCGGCAGTGTAAGCATCTCGGAACGGTTGGTGTTGGTGACTCGGCAGTCTACCGCGTGCGTACCTTGTGCTGCACTCTGCTCACGTTTGACTCTTTGTAATACCCTATGCCTCACTCCTCATCTTGTAATCATTTGCTGTACCTTACGCCTCAGTCTTTTTGTCTTAGAATCTTTTTGTTTGTTTGCTTTTAAACAAACTTACGCTCTGTCGCCAGGCTGAAGTGCAGTAGCGCAATCTCGGCTCATTGCAACCTCCGACTCTGGTTCAAGCGATTCTCCTACCTCAGCCTCTCGAGTATCTGGGACACACGCCACCATGCCCAGCTAATTTTTGTATTTTTAGTGGAACCGAGGTTTCACCATGTTGGCCAGGACTGTCTCGATCTCCTCCTGACTTCGTGATCTGCCCACCCTGGCCCCCCAAAGTGCTGGAATTACAGGCGTGAGCCACCGCGCCCGGCTTGTCTTGGAATGTTTAGTAGTGACAGATGCCCTAGTTTTTTCATCTTGGGATTCTTCGGGGGCCATAAGACCCAGTCTTTTTGTCTTTGAATCATTTGGGAGACCTTCTGCCTCTGTATTTTCGTCTTACAACTGTTTGCAGTGCGTACTCCCTGATAGTTTCGTCCTGACATTTTCTGGGGAACCGTACACCCAATCTTTTCATCTTGGAATCCTTTAGGAGACAGTATGCCCTAGGCTTTTTATCTTGGCATTGTTTGCAGTGCTCTACACCCCAATCTTTTTGTCTTGGAAACCTTTGGGATACTGTAAGCTGGGTCTTTTCATCTTGGAATTCGTTGGGGGACCATATGCACCAGTTTTTCATCTTGGAATCTTTTGGGAGACTGTATGCCCCAGTCTTTTTGTTGTGGAATTCTTTGGGGTATTGTATTCACCAGTCTTAACATCTTGGAATGTTTTGGGAGATTGTATGTCTTATTTTTTATGTCTTGGAATCGCTTGCAGTGCCCTATGCCCTCGTCATTTCACCTTGCACTCTTTTGAGGTATCATACGCCCCAGTCTTTCACCTTGGAGTCATTTGCAGTGTTGTATGCTCTCATCTTTTCATCTTGGAATTCTTTGATGGACAGTAGACCCCAGTGTTTTCATCATGGATCTTTTGTGAGACACTATGCTCCAGTCTTTTCATCTTGGAATCTTTTGAGGGTGCCGTACGCCCGAGACTTTTTGTCTTGGAATCTTTTGGGGCAGCTTATGCCCTAGTCTTTTTCTTTTGGAATTCTTTGGGAGACTGTATTCACCAGTTTTTTTTTTTTTGTTTTTTTTTTTTAAAATCTAGGAATCTTTTGCGAGATTGTATATCCCAATCTTTTTGTCTTGGAATCGTTGGCAGTGCCGTATGCCCCAATCTTTTCATCTGGGAACTCTTCGTGGGGAATATCACCCCAGTCTTTTAATCTAGGAGTCTTTGGGACTCCGTATGTGCCACTCTTTTTGTCTTAGAATTTTGTGGTATTGTACACCCCAGCCTTTTCATTTTGGAATCATTTGCAGTGCTGTATTTTCTAGTTTTTTACTCTTGGAATTATTTGTGGGATGGGACTCCCCAGTCTTCATCTTGAAATTTTTCGGGGAAACATATACCCCAGTCATTTTATCTTGGAATCGTTTGCCGTGCTTTATTCCATAGTTTCTGTCTTGGAATCATTCGTAGTGTCATACGCCCTAGTCCTTTCATCTTGGAATTTTGGAATTCTTTGGGGGACCGGTACCCAGTGTTTTCATCTCGGAATTGTTTGCACTGCCGTATGCCCCAGTCTTTTCCATCTTGGAATCTTTTCGCAGACCCTATGCCCAGTCTTTTTGTCTTGGAATCATTTGCAGGGCTATATGCCCCAGTCTTTTCATCTTGGAATCTTTTGAGAGATCGCATGCCCCAGTCTTTCCATCCTGGGATCCTTTGCAGTGCTGTGCTCCCTAATCTTTTGTGTCATAATCATTTGCGGTGTCATACACCTCAGTCTTTTCATCTTGGAATTATTTCAGTGACAAATCCTAGTCATTTGTCTTGGGATTGTTTTTGGAGATGGATGCCCCAATCTTTTCATTCTGGGGTCTTTGGGGGAACCGTATACCTCAGTGTTATTGTCTTAGATTCTTTGCAGTACCATGCACCGCAGTCTTTTCAGTTTAGAATCCTTTGGGGTACCATACTCCCGGTTCATCTTGGAATTATTTGGGGAACCATATGCCCCAGTTTTTTTTTCAATGTGTCACAGTTTTAAACATTATTCACCTATTGAGAGACATCTTGGTTACTTCCAGTTGCCCCAATCTTTTTTCTTGGAATTCTTTGAGGGTACTGTATGCCCTATTCTTTTTGTCGTGGACTCATTTGCAGTGCCATACACCCCAGTCTTCTCGTCTTACAATTTTTTGGGGAGTACAATATATCCCAGTCTTTTCATCTTGGGAATCTTTGGGTGAACGCAGGTCCCAGTTTATTTTTTTGTCTTGGAATTCTTTATGGGACACATCCCCCCTCGTCTTTTCGTCTGGGAACCATTCGTGGCACTCTATTGCACGCAATACCGCCAGCAGCACTCTCCATGGCTGGGAGCCACCCGTGCTACCATATGCAGCACTTTCCACGGAACTGCCTGGGGATTCAGCTTTTCCAGCTTCCCATCTTTAGGCTACAAAATCAAGGCATTGCCCAACAAAAAACAACACAAGCGCTGGACGCAGTGGCGCGTGCCTGTAGTCCCAGCTACTCCGGAGGCTGAGGTGGGAGAATCGCTTGAGCCCAGGAGTTCTGGGCTGTAGTGCGCTATGCCGATCGGTTGTCTGGCATCGATATGGTGACCTCCGGGGAGCGGGGGACCACCAGGTTGCCTAAGGAGGGGTGAACTGGCCCAGGTCGAAAACGGAGCAGGTCAAAACTCCGATGCTGATCAGCAGCGGGACTGCGCCTGTGAATAGCCACTGCACTCCAGCCTGAGCAGCATAGAGAGATCCTGTCTCTTAAGAACAAAAAAAAAAAATTATTTTAAAAAACAACACAAGCAGTTAGCCACCAAGAAGCAAGCTGGCAACACTTCCAGTGCCCTCTCGGGCAGTGGCAGCTGTGTACTGGTGCCAGCTACTAAGCCCAGAGCACTCTATGGACTCATCATTTTTATCTGGTGTCCACATATCCTGCTTGCTGCTCCAGTTGTCCTAAAAATATGCCCCAGACTTGTTTTGAGCAGGTGTAGTAAGACCACAGACACGCAAATGATCACCAATGAACAAGTCATTTTTTTATTAAACTCACAGTCCCCAAGACACGGGAGGGGGGGTCACTCCACCCAGGGCCACACAGAGAAGTGACAACGTGGAATAAGCAGGGGGTAGAGAGAGGGAAAACGATGGCAGACCCTTTATTATGGATTTCTCAGGAAGGAATGGGCAACATGGTGCATATTTGGGAATGGATAGTTTGCATTGTTTTAGCAGATTCTGCGCTATAGGGTGCATCCCCAATTGTGTAAAGACTGGCTTTGGAGATTCTGAGTGTCTCTTAGTAAATCATGAATTTTAGGACCTGGCGCTCTCTCAGCAAACTGCTGCTTCTCTAAGGTAGTGAGCTGTAGCTTGGAGCCCACTGCGAAGGCCCTAGAAACTAGTCTGCCCCTTGTTCTCCCTCCTTCTCTTTTCCTGAAAACAGCAATGTTTAAACTTGTAGCTTGTGTAAAAGCACATCCAAAAGTAAAAGAAAAAAAAATAAATTAAAAAAAACTTGTAGCAATAAATACATAACATTAAATTTACCATATTTACCATTTTAAGCATGCAGTTCAGTAATGTTAAGTATATTCATATTATTATGCAACAAATCCCCAGAACTTTTTCTTCTTGCAAATCTAAAACTCTATAACCAGTAAACACTGATTCTCCTTCCCTCTTTCTTGGCCTTTGGTAACCTCTTTCTACTGTCTCTGTTATTTCTCACTACCTTATTTAGTCTTTCTTTCTCTTTCTTAAACCAACCTACCTTCCTTCTTCTTTCTTTCCCTCCCTCCCTCCCTTCCTCCCTCCCCCCCTTCCTTCCTCCTTCCTCTCTCCCTCCCTCTCTTCCTCCCTTCCTCTCTCTTTCCCTCTTTCTTTTCTTTTTTCAGACAGGGTCTCATGCTGTTACCCAGGCTGGAGTGCAAGTGCAGTGTTGCGATCACAGCTCATTCCTAGGCTCAAGCGATCCTCCTACATCAGCTTCCCAAGTAGCTGAGACTACAGGTACTCAACAGCACACCCTGCTAATTTTTAAATCTCTTGTAGAGACAGAGTTTTCCTATGTTGCCCTGGCTGGTCTCAAACTCCTGGCCTCAAGGGACCCTCTCTCATGGCTAGAATTACCGGTGTGAGCCACTGTGCCTGGCCGTTTGTTTGTTTGTTTGAGGAGGAGTCTCGCTCTGTTGCCCAGGCTGGAGTGCAATGGCGAGATCTTGGCTCACTGCAACCTCTGCCTTTCAGATTCAAGCGATTTTCCTGCCTCAGCCTCCTGAGTAGATGGGACTACAGGCTCGTGCCACCATGCCCAGCTAATTTTTGTATTTTTAGTAGAGGTGGGGTTTCACCATGTTGGCCAGGATGGTCTGGATCGCCTGACCTCATGATCCTCCCATCTCAGCCTCCCAAAGTGCTGGGATTACAGGCATGAGCCATCACGCCTGGCCTGCTTTTGTGTGTGTGTGTGTGTGTGTGTGTATATATATATATATATATATATATTTTTTTTTTTTTTTTTCAATTTTTATTTAAGAGACTGGGTCTCACTCTGTCGCCCAGGCTGGAATGAATGATGGGATCACAGCTCATTGCAGGCTCCACCTCCTTGGGCTGAATCAATTCTACCATCGCAGCCTTTCAAATAGCTGGGATTACAGGTGTGCAGCACAACATTTGGCAATTTTGACTCCTTTAGATCCTTCATAGGAGTCCTTTTGTGACTGGCTCATTTTTTTTAAGAACCCTGCATATTGTTTTCCATAATGACTGTATTATTTTACATTCCTACCAACAGTGCCCAAGGGTCCCAACTTCTCTATTATCTGGCCAGCACTAGTTATTTTTGTTTCTTTTTTCTTGTAATAGGGGGGTATTGGACTGTGTTGAGGATCAGTACACACACATTTCCATTTGAATCCAATTCTTAACATACTTGAATGAAAATCTCAAAAGCCATGTTCTTAACGATCTTTTCTAAAATGATTCCAGTGACTTTCCAGCTTAAAAGCTGGAGGCAATTTTTCCTTAAGAGCTGTGAATTTACAATGTAATACATAAATTACATGCTTAAATTTTCAATTTTCTGCAGCATATTAACAGTTATGAAAACTGGACTACCATAACCAAACATGTTTCAGCGTGCACACAATCATTTTTTTTTTTTTTCAAGACAGAATCTCAATCCATCACCCAGGCTGGAGTGCTGTGGCGTGATCTCAGCTCACTGCAACCTCTGCCTCCCAGGTTCAAGTGATTCTCCTGCCTTAGCCTCCCAAGGAGCTGGGATTACAGGTGCACACCACCATGCCTGGTTAGTTTTTGTATTTTCAGTACAGACAGGGTTTCATTGTGTTGGTCAGGCTGGTCTTGAACTCCTGACTTCAAGTGATCCTCCTGCCTCAGCCTCCGAAAGTGCTGGGATTACAAGCATGAGCTACCGCACCTGGCTGAGTGCACACAATTCTGACAGTGAGAGTAAAGACTAAGGAGTGGTTTTCTTTTCTTTTCTTTCCTTCCTTCCTTCCTTCCCTCTTTCTTTCTTTTTCTTTTCTTTCTTTCTTCTTTCTTTCTTTCTCCCTTTCTCTCTCTCTCTCTCTGTCTCTCTTTCTTTTTTTTGCTTTTTTTTTTTGAGACAAGGTCTTGCTTTGTTGGCCAGACTGGAAAACATTGGTGCAATCATAGCTCGCTGCAGCTTTGAACTCCTGGGCTCAAGCGATCCTCCTGCCTCAGCCGCCTGAGAGGCTGGGACTACAAGCGTGAGCCACCAAGCACACCGGAACTCTTTTGAAAGTAAAATCTTTAGAATGGCTTTTATTTATAGGCAACTACAATTTTTTTCCCCCTCTGTCTTTCGATGTTCACCGACAAGCTCCTGGTGGTAGCTGGTAGCTCTGACAGAGAGCAACAGAAACAAGATAAGGTCCAACCTAGTGACCACAGGCCTGGGCGGTGTTTCACCTTTGGTGGTGCCATTGGTTTCCTGTGGTGAGATTATTTCTCCCATTGGGGTTAGGACACGTAGGCCAGGTAGGACTCACTCACTCAGGGGTCGGAGGGGGGAAGTGCTCCTTCCCTTGCTATGGGTGTTAGTTTCCTAGTTCCCTTTAGCGTTTAGCCTCACCCAGGCAGAGATAGTAATCTTGCAATTGTTTCACGCCCATTATCTCCCGTTGGCTGGAGGCAGGGAGGACCCTCTGGTCTTTAATCTGTCTTGTCTTTAACTTTAGTCAATCAGGAGCCTCTATGTGGTCTATTCTTGTTAGACCAGAGATGCCTGGTCACATGGCTCTCTTTGGGAGGACTTAGATTGATAATGGCAATGGTGACACTTTAGGGTGGACATCTGAGCAACAGGTGGAGGAGGGCTTTATGCAGCCCCACAGCAGCACCACACCCCTCCAGCAAGCTGTTCTGCTTGCTGTGTATCAATGACAGATCCCAGAGAGAAGAGAACAGCACGTGGTGCAGGGCCAGCGGGGAAGCAGGAAGCCATCTGGGACATGCACACTCAGGCAGCGGGTGGGGAGCACACGAGAATGTGCAGGGGAACTGTGGTGCTAGCCACTGGGGAGAGCCACAGGAAGCTCCAAGCAGGTCAGAGGCATTTTGTTGTGTCCCTTGTGGACGTGACCACCCACCCTGCTTGCTGCGCCAGTTTTATTTTCCTCTAATTTGATCTTTCCTCTAATTTGCTCCAGAGACAGAGAGTAGCTATAAAGTCTAGCCTGTTCTGAAGGGGCTGCCCTGAAGGGGATGTTTATATTATGTTTTTCACAGAATACTTCTTTATCCTGAAGTAACAAAAGCAGTGTGTCAGTGACAGATCGCAGAGAGAAGAGAACAGCACGCGGTGCAGGGCCAGCGGGAAGTAAGGAGCCGCCTGGGACATGCCTGCTCAGGCAGCGGGTGGGGAGCACGTGAGAGCGTGCAGGGGAACTGTGGGCCAAGCCTTTAGAGGGGTCCAGGGTGTCACCCAAGGAGGTTTCCCATGGAGAGTTCTTTTTGAGGGTTTCGTTCTTGTTGCCCAGGCTGGAGTACAGAGATAGGATCTCAGCTCACTGCAACCTCTGCCTCCCGAGTTCAAGCTATTCTCCTGCCTCAGCCTCTGGATTACAGGCACCCACCACCATGCCTGGCTAATTTTTTGTATTTTTAGTAGATATGGGGTTTCACCATGTTGGCCAGGCTGATCTCAAACTCCTTGACCTCAGGTGATCCACCCACCTTGGCCTCCCAAAATGCTGGGATTACAGGTGTGAGACACCGTGCCCATCCCCTGTGGGGAGTTATAACTGGTGAGTCTAGAGTCAGCAGGACCAGTTCTGTGGGGGCACGCATGCTGTGATGGGGAGGGGGGCACTGTGGCATATCTGTGCAGTCCATGCAGGGTGTGGGGGCCAGTGGGTGAGTCTAGTAGGTTGAGCCTAGCTGTGCCCTAGTGAAGTGGTCACCAGGAGGTGGTGTATAAAGTAGATTGCTGGATCATCTACCTGGAGGAACTGAGAGGAGGTGCAGGGTTGAGAATTGCAAATGGTGTCCAGGGTGACGAAGCTGGTACGAGAAAGCCCAACTTACATTCGAAGTGGATGCCAGACAACATAAAATTACAAGAATTCCCGACAGCTTTGTATTACAGGATATAAAACTACCCTCTCCACCTATGGTTTGTTAAGCTGACACTCACAACAGTCAAATCCTTCCGTAATTCATAGCCCACAGTTTTCTGGTTGTATAAAAAATAAACAGCAAATGATTTTGCTTCTTTAAAAAAAAGCACTTAGGCCAGGAGCAGTGGCTCAAGCCTGTAATCCCAGAGTTTTAGGAGGCTGAGGTGAGAGGATTGCTTGAGCCCAGGAGTTCAAGACCAGCCTGGGCAACATGGCAAAAACCCATTTCTGCAAAATAATAATAATAAAAAAAATAGCTGGGCACAGTAGTGCATGCCTGCAGTCCCAGCTCTTCAGGACCCTGAGGCAGAAGGATTCTTTGAGCCCAGGGGGTCAAAGCTGCAGGGAGCCATGTTCTTGCCACAGCACTCTAGCCTTGGTGACAGAGTGAAACCCTGTCTCCAAAGGAAAAAAAAAGGATTTACATTTTAAAAATCAGATTTTTTCCTTCTTAAAAATAGTTCCAGGTTGGATGCGGTGGCTCATGCCTTTAATCCCAGCACATTGGGAGGCTGAGGTGGAAAGATTGCTTGAGCCCAGGAGTTAAGGCTGCAGGGAGCTATGACTGTGCCATTGCACTCTAGTCTGGATGACAGCAAAATTCTGTCTTAAAAAAAAAAAAAATTGGGCTGGGCGCAGTGGTTCATGCCTGTAATCCCAGCATTTTGGAATGTCAAAGCGGGTGAATCACCTGAGGTCAGGAGTTTGAGATGTGGAGAAACCCCGCCTCTACTAAAAATACAAAATTAGCCAGGTGTGGTGGCATGTGGCTGTAATCTCAGCTACTCAGGAGGCTGAGGCAGGAGAATTGCTTGAACCCGGGTGGCGGAGGTTACAGTGAACTGAGACTATGCCATTGCACTCCAGCCTGGGTAATAGGAGCGAAACTCCAGCTCAAAAAAAAAAAAAAAAAAAAAAATTGCAGAGCTGCTTTTGTGTTTATAAAATATAGTATTTGATAAAAATAGTTCTAGGAATTGCACGAGAAGGGAGACAGGGACCACTGATAAGACAAGGGTGAAGGATGTTAACCAGACTTGGCTTCTTTCTCTCCTGCTTTAGTAGAGGCTAGACTCTCCTCATTTTCAGTTTCTCTGTTTTCTGCAGGAAAATCTTTACTTTCTGGGTTAGCTACTTTGGCCTGTTTGTCTAATACTTCCATTTCCCTTTTCTTTGCATTTTTGTTGTTGTTCTTTGAAGATTTGTCCTTTCCTGCTGCCTGTTTTGGATTTGTTTTCATTTTTGTAGGGGTGGGTTTAGCTGATAACCTTATCAGTCTTCACTTCAGCTCTTCCTTCGCTGCCCCTTCAGCTGTGTGGACCTTCCTCTTGGGCATCTTGGCAGCAGGGAGGGTGCCTGACGGTACTGGTGCCTGCAGGCTTTGAGCATGGAGAGTGTTCTTGAAGTGGGGCTGCCTGGCCACTTGGAAGAAGGTAGGGAGAAATCCATGTGGAAGAAGGTAGGGAGTAATTGGGAAGTCCAAGACGAGATGTGAAAATAGAGAGCCTGGCCAGGCGTGGTGGCTCTTGCCTGTAATCCCAGCACTTTGGGAGGCTGAGGTGGGTGGATCACTTGAGGTCAGGAGTTCGAGACTGGCCTGGCCAACGTGGCGAAATGAGCTGAGATCGGGCCACTGTACTCCAGCCTGGGCGACAAGAGTGGGACTCCGTCTCAAAAAAAAAAAGAAAAGAAAAGAAAAGAAAAGAAAATAACCCTTGAGAGCCTATTTGGAGTTTCTAACAGGGAAATGCAGCGACTCAAATGCCCTCCATTGAAGAGCCATCCTCCTCTATTTGATGGAGCTCAAAGCTTCAGGAGGGAGGGGACACCTGCCTAGTCAGAGAGATCGAAAACAAAGAGCTCTTAAGGTTCTCAAGCATCTTTGGATAGTGGGTCCTAGGTGACCAGGTGGGAAGATGACTGCCTCCTCATGGCATAAAGCGGGGAAGCAATTATAGAGAGATCCTGCAGTTTCTGACCCCCAAAATCTCTCTATCGTCTTTTTGTTTCTGGCAGAGTAAACTGTTGAATAGTAGAAGCCTAGTCTGTGGAGATAATTTTTCCTGGGGCTGAGATATCATGACCCACATATTGAATGCAGAACTTTGTCATTAGCCACCTGGTGGCCCTTTATTGCTAATGCCTTAAGTGTTCAGAAGAGCGCTGTCATAACTGACAGGACACAGAAAATCACCCACATACTGAAATAAAGTGAAGTTTTCTAGGTATTTTAAGTCCTTTACATAGAGCCCTCAGTAACTCCTTGGGGCATAACTGTCCAGACATATTGTTGATTTTCCCAGGTGAAGAAAAGCAAATACTGGGTATCTTTATGAAAAAGGATGCCAAAAAAAATCTGAACGCAAATTGATGACAGGTGAAATATTAGATGTTGGAAGGGGTCACAGCCAGCACAGTATTAGGGTTGAGCATCAGGGGAAATCTGGGTTTGACACTTTTATTGATAGTTCTCAAGTCTTGGACTGGCTGAAAATCCTCTTCCATCTGGCTTTATGGTGGCCATAATGGGAGTGTTGCATAGACTAGAAGTGGGTATTAGCAGTTTTTTACCTAATAAATCTTGGGTTACTGGATGGAACCCTTCAAGGCCCCATGGTTTTAAATGATATTGGGCAGTTTAGGGAGGAGCATGGAAAGATCTGTTTCCACCTTAAGGAGCTCTGCGGGCCATGTATGTCCAAAACCAGTGGAATTTGTTGCCCACAAAGGAGGGATTTGTGTAACAGTTGATGTAAGTCCTTAGTCGAACAGTGCTAGGTTGAAGAGAAGAGGAACTCAGAGAAGTCGGACAAAGCCATTTGGTGACATAAATGTGGGGGTGGGGTACGGCAGGAGTTGCGGAGGGGTCCCTTGCGGGTGCACTGAATTTTGATACTCCAATTCCTGAAAAAATCCCTTCTTAACAGATTTACAGGGATGAGAGAATTGAGAAAAAAGTTGTGCTGAGCTTTAGGAGGCCCCCAAAGAAACAGTAAGAGATTAAAAAGGCAAATCGTGAGACAAATGATCAAAACCTGCAACTGAAAAAGTCTGGGCATGCTGAGAAAGGAGCACGGGAAGCAGGGTGGTGGCTGGTGTTAAGGGTAGATGATTGTCTCGCCCAGGTGTTGGTATCAACAAGAAACATGGGCTGGTCGAGGTGGCTCATGCCTGTAATCCCAGCACATTGGGAGCCTATGGCAGGTGGATCACCTGAGGCTATGAGTTCGAGATCAGCCTGGCCAACATGATGAAACCCCATCTCTGTTAAAAATACAAAAATTAGCCAGGTATAGTGGTGCGCACCTGTAGTCTCAGCTACTCGGGAGGCTGAGGCAGGAGAATCGCTTGATTCCAGGAGGCGGAGTTTGCAATGAGCCAAGATCGTGCCACTGCACTTCAGCCTGGGTGACAGAGACTCTGTCTCATAAATGAGTACATAAATAATAAATAGATAAATAAATAAAAGAAACGTGGTGAGGTGCCTTTCAACTTTGAGTCTGGTGGCAGTTGGGAGTGCTGGACATTTACTTCCTTGGAGGGGAGTCAGTGATTTTCTGCAAGAAGAGTCCTAAAAGTTTTCCCTCCTTTTGAGAGCTGTGCAATTCTAGACGCAGTGTTCTTTTTCTTTACAGTATTGACAAGCTTCCAGATCACTGGGAGCCCATGATTTTGGAGCTTGCTCCATGAGTTAAAATCTTGGGTTTTTTCTAATTACTGTGATTACATTGAGTGCATTACTACAAACCTGAGTCATGTATTTCCCAGTTGTTTGCAAATGCTGCCTTTATACTGTTGGACTAATGCTTGAAGCTCATGCATGTCTACATTTTTCCAGTTGATATTATTTTTTTTGTGTGATGTGTGAACGCCAGCCTGAGACCATTTACAAAGCTTGTAGGCAGAGCAGAGGTTTTTTGGGGAAGTCAGTTCCCACCCTGAATGCACCTTCTATGCTGTCTCCAGTCGATGATGACAGTTTGCCACAGTTTCATCCCTTTATTGTATATAGTTTTGATTATATGGCTGATTGGTTTCAGTCAGATACTCAAAACTGTACACAGCAAAAGGGATAGAACTGAGAGATGCCTCCCAGTAGTTTATCTCTTATTTCCTTCAGTCTTCAGAAGGGGTCAGGGATAGGCTGAGGAAAAAGGTCCCTGGAAATGATGGTCCATTTGGCTTTTTTAAACCAGGAGGAGTCATCTCCAGGTTCAATCAAGAGCTGGTTACATTGATATAGGTCAAGGAGAATATGACCCCAGGACAATTCTAAATTGTTCAGTAAATTTTCTTTTTCCTTTCCTTTCGGGATGATGGCATGTAATTCAGACCAAGACCAAGGTTTTGGCTTCATCTGTAGGAGATCAGGGACTAACGAATCTTAAGGTTACAGGGAGTTGAGGGGCGTTGAGGTTCGGTTGGCAGAGGACATTCTGGGAGAGAAGGATGCAGGAGAGAGCTAGGAGTGGGATACGGAATTGCTGTGGGGTTTTCTGGGTTAAAAACATGTTTCTGAAGGCATGATGTAAAAACCTCAATGGTTTGAGTGAGGTATAAATTATTTCGCTATTTCTTGGCTTCTTCTTTAAATAAGCAGACCATCATGCATTTGAGAATTTTGTTCCTTTTTGCTCTGGGTGTCCCCTTAGGTGGATTAATTTGGGAATATCTGAGGAGCCCCAGAGGGCCATTGTAATTCAAGGTCTTCAGAAAAGTTTTGCCACGGAGAAAGAACATGGACAGTATTGGGACCATGTGGTGAAGCAGGATTGGAGGAACAGGGGTTTTTCAGTCGACTGAGAGGTTCCCGTGAGAGAAACAGGCTCAAATAGAGATAACAGAAAGGTGTCGCGAGGAGCCAGGAAAGAAAATTTTCCGGGGGCCAGGGAATGAATTCCATTCAAAACAAGGAGCCAGGAAGAAGAACTTCCAGCCTAGGAGGTACCTTTCAAAAGAAACCTGGGACTCTAACCTAGCTTCTAGAGTATATTCAGAATTGTAGGAATCAGGCCAGGCGCGGCGGCTCACTCCTGGAATCCCAGAGCTTTGGGAGGCTGAGGCGGGTGGATCACCTGAGGTCGGGAGTGTGAGACCAGCCCGACCAACATGGAGAAACCTGGTCTCTACTAAAAGAGTACAAAATTAGCCAGGCGTGGTGGCGCATGCCTGTAATCCCAGCTACTCGGGAGGCTGAGGCAGGAGAATCGCTTGAACCCGGGAGGCAGAGGTTGCATTGAGCCAAGATCGCGCCATCGCACTCCAGCCTGGGTAACAAGAGCAAACCTCCGCCTCCGAAGGAAAAAAAAAAAAAAGAATTGTAGGAATCAAAATGTGTCCTCAATGTGCCTCAACAAATGCTTGTTCAGGCACTGGATGTGGAGTCCGATTCCCCACTGGATGCCCAAACTGCAGGAGGTGGTTCCCATCCGGACCCAGTCTCCGCACCAGATCGCGGTCGGAAACACCGCAGGACAGGAGTTAAAGTGACGAAAAACAGAGTTTATTTAGTAACTACTGAAAGCAGGGAAGGAGCTGAGCTCTATTCCGATTTGGGCAGAGGTGATTTGGGCCTTTTAAAGAAACAATGAGGAAGAGGGGAGTAAAGGAGCTGAGAAATGTCGGAGAAGTGAGAAAGTGCAAAGGGGAGCTTCGGGATAACGAAACACGAGGGGGATCCTGGAGGGTGGCCCCCACCAGAGAGCACGTGGAATCTTCCCACTCCCTCCGCGCACTTGCCCTGCGCATCTCTTCCATCTGGCTGTCCATCTGTATACATGGAAATTTCCATTATAGTAAACAGGTAAACGGAAATTTGCAACAGCTGTGAAAATCTTCAATTTTCTGAATCCATTTTTTATGTTTAGTGGCGATTGCTTAAATGCCTCAGTTTTAAGTACCACAGCGAAAGGAAAGCATGCAATTCCTAGATAAATGAATTGGAAGTACATTTAGGCAGTTTTTGTTTTGCTTTTTCAGACACTGTCTTGCTCTGTAGTCCAGGCTGGAGTGCAGTGTCGTGAACACAGCTCCCTACCTACTCTAACTCCTGAGCTCAAGCAATCCTCCCACCTCAGCCTCTCGAGTGGCTAGGACTACAGGCACCCGCGCGCTACACCGCCCAACTAATGTTTATTTATTTATTTATTTATTTTAATTTTGTAGAGACAAGTCTCACTATGTTGACCAGGCTGGTTTTGAACTCCTGGCCTCAAGCACTCCTCCTCTGCCTCAGCCTCCCAAAGTGCTGGGATTATAGGTGTAAGCCACTGCACCCGGTGATTTTGCAGTTTTTGGAAACCATGAGTTTGATTTTGGAAGACTCCATGAAACAAATGCACTTCATGTGATTTCTCAGTAATGTTGATGATAGATTTACTTCTGAACCTTTTGGATGTGTATATGTCAGAAGCAGTTCTCCACCCAATTGATATTGAATTAAATGGCTGCGAAATTACTGTAAGAAGAACTGAGAGCAATATTGAAAATTTGGTAAATTTGGTAACTAATGCCGTGTTGTAAGCTACTCATGCCGATGTAGCATTACTTCATACAAGTATTTTCAGATCTAATTCAATACATCCAGTGGGGAATTTCACTTCGCATGATTTTTTGGCTATCCTTCTCGTAGTGGACCCCGGTTTTCGTTGTCAGAGTAACACAAGCGCAGCTGCTTGAAGGTCTTGAAAATGAGGTTAGTAAATATTCAGCTTTAGATGGGAGTTTTTCTCAAGTTATTGGAATAGAATTTGGACTCAATTCAGATGCAGAACTGGGACACTGAATAAAAGATACTGTGAAAGTTCAACGAAAAAATTTACCTTCTTGTTATTAAAGAATATATCGCACATGAGAAAAATAGTTACATTATGTTTGATAGTTGTTCTTGAATGTCTGACACAGAAACTGTACAGGTACCTTCCACAGTCGCCATAAATCACTTTGAATCGATAAAAATTTTGTAGGGAAGGAAGCAGTGTCTTTCAGGCCGTTGAATGAATTTGATTACTACTACAAACAAATCATCATTATTAACAGCCTTTGAGGAACAATCAGATAAGCCATCAGCAGTAATTGCAGCACCTGGCATAGAAAGGCGAATTTGCTGTATTTCTCAGCAAATGAAAGGACATTTGTACCAACTTAGAGCTGAAGGGAAACAAGGTTTAAGAACTTTTCTCATTGTTGATGATAATGCATCTGAAAGTTTTTATTTTGATTGAAATGCTATATGGGTAATATATAATCAATGCCCAAATGAACGGACAAAACATACACTTTTGGCATTGTTAAGCACAATAATACGATTTTGGCCTCTTGGTATTGTTCTAGAATTAATTTTAATTCTAGGGATAGTGCTCTAAATGTGCTTCTTATTGCTTATGACTCTTCAGTGTGTTATGCAGGAAACAATATAGATATACTTGTGAACTGTTGTCTGTGATTTAAGTATATATACTGAATAATGTTTCTAGATTAAATGACTTTTAAGCTCCAAAGAAAAGAGTACAAAGCATTGGTCAATATAAATGTGATTAGACCAACTGTGACTGCTAGCAGGCAGTTATCTGAATTAGGGATCTATCCTCCCACAGAGAGTTGGAGACAGAGACCTTATCCTTCTTGATGATTCTGTTTCGAAGGAATGGCTCCCAGGTCTTTGAGAGAGATGCCCTTGCATTACAAGAGCTACATATGTACAATCGTGAGGACTTTTTTGGTAAATGCCCTAAGAAAGGGAGGTCAAGAAGCTATCATCAGCTGTTTGATGGCTAGAGCACATCGTAAATTTTCCTGGCAGTGTTGAGCTTTCTCAGGCAGGCATTATTTAGGGGCCTGGGATCATTCTAGGGACACAGCCTGATGCTGTCAGAAGCCAAACTTGTTTGATCAGGTCTCAGTGCAGGGATTTAGACAGGGTTTTCATGTGCCAAGGGTTCTGCACATTTCCTTCTCTGCCGCTAGGCACTGTGCGTGTGATCTGTATGGGAATCTACACAGTGTGGTGCTCTTCATGGCAATCTATGGGACAGCTTAGGGAGAACTCAGCTTTTCCAGCCCCCCAATTTTAGGTTGGAAAATCATGGTAACACCCATTAAGAAACAACGCAGGCAGTAGCCAGCAAGCAAGCTGCCGACATTGGTGGTGCCCTCTCTGGCAGTGGCTGCTGTCTGCTGGGGCCAGTTTCTAAGCCCAGGGCACTCTACAGATTCATCATCTCCATGTGGTTTACATCACCTACCTTGTTGGCTGTGCTAACTATTCTAAAAATATACCCTAGATTTGTTTTGAGCAGGTGTAGTAAGGCACACACACCAAACACACAAATGATCGCCAGGAAGCAAGACTTTTTTTTCCTTTTCCTTTTTTTTTTTTTTTAAGATGGAGTCTCACTCTTTCACCCAAGCTGGAGTGCAGTGGCATGATTTCAGCTCACTGCAACCGCCACCTCCCGGGTTCAAGCAATTCACCCTGCCTCAGTCTCCTGAATAGCTGGGATTACAGGTGTGTACCACCACTCTGGGCTAATTTTTTATTTTTAGTAGAGATGGGGTTTCACCATGCTGGCCAGGCTGGTCTGAAACTCCTGACCTCAGGTGATTCACCCGCCTTGGCCTCCCAAAGTGCTGGGATTACAGGTGTGAGACACTGCGCCTGGCCCACGGACATTTTTAATTTTTATTTATTTATTTTTGCAACATAGTCTCGCTCCATCTCCCAGGCTGGAGTGCAGTGGTGTGATCTCAGTTCACTGTAACCTCCGACTGCCAGGTTCAAGCAATTCTCCTGCCTCAGCCTCCTGAGGAGCTGGGACTACAGGTGTGCATTACCACGCCTGGCTAATTTTTTGTATTTTTAGTAGAGATGGGGTTTCACCATGCCGGCCAGGCTGGTCACAAACTCCTGACCTCATGATCTGCCCGCCTTGGCCTCCCAAAGTGCTGGGATTACAGGCATAAGCCACTGCGCCTGGCACATTTTTTATTATACCCACCGTTCCCAAGACACAGGAGGCAGGCGTACTACACAGGGCCACACAGGAAAGTGACAAATTGGGGTGAGCAAATGTAGAGAGAGGGGAACTGCTGGCAGCGCCTTTATTATGAATTTTTCAGCAAAGAGTGGGCGAAACAAAGTAAGCAAGTGGTGCAAATTTAGAATTGGCTAGTTTTCATGGTTTCAGCGAATTCTGGGTTATGGGGTGGGTCCCTGGTGGTCTAGTACCTGGCGCTATAGTACATAGGACAGGGGATAGTGTCCTAGACTGTAGAGCTCTGATAAAGGAGATGGCTGGGAGTGGTGGACCGGGGATTGGTTGGTTTGCATAGCAAAGGCATGCTGGCAGGCAAGTTGTTATCTCTGGGAATTAGTTAAGCCTGAGATAGGTGGTACCCATGTCGAAAGGCTCTAATTGCATCAAGAATACAGAAAATAAGAACATATAGTTAATCCGATTGGACTTGTAGTGCTTTAGCATTACAAAATTTTCTGTAGCACTTTCCATGTCATAATATTTGAACACTACCAATTAGTTTTAAAAAATAGGATCTGTGGAATTCACAGCTTCCTAAATTCTTCCTTATAGAGTTACTCTATTTGAATATAAATTGCTTTATTGTTGGAAGTTAACTGGTGAAAATGTCTGTGAGTTTAAATAGAATGGCTCAATAATATAGTTTTCATCTTGATGACTTAATCGTATAAAATGCCGATAGGAATTCTTTCTTTAAAGTTAAATCTTTAGAGGATATAAGCTTTGGATGATTTTTGAATTAAAGAAACAAGTGTTTGGTTGGTAGCATTTTCAGCCCCAACTGTCACCAGATGTTGAAAGCACTATCTTTGAGAGCTACCGATTGTGTTTCCACTAGCAAGAAAAGAGAAAGGAGAAGAAGAAAATGGGTGAGTAAAAAAGAAAAAGAAGTAGAGAAAGAAAAAAAAGAAAGGAGTAGAATATGGCAAGAATTGGTAGAGAATTATTGGAAATGATCACCCCAGCTATGTCTGTATGAAGGAGGTGTATTACAAATGTATCCATACAATGTAAAGTGGAAAAGACTAAGAATACGATGTGAAGACTATAACTGAGAAGTTAAAACCACACTATGCACAATTTTAAATTCACGTGGGGGAAAATGTTATCATGATTTTATATTTGTAGTTCCTTGCCCCTGCAATTCCTTTGCCCACATCTACTCCTGATAAGCAGAAGCAACTATTTTTAAAATTTTACTTTGAACCGGGCGTGGTGTGGCTCATGCGTGTAATCCCAGTGCTTTGGGAGGCCGAGGTGGGAGGATCCTTTGAGGCCATGAGTTTGAGACCAGCCTTTGCCACATAGCAAGACACTGTCTCTAAAGGAAGAAAAGATTGGCCCGATGTGGTGGCATGCACCTGTAGTCCCAACTACTCGGGAGTCTGAGGCAGGAGGATCGCTTGAGTCCAGGTTGTAGGCTGCTGTGAATGACCTGTCACTGCACTCCAGCCTGGTTGACAGAGTGGGGCTCTGTCCTATTTAAAAAAATTATTTTGTCCTAGGTGGATCATCTGTATGTTTACATTAAAAAGAGGCTTATATTGCTATTTAGTGATTTGCTGACTGCAGACATTACATTATATATTAAATTCATACATGACAGATGAGGAGTTATTAATAAGTCATTTGCACAGGTCTCCCTGTATACTCTTCTCCCTACACTTATACTCCCATTCCACAATTGTCTACTGTATATTTCTGCAACTTAAAGCCATATACTCTTTCTTTCTTTCTCTCTCTCTTTCTTTCTCTCTTTCTCTTTCTCTTTCTCTCTCTCTCTCTTTCTCTTTCTCTTTCTTTCTTGGAGTTTTACTCTGTCACCAGGCTGGAGTGCAGCAGCATAATCTTTGCTCACTACAGCCTCTGCCTCTGCCTCCCAGGTTCAAGCGATTCTCCTGCTTCAGCCTCCTGAGTAGCTGGGATTACAGGCATCCACTACCATGCCTGGCCAGTTTTTTTGTATTTTTTAGTAGAGATGGGGTTTCACCATGTTGGTCAGACTGGTCTCAAACTCCTGACCTCAAGTGATGCTCCTACCTCAGCCTCCTAAAGTGCTGGGATTACAGGCATGAGCCACTGCGCCCAGTTCCTTTTTTTCCCTCCCTCCCTGCCTCTCTTCCTTCCTTCATTTTTTTTTCTTTTCTTTCTTTTTTTTATTGTTTCACTCTGTTGCCCAGGTTGGAGTGTAGTGGCGCACAGTCTCAGCTCATTGCACCCTCGACCTCCTGGGCTCAAGCAATCCTCCCACCTCAGCTTCCTGAGTGGCTGGGACTATCCCTATAGTCAGGAGCCTCTGCACCTGCCTGCTTTTTTTTTTCTTTTTTTCGAGACAGATTCTGGCTCTATTGCCAGGCTGGAGTACAGTGGCACAATCTTGGCTCACTGCAACCTCTGCCTTCTGGGTTGAAGCAATTCTCTTGCCTCAGCTTCCCAAGTAGCTGGGACTACAGGCGCATGCTACCACACCCAGCTAATTTTTGTATTTTTAGTAGAGATGGGGTTTCACTATGTTGGCCAGGATGGTCTTGATCTCTTGACCTCATGATCCACCTGCCACAGCCCCCTAAAGTGTTGGGATTACAGGTGTGAGCCACGGTGCTCACCCAGCCTGCATTTTTTCCTCAACATTTTTGTTGCAGCAATCAGTAAGATGAGGACATTTAACACTATCATCTTTCCCTCTACCTTGCAAATGAAACTTTTGTCTGTCTTGCAGGAGAAATCAGCAAGACAAATGGAGTTATTTTCTGACCATTCACATTAATTTTATTCTGATTTATTTATTTATTTGTTTGTTTTTGAGATGTAGTCTTCACTCTGTCACCCAGGCTGGAGTGTAGTGGCGCGATCTTGGCTCACTGCAACCTCCACCTCCGTGGTTCAAGCGATGCTCCTGCTTCAGCCTTCCGAGTAGCTGAGACTACAGGTGGAAGCCATCACTACCAGCTAATTTTTTATTCTTTATTTTTAGAAGAGACAGGGTTTTACCATGTTGGTCAGGCTCATCTCGAACTCCTGAGCTCAAAGTGTTGGGATTACAGGCGTGAGCCACGGCACCAGGTCCACATTAATTTTAAAATAATGATTTGGATAGGGCATATGCGTGAATCCCTTTATGCTTAAAGAAACGTTTTACTTTTTAAAGAGCGAACATGGAAGGCTTAGGGGGTAAAAGCTTTATAATGACCTCACCTGACAGTGAATAGGTAGAACAAAGTACACAGTAATAGAATTTGGGAAAAGAAATAGCCTATACTCTAAGCTGATGAAATCTAAATTCTTTTATGATTCAGCTATGAGATCTTGGTTTTCCCGATAGCCTTTCCTTAAGACATTAGCGTAATGTTAGCTTTAATGGCTTATAAAATGTTGGCATTATTAGAGTGCTTTCTAGACACAAAAGAGCTGGTTTTAGTGTCCCTTAAAAGAGGAAGAAGATGAAATAACACATACATAGCACCTTTTTTCTCCCTGGACCAAATATGTTGGGAGAGGAAATGGGGTACATACAAACCCAATCCTGATCTCTAAGGTCCTCTAAAGATGTTTAGATGTGTAATGTGTTTAGATCTGTAATGGGTTAATAAAGAATAGAGGGGGAAATTACAACTTTTGGAGCTTAACCTTATGGATAACTAAGCTCTCCCACAAAATGTGCCCATTGCCACTAGACGGAAATTTGGTTTGTGTGGATTGCTGATCTAATGCAGAATGGTACTCCCTTTGATATTTTATGATAGTATCATGTTGGAAGAAAAATTTTGCCAACTAAACTATAACACAATAATTTCTTGCAATTTAGTGTTTTTCTTTCCTTTTTTGTTTTTTCTTTGAGATAGGGTTTCACACTGTCATCCAAGCTGGAATGCAGTGGTGTGATCGTGGCTCGCTGCAGCCTCTACATCCTGGGCTCAGGTGATTCTCCTGCTTCAGCCTCCTGAGTAGCTGGGACTATAGGCATGTGCCACCATGCCCAGCTAATTTTTTGTCTTTTTTGTAGAGGCAAGGTCTTACTATTTCCCAAGTTGATCTTGAACTCTTGTGATCAAGTGATACTCCCACCTGAGCCTCCAAAGTGCTGGGACTACAGGTTAGAGCCACTGCACCTGTCCTATTTTTATTTCATACTCAGTAAAAGAGCACTCTCAGACTTTGATACATTTATTATGCATCGATCTTGTGCATGCATAAAAAGGGAAATATAATTAAAATTGGTTTAGGGATTTCAGAAACTAATTCATATTCAGAACTCAACTTTTATTTAATTTTAACTTTTTTTTTGAGATGAAGTCTCGCTTTGTCACCCAGGCTGGAGTGCAGTGGTGCGATCTCAGTTCACTGCAACCTCCGCCTACCGAGTTCAAGTGATTCTCCTGCCTCAGCCTCCCGAGTAGCTGGGATTAGAGACACACGCCACCACACCTGGCTAATTTTTGTATTTTTTTTTTTTTTTTTTTTTTAAGCAGAGATGGAGTTTTGCCATGTTGGCCAGGCTGGTGTCAAACTCTTGACCTCAGGTGATCCGTGCTGGGATTACAGGCATGAGCCATCGTGCCGGGCCCAGAACTCAACTTTTATGAATCGATTTTTTTTTTAAGATGGAGTTTTGCTGTGTCACCCAGGCTGGAGAGCAGTGGCGCCATCTCGGCTCACTGCAACCTCTGCCTCCCAGGTTCAAGTGATTCTCCTGCCTGCCTCCGGAGTAGCTGGGACTACCGGCACCACCACACCTGGCGAATTTTTTGTATTTTTAGAAGAGATGGGGTTTCACCAGGTTAGCCAGGATGGTCTCCATCGCCTGATCTCGTGATCTGCCCACCTTGGCCTCCCAAAGTGCTGGGATTACAGTCATAAGCCATGAATCGCGTTTTGAACCAGTTGTCCATGGCTGTGGTTTTCCACCAAAGGTGTTAGTGATGCATCTAACCTTAAGAGTGCTCCAGCCAGGCGCAGTGGCTGGTATCTGTAATCTCAGCAGTTTGGGAGGCGAAGGTGGGAGGATCCCTCGATGCCAGAAGTTTGAGAGCAGCCTGGGCAACGAAGTGAGAACCTTGTCTCTACACCTGTGGTCCCAGCCACTTGGGGGACTGAGGCAAGAGGATTGCTTGAGCTTGGGAGACCGAGGCTGCAGGGAGCAGTGTTTTGCGCCACTGCACTCCAGCATGGGTGACAGAGGGAGACCGTTTCCTTTCTCAAAAAAAAAAAAAAAAGAAAGAAAAAGAAAAAAGAAAGAAAGCATGCTGCACTATTGTATGCAGGATTTTCTTTTCTTTTTTAAAATTTATTATACTTTAAGTTTTGGGGTACATCTGCAGATCGTGCAGGTTTGTTACATAGGTATACACGTGCCATGGTGGTGGTTTGCTGCATCCCTTGCCCCATCATCTACATTAGGTATTTCTCCTAATGCTATCCCTCCCCAATCCCCCCACCCCCTGCTATTCCTCCCCTAGCCCCTCACCCCCAAGGCCCCAGTGTGTGATGTTCCCCTCCCTGTGTCCATGTGTTCTCATTGTTCACCCACTTATGAGTCAGAACAAGCGGTGTTTGGTTTTCTGTTTTTGTGTCAGTTCGCTGAAATGATGGTTTCCAGTTTCATCCATGTCCCTGTGTATGCAGGATTTTCTTCCAGGCCAGCTTACCTTATTTTGCAAGTTTTGATGCTGATGCCTGCTTGATCTCAACTGAATATATCAATTATGAGTTTTCTTTTTCTTCTTTCTTTCAGTCATTCATTTGTTCTTTTTTTTTAGATGGAGCTCTGTCGCCAGGCTGGAGTGCAGTGGCACCATCTCGGCTCACTGCAACCTCCCCTTCCCAGGTTCAAGCAATTCCCCTGCCTCAGCCTCCTAAGTAACTGGGACTACAGGCACGTGCCACCACGCACAGCTAATTTTTTGTATTTTAGTAGAGATGGGGTTTCAACATGGCCAGGATGGTCTTGATCTCCTGACCTCATGATCCGCTCACCTCGGCCTCCCAAAGTGCTGGGATTACAGGCGTGAGCCATGGCGTCCAGCCGAATTTCTAGTTTTCATGTAAAACATTCAGGACTTGTTTTCCTTCTTCAATGGTGTTATTGAATACAATCTATAGGAGTTGTAATTGTCTAACCAGACTATCAAGAATAATATCGAAGTTATTTCATTTTTTGGGGGTGCAATTAGGCTTATTATTTAACTGTTCAGATATGGGTTCCCAAAATCCATCAAGAATGAATGTGCTTGGTGAGTAACTCATGGCTCCCAGAAGACTACTAGTTCTTAGCCAGTACCATCTCTTTCTTTTCTAAGTGCTGGAGAAATCTCTTTTTGGTCCTAGGAAAATCTTCTCTTTCCCTAGGAAAATCTCTCTCCAAGTTTGAGTAAGTTTTGCCTGTTAATTCCCTTCCTCCTAGGGTTGTGGGTTTTATTAAACAATGCGCTTATCTCAGTGAAATGAGAACAACCTGAATAGCAACATCCATGCTGTAATACGTGGAGGTAATGACAACCAGGTCTGTATTGCCACCTGGTCAACGTGAGTTTGTAAGATGCATCCTCATTTCACAGATGTTAAACTGTGGGAAAAAACGTGGTTTAGCATCTGTGAAATACAGAACGTCATGGTGGCTGGGTCAATGTATAGTGGCTTTTCTTTTTTTTTTTTTTTCTTTTTTTGAGACGGAGTTTCGCTCTTGATACCCAGGCTGGAGCGCAATGGCGCGATCTCGGCTCACCGCAATCTCCGCTTCCTGGGTTCAGGCAATTCTCCTGCCTCAGCCTCCTGAGTAGCTGGGATTACAGGCACGCGCCACTGTGCCCAGCTAATTTTTTGTATTAGTAGAGACGGGGTTTCACCATGTTGACCAGGATGGTCTCGATCTCTTGACCTCGTTATCCACCCGTCTCGGCCTCCCAAAGTGCTGGGATTACAGGCTTGAGCCACCGCGCCCGGCCTAGTGGCTTTTCTTTAATTCCAAGGTTGGGGTGTGGGAAAAAAACTTGCCTTAAAAGAAATCCATACTTCTTGGCACGTTAAATCTAAGGGAGGTTATAGATCGAATTGTTGCAAGAGCCCAAGTTTAAAGCGAGAGAAAGATGTAGCAGGGGAAGAAAGAGCTGAGAAATACAGACAGAATGGAAACAATGGATGTAAAAGCAATGGGCAAGTTTTTTTTTTAAAAGGGATAAAATCACAAGCTTATTAAAAAGGGCAATGACAATTACAGCTACAGCCAAAGAGCAAAGTAGCTCATTTTAAGATTATTTTTACATTAGATATAAGCTTTGCAGCAGGACTCCTCTCAATTTTAGATAGTAAAATTGGTTTAGGTATTTCAGAAGCTCTTATCGCAGATTATAATTTCATATTCAGTAGTGTGATTCATTTAGGTTAGTGACCTCCGTTACACTTAAACTGTTTTTCCTCGCGACTATATTCGTAGTGGATAGCGCAGTGAATATAATTTCATGAGCCAATGTTGTTTGTTAATATTTGTAACCCTTTAATGTGCAGGGTAGATCTTTGAATATCTAACTTCCTTAAGCCTCAGTTTTCTCAATAGTCAAAGGGGGGCTAATTCAGGATTCATTCAGAGTTACTCTGAAATGAAATGCAAGAACGTATATAAACCTTAAACAGTGCCTAGCACAGAGCAACGCTCATTGAACAGCAGCTTTTGTGAGATGCACCTCACTCTGAAATACGCGTGGAAACAGCACAAACGACTAGCTCTCTTAGCCCCGTTTTTTTTCTACATTCGTATGTTGCTTTGAATTGGCAAGCAGTTTTTATTTGGACCCTCAAACGCTAAAACCTTGGTCTCTAACTGTACTATGAATCTAGTCCTTTTCTTTGGATCGTGATGGATTTCCCGAGCTTCGGAGTGGGGCCCTGACTAGGGAGGAAGTGTCCGCTTTAAGAGCTCCTGGAGGGGAGGAAGGGGCTCCTTCGCCGGGGTGGGAGAGTGTGGGGGTGGGCGGGCAGGGGGCGGACCCGCCGCTGCTGCGTCAGAAGGGGTCCGGTTTTCGCACCTTCCCTGACGTCAAACCTCCATCAGGGTTGCAACGCCACGTTGCCTTGGATGCCTGCGTGAGTCCAGTAGCGAGTCGCGGCGAGCGTCCTGCGAGACGCGCTCCCGCCCCGCTTCTCCCTCCCGGCCGCAAGGGCCGAAGGCGCCTAGTTTTGGCTCCGCGGGCAGCGGGGCCGCGGCGCTCGGACGGCCTGGGGTTCGGGCGCCGCCACGGAACCGGAATCGGAACGGAGAGCGCCCGGCGCGGTCCTCGGTCTCCACCGCGGCCCGGAAAGAATCCGGGCGGCCTCCGCGGAGGTGAGTGCCGCGGCGGGGGCGGGGCGCGGCCGGGGCGACGCCCGCGGGCGGGGCCTGCTCGCCGGGCCCCCGGGGCGCCTTCTTTCTCCCGGGGGACGCCAGGACGGCTCGCCGGGCTCCCGCGGCCGCTTCGCAGGTCCTCGGCTTCCCCTCATCCCGCGTCCCCTTCTGCCCCTGCTGCGTAAGAGGGTTCGGCGGCTCCGGGCCGGGATCGAGGTGGCGGGTCGAGGGGAGGAGGTGGGGCGCGGGCTGCATTGCGCTTCGGTCGGGGCCCTGGGTCCGAGGGGCCGGCGGACGAGGCCTCGGGCCCGGGCCTGGGGAGGGGGAAGCCTGCGGGGTCGGATTGAGGGCCGGGAACCCGCGGATTCTTGCCTGGGCACCTGTGGGGCCGAGATCCCGAGCCACCTGTCCACACACCCCCTTCCCCCAGTGCCCTGCGTTGGGTCCAGCTGGCCCCAGACCTAGGCCTTTCCCAGCCTCTGGCGATGCTACTTTATTTGGAAACGTGTGATTTTTGTATTAATGATCGTTTTACTACTGCCGTGCAACAGTTGTGTAAACCTGGTCTTGTTACGCCATCGTTTTTACTTGCTCCTAAGAAGGCCGTTTCCAGCTCCTGCGATGATCCCACGCTTTGATTCTGGGTAGCTCGTGGAAGAGATGCATAACAAGATACTGGTTCTCAGGGGACCAAAACGCAACCCCCCCCAACCTAAAGGAAATAGCTTATTTTTGTTTTTCTTTTTTACAGCAATTTGCTATGTGTAGGGAGGGGGAGGGACGGCGGAGACAGCCTCTGGCGATTTCATCCTCGAGAGAATCTGCTCACAATTTGGGGGATATCTTTCCCTTCTCTTTAATTAATACACAAACATATATACGTGTGTCCCATAAGGGGCGTTTATTTGTCGGCTTTTTTAACTTAATGCATGGAAGATCTTTTCTATATCGTTTGAACCCAAAGCATAGAAGGCAAGAAAGCAACTCGTTAGAGAGTTGATAAAGTATCACTGCAGTGGCCAGTGATTTGGATAGACATAAGCTGAATTCAGAAACCAGTAACTGGTTTCTAGAAAATATTGTTTAGAAAATATGTCATAATAATTGCAGGCAGTGTTTCTTCAAACTGCATTTTTTTAAGCCCGTTCGTGAATTGTGAAATTAATTTAGTGGGTCATGACTGGCATTAAAAATTAAAAAAATTAAGATCGCATAGAAAATATCAGAATGCATTACATGTAATGAGAGTATTGTTTTGTGAAAAATGTTTTAACTGTGCGTGTGTACCTGTGCGTGTGTGTTCGGTTGTAATTCAAAATGTATTGGTTGCTGTGTGTCGTGTTAAATAATCTTGGCAGTCACTAACCCAAGGTATTGTTAGCACTCTGATGAGCAATGATGCAATTAAACGTTAGTTTTTAAAATTTGGAATAGTGATGTTGATTGCAGCAAATAAGAGTCCTAATTATTTGTTTTCACCTAACATTAAAACAAGCAGTATTCCTAAAAATACAGAGAAGTGGTGTCTAAGTCGTTAAGAGATTATAGCATAAATTGCTCAAATTGACCAATGGTCACAACTCAGTTAATGCTGGTTATTGGTGTGAGACCTGCTAAGAGGTATCTCTTTTCTCTTAACCTTAGTTTCCTGATTTGCTAAATGGGAATTAATCATGGCAGCTACCTTATAAAGCTGTTTGTTATTTAGATGAGATAATGCACAGGAAGCTGTTGACAGAGCGCCTGTCTCAGATTAAGTACTAAGTATTAGCTATTATTGTTTTACTAAGACTGAATAGAGATGTCTAGGATAATGCTTGTCACCAGAGGAAAGCCAGCATAGCGTGGATAATTGAGAAAAGTGGAAAATTGAAAATCAGTAGTGTTGTGTGGAGGAACTGACACTGAATTGGTGTGGTCTTTTTTGTCATTCGGCCATTGTTTTGTCATTGCTTCTCAGTTGTTTCCCTACTGCTGGACAGAAAATTTAGACTGTCTTATTCAGAAAACCAAATGCCTTTCTATTGTCTTTCCTTATTTTTTTAAAAATTAAGTTGATGTGTCTTTTGTCAGGCACTTGCAAAATCTGTTTGATGAGGATTGTGGGTTTTGTTAGTTGTTACTACAGTGCCACACTCAGTTTGAGAAATACACGACAACCCCAAAGTCATTTCAGAAATATTTTTTTACCGGTTTACCTCTGCAGCTGGTGCAGATCTCAGGTGTGCAAGAAATATTTCTTAAAAAACAACAACAAAATGCTGTTTTATTTTTCTTTTGAGACATTTCTGCTATGACGTTTCAGTTACATTCCTCATTTCTGCTGAAGTCATCTGGGTAGCTTAGAAATCTCTGTTCGCTCCCCGGGATAGGTTTATGCAATTTTAAATGTCACCTAAACAAATGAAATAAGAAGGTGAACATAGTCATTTTTAAAATAGCATTATTATTTTTAGGAAAAATAAATATTATGCCTCGGATTCATAAAAAGCCTATATTTGCAAACGTGCTTAAGTGGGTAGGACAACTGTGAAAGATTGGGGAAAAATATTTAACATTGATCATAATTCTGCTCTCAGATTTGAAACTGCCTTCAGATTTTTGTTCTGCTTTAGAGGAACAAAAATGGAAACTCAGGGGTGAATTACAATGTAGTTTATGAAAAGGCATGTCTTGAGACTTTAGCTAACCTGTCCCCCAATTAAAGCAACAACACCCGTACTAAAAATATCAATGAAACAAAAAAGCCCAACTTGACCTTAAACATATATACATTTATATGTTTTAAGTCAAATATTAAGATTATATGTGTATTTAAATTATCTTACTGGTTGACTTTCAGAAGTTAACTCACCAACTACTGGTTCTTGTCAGGGCTTTTATCTTACGCTGACACGATGAAATACTATGCAATCATTAAACATTCTATTTTAGTTTACTTTATTTTCTTCTATTTTATAATAGCATTTTATAATGGCATATAAAGGTGCTCATTATATGTGGTTCAGTGAGAGACGGTGGCTATAGAATAGAATGTACTATACCATCCCATTTTTGTAAAAATATGTTTAGAATAAAGAAGAATATAACACAGGTTAATGGTGGGTGGTAGTATTATGGCTGATTTTTATGCTCTTTATAATTGTACTATTATAAATGTTTTACTTTTGTAGTAAAAATTAATAAAATAATTTTTAAAGAAAAATGTGTGTTTTCTTATTTTGTAAACATACATGACTGTGCTTTAAGGGATACTAACTCTTAGCTTGGAGATTTCGGGCATTAACTAATTCTCCAGTATTTTCAGAAACAGTGCAGAGTAGTTAATAGTTACGTTCCTTACCCTTTGAAAAGCTCCTTTGAGTAGAAGAGAATCATTGTTGCAGAATTTTCTTAAACCACTCTAGAGTATACGTCTTTACAAAAAAAATTCCACAGTGCCTAAAGGCACAGTCTAGATTCTTCAGTTTGCTTTTGAATACTAACAGGTCAAAAATCAGTCCACTTTCTGTGGTTTATTGCCCCATGAATATGTAAAAGTATTTGTTAATAAAAAATAAAATATTGAAAAAAATTCTCAAATGCAACCTTAGATTTGCTGAATTTGTTAATTTTCTTGCTTTTCTACCTTGGCTTGTTTGTTAATCGGACTATCATTTCCCAGCCTTTGAGTGAGTAAATCCTACCCATTTTTCAGTATGTGGTTAAAAACCCATACCCACAGTGGCATCCCTGGCCACTCTAGCTAAAACTGAGTTTTGCAGTTGAACTCATTAGCAATTCTTATTTTTGCTGAGGCATTTCTTAGGCAGCACCTCATTCTTTGGCTCTGATTTCCCAATTTCATTTTAAATTTTTTGAGGGCAAGAAAACTCGTCTCATCTTTGTCTCTATCCCTTAAAGTTTCTAGCATGGAACTCTGCACAGGGTGGGTGCTTACTAGTTATTCTTTGATTGTACCGTGGTGTCACTGGCTCTTTTGAGCCCAAGTGTTGGAAATTTTTCTTAACCAGTGATCCTGGATAAGGAGCAGCGCTTTGTCCACGACAATACAGAGGAATAAAAAACATGCTTCTGCTTAATAGTGTATTGATATAGATAGGTGATAAAAGAATTGACAGTATTTTTCATTAAAACTAATGTGATACCTGAGCCTCGGGAAGTTTCTCATTAAGCTAATTTTGTTTGGGTTTGACAGCATTTTTGTTCTTAACCTTACCAGAAGCACAATTGCACCTTATGTTCTTTTACAGCTACTGTTCCAGGAACCCAGAGACCTGCAGTGTTTGATGGTGGGTTAGATGGACCATCACAGTCACTGCACCAGAACTTTAGGAGGTCATGTGTGAGGTTCAGTGAGTCATAGTATGTAAAGTGCTTTGAGTTCAAAAGTTAATATTTTTTCTTATATTATTGGAAACATGTCCCTTTTCAAAATATATCTGGGTATGCTTATTTGGTCTGTGGTGGACACTTATGGGATCTAACTCTTTTAAAAAATGATTTTATTTTAATTTACAGATATTTGCCAGAACTAATACAGCTGATGAAATACTTGACCTTTTCTGCTCCAGGTAAATAATTTGTTACTTTATAAAAATATCAGGTTCTGGTAGAATTCAGAGTTTGTATAAAAAGACGTATTTAGCCGGGCGCGATATCTCACGCCTGTAATCTGAGCACTTTGGGAGGCTGAGGCGGGTGGATCACGAGGTCAAGAGATCGAGGCCATCCTGGTCAACATGGTGAAACCCTGTCTCTACTAAAAATACAAAAAATTAGCTGGGCATGGTGGCGCGTGCCTGTAATCCCAGCTCCTCAGGAGGCTGAGGCAGGAGAATTATCTGAACCCAGGAGGCGGAGGTTGCGGTGAGCCGAGATCGCGCCATTGCACTCCAGCCTGGGTAACAAGAGCGAAACTCCGTCTCAAAAAAAAAAAAAAAAGACCTATTTAGGCATCCAAAGTAATGTAATCCCAGACCCTAAAAAAGTGATCTCTTTAATAGGTAAGTTTATTACTTTATAAAAAATGATGACATATGTTATTGACTTGACTTATAGCAGAATCACTTTGAGCATTTTATTTTATTATTATTATTATTATTTGAGACAACGTCTCACTCTTTTGCCCGGGCTGGAGTGCAGTGGCTTGATCTTGGCACACGGTAGCCTCCACCTCCTGGGTTCAAATGATTCTCTTGCCTCAGCCTCCCAAGTAGCTGGGACTATAGGCATCTGCTACCACACCCAGCTAATTTTTGTATTTTTAGTAGAAACAGGATGTCACCGTGTTGGCCAGGCTGGTCTCGAACTCCTAACCTCAGGTGATCCGCTTGCCTCGGCCTCCCAAAGTACTGGGATTACAGGCATGAGCTACCGTGCGCTGCCCCCTTGAGCATTTTAAATTTGCTTCGTAATGTATGTCCTGGGTTCCCTCAACCCCTGGGATTTTGATTTGGTAAGTTTCCGATGAGGTCCTGGCATGTTAATTTTTAAAAATGCCAACATATGCTTCTGGTTCATTGCAACTCACTGTGGCACTAGAGATGACAGATGACGGGAGTAACAGGTGATAATGCCACAGAAGTTAAGGACCATAGGATTAAAGATTTAAAAATATTTAAGTATTTAAATTTTGTGCGTATGTGATATTGGACTAATGCTTTACTTTTGTCCTTTAGTCAATGAATGTTTTAATCATATTTTCAGTAAATTCTCCCAAAGTTTGTTATTTTAGGATTTTTCAAAGTTTAGATTTAAGCTCTAGGTTCTCTTAGCGTGAAATTTGCCTTATGTGTAAGTACAACTTAAAACTTTGTTCTGTTTTATTGCTGTAGGTTAATAAGTGAAGTAAATTAGTGGAAAAAAGACTAAATTTTAAGTAAGTAATGTCTTATATATTTTTTGTGTCAGAGGCTGGTTTAATTGATTAATTTTCTTCGTAAATGTGAGAAGTTGGAAAATCAGTATTTCTCATAATAAAAAGTAATAGGTAAGTAAATGTTATGCTAGCATTTTGACTTAATGAAGCCTTTTTTTCCATCATCTTATTGGTTTTAAGGCTGTGATTTCATGTTTCAGTTATTGATTTTAATGATTAAATTTTTCCCATTGCAGAATTACTCATAACACATTATAGAATGATTGTTACATATCTTCCAACAGCTGAGAATGATTAAACTATTTGAAATACAAAATTATTTGCAATTCTATTTTCAGCTTAACAAAGCAGCTAATAAACTGCGTTAAATTTTTTACTTAAAATCCTCATAAATTATATGTACATTGTATCAGTTAATACATTGGCTGAGCGTGAAAATTACTGGGGGAATTTTGAAAACTTTGAATCCTAGGCTCACCTCAGCTCTACTAAAATTTTGGGTATTCAGCCTGGTTTGGGAACCATGCAGTCTGTAATGTTGAAGGATTATACTTTTAGGTGAGTGGAAACTGGAAAACTATTTATTTGTAGAAAAATCTCAAACACTAGTAGGAAAAAAATCCTTCATATTTATCTGGCATATATAATTGGCAGAAGAAAAATGTTTTGTGTTTCAGAGGCGAAATTAGTTGTTCTGATTTTTAGCAACTGTGTTAAATAAATTATTTAAAAATCTGCCTCTTTGTGAGCTGAGCAGAAAATGCCATGTGGTGTCTTTACTCTCATGATGACAGAGAATGAGATGTTTTCAGATAATCTGGGATTTTATATGGAAACATGATGGGGAAATTAATGAGCTCCATTAGAGTATAGTAAATATACCATAACAGTATCTTAGAAGTAATTGATCTTCTCAAATTGAATATTGTAGTCTTTGTTACTGAATCAATATCTAATATCTCTAATAAGTGATTAGAAAAACTAACTAAAAAACTAAATATTTAGTCATCTAGTCTTCAAATAATTGGCAACAAACTGTTCTTTCATAAGATGTGTAGTTCTTGTTTCTGCTTCAGGCTCACTTATTTATTCAATGGTTCACGGCAGCATTATATAGTTTCCTAATCATTAGAAGTAGGAGTGGATAGGACCCAAGAGTGAATTTCTGTTTTCTGCTAATTGTCATAGCCATTTTCCTCATAAGAGTAAGGAATTATCATGATTTTGGACATTTTTCTTTTTTTCAGTTTGAGTATTGAAAGACAGTAGCCATCTGACTTCAGTTATTTATTCAAGATGCAGAAAAGACAAGGATATTGCAGTTATTGCCGTGTGCCATATAATAACCTGGAACAGGTGAGAGGTTTCTATTAATATGATAATATCTCAAAGGACCTAGTTGTGACTTTCTCTGACATTTTATTAAATTTGTTTATTTATTCATTGAACAGATCATATTGGGAATCTGTTAGTTGGCAGATACTGTGTAACGTTCTAGGGATATGACCATGAACAAAAACAAGCCTCTTTTCTCATGAAGCTTATATTCTAGTGTAGTAAGACAGAAGATAAATAATATGTAAATTTAGTACATAATATGTGAGATTATGATAAATGTTATGAGGAAAACAAAATATTGAAGGGGTAGGGTAGCCAGGTAAGGTCTTTTTAAGGAAGTGACATTGAGTGGAGATTTGGAGTTCAGGTTTCAGGTTTGCATTTATCTGGGGAAAGAGTTTCTAGGTAGAAGGAAGAGACACAGACCGTGAGGCTGCTGAGTGGTTGGCACACTAACGAACAGCCAGGAGGCTGGTGGCTGCATGGATGTTGGAAGGTAGGTGATAAGTAATAGGCAAAGAATTCTGTATTTTAGATTCGGGGGTATATAGGCTTGTTGGTTACATGGGTATATTGCAAACTGGTCGGGATTAGGCTTCTAGTGTATCCATTACCCAAATCAGAGAAGTCGATTCTTTAAGACATTGTAGGCTTGGGTAAGGACTTTGAATTTTATTTCAAGTGAGGTGGGAGAGCATTTCAAAGTTCTGAGCTTAGGGGTGAAATCATCTACTTTGTGTTTTAGAAGGTTCGTTCTGGCTGCTGAGGGAAACATAGTTGGTATAGAGATTTAAAAATTTTGTTATTGTGATACAACTCATACACCATAAACTTGACCCTTTAAAGTGTGTAATTCAGTGATGTTTTAGTATGTTCACAAAGTGGTACAACCACTGTCTAATTCCAGAACATTTTCATCACCCTAAAAGGAAACTTTGCACCCATTGAGCAGTAACTCACTCCTCCCGTCTGTCACCAGCTCCTGGCAACCACTAATCTATTCCTATCTGTATAGATTTGCTTATTCTAAATATTATGTGTAAATAGAATCAAACATTGTGTGGCCTTTTGTGTCAGGCTTCTTTAATTTAGTGTAACATTGTCACTGTTCATCCATGCTGTAACATGCATTACTACCTCATTCTTTTTTATGGCTGACAATGTTACATTATATGGTTATATCACATTTTGTTTCTTCATTGAGCAATTTATGGATATTTGGATTGTTTTCACTTTTTGATTGTTATGAATAGTGCTGCTCTGAACGGATATGTACAAGTTTTTTGCGTGGACATATGCTTTCACTTTTCTTAGGTTTACATGTAGAATGGAATTTTTGGGTCATGTGGTGACTGTGTTTAACTTTTTTGAGAGGGTGCCTCACCGTTTGTTAAAAGTGGCTGTACCTTGCCACCAGCAATGTATAGAGTTCCAGTTTCTCCACATTCTTGCCAGCACTTGTTGTTGTCTGTTTTTTTTCCTTTTTTTGTTATTGTTGTAGCCATTTTAGTGGATGTGAATTGGTATCTCATTTTGGTTTTGATTTGCATTTTGTTAATGACATATAATGTCTTTTCATGTGTTCTTTGGCCATTTGTATGTCTTCTTTAGAGGAATGTCTATTCAGATCCTTTTCCTATTTTCAATTGTGTTGTCTTTTTACTGTTGAGCTGTAGAAGTCTTTATATATTTTGGATACTTGACCTTTATCAGACATATGATTTACAAATACTTTCTCTATTTTGTGGATTGTCTTATTACTTACTTTTTTTTTTTTTTGAGACAAGGTCTTGCATTGTTGCTCAGGCTGGAGGGCAGTGGTACAATCATGGCACACTGTAGCCTTGGCCTTGTGGGCTCAAGCAGTTCTCTTGCCTCAGCCTTCCAAGTAGCTGGACCTACTGGCATGCACCACCATACCCAGCTAATATTTTATTTATTTTTCACAATGTTTCCCAGGTTGGTCTCAAACTCCTGGGCCCAAGCAATTCTCCTGCTTTGGCCTCTGAAAGTTTTGGAATTACAGATGTGAGCCACCACACCTGGCCTTCTTTTTACTTTCTTGATGGTATGTTTTGATGCACAAAAATTTTAAATTTTGCTATGTTTTGCTTATGGTTTTTGGTGTCAAAAGGGCTGCCTAATCTCAGGGTCAAAGATTTATGCCTATGTTTTCTTCTAAGAGTTTTATAGTTACTCTTAGATTTAGGCCTTTTATCTGTTTTGAGTTCATTTTTGTATAGGGTCTGAGATAGGGGTATACTTTTATTTTTTTGAGTCTGTAAAATTAACTATTTCGTAGAAATCCTGTTAAAATTTATGCCCATCAGAGCTTTCCCTATGCTACCATATTGGATTTATATATGTATGTATTTATATTGATTTGTTTACTTTTATTTATTTTTTTACTGTAAACATTTATGGGGTACAAGTGTGATATTTTGATACATGTATATAGTACATAATAACCAAATTGGTAATTTGCATAATAACCAAATTGGTGATTTGCATACTCATCACCTCAAACATTTATCATTTCTTTGGGTTGGAAACATTTAAAATCCTCTCTTGTAACTGTTTGGAAATTTATAATCAATTATTGTTAACTATAGTCATCCTACAGTGCTATCTAGGACACTAGAACGTATTCCTCCTATCTAGCTATAATTTTGCATTCATTAATTATCCTTTCCCAATTTCTCTCACCTGACTTCTTCCCAGCTTCTAGTAATTACTATTCTATTCTCTACTTTTATGAGCACAACTTTGATGAAAGGATTTTCTTTTTTTATGGCTGAATAGTATTCCATTGTGTATATATACCACACTTCCTTTTCTGTGTGTGTGAGACAGAATCTTGCTCTGTTGCCCAGGTTGGAGTGCAGTAGCATGATCTTGGCTCACTGCAACCTTTGCCTCTTGCGTTCAAGTGATTATTCTGCCTTAGCTTCCCGAGTAGCTTGGATTACAGGAGTGCACCAACACACTTGGCTGATTTTTGTATTTTTAGTAGAGATGAGGTTTCACCATGTTGACCAGGCTGGTCTTGAATTCCTGACCTCAGGTAATCCACCGCCTTGGCCTCCCAAGGTGTTGGGATTACAGGCGTGAGCCACCACACCCGGCCTCTTTTTTCTTTGTCTGTTGATGGACACTTAGGCTGATTCCATATCTTAGCTATTATAACAGTGCTGTAATAATAAACATGAGGGTGCAGATATCTCTTTATTGATTTCCTTTCCTTTGGATAAATACCTAGTTAGTGGTATTGCTGGATCACATGGTAGTTACATTTTTAGTTATTTGAGAACTTTTATACTCTTTTCCATAATGACTATAATAATTTGTATTCCCACCAATGATGTGTAAGAATTCCCTTCTTTGCATCCTTGCCAGCGTGCCATATTTTGTCTTTTTGATAATAGCTATTCTAATTGAAGTGAGATGATATCTCACTGTGGTTTGATTTACACTTTCTTGATGACTAGTGATGTTGAGCGTTTTTAATATATCTGTTGGCCATTTATATGACTTTTTGAGAGATATATTTTCAGCTCATTTGCCCATTTTTAAATTGGATTTTTCCTTTTTGTTGTCATTGAGTTGTTTGAGTATCCCATATTCCAGATATTAATCATTGTTTGGATGAATGGTTTGCAAATATTTTCTCCCATTCTTTAGGTTGTCTGTTCACTCTGTTAATTGTCCTTTGCTGTGCAGAAGCTTATGAGTTTGATATTATCCAGTTTGTCTATTTTTGCTTTGTTCCCTGTGCTTTCGAGGTCTTTTCCACAGGATCTTTGCCTAGACCACTGTCCCAAAGCATTTCCCCTGTGTTTTCTTCTGGTAGTTTCATAGTTTGGGGCTTACATATATGTCTTTAATGACATTTTGAGTTGATAGTGAGAGATAGGGGCCTAGTTCCACTTTTCTGCATATAGATATCCAGTTTTCTTGGCTTCATTTATTGAAGAAGCTGTCCCTTCTCCAATTTATGGTCCTTGTGCCTTTGTTTCATATCTGTACATTTTCAGAATTTCCTCTTATTATTGATTTTTTTGTTTTATGCCATTGTAGTCAGAAAAGATACTTGATATAATTTCACTTCTTTTAAATTTGTTGAGACCTCTTTGTGGCCTAATATGTGGCCTATCCTGGAGAATGTTACATGTACTGATGAAACAAATATGTATTCTGTAGCTGTTGGGTGAAATCTGTAAATATCTGGTAGGCCCATTAGATCTAAAATGCAGTTTAAATCCAATGTTTCTTTGTTGATTTTCTATCTAGAAGATCTTTCCAATTCTGAGAGAGTGATAATCAAATCCTCAACCAGTCTAATAGTATTTGCTTTATTTATCTAGGTGCTCTGGTGTTGAATACATAAATATTTATAGTTGTTTTATCTTCTTGCTGAGTTGATCCCTTTATCATTATATGATGACCTTTGTCTCTCTTCACAGTTTTTGACTTAAAGTATGTTTTATCTGTTATAAATAGGGCTACTCCTGCTCACTTTTGGTTTCTGGTGTATGGACTGTCTTTTTCCATCCCTTGGCTTTCAGTCTATATGCGTCTTAAAAAAAAAAAGCAGTTGGAGTCTCACCATATTGTTCATGCTGGCCTTGAATTCTGTGCTCAGGAGATCTTCCTGCCTCAGCCTTCTTAGTAGCAGGGACTACAGTTGCATGCCGTTCCCCCCGCCATCCCCCACATAAAAATATGTGTCTTTACAGGTGAAGTTAATTTCTTGTAAGCAGTGTATTGTTAGGTCATGATTTTAAAAATTGATTCAGCCCAACTGTATCTTTTAAGTGGGGAATTTAGTTCATTTAAATTCAAGATGATTATTGATAGGCAAGGAATTGCTTCTGTTATTTTGTTAATTGCTTTCCAGTTGTTTTGTGTGTGCTTTTTTCTTTTTTCTCTCTTATCATTGCAGTTTGGTGGTTTTCTATAGTAAGTAGGTTTTGATTCTTTTCTCTTTCTCCTTTGCACATCTGTTCTACCAGAGAGTTTTTATATTTTTGCATGTTTTCATGACAGTGACTATTGTCTTTTTTGCTTACCAGATGTAGGACTCCTTTGAACATTTCTTGTAAGGCTGGTCTAGTGGTGATGAATTCCTTCAGTTTTTGTTTCTCTGGGAAAGACTTGATTTTTCTCTCATGTCTGAAGGATAGCTTTGCTGGGTATAGTATTGTTTGACTGTTGGAGTAGTTTTAGCACTTTCAATATATCATCCCATTCTTTGGTGGCCTGTAAAATTTCTGCAGAGAAATCTGCTGTTAGTCTGATGATGATTCCCTTATATGTGACTTGATGCTTTTGTTGTTTTTTGCGTTCCATCTTTGGTCTTTGACCTTTGACAGTTTATAATGTGTCTCAAGAAGGACCTTTTTGGGTTGAATATATTTGGGATTCTTTGAGCTTCCCATATCTGGATGTCCATAGACTTGGGAAGTTTTTGACTATTATTTCATTAAGTAGGTTTTCTATGCCTTCTTGTCTTCCCCTTCTGGATTCCCATAATACAAATATTTGTTCACTCAGTGGTGTCCCTATGTCTTGTAGGCTTTCTTCACCTCTTTTTCATTATTTCTTTCTTTTTCCCTTTGACTGGGTAATTTCAAATGACTGATGTAAAAATATTTCTTTCTTCTACTTTATCAAATCTGCTGTTGAATCTCTCTACTGTATTTTTTATTTTGTTCATTGAATTCTTTAGCTGTAGGATTTCTGTTTGGTTCTTTTCATGATTTTTATCTGTGTTGAATTCTTGTTCATATTGAGAATGGTTTTTCTGATTTTGTTGAATTGTCTATGTGTATTTTCTTGTCTCTCATTGAGTTTCCTTAAGATCATTATTCTGATTTTTTTTTCAGAAATTAGTTGCTTTTCATTGGGTTTTGTTATTTTATATTTTCAGTTCTGGGGTGTTTATTGGGGTTTTTAGTGAGAAAGTTATGTTCCTTTGATGGTGTTATATTTCTTTACTTTTTTTTTATGTTTCTTATGTCCCTGCATTGATGTCTATGGATCTGGTGGAACAGTCACTTCTTCGATACTTTCTGGAGTGGCTTTTATATTGAGTAACTTTCACTTGCATTTGGGGTTTAGTGTGTTTCTTTAGCTGTGTTCACCATCAGCAATGGTGTGGGCTTCTAAAGTAGCCTTCACTGTAGAAGATTGTGGCGATGGCAGCAGCATAGGTTGTGAATGTCCTTGATGTCAAGGGCTTCTGGGGATCCGCCTGTTCTTGTTTTCATTACAATGGGGAGACTTAGCTGAGTAGATCCCTCTTGGTGTTAGGTCTGACATGACCTATAAGCAGCTTTTGTAGCACTGTGTTCCAGGTGCAGGTGCTTGGAGTAGCTGTGGGTCTAGGGTCCTAGGCTCATAGGCTTATGAACCTACTGTTGCACCTGGATCTTGGGTTACAGATTTGCTCTTAGGTGGGGTTAGATGTAGGTTGCCCACAGAGCCAGAATCTGTAACTTTCAGGCATGTACTAGTAGCTGGGGTCCAAGGAGTCAGCTTGTAGCTGAGATTCTACCCCTGAAAGGCAGGGCACAGCACTGGCCTGACTTCAGGGAAAAATAGTTGCTCTGGAGGTTTGATCTTAGGGAGCACGGTATGGCTGCAGTTCAGAAACGTGAGCCAGTAGAGCTCAGTGGCAACTCAGGTCTCAGGGGAAGAAGCTTGTATAGTAGCGACTGTAGACCCTGGGATGGTGGGACTCATCAGCAGCAGATACACAGCTGTTGTTTAGGTAGGGCAGGGAACAGCACAACGATGACTCAATTTGCTTGGTAAAGGCAGGTATCAGCATCTCAGACTCTAGGGGTCTAGTCTGGTCTAAGGAAGCCAAAGTACTAGAGTTGTTTGGCTAGTAGGATGACGTGTCTCAGCTTAGCTACTGCTCTGTTTCCCTGGGACATGGATTACTCAGCCTTGGGGTGCACAACTGCTCAGCTTGGCCAGGACACTAGTTCCCCAGGGGGCAATGTGCTGCTTCAGTTTAGGTCTGGGGGTCGTGACTGTTCTGGGTGGCCATTTCCCTGGGATGCAAGGTGCCACTTCAGGTTAGGTACTGGGGTGTGTGTGACTACTCTGAGTATCTAAGGCAGTTTCCTGCAATTCAGGATGCTACTTTAGCCTAGGCACTGGGGACGCATGACTGCTTTGAGCTGCCAAGGTACAATTTTCCTGGGAGGTAGGAAAATTCTTCAGCTCCAGTCTGATGGAGAGAGAGGAGTGGTGGGTGAAGTAGCTTCACTTCTTCTTGGTTCCATGAGGAAGGGTTTAATCACTGTTAGCTTGGCCTGGGGATTTCAGGCCACTGGGCTAGTATGATTCAGCAGTGGCTTAGCCTCAGGGATGAAAGGGAGCCATGGCTACTTGTCCCTGGAGCAAAACATGTTTCAGCCATAGTTCCACTTGCAAGGTGGTATAGCCACATGGGCCACAGGGGCCAGGGCACAGTATTAGCTTCTTCTCTCAGGGGAACCCAATGGTGTAGACTCCAGACAGCTCCCTCAGCTGGTCTTAGTACCTGTGAGGACTACAGGGGTGGGGTCTGTAGGTATCCAAGATATTAATGGAGGCTGGTTGTTGGGATTCTCTTGCTTGCCTCCTTGCTGTAGGAAGAAGTTCTTCCTGGTTCCCAGCTGATCCTGGTTGGGAATGGGGTGGTGGGGGCCTGGCATTCCCTTTTGTTCTCTGTGTTGCCATTCTGAGTTCTGTGCTCACCCTAGTTTCTGTTTCTTCTTTGATGCACTCCATTGCTCTTCTTCAGTTGTTTTCATTAAAATGTAGTTGTCCGTTCATTGTGCTGGCCATCTTTTTCCAAATTTATTCTTTTGTTTGTGATATACAATAGTCCCAGCACCATTTGTTGAAGACTATCCTTTCCCCATTCAGTTGACATCCTTGTTGAAAATCAGTTGACTATAAATAAATATAAGGTTTACTTCTGTGCTTTCAATTTCATTTTATTTTATTTTATTTTGAGATGGAGTCTCGCTCTGTTGCCAGGCGCCAGGCTGGAGTGCAGTGGCGCGATCTTGGCTCACTGCAACCTCTGCCTCCTGGGTTCAAGCAATTCTCCTGCCTCAGCCTCCCAAGTAGCTGGGACTACAGGCGTGCGCCACCATGCCCAGCTAATTTTTGTATTTAAGTAGAGACGGGGTTTCACCATGTTGGCCAGGATGGTATCGATCTCTTGACCTCGTGGTCCGCCTGCCTCGGCCTCCCAAAGTGCTGGGATTACAGGTGTGAGCCACTGCGCCTGGCCTCAGTTCCATTTTATTTATCTATGTATCTGCCCTGGTGCCAGTGCCACATAGTCTTGATTATTGTAGCTATGTAGTAAAATTTGAAATCAGGACATTTGAGTCCTCCAACTTTGTTCCTCTTTTTCAAGATTGTTTTGGCTGTTCTTGGTTCCTTGTATTTCCATATGAATTTAAAGATCACCCTGTCAGTATCTGCAGAAAAACAGCTGGAATTCTGATAGAGATTGTATTGAATCTGTAGATACATTCATGGGGAATATCCATCTTAGTATTAAGTCTTCTAATCCATGAATAGGGGTATTTCCATTTACGTAGAGCTTCTTTAAAATCTTTCAACAGTGTTTTGTTTTGTAATTTTCAATGTACAAGTTTTACACTTCTTATGTTAAATTTATTCCCAAGCATTTTGTTATTTTTGATGCTGTTGTAATTGTTTTCTTAAGTTCATTTTGGATCGTTCATTGCGAGTGAATGGAGAGCTTCAATAGATTTTTAAATATTGATCCTGTATAATACAACCTTGCTCACCTTGTTTATTAGTGCTAATAATTTTTTTTGTAGATTCCTTAGGATTTTCTGTGTACTAGATTATGTTGTCTCCAAATAGTTTTACTACTTTTTTCCCCAATCTGGATGCCATTATTTCTTTTTTTGAGACGGAGTTTCGCTCTTATTACCCAGGCTGGAGTGCAATGGTATGATCTCGGCTCACCGCAACCTCTGCCTCCTGAATTCAGGCAATTCTCCTGCCTCAGCCTCCCGAGTAGCTGGGATTACAGGCATGCGCCACCATGCCCAGCTAATTTTTTTTGTATTTTTAGTAGAGACGGGGTTTCACCATGTTGACCAGGATGGTCTCGATCTCTTGACCTCGTGATCCACCCGCTTCGGCCTCCCAAAGTGCTGGGATTACAGGCTTGAGCCACCGCATAATTGCTCTTGCAAGAACTTCTCGTATGATTAGTGTTAAAGTAGTGAGAATGGACATCCTTGTTTTGTTCTGGATCTTAGGAGAAAACTTTCAGTCTTTTACCATTAAGTTTGATGCTAGTTGTGGGTTTAAGCCTTCTATTCCTAATTTGCTAAGTGTTTAATCATGAAAGGGTATATAGGCTTTTGTCCAATGCTTTTCTTCATCTATTAGATAAGTATGTTTTTTTCCTTTAGTCTATTGATATAATATATTACTGTATTCATCAGCTCAGACTGCCATAATAAAATACCATATACTAGGTAGTTTAAATTAGCAATCCCCAACCTTTTTGGCAGCAGAGACTGGTTTTGTGGAAGACAATTTTTCCACAGATGGGGTGGAGGGGTGTTTTGAGATTTAACTGTTCTGTCTCAGATCATCAAGCATTAGATTCTCACAAGGAGTATGCAACCTAGATCCCTTGCATGCATAGTTCACAATAGAGTTTGCACTCCTATGAGAATCTAGTGCTGCTGCTGATCTGACAGGAGGTGGAGCTCAGGTGGTAATACTCCCTTGCCTGCTGCTCACCTCCTGCTGTGTGACCCAGTTCCTAACAGGCCACGGACAGATATCTTACAGGCCTTCTCACTGTGTCCTCCTGTAACAGAGAGAGAGGGTGATTTCTCTTCCTATTTTATAAGGCCACCAATCTTACTAAATTTGGTCCCTGCCCTTATGCCTTCGTTTCACCTAAATTACCTCCTAAAAGCCCTGTCTCCAAATACAGTCACATGAGGGGTTAGAACCTCAACATATGGATTTTTGGGGGGGATGCAGTTCAACCTATAGCAATTAGATTGATTGGTTTTCAGATGTTAAACTAATCTTGCATTTTGGGATAAATCCCACTTGTTCATGGTGTATAATCCTTTTTATATGTTGCTGGATTTGGTTTGCTCTTAATAATTTGTTGAGGATGTTTGCAGCCTTAGATTTCAAGGCTTTGCAGAACTATAAAAGCAGTCAAGTAATATGGGGCCCATATCTAGTGAAGTATTTTAACAGAAACAATGGAAGCCAAAAGAAAGAAAACAATTGCCACCTAGAATTCTCTACTCAATACGTATATCTTTTAATAAGGCAGGTGAAATAAAACTATTTTCAGGAAATAAAAATTAAGGGAATTTGTCACCAGCAGACTCTCACTAAAGGAAAAACTAAAAAGGAGTTCTTCAGGCAGAAGGAAAATGATTCCCGATGGAAGCTCACAGATACAGGAAGTTATGAAGAACAGTGGAAAGGTAAATATGTAGGCAATCTAAGTGAATACTGTCTTGTGGGATGAACAACAATGGCATATAAATTGGGAGGGGAGTAAGTGATGTTAATTTCTAAGAACTTTGCATTGTTTATAAAGAGAATAAAAGTAACAAATAATTTTAGACATTGACAGTTCAGGGTTGCTCATTGTAATCTCTTACCAAAATAGACTACAAAAAGTCTATAACTAACTATAGAGTTAACAGTAAGGGAAAAATTGAAATAATGAAACATTGTCTACAAGAACACAAGAAAGGAGAGGAAAAGGGATAATTGTATAGGCAAGAATAATAACAGATTGAAAAAGTCAAATATAACTCTATCAATAATATATTAAGTGAAAACAGATTTGATGCTTGAATTACAACTGTATTCAATATTTTGTCAGAGATCCTAGTCAAGGAAATACGGAAAGAAAAAGAAATAAAAATGATAAGGATTGGATAAGAAGAAATAAAACTATTATTATTTATACACAACATGATTGTGGACATGAAAATTCAAAAGATAGCTAGGTAAACCATCAGAATCAATAAGTGAGTTTAAAAAGGTTGTTAGACCAATGTAAAAAGGAAGTGTATTTTTATATACAGATACCATACAGAAAATGAGATACAATTATTTATAATAGCATTAAAGAACATCAAATTCTAGGGAATAAATGTAAGAAAATGTAAGATATTTAAGCTAGAAACTATAAACATTCAAAGAAATTTTCATGTTCATGGATTAGAAGAATCAATATCATAAACATGTCAATTCTGCCTAGATTGTTATATTTATCCAATGTAATTTCAATCAAAATCTCAGAAAAATGTTTTTTGTTTTTTTTTTTAATGAAAAACCAATTCCGTAGAAATAAATGTGGGAAAGTAAAAGGCTCAGAAGAACCAGGATAGTCTTAAGAACAAAGTGAATAGATGTCCTCTACCAGATACTAAAACTTTTGAAACTACAGTCTTTAAAATAGTACAGTCTTGCTGCAGAGTTAGAAGGACCATGGAAACAAGCCAGGAACTCCAGAAACAGACACATATATGGATGTCTGATTTGTCACAAAGGTGGCGCTGCAGAGCAGTGAGAACAGGACTTTCTTCAATAAATGATACTGGGTCAATTGAATATTTATATGGAGAGGAAAATGAAACTTTATTGCTGAATCACCCTGCATATAAAAATCAGTTAGAAGTAGATGTAAATGTCGTAGGCAAAATAGCAAACCTTCTAGAAACAGGAGAAAATCTTTATGACTTTGATGGTAAAGAGAGATTTCTGGCCACAAAAAGGACTGACGAAGAAAAAAAGATAAAACTGGGCTGCAATAAAATTAAGAAACAATGGAAGGTGATTAAGAAAGTGAAAAGCTGCAGAGAGGAAGATGGTACTCAAAACACATATAATTGAACAAAGAACTGGTGTTCAGAATAAATAAGGAATTTCTACAAGTCCATAAGGAAGAGACAGAACATTCATTTGAAAAACAGAGAGACTTGAACAGACCCAACATAAAAGAGGATATCCAGATGACCAGTAAATAGGAAAAGCTATCACAAAAATTACAGAGTAAGACCACAGTGATATAACTATAAAAAACTGTACAATAGCTAAAATTAAAGAGACTGACAATACTAAGTGTTGATAAGGAGGTAGGAATATGGCTGGTAGGAATATAAATTGGTACAGCCACTTTGGAAGACTGGTTGGTAGTGAGTACTAAAGCTGAACATATGCAAATTTTATGACCCAGAAGTTTCACTCCTAATTACTCAACAAAAATGCATGGACATTGGCACCAAAAGGCATATAAGAAGGTTCTTCACAGCATTATTAGTAATAGCCAAAAGCCAGAAACAATGCAAATGTCCATCAAGAGTAGAATGGATAAATAAGATATGGCATATTCATACAATGAAATATGCAGAAAAGAAAATGAACAAATTCAGCTAATATGGATGAGTATCACATATATAATATTGAGTAAAATAAGTTAAATGAAAAAGCATACGTATTGTATGACCCCATTTATATACATTTCAGAAAATTTTAAAACTATAGTACTTAAAAGTTAGGTAATAGTTACTTTTGGGGAAAAGGGAAGGGATATTAGATTGGGATGGACATTACAGGGATTTCTGGGTGCTTGTCAACTTTTCATGGATGGTAAGAATGTGTTTACCATGTGATAGTTGATTGAGCTGTGTGCATATGATTTGTGTACTTTATGTATGTTATACATCAATTCAAAAAATCTAAAGGAACTACACTTTATGGGATGTAAATGAAGTTTTCTGTTCACATTGCTTTTTTATGAGAGGACAGGGTTGGATTTTATTATTTGTTGTTGTAATTTCAACTTTTATTTTAGATTCAGTGGGGACGGCACATGTGCAGGCTTGTTATGTGGGTATATTGTGTGATGCTGAGGTTTGGGGTACAAATGATCCCATCACCCAGGTAGTGAGCATAGTACCCAATAGGTAGTTTTTCAGCCCTTGTCCCCTGCCCTATCTTCCCTGACCCAGTATCCCCAGTGCCTTTTATTCCTATCTTTATGCCCACATGTACCTCATGTTTAGCTCTCACTTAAAAGTGAGAACATGTGGTATTTGATTTTCTGTTCCTGTGTAAATTTGCTTAGGATGATGGCCTCCAGCTACATCCATGTTGCTGCAAATGACATGATCTCATTTTTTATGGCTGTGTAGTATTCCATGATGTATATATACCACATATTCTTTATTCAGTAAGGTTGGATTTTAACTGAATATTTATTTGTTTCCTTGTGCATTTGTCCCCTTTAACCACCAGGCAGTCTAACTCTGGTGATGGGTCCTGGACAGTGGAGAGTTTTATAGCAAGATTTCTAAAGTGTCATAATTTAGATTGTTCCTGGGGCTAGGAGCACTAGCATGGACCTCTGAAGTCAACATGGAAGAAAATAATTGCAAGAGTTGTAACAGTAATCAGGAGCTAGCAACCTGTTTTAAGTTCTTTGAGCACCTTTACCAAGATACATATTTTCTAAGTATTGTTAAAACATATTTTAAAACATATTTTCTAAGTATTGTTAAATTAAAATGCACTATTAAATTGTAAGTAACATGTTAGAAATATGCCATTTGCTAACATGATACAATGGAAGAGAAGCTTTAGATTCAATAGATTCAAATCCTGGCCTTGCTGTTTGCTCAGCATAAACATCTGGGCAGTTTACTCTAATTTTTTATTATTTTTTTTTCTTTCTTTCTTTTTTTTTTTTTTGAGACAGAGTCTCACTCTGTCACCAAGTTTGGAGTGCAGTGATGCAGTCTCGGCTCACTGCAACCTCTGCCTCCAGGGTTCAAGCAATTCTCCCGCCTCAGCCTCCCAAGTAGCAAGGACTACCTGCATGTACCACCATGCCCAGGTAATTTTTAAATATTTTTTAGTAGAGACAGGGTTTTGCCATGTTGGCCAGGCTGGTCTCAAACTCCTGACCTCAGGTGATCTGCCCACCTCAGCTTCCCAAAGTGCTGGGATTACAGGCGTGAGCCACTGTGCCCAGCCCAGTTTACTCTAATTCTTATTGCCTTAGTCTTTTCATGCCAAATGGGGACAATATTCTTACTCAATGAAAAGTCAATGAAGATTACTGTGTAAATGGAATAGCACTGCGTTTGGTACAAGGTGCTCTGTAGGTAGAATTTTTCCCGTTCTGCCTACTAGTCTACTAAATAATATTAACAAAGGCAAAATCTTTCTAACTTTGGAGAGAATTACAAAACTGAAAAATTTAGTGTGTTCATTTTAATTTTCTGTTTAAGTTAGGATTTTTAATCTCTGAAAGAAAATAAAGGGGACTTTTCTGTCAATTGATCTTTGACCTCTTCTAATACAATAATCCAACCCTGTTCTCTCTCAACAGATTTTTATTTTTAAAAAGATTTACTCATTGAAAAATATACAAATTTCTAAGAAAAACTGAAAACTACCTATAACTGTACCACGCTGATGTCAATATTAGTAAGGTTTGGCATACAGTAGTCCCCCCTTATCTGTGGTTGGTTTCAGTTACCCACAGCCAAACGTGGCTTGGAAATATTAAATGGAAAATTTCAGAAATAAATGGGCAAGTAAATTGCACGTCATTCTGAGTATTGTGATGAAATCCTTCGCTGTCACTCATTGTCCCACTCAGGAAATGAATCATCGTTTGTCCAGCATATTCCTGCTGTACATACCACCTGCCCGTTAGTCACTCAGTAGCTGTCTTGGTTATTAGATCGACTCTTGCGACTGTTGGCTATCACAGTGCTTGTGTTCTCATAACCCTTATGTTACTTTTATTGCAGTATATTGTTATAATTGTTTTATTTCATTATCAGTTATTGTCGTTAATCTCTTACTGTGCCTAGTTTATAAATTAATCTTTATCATAGGTACATAAGGAAAAATGTAGTATATAGGTTTGGTACTATCCACCGTTTCAGGTGTCCATTGGGGGTCTTGGAACAAATCCCCTGCGGATAATAGGGGACTACTGTAATTTCTTCCATTTACTTGTCTGTATGTTTTTAAACTGTAGTTTCAGATGAAACCATACATGTGACTTTTGCATCCCTCATTTTTTCTTAATACGTAACATTTCTCCATGTTATTAAAATTATTCATATTATTTTAGATAGCTGCATAGTATTATGTCTTAGAGCCTATTATAATTGAAGTATTTTACTGTTAGACACTTAACAAGGTTTCCAGTTTTTGGTTATCCTATGATAACAGCGTCTTTTTTGCATGAATCATTTACCTTTAAGACTTATTTCCTTAGGTTATATTTTTTAAAAATCTCATTATTTTACCTAAGGGAAAGTAAAGTAGTTTTATGATTTTTAGATGCAAATTTCAGAATTGCTTTATAGAAAAGATATCAATTCATAATTTTACCAGGAGTGTATAAATGAATCCATTTTGTCAAACCCTCATTATTGAGTACTACCCATTTGAAAATATTCCATTTCTTTTTTCTTTATAGCATTTGTTCAGTGCTCAGCACAGGAGTCTGACCAGACAGAGTAGACGTCAAATATGTACCAGTAGTTTGATGGAACGTTTCTTACAAGATGTACTGCAGCACCATCCATATCATTGTCAAGAGAGCAGGTAAAGTAGCTGATTGGAATCATATTTATACATAGTTGTATGTTACAGTAGGTGTTTGTATTCATGTCCCAATCAGTACTTTAAAGTGCATCTTTGAGTCAAGGAATATCAAGTGAAATTTTAGTAACTTTCATTTGCAATGTTAAATTTTTCTTAGCTTAAGTAAGAAATTTCACTACAGAAGATATGGACTACAATATGTTTTTTTCCCTAAATGAAAGTCTTAGGCTAATAAATAATTATATATCATTAAGATGTTTTATAACTATGTATAGGACTAAGCAGGGGGAAAAGGAGGAAGAAATAGTTTTTAAAAGATTAGTAACAAAAGCTGGTGATGATAGCAGAGTAAGGACAATCAAGTCAAAACTGAGTCAATTCCACATTAATAAAAATTTTTGCTAATTCTGAGTAAAAGGGCTATCAAAAGAAATTGCCTTTTTAAATAATCTGACTGTATCTTGTTAGCTATTCTTGTATCAATTTTAGTTGTTTTTAATAAAAAGTAATTATTTTGATAACCTTTAGGAGTTAATGCCCTATGTTAAAGAAAAGCATTGGTAGAAAATCAGATTAAATACTATAGTAAGTTTGTAGCTCCAGCTGTACAAGATAAGGTAAAAATAGATTATTAGCACATCTCTGCAGAATTAGCTGAGAGGTACACCAGTTAGTAGAAAAAGGAATAAACTTCTCTGTTTTGCAGATCACTAACGTGTACCTTAGAAATGGCAAAAATATTTTAATGGGGAGTACTTACAGGAAAACAAGATGGTTTCTTAGCTGGTGGGGAGATAGAATCCTATCCTGGGGTCAGTGTAAATTTCCAGGTTTTTTTTTTTTTTTTTTGAGACGGAGTCTTGCTCTGTCGCCCAGGCTGGAGTACAGTGGCGCGATCTCAGCTCACTGCAACCTTCACCTCCCAGGTTCAAGCAATTCTTCCTGCCTCAGCCTCCCAAGTAACTGGGATTACAAGCACCCGCCACTGTACCTGCCTAATTTCTTTTTGTATATTTACTAGAGACCAGGTTTCACCAGATACTCAAGAGTAGTCCCAGATATTCGAGAGGCTGAAGCAGGTGGGTCACTTGAGCCCAGGAGTTTGAGAGCTGTAATCACACCACTGCACTTACTACACCTGCCTAATTTTTTTTTGTATATTTAGCAGAGACCAGGTTTTGCCAGCTGCTTGAGAGTATAGTCCCAGATACTCGAGAGACTCAAGCAGGAGGGTCAGTTGAGTCCAGGAATTTGAGGCTACAGTGAGCTGTAATCACACCACTGCACTCCAGTTCAGGCAACAGAGTGATACCCACAAACAAACAAAAAACAGCTAAACTCTTGAGCTAAAAAGAAAAACTCCTGAGCTAAAAAGAAAAAACACTTAAAAGAAATAGAATCTATGAAATATGGCCAAAATAAAAATGTCATACTTTTAAATACTTCCATTAAGAAAAGAATTCATAAACACAACGGGACACACAACTTAAGATGAAAAAATAACAACGAATTCCTCGCATAAGAAGGTAGACGAAATATATTAAGAAAAAAAAACATTAAGACAAAACAAAAACAAAGCAAGAGCTGATTTTCAGGAAAGCTAAAACAGTAGAAAACTTATAATGTCTAGACAAGGAAGGATGGGAAAGGAAATTTTTTTAAAATCATAAATCCTATAATTTAGAAAGCTTATACATATATAATAAAATACTACTGGCATGGGATTTTTAAAAAAGGAAACAAAGTGGTATTCAAAATGAGATACATGTACACATATATATACAAATACGAGAACTTAGGTTATGACACAGGTGGTGACATTTTATAGCAGCAGGGATAATTAGAGATACAAGAAGTACTTGTCAGGCAGAGTGGCTCACACCTGTAATCCCAGCAACCTTGGGAGGCTGAGATGGGTGGATCACCTGAGGTCAGGAGTTCAAAACCAGCCTTACTAACATGGTGAAACCCACCTGTACTGAAAATACAAAATTAGCCGGGTGTGGTGGTGCATGCCTGTACTCCCAGCTACTTGGGAGGCTGAGGCAGGAGAATCGCTTGAACCCGGGAGACGGAAGTTACAGTGAGCCTAGATCTTGCCATTGCACTCCGGCCTGGGCAACAAGAGTGAAACTCTGTCTCAAAAGAAAAGAAGTCCTGCCTCATACCACATATTAAAACAAACTCCAAGATGATTACAAATATTTAAAAGAAAAAACAAAGGCATGAAGAAAAAGGTATAAAAGGATCCATAAACAGAAATTCTCCTTACATCTGATTAAATAAAATAAATTTAATTTCTGTATGATAAAGAATAGCATAAACAGTTAAAAGACAAACAATAGGTTCTAAAAAAAAAACCTCTAACATTTAAAATGCAAAGGACCATTATTCATACTCAAATATTGCAAACAAATCCAAAATATACAAATAACAATAGAAAAATGGGCAAAGTATATTAACAAACATATAGAATAAAATATGGCCAATGAATATACAAAAAAGTTCTACCTGAAAATAGATTATATAGGATTATTAGTATGTATATCTACATGTTTTTGGCCTATTACGTTGGGAGGGAAAATAGAAGCTGATAATCCCAGTGTTAGCAACAGTTACAGGAAATGAGCATTCTTTTTTGCTGCTGGTGTGAGTATAAATTGATATAGCCTTCTAGAAAGTGTCTAGCAAGGATTTCAAATGTCCATACACAATTTGAGCAACAAAATAAATAATAAATAGTAACAAGTTAAAACCCATAGAATAAAAGAAATATCCATGATTCTCCAATGATATAAATAAATATTAAATACTTGAATAAATAAATGAAAGAACAAGTAAAGCCCTTTTTCTTTCTTTCTCTTTCTTTTTTTCTTTTTTTATTGTACTTTAGGTTCTTGGGTACATGTGCAGATCATGTAGGATTGTTGCATAGGTACATACATGGCAATGTGGTTTGCTGCCTCCATCCCCCCGTCACCTACATCTGGCATTTCTCACCATGTTATCCCTCCCTGACATCCCCACCCCACCCCCCACTGTCCCTCCCTTGGTCCCCCCAACAGACCCCAGTGTGTGATGCTCCCCTCCCTGTGTCCATGTGTTCTCATTGTTCAACACCCACCTATGAGTGAGAACATAAGGTGTTTGATTTTCTGTTCTTGTGTCAGTTTGCTGAGAATTATGGTTTTCAGATTCATCCATGTCCCTATAGAGGACACGAACTCATCGTTTTTTATGGCTGCATAGTATTCCATGGTGTATATGTGCCACATTTTCCTTGTCCAGTCTATCTTTGATGTGCATTTGGGTTGGTTCCAGGTCTTTGCTATTGTAAACAGTGCAGCTGTGAACGTATGTGTGCATGTGTCTTTATAATAGAATGATTTATAATCCTTTGGGTATATACCCAGTAATGGGATTGCTGGGTCAAATGGAATTTCTATTTCTAGATCCTTGAGGAAGCACCACACTGTCTTCCACAATGGTTGAACTAATTTACACTCCCACCAACAGTGTAAAAGTGTTCCTGTTTCTCCACATCCTCTCCAGCCTCTGTTGTCTCCAGATTTTGTAATGATCACCATTGTAACTTGTGTGAGATGGTATCTCAATGTGGTTTTGATTTGCATTTCTCTAATGACCAGTGATGATGAGCATTTTTTCATATGCTTGTTGGCCTCATATATGTCTTCTTTTGAAAAGTGTCTGTTCATATCCTTCTCCCACTTTTGGATGGGTTTGTTTGTTTTTTCTTGTAAATCTGTTTTAGTTCTTTGTAGATTCTGGATATTAGCCCTTTGTCAGATGGGTAGCTTGCAAAATTTTTTTCCCATTCTGTTGGTTGCCAGTTCACTCTAATGATTGTTTCTTTTGCTGTACAGAAGCTCTGGGGTTTAATTAGGTCCCATTTGTCTATTTTGGCTTTTGTTGCCAGTGCTTTTGCTGTTTTAGTCATGAAGTCCTTGCCTATGCCTATGTTCTGAATGGTTTTGCCTAGGTTTTCTTCTAGGGTTTTTATGGTGTTAGGTCTTGTGTTTAAGTCCTTAATCCCTCTGTAGTTAATTTTAGTGTAAGGTGTCAGGCAGGGGTCTAGTTTCTGCTTTCTGCACACTGCTAGCCAGTTTTTCCAGCACAATTTATTAAACAGGGAATCCTTTCCCCTTTGCTTGTTTTTGTCAGGTTTGTCAAAGATCAGATGGTTGTAGATGTGTGGCATTGCCTCCAAGGTCTCTGTTCTATTCCATTGGTCTATATTGCTGTTTTGGTACCAGTACCATGCTGTTTTTATTACTGTAGTTTTGTAGTATAGTTTCAAATCAGGTAGCATGATGCCTTTGGCTTTGTTCTTTTTGCTTAGGATTGTCTTGGCTATGCAGGCTCTCATTTGGTTCCATATGAAGTTTAAGGTGGTTTTTTCCCATTCTGTGAAGAAGGTAATTGGTAGCTTGAGGGCGATAGCGTTGAATCCGTAGATTACTTTTGGCAATATGGTCATTTTCACGATATTGATTCTTCCTAACCATAAGCATGGAATGTTTTTTCATTTGTTTGTGTCCTCTCTTATTTCCTTGAGCAGTGGTTTATATCTCTTTGAAGAGGTCCTTTACATCCTTTGTTAGTTGTATTCCTAGGTATTGTATTCTCTTGGTAGCAATTGTGAATGGGAGTTTGTTCATGATTTGGCTCTCAGTTAGTCTGTTATTGGTATATAGAAATGCTTGTGATTTCTGCGCATTGATTTTGTATCCTGAGACTTTGCTGAAATTGCTTATCAGTTTAAGGAGATTTTGGGCTGAGATGATAGGGTCTTCTAAATACACAATCATGTCATCTGCAAATAGAGACAATTTGACTTCCTCTTTTCCTAGTTGAATACCCTTTTTTTTTCTTGCCTAATTGCTCTGGCTAGAACTTCCAATACTGTATTGAATAGGAGTGGTGACAGAGGGCATCCTTGTCTAGTGCCAGATTTCAAAGGGAATGCTTCCAGTTTTTGCCCATTCACTATGATATTGGCTGTAGGTTTGTCATAAATAGCTTTTATTATTTTGAGATATGTTCCTTCGATTCCTAGTTTATTGAGAGTTTTTAGCATAAAGGGCTGTTGAATTTTGTCGAAGGCCTTCTCTGCCTCTGTTAAGATAATCGTGGTTTTTGTCTTTGGTTCTGTTTATGTGGTGGATTACATTTATAGACTTGTGTATGTTGAACAGCCTCGCATCCCTGGAATGAAGCCTGTTGATTGTGATGGATAAGTTTTTTGACGTGCTGTTGCAATTGGTTTGCCAGTATTTAAGATTTTTTCATCAATGTTCATCATGGATATTGGCCTGAAGTTTTCTTTTTTTGTTTAGTCTCTGCTGGGTGTTGGTATCAGGATGATGTTGGTCTCATAAAATGATTTGGGAAGGATTCCCTCTTTTTGGATTGTTTGGAATAGTTTCAAAAGGAATAGTACCAGCTCCTCTTTATACATCTGGTAGAATTCAGCTATGAACCTGTCTGAACCTGGACTTTTTTTGGTTGGTAGACTATTAATTGCTGTCTCAACTTCAGCCCTTGTTATTGGTCTGTTCAAGGTTTCAGCTTCTTCCTGGTTTTGGCTTGGGAAGTTACAAGTGTCCAGGAATTTATCCATTTCTTCCAGGTTTACTGGTTTATGTGCATAGAGTTGTTTGTAGTAATCTCTGATTGTAGTTTGTATTTCTGTGGAGTCAGTGGTGATATCCCCTTTATTGTTTTTTATTGCATCTATTTTATTTTTCTCCCTTTTCTTTTTTATTAATCTGGCTAGTGGTCTGTCTATTTTGTTGATCTTTTCAAAAAACCAGCTCCTGGATTTATTGATTTTTTTGAAGGATTTTTTGTGTCTATCTCCTTGAGTTCTGCTCTGATCTTAGTTATTTCTTGTCTTCTGCTAGCTTTTGAGTTTTTTTTGATCTTGACCCTCTAGCTCTTTCGATTTTAATGATAGGGTGTCGATTTTAGATCTTTCCTTGCTTCTCATGTGGGTATTTATTGCTATAAGTTTCCCTCTAGACACTGCTTTAAATGTGTCCCAGAGATTCTGGTATGTTGTGTCTTCGTTCTTGTTGGTTTCAAAGAACATCTTTATTTCTGCCTTCATTTCATTGTTTATCCAGTTGACATTCAGGAGCCAGTTGTTCCAGTTTCCATGAAGTTGTGCGGTTCTGAAGTTAGTTTCTTAATTCTGAGTTCCAATTTGATTGCACTGTGGTCTGAGAGACTGTTTGTTATGATTTCCATTCTTTTGCATTTGCTGAGGAGTGATTTACTTCCAATTATGTGATCAGTTTTAGAGTAGGTGCCATGCAGTGCTGAGAAGAATGTATATTCTGTGGATTTGGAGTGAAGATTTCTGTAGATGTCTCTTAGGTCCGCTTGTTCCAGATCTGAGTTCAAGTACTGGATATCCTTGTTAATTTTCTGTCTTGTTGATCTGTCTAATATTGACAGTGGAGTGTTAAAGTCTCTCACTATTATTGTGTGGGAGTCTAAGTCTCTTTGTAGGTTGTTAAGAACTTGCTTTATGTATCTGGGTGCTCCTGTATTGGGTGTGTATATATTTAGGATTGTTAGCTCTTCTTGTTGCATTGATCCTTTTACCATTATGTAATGTCCTTCTTTGTCTCTTTTGATCTTTGTTGCTTTAAAGTCTATTTTATCGGAGATGAGAATTGCAACTCCTGCTTTTTTTTGCTCTCCATTTGCTTGATAAATCTTCCTCCATCCCTTTATTTTGAGCCTATATGTGTCCTTGCACATGAGATGGGTTTCCTGAATACAGCACACTGATGGGTTTTGACTTTTTATCCAATTTGCCAGTCTGTATTAGAGCTCTTCTTGGCTGAGCGCGGTGGCTCATGCCTGTAATCCCGGCACTTTGGGAGGCCAAGGTGGGCGGATCATGAAGTCAAGAGATCGAGACCATCCTGGCCAACATTGTGAAACCCCATCTCTACTAAAAAATACAGAAATTAGCTGGGTGTGGTGGCGTGCACCTGTAGTCCTAGCTACTCGGGAGGCTAAGGAAGGAGAATTACCTGAACCTGGGAGGCGGAAGTTGCAGTGAGCCATGATTGCGCCACTGTACTCCAGCCTGGTGACAGAGTGAGACTCTGTCTCAAAAAAAAAAAAAGTTCTTCTTCTTGGTACAGTTTTGATTAAAGGATCATTAATAGTTGCATAAAATAAGTGGGTAAAAGTAAGATAAGAAACAGGATAGTTACATAGTCTCAAGGTTCTTCCCCATATGATCCTTATTAATTACAATAGGAAAAACAGTAACTTCACAGTGGAGTAACTGGGCAGCCAGTACCTTAATCAAGTGGTTCAAGCTAACATCACCCGAATGATATGGCAACATTATGTGTCTCCTGATTCCATCTACTGAGAAGGGCACAACATCAATTCTAAGATAGTCATGCCCAAAATGTATAACTGAAATTTAATCATAAGAAAATATCAGGCAGACACAAATTGAAGGCTATCCCATAAATTAACTGGCCAGAACTTTATAAATAAAGCCTCAAGGTTTAAAAACAAAGAAAAACTGAGGAACTATTTAAGGTGAAGGAAAACTAAGGAGATACTGACAATGAAATGCAATGTGTAATTCTGGATTGGCTCCTGGTCCACGAAAAGGACATGAGTTAAGACAACCAGCAAAATTTAAACAAGGTCTATAGATTAGCTGTTAGTATGATATCAGTGTAATTTCTTAGTTTTTTGGTTTTTGTATTTTAAAATGGGCTCCATCTGAGCAGGATTCAGGGAGTTTTTGCTAACACTGGGATTATCAGCTTCTTTTTTCCCTCCTAACATGATAGGCCAAAAACATGTAGATATACATGTTGATAATCCTGTATAATCTGTTTTCAGGTAGAACTTTTTTGTATATTCTTTGGCCATGTTTTATTCTATGATATGTTTGCTAATATACTTTGCCCATTTTTCTATTGTTATTTGTATATTTTGGATTTGTTTGCAATATTTGAGTATGAATAATGGTCCTTTGCATTTTAAATGTTAGAGTTTTTTTTTTTTAGAACCTATTGTTTGTCTTTTAACTGTTTATGTTATTCTTTATCATACAGAAATTAAATTTTTTATTTAATCAGATGTAAGGAGATTTTCTGTTTATGGGTCCTTTTATACCTTTTTCTTCATGCCTTTGTTTTTTCTTTTAAATATTTGTAATCATCTTGGAGTTTGTTTTAATATGTGGTATGAGGCAGGACTTCTTTTCTTTTGAGACAGAGTTTCACTCTTGTTGCCCAGGCCAGAGTGCAACGGCAAGATCTAGGCTCACTGTAACTTCCGTCTCCCGGGTTCAAGCGATTCTCCTGCCTCAGCCTCCCAAGTAGCTGGGAGTACAGGCATGCGCCACCACACCCGGCTAATTTTGTATTTTCAGTACAGGTGGGGTTTCACCATGTTAGTAAGGCTGGTTTTGAACTCCTGACCTCAGGTGATCCACCCACCTCAGCCTCCCAAGGTTGCTGGGATTACAGATGTGAGCCACTCTGCCTGACAAGTACTTCTTGTATCTCTAATTATCCCTGCTGCTATAAAATGTCACCACCTGTGTCATAACCTAAGTTCTCGTATTTGTGTATATATGTGTACATGTATCTCATTTTGAATACCACTTTGTTTCCTTTTTTAAAAATCCCATGCCAGTAGTATTTTATTATATATGTATAAGCTTTCTAAATTATAGGATTTATGATTTAAAAAAAAAAGTCTTTCTCTTCCCCCTTATCTAGACATTGTTTTTCTATTGTTTTAGCTTTCCTGAAAATCAGCCCTTGCTTTATTTTTGTTTCATCGTAATTTTTTCCTTTTCTTAATATATTTCGTCGACTTTCTTATGCGAGGAATTCGTTGTTATTTTTTCATCTTAAATTGTGTGTCCTGTTGTGTTTGTGAATTCTTTTTTTGATGGAAGTATTTAAAAGTATAACACTTTTATTTTGGCCATATCTCATAGATTTTATTTCTTTTAGATAATTTAAAATTTTTTTTCTTTTTAGCTCAGAAGTTTTTCTTTTTAGCTCAAGAGTTTAGCTGTTTTTTGTTTGTTTGTGGGTCTCACTCTGTTGCCCAGGCTGGAGTGCAGTGGTGTGATTATAGCTTACTGTAGTCTAAAACTCCTGGGCTCAAGTGACCCTCCTGGTTCAGCCTCTCAAATATCTGGGACTATAGGTATGTACCACCATGCCTGGCTTATTTTATTTTATTTTATTTTTTGGAGACAGAGTCTTGCTCTGTCATCCAGGTTGGAGTGCAGTGGCGTGATCTCGGCTCACTGCAACCTCCACTTCCCAGGTTGAAGAGATCCTCCTGCCTCAGCCTCCTGAGTCGCTGGATCTACAGGCATGTGCCACCCTACCTGGCTAATTTTTTAGTAGAGGTGGGGTTTCACCATGTTAGCCATGTTGGTCTTGAACTCCTGACCTTGTGATCTGCCTGTCTCAGCCTCCCAAAGTGCTGGGATTACAGGCGTGAACCACTACGCCTGACCACCTGACTTATTTTAAAAATTTTTTGTAGAAACAGGATCTCATTATGTTGCCCAGGCTGGCCTCAAACTCCTGGCTTCAAGTGATGCTCCCAATTGAGTCTTCCAAAGTGGTGGGATTACAGGCATGAACCACCACACCTGGCCAAAAGAGTGGTTTTTAAACCTTAGTGGTTAGATTTTTAGAGAGCTTTTTTGTTGTTGTGTAGTTACAAATGATGAGTTACATGTAGATTATGATTTAATTGTTAAACATGTACACACACAGATATAGATGCAGATCAGAGCATCCAGATGGCAGTTCATGATTTTCTTGGGATTTTACTAGCTGTATGATTTTATGATTCTACCTTCTTTTCTTTTCTCCCTTTTCTTTCTTTTCTTAATGTTGCAAAATCAGTTTTATTTTGAGAATGTTGTGATAGTCCTTAAGATGAATGAAGATCGTCTAGGGTTCTGGAAAACTAGAGTAAAGTGGGTTGCCTGCAATGTCATTGTTTAGAAGTATGAAAAATTGAGGTGTTTTTTTTTTTTTTTTTTTGCTACACCACAATACTTTTGATGCAGGATAACTTATTTTCCAAATTTAAAATTAATCTTCAGGTAATAAATTTATATGGGAAAGATAGTAACAGCAATACTTATGCTAAAAGGAAATTGCATATGGCTGACACATGACAAATGACATCTCAAATTGGAAAAATTCAATACATTTTTAGGTATTATTCTATTTTTAATTTTTATAGGCTATTTTATAAACAAACAGTTTTAGATTAATGGAAACATTGAGGAAATAGTGCAGAGTGCACCTGTAATACCCTCTCACCCAATTTTTTTATTATTAACATTAACACGGTATATTTGTTATAAGTAATGAACTGCTATTAGTAAAGTCCATGGTTCATTTAGACTTCTTAGTTTCTACTTAAACTAAGATTTTCTTAGTTGTACTTCTTTTTCTGTTTCAGAATCCCATCCAGGATACCACATTACATTAACTTGTAATGTCTCTTAGGCTCCTCTTGGCTGTTATGGTTAAATCTTTTTTTTTTTCTTAAGCAAGTCTAGATGTGATGATACTTATCACTTTGAATGTTATTATTTTTTATGTATCTGCCTTCTGCAGCTACTTAATGGTCTTAAGAGGCAGCTTATCAGTTTTTGACTTTGCCTTAGTACCTAGCATAGTGCTTGTAATGTAGTAGTAAGTCCTTAGTCCTTAGTAGATGGTTGTTACGTGAATGAATGCTTGCCTGACTTTAAGGATTAAGGCCATGGCAATATCATTAGATCAGCTGGTTATATACGTGAAAGAGCAATCTCTAAAATGCTTTGGGTCAAGCATGTTGTCTTGATACCGGTGGAAGAGATTCAAAGACTGATTTTATAATGAAAGATTTGAGTCTTTTTAAAAATAATGGAATTTAAATTTTTGAATGGGAAATACATAGACATAGACATCATTCATAGGGCACATCCAAAAGTAAGTCTTAAATTGCTCCTATCCTATAATCACTTCCCTAGAGGTAACAAGTGGTGTTACCTCTACACTTCTACAATTGTATGTGCCCTTCTCCAGATACTCTAAATACATTGTTTTTCTTCCCTTCTATTTCACATCAGTGGTAGCATTCTGTGTATTCTTGCTTTTCACTAAAAATGTTTATAGTAGTTGCTTTTTATTTGTATGGATGGAGCTGCTTTATTATTTTTAAAAACCATATTATATTCCATTAAGTACCATTAATTATTAACCAGTACCCACTTGCTGAGTATTCAGGTTGATTCTAGTCATTTCCTATAACCTCTCCCTCCCACCAAAAGTAGCAGTAAATATTCTTGTACATCCTTCATTAAACACATGAGAAAACCAAAAGTGGAATTACTAGGTCAGAGCATATATACATTCTTAATTTTAATAGACATTGCCAAATTGCTCTTTGTAGAGGTTTCAAATTTACATAGAGGTTAACCAGTAACCTTCACAGAGGTTAACTGATCTATACTCCTATGAACAATGTACTAAAGTGCCTATGTCTTTACACCCTCACCAAAACAGTATGTTTAGAATAATAGCTAACATTTGTGAATGCTTACTATGTGCCAACCTGTTTTTTCGTTTTAATGCTCTTTACATGTAACAATTAATTTACTCATCAAAACAATCTCATGAGGGAAAATAGTATGAGATTCCCTTTTTTTTGGAGGCAGAAACTGAAGCATACAAAGTTAAGTAGCATATGTCAAACTTTTTGCTATTTACTACTCTGGTAATCTGATAACTGAAAAATAACATATGGTTTTATTTATTTATTTATTTGTTTATTTTTTCAAGTTTAGGAGCCATTTGTATTTAAGGAGCAATTGGTGGAGCCACCTCCACCTTCTGCAGTAATTCCCTCCCTGTAGTCTGTGCAGTGTTCAGCCTGGGGTGACAGCCTGGATTCCTTGTCCTTTAAGGATAGTCCAGAATAGAAAGAAAATAACATTTATTATGCCTTTATTTTAACATTTTAAACAGATGTTAGAATGTTTTTATGAGTTTCCCCCTTTTCTTTTTAGTTCAACACAAAACGAGACATATGTGAATACTGGGTCATCGTCTGAAGTGGTGCATTCGGATGATGATTTTTCTGAAGAAGAGGAAGAGGATGAGAATGAGGTTGAGGATGAGGATGCTACTGGAGAGAGACCCTCCGAGGCTTCTGAGCCTATTGAAGCGTTGCATTCCAGACCCCATAAGTCTCAGGAAGGCACAAAGGAGGTTTCAGTTCGACCATCAGTTATTCAAAAACTGGAGAAGGGACAGCAGCAGCCTTTGGAGTTTGTTCATAAAATTGGGGCCAGCATGAAAAAATGTAATCCAGTAGATATTGCTCAGGCTACAAATAATGGAAGCAACTTGGTACGCCCCCCAGTGATTTATAATGCTCCTGCTAGTTATTTACCTGAAAGCTCTAATGGTAGACCAGTTACAACTAATTCAACTGGTTTACCACCAGCAGTTCATTTGGATTCAGCTAGCAAATGTGACCCAAACAAAGTGGACAACTATCTTGAACAGCCAGACAGGGCCTCTAGAAATCCTGTGCCATCATCTCATCTGGAAACTTCTTCAGTTTTGCGTCAGAAACCTAAAGAATCAAATAGGAAATCTTTACGTACAAATTCAGATAAGTTGGTTTTGCGGAAAGATGTAAAGTCTCAGGGTAAAACTTTGTCAGCTGGCTTGAAATTCCATGAACGTGTGGGGACTAAGGGCTCATTAAAAGTTAAGTCTCCTTCCAAATTAGCAGTAAACCCGAGTAAAACTGACATGCCTTCTAATAAAGGAATCTTTGAAGATACTATTCCAAAGCATCGTGAGAAATTCTTTTCTAATATGGATCGTACCCAAGAAGAAAAGCATTTGGTTTTTAACAAGAAAGTCTTTTTGGATCAGAAGTGCTCAGTGAGTTCTGCAATGAAATTTGCTTGTAGCTCTTTTGAGTCAGCATCTGATCAGCCCCAAGAGGCTGCACAAGACTTAAATCTTTGGAAAGAGGAGCGAATTGACCAAGAAGATAACTATGAATCTAGAGAATCAGAAATGAGTTTTGATTGCAGTTCCTCTTTTTATTCACTGACTGACCAATCTAAAGTAAATGCCAAAGAAATAAACCTTTCCAAGAAAGTTCGTGCTGCTGTACCATATAAGAATAACAAACCTTATATTTCTGAAGTAAGTTCTGATTGCGACAATGTTCTTCAGTTGGTTACCAACCAATCCCAAATAAGTCTTCAGAATACAATGCGTATTAGCCTGGTTGACCAAAGCTATGAATCTAGTAGTTCTGAAACGAATTTTGATTGTGATGCTTCACTTCAGTCCACTAGTGATGATTACCCTCAACAATCTGTAAAAGAAGTAAACATTCCTAAGGAAGCGCACATTGGTTTGGTTGATAAGAACTATGGTTCTAGTAGCTCTGAAGTAAGTGCTGATTCTGTTTTCCCACTTCAGTCAGTGGTTGACCGAAGTGTCACAGAAACAAAACTTCGGAAGAAGGCTCATACTGGCTTGGTTGATAACTATGGATCGAGTTGTTCTGAAACAAGTTTTGATTGTGATGTTTCTCTTGATCATCCGCAACTGACTGTCAAAGGAAGAAACCTGAAAGGTAGACAAGTCCACCTAAAACATAAGAAGCGTAAACCCCGTAGTGCTAAAGCACATCTTGATTGTGATGTCTCACTTGGGACAGTTGCAGATGAATCCCAGAGGGCTGTTGCGAAGATGCATCTTCTGAAAGAGAAGAATGCTGACCTTATGGATATGAACTGTGAATTCCAGGGTCGTGAAATGGCTTTTCACACTGATGCTCAATTAGTGGCTGACCAATCTCAAGTAGCAGTTAAAGAAATAGACCTTCAGAAAGTGGATGTTGACCTTGAGAATAAGAGTGTTCAGTCTAGCAGTACTTCTCTAAGTTCTGATTCTCCGGCTTCTCTTTATCATTCAGCCCACGATGAGCCTCAAGAAGCTTTGGATGAAGTAAATCTTAAAGAGTTAAATATTGACATGGAAGTTAAGAGCTACGATTGCTCCAGCTCTGAATTGACTTTTGATTCTGACCCACCTCTTCTGTCAGTTACTGAGCAGTCTCAGCTGGATGCCGGAGGAAAAGAACGACACCTTGACCTGGAAGATGAGAGCTGTGAGTCAGATAGTTCTGAAATAACATTTGATTCTGATATTCCTCTTTATTCAGTAGTTGACCAACCTGAAGTAGCTGTTTATGAGGAAGAAACTGTTGATCTGGAAAGTAAAAGTAATGAATCTTGTGTTTCTGAAATAACTTTTGATTCTGATATTCCTCTTCATTCAGGAAATGATCACCCTGAAGTAGCTGTTAAAGAAGTAATTCAGAAAGAAGAGTACATTCACTTAGAAAGGAAGAATGATGAACCCAGTGGTTCTGAAATAAATTCGGACTCCTATGCCCCTCTTCATTCAGTGACTAATTCTCCTGAAGTAGCTGTTAAAAAGCTATATCCTCAAAAAGAAGAGCAGGTACACTTAGAAAATAAGGAAAATGAACCTACCAATTCTGAAGTAAGTTTGGATTATAATATCATGTTTCGTTCAGTGACTGGACATTCTGAAGATCCCGTTAAAGAAATAAACCTTCACAAAAAAGAGCACGTGTACTTAGAAAATAAGAATATTTTTGAAACAGGTTTGGATTCTGATATCTCTCTTCAGTCAGCGATGCACAAACCTGAAGTAATTGTCAAAGAAACATGGCTTCGAAGAGAAAAGTATACTGAATTCCAAGATAGAAGTGCTGAATTCAGTGGTTCAAAAACAAGTTTAGATTCTGGTGTCCCTCATTATTCAGTAACTGAACCTCAAGTAGCTGTTAACAAAACAAACAAAAAGAAGCAATGTATTCTAGAAAACAAGAATTATAAATGTAGTGGTTCTGAAATAATTCTGGATTCTAATATTCCACCTCAGTCAATGACTGACCAACCTCAACTAGCTTTTTTGAGGGAAGAGTATGTTAATCTGAAGGACAGAAACAGCAAATCAAGTGATTCTAAAATAACTTTTAATTCTGAACAACTTCAGGAAGCAGTTAAAAAAATAGACCAATGGAAGGAAGAGGTTATTGGCCTGAAAAATAAGATTAATGAACCTAATACTTATAAATTAATACATGATTCTGATGTTTCTGTCCAGTCTGTGGCTGACCAACCCCAAGTAGCTATTAAACATGTAAACCTCGAGAATGAAAACCATATGTACTTGGAAGTTAAGAACAGCCAATATAGTTGTTCTGAAATGAATGTGGATTCTGGTTTCTTGGTTCAGTCAATAGTCAGTCGACCTCAAATAACTATTTTAGAGCAGGAGCAGATTGAACTAGAAGATAAGCACAATCAATGTTGTAGTTCTGAAGTAAGTTTTGATTCTGATGACCCTCTTCAGTCAGTAGCTGACCGGCTGAGAGAAACTGTTAAAGAAATAAGCCTTTGGAAGGATGAAGATGTTGACATGGAAGATAGGAGGGATGAAGCTAAGGGTTTTGAAATTATGTATGATTCTGATGTTCTTCAGTCAGTGGCTGGCCAACCTGAAGAAGTAGTTAAAGAGGTTGGTCTTTGGAAAGAGCATGCTGACTTGGAAAATAAGATTATCAAACCTACTGATTCCAAAATAAATTTTGATTCTCATGAACCCCTTCAGTCCATGACTAGTAACATTCAAGGGGTCAATCAAGAATTAAATCTTTTGGTGGAGGAACATGTTTGTCTGGATGAGAAGAGCTATGCACCCAGTGATTCTGAAATAATTTATGTTTCAAATATCCCTCTTCAGTCAGTGATTAAACAGCCACACATTTTGGAAGGGGAGCATGCCAATCTGGAAGATAAGAGCAGTGATTCTTGTAGTCCTGAAGAAAGTTCTGATTTCAGTGACTCTTTTCAGGCAGTAGCTGATGGGCTTCAAAAATCTGTCAAAGAAATAAATCTTTGGAAGGAAGACCATATTTACCTGGAAGATAAGAGTTATAAACTAGGTGATTTTGATATAAGTTGTACTTCTCATATTCCTGTTCAGTTTGTGACTGATCAATCTTCTGTGTCTGTTGAAGAAATAAACTTACAAAAGAAGGATCATAATGATCTAGAAAAGAAGAACTGTAAAACCTGTGGTTCTGAAATAAAATGTGATTCTTGTGTTCATCTTCAGTCAGAAGTTGACCAACCTCAAGTGACTTACAAAGAGGCAGACCTTCAGAAGGAAGAACATGTTGTCATGGAAGAAAAGACCAGTGAACCTATTGATTCAGAAATGATGTATGATTCTGATGTTCCTTTTCAAATAGTAGTTAACCAATTTCAAGGGTCAGACAAAGAAACACATCTTCCAAAGGTGGTACTTGTGAATGTGATGCCCAGTGATGGTGATTATGAAGTAATTTCAGATGATACTCCCCTTCAGTTAGTGACTGACCCACCTCAGTTGACTGTCAAAGATATCAACTGTATAAATACAGAATGTATGGATATAGAAGATAAGAGCTGTGACTCTTTTGGCTCTGAAGTCAGGTGTAGTTGTAAAGCCTCTTCTCCCTCAATGACAAGCCAATGCAAAGAGACTTTCAAAATAATAAACCGGAAGAAAGACTATATTATTCTGGGAGAGCCAAGTTGTCAGTCTTGTGGTTCTGAAATGAATTTTAATGTTGATGCCTCTAATCAGTCCATGACTTATGAGTCACAAGAACCTGATAAGAAAATGGTGAAATATATCGACTCAGAAGATAATAGCTGTGGATATAATGGTTCTAAAGGAAAATTTAATTTGGAAGATACTTCTCATCGAAAGACTCACCGAATGCAGAAAGCTCACAAAGAAGCCAACCTTCGGAAAGATCCAAGAAATGCTAGCCTAAAGGGTAAGAGCTGTCAATCTAGTGCTTCTGCAGTGGATTTTGGTGCCTCTTCTAAGTCAGTGCTCCATCGAAGGGCTGATAAAAAAAAACTTTCAAAGTTAAAACATGGAGATCTAGAAAGTGTGAGCCATGAACTGGTTGATTTTGAGATGAATTTTGAGTGTGCTCCCCCTCTTCTGTCTGATAGTCATCAGCCTCAAGAAACTGTTAAGAAACGACATCCTTGCAAGAAGGTATCTTTTGACCTGAAAGAAAAGAACTGTGATTCCCAGCCAACCTCTGTTCCCAAGGTTGATTCTGGAAGGAACCTGAAAAAAGCAAAGGACATCATAGAAGATAATCCTGATGAACCAGTTCTTGAAGCCTTACCTCATGTACCCCCTTCATTTGTGGGGAAAACATGGTCTCAGATAATGAGAGAAGATGACATAAAAATTAATGCTCTTGTGAAGGAGTTTAGGGAGGGTCGTTTCCACTGTTACTTTGATGATGACTGTGAGACCACAAAAGTTTTTCCGAAGGAGAAGAAAAAGGTTACCTGGGCTGACTTGAAAGGTAAGGAGGATACTGCACCAATTCAAGCTCTGTCCGAGAGTGATGATACTGTACGTGATAGTTCAGATATTGATGACTTGTCAGTGGCCTTAGATCAACCATGCCATCGTCATCCTCCAGCAGAGAATCCTTCTACACAAAAGTGGCCTGTGGCTTCTGAATGCCAGACAGCGAACCTCAGCCATAGTACTCAAACCAGTTGTAAGAATTACCCAGTGTTGAAAAGAAAAATAATTAGACAAGAGGAAGACCCACCAAAAAGTAAGTGTTCACGTTTACAGGATGACAGAAAAACCAAAAAGAATGTCAAAATTGGGACAAAAGTTGAATTTCCTGCATCGTGTACTAAAGTTTTGAAGCCTATGCAACCCAAAGCCTTAGTCTGTGTTCTTTCTTCTTTAAATATTAAACTGAAGGAAGGTGAAGGCCCCCAATTCCCTAAAATGAGGCACCATAGTTGGGATAATGATATTCGGTTTATATGCAAATATAAACGGAATATCTTTGATTATTTTGAACCCTTGATTAAGCAAATTGTAGTTAATCCTCCCCTGAATGTAATAGTACCAGAGTTTGAGAGGCATAACTGGGTTAAAATTCATTTTAATAGGAGCAACCTAAACTCCAGCACAGGAGATAATGATGCTGATGGACAAAGCTCTGCTTCAGTGCCTTTAATGGCAGCGCCAGCAAGATATGGATTTAATTCACATCAGAGAACCAGTGACTCTTCTCTGTTTCTGGAAGAATCAAAGGTTCTGCAGGTTCATGAGGTTCCAAAGAAAAGTAATTTCCAGCTAACTTTTTTAAATCATGATATTGTCAGAAATCATTTAAATAATCCAGAATCAGTTAGAAATAAGTTTTTGGAAAGTAAAAGTAAAAAGAAAATTCATGGAAAGAAGGTAACAGCTAGTGGTAGTAAGCTAGGTTTTCCCAAAAAGGTTTGTAAACCAATTATTCCTCAGAAAAAAACCAGAAAAGCTTCAGAGAAACAATCAGCTTCAATTTGGACCAAACCAAGTGAGGTAATTAGAAAGTATATGTTTAAATACTCTGCTTTTTTATATCATAGATGTCAGTCTAGGTATGCTTTTTTTGGAATGTATCCGAAGAAGAAGAAAACTGTTGTCGGTAGGCTAAAGAAGGCAAAGAGAACAGCTAACATGCTTTCAAACTCCTCAGTTCCACCAGCTGGTGCTGAAGAGCTGTCAAGCGCTATCGCAAATCCTCCTCCGAAGCTACCTGTGCATTCTTCTAGACGTGGACGTTCTTCTAGACCTGCGCTGCCTTCTAGACCTGCGCCTTCTTCTAGACCTGTGCGTTCTAGACCTGCGCGTTCTTCTCAACCTGTGCGTTTTTCTAGCCGCATTGCCAAAAGGGAGGAGGAGAAGAAGAGGAATGAAAAATGCCAGAGCCAAAAGAAAATTTCTTCTGGACCTGTGAGAGCATATGATCTGAGAAGTTCATCTTGTTCACAACCTTATGAAAGAATGATGACTCGGCTAGCAAACAAATTGAGAGGTAATGAGGTAAAATAGAAGTTGTTTTTGTGTTCAGGCCAGTTGAGGGTTCAGTACTTCAGTTCAAATATATTTGGTACTTTGTGCATACAGCTTTCCCAACTTTGGTGAGAAAACTAAACTTGAACTATTTTGCTATAAATATTATTTTTCAGAATTTTTATATTCATTTAAAATTAGTGTTTAGAGTCCTTTCATTTTAAGATTCAAAATGAACCTTACATTTTGTCCAACATTTTCTGTAGAAGACCTTCATCTTAATTTATGTCACAAAATAATTTAGCAGAGTATATAGAATTTTGTCCCTCAAATCATATCCCACTTATTTTTTTATGATTATCTCTCTCATGCCAGCAAATTTAATATTGTAAGAATGAATATAGCAAACTTAATTAATGCTATATTATTACTTTTTAAAAATTGGAACAAACGCATATGTGCCTATATTCTTTGTGTTTCAGAGTGGCATTGTCAATATAGTATTCTAATTAGACAATTATAAAGAAGGAACTATAATGAATTATGTCAACTTTTGAGTGGGGTTGACTTAAATGAACACAAACAAAATATAATTTATCTTTTTAAAGCATTCCAGAAAATGAGATTCCATAATCTTTAATACAGTTTTAAAAAATGGCCTGGTGGTTTTTTTATGCATAACACGAACTCCTGCTTCATTTAAATTGGATCTGCAAGGCCAGGCACAGTGGCTCATGCCTGTAATCCCAGCACGTTGGGAGGCCAAGGTGGGCGGATCACCTGAGGTCAGGAGTTCAAGATCAGCCTGACTGACATGGAGAAATCCTGTCTCTACTAAAAATACAAAATACTAGCAAGATGTGGTGGGGCATGCTTATAATCCAAGCTACTTGGAAGGCTGAGGCAGGAGAATCGCTTGAATCTGGGAGGCGGAGGTTACGGTGAGCCGAGATGGCTCCGTTGCACTCCAGCCTGGGCAACAAGAGTGAAACTTCATCTCAAAAAAAAGTAAAAACAAATTTAAAAAATTGGATCTGCAAGTCTCTACTTTGTCATTTGGACACATGCACACATACAGTCTCTGTAGTTTTTTTGGGTTAGCCTTTTAGATCTTAATGGGGAAAATAATTTCACCCATGTATTTAGGCATTCCCCCCGCTCTTTGTTTAACCACCTTTACTCCCCTCTCCACATGAAGAGTTGGTGGTTTAATATGAAAATCCAGGTTACTTTGTGGCCTTATCTCTTAAAAATGGTTTAGACATTACCATATCATTTTTTAATAGCTTGAACTGAAATTATTGGCTTGGTAATATTTGGGCAGGCCATTAATTCTCATTAGAAAATTACTTAATATTTCAAAAAATTGAATAAAACTGGTAACCTCTGTGGCAGCCTGTTTTCCAAGTGGAAACCTGTATTTATACATTAGTTTGTCTTAAGCTTGTTAACAGATTTTAACAGTTCAAATAAAAGATGTTAATGAGATGCAGTTTGAGTCTGGGATAGTCAGAATATATCCAGAATCTTTAGTCAGGTGGACTGGTTGAGTTGGTACAGATGCATTGAGTTGTCATTCATTCATGTTGAGCCAAGATCCTGGCTCTCCTATCATTAATGTTAAGGGGAAACATGAATTCCAACTATATTGTATGACTGCCATATTTTATTGAAACTAAGGTCAATGTTAAACCATTATCTTGATTTCAGAATTTAAAATGTGTTACCTTAGAAATAATGAAATGTAGTATAACAGTTGGTTTCTAAATGTAGTTTTATTTCAGGGGCCATTATTTAACCTGTGTGTATGCTATGATGGAGTTCTGTTGTGATTTCTGTACTTCTAAATTTAAATAGTAATTATGTTTTTAAAAAAGACAAATGTTTGTGTTTTTAGTTGCAAAGCAGCATATATCACATTTCCTTCAACCTTGCCTCCTCATATACAAATATATTTTCACTTCTCTTCTTAAAAGATCACTGTGAGCCACTATTTCAAAATAATCCTCCAATTTTAATTTAGGAACAGAGCTTTGTCCTACTGACAAGGAAATAGATAAACAGCTGATATATAAAATATTCTACTTGTGGGTATTGGTGTCTTTGCCCCCTATGGAATAGACACATAGTTCCCTTAAATATTATTAATAGACATTCTGCATTCTTTCAGTGTAAGTTTAAAAGCAAGAGCTCAAATGGAAATAGTACATGTGATATGTCATAGCTGTTGTAATTACATCATGCAGAGAGAACAGCTCTTATAATTCAAGTAATCAAAATTTCAAGTTATAAAAATGTTGCGATTTTCACATTGGAAGCCCTTCTAAGTACCATTTTCAGTGGGGGCAGGGAGAAAGCTTATATTTAAATTTTATATTACCAAACATAAAAGTACAGTGCAGTACTGATGATTTTGTTTAAATTTTTTGAAATGCTTACTAAGTTCTTATAATCATGATTATTTTAGACAAGCTTGAAATTGTAAAACTTATAATTTAAGTTAAATTGGAAATGAATTACTTTCAGAATTTGGTAGGATACAAGATGTGCCCCTTTGTCTAAATAAATGTTGGCTTAATTTGCAGATTAGATAAAGCAATTGATGTTTTTGTGTATTCAAGAATGCATTAAATTCTTTTAATAGTAAAAAGTCAAATTACAACCATAATGAGTATTTTATTAATCTTGTTCTTGTTCAGTATCTTGCATAGATTTTTATTGTAATTGTCCTGAGTTCTACAGTATGTGGACAATATTGTGTGAAGTGTGTTTTTGCATTTGTGCATTTAAATTATTTATGTAACTAGGGCTCTGAGTAACACTTTTTTTTTGTTAAAGAAAAGCTATATTTAAATATTCAAATAATTATATATTTCCATGTAAAACTAATGTGAAGACTAATGTATTTTTTATATTGCAATGTAAAAGCTAAACTTGTTTTTGATGTTATCAAGATAAAATTTATTAAACCTTGAAATTTGTCTCTGTTCCCTTTTCATGTTAGAAACTTTTTTCTGGGAATACTTGAAGAATAAGAGAATAATGGCCTGAGTGATAATAAATGAGAGAATGTAAATGTTGATGTCAGTGAGAAAATAGTTTAACCAAAGATATACAGATTATATTCCATGCAGTAGTTATTTCAAAGGATCAAAATTAAACTATTTATTTTTCTGGTGGAGTGGTGAATTAGCAGCTTTTCACTTTGTGTACCTGTATTGAAAGGGCTCATGGTGGGGCTCAGTGGCTCATGCCTGTAATCCCAGCACTTTGGGAGTCCGAGGTAAGTGGATCACGAGGTCAGGAGATCAAGACCATCCTGGCTAACACGGCGAAACTCCATCTCTACTACAAATACAAAAAATTAGCCTGGTGTGGTGGCACGCGCCTGTAGTCCCACCTACTCTGGAGGCTGAGGCAGGAGAATCACTTGAACCCGGGAGGTGGAAGTTCAGTGAGCTGAGATCACGCCACTGTGTTCCAGCCTGGGAGACAGAGCGAGACTTCATCTCGAAAAAAAAAAAAAAGAAAAAAAAGCCCCATGAACAAGAACAAGATTGAGTTCATGTTTGACACCTACTGGGAAGGTAGAACTTGGGAGCCTCCACTACCACAGCATATGTTATAAGAGACAAGAAAACATGGGAAAGTGCACATGTGTCAGTGAGGTAGGTGCCTTTGGCCCCAGTAGTATTGACTTCCAGAGTTTGTTGGCCTAGATGTTATTGTCAGGATGAACAGCATCCTAATTTTTTTTTTTTTTTCTTGAGAAAGAGTCTCCCTCTGTCATCCAAGCTGGAGTGCAGTGATGCAATCTCAGCTCACTGCAACCTCTGCCTTCTGGATATAAGTGATTCTTCTGCCTCAGCTTCCCGAGTAGCTGGGATTATAGGCATGTGCCACCACACCCAGCTAATTTTTGTATTTTTATTTTTGTATTTTTTTTATTATAGTTTAAGTTCTGGGATACATGTGTTATTTTTTTTTATTATAGTTTAAGTTCCTAGGGTACATGTGTAAAACACACAGGTTTGTTACATAGGTATACATGTGCCATGCTAGTTTGCTGTATCCATCCTCCTGTCATCCACATTAGGTATTTCTCCTAATGCTATCCCTCCCCAATCTGCCCACCCCCTACTATTCCTGCTGTAGCCCTCCACCCCCCTACAGGCCTTGGTGTGTGATGTTGCCCTCCCTGTGTCCATGTGTTCTCATTGTTCAACACTCACATACGAGTGAGAATATGCAGTGTTTGGTTTTCTGTTCTTGTGTCAGTTTGCTGAAATGATGGTTTCCAGCTTCATCCATGTCCCTGCAAAGCACATGAACTCATCCTTTTTTATGGCTGCATAGTATTCCATGGCATGTGTGTGTCACATTTTCTTTATCCAGTCTATCATTGATGGACATTTGGGTTGGTTCCAAGTCTTAGCTATTGTGAACAGTGTTGCAGTAAGCATATGTGTGCATGTGTCTTTATAATAGAACGATTTATAATCCTTTGGGTATATACCCAGTAATGAGATTGCTGGGTCAAATGGTATTTCTATTTCTAGATCCTTGAGGAATTGCCCCACTGTCTTCCACAATGGTTAAACTAATTTACTTTCCCACCAACAGTGTAAAAGCCTTCCTATTGCTCCACATCCTCTTCAGCATCTGCTGTCTCCTGATTTTTTAATGATCACCGTTCTAACTGATATGAGATGGTATCTCAATGTGGTTTGGATTTGCATTTCTCTAATGACCAGTGATGAGGAGCTTCTTTTCATATGTTTGTTGGCTGCATAAATGTAGTATCTGTTCATATCCTTTGCCCACTTTTTTATGGGTTTTTTTTTTTCCTTGTGAATTGGTTAAATTCTTTTTTTTTTATTCTTTTTTTTTTTAATTGCATTTTAGGTTTTGGGGTACATGTGAAAAACATGCAAGGTTGTTGCATAGGTGCATACGTGGCAGTGTGATTTGCTGCCTTCCTCCCCTTCACCTATATCTGGCATTTCTCCCCATGCTGTCCCTCCCCAACTCCCCACTCCCCCCCAACAGACCCCCGTGTATAGTGCTCCCCTCCCTGTGTCCATGTGTTCTCCTTGTTCAACACCCACCTATGAGTGAGAACATGCGGTGCTTGATTTTGTGTTCTTGTGTCAGTTTGCTGAGAATGATGGTTTCCAGGTTCATCCATGTCCCTACAAAGGACACGAACTCCTCGTTTTTAATGGCTGCATAATATTCCATGGTGTATATGTGCCACATTTTTCCTGTCCAGTCTATCATCGATGGGCATTTGGGTTGGTTCCAGGTCTTTGCTATTGTAAACTGTGCTGCAATGAACATTCGTGTGCATGTGTCCTTATAGTAGAATGATTTATAATCCTTTGGATATATGCCCAGTAATGGGATTGCTGGGTCAAATGGAATTTCTATTTCTAGGTCCTTGAGGAATCGCCACACTGTCTTCCACAATGGTTGAACTAATTTACACTCCCACCAACAGTGTAAAAGTGTTCCTATTTCTCCACATCCTCTCCAGCATCTGTTGTCTCCAGATTTTTTAATGATCGCCATTCTAACTGGCGTGAGATGGTATCTCAATGTAGTTTTGATTTGCATTTCTCTAATGACCAGTGATGATGAGCATTTTTTCATATGTTTGTTGGCCTCATGTATGTCTTCTTTTGTAAAGTATCTGTTCATATCCTTTGCCCATTTTTGAATGGGCTTGTTTGTTTTTTTCTTGTAAATCTTTTTTAGTTCATTGTAAATTCTGGATATCAGCCCTTTGTCAGACGGGTAGGCTGCAAAAATTTTTTCCCATTCTGTTGGTTGCCGATTCACTCTATTGACTGTTTCTTTTGCCGTGCAGAAGCTGTTGAGTTTGATCAGGTCCCATTTGTCTATTTTGGCTTTTGTTGCCAATGCTTTTGGTGTTTTGGTCATAAAGTCCTTGCCTATGCCTGTGTCCTGAATGGTTTTGCCTAGGTTTCCTTCTAGTGTTTTTATGGTGTTAGGTCTTATGTTTAAGACTTTAATCCATCTGGAGTCAATTTTAGTGTAAGGTGTCAGGAAGGGGTCGAGTTTCTGCTTTCTGCATATGGCTAACCAGTTTTCCCAACACCACTTATTGAACAGGGAATCCTTTCCCCATTGCTTGTTTTTATCAGGTTTGTCAAAGATCGGGTGGTTGTAGATATGTTGTGTTGCCTCCGACGCCTCTGTTCTGTTCCATTGGTCTATATCTCTGTTTTGGTACCAGTACCATGCTGTTTTGATTACTGTAGCCTTGTAGTAGAGTTTGATGTCCGGTAGTGTAATGCCTCCCGCTTTGTTCTTTTTGCTTAGAATTGACTTGGCTATGCGGGCTCTCTTTTGGTTCCATATGAAGTTTAAGGTGGTTTTTTCCAGTTCTGTGAAGAAGGTCATTGGTAGCTTGATGGGGATAGCGTTGAATCTGTAAATTACTTTGGGCAGTATGGCCATTTTCACGATATTAATTCTTCCTAACCATGAACATGGAATGTTTCTCCATCTGTTTGTGTCCTCTCTTATTTCCTTGAGCAGTGGTTTGTAGTTCTCCTTGAAGAGGTTCTTTACGTTCCTTGTTAGTTGTATTCCTAGGTATTTTATTCTCTTTGTAGCAATTGTGAATGGCAGTTCATTCTTGATTTGGCTCTCTTTAAGTCTGTTATTGGTGTATAGGAATGCTTGTGATTTTTGCACATTGATTTTGTATCCTGAGACTTTGGTGAAGTTGCTTATCAGTTTCAGGAGATTTTGGGCTGAGATGATAGGGTCTTCTAGATATACAATCATGTCATCTGCAAATAGAGACAATTTGACTTCCTCCTTTCCTAATTGAATACCCTTTATTTCTTTTTCTTGCCTGATTGCTCTGGCTAGAACTTCCAGTACTATATTGAATAGGAGTGGTGAGAGAGGGCATCCTTGTCTAGTGCCTGATTTCAAAGGGAATGCTTCCAGCTTTTGCCCATTCAGTATGATATTGGCTGTCAGTTTGTCATAAATAGCTTTTATTATTTTGAGATACATTCCGTTGATACCTAGTTTATTGAGAGTTTTTTAGCATAAAGGGCTGTTGAATTTTGTCGAAGGCCTTCTCTGCATCAATTGAGATAATCATGTGGTTTTTGTCTTTGGTTCTGTTTATGTGGTGAATTACATTTATAGACTTGCGTATATTGAACCAGCCTTGCATCTCTGGGATGAATCCTACTTGATCATGGTGGATAAGCTTTTTGATGTGCTGTTGCAATCGGCTTGCCAGTATTTTATTGAAGATTTTTGCATCTATGTTCATCATGGATATTGGCCTGTAGTTTTCTTTTCTTGTTGAGTCTCTGCCGGGTTTTGGTATTAGGATGATGTGGGTCTCATAAAATGATTTGGGAAGGATTCCCTCTTTTTGGATTATTTGGAATAGTTTCAGTAGGAATGGTACCAGTTCCTCTTTGTATGTCTGGTAGAATTCGGCTGTGAACCCATCTGGACCTGGGCTTTTTTTGGGTGGTAGGCTCTTAATTGCTGCCTCGACTTCAGACCCTATTCAGGGTTTCAACTTTTTCCTGGTTTAGGCTTGGGAGGAGGCTACTGTCCAGGAATTTATCCATTTCTTCCAGGTTTTCTAGTTTATGTGCATAGAGTTGTTTGTAATAATCTCTGATGATGGTTTGAATTTCTGTGTAATCTGTGGTGATATCCTGTTTATCATTTTTTATTGCATCTATTTGGTTATTCTCTCTTTTCTTTTTTATTAGTCTGGCTAGTGGTCTGTCTATTTTGTTGAGCTTTTCAAAAAACCAGCTCCTGGATTTATTGATTTTTTGTAGGGTTTTTCGTGTCTCTGTCTCCTTCAATTCTGCTTTGATCTTAGTTATTTCTTGTCTTCTGCTAGGTTTTGAGTTTTTTTGATCTTGCTCCTCTAGCTCTTTCAATTTTGATGATAGGGTGTCAACTTTAGATCTCTCCTTTCTTCTCATGTGGGCACTTATTGCTATATATTTTCCTCTAGAGACTGCTTTAAATGTGTCCCAGAGATTCTGGTATGTGGTGTCTTTGTTCTCATTGGTTTTGAAGAACTTCTTTATTTCTGCCTTCATTTCAGTGTTTATCCAGTCAACATTCAGGAGAAAGTTGTTCATTTTCTATGAGGCTGTGCGGTTCTGGGTTGGCTTCTGAATTCTGAGTTCTAACTTGATTGCACTGTGGTCTGAGAGACTGTTTGTTATGGTTTCCGTTCTTTTGCATTTGCTGAGGAGTGATTTACTTCCAATTATGTGGTCAATTTTAGAGTAGGTGTGATGTGGTGCTGAGAAGAATGTATATTCTGTGGATTTGGGGTGGAGAGTTATGTAAATGTCTATTAGGTTTGCTTGTTCCAGGTCTGAGTTCAAGTCCTGGATATCCTTGTTAATTTTCTGTCTCGTTGATCTGTCTAATATTGAAAATGGGGTGTTGAAGTCTCCCACTATTATTGTGTGGGAGTCTAGGTCTCTTTGTACGTCTTTAAGAACTTGCCTTATGTATCTGGGTGCTCCTGTATTAGGTGCATATATATTTAGGAACGTTAGCTCTTCTTGTTGCATTGATCTTTTTACCATTATGTAATGTCCTTCTTTGTCTCTTTTGATCTTTGTTGCTTTAAAGTCTATTTTATCGGAGATGAGAATTGCAACTCCTGCTTTTTTTTGCTCTCCATTTGCTTGATAAATCTTCCTCCATCCCTTTATTTTGAGCCTTTGTGTATCCTTGCATGTGAGGTGGGTTTCCTGGATACAGCACACTGATGGGTTTTGGCTTTTTATCCAATTTGCCAGTCTGTATCTTTTGATTGGGGCATTTAGTCCGTTTACATTTAGGGTTAATTTTTTTTTTTTAAATTTATTTATTTAGAGAGAGAGAATAGGAAGGAGGAAAAAGGAAGAGAAAGAGAGAGAGAGAATGGGGAGGAGGGAGAAGGAAAAGAGGGAGAGAGAATGGGAGTATTGCTTTCTTGCCCAGGCTAGAATGCAATTTAGTAATGGGTATTGAAAACCTCTTTTATACTGATAATTATACTTAATGATGTAGTCAGGAAGGAATAAGGAAGAAGATAACAAACAAACAGCCAACCAATATTTAATTTAAACCTATGAAATGCTATGCGATTACTGAGGAGTGATTTACTTCCAATTATATAGTCACCTTTGGAATAGGTGTGAGGTGGTAATGTATGTTTTGTGTATTTGAAGTGGAGAGTTCTATAAATGTTTGTTAAGTTTACTTGTTCCGGGTCTGAGTTCAAGTTCTGAATATCCTTGTTAATTTTCTATCTCATTGATCTATAGAATCGTTAGCTCTTCTTGTTGCATTGATCCTTTTGCCATTATGTAATGTCATTCCTTGCCTCTTTTGATCTTTGTTGCTTTAAAGTCTACTTTATCAGAGGCGAGAATTGCATCTCCTGCTTTTTGTTTATTAGTTTATTTTTACTCTCTGTTTGATTGGTAAATCTTCCTCCTTCTCTCTGAGTCTTTGTGTATTGTTGCATGTAAGATGGGCCCGGATGCAGCATACCGATGGGTTTTGGCTTTTTATCCAATTAAAATATATATAAGTTTAATACTGGTGTTTGATGCTAGCTGGCTGTTTTGCCCATTAGTTGATGTAAATTTTTTATTGTGTTAAAGTTCTTTGCTTTTTGATATATTTTTGGAAAGGCTGATATTGGTTGTTCCTTTATATGTATAGTGCTTCTTTCAGAAGCTCTTGTAAAGCAGGCCTGGTGGTGGTGAACTCTCTAAGTACTTGTTTGTTCGCAAAAGATTTAATTTTTCCTTCGCTCATAAAGCTTAGTTTGGCTGGATAGGAAATTCTGGGTTGAAAGTTCTTTTCTTTAAGGATGTTAAATATTGGTCCCCACTCTTTTCTGGCTTGTAGGGTTTCTGCTGAGAGATCTGCTGTAAGTCTGATAGGTTTCCCTTTATGGGTAACCTGACCTTTCTCTCTGGCTGCCCTTAGTATTTTCTCCTTCATTTCAACCCTAATAAATCTGGCGATTATGTGCCTTGGGGTTGGTCTTCTTGAAGAATATCTTTGTGGTGTTCTCTGTATTACCTGGAGTTGAATATTACCCTGCCTTGCCAGGTTGGGAAATTTTTCCTGAATGATATCCTGAAGAGTATTTTCCAACTTGGATTCATTCTCTTCATCACATTCAGGTACACCTATCAAACGTAAATTAGGTCTTTTCACATAGTCCCATATTTCCTGGAGACTTTGCTCATTCCTTTTCATCCTTTTTTCTGCATTCTTGTCTTCTTGTTTCATTTCACTGAGCTGGTCCTCGACTTCTGATATCCTTCCTTCTGCTTGATCAATTCGACTGTTTAAACTTGTTCATGCTTCGCGAAGTTCTCGTGTTGTGTTTTTCAGCTCCATCAATTCACTTATATTCTTCTCTAAATTGTCCATTCTCGTTAACAGTTCGTCAAACCTTTTTTCAAGGTTCTTAGTTTCTTTGCATTGGGTTAGAACAAGTTCTTTTAATTCACAGAAGTTTCTTATCACCCACGTTTTGAAACCTGCTTCTGTTATTGGAACACACGTGTAATCTATTAAGCCTTGTTCCGTTACTGATGAGGAATTGCAAGCCCCTGTAGAGGGAGAGGCATTCTGATTTTGAGTATTCTGTACCTTTTTACGCTGGTTTCTTCCCTTCATTATATATTTGTCCGTCTGTCGTCTTTATAATTACCGACTTTCTAACTGGGTCTCTGACGTCCAACTTGTTGATTCCCTGCGCCGAAATCTGAGCAATCCACTGAGCCGGCCAAAACAGCGGTGTTAAGATTGATGGTGCTTTTCTGCCCAGGAATCTCCGGACTCTGCACCAAGAACTGGCGTGCTAAGGCACCAGCAAAACCGCCACGCCGGCCACAAGAGTCTCCCTGGCGACCCGTGGAGCTCCTCCACTGGGAATCTCCTGGTCCGTGAGCAACTAATATTCGTCTGAAAGTGTGGTGTCCTCTTGTTCTTTGCGCTTTCACTGGGAGGTACGTGCCTGAGCTGCTAATCATCAGCCATCTTGGATCTCTCTCAACATTGTTATGTGTGAATTTGATCCTGTCATTTTGATGCTAGCTGGCTGTTTTTCCCATTGGTTGATGCAGATTCTTCATTGTGTTGATGCTCTTTACCATGTCGTGTGTTTTTGGAGTGGCTGGTACTGGTTGTTCTTTTCTATGTGTAGTGCCTCCTTCAGGAGTTCTTGTAAAGCTGGTCTGGTGGTGATGAAATCTCTGAGTACTTGCTTGTTCACAAAGGATTTTATTTTTCCTTCACTTATGAAGCTTAGTTTGGCTGGATATGAAATTCTGGGTTGAAAGTTCTTTTCTTTAAGGATGTTGAATATTGGCCCCCACTCTCTTCTGGCCTGTAGGGTTTCTGCTGACAGATCTGCTGTGAGTCTGATGGGCTTCCCTTTGTGGGTAACCCGACCTTTCTCTCTGGCTGCCCTTAGTATTTTCTCCTTCATTTCAACTCTGGTGAATCTGATGATTATGTGCCTTGGGGTTGCTCTTCTAGACGAATATCTTAATAGTGTTCTCTGTATTTCCTGGACTTGAATATTGGCCTGCCTTGCTATGTTGGGGAAGTTTTCCTGGATAATATCCTGAAGAGTATTTTCCAGCTTGGATGCATTCTCTTCGTCACATTCAGGTACACCTATCAAATGTAGATTAGGTCTTTTCACATAGTCCCATATTTCTTGTTGACTCTGTTCATTCCTTTTTACCCTGTTTTCTCTAATCTTGCCTTCTCGTTTTATTTCATTGAGCTGATCTTCGACCTCTGATATCCTTTCTTCTGCTTGGTCAATTCTGCTGTTGAAGCTTGTGCATGCTTCACGAAGTTCTCATGTTGTGTTTTTCAGCTCCATCAATTCACTCATATTCCTCTCTAAGTTGTCCATTCTCGTTAACATTTCGTCAAGTCTTTTTTCAAGGTTCTTAGTTTCTTTGCATTGGGTTAGGACATGTTCTTTTAGCTCACGGAAGTTTCTTATTATCCACTTTCTGAAAGCTGATTCTGTCATTTCATCACACTCATTCTCCATCCAGTCTTGTTCCTTTGCTGGTGAGGTGTGCTCCCTTGCAGGAGGAGAGGTGTTCTGGTTTTGGGTGTTTTCATCCTTTTTGCGCTGGTTTCTTCCCATCTTTGTGGATTTATCCACCTATCGACTTTGTAGTTGCTGTCTTTCTGATTTTGGTAATTTTAAGTCTGCAGTAGCTGAACTCATAAACTCCCTTTTCTTCCCGCCAGGTGTTCTGTCCCAGGGAGTTAGGGCTTTATGATTTTCTGCTGTCTTGCTGTTGTTTTCCCTGCCCATAAGGTGGCAGCCTAGTCACACTCAGCCTGCAGAGGCTTCGCTGAGCTGCTGTGGGCTCCGCCCAGCTTCCATGTGAACTTCCCTGCAGTCCTGTTTATATGTGTATAGTTAGAACTGCTTCCGCTATGCTGGCCCGCCCCTGTAGTGATGTAATATCTGTAGTGGCGGGTTGTCTTGGTTATGGCAAATTGCCCTGGGAACTGCAGGGTGTTTCCCGGTGGGGGACACCCCTCCTCCACAGAGCTGGACCGTCCCGGGTTCAGCCGTGTTTCCAGTGGTGCCCTCTTTGCCAAGGGAATCTCCTGGCTTGACTCCCTGCCTCAGCTCCCCTTGCTGGCTCAGAGGGGACTCAGACTCTCTCGCTCTGCATAAGGAGCCGCTGCTCCCCGCCCCAGGGCGTAGGCCAAGCGGCTGCACCGCTCAAACCAGCAGCGCTGGCGACCCATGGGGCTCCTCCTCCTGTGAATCTCCTGATCTGTGGGCAGTAAAAATCCACTGCCCTGTGTGCCGCTGCGTCAGCTGAAGCAGCGGCTCTGAGATTCGTGGCGCGGCCTTGGCTGGGAGTCTCCTGGCTTGACTCCCTGCTTCAGCTCCCCTTGCTGGCTCAGAGGGGACTCAGACTCTCTCGCTCTGCATAAGGAGCCGCTGCTCCCCGCCCCAGGGCGTAGGCTGAGCGGCCGCGCCGCTCATACCAGCGGCGCTGGCAACCCGTGGGGCTCCTCCTCCTGTGAATCTCCTGGTCTGTGGGCAGTAAAAATCCGTCTGGAAATGCAGCATCCACTCACCCTCTGCGCCTTCTCTTGGAGCTGCGTTCCCAAGTTCCTCCTACGTGGCCATCTTGGATCAATCCTCGAATTGGTTAAATTCTATGTAGATTTTGGATATTAGCCCTTAGTCAGATGGGTAGATTGCAAAAAATTTTTCCCATTCTATTGGTTGCCAATTCACTCTAATGATTGTTTCTTTTGCTGTGCAGAAGCTCTTTAGTTTAATTAGATTCCATTTGTCTATTGTGGCTTTGTTGCCATTGCTTTTGGTGTTTTAGTCATGAAGTCCTTGCCTATGCCTATGTCCTCAATGATATGGCCTAGGCTTCCTCCTAGGGTTTTTGAGGTGTTTGTCTTATGTGTAAATCTTTAAACCATCTGGAGTTAATTTTTGTATAAGGTGTAAAGAGGGGATCCAGTTTCAGCTTTCTGCATATGGCTAGCCAATTTTGCCAACACCATTTATTAAATAGGGAATCCTTTCCCCATTGCTTGTTTTTGTCAGGTTTGTCAAAGATCAGATGGTTGTAGATGTGTGGTGTTATTTCTGAGGTCTCTGTTCTGTTCCATTGGTCTATATCTCTGTTTTGATACCAGTAACATGCTGTTTTGATTATTGTAGCCACGAAAATCCTCGATAAAATACTGGCAAGCCAAATCCAACAACACATCGAAAAGCTCATCCATCACGATCAAGTCAGCTTCATCCCTGGAATGCAAGGCTGGTTCAACATACACAAATCTATAAACGTAATCCATCACGTAAACAGAACCAAAGACAACAACCACATGATTGTCTCAATAGAGGCAGAGAAGGCCTTCAACAAAATTCAACAGTCCTTTATGCTAAAAACTCTCAATAAACTAGGTATCAATGGAACATATCTTAAAATAATAAGAGCTATTTATGTCAAACCCACAGCCAATATACTGAATGGGCAAAAACTGGAAGCATTCCCTTTGAAAACTAGCACAAGACAAGGATGCCCTATCTCACCACTCCTATTCAACATAGTATTGGAATTTCTGGCCAGGGCAGTCAGGCAAGAAAAAGAAATAAAGGATATTCAATTAGGAAAAGAGGAAGTCAAACTGTCTCTATTTGCAGATGACATAAATGAAAATGTATATTTAGAAGACCCCATCATCTCAGCCCAAAATCTCCTTAAGCTGATAAGCAACTTCAGCAAAGCTTCAGGATACAAAATCAGTGTGCACAAATCACAGGCATTCCTATACACCAATAAGAGCCAAATCATGAGTGAACTCCCATTCACAATTGCTACAAAGAGAATAAAATACATAGGAATACAATTGACAAGGGATGTGAAGGACCTCTTCAAGGAGAACTACAAACCATGGCTCAAGGAAATAAGAGAGGACACAAACAGATGAAAAAACATTCCATGCTCATGCTTAGGAAGAAGCAATGTTGTGAAAATGGCCATACTGCCCAAAGTAATGTATAGATTCAATGCTATCCTCATCATGCTACCATTGACTTTCTTCACAGAAGTGGAAAAAACCACCTGAAACTTAATATGGAACCAAAAAAGAGCCTGCATAGCCAAGACAATCCTAAACAAAACAGAGCAAAACAAAACAAAACAAAAAAACAAAGCTGGAGGCATCATACCTGACTTCAAATTTTTGTGTTTTCAGTAGAGTCAGGGTTTCACCATGTTGGCCAGGCTGGTCTCGAACTCCTGACCTCAGGTAATCCACCTGCCTTGGCCTCCCAAAGTACTTGGATTACAAGCATGAGCCACCACGCCCGGCCCCTAATCTTTATAATAAAAAAATCACTAGAGTGAAAATGTAAAATGGAAGTCCATTTTCAGCATACGGCTTTTATGTAAAAAAAAATAATTGTTTTTCAATCTTTAACTAGAAATGTACACTTTTTTCTGTGTTTATAATTTATTACACGAATGTTGTAATAAATTTATTTCCATGTTTACTTATTTTAAGGTTAACATCTATGTATGTGTGAACATCTTGAGCTCTTTCTGAGTGCCAGAGATTGTTCTAAGCTTTAAACTGTTATCTCATTTGATCCTCAAAGGACCTTTATGAGTTACTGTAATTTTCACGATATATTAGGTGAGAAAATTGTGGCATATTGCAGTTTATAGTTAATCATCATTCCCACCCCCAGTTCCAAGCCACTACTTACCTACTTTCTGTCTTCACAGTATATCCTTTTCAGGACAGTTTATATGAATGGAGTAGTAAAATACGTGTCCTTTTGTGCTGGCTTCTTTCATTTACCGTGATGTTTTGTCTTTGTTGTAGCATGGGTCAGTATTTTGTTCCTTTTTATTGCTGAATAATACTAACACTTTATAATGAAAATAACAACACAGCCCTGGTCTCTTGGTAGCAAATAAGAGAAAACCAGTAGGTTTGAGCCTAGCTGTTCCCTTTATGCCTCTTCTATGTGTTATCCTTGGTGACTCCCCAGACCCAAAGCCAGACAGAACCATTCCCTTCTAGAGTTCTCTTATTCCATGCCTGGATGCTTGTGCGTCCTCCCTTGGACTTTTTGTCCCTTTACTGCCCTTCCTGGCATTCTTTTCACTGTGCTCTGTGAATTCTCATTTTCAGTGTCAACACATTACCCTGTGTTGTCAGTGCTTTCACAGTGGACTGCTGGCAGGTGATTGAAATCTCAGATTTTTATTCAAGTTGCCCATTATTCTAATCTCCATGAGCCACAGAGCCAGGAACTGTTGATGGTGTACTGGTTGTGGCGAACACTCTTTTTTGAGAATTACCCTCTTACATAACCACAACACATACCATCAAAATCAGGAAATCAGCATTGATCTGATACAACCGTCTACTCCACAGACCTTGTTTAGATTTGGGGGATTATCCCAGAATGTTCTCTCCAGGTACAGGATTTGATCCAGGATCATCTACTAGCATGACTCTAATTTTCTTCAGTATGGAGCAGTTCCTCAGCCTTTCTTTGTATTTTGTAGTATGACTTATTGAAGATAATCAGTTTTTTTGGTGGAAGCCAGTTTATCTGATGTTTCTTTATAATCTGCTTTTGTAGGGGAGGAGCAGAAATTCTGTATTCTTAGTTTTATAAACTGGAGCCATGTTGAGAAATGCTAAGTGTATAATTGCTGAGAAATGCTGAGTGTATGATAGAATATATTGTTTTCTAAGAAGAATGATGGCAAGGAAAACCTAGCCATCCCCCCGCTCCACAGTGGGAAACTTTGGGGCATTCTAAAGTGGCAAGACAGTATATAAATATCATACACCAGCTAAAACAATTCTTTAAGTGTGGGATATGTGACCCTGCCCCCGTGGCTTCCTTGTGGAGAACACTCTTTAGTTTGTCTGTGATCAGTGGTGAGCAGGCACAAGCTGCCTACCTAGTTATTTTTGTTCTATGAGAAAATACTGAACACCTGTTTGTTAATCACCTGTTCAGAGAGAATATATACATTGGTCAGAGTCTGCCCAAGGCTCTTCAGCCCAGAATGCTGTCAGCTCCCTGAGGCTCTCATCTCGGAAGACTGTTGCCCCCACCCCGACCCCGGATAGTCCCATTTTGCTGTTCTATCTGGGTGTCTGTTTCCCAATTCCTTCAGTGCCACCTGGGTGGGGGTCTCTGCGGCTGAACTGATCTCGGTAAGTGGCACCCAGACGTGAGACTCAAACCCGGACGAAGGGTCGCCTGAGCAACGGAGAAAGGAGAAACTGAGCTGAAGGTATCCCGAGTACTCTTGAGAAAAAATCCCCCGGGTAAGTTGGGGGAGCTCAGAAGGAGCCCGGGAACTTTTGAAAGAATCTCCCAGGTGAGTTAGTGGGAACCTGGAAGTAGTCCGAGAACTCTTGAAAAAATCTCCCAGGGTGAGCTGGGGGAGCTCAGTAGGTAATATTAGGGTAACACGCGACAAGGATCAAACAAACACAAGGCTTGTTTTGGCTTACTTTGTCAGTTGCTTAGAAGAGGGGGAATTAAAGTTAGTACTGACAGCTTAACATAGTTTTTTGATGTGGTTGAAAAATATTGCCCCTGGTTTCCTGAGCAGGGAGTGATGAGCATAGAAGAATGAGAAAAAGTGGGTACTGCTTTAAGGAAGGTACATGGAGAAGGAGCAAAGGACATTCCTATTCCGGTGTAGTCTGTTTGGGCTTTAATGCGTTCTGCCTTGGAGCTGTTTCAGACAACAGGAAGAAGATTCAAGAGAGGAAGGGGAGTATGATGAAATATGCAGAGAAATTGTAGCGCAAAAGGATGAAAAGTCAAATGAGGAAAAGTTGTGCCCATCAGCACTCCCCCGCCACCACCCCAGTATCTTGCTGAGGGATGGCCAGATCCTCTTGATATTTCTCCATTAAAGAAATTGGAAGCTACCTCGAAAGTGAAATTAGCTGTTTCTGTTACCGTAGGTACTCCTAGAACTACGGTAAATGGTTCCAGTCAGGCAGAAATTCACCAAGCAAGAAAAAGATTTAGAAGCGTGGCAAGTTTGGTTGATTCCAATAGACTGGGATATTTTAACCCAAACTTGTTTATCTCCCTCTCAATTTTTACAGTTTAAGACCTGGTGGACTGATGAGGCTAATATTCAAGCTAATATAAATGTTAATGTTCAACCTCCGATTAGTATTGCCACAGAACAGCTTACAGGAACTGGTGCATGGGCTCCTCTACAGGCACAGGCTACTATGGTTGATTTAGTCACAGAGCAGATTAGGAAAGTGTGTTTAAGAGCTTGGGAGAAAATTACATGAGCAAGCAAGCAAAAAAAAAAAATCCTCCTTTCGGAGCTGTTCAGCAGGGGCCGAAAAAGCCATATACCGACTTCGTAGCTCGATTGCAGGAAGCCATAAGAAAGACCATACTATTGCTGTCAAAATATGCTCCCTGAATTGTAATTCAATACAGTAAAACATCTGATTCCTTATGCTCCCTAAATTGTAATTCAATACAATAAAACATATGATTCAAAAAGGAAAAAAAAAAAAAAAAAAAAAAAAAGAAAGACCGTATCAGACACAGAGGCTCAGGATATTGTATGACACTTACTAGTGTTCAACAATGCTAATTCTGAATGCCAGGCTGTTTTACGACCACTTAAAGGGAAAGCTCACTTGGTGGTTTACATTAAGGCGTGTGATGGAATAGGAGGAAATTTATACAAAGCTACCTCACTGGCACAAGCAATGGCAGGTTTAAAAATAAACAAAGGAGATCCTGGAGCTTGTTTTAATTGTGGAAGGAAATGGTGAATATAGAACTCCACAAATGCAACTAAATTTAGCATGGTTAACTTTAAATTTTTTGAGTTTGCCAAGAGGAAAATTAGTAGCAGCTGAACAACACCTGAATAAATCCAAGGAAGAAACTATAAGGCAATTCATCTGGTGGCGAGATCCACTCACAAAGAATTGGGAAAAAGGTAATGTAATAATATGAGGTAGAGTATTTGCTTGTGTTTCTCCAGGTTCAAATCAGCAACCGGTGTGGGTACCATCCAGACCTTTAAAGCTTTCACAGATGGCTGAGGAAAACCTGAAGAAAGCAGGACAGCCTGTTATGAGTAACTTGATAGCCATGATGGCAGTTATCACCAATACAGTGAGTATTCCTGGAGGTGGGGTAGAAGTAAAAGGAAATTTCACATATTGGGCATATATTCCTTTCCCTCCTTTATGACATTTGATCTCTGGCTTTAGTATTCTTTATAATAATTTAGGAAATAAAATAATGTTTCAGCTATCAAGAACTTAATGCAGATAAAATAAAGAATGGTCCCCTAAGTGGATATTTAGCATTGATTGTACAGGTCAGTCCTCTTGTAGTGACACGGAACTCAGATGGCAGATAAAAAAACTGTAACTATTCAGAATCTATACTTATTGAAACTAACAACCCTGTTGTCTAGAGAAATGTTAGTAGGACTATGACCAAAAATGGTATGGCTGATGATAAGAACTGAATAAAAAGAACTTTGGAAAATACCTATGGCCCTAAAACCAATGAAAGTCTGGGAAGGAAAATAGAGTATCAGGCCCTAATTCTTATTCATTGGAGTTTATAAGGAATAAAAGCTCTTTAGATTCAGAGCTATGTTAAACCCCCTATATCTTTTGGTGGTGGGAGAGTTACAGATTGACTTTATTAACTCTAAAAGTGTAATGAGACTGAATGTAATTAGGAAAGAATAAAGCATCACCTAGAAGGTCATGTCGGAAACCTATCACTGGATATGAGAAAATTAAAAGAACAAGTTTTTCAGGCTTCTGAAGCACATCTAACTTTGATTTTAGAATCCAAGGTGCTTGAGGGAGCTGCTGATGGATTGGCCGCCCTAAATCCAGTGACTTGGGTGAAAACACTTGGAGGATCTATGATTGCTGTTGTGATTATGTTATTGATTTGTTTTGTTTCTGTTTGTGTAGTCTGCAGGTGCAGATCACGAATTCTTCGAGAAGTAGCTCACCAAGATAAAGCTGTGCTTGCTTACCTAGCTTTGTCAAAACAAGAAACGGGAAAATGTTGAGAAATGCCAAGTGTATAATTGCTGAGAAATGCTGAGTGTATGACAGAATATATTGTTTGCTAGGAAGAACAATGGCAAGGAAAACCTAGTTACCAACCCTCCTTCCCCCGCACCGCCTCACAGTGGAAAACTGTTTGGGGCATTCTAAAGTGGCAAGGCAGTATGTAAATATCATACACTGGTTAAAACAATTCTTTAAGTGTGGGATATGTGACTCTGCCCCCATGGCTCCCTTGTGGTGAATACTTTTTAGTTTTGTATGTGATCAGTGGTAAGCAGGTACCAGCTGCCTACCTAGTTTATTTTTGTTCTATGAGAAAATACCAAACACCTATTAGTAATAATCACTTGTTCAGAGAGAAGAAATACATGGGTCACAGTCTGCTTGAGGCCTTCAATCTGGAATTCTATCAGACCGCTGAGGCTCTCAGCTCAGAAGGCTGTTGCCCCCCCAGATAGTCCGACTTTGCTGTTCTGTCTGGGTGTCTGCTTCTCAGTTTCTTCAGCGCCACCTGTATGGGGTTCTCTATGACCAAGCTGGTCTTAGTAGAGCCATGTGATGTCAATTTGCGTAAATGTGATAGAAGATACCCAGTGTTCATGCTTAGGGAAAAAGGTTTTCATAATCATATAGAAGTGGAGCTCTCACTGAGGTTGAGTTATCAACAAATAGTTATACTTTGTGGCATTTCTCATTTAACTCATAGATAAGACAATCATTTATTCATACATTTAACAAATACTACTTCTACCCTGTTATGTGCTTTCCCCTGTGTGGGTGCCAAGGATCCAAGCAGCAACCGAACAGGCCTCTGGTTGCCCACCGTCATGCACTGATATGTGTGAGGGGGAATTTCAGTAGTGGTAAGTCAGTGGGCTTGCAACATAATTCTTGTGCTTTCAAAAGATCATTCATAGACTCATAGCTAACACAGGATACTGCTCTTTGGGGTTGATAAGTTTCTCCCCTTTCTGCCCTGAGATTCATTGCAAACTATTTCTGATCATTGTCTGGAAAGATTGTTTTCCTGAGTTTGTGTATTTTGAAAAGGCTCTCTGTGTTGGTTTGGCGCACTGGGATAGTGTTCCGTAGACTTATTTGTCATAGCATAAAAACGACATCCTGAGGACAAGTTGGTATAGTCATCAGATGTTAAGTTTTTGAGTTGAGATTTTGTCAGCTTTTTTGACCTGGAAAAATAGAAGGTTTATTATTTCTTTGAGAGTTATCACTGGTTATAGATAATTAAATAAGTAAATGGCATTTATCCATTGAGCTAGACCTATTTTACTAGCTGATTGACTACCTGAAAATCTGAGATCAAATGTGGTTATTTCACTGTGTCAAATGGTAGCCTAGTAACTGATTATTACTGCTGTTTTACACAGTCGCCTTCTTTTGTCTAGGATGTATTTAGGTGAATGAGTGAGGTAGCTTTGATGCCTTTATAGAACCAGATAAACAGCTTGGCCCTAATAACTAACAGTTTTCAGGTTTTCATACTGTGCTTACTAAACACATCTGTAACTTAGCAGAGCTACAAAATTCCTCTTTTTTTGTTCCTACAGAGAAAAGATCTCAAGTCTAACTTAGAATGTAGTATGACAATATGTGACAGTCTTTTGAGGAACAAATCGCAGTAACCCCAAATTGCCCAGGGTAATCAATGGCAACTGCCAGATTGCATTTGGATCCAGGACATTTCTTTGGCTATGCTGGCTGGTCAGGTAAGATCTGACAGAACATGAGGATGGTTCTGAGTGGCTGGATAAAAGCAAAATGAAAACATATGGGTTCCTGTTGAGCTGAAGAAGCTGATGAGAACTATTCTGAAGAAAAATGGCCACTACATTTTAAGTGCTAATTCAAGAAGGACTGGCTGCTTCTTAGATTGTTGAATATACTGAGTCTAAATCATGTATTTAAGTTATGTAAATTTAAACTCTAGAGTATGTTTTTTTTAATATCATATCCGTCATAAAACAGCTGTTTTAACTTGCCATAGGTGAAACTATGGGCAAACATTTCTTTTATGTGCAGGTGTGTTGTAGCAACCGATCTTATTAACAGTGTAAGTGCTTAAGGAATTTTTAGCACAGATTTTAGGAGTTAAAATTATACTATGGAATGGTCATGAAGCCTGATTTCCTTCCTCAGCCCCACTGTCCAGTAGAAAAATGATTCTGATTTAGTCTTCGATATGTGATTTATCTTCTTCTTGGACATACAGAAGGGTTTGCCTTATGTAGTATTTAGGGCTTAACATCTTGTGCCAAGTAATTTTGTTTTTCTTCTGGATCACAGTAAAATTGTGTGGAAATCAATTCAAGAAAAATTTGCTTGATGCTAGTGCATGATGACAGGTGGAGGCATTGGTAGTTCATCCTGAATAAAGGAAGAGAGCCTGTTCCTTAAGCAGAGTCCATTCTGTCAGTGAATTACCCCCACTTCCAAATGAACATAATGCAGTTGGGTCAGGGAGAATAACATAGTAGGCTCAGCATCATTTCTGTCTCCTCACTTTTCTTGACACTATATCCTAACACAAAGTTTTATTGAATATTTACCTAAAATTTCTCCCACATTGGTTAGTTTCAGTCCTGTGGTTTGAGACTGTGATAGCAGATGGGACAAACAAGAGCCTGGCCATAACTTGAAAAAAAAATCTGGAGAACAAGCTGTCCACAGGGTCTTTGAAAAGCTCTAATATATTCCTGGGGATCTAAAAGTTTGGATAAATGTACAAGCTTGGGAAAGACCTGAGAGGGCCCTAGTCTCTCACCTCTGGCTCACTGGAGTTTCTGTGCAAGTAGGAGGTAAAGGCTAAGACAGAGTTCTAGCTGCCTGACTGTTGAGGGCCTGTCTTAACACACATACATACATGTGGAGTGTCTTAGCAAAGAATGGAATATTTATTGGTTCACGGAATTTAAGGAAATCTCTGTCAAATCATTAGCTGACCACTAAGCTAATTGAGCCGAAACTTTAGTGGCTCTACAGTACAGGGAATAAAGACTATCAAATTAGTCCCAGAAGGTCACTATGCTAACAGATATCAGCTGCAAAAACAACAAAACAGCAATAACAACAAACCCTAAGGGTGGGGAAAATCTGATTTCCAGAGTTTTTACATTTTATTATCTAAAATACCTAGCTTTCAATTAAAAATTTTGAAATATGCAAAGAAATAGGAAAGTATGACCTATGCACAGGAAAATAATTGTGAATAGAAACTATCCCTGAGGGGTCTAATTGTTGGACTTACAAAGACTTTAAACCAGCTATTAAATATATTTATCATTTATAGGATAAATATAAAAATTAATATAGACCAGGTACAGTGGCTCATGCCTGTAATCCCAGCACTTTGGGAGGCTGTGGTGGGCAGATTGCTTTGAGCCTAGGAGTTTAAGACCAGCCTGGGCAACATAGCAAAACCCCATCAGGCATGCCTGTGATCCTAGCTACTCCGGTGGCTGAGGTAGGAGGATTGTTTGAGCCCAGGAAGTTGAGGCTGCAGTGAGCTGTGATTGCACCACCACACTCCAACCTGGGCAACAGACTGAGACCCTTTCTCAAAATATAAATATTAATATATACATTAAAGTCTAAAGAAAACCATGTCTAAAGAATTAAAATATAAGAACAATTTGGCTTAACCAAATAATATCAAAGAAAAACTGGAAAAATGAACTAAATTATAAAGTTGAAAAACTTTTAAAATATATTTCTTGATAAAAATGTGTACCCCTTGTCCTCTTCACTGGTTATATAGACTCCTTAAAGGTGTTAATAGTTATTGTGTACATTACATTTTTGTGTCTGTCAATATGCCTAGTATAATAAATGGTTTTCCTTTTTTCCACCTAACATGTGTGCCTATATATTTATTGTGTGCCTGTCTTCCCTACTAGCATAAAGACTTTATGAGAACAGGGCCTTGTTTACTCACCAATATCTATCCAGCATGTATTAGTCCGTTTTCATACTGCTATAAAGACACACTTGAGACTGAGTTGTTTATAAGGAAAAGCTATTTAATTGACTCACAGTTCTTCATGGCTGGGGAGGCCCCAGGAAACTTATAATCATGGTGGAAGGGGAAGCAGGCATGTCTTATGTGGTAGCAGGTGAGAGAGGGCATGGAAGAGCAGGGAAAACAGCCTTATAAAAGCATCAGATCTCATGAGAACTCACGAGAACTCACTATCGCGAGAACAGCATGGGGAAACCACCACCCATGGTCCAGCCATCTCCCTCCCTTGATGCGTGGGAATTACAATTGAAGATGAGATTTGGGTGGGGACACAGAGCCAAATCATACCAGTGTGATTCACTCTCTGGCTGATGGTAAGTTTTGGAAACATATATGTGGAATTAAATTACAAACAAATTATTGAATGAAAGAAACTGTCATTTGATGAGCATCTGCTACATCTGAGGCACTATGCTAGATTTACATATATTATCTAAATTAGTCTTCACAATCACTCTAGCATGTTACAGACATGCATTGTTTATGGGGATACATTTTGAGAAATGTTAGGCGATGTTGTCACTGACCATCATTGAACATCATAGATTGTACTTACACAAACCTAGATGATGTAGCCTACTACACACCTAGGTTATATGGTGTAGCCTGTTGATCCTAGACTACAAATCTGTACAACACATTACTGAGTACTGCAGGTAATCATAGCACAATAGTATTTGTATCTAAACAGAAGTAGTACAATAAAAATATGGTATAAAATGTCAAAAATAGTACACTTGTATAGGGCACTTACCACAAATGGAACTTGCAGTATTAGAAGTTGCTCTGAGTGAGTGATGAGTGAATGTGAAGGCCTACGACATTACTGTACACTACTGTAGACTTTATAAACACTACACTTAGCTTCACTAAGTTTATGAAAAAAAGTATTTTTCTTCAATAGTAACCTCAACTTACTGTAACTTTTCTAAGCTTTTAAATTTGTTAATCTTCTTTATAACACTTATTAAACACACTTTGTACAGCTGTACAAAAATATTTTTTATATCCATACTCTATAAGCTTTTTTCTATTTACTTTTTTTTGAAGTTTTAAACTTTTTTGATAAAAACTAAGATACACACACATTAGCCTGGGCCTACACGGAGTCAGGATCATCAATATCACTGTCTGCCTCTTCCACATCTTGTCCCACTGGAAGGTCTTCAGCGGCAGTAACAGACAGGGAGCTGTCATCGCCTGTGATAACAATGCCTTCTTCTCAACACTTTCTAAAGAACCTGCCTGAGGCTGTTTCACAGTAAACCTTTTAACAAATAAATAAAAGGAGCCAGCGTGGTGGCTCAAGCCTGTAATACCAGCACTTTGGGAGGCTGAGGCGGCAGATTGCTTGAGGTCGGGAGTTCAAGACCAATCTGGGCAACATGGTGAAACTCTGCCTCTACTAAAAATACAAAAATTAGCCGGTGTGCTGTTTTGCGCCTGTTATCCCAGCTACTTGGGAGGCTGATGCAGGAGAATATCTTGAACCTGGAAGGTGGAGGTTGCAGTGAATGGAGATCGCACCACTGCACTCCAGCCTGAGTGACAGAGTGAGACTACTTCTCAAAGAAAAAGAAAACTAAGAGGAGTACATTCTATTAAAATAACAATAAAAAGTATAGTACAGTAAATACATAAACCAGTAGCATAGTTGCTTATTACCACTATCAGGTATTATGTACTGTACATAATTGTATGTGCTATAGTTTTATGTGACTGGCATATGATTGGTTTGTTTTACATGAGCATCATCACAAACACAAAATGCATGTTGCATTACAATATTGAGATGGCTATGACGTCACTAAGTGATAGGAATTTTTCAACTCCATCATAATCTTATGGGACCACCGTCATATATGCAGTCTGTTCTTGACTAAAACCTTGTTCTGTGGCACATGACTGTATTATTAGGTGTTATTATTCCTATAGTCCAGGCATTAATTTCCTTATCTTGAAAGTGAGAAAGAATATTATTATTTTTTGAGATGGAGTCTCGCTCTGTGGCCCAGGCTGGAGTGCAGTGGCATGATCTTGGCTCACTGTAACCTCCGCCTCCTGGGTTCAAGCAATTCTCCTGCCTCAGCCTCCCAAGTATCTGGGATTACAGGCACACACCAACATGCCCAGCTAATTTTTGTATTTTTAGTAGAGACAGGGTTTCACCACGTTGGTCAGGCTGGTCTCGAACTCCTGACGTCATGATCCACCCACATTGGCCTCCCAAAGAGCTGGGATTACAGAAAGAATATTAATTAAACTGGTACTATGTGCAGTTTAACAATCATATGATCTCTAGATTGGGAATTCTTAGCCTCCCTGGCTGTCCTTACTGAGTATGATTGGTTGAACAATTGGTGTCCTCCTGTCCTTTCCAAGAAAGCACACCCAGAACTCCAAAAGTTTATTGTCTTTCCATAAGATTCCCAATGATAGACTCCATGTGGGGTCGCTAGGGAATGGCTCTACTGTGCCACAATGAGCAACCTTGGCCATATCCACATAGGCCGTGCAGGCAAAAGCTGCAACCACAGCTAACCTGAGTCTTGGTAGAAGCACCTTGTTATTCTCCCAGCACACGACAGAATGTGAGGCCGTGATCAGCTGCTCCAAGACCATCTCTCAGGAGTTTTTCATGGCCTTCTAGGTTCTGGTGAGCTATGGAGTTTTCTGCCTCAGAATACAGCTGCAGACTATAAAACTGCCTACCTGCAGTTTAGAATTAGCTTCTCAGCAATGTGATGGTCCACAGCTCATGTGGCAATCATCTGGCCCCCTTTGCTTTGGGTCATCCTTTTTGTTGTGTGAGACAAAGATCACAAGGGGCTAGAACTTTGGGCTACCTTCTGTCTAGGTAAGTAATATATTATCTAAGTCTAAAAACGGCTCGTGTGTCTCTGCTGATTGAATCTGTCCACCAGGCCATGGTCTTGACCCTGCTTGCTGCTCTGTGCTTTCCTGGGCCCTGATCTCTGACTGGGAGTTCTCTCAACCCAGACCTGGGAGGGCCACTGTCTTCCCCAGCTGCTATGTCTCCCCTCCTCTGTGGGATTAGCCCACAGACTTTTAAGTCCAGATCCTGGTTCTTTCTCCCAGATAGCTTTTAATTTTCCACACTTTGGTGTAGGGTATGAGTTTTGTTTCATTGTTTTCTTTCCCCCAGTTTTCAAAGTTGGACAGAAGAAGGTCCTGAGATTCACTGAGGGCTGTAGACTTCATATGGCAGCTTGCTTCTTTTTTGTTTATAAATGGCCTTGAAAAAAATTTATACATATATAAAATTATGTATATAATTGACATATATTAAAATTCAAATACCTAACACTGGGATTCTGGAAGTAATTTCTCTCGTGCTACAATTGTGAATGAACCTTGAAAACATGATGCTAAGTTAAAGAAACCAGGCCAAAAAGCAACATTTTATATAATTGCATTTATATGAATGGTTTAGAGTGGGCAAATTCAGAGACACAGAGCAGTGATTGCTAGGAAACAGGGAAAGGAATCATTTCCATTAGCAGTTGGAGAGTGACTGCTAATGGGTTTTTTGCGGGGAGTGATAAAAATATTCTGGAATTAGATAGTGGTAATGGTTGTACAACTTGTGACTACATTAAAAATTACTTATACAGTTGAAAAGGGTGAAGTCTATATGTAAATTGTGTCTGAGTAAATGTAAATTACATAAGATAATTTATAAATATATCAGATAAATTATAAACTTGGTGTATTAGTTTCCATGGCTGCTGTAACAAACAACTATAAACAATGTAACCTGTGCCTTAAAACAACAGAAATTTATTCTGTCACAGTTTTGAGGCCAGAAGTCTGAAATCAAGGTGTCGGCAGGGCTCTGCTCCCTCTGGAAGCTCCATGAGAGAATCTGTTCCTTGCCTGACAGCTTTGGTGGCTGCTGGCATGCCTTGGTCACATTACTCCCATCTCTGCCTCTGTCCTCACATTGCCTTCTCGTGTGTGTGCGCGTGTGTGTGTGTGTGTGTGTGTTTTGGGTGTGTGTGTGTGTGTGTATGTGTCCTCTCCCTCTGACTCTGTGGCGTCAATTCCCACACAGCTTTTGGCTTCTTATTGTGCAGAAGAGGGTTTGTTTTTCCTCCTTCATTGAATTTCATTTAAAAATACTCTCTAATAACTTTCCATTTTAGTCATTCTACCAAAACAAAATGCAACAGAGATTTTACATATGGTTCTTTCTTCTATTTGTTCATAACAAAAAGCCAAGGCGAATGTTTGCACTGCTGTACTGTGACGGGCAATTCCATTGAGGAATAAAAAGCAATATGCATCTTTTTGCTGGTCTTTTTTTTTTTTTTGAAACTGTGTCTCACTCTGTCATCCAGGCTGAAATGCAGTGGTGCCATCATAGCTTACTGCAGCCTTGATCTCCCTGGTTCAAGCAATCCTCCCACCTCAGCCTCCTGAGTAACTAGCACTACAGGCGTCCACCACCATGCCTGGCTATTTTTTTTTTTTCACTTTTTGTAAAGAAGGGGTCTCCTTATGTTGTCCAGGCTGTACCTGAACTTCTGGACACAAGTGATCCTCCCACCTCGGCCTCCCAAAGTGCTGGGATTTCAGGCATGAGCCACCGCATTCAGCCTGGTCTATCTTTTTAATTGTTTGTCTGTCTCATTAGAATGTAAGTTTCATGAAGAAAAGAACTTTTTTTCTGTTTTGGTTCCTGTTGTATTCCCATTACATACCAGAGTATCTACAATAGAGTAGACACTTCATAAATAATTGTTGAATGAATGAATGAGTGACTCTGGGCCTAGGGCAGGTGCTGTAGTTAACAGTGTAAATTGAGATCCTTAATGAGTACTTAATTGTGTGTTGTTATGTATATAGAGGCCCATTGGTGGGGTGATGAAGTAAGAAATATAAGTTAATTTTATTAGATTGTTTGGTAAGAAAAGCCTATCACGTGTCAGTTTAGGCCCTCCAGGAAGGAGACACTGGGATGGAGTTAGAAATCCGAGAGGGGTATTTTGAAAGACACCTGTCAAAACTGCCTGGGAATTAGAAAGAAAGGGGAGCGAGGGGAGGCAGAGGAAGTCTTCAGATGCAGTGCAAGTCTGACGCCTGTGAAAGGAGGCAGGGGAAAGAAAGAGGGCTGTGTGTGAAGAGCCACAGACTGTGGTGCCTGTCTGAGAAAGTCTTGGCCAGCCCACCAGAAAGCTCTGGTATAAGGATTTCCCATAGATGAGTTCCACCTTGAGCAGCAATGAGTCAGTCGCTAGCTGGGGGCTTTCCAGGAAGATCAGGGGCTGAGCCCAAATACTTCAAGTTCTTAAAGGGATATCCAAGAGGTGCACTTTGTGGTTACCACAGTCCTCCCATGCCATGCAGATCCACTTCTCCACACACATTTGGGGAGCAGCTTTTTCAGGGTTTGCTACAGAGGGTTGCCTCTCAGCTTGGATCTGGGCAGGTCATCTCACCAGCCAGCCAGCTCTAGCAGCCTGGTTGCGTTTTGGACGGCATTGTGTTTGGTATGACCAGAGGATCCCATGGTCATGGACCCACTACTCTTTTTGCTATAAAGTAGATTGGATGCTATGCTGTGTGTGATTTCATGCCTGCAGATTAGCTACTCTGAGCCCCCAGATCATGGTGCTGGCAGGAAAGGTAGAGGCAGGGAAGACAAGCCCTTACTTGAAATAAGTGTTTATTCCTGAGAGAACAAATCAGTTGTCCTTCCATGACATAGGAGTCCAATGTAGTCAACTTGCTAGAAATGGCTAGTTGATCCCCTGGAGGAACAGTGCCATCTCATGGGTTCAGTATTGGTCTCTATTGTCGGCAGATTAGACACTCAGTGGTAACGGTACCTAGATCAACAAGTAAATGCTGTTGTCTATGCTGTTGGGTCCATGTGTTTCTCCATCTTTGTTGGGGTAACCACTCCATTTGCATGCCAATTGTTCCAGTTCTATTTTATTTTACTTTTTGAGATGGAGTCTTGCTTTGTCACACAGCCTGGAGTGCAGTGGCCTGATCTTGGCTCACTGCCACCTCTACCTCTGGGTTCAAGTGATTCTCCTGCCTCAGCTTCGGAGTAGCTGGGACTACAGGCAAGCGCCATCATGCCTGGCTAAGTTTTGTACTTTTAGTAAAGACGGAGTTTTGCCATGTTGGTCAGGCTGGTCTCAAACTCCTGACCTCAGGTGATCTGCCTGCCTTGGCCTCCCAAAGTGCTGGGATTACAGGCATGAGCCCTTTCCAGTTCTTAAGTGATAGATAATGAAGGCTGGCTAATGTCAACTGGCTGAGCCATGTTATCTACTTGGTTGTTAATTGCCTCATCTCTGGTACATGCTTTCTGGTGGGCATTAATGTGTGATACAACAGTTTACACTTCGTGCTCATCTCCATACATCTACCCGCTTGTCTCTACTCCAGAATTCTTTGCATCAGTCTCAGAATTTGCTTTCTAGGCCCTTGACCACCTCCTGGGCCTTATAATTACTGCCTATGATTCCATATGTATTCTTACGTCGGACCACCTCTCCTTCCACGCAAAGGGAGGGACCAAGCGTATCTGGTGAAGCTTCTGTCATTGTGAAGGTTGTCTCTCACTACCGTTTTTCAAGGGCAGTCCCAAAAAGACTGTAAAGCAGCCTCCATTTATTTTCAGCTTTTACCTACAAACAGAGCCAAGACATTTATAAATGAAGCTCAGGTTTTATCTTCTGACTTCAGCTGGCCATGTGGGACCCTCTGTATGACCGGTAGGTGTAAACTAAAGAAGGAGCGTTGAAGTGGGAGCCTGCACTACGTGCTCATGCAGCTCACACGTGCTGCTCGTTGTGCCTGGGCTGATTCTAGATGTACCCTTTTCTATACTTATGGGGGACTTCTGCTGGGCAATTTTCTACCACCATCTGGCCTCTACTAGTTCAGGGACTCATTGTCACCACTGCTGTTAACAAGCTACTCTCTGAGATTGCCCCTCCTTTTTGTCAGCCCTGGCCTGTAGAAGAGGACCACCACTGGATTCCTTAATGATGTTGATACTTCTCTCACCACTGCATTTCTGATGGCCTCTGTGAATGGGTGTCTTCAGGTTCTCCTATGAAGCATAATCCTCTGATTGGTCTTCTAGGCCTACATAATACATACATTCCAGTATGCCTAAATCCCTGCCTTGTCATTATTTCACCCCTGCTTGCTGTAGCAATTCATGCATTTCAAGTTCACTCAGCATGGGCGGCCATCACTTTCTCCAGGTTTTTAAAATCTTCCTTAGGCCAGGTGTGATGGCTTACACCTGTAATCCCAGACTTTGGGAGACCGAGGAGGGTGGATCATCCGAGGTCAGGAGTTCGAGACCAGCCTGGCCAACATGGTGAGCTGGGCATGGTGGCTCATGCCTGTAATCCCACCTACTCAGGAGGCTGAGGGAAGAGAATCTCTTGAACCCAGGAGGCAGAGATTGCAATGAGCCGAGATTGCACCATTGCACTCAAGCCTAGGCAACAAAAGTGGAACTCCATGTCAAAAAATAAAACCACCCCTTCAGTTAGTTTGTTCCATCCCCTTGCTAGGGTGTTAAATCCCATGTTCTGAGAAAGTGCTCCTAAGTCAATAAACTCTTAAACAAACAGGAGTTGATCAGGCATACTCAAAATCCAATCTCATGGTTTCTGCTAGTATATCCTAGCTAACCCTTGCAGCTCTTTTAGGATGTAATCTGTCTGCCCATATCATTGCCAGTATGTGCCCAGTTGTTTTAGTTGGGATTCAACCCAAGTTATCAATTTGGCAGCTGGGTGAGAAGTGGGAGCACCTTCTGAAGGGAGATCAGTTGTCTTGCAGGGGAGAGGTCTTTGCAGTGTCTTTTCACATAGCGGAAATGCTAACTCAAAATAAGGCCTCATGGAAGAATCACTAACTCTTAATAGGGAGGGGTAGGGAAGCTCCGCAGTCTCTGAGAGCCAAAGTCTTTGAGGATGCCTCCACATCCCATGATTCAGGGTCCCATAGTTTCTAAACAAAGCCTCCATCTTAGCATAACAGACTTGGCTGAGTATTCAATTGTCTTTGAAGTTTGGCTACCCCGAATTTGCTCCACAGCTGTGTCCATTCTCTCACTGCAGGAGATAAAGGGTTCTTTGCAAACTGCCAGAGAGGTCCTTTGGCTCTCATACTTAGTTTTTAAATGTTTGTTAACTGCCTTCGATTTCTCATTATTCCATTGTATGGCATCAATACAAATTAATGATAACCAGCCAATTCCATTGTCCTTGTATGCATAGTTCACCTTCAACTGCCCAAATTATTGCACTGGCCAGAGAAGTTGCCTCCACCAGATTACTGTACTGAGTTACCACTGGTAAAACTTTAGCAAACAGACCCATACCTTGTGCCACACACTAGCCCTGCCACTGGGGCATGGGGTTATCATTTCTAGCGAGGAAGTGAATTACCTAATCCCCAAGGTCCATCTTGCTATCTGCTGTCTTGGACCACTCTCAGTGTCAATGGATTAAGCCAGGTTTCTCTAAGGAAGAAGATGCCAAGCCCAAGTTGGCAATGCAAGAGATTCATGAGAGTAACCCTGTGAAATATAAAAGGGAGAAGAAATAGGAATCGGCAGGTAAGGAGAAGGAGAAGAGAGGTAGATTAAGGGGGAAGAGCTAAATCTCAGTCAACCCAATGGGGAGCTCTGGTGTAAAGACTTGCTGGTAGATGAATTCCATGCTGGGCAAATGACTAGCTTCTCATATATCTGCCAGACTCAGTTACTGGCTTGGGACTGCTTGAGAAGAATGTGGCTTCAGCTCAAACGATGTGGCATATCCTGAGGTGATATAGCTGGAGGCTTCAAGCTGAATGGCAAGTTCTTTCTTTTTCTTCTTTTACTTTGAGTTCCGGGGTAAGTGTACAGAATGTGCAGGTTTGTAACATAGGTATACACGTGCCATGGAGGTTTGCGCACCTATCAACCCATCATCTAGGTTTTAAGCCCTGAATGCATTAGGTGTTTGTTCTAATGATCTCCCCGCCTTGCTCCTCACCCCTCGACAGGCCCCAGTGTGTGATGTTCCCCTCCCTGTCTCTATGTGTTCTCATTGTTCAACTCCCACTTAGGAGTGAGAGGCAATTTCTTTCCTGAAGGAAAATCCAAGTGGCACACATGGATGGCTGGTATACCACATCAGTTATTTATCTATAAACCCAGGCGTGGTAGGTTGATAATGACTCTCCAAGATGTGTCCACTTCTGAATCACCAGAACCTGTGAATATTTGGAAAATGGGTCTTTGCAGATATGATTAAGTTGAGGACCTTAAGATGAGATGATCTTGATGGTCCCTAAATGCTATGTGTCCTTTCTAGAAAGAGGCAGAGGCAGAGGGGACACACACACACACACACACATGCACACATGAGAAGGCAATGTAAAAACAGAGGCAGAGATTGGAATAATGTGACCAAGGCATGCCAGCAGCCACCAAAGCTGTCAGGCAAGGAACAGATTCTCTCATAGAGCTTCCAGAGGGAGCAGAGCCCTGCCGACACCTTGATTTCAGACTTCTGGCCTCAAAACTGTGACAGAATAAATTTCTGTTGTTTTAAGGCACAGGTTACATTGTTTATAGTTGTTTGTTACAGCAGCCATGGAAACTAATACACCAAGTTTATCATTTATTTATTTTATGTAATTTTTAAAGCTCAGACATAATTTACATATCATAAAATTCACCACTTTAAAGTGTATAATTGATTTTTAATGTAGTCACAAATTGTAAAACCATTACCACTAATTCCAGAACATTTTCATCACTCCCCAAAAGAAAGCCCATCCCCCATAGCAGTCACTCAACATCTCTCACCCTGCTTCCTAGCAATCACGAATCCACATTAAGTTTCTATGAATTTGCCCGTTCTCATCTTTCATATAAAGGCAATAGGTTTGGTGCAGTGGCTCACACCTGTAATCCTAGCTCTTTGGAAGGCTGAGGCAGATGGATCACCTGAGGTCAGGAGTTCCAGACCCGTCTGGCCAACATGGTGAAACCCCGTCTCTACTAAAAATATAAAAATTAGCTAGGGGTGGTGGCAGATACCTATAATACCAGCTACTAGAGAGGCCAAGGCAGGAGAATCACTTGAACCAAGGAGGCGGAGGTTGTAGTAAGCTAAAATTGGACCACTACACTCCAGCATGAGTGACAGAGTGAGACTCTATCTTGATAAATAAATAAATAGCAATCATACAATATGTTGCTTTTTGGCCCAGCTTTTTTCACATATCATTATGTTTCCAAGGTTAGTCCATGAATGTTGTGGCATGAATCAGTACTTGATTCTTTTCCATGGTCAAGTAATATTCCAATGTACAGCCATGCCCCCTTTGGTTTGTCCATCAGTGATGGACGTTTGGGTATAATTTCTTGAAATCAAATTTCTATAGGTAAAAAATTTTTATTTGAACCATGTGTTACCCAGATGTCAATTTGAATCATTGTTCCTCTTAATGTTTTGAGTAAATCTCAATTCCGAATCTGGTAGAAAGCCCAAAATGCCTTCGATATATTTCCAGCAGGTCCACGTTTGTTCTGCCTGTGAGCAGTAAATCAATCATTGTGACACGAGTTTTGCAAAAGAGAAAAGACTTATTTGCAAGGACACTGAATGAAGAGACAGGAGAACAGCACTCAATTCCACCTTGCCAAAGATAAGGCTTAAGAATGTTTATGCGTTAGGGAAATGGGTAGTCTAAGGTGTGGGGACAGGTGATTGGTAGTGGAGAAAAATGAAGCAACAGGTTTATTCTGTGCAAATGTAGCTGAAGGTCATGGCATTTTTGTAGGACACATGTACAGAAAATGGTGGCATTACCATAATCAAAGGGTGAGGTTTTCAGCTCTCTGATGTCAAAAAACACCCCTCAGGCACTTACATGGGCTCCATTGAAGGGCTGGTGGTCTCCACTAGTTTGAACTAGAAAGGAGCTGGCGCAAGTTTCTGAAAAATAACTGAAGCAACCATTACCATGGTGATCTATGAATGTTATCTCTAAAGTAGCCAGTGAAGGTTAAGTTTTGGCGTTCAGTGGCAAGGCCTCCAGCTTTGTGGAAAAAGAAAACAAAAAACCCCAAAACACAAAAAGCAAGTGAACACAAGCAAGAAGGGCAGGCAGACCTGATCAAATTGACCTCTTGGTTTCCAATGTTTTTATAGATCCTTAAGTTGGGAGAGCAAGGCTTAAATTATCACAATCACCTCTGGTTCCTATATTTTGCATTCACTGAATTCTTGTTGTTTGTTCTGAATATTGAGGCTGATTCTTTATCTTGGCATTGGTATGTTCCCAAACTTGGAGCTCAGCTCCTTTCTTCTTCCCCTGTATCAGTTCTGACTTTTGTTGCAAATGACAAAACACAGACTCAAACTGGCTTGGGCAAAATAAGTACATTAGCATCTCAAGCAGGAGTTCTCAAGCTTTTTGAGCTCAGGATCTCTTACACTCTTCAAAATTATGAAGGTTCCCAAAGAACTTTTGGGTTACATTTGTTGATATTTATTACATTAGAAATTAAAACTAAGAAAGGTTTAACATTTTTACTTATTAAATCAATTAAAAACAGCAATAATAATCCTACTATATGCTAACACAAATAACACATTTTAAATAAAATAGAATTATATTTTCCAAAACAAAAAATCAGTGAGAAAAGTAACATTGTTTGACACTTACCTAAAAGATATTTTAGTGTTTGATTTAATAGAAGACTGTTGGATTCTCATATCTTCTTCTGTATTCAAACTGTTGTAAAAATGTGGCTTCAATATAACTATAGAGAAAATTTGGCTTCATAGAGATATAAATTGGAATGAACAAGGAGTATTTTAATATTAGGCTTCTCAGATAATTATTGATCTTCTTCTTTGAAATTTCACCAAAACTTGGTAAGTGGTAGTTTCCTAAAGGTTAGTTGCAATGTGGAATGAAAAATCCTACTAGTGATTTTTTTTTTTTTTTGAGATGGAGTCTCACTTTGTTGCCCAGAGTGGAGTGCAGTGGTGCAATCTTGTCTCACTGCAACCTTCACCATCCGGGTTCAAGTGATTCTCCTGCCTCAGCCTCGTGAGTACCTGGGATTATGGGTGCCCGCCACCATGCCCAGCTAATTTTTGTATTTTTAGTAGAGACGGGGTTTCACCATGTTGGCCAGGCTGATCTCGAACTCCTGACTTCAGGTGATCCACCTGCTTTGGCCTCCCAAAGTGCTGAGATTACAGGAATGAGCCACTGTGCCCAGCCCATACCAGTGATCTTTTTATACTTTGTTACATTCAAATTCATTGGTCTAATTTGAACTTTGAATGGATCTTTTACCCATGCATGATTTTGTAACATTATGCATTGGTTATCTGGAAAGTACTGTTTCCCTAAGTTCTGCAGACCTTTCTAACGTTGACACATTTTGTTATACAATATCAAAAAAAGCACATTTGTTACATTATTACCAATTTAATCAGACAAGTCTTTAAATATTGGTAAACTGTTAGGAACACAGTGTTGGATATAAGTTTTCCAAAATCTTAGTGTTTACGTGAAAGCTTGCATTTTATCATTAGCAAAAAAATTTGTCAGCTGTTTTCCTTGAAGTTAAAGTCTCACTGTGTTCATTTTCAATAAAATGTCTGCCAAATGCCCAAATCTGAATTAGCATTGTGGCTGTTAGTTATTCTTTCTAGTAAAACAGTGTTACATGAAAAAGCAGCTAGTTCCGCTCGCAAATCACCTCACAAATGCTCTTCCTAGATACAAAACTATTTTACTTTAGCATGCAGTAGAAGTTCCTTATATGTATTTTCCATTTCACCTTCCAGAATATTTAAAAGACATGTTCCCAACAGTTCAAATTTAACAAAATTAATGCCAGGCGCATTGGCTCATGCCTGTAATCCCAGCACTTTGGGAGGCCAAGGCAGGTGGATCATGAAGTCAGTAGATGGAGACCATTCTGGCCAACACAGTGAAACGCTGTCTCTACTAAAAATACAAAAAAATTAGCTGGGCATGGTGGCGCGTGCCTGTAGTCCCAGCTACTCGGGAGGCTGAGGCAAGAGAATCGCATGAACCCGGGAGGCGGAGGTTGCAGTGAGCCGAGATTGCACCACTGCACTCCAGCCTGGGTGACAGAGTGAAACTCCATCCTCCCCTGCAAAAAAAAGTTAATAATTTTTTGTGCTTTATCAAAATAAAAGTGAAACTGACCTTTTCCCGCCACCCCCAGAGTAAATGCATTTTAGTAAAGAATATGAGGACCACTAGCACAGTTTGGTGCCACTATCTTGAGATGTGCTTAGGAGCAGCAGTTTTATTCACTATTGCTTTGTGATATCCCCCAATTATGTCTTAGCAATATTATAAAATTAATTTTTTATTTCATGGACTCCCTGAAAGGGTCTTCCAGATTTCCAACAGTCCACGGGTCATCCTTTGAGAGCTGCTGCTGATTTGCAGCATGTTGTTCTCCTAGGAGCTTACGCCTTCATCATCTCAGTCAAGGAGCTCTGAGAGAGGAGGTTGGGAGCTGCAAACATCACAATTTTGCATTGAAGTTAGGCTTGGACAAAGAGTCTTTGAATTGTTTACTCTACCAACTACCTGTTTATCATATGGCTTGTTTACTTATTTATATCACTTAGTTCGTATGGTTTATCTTATAAGCTACAGCAGTGAACTCCTCAGTGGAATTTTATAAATATTTTATAGTTGGTAAGAAATAGATTGATGAGATAAAAGGTAATCGTTCAGCTTGAAAAATGAAGCTATTCAGCTTCTACAGAACTCTAGATGTTCCAAGGATATAAGTCACCTATAAGAATAGAGAAAAAAGCAGAAATCAATTATGGTATTTCACACTGGGAAAGTGCATTTTCACATTCCAAAATTAATCATTATGATATTGGAATCTAAAAGAAGGGCATTTCAATATGAATTCTGTTTCTATTACTTGCTATTGGAAATGGGTAACATTTATTGATAAGTAACTTTATAGAACACAGCTGTTCTATATTTTTTAAGGACACTTTTTGATTGAGGTCAGTATCAGTTTAAGCAGCAACAAGATTAAAAAGTGGTTATGTGAGTGGAGAGTTATACTAAAAAGGTTTTTAGAATGCTCATGAGGATATGCAAAAAGAATTCCAGTGTATCTTCAGATGATAAGAAAGGACTTGCTGTATGCATTAGTAGTAGCCAGTGAGAAGAAATGAAATCCATAGATAATACTGCTTTGAGGGAACCACGATATGGTATGCAGTTGTCCTGCTATGAAGAACAATTGAGAAGTCTGATCAACTCTCTGCTAAGAAAAAGTGCATGTATCCTAAGAACTTAGTAGCTTCTTGTCAGGGAAGTTATCTGATGCAGTGACCTTCCATGCGGTGGCACATCTCACTTATTCAGACAACCCTTTTTTAAAAATAAATTGAGGGTTTGCTCTTTTCAAGGCGCACAATAATTGATCTGAGAAAAAGTTATAAATACGTGTCAAATCTGAGTGTTAGAATTAACCAAAGGCTTAACAATAATTTAGCAACATAGTAATATGATACAAGAAAATGGAAACACGGCACAAGATCGGACGCACATATATACAGTCCTCCATCTCTCATTCATCTACTTTCATTCCGACTGACTTGCACTTTATCCTTTTCTAGTCTGTAATCCTCTGAGTGAGTCCCAGTCTTACTCTCCTCCTTCCTTCTCTCTTCATTCATTATTCAGCAAACATGTATTGACATTGCTTGTGTGCCCAGCTCCCTGCTAAGCACAAAGGATACAGCCATGCTCAAGACACATGTGCTAAGCCATGCACAAATGGACAAAGTCCATTTGACACTTGCCATCTCATTGAGAAGACAAAAATTAAACAAATAATGACATAACCAATGATTACAGTTGTGATAAGTCCTATCCAGGAAAAATAGAGAGGGCTATGAAATGTAAAGCAGATCTGACCTAGGCTTGTGGGTTTGGACTGAAAGTCAGTCCTGTGTATATACAGGTCAGACAGCCAGAGTCACCAAGTCAGTGACTAATTGTCCCCTAAGCCCAAGGGACTAGGGGACATATGAAGCTACAGTAGGGTGACCAACCAGACTGAGGGGCATCCAGGGATATGGGACTATTAGTGCTAAAATTAGGGAGGTCCTGGGTAAACTGATATGAGTTGATCACCTAGGACTATATTCATCCCAGAAAATTTTCTATCCAGTGACAGGCCCTAACCACCTTTGAAATTGATGAATTTTAAAGAGGCATCTGGTAGTAATACAGAATTTCTCCACCTTGCCATATAAAGGGATGAGTTTAAAATGTATGAGCTGGATCACAGCAGGTGAGACCCAAGGGCAGGTCTCTGCCACTGCAGAACATTGTTCAGTGTGGCATTGGAGATTCCTGGTGGCCCCAAGCCCATTCAGTCAGACTGCTTTATTCACAGAGAGAGCGGTGGTTAAGTGACTTTTATATGGTCGACATCGCTAGTTGAGAGTAGAAGTGATGCAAATCTGGTTTCCCTGGAAACAGACCCCAAGATGGAGATTCTATTGCAAATGATTTATTAAGGCTTGTTCTTGCAGGGTTGGGCAGAGAAATTGAACTCTGATGCAGCCTTAGCCTGGAAAATAAAGCTGGAGGAACTTTCAGAAATGTGCAGATAAAGATAAGGGGGCGGAGTCCCCCAGTCATTGCATGTAGGCTGACTCCTGGGGGAGGCATAACCTTTTGGCTGAGGGCACTTTTATTCAGTTGAGGCCGTGAGTACCTAGTCTTGAAGAGAGGATCTGGGTGGCACACAATCTCACACACCGGGTCTTCCAATTTCAGTTCAATGTTTCCATTTTATCACGTGTTAACATTTACCAAGAATTTCTCAGAGACATCTTTCAGTTCTTGATTTCACATATAATTAAATAGGTGTCCTGGTTTCAGAAATATACTGATCAATAATGTAAAATCATAAAGCTGTTAATAATGAATTAATCTGTAGATAAAAATGGGATATAATTATTGTATCATGCTTTCACTGAAGACACTGATTACCTCAGGTGGAAGCTGACTTTTACAATATAAACTATGATGTACCTATGAACAAACAACCAGACATTTCTAGAATGTCAGCGTTTGCCAAGATAAGTGTGAGATAACATTTCTCTGATAGCTTAGAAAGTATTTCATGGACCTCTGAGAAGTTTCAACACAAAGTTAACAGTGTTGATAAAATACCTCTAAAAACATAATTTTCAAAGATTTACATTAATCAATTCTTAAAAAAAACTGTCAATGCAGCCAAGATTTCAGACCTTGATTTAATCAATTTCAGGCTTTTATTCAATATCAACATAGTGTTATGTAAAAGCATGACCAGAAGTCTATATTTCATCATATAAAATTAGTACTTTTGGGATTGAGTCAGTTATAAACAAAAAGTCGATAATCACATTTTTCCTCTATATCTGATATGGCGAAATTGCAGAGTAACAGCCTTCATCTCAGGCTGCATATTAGAATTGCCTGAGGAACATAAGAAAACGCTCAGGCAGGCCCCACTCACTCCGAATATTTTGAGTTAGAATATTGATGTGGGTCCTAGAGTTTGGATTTTAGCCAAGCTCCCAAAATAATTCCCAAGCAGCTAGCCAGGCAGTAGTGTAGTGTCCTCATTTACTTTTGTGAACTGCTGGCATAGAGTACAGCTTCTTTTGCAGGGCCATGTTTTGTTGTAGTTGCCTTTTTTAAAAATGTGGTAAATTATGCATAACATAAAATTTACTGGCCAGGCGTGGTGGCTCATGCCTATAATCCCAGCACTTTGGGAAGCCCACGCAGGAGGATTGCTTGAGCCCAAGGCCTTGACACCAGCCTGGACAATGTGACAAAATTCTGTTTCTACAGAAAAATCAGCCAGGCATGGTGGTGCATGCCTGTGGTCCCAGCTACTCTGGAGGCTGAGGTATGTGGATTGCTTGAGCCTGGAGGTGGCAGGGGACAAGGCTGCAATGAGCCGTGATTGTGCCACTGCACTCTAGTCTGGGTGACAGAATGAGACCTTGTCTCATTCCCCCAGAAATCTATATATCTATGCCGTTTGAACCATTAAGCACATTCAGTACATAACTACATTACTGCATAGCCATCACCACTCTCCATCACCAGAACATCATCATCTTCCCTAACTGAAGATTTGTACCCATTAAACGATCATTCTCCATCCTCTGCCTCCTCCCAGGATCTAGAAACCACCATTCTATTTTTCATCTTTGTGAATTTGACTTTCCTGGGTTCCTCACATAAGTGGAACTATACAGCATTTGTCCTTTGGGACTGGCTTATTTCATTTAGCATAACGTCCTTAAGGTTCATCTATGTTGTAGCATGTCTCAGAATTTCCTTCCTTGTTAAGACTGAATAATATGCCTTCACACCACATTGCAGCCAGAAACTTGTATTGCCTCCACCTTTTGAGTATTGTGAATAATACTGTTACAAACATAGGAATATAAATACCTGTTCAAGCCCCTGCTTTCATCTCTCTTGGGTACATGCCAGAAGTGGAGTTGCTTGATCAGATGGTAATTCTATTTTTAATTTTTAAAGAAATCACCACAGCATTTCTCACAGCAGCTCCACCATTTTGTCCATCAACATTTCACAGGGTTCCAATTTCTCTGTATCCTCACCAGTGATAATTATTTTATTTAAAAAAAAAATAATAGCCACCCTAAAGGGTATGAAATATCTCTGTATTGTGGTTTTGATTTACAGTTCCCTAATGATTAGTGATGTTGAATATCCTTTTTGTGCTTCTTGGCCGTTTATATATGTTCTTTGGAGGAATGTCTATTCAAGCCATTTGCCCATTTTAAAAAGCAGGCTTTTTTGTTGTTGTTGAGTTGCAAGAGTTCTTCATTTATTGCAGATATCAACTCCTTATCAGATATGTGAGTTGCAGATATTTTCTCTTATTCTGTGGGTTGCCTTTTAACTCTGTTAATAATGTCCTTTGATGCACAAAAGTTTTATATGTACAGTACAACTTAATCTGGTTTTATTGTTGTTGCCTGAGTTTTTGTTATCATATCCAAGAAATCATTTCCAAAACCAATGTCACAAAGTTTTCTTCTATGAGTCTTACAACTTTAGCTCTTACATTTAAGTCTTTGATCTAGTTTGAGATAATTTTTATATATGGTCTAAAGTAAGGGTACAACTTCATTTAAAAAAAATTTGTATATGGTATCTGGTTTTCCCAGCAGCAATTAGTTGAAAGACTGTCTTTTCCCCATTGAATGATCTTGGCATCCTTGTTGAAAATCATTTGACCATATATGCAAAAGTTTATTTCTGGGATCTCTTTTCTATTCCATTGGTCTATATGTCTGTCTTTATGCTAGTACCACACCGCTTTGTTTACTGTAGTTTTATAGTAAGTTCTGAAATCAGAAAGTGTGAGATCTCAAACTTTGTTTTCTTTTTAAAGATTTTTTTTTTTTTTTTGGTTATTTGTGACCTCTTGAGATTCCATATATGTAATTGACTTAACAATTGTTTCTTTAAAAAATGATTTTAGATTGAACTATGTTACATATAAAGAAAAGTACAGGCCAGGCTCACATCCATAGTCCCAGCACTTTGGGAGGCCAAAGGGGGCAGATTGCTTGAGCTTAGGAGTTTGAGACCAGCCTGGGCAACATGGCAAAACCCCATCTCTACAAAAAAATACAAAAATTAGCCAGGTGTGGTGGTGTGTGCCTGTAGTCCCAGCTACTCAGGAGGCTGAGATGGGAGAATCACTTTTAGCTCGAGTGATAGAGGCTGCAGTGAGCCATAATTGTGCCACTGCACTCCAGCCCAGGTGACAGAGCAAAACCCTGTCACAAAAAAAGAGGGAGAGGGAGACAGAGAGAGAAAGAGAGAGAGAAATTACATGAAGCAAAAGTGATTTATCAATCAATTATAACAAAGTAAATACCTGGGTAACTATCACTTGGTTCAATAAATAGAACATTGCCAGGACACCAGAAGCCCCTTTTGTCTCCTCCCAATTTCCACTGATTTACCCCTCCAAATTTTGCCTTCCAATGCTATAGTTTAGTTTTGCCTGTTTTTGAACTTTATATTAATGGAATTGTACAGCTGTACTCTCTTTATTTCTCGCTTCTTTTGTACATTTGTGGAAGTCATCTATGTTTTCACATGTAGTTGTAATTTCTTCATTTTCATTCCTGCAAGATTTGATTGTTCACAGTCTTACCTTTAATTTTTAAAAGAGAGCTAGGAGGACTGGGAACTTGTTTTACTTACGTCTCTCGGTAGTCACGTATTTAACAATAAGAATACTCTTTTGTCTTAGTATTTGCAGACCAGCCAGAATCTGTAGGCTTTACAAATGCATAAAGTTAGCTTGGACGACTGGGAAAGACTCAGGAGTGCTCTGCAGAAGGATGGCTAGGCAGGAGGCAACAAGGTGGTCAGGTAGTAGCTACTAGGCAGAAATATAGTATTTACATTTTTCCAGAGACTTTCCAGAGATTGGTATAATTTAATGGAAGGGTTATCATAGTGAGAATGTCAGACCCTATGTCAACCTGGAAATGCAAATGTTTAGGGGCAAATGGACCTTCCAGTATCTTTTAAATCACAGCATATAGATAGATGACTGCTAATTTTGCATTTATGAACAATTGGTTCCAAATCTCAACAAGCAACGACTTGCCGGGAGTTAGAGGTACTTCTTACTTTATGAGGCACATTGAATTGAGGCTGTGTTGAAGAGTCCATGGTGCTGAAGTAACGCCAGTGAAATGACAAGTGAATAGAATTCTGCTTCACATCCACAGCCCTGGCCTTTCTCTCAACTAATCTCTCCGCCCTTCCTCATTTTCTCTACTCCCTTCCTTGATTGCTTTTACGTCTGCTGGAACTATTTTCAGAATTCATTGTTCAGGCCAATTTATTTTGACATAACTGGCAGGTTAATCATGTGACTGGTTAAACTAATCATGGTTAGAAATCTGTCCTTATGGTACCATATTGAAGCTATCATAACTCAAATGTTGTCCTTTGAACTAATTTTCCTCCCTCTTTCCTCAGCTTAACATCTAATTTCCATTTTAAATAAGAGCTCTGTGAAACTATCTTGCTCACTATTCTGATTCAATTCAATATCTTCATTGCTGACCTAATGAAAGCTGGAATGTTTTTTCTTCTAATTTGTAAGAGACACACAAAATGGCTGGAATATGATTCAGAATTGAATAAGTTTCGACAGGGTGTGCCTGTTTTACAGTAAATGCAATTATTGTAATCATCCTTGTGCACATAAACTGTTCAGAGCATGATTGGGTCACAGGTATTCAGAGCTCAAAGGAACTCAGTTATAATTTAGCTAAGGACTGGCCTGCTTTATCATACAGTAATTTGGTCACATTGGAGAGCATTTTAGTAGCTATTTAGCAGCTACACTCTTTTCGTTGTTGTTGTTGTTGAGACAGGGTCTCACTTCTCACTCTGTTGCCCAGACTGGAGTGAAGTGGCATGATCTTGGCTCACTGCAACCTCTGCCTCCTGGGTTCAAGCAATTCTCCTGCCTCAGCCTCCCAAGTAACTGGAATTAGATGTGAGCCACCACACTTAGCTAATTAAAAACAAAAATTATTTTTTTTAGAGATAGGACCTTGCTGTGTTGCTCAGTAGCTGGGATTACAGGCACTCAACACTACTGCCCAGCTAATTTTTGTATTTTTGGTAGAGACGGGGTTTCACCATGTTGGCCAGGCTGGTCTCGAACTCCTGACTTCAAATGATTCATCCGCCTCGACTTCCCAAATGGCTGGGTTTACAGGTGTGAGCCACTGTGCCTGGCCACAGCTATACTCTTATATGAGAGTAAAACAAAATGAAATGGGATGGATATGGAATATAAGGTTCTTGAAACTGGGATCTATGTTTATTCATCTTTGAATGCCTGTGTTTACCATATATATATGGCTAAAGGTGTTTCCCTTATTAACCCTGCTTTATTTATCCATCATCTATGTGTGTGGTATAATTGAAGAAATATTGAAAGGTCCATTTACCCTTTAATTTTAGCCATTCCAGTTTGATATGAGGCTTGAAATCCTTACCATGATAGCCATTCCATTTAATTAAGTCATCCTATTGAAGGTCCCCAGGAATAGGCAATATTAGTACTTCTGCCTGGTACCTACTGTCATTCATCTCCCTAGTAAAACTGCTCACTTTATTTTTAAGAGACAGTGTTTTACTCTGTCATCCAGGTTGCAATCTCAAACTCCTGGGCTCAAGAAATCCTCCTGCCTCAGCCTCCCAAGTAACTGGAATTAGATGTGAGCCACCACACTTAGCTAATTCAAAACAAAAATTATTTTGTTTAGAGATAGGACTTTGCTGTGTTGCTCAGGCTGGTCTTGAACGCCTGGCCTCAAGCAATCCTCCTACCTCAGCTTCCTGAATAGCTGAAATTAGAGGCTTGAGCCACCATGACCCACATTCACTATTTTTGATGCTATTCTCACTTTACCCATTCCAACCTTCCTTACCTCCTTCCTGAGAATTTCCCTAACTCGTTATGTATTTGACCAGTTAGTGGCTGTAGGAAAACAGCCTGTTGTATGGCAAGAGTGATGCCATCTTGAAGTGAAACCGCCATGATTATTAATGTTTGACCCCTACATACCAAAGTGTTCTTTAAACAATGCCTGTAGCATAGATAACCCTCATAAAGATGCTTACTTAACCTCCCTAATGGGCACAAATTTCACAAGAAAGTCTGAGGCATGACTAGCTGCACATGTTTTACCCTAAAAGCTTGCTATATAAAGAATACTTTCTGGAGGGCAGATGTGGGGATCCACCATCTTGTGGCCACCAGAGAAATGGCTTCTATTGGTAAGTCCCTGTTAAATATTTCTTTCTGAGAAACTGGATTTGTCTGCCTCTTTCTTTGGCCTCTCAGTGCCCTTGTCTTTTGGGGGTAGGTTTGCATAGACCTACTTACCATGGAACAGTGGTTGTCTCTGCCTCTGTCACGGTCCCCACCAATCCTGAAGTAGGATTTAGTGAATCTTTGCATTTCCCCAATGAATATGTACTCCATACAGATAAGGGGTTGTACATACCTGCATTATAGCTGTCTTTCTCTGTCTTCCTCCCATCTGCTGGCTGAATACCATACTGTCTCTGGACTTTCTGTCAGCACTCATGGGCACTGCTCTTCTCTCATGGATCTGTGAGTAATAAGATGCTTTGGTTACTTCATGTGTTTTGGTATACTCACTTCCTCTCTGTCTCACCTGACCAATATACCCAAACCTAACTCATCTCACAGTCAGAGCTCTCCTAGAGAGTGGCTGTCTTGGTAAGAATAAACTGGACACAGGTCAGACACAAGCCACAAGTGCATCTGCCAGTGTAAACCAGCTTCCTGTGAGAAGTATACCTGATCACAGGCTGAAAATGTAGGCATTAGGCCAGGATAGATGAAAAAAAGTATTCTATGAAGGGTACCCTGTAAACCTCCACAAGCACCTCCTTAGAGCCCTGTCGGGGCAGGGCTAGACTTTATATAGCTACTCTCCTGGGAAGGATCTTTTTCAGGACCAAAGCCCATGAAAACATCAAATGAGGAAAGTACAATTAGTACAGTGAGTAGGGTGTGTGGTCACAATGGTGAGGGACACAGCAACACAGCTTACTAACCGCTTTTAGCTTACCAAGTGCCTCTCCCATGTGGCTGACACTGTGTGGGAAGACCCCCTATTGCTGTGTGCTGCTGCCTGCTGTCTTAGTTGAGTGCTGCCAAAACTCCCCTCCCTATGTTAAATGGGTCCTAGAAAGTCCAAGTCCTCCCTGGGAACCACAAATTGCCAACCTTAGTAGGGCAAGAAGGGTGACCATGGTCATTATCAATACCCAGAATAGGAACTACTGGTCAGACTGAAATGGACTATCTTCCAAAGTCTTTCTTGACCTGAATGGCTCATTACTGGGAGGCAGAAGCGAATGACATGACTTGGATGTTTGTCCCCTCCAAATCTCATGTTGAAACGTAATCCCCAGTGTTGGAAATGGGGCCTAGTGAGAGGTGTTAAACCATAGGGGCAGATCCCTCATAAATGGCTTAGCGCCATTCTCGTGATAATGAGTGAGTTATTGTTTTGAGTTCTTGAGATACCGGGTTGTTTAAAAGAGCATGACACCTTCCTCCATCCCCTTGTTCTTTCTCTTGCCATGTGACATGTCTGCCCCTGCTTAGCCTTCTACCACAATTGTAAGCTCCCCGAGACCTCACCAGAAGCTGAGCAGATGCCAGTGTCATTCTTCTTGTACAGCCCACTGAAGTGTGAGCCAATTACACCTCTTTTCTTTATAAATGACCCAATCTCAGGTATTTCTTTATAGCAACCCCAAATAGACTAACATAGAAAATTGATGCCAAGAGCTGGGTGTTGCTATACAGATGCCTGAAGATATGGAAGTGGCTTTGGAACTGGGTAATGGGCAGAGGTGGAAGGAGTTTGGAGGGCTCAGAAGACAGGAAGATGACAGAGAGTTTGGAACTTCTTAGAGACTGTTAAATTGTTGTGACCAACATGCTGATAGACATATAAGCAGTGAAGGCCAGGCTGACAAGGTCTCAGATGGAAATGAGGAAGTTATTGGGAACTGAGGAAATGTCACCTGTGTTATGAGCTTGGCTGCATAGTGTCTATATCCTAGTGTTAACGGAAAGGGGCCCCAATCCACATCTCAAGAGGGTTCTCAGATTTCACGCAAGAAATAATTCAGGGGGCTGGGTGTGGTGGCCCTGCACCTTGGGAGACTGAGGCAGGTAGATCACCTGAGGTCAGGAGTTCAAGACCAGCCTGACCAACATAGTGAAACCCTGTCCATACTAAAAATACCAAAATTAGCCAGGTGTGGTGGCGGGTGCCTGTAGTCCCAGCTACTCAGGAGGCTGAGGCAGGAGAATCGCTTGAACCCGGGAGGCAGAGGTTGCAGTGAGCTGAGATCACACCACTGCACTCCAGTCTGGGCGACAGAGCAAGACTCCATCTCAAAAAAGAAAGGCCAGGTTCAGTGACTCATGCCTGTAATCCCAGGACTTTGGGAGGCTGAGGCGGGCAGATCACAAGGTCAAGAGATCGAGACCATCCTGGCCAACATGGTGAAACCCCATCTCTACTAAAAATACAAAAGTTAGCTGGGCTTGGTGGCATGTGCCTGTAGTCCCAGCTACTTGGGAGACTGAGGCAGGAGAATCTCTTGAACCCGGGAGGCAGAGGTGGCAATGAGCCGAGATCATACCACTGCACTCCAGCCTGGGCAACAGAGTGAGACTCCGTCTCAAAAAAAAAAAAAAATTCAGGGCGAGTCTGCAGTGCAAAGTGAAAGCAAGTTTATTAAGAAAGTAAATAAAAGAATGGCTACTCCATAGACAGCAGCCCCAAGGGTTGCTAGTTGACCATTTTTATGGTTATTTCTTGATTATGTGCTAAACAAGGGGTGAATTATTCATGCCTCCCCTTTTTAGACCATATAGGGTAACTTCCTGATGTTGCCATGGCATTTGTAAACTGTCATGGCGCTGGTGGGAGTGAAGCAGTTAGGATGACCAGAGGTCATTCTCATTACCATTTTGGTTTTGGTGGGTTTTGGCCAGCTCCTTTACTGCAATCTGTTTGGTGAGCAAGGTCTTTATGACCTGTATTTTGTGCTGACCTCCTATCTCATCCTGTGACTTAGAATGCCTTAACCATTTGGGAATGCAGCCTAGTAGGTCTCAGCTTCATTTTACCCATCTCCTATTTAAGATGGAGTTGCTCTGGTTCATACGCCTCTGACACTAGGGCTTTGTGAAAGGTGGAACTTAAGAGTATCAGGTGGAAGAAATTGCTAAGCAGTAAAGCATTCAACCTGTGTCCTGGCTGCTATGAACAGCCTACAATCAGATCTGAGAGCAAAGAAATGACTTAAAATTGAAACTTATGGTTAAAAGGGAAGCAGAGTGTAAAAATTTGGAAAATTCATAGCCTAGCCATGTGGCAGAGAAGGAAAAAGTATTTTCAGAAAGGAATATAAGCAGGCTGTGGAGCAATTACTTGATAGAGAGATTAGCATGACTAAAAGAGAACCAGGTGCTAATATCCAAGATAATGGGAAAAAGGACTCAAAGGCATTTTAGAAATCCCTGAGGCAGCCCCTCCCATCTAAGGTCCAGAGGGCTAGGAGGCAAGAATGGTTTTGTGGGCCAGGGCCAGGGCCCCAGTATCCTGTGCAGCCTCCGGACATTGCTCCCCACATTCCTGCTGCTCCAGCTTCAGCTGTGGCTCAAAGGTCCCCCAGTACAGCTTGGGCTGTTGCTCTGGAGAGTGCAAGCTATAAGCCTTGGCAGCTTCCACGTGGTGTTAAGCCTTCAGGTGCTCAGAATGCAAGAGTGGAGGAGGCTTGGCAGTGTCTACCTAGATTTCACAGAATGTATGGGGAAGTCTGTGTATGGGAAGCCTGCCACAGGGGCAGAGCTCCCACAGAGAACCTCTGCTAGGGGAGTACCTAGGGAAAATTTGGGGTTGGAGCCCTTAAACAGAGTCCCCACCAGGGCACTGCTTAGCTCAGCTGTGGGAAAGGGGCTGTTGTCCTTCAGACTCAAGAATGATAGAGCCACCTGCAGCTTGCATTCTTAGTGTGGAAAAGCGGCAGGCACTCAACTCCAGCCTGTGAGAGCAGCCACAAGGATAGCACCCTACAAAGGACTTGTAAGTCTGCCCCTTGTATCAGTGTGCCCAGGATGTGCAACATGGAGTCAAAGGAGATTATTTTGGAATTTTAAAATTTAATGCCTACCCTCCTGGGTTTCAGAATTGTACGGGAACTGTAGTCCCATTCTTTTGGCCAATTTCTCCTTTTTGGAATGGTAATGTTTACTCGGTGCCTGTACCACCATTGTATCTTGGAAGTAAATAACTTGTTTTGATTTCACAGGCTTATAGGTGGAAGGAACTTGACTTGCATCTCAGATGAGACTTTGGACTTTTGATTGAGTTGATGCTGGAATGAGCTAGACTTTGGGGGACTATTGGGAAAGGATGATTGTATTTTGCTATGTAAGGAGGACATAAAATTTGAGGGGCCAGGGATGAAATGATGTGGTATGGACGTTTGCCTGCTCCAAATCTCATGTTGAAATGTAATCCCCAGGCTGGGTGCGGTGGCTCACGCCTATAATCCCAGTATGTTGGGAGGCTGAGGCAGGCGGATCACTTGAGGTCAGGAGTTTGAGACCAGCCCGGCCAACATGGTGAAACCCTGTCTCTACTAAAAATACAAAAATTAGCCGGATGTGGTGGCAGGCGCCTGTAATCCCAGCTACTAAGGAGGCTGAGGCAGGACAATCGCTTGAACCCAGGAGGCAGAGGTTGCAGTAAGCTGAGATCTCGCCATTGCATTTCTGCCTGGCGGACAAGAGTGAGATTGTCTAAAAAAAAAAAAAAAGGGAAAAAATGTAATCCCCAGTGTTGGAGGTGGGGCCTAATGTGAGGGGTGGATCCATCATAAATGGTTTAGTTCCATTCTTGCGGTAATGAGTGAGTTCTTGCTCTGAACACATGAGATGTGGTTGTTTAAAAGAGGATGGGACCTCCCCCCACTCGTTCCCTCTCTTGCTATATGACATACCTACTCCCTCTTTGCCTTCTGCTGTAATTGTGAGCTCCCTTACCCCTTACCAGAAGTGAAGCAGATGCCAGTGTTATACTTCCTGTACAGCCTGAAGAACTGCGAGCCAATTAAACCTCCTTTCTTTATAAATTGCTCAGCCTGGTATTTCTTTACAGCAACGCAAAAACGCACTAACACGGAGTAACCTCCACCAACGGCCTGTCAGGTTTATACTGAGCCAGTGCATGGCGTAGCAGAATACAAGAGCTAGACTCATTTTTATTACATCGTGAAGTAAGGTTTTTGGACCATTCTTTTAAAGTGTCAAACACTAGGGAGGCAATGACCTATGTTGTGCCACAATTGTGAAATACAAAGATAGCTTTTCTTGGTAAAGTACACTAAGGGTCACACTTTACCAAATAGCAATTGAATAATTGCCCAGGATCCTGTGAGAAAAATTTCACTTTAAAAAGAGAAGTTTTTGTCTAAGACGGGAATAGAAGCAGAAATGGTCAGCTACTATTGAACAACTCTACCTACAGTCTTAGAAGTGCAATTTGCTTGTATCCTTTCACAGACCCCATCTAACCCCATTGCCCTTCTGAAATACCTCCAATCCATAAAGCCTGTGTCCCATCAGCTGTGACTGCTCAGCACCACTCTTTCACCCTACTTGCTCCCCATGGGAACTCAGCAGTGCCATTCCCAAATGAAAATTATAATCTTATTTAGGATAAAGAGGGAAGAAATGAAGAAAAAAAGTTTTTTTTAAATTTGGTTTCAAAATTTAGCAGAAAGAGTAGATTTGGAGGAAGGTAGACCTAATCCACGGGTTCTCTCTTAATGATGGGGGTCTGCACCCCGCCAATCTCACTGCTCTCCTAGTCTGGAAAGGCTGGCAGTGGCTAATAGGTGCCTTTTGGGGATTCAGGAGAAAGGGGGCCAGTAGGAAGGATGAATTAATAAATGTGTGAAGTCCTAGAACAATGCCTGGCTTATAGTAAGCACAGTGTGTCAGCTACTTTCATCATCAGGGATATTATTGTTGGTCTTATTCTTACTAGGAAATGGTGGATAAGTCTTATTACTTCTCGGTACTCTGGTATGTTTTGGAAATGCTGGGCCAAAGGAGGAGACCCCACATGTCTCATTTCAAGTAGGCTCACGGGGTCCTCAGGTGCCTCTGATGTTCTCCATCAGCAAGGCAGGGCCTCAGGTGGCTTGTGTTTTCTCAGGAGAGGCCGTTACAGCTCTCGTGCAACCTCTGTGGCACTGGCGCCACCTGCAATCTGCTCTGCTCCTGCGTGTTCCAGCTAGCAGGCGCAGTGCCATCACAGCAGCCACTTCCATCTACTACTGTTGATGATGCTTTTGTCATTTCGGTTGAGATGGCAAAGGGTGATCTCATTGCCATCACATGACTCTTCTACGTGGCTCATTAAAGCTCCTTTTTAGGTTATATTCTCACAGAACTAGAGATACATGACCTTAGATTTGGAGCAGAAGCCTTTTTTGTGACACTGGGGACATGTGGTGCCTCTCTCTCCACAATCCACAAATCTTAACAGTGAAATCCCCAAACCCCTAATGAATCATCCTGAAAAATAGACATGCTGGTTGCTTTTTATGAGATAACATTTCTTCCATCATTATGCAGATTAGATTTCTCCCCTTCTTCCTTAGGAGTATCTTTACTGCATTCACAGCCTGTTTATAATTTAAGTGGGAAAGATGACTGAGAATGACAGTCATCTGAGCAGGAGCGAAGTGATAGTGTGACAAATGAAAGTACATTAGCGATAGGAAGCAGAGGCCCATGGTGGCTGTTTGTTAGACTGTGGAGATAAATGTACAAGAATAAAACAGAAATTATACATAATTTTCAAGAATCCAGGAAGATTCCGAGATGTCGGTAGCAGATAAAAATCCTTGGGATAGAGCTGTACTCAGTAAAAGCTTGTAGTTGTAACCCAGCATCTTTGATTGTCACTTTACTGGGCAACTCCTCATCCTTCAACTCCCCGTCGAGACATTTTGAATTCCCTACAAGTGTTCTGCAGTGGAAGGGTGAGACTCTGATTTCTTTTTCCTTTTTTTCCAAACAATGGGACTTCAGAAGCATTCAGAAACCTGATAGAGGCAACATTGATTTGGATGTAGAGAGGGACTAGCATAATATTTTCATTAAAGATTTGATAGTTCTACATCTTAAAGCCCACTGAAATTATCTTATAAAAATCATAGTCTGACAATATTAGATATTTTATGACAAAGTATGCCTCACAATTATTATCTCTCTGCTAAGACATTAGAAGCCCACGGGAGGCTTCTTCTCAAAGCCTGTGAATCTCCCTTTTGATTTCCAAGGGAGCGCTTAATTCTGAAAAACACAGTTGAAAATGAGGCTGGACATTGAATATAAAGCACTATTGTGAGTAAAGTGATATTCTCCACTTCCTGGAGTCCTGAATAGAGTTGACTTTGGTCTCAAAATTTCTTCTACTGACAAGCCTGATTCTACATAAACTTTTCTCAGCAGCACCATCGTGCATTAGAGCAAAAAATGTTTCTTGCTGTCTACTTTGTGCACCTGCTTGAATTGATGTGGCTTCAGCATTTGCCATGTTTGGTTGAAACAGTAGCTTACTGGAGGATTTGGGCCTCCGGATTTTAAACCAACAAAAGCACCAAAACCAGTAGTAATAAGACCAACGTTTAGTAGAATGGTGTATAGCTGTGCCTGAAAGGAATTTTTGCTTTGGGTAGAAGTTTAAGTTCAAATGGGCCCCATATCTGATAAGCAGCTTCCTGGCCTGTGGGATAACCTATGGTGAATGAGTTCCCGGAGAGTAGTGCCCTACTGCTGGCCTCTAGCCCTTACAGGATGGGGGTGAGATTGAAAATTTGTAAAGATAAGGCCAGGAGCAGTGGCTCACACCTGTGATCCCAGCACCAACGTGGCTGAGGTGGGCAGATCACCTGAGGTCAAGCCTGGACCAGCCTGGCCAACATGTGACCAGCTTGGCCAACATGGTGAAATCCCATCTCTACTAAAAATACAAAAATTAGCCAAATGTGGTGGCAAGTGCCTGTAATCCCAGCTACTCTGGTGGCTGAGGCAGGAGAATCACTTGAACCCAGGAGGTGGAGGCTGCAGTGAGTTGAGAACGTGCCACTGTATTCCAGCCTGGGCAACAGAGCAAGTCTCTGTCTCAACAACAAAAAAAAAAAAAAAAGAAAAGAAAAGAAAAGAAAAGAAAGAAAATGTATAAGGATAAGCTAAGATCTGGGGCAAATTGGAAATTTATTTGGGAGTTTATTTGTTGCACTGGAATTTGAAAGGGATTGTTTGAGATCAATCATTATGTCTTTCAGTTAACTGGTTATCAGACACCTGTCAGGAACATGAAAGTTCTAGTGAATTTCTTTTTCAAGAACCCAGTGGTGTGTATTTTAAAAAGTGAAGTGTGTGTCTTTGTTATTATCAGTAATACAGGTAACTTGAAGGGGAATAAAGAGTGTCTTGGCATGTCCTTGTAGTGTGGCCTTAGTGTATGTAGAGAACTATGATTTTGATTTATATTTTTGGGTGTCTGTGAGGCAAGAAATTTGGAGAGTTTTTTTTTTTTTTTTACATTATAGGGGACAATTTTTAGGTTATTGCCCAATAGTTTATAATAAATGTAAAGACAGGGTCATTTGTTGACCAGGGTGTCCAGAGCTAAGATGCCTGCCAGAAGTTTGGCCAAATGTGTTGTTTCTGGGTCCTGTCCTTTATCAGGAATATCTTGGCTAAGGGATGAGAGCAGCAACATCCTACCAAGCTCCATCACAGATGAAGGCTGGCAGTGCCATCCACATAGCCTACAAACTCCCATTACTTGCCAACCGGTTAATCCCAAAGGGCATTCTGTATAGTCAAGGGGGTCTGAGGATGGAGTGACCTCCTCTGGAACCCTGGCATCTTGCAAGGGACTGAGAACAGGGGAAGTCATTGTCTCCTGCAGGTGGAATGTGCCAGAGGGCCCAGGTTTGAATCTGTCTTGTCTTACACCTTGGTGGCCATGCTGTGTTTGTGGGTGCTATTTTCATAATCCAGAGTATAACAGGCAGATGAGTATGGAGGGTCACAGGCTCAGGTTCTGTGAGAAGACTGGTTCTAGGACACACCAGTAGGTACTTAGGCATTTGTTATTCTCATGGTACATAGAATGAGGCCGAGAAGGGCAGTCTTTTTGCATCAGAAACCCTGGGGCAGCTAATGGCCATCATAAGTGGTCTAGGGATTCTAGGAGGCATAAGAAGAGCTTGTCTAAGCCTATATAGTGAAGGAGTTATTTGATGGCACTAACAGGAGTACCTGTTGACTGTAATTTGCAAATGCAGTGTCTGTTGCCACCAGGACCTGCAAGGCTAAAAGATTGATATGCCCTTACTGAGTGTGGCAATTAATCTTGAAAGAGGATGTTATCAATGTAATGTTTTACTTGTGCTTCTGGAGGAAGCTGGATGTCATCAAGATCTTATCTGAAACGATTACATGTGGCTAAAAAGCTGCTAGGGTACCCCATGGGTACCTGAAAAGACATATTATGTCTCTTTAGAGGGAGAGGAAACTGTAGCTGAGTGATTCTTTAAATAAGCACTGAACAGAACATCTTACCCAATCTATAATAGCAGACTATTTACCAGTTGTTGGGCCTTGATGGATGAGAGCACAGCATTAAGGTTACAGCAATCCATCATGAACTCTCCCATCCTCTTTTTAAAGGTTTAAGAGCAAAGTAAAATTGAGCTGTTGTATTAGTCTGTTTTCACACTGCTATAAATAACTCCCTAAGACTGGGTCATTTATAAAGAAAAGAGTTTTAATTGACTCACAGTTCCACATGGCTGGGGAGGCCTCAGGAAATTTACAACCATGGCAGAAGACAAAGGAGAAGCAAGTACCCTTTTCACAAGGCAGCAGAAAAGAGAAAGAGCACAGGGGAAACTGCCACTTTTAAACCATCAGATCTCATGAGAACTCCCTCACTCTCACTAGAACAGCATGGGAGAAACTGCCCCCATGATCCAATCACTCATCAGGTCTCTCCTTTGACATGTGGGGATTACAATTCGAAATATAAGATTTGGGTGGGGATACAGAGCCAAATCATATTATTCCATCCCTGGCCCCTCCTAAATACCATGTCCCCTTCACATTTCAAAACCAATCATACCTTCCCAATAGTCCCTCAAAGTCTTAACTCATTCCACCATTAGCCCAAAAGTCCAAATCCAAAGTCTCATCTGACACAAGGCAAGCTCTTTCCACCAATGAGTCCGTAAAATAAAAAACAAGTTAGGTACTTCCAAAATACAATGGGGGTACAGGCATTGGGTAATTGTTCCCACTCCAAATGGGAAAAATTGGCCAAAACAAAGGGACCCACAGCTTTATGCAAGTCCAAAAGCCAGTGGGGCAGTCGTTAAATCTTAAGCTCTGAAATGATCTCCTTTGGCTACATGTCTCACATCCAGAACATGCTGACATAAGAGGTGGGCTTCCAATGCCTTGAGCAGCTCTGCCCTTGTGGCTGCTTTTATGGCTCACACTGAGTGCCTGGTGGCTTTTTAGCTGCATGGTACAAACTGTTGATGGATCTACCATTCTGGGATATGGAGGGCAGTGGCCTTCTTCTCACAGGTCCACTAGGCAGTGCCCCAGTAGGGACTCTGTGTGGGGGGCTCCAACCTCACATTTCCCCTCTGCATTGCCCTGGTAGGCATTCTCCACGAGGATTCTGCCCCTGCAGCAGACTTCTGCCTGTACATCCAGGCATTTCCTTACATCCTTGGAAATCTAGGCAGAGGTTCCCAAAGCTCAACTTTTGTCTTCTGTGCACCCACATGCCCAATACCACATGGAAGCTGCCAAGACTTGGAGCTTGCACTCTCTGAAGCAATGGCTCAATCAATGGCAAGTGGTTTGGCCCCTTTTAGCCATGGTTGAAGCTAGAGTGGCTTTGATGCAGGGCACCAACTCTTGAGGCTGCACAGAGCAGTGGGGCCCTGGGCCTGGCCCATGAAATCATTTTTCCCTCCTAGACCTCTGGGCCTGTAACTGGGGAGACTGCTGCAAAGATCTCTGACACACCCTACAGACATTTTCCCTTGGCTATTAACATTTGGATCCTTGTTACTTATGCAAATTTCTGCAGCCAACTTGAATTTCTCCCCAGAAAATGGATTTCTCTTTCCTACCTCATGATCAGGCTGCAAATTTTTCTAAGTTTTATACTCAGCTTTTCTTTTAAATAAAAGTTCCAGTTTTAGATAATCTCTTTGTGAATGCATATGACTGAATGCTTTTAGAATCAGCCAGGGCACTTCTTGAACACTTTGCTGCTTAGAAATTTATTCTACCAGAATCCGTAAATCATCTCATTCAAGTTCAAAGTTCCACAGATCTCTAGGGCAGGGTAGAATGCTGCCAGTCTCTTTGCTAAACGATAGCATTAGTGACCTTTACTCCAGTTCCCAATAAGTATCTCATCTCCATCAGAGACTGCCTCAACCTGGACTTCATTGTCCAGATCACTATCAGCATTTTGGTCAAAATCATTCAACAGGTCTCTAGGAAGTTCCAAACTTTCCCACATCTTCCTGCCTTCTTCTTCATTTTTAATACATAAAGGATTATTTTCTTCAACTTTTATTTTAAGTTTCAGAATACCTGTGCAGGATGTATAGGTTTGTTACATAGGTAAATGTGCACCATGGTGGTGTGCTGCACAGATCATCCCATCACCTAGGTATAAACCCAGCGTCCGTTAGCTATTCTTCCTGATGCTCTCCCTCCCACAACCACTCCATTTTCTTCTGAGCCCTCCAAACTGTCTCAACCTCTGTCTGTTATCCAGTTCCAAAGTCACTTCCACATTTTCAGGTTATCTTTATAGCAGTGTCCCTCTCCTGGTGCCAATTCTCTGTATTTGTCTGTTTTCACACTGTTTTTTTGTTTTTTTGTTTTTGAAAAAAAACCTCTTGCTGTGCCACTGACTGGAGTGCAATGGCCCAATCTCAGCTCACTGCAACCTCTACCTCCTGGGTTCAAGCAATTCTCCTCCCTCAGCCTCCCAAGTAGCTGAGATTATAGGCACATGCCACCATGCCTGGCTCATTTTTTTGTATCTTTAGTAGAGATGGGGTTTCACCATGTTGACCAGGCTGGTCTTGAACCCCTGACCTCGTGATCTGCCTGCCTCAGCCTTCCAAAGTGCTGGGATTACAGATGTGAGCCACATCGCCTGGCCCTGTTTTCACACTGTTCAAAGAACTGCCTGAGACTAGGTAATTTATAAAGGAAAGAGGTTTAATTGACTCACAGTTTTGCATGGCTGGGAGGCCTCAGAAAACTTAACATCATGGTGGAAGATGAAGGAGAAGCAAGTACCGTCTTCACAAGGCAGCAAGAGAGAGAGCCTATGGGGGAAACTGCCACTTTTAAACCATCAGATCTCAAGAGAACTCCCTCATCATCATGAGAACACCATGGAGGAAACCGCCCCTACCCCTGCCATGATTCAATCACCTCCCACCAGGTCCCTCCCTTGACACGTGGGGATTACAATTTGAGAGGAGATTTGGGTGGGGACACGGAGCCAAACCATGTCAGTTCTCAAATGGAGAAGTAATGGGGACCCTTTATGAATGGGCTTTTATGTATATACCTAATACATTTTTATCCTTGAAGGCCCAGTTTTAACTTCTGTTGGGCCGTATTAACTATTTTACCCAGATGTTTGTAGTGTCATATTTTATCAAGCCAGTTTGTAAGCACTAAAAACTTATTTATTTTAGTTTATTATTGTGTCAGAGTATATACATCCAATATAGACAGCAATGGATACTCTGACTATGGGAAATTTAGGCAAAGCTATAAAGTGAGGCATAATCATTTTTTTCTTTATGTTAATTTAGTTACCTTCTTAAGATCATAGGGAAGCACAATGTTTAAATTTCATGTGATTCCCATGTATGACTATAATTTGAGCCCAGTATTGATTAAATCCATGAAGTTTTGTCAACTGGGATATTTTAACAAATGCTAAAGTTAAAACCTGTGTTGTAGAGGCCTAAAAGCCAGTCAGACCTTTTAAAATCTTTTTGTTATATAAATTCTTTCGTATATAAGTTTTGGATTTCCAATTGGGTCAAATTATGGGACTTAGTTTAGATTTAGTTATACATTATTATAGGTAGATAGATGGTAGATATGAGGTATCTGTTTGTTATATTCCCTCCCTCCCTTCCTCCCTTCGTCTTTTCCTCTCTCCCTTCCTCCCTTCCTCCCTTCCTCCTTCCCTTCCTGGTAGTGCCTGAGCCTCCAACTTTTTTCCCTCATTGCCTGTGAAACGCCTTCCTGGTACTTGATACTTTAAAAGGTTTGTTGAAAACCTTACTCCTTAATGTAATAAAAACTAAAGCTGGGCTGGGTGACTTGTGCTTGTAATCCCAGGAAATCAGAAGGATTCTGATATGGGAGGCTTGCTTAAGCCTAGGAGTTGGAAGCTGCAGTGAGCTATGATCATGCCACTGCACTTCAGCCTGGGTGATAGAGTGAGACCCCATCTCTTAAAATACACACACACACACACACACACACACACACACACACAGACTGTAACTATTCTAGTACATTATCACTTGGTAGTAGTGTAAATGCATACTATACTTTAGATATATTATGGGGGTAAATAGATTTATGCAGGCTTGCTGGGGCTAATGACTATTTTTGAACAAAAATATGTTTTTATAAAAAAACTGGAGTTGCTGTTAGAGGAAAGTCAGTTATAATCTGCAGAAAATCAGCTGATAAAATTGATTCTGTTCTTGGAGATGCCATAAAAGCTACTCTATAGCTTTTGGTTTAACCTTAAATGAGACTTACTGTATGAAGCCCGTGGGGCAGATTCCGCAGTGACAGAGACGAGGTGAGAATGAGGGAGCTGGTTGCAAAAATAATAATTTCCAATTTTTGTGAATGTACCATGTATGAAAGAACTAATTTAGATATGTAAGAGATGAAGAAGTGCATTAAAATTTATTGTGATGAAATCCCATTCCATGTTTCCCTTATAGACAGATTTAATTTTTTAATCTCTAAGCAAATTTCCATGGAAGTGAAGGATAAACCAAATTAGGTAAAACCACATGAAACAGGCATTTTTCTTCCTCTTTCTTTTTCTTCCATTTCCCTTCATCCTCCTCTCACCATCTTCCTCCTCTTTTTCTTCTTAGATGATTTTATCCTATTTAGTTGAGTAAATTGTTGCTGCAGTTGAGAGTTAATATAGCCAAGAGTCAGGGTTTAGGCCAATATGCTGTGTGTTTTTGGGTTTATAAGGCAAGCTTAAGAACTTTAAAATAGAGATTTAAGTTCTAGTGAGTTGTAAATGGACAATTTAATATGATTTATGAAAATTACCTTTCTTACTCAAGTAAAATGTAACTTTAACACTATTGCTATTTTTAGGCTCTAAAATAGTCTTGAGGGAAATTTATTCTGAGGCTCTAGGACTATCAAAATGACGTTAAAGCTCTCTAGGATGTGAGAGAGGCAGCATGACAATTCCAAGTAGGAAAATGATCGTGGCTTATTTTTGCAATAAGAAATGAAATAAGAAGAGCATTTTGTTTTTTTTTTAAAAAATGAAAGCTTGAATGTAAAAAATATCTGAGGATTTATGTGCTTCTTCCTGCTTTAATATGACATGACATATTTATGACTTTTCTGCATCATGTATCTTTACATGAACAGAAAACATCCTGAAGGATCCTCAGATGCTGCAGTAACCTTCAAGCAAATACAGCAGACAATATGTAATGTCTTAACTGTAGTATAGAGGGAGAAACTTCTCCAGGTTCCTTTCAACTTTATTTGTTCATGGCAATTTAAAGGCCTTGCTTCTTTGCTCTTTGCTGGTTATCTGGCAGGTAAGCCTACTTAAAGAAGCCTTCCCTCCAGTTCTCCCTTTTTTTTTTTTTTGAGATGCAGTGTTGCTTTGTTGCCCAGGTTGGAGTGCAGTGGTGCAATCTTGGCTCACTGCAACCTCTGCCTTCTGGGTTCAAGTGATTCTCCTGCCTCAGCCTCTCAAGTAGCTGGGATTACAGGTGCCCACCACCACATCTGACTAATTTTTGTATTTTTAGTAGAGACAGAGTTTCATCATGTTGGCCAGACTGGTCTTGAACTCCTGACCTCAAGTGATCTGCCTGCCTTGGCCTCCCAATGTGCTGGGATTACAGGTGTGAGCCACTGCACCCAGCCACTTCCCTCTAGCTCTTAATGGGCCCTCACCATCTGTTCCTGAACTACCATACCCCCCATCTAATTAGGCCTAGATAGGAAGTCAGACATAACCTTTTAAAAATCTGATCATGTCACTTTTTTGGTTGAAAAATCACCCACATCCAGTCTCATATGTTTCTGGTAAAAGTGAATATGTATACATGTCTTTTGGAGGAAGGTGTTTGCCAATATTTATCAAGAATTTAGAAAATAAAGCCAGGCCCAGTGACACGTGACTATAGTCCCAGGAACTTGAGAGGCTGGGGCAGGAGGATCACTTGTGGCCAGAAATTGGAGGCCAGCCTGGGCAATATAGTGAGATCCCATCTCATAAACCAAACGAAACAAATGAAACAAAAAACCCTCTACTGGTCAAAAGGTATATATATATATATATATATAAAACCCCTGCTGGCCAAAAGGTATATAAATATATATTTATGAGACAGAATCTTACTATGTTGCCCAAGTTGGTCTCCAACTACTGGGCACAAGGGATCCTCCTGACTCAGCCTCACAAGTAGCTAGGATTACAGGCACATGCCACAGCACCTGTTTAGTTGTTCTACTTTTATTTATTTATTTTTAAACTGATTTTATTATAATTTTTTTTGAGACAGGGTCTTGCTCTGTTGCTCAGGCTGGAGTGCAGTGGCATGATCTTGGCTCACTTCAACCTCCACCTCCAGGGTTCAAGGGATTCTCATTCCTCAGTCACCTGAGTAGCTAGAAATACAGGCACATACCATCACACCTAGCTAAATTTTTAAAAATTATTTTTAAAGAGATGGGATTTCACCATATTGCCCAGGCTGTTTTTGACTTCTTGGCCTCATGTGATCTGCTTTAGTCTGTCTCCCAAAGTGCTGGAATTATAGGCGTGAGCCACTGCACCTGGCCCAGCAGTTCTACTTTTAAGCATTCATCCTCAGCAAGTAGTTGTAGAAAAGTGCGCTATATAAGAGATGTTTACTGCAGCCTTAAGATAATAAAAAATTGGAGGGAAATCTAATGTACTCATAGGAAAATAGTTAAGTAGCCATCATATATCTATTCAATGAAATATTTTGTAACTACTAAAAGTACTTAATTATAGTATTTTAGCATGGGAAAGTGCTTATACTATAATGCTAAGTAAACATATTAAAATATAAAATGTGTTAAAATTCAAAAATCACAAAATACAGAAGAAGAGTTGGAGACTTCATTTTTCTCCTCTCCTCTCCATCACTCTACCCTGAGGTGAGGTAGAGAAGTGGTCTAGATGGGGGGATAATACATCCTCATATTGCCTTCTACTACTGACAAAAGCTAGTCTTTGAAATGTCCTAAGAAGAGTATTTACTATAATAGGAAAGAAAGAAGTATTTTCAATGCTTTGGTATTTCTTTAATTTTTTTTTTTTAAGACAGAGTCTTGCTCTGTCTCGTAGGCTGGAGAGCAGTGGTGCAATCTCAGCTCCCTGCAACCTCTGCCTCCCAGGTTCAAGTGATTCTCCTGCCTCAGCCTGGAGTAGCTGGTATTACAGGCTACTGCCACAATGCTGGCTAGTTTTTCTATTTTTAGTAGAGAAAGAGTTTCACTATATTGACTAGGCTGGTCTTGAACTCATGACTTCAAGTGTTCTGCCTGCCTCAGCCTCCCAAAGTACTGAGATTATAGACATGAGCCACTGTGTCTGGTCTAAAAATTATTTTTTAATCAACATGTAATAATTGTACATATTTATGGGGACAGTGTGATATTTTGATACACACTGTGTATCATACTGATATATACAATATGTTATGATCAATTCAGGGTAATTAACATAGCTATCACCTTAAACATTTATCATTTATTTGTATTGGAAACCATTAAAAATCCTCTTTTAGCTGTTTAAAAATACACAATAAATTGTTGTTAACTATTTACCCTACAGTGTTATAGACTACTAGAACTTATTTTTTCTATCTAGCTGTAATATGGTATCCATTAACCAACCTCTTTCATCCTTCCTCCCTCCTCTTCTTCCTGACCTCTGGTAACCACTATTCTACTCTCTACTTCTATGAGCACAACTTTCTAAGGTACTACATATGGGTGAGAACAACTTCTTTAGCTCTTGTATATGAGTGAAAACATGGTATTTGTCTCTGTGCCTGATTTATTTCCCTTAACAGAATGTCCTCCCAGCTCATTCGTGTTGCTACAAATGATAGGTTTTTATTCTTTTTTATGGCTGAATAATATTCCGTTGCATATATATCATATATTTGATTCTCATGATGATAGTTATGTTCCATAAAGTCTGGGAACACTGAATTAGTGAGTACTGAATCATTGTTTCTAGGGGAAATACGTATGTGTGTATACATCTATCTCTCGCATAGATATACACACACATGTATATATCACATATCTCAGATTATAATCTTAAATCCCAAAAACAAGTCATCTTGGTAGATTCTGTTTTCTTTATTTTACAAAGGAAAAAAAAGAGGTTCCGAAGTGTTAAGAGACTTGCCTAAGGCTGTTGCAATAAATGTCAAGCTGGGCTGCCCCTGTCCTACTGGCTCCAAAGCTGAAGCTTCTTATACTTCTCTGCCCTCCCTGCTACCTTCTGCATCCTCTGATCACATATGTATGGGAGCTGAAACAAGAAGGCAGAGCATGGCCTTCTTTGATGTCAGTTAGGAGCATCCGCAGGTTAGAATGACTCAAAGTTTTCATTGCTGTCTGCAGTACATGAATGACCACAAGTTTTGATTTTGACTATGAATAAATTTTAGGGGTAGGCAGCATTTGCAAATACAGAATCTGCATTTGCAGATCCTCTGCCTTGTGAGGATCAATTCTATATCATAATACTGGCAGTTAATTGTATTTGGATAGAATTAAGTGACTTTTTCTTCCCTATTTCTCTATTGTTCTAAAATGTCTTTAATGAGCATGTGTTGCTTTTATTTAAAAATGTAAAAAACAAAAAATATTGTCCATGGCTATCTCTGTCTATAGCCTAATTTCTTTTCAAAGTGTGAGCTTGACATAATTATGTCAGAATTACTTGAGGAGTTAGTAGAAAAGGTAGATTCCTGGTCTCTTTCTTCCAAAACTACTAAAATAGAACTCAAAGGGATGTGAGAAACTGCATTTGACAAACTTCCCCAGATTACTTTTATGCATACTAAAGTTTAAAAAACATTTGCTATAATGATCTCCAAAGAGTGAGGATGAAATAAGGGTGTTTTAGATAAAGTAGCTGAAGGAATTTACCACTTACAGACCATTGCTGAAAGAACTACTAAAGAATATACTTCAATACAAGAAAGGAATTAAACCTAGAAGGAAGGATTGGGACGCAAGAAGTAACGAGTAAAACATTTGGTAAGCATGGGGTGAGTCTGAATAGTGTTTTTAGCAAAAACAAAATGAAACAACTTAAAAAATGAATAAAAGGGAAAGGAAATCAAAATGAGATAAAATTAAAAGACAATAACATGTAAACTAAAAAATAAAATTCTAATCTACTCATCCAACTGAATGGACCCCTCCTCTCAACCAAGGGGATTTTGAGAGAAACCTAAAAGACACACATAAAAAAACAAAAGAAAACAGGATTTCAGGTCATATTGGTAAGGGGTTCTGGACAGGCCTCGTTATACTCTCCTCCCTCTGGAATTTAGGCACAACTGATCAGCATTAACATTAAAACAGAGATCTTAAGACCGACAAAATAGATTATTTGTAGCAATAGGATACTAAATTCCAACCTGACTCTAGTATGGCATCACATGTCAGGGAGCAGATCCTGAAAGCATCTAATTATTTTACCTCAAAATATAGTTCTTTGGAGTATTTTGAAATGGCCCTGCAAAGCTGTCTCTTGTGGGGAAAATTTATATTCTGTAAAGAATCCTCTTTCCTTTCCAGGTTTTTTTTCTGAGCCAGTAGAGATCTAACCAAGAGTCTGGGATCTTTTAAGATCCGATGAGAGATATCTGCCATCTATTCTCTCTGAAGCCTCCTACTTGAAGGCTTCATCTACATTACCAAGAACCTGGTCTCTACAACCCCTTATCTTAACCCAGACACTCCTATCTATTGAATCTGAGTCTTCAGATGAGAACTCTTTCGGCCAATTGTCAATCAGAAAATCTCTGAATCCACCAATGACCTGTAAGCCCCACTGCTTCTAATTGTTCCACCTTCCCAGACCAAACCTATGTGTACTTTACATGTATTGGTTGATGTCTTAGGTCTCTCTAACACATGTTAAACCAAGTGCTGTAACCTAACCACACTGGGAACACGTTCTTAGGACCTCATGGGCCATGGTCACTTATATTTCGCTAAGAATAAACTTTAAATATTTTACAGAGTTTAACACTTTTCATTGGCAATATGTAACATGAAAAGAGTGGACATATGATTTGTGTTAAAGCATTCTGATATCTTTGTAGTTTAAGAGAAGGGGATACTGATGAAACTTTTCAGAGGGAAACAAATGTATAACCTAAGGATAATTCATCTGAGAATAAATATATAAAGTATAATTTTGAAGTCTGTAGGAAGCAATGGATTTAAAAGCTATATTATCCATAAAAGAAAATAAAATAGGAAGTCACAAAGAAGCAAATACTGAAGAAAAGATATTTCAAGCTAAGGGAATTGTGGGCAGTGTAATAGAAGTGAGAAAAATGCTCCATTGTTGAGTCTAAGATTTGTCTTTACTTACACAGTATTTACTGAGCCTGTTATGATTTCATGGATGTTGGCAGAAGACATGAGACTCCTGGGTAAGTTAAAAAGTCTATGTTATCTATATCATGGCAAGCAACATGAATTGTTAGGGAGGGAAAAATTTTCCTCTATCCTCTTAATTTCTTTAAATGGGGGCTTGCAAGTTAATCTTTTTTCCTTCCATTAAGACAGATTAATGGGAGGAAAAAAGTTTTGTTTGTATGCATATGGGAATTAACAAAAGAAGTAGCTAGCTTCATTAAATGGTTAAAGTTAGAGATGTATGTACCTAACTTGGGAAAAGGGAGGGAGGAGAAAGGGCTTCTATGGTGAAAACAAATCGGTTTCTGGGGAACAAATGGGAGATAAGAAAGCTGGTGATAAAGCTTGTTTATGTGAGTGCTAGTGATCTTTTCCATCTTCTCCATGGCCATAAAACTCTTGTGGAAAGATAATTTATGGTATATTTGGTCTTGGCCTTTTTTTTCTAGGGGTAAAACCCACCCCAAAGAGGGAATTTATGGTAGCCTCATTTCCCAGAAGTCATTGCTTTCAGTCAGGTAAGGAACGTTCCAACAAGGCTTTCCGCATTTATTCAATCTCAAATGTTTTCAACTTAAAATAATCTTCATACCAACTCTAGGGTTCTGAGTGGAACCCCAGATCTTTGCTCTTTGTCCCAGAGGGAGACATTGCCTCATCCCTGAAGGTTGCTTGCTTCAGGCATAACCCTGAGAAACGGCCTTGGTAAAGATTAGTCAAAACCTTGAATTGTTGATACACCCAGCGAGACACGTAGGAGCACAAGAGACACCTGACACACAGAACTAAGAACCCACGAGTAAATTGGTTTCCTGGGCCATATGCTGCCTTGGGTTGGGGAATAGAAAAAGGAGTGGAAAAGGAGGTGAGAGAAGTAAGGTAATTGAAAGCCCTGTTGCTGAAGGCCTTGTATGGGTGGCATGCTATGGCATTTGATCTTTACCCTGCATAGTTGAGTCCACCAATCTCCAGCACAAATTTGAATTGTTGCATTCCCAACAACAAACATTTTTTTGTCATTTAATACCAACATATGTGTATTTATTTGTTTATAAATCATATACCTACAACACTACATTAATCTATTATGTAGGCTTTAAAACATATATAAAAGAAGATGTAAGAAGGATGAGTTAAAATACATAAATATGTATTAAATATTAGGTCTAATTTTTTTTTGGTGATTATAACCCAATTTGAGGACCACTGCAGTTTGACATCGATAATCTTTGGAAATGTATTCATGATATCACAATTTATTTTCTATGACCCACTTACCAGTAATTGGGGCTTCTTGCCAAAAAGTTTTACAGTGAATATCCTTGAGCAGCTATTCTTATGTCCTTAGAGGGTATTTTCTTTTTGTAATAGAAATGTTCAAAAATGGTATGTGCTTTTTACATTTTGGTAAATGATCTTAAATTGCCCTACAAAAAAGCTGCACCAATTTATTTTCCAAACTAGTCTATAAAGACTCCTTTTTCCACTCTCTCCAAGACTAGGTATCAATCTTAAAAATGTTGTCCAAACCAATAGGTAAGAAATAATGCCATGTCAGGCCAGGTGCTATGGCTCATGCCTGTAATCCCAGAAATTTGGGAGGTGAGGTGGGTGGATCATTTGAAGTCAGGAGTTCAAGACCAGCTTGGCCAACATGGTGAAACCCTGTCTCTACTAAAAATACAAAAATTAGCCAGCTGTGGTGGTGCATACCTGTAATCCCAGCTACTCAGGAGGATGAGGCAGGAGAATCACTTAAACCTGGCAGGCAGAGGTTGCCATGAGTGGAGATCACACCACTGTACTCCAGCCTGGGTGACAAAGTGAGACTCTCAAAAACAAAAAACAAAAAACCCTTTTTAAGCAGCCTACCTTCTTTTCTTCCCTCATTCCATCCTTCCCTCCTTCCCTCCCTTCCTCTCTCCCCCTCCTCTCTCTCTTTTTTCTTTCTTTTCTATCTCTCTTTCTCCTTGCCTCTCCTCTCCTTTCCTTTCATTTTTTTGAGACAGGGTCTTGCTGTGTTGCCCAGACTGCCTTACTGCAGCCTCAACCTCCTAAGCCCAAGTGATCCTCCCATCTTAGCCTCCCAAGTATCTGGGACCACAGGTGCACACTGCTGTGTCACTCTAATTTTTAATTTTTTTGTAGAGCTGGGAACTCACTATGTCACCCAGGCTGGTCTCAAACTCCTGGACTCTAGTGATTCTCCTGCCTTGGCCTCCCAAAGTGCTGGAATTGAAGGTGTGAGCTATCACACCCAGTCCAGTATTTCTTTAATTATGATTAAGTTCAAACATTTTAAATTGGCTTTAAGCCTCTAAATTGCCTGTTTTCTCTCCTATGTCACTTTTTTTTTTTTTTTGTGACGGAGTCTCACTCTATCACCCAGGCTGGAGTGAAGTGGCACCACCTCGGCTCACCACAACCTCCGCTCCCTGGGTTCAATTGATTCTCCCACTTCAGCCTCCCGAGTAACTGGGATTACAGGCATGTGCCACCACGCCTGGCTAATTTTTGTATTTTTAGTAGAGAAGGGGGTTTCACCATGTTGGCCACGCTGGTCTCGAACTCTTGACCTCAGGTGATCCACCCACCTTGGCCTCCCAAAATGCTAGGATTACAGGTGTGAGTCACTGTGCCTGGCCAACTTTTTTTAAAAAATGTAATCTAATGTATCAGTGACTTTTCTGTAGGTACTTATGCCTGGAGTGGCGTGAGGTGGGTGTCTCAGCATCCACAGCCTTGAATGACAGATTAGGAGTCAGTGGGGACAAAGTAGACCTTATTGTTTGTGATGTGGGGATGGGGCAAAGCAAAGACAGCAAAAGGGAGGCAAGGTGGGAAGCTCTTAGGATAGCCAGGTAGTTAGATCACATGGGAAATATGAATGTGGGCTCTGGAGGCAGACTCTGGTGTGCAAATCCCAAGAGTAATATTTATAGAGTGACTTTGGGAAGTGGGCCAGGTGACTGACCTTACTGTGCCTCAGTTTCTTCATGTAGAAATTATTAGTATTTCATCTAAAGTTTACAAGAGATAAGATATCATGGCGCCTGGCATGCAGTGATTGCTTTCTAGTAAAGAAATAAAGGGAATTTGAGCTAGGTTGTAGGAGAAATGGAAAGGAATAGACATACTGAAAGACAGAGTCTTTAGGACGGGGAGACTACTAAAATGTAGCTAAGGGAGATTGAAATGAGTGAACGGCATTTTTCTGTGATTAAAATCAGGACCATATTAATGAAAGCAACAACCAAACACAGTGACCCTGTGGCACAGAGGTTCAACAAAGAGATCCTGGAACCAGACAGCTTGTCCATATTCCAGCTGTGCTCCTTACTAGCTTTGTAACATTGGGCAAATCGATGTCTTGATTTTTTAGGGGGTTGGGGACAGAGTCTCACTGTGTCTCCCAGGCTGGAGTTCAGTGGCAGGATCTTGGCTCACTGCAACCTCCGCCTCCAGGATGCAAGCGATCCTCATGCCTCATCCTCCCAAGTAACTGGGATCACAGGTGTGGGCCACCATGTCCAGTTAATTTGTGTATTTTTAGTAGAGATAGGGTTTTGCCATGCTGGCCAGGCTTGTCTAGAACTCTTGACCTCAAATGATCCACCCGCTTCAGCCTCCCAAAGTGCTGGGATTACAGGCATGAGCCACTGTGCCCGGCCATAATCACTTAATATCTCTCTACCTTGGCTTCTTCACCTGAAAACGAGGAATAATTAACTATATTTATCTCATAGATGAAAAAACGAGAAGTGAGGCAATACATGCAAAGCACCTAGAGGACTATCTGGCATAGAGTATGTACTTTAAAACATTAGCTGTTATTTGGGTATAGACCTGTAGTCCCAGCTACTCGGTAGGTTGAGGCAGGAGGATTGCTTGCGCCTCAGAGTTCAAGGTTGTAGTGTGCTGTGATTGTGCCTGTAAATAGCCACTGCACTCTAGCTTGGACTACATAGTGAGACCCCGTCTCTGAAAAAACATGAGCTGCTATTATTAATCTTTTTGTGCTATATCAGGTCCTCTTTTACTCTCATCTCATTTTAGTTTTCTGAGATCCTTATTTCTTTCAGCATGCATCCACCTATTGCCAAGAAGCTGTTCTTGTTTTCACTGGGTCCTAAATTTGGGGGCTTTCTTAAGTCTGCCCTTCTACATTCTAGATCTTTCTTATTCTCTGCTAAGCTAATAATATTCTATGTTATTAATAGGCATTGATAGCTTCAATTTATCTCTCCCAGATGACATTTGCATTTTAACAAGAGTTTTCAAGGCCTCGACTCAAAGGAGTGAGTAATGTGGTTATTTTAGGTATCCTGGCAGAGAGAAATAGTCCTTGGGCTGAGAGAGCTTTCCTAAACTCTAAATTTATATCACGCCAGCAGCTGCCTACTCTGCTCACTTGGAATATAATGTGGGGGCTGCATTGGTGGTCAGGGAATAAATTAAATCAATTAACTAATATTTTGATCACCAGGAATTGTATTAGGTAGTGTAGGGAAGAAAATGAAGATTAATAATCCTTGTTTCAAGAAATGTATAATCTAGTTGAAGAAATCAAGATGTATAAAATTTAAAAAAAAAATCTATTCTCATTGCCAAGGTCAAGACAGACCTGAGAATATAACCTACTGGTCTATATACTGGTGTGAGGTCCAGGGGGCCAGATCATACCAGGGGGAAGATTACCTAGAAAGCTGCTCATAAGATTACATCACCACAGAGCTGAAGCAAGAGCAACTGCTTAGAATCGGAGCAGGCTCTGCAGTCAGAGCACACTGAAGAGGGAGATCCTGCACTGTTACGCATCAGATGCAGGGTCTGCACGAAGAATTAACAGAAACTGAGAGCCTGGAGCTAGGACTGGAGTGCAGGGCAGGTGAAAGGCAGGGGGCATCCATGTAACCTGGAGGAATATTTCTTTCAAATGAATTCTGACATGTCTTGCTTAGGTGGGGATGGGCTTCTTAAAGGGATCAAATTGGGATGAACAAATCATAAGATCTGTTTCCTTATTTGTGAAATGAGGAAGGATGAAATACATCAGCTTTAAAGTGAAACCAAGGGTTAACCTGATTAAGCCCACCAACTCTGACCTGCTTTGCTTCCTTTTAATCACTTCTAATTGATCTTAAAACTCCCACTAGCTTCCTTACAGATAACATCTCTGACTGTGGGTCATTCTGGGTGTTTAACGTTGTTCTTCAGGAACTACCGGGCAGCTCTTGTTCAGTTGAAGCTGGTTGAGACCACTGACCCTTCAGCTGGGCCTGTGCAGGTGCCTAGAGAGTGAATTTTGATATCAGAGGCCCACAAATTCCACCCTGAGATCATGCTAACGCCACCATTTTGTGCACATGTGTCTTGTGAAAACCATGTAGTTCAATTATATTTGCATAGAAACCCCAATTACCTCACATTTACTACCTGTCAATCACCTTTAGCCATACTTTGGACCACCCAGATTTCTATCCCGTAAGTTCCCTCAAGCCCTATTTTTGGGAAAGTAAATTTGAGACCTGTTCTTCTACCTCCTTGCTTGGCTGCCTTGTGAATAAACTCTTTCTCTTTTGCAAAACTCTTCATTTCAGTGATTGACTTGCTGTGCATGGGCAGAATAAACCTGGCCGATAACCAATTTTCTCCCAGCTCTAGTGACTTATAAGTTAATCCTCCTAAAACCAGACAAGCAGGCAGTAATGAGTAGTATTTAAATAAGTCATATACACCCATGGTTTATGATTTGGTTTCCCAAACCGTAGTCCACCAGCATTCTTTCATTCACCTGCTGTGAAATCTTTCAATGCTTTTACACTGTCACTTGAATAGAATAAGAAAATGTAGATATTTTAGTTTTCCAAAACTAAAGTTGTCTTCTTTACAATTTCTTGCAAGGCAGGAGAAAGGAAAAAAAGCAAATTGAGCCCAATTCAATGATTTAAATCATCTTTTGGATCTTTGGTCTTTCAGTTTTTACCCTTCTTCTCCCCCTATGATCATCTCAATGGATGCAGAAAGAGCTTTTGACAAGATATTTCTTGGGGTATTTGTTGATATAACCTTGTAGCATCAAGAGGAGGGGAGTCATTGGTTCATACAGTGCCTCCTGACTCCTTACTGTACCTCGCTGATGCCAGTCCTGAAAGCATTCAAAGCTAAAGCCATTGCCTAGTGTGATTTGATGCTGTAATGTAAACTCCTTGAGATTTGCTTATGGCTTCCATTTACGCCTGGCCTAAGAACCTTCCTCCCCATACAACTTCTTCCCTGACTAGCACTTTCTGTTGTAACCACCAGCCCGGCTTTCAACTATAATTGAATCTCATCCAGGTCATATTTCTCAAACCATGCTCACCACTTGATTTACTTTGAGGAGCTTGTGTCTCTGATGGATAGTGGGCAATTGACCAGGTGGTGGCATTCGAGATGTTCAGCATGAAGCAGAACAAAAACTTCCTTCTTGCTCACAAAAGTCCCCAACCTATCTGGGTGTTTCTATATTTCCTTAGCTTCTTCAACCATTCGATGAATATACAGTGAGAACCTACCATGTACTAGGTCCTCTGCTATGTGACGGTGACATATGATGAACAAGACAGTGTCCTTGCCGTCATGGAGTGTATAGAGTAATGGAGGAAACATATGATAAAGAAGTCAGCAAACAAGTTTATACATACAAATTTTTAAGTGCTTTGAAATCTACAAATAGGACTCTGGGTTGAAAATAAAAAAGGAGACCTGTTTTAAAAGTGATTTGGCGAAGGTTTTTCTGAGAAGACACTTGAGTTAAGAAAGGAAGAGAGGCAACCAACTATGTGAAGATGTGAAGAGTAATTCAGACTTAAGGACCAGCAAGTGCAAAGGCCCTGGATGGGAGAAAGTCTCCAGATGGATCGGAAAAGGATCCATAGATGTTAAGATTTTCCTTCCATTCTCATAAGCAAATGACATAATCTTCAGGTATGACTAAAACTACTACATAGTCATGCTGAGTATTAAATAAGGCCCAGGCTGGGGTCAAGGAAGTGAGGTACTTATCCTGGATCCAAAATTTAAGGGATCACCAAAAAACTTATTACTCAAAAGAAGTCATACTTTAATGTAATATTTTTAAAATAAAAATTAATGCAAATGATGAACAAAGCATCAAATTTTTTTTTTTTTTTTTTTTGAGAAGAGTTTTACTTTGTTGCCAGGTGCCAGGCTGTAGTGCAGTGGCACAATCTCGGCTCACTGCAACCTCTGCCTCCTGGGTTCAAGCAATTCTCCTGCCTCAGCCTCCCAAGTAGCTGGGACTACAGGCGCATGCCACCATGCCCAGCTAATTTTTGTATTTTTAGTAGAGACGGGGTTTCACCATGTTGGCCAGGATGGTCTTGATCTCTTGACCTCGTGAAGCATCAAATTTTAAAATAAAAATAGGATCAGTATCATTGACTTTCCTTTTTGTCACAGGCTCCAGTATGGCTTGGCATAGTACTGATATTAAGGATTACTATTATCTGTGGATGAACGTAATTTGCTTGCTTTCCAATTTAGATGCTTTTTATTTCTTTTTCTTGCTTAATCACTTGCTTAATCACTAAGTTCTAGTCATAGTGACTAGAACTTCCAGTACTAGATGTATTCCTCCTGTCTAACTGAAACGTTGTATCCTTTGATCAATACCTCCCTTTCCTCTGGCACCCCTCCCCTCAGCCTCTAGCAACCACCATTCTACTCTCTGCTCCTCTGAGTTAAACTTTTTTAGATTCCACATAAAAGTGAGATCATGGAGTATTTGTCTTTCTGTGCTTGGCTTATTTCACTTAGTCTAATCCGTGTTCATCTATATTGTAGCAAATGACAGGATTTCCTTCTTTTTTTAAGTCTGAATAGTATTCTATCATATATACACACACACATATACCTACATACATATACATATATATGCATACACACATACACATATCCACCAGATTTTCTTGAACCACTCATCTGTTGACAAACACCAGTTGTTTCTATATTTTGGCTATTGTAAAGAATAAATGCTACAATGAATGTGGCAGTGAAGATATCTTTATGAGGTAAGGAATTTGTTTGACTTGGATATATTATATAACCCAAATTGGGATTGAGGAATCCTATGGTAGTTCTATTTTTAATTTTTGTTGTTGTTGTTGTTGAGACAGAGTCTCGCTCTGTTGTCCAGGTTGAAGTGCGGTGGCGACATCTCAGCTCACTGCAACCTCTGCTTCCTGGGTTCAAGTGATTCTCTTGCCTCAGCTTCCTGAGTAGCTGGGATTACAGGCGCCTGCCACCATGCCTGGATAATTTTTGTATTTTTAGTAGAAATGAGGTTCCATCATGTTGGCCAGGCTGGTCTTGAACTCTTGACCTCAAGAAATCTGCCCACCTTGGCCTCCCAAAGTGCTGAAATTACAGGCATGAGTCACTGTGCCTGGCCTCTATTTTTAATTTTTTTGAGAGAGTTCCATACTGTTTTCCATAATGGTTATACTAATTTACATTCCCACCAACAGTGTGCAAGGGTTCCTTTCTCCCCACATCCTCACCAACACTTGTTATCTTTCGTCTTTTTGATCATAGCCATTCTAACAGGTGTGAGATGATAGCTCATTGTGATTTTAATTTGCATTTCCCTCATGGCTTATGATGTTAGCATTTTTTCAAATATATTTGGCAATTTTTATGTCATCTTCTTCTGAGAAATGTCTATTAAGATTCCTTTGCCCATTTCGAAATTGGGTTTTATTTATTTATTTGCTATTGAGTTGTTTGAGTTCCTTACATATTTTGGATATTAGCCCCCTATCAAATGTATGGCTTGCAAATACTTTCTCTCATTCTGTAGGTTGTCTCTTCATCTATTGATTGTATTCTTTGCTGCATAGAAGACTTCAAGTGAAAATATAGTCCCATTTGTCTATTTTTTTCTTTCTTTGCCTGTCATTTTAAGGTCATATCCAAAAAATCATTGCTCAGACCAATTTCAAGAAGCTTTCCTCCTGTGTTTTCTTTTAGTATTTTTACAGTTTCAGTTATTAAGTTTAGGTCCTTAATCCATTTTGAGTTGATTCTTGTGTGTGGTATGAGATACGGGTCCAATTTCACTCTTCTGAATGCATATATATAATTTTTCAACACCATTTATTTCAGAGCCTGCTCTTTCCCCATTGTGTGTTCTTGGCATCCTTGTTGAAGATCTGTTGACCATAAATGAATGGACTTATTTCTGGGCTCTCTTCTATTCTGTTGGTGTTTATGTCTGTTTTTTGCCCAGTACAATGTTGTTTTGATTACTGTAGCTATGTAGTATGTTTCAAAATTAGGTAGTGTAATGCCTGGGCTTCTGTTCTTGCTCGAGGATTGATTTGGCTCTTCAGGTTTTTTTTGTGTGTGTGTGGTTCCATACAACTTTTTGAATTATTTTATCTACTTTTGCAACAAATGTCCTTGGAATTTTAATAGGGATCGCACTGAATCTACAGATTGCTCTGGGTAGCATGGACTTTTAAAGAATATTAATTCTCGACAAAATTCAATAGCCCTTTATGCTAAAAACTCTCAATAAACTAGGTATTGATGGAACATATCTCAAAATAAGAAAAGCTATTTACGACAAACCCACAGCCAGCATCATACTTAATGGGCAAAAACTGGAAGCGTTCCCTTTGAAACCTGGCACTAGACAAGAATGCCCTCTCTCACCACTCCTATTCAATATAGTATTGGAAGATCTACCTAGAGCAATTAGGCAAGAAAAAGAAATAAAGTGCATTCAATTAGGAAAGGAAGAAGTCAAATTGTCCCTATTTGCAGATGACATGATTGTATATTTAGGAGACCCCATTGTCTCAGCCCAAAATGTCCTGAAACTGATAAGCAACTTCAGCAAAGTCTCAGGATACAAAATCAATGTGCAGAAATCACAAGCATTCCTATACATCATCAATAACAGACTTAAAGAGAGCCAAATCAAGAACGAACTGCCATTCACAATTGCTACAAAGAGAATAAAATACCTAGAATACAACTAACATGGAATGTAAAGGACCTCTTCAAGGAGAACTACAAACCACTGCTCAAGGAAATAAGAGAGGACACAAACAGATGGAAAAACATTCCATGCTCATGGTTAGGAAGACTCAATATTGTGAAAATGGCCATACTTCCCAAAGTAATTTATAGATTCAACACTATCCCCATCAAGCTATCTATGACCCTCGTCACAGCACTGGAAAAAACCACCTAAAACTTCATATGGAACCAAAAGAGAGCCTGCATAGCCAAGTCAATTTTAAGCAAAAAGAACAAAGCTGGAGGCATCACGCTATCTGACTTCAAACTATACTACAAGGCTACAGTAATAAAAGCAGCATGGCACTGGTACCAAAACAGAGATATAGACCAATGGAACAGAACAGAGGCTTCAGAGGCAACACCACATATCTACAACCATTTGATCTTTGACAAACCTGACAAAAATAGCAATGGGGAAAGGATTCCCTGTTTAATGAATGATGTTGGGAACTGGCTAGCCATGTACAGAAAGCAGAAACTGGACCCCTTCCTGATACCTTACACTAAAATTAACTCCAGATGGACTAAAGACTTAAACATAAGACCTAATACCATAAAAACCCTAGAAGAAAACCTAGGCAAAACCATTCACAACATAGGCATAGGCAAGGACTTCATGACTAAAACGCCAAAAGCATTGGCAACAAAAGCCAAAATAGACAAATGGGATCTAATTAAACTCCAGAGCTTCTGCACAGCAAAAGAAACAATTATTAGAGTGAACCGACAACCAACAGAATGGGAAAAAATTTTTGCAATCTACCCATCTGACAAAGGGCTAATATCCAGAATCTACAAAGGACTAAAACAGATTTACAAGAAAAAAAACAAACAAACCCATTCAAAAGTGGGTGGAGGATGTGAACGGACACTTTTCAAAAGAAGACATATATGAGGCCAACAAACACATGAAAAAATGCTCATCATCACTGGTCATTAGAGAAATGCAAATCAAAACCACATTGAGATACCATCTCACGCCAGTTAGAATGGTGATCATTAAAAAATGTGGAGACAACAGATGCTGGAGAGGATGTGGAGAAATAGGAACACTTTTACACCATTGGTGGGAGTGTAAATTAGTTCAACCATTGTCAAATACAGTGTGGCGATTCCTCAAGGACCTAGAAATAGAAATTCCATTTGACCCAGCAATCCCATTACTGAGTATATTTCCAAAGGATTATAAATCATTCTGTTATAAAGACACATGCACATATATGTTCATTGCAGCCCTGTTTACAATAGCAAAGACTTGGAACCAACCCAAATGCCCACCGATGATACACTGGACAGGGAAAATGTGGCACATATACACCATGGAATACTATGCAGCCATAAAAAATGATGAGTTTGTGTCCTTTGTAGGGACATGGATGAAGGTGGAAACCATCATTCTCAGCAAACTGACACAAGAACAAAAAATCAAACACCACATGTTCTCACTCATAGGTGGGTGTTGAACAATGAGAATACATGGATACAGGGAAGGGAGCTCACACACTGAGGTCTGTTGGGGGGCACAAAGGGAGGGACAGTGGGGGGTAGAGAGTTGGGGAGGGATAACATGGGGAGAAATGCCAGATATAGGTGATGGGGATGGAGGCAGCAAACCACATTGCCATGTATGTACCTATGCAACAATCCTGCATGTTCTTCATATGTACCCCAGAACCTGAAGTGCAATAAAATATATATATTTTTTAAAAAGAATATTCTTCCAATCCATGAACATGAGCTGTTTTTCCACTTATTTGTTTCTTCAATTTATTTCATCAATGTTCAACTCTGTCGATCTTTGCTTCATATGTTTTAGTGGTCTGTTATTAGTTATTAGCTGTTTCTGCACTTAATATATCAGCCTACTTCTGCTGGTCTCCAGAGTTTCTCATTAGAATCGCTTCTTGGCCTTTTGGCTAAGATCAAGTGCAGAGATTCTCAAGAGAAATCTGCTGAAAATCTTATTGAGGATTCCTTGTATATAACAAGTTGTTTCTCTCTTGCTGCTTTCTCTTTGTTTTTGGCTTTCAACAGTTTGATTGTAATGTGTCTCAATGCGAGTCTCTTTGAGTTAATCCTACTTGGAGTTAGTTTAGCTTCTGGAATGTTTATGTCTTTCATTACTAGAGGGAAGTTCTTGGCCATTATTTCTTCAAATAGTCTCTCTTCTCCTTCTGTGACTCGCACAATGTGCATATTGGTTAGCTTGATTGTATCTCACAAGTCCCTTAGGCTTTGTTAATTTTTCCTCAATTTTATTTCTTTCTTTTACTCAGAGTCAATGATTTCCATGGTCCCATCTTCAAGTTTGAATCTTTCTTGTGAATGTTTCCTTTCAGTTATTGTACTCTTCAGTTCCAGAATTTATTTGCAGCTTGTGTTTAGGTTTTCTATCACATTGTTGATATTTCCATTTTGTATATATACCATTTTCTTGACTTTCTCCATGTCCTCCTTTAGTTCTTTGAGCATCTTTAAAACAATTGTTTTAAAGTCTTTGTCTAGTAGATCTGCCTGCAGACATTTTCTAAGGACAGTTTCTGTTTGTTTATTTTTTTCTTTTGAATGGGGCATGCATTCCTGTTTCTTTGTATGCCTTGTGATTTTCTGTGGAAAACTGACATTTTAATCTAATGGTATGTTAACTCTAGAAATCAGATTCTCCCCCTTCCTCAAAGTTTGCTGGTTTTTTTGTTTTGCTTTTGTTTGTTGTTTGTTTAACACTATCTCTGTGCCAAGGATCAGACTGAAGCATAAACTTAAGGGTATTCTTAGGCTCTTTCTGAGCCTGGACCTTTCCCTGAGTATGTGAAGTGACTTTCTAATTTCCTTTATATATCCAGCTGCTTTTGAATGTCCTATTCTTCAGTGCCTGGCTCCTAAAAAAAGAAAAAAAGAAAAAGAAAAAGAAAGTGATGGTAGTGTTGTTGAAATGGCAGCCCTTTAAGTGCCCTGGAAGTCACTTCAGTCATGGGAGAAGGGATTGCAATAACGGGAAGGGGGTGCAAAAACAATGGCCACCTGCCTCTTTCTCTGCATCTCTGAGATCAGAAGCAGCAATCAGCAATTAGAGCATAGATTCATGATACTTGGAAGACAGGATCCTTTTTGCCCACCTTGACTCCTGCAGCTTACCTGCAGGCTCTTCAGAAAAATGCTGTCTGCTGTGGGACTATGGGGTGGGGGATGGGTATCTGTTGCTGTTATAAGAGCTGAAATTGACCAAAATTAACCTTAATTTACCATCCATGCCTTTTCCTAGAAGTTACAAACCTTTAATAGATGCTAGAATTAAAAAAATCTTAGATTCTGCCAGTGCAATTGTTGTCTAGTTGAGGAAACAGATTTATGGTGCTTCCTACTGTGCCATCTTCCCAGAATCTTCTCTCCTCTTAAGAATTACTACAAATTCAAATTTATAAAAGCAGAGCAAACATGGTGGCACACATCTGTAATTCTCATTAGGCTGAGGTGGAAGGGTTGCTTGAGCCTGGAAGTTCAAGACTAGCCCAGGCAACTTAGCGAAACACTGTTTCGAACAAAACAAAACAAAAAACGAAATTCATAAAAGCAGGTTGAGCATGGTGGCTCACATCTATAATCGCAGCATTTTGGGAGGCAAAGGCGGGTGGATCACTTGAAGTTAGGAATTTGAGATCAGCCTGGCCAACATGTCAAAAACCCGTCTCTACTAAAAATACAAAAATTAGCTGGGCATCATGACCCATGCCTATAATCCCAGCTACTCAGGAGCCTGAGGGAGGAGAATCAGTTGAGACTGGGAAGCAGAGCTTGCAGTGAGCCAAAATATCTCACCATTGCACTCCAGCCTGGGTAAGAGAGGAAAACTGTCTCAAAAAAAAAAAAAAAAAAAACCACCTCAAAAACTTCCAAAATTCATAAAAGCAGATTACAATGTTCTTCTTTAATTTTATTTTTTATTTTGGATCTTACTATGTTGTCCAGACTTGTCTTGAACTTCTGGCCTCAAGTAATTCTCCTGCCTTGGCTTACCAAAGTGTTGGGTTACAGGCATTTGCCATCATACCCAACTGTCAGTGTTGACTTGAATTGGTAATGGCTTTTATTGCTATGCTCATATTCATTTATATAATAATGTTTATTAACATATGAAAAATCACCATTAGATTTTTCATTTGTTCGATTTTTTCTTGTATTGTTGTAATCTTGATTACTCTTCTCAAATTCTTTTTTTCTGCTGAAATTTAGAAATGAGTGGGATAGATAGATTGCCATAAAAATGTTTGATAAGTGCTAATATAGCCCGTAAATTAATGACTGGATTGATATGAAAATGCTTTATGGTGATGTAGGGTAGAAAAATCATACAGAGGTTTAAGCTGTTATTTGTGCCTCCCACCACTGGGGAGAAGGCTAATCTGGCAAGAACTGTGGTTCCCAGGACTAGAGATGGAGTAGGGGCTCCCAACCCAATTCAGCGGTAAGTTCGAAACCAGAGAAGTGCATAAAGCTGACAACAGTTGTACAGCAGTACTGAGATGGAAGGAGCTGTAAGGCAAGCTCTAGGGGCAGCTGAAGGGAGCTGGAGGCAGCAAGGACAGCCAGTTTTGAAACAGGAGTCATAGCTTCTGTGGTCTCACATTCTTTGGGCAGCAGTCAGAAGCTCTGGCTAGGCTGGGTGCTGTGAGTATGAGTAGAACCAGACAATATCACTCACTTTCTTATTCTCCTTTAAAACCATCTGAGCTATCAGCTTCCCTTACTCTGTCTCCATGCCTTTGCTTAATTGTATGCAGAAAGTCAAGTTACTGCAATCAGAGTAGCTGACAGAAGGGTAGATTCCTTGTGTGTTCTTTGCTAACTTCACCATCTGACAGTCAGCATGCTGTCAGCTCTCCATGAACTGGACTGCAGAACCACCTCCATTGAGCAATCAGAAATCCTGAAATATCCCCATAGAGTAAGACTTTGGAAATCCTGGTCAACCTCCAGGAGAAGCAAGACTCAAGACAGGCTATTCCCTTGATCCTGGGTGTCCATATGCAACTGTATTTAGCATAGAAAGTCTTGGAGTTTGCTAGTTTTCTCCTGGAAACACAGCTGCAGTCTCTCCACTCTTAATTTTGAATGTTGTGCTTAGAGCAGAACCACCTGTCTCTGTATCTGTATTTTCTTTCCAAAGAGCCGAGTGATTGCCTGGAACAGCTGTGGGTATTTGTGTTTTATTTTTATAAGCCCTAAGCAACTGAGTGAAAAGCAAAGCCGATTATGTCATTGAGTCCTTTAATATGTATGAACAGGAAAGCAGAAAACTGAGTTAGCCATAGCAAATACAAGGTTTACATAGAAGAAGAAACACTGAATTTTGCTGGGGAATCAATGAACAAAGAGGCAAAATGTTTGCATTTTGGGGGAAAGACTTTTTTATTTTGTTTATGTTGATTCAGATAAATTATCTTTACACGACATCTTTTTAAATCCTGCAAACACTGAATTTATCACCACAAGACGTAAGCGAAGCATAGTGGAGAACATGCTACATACAAGTTTGGCAAACAGAGTCAGGTTTTTATGTGCAGCAACCCCTACACATTTGTTTGTTCTTCTTTGCACTGTTTAAAATAACTTCCTCTTGGTCAGGAGCAGTGGCTCATGCCTGTAATCCCAGCACTTTGGGAGGCCTAGGCGGGCAGATCATGGAGTCAGGAGATCAAGACCATCTTGACCAACATGGTGAAACCCTGTCTCTATAAAAAATATAAAAAATCAGCCAGGCGTGGTGGCACGTGCCTGTAATCCCAGCTACTTGGGAGGCTGAGGCAGAAGAATCTCTTGAACCCAGGAAGCGGAGGTTGCCGTGAGCCAAGATAGAGCCACTGCACTCCAGCCTGGCGACAGAGTGAGACTCTGTCTCAAAAAAAAAAAAAAAAAAACACCCCAAAAAAACAAACCAAACCAAACCACCAAACCACCTCCTCTTTGACTTTGAATTGTATAGAGTTTAAATGCCACTGGAAAGTTAAACCTCCACTCTGAAAACTTATTTGTGCTATCGAAACATTGTCAAGAATCTAGTAGCTAGAACCAGATTTCATGCCTAATGCCAGAGGATCTTTGGCTACTATCACTGGAGAGTCTTTAGGTCAGTGTAAGTGAGAAGACAATCTTATTTAGTATTGTGTAGCAACTTATTTAGAATTACAAGTCTCTTGGATCCTTGAGGGCTACACTTTGGTGGTGGCGGTGGTGGTGGGTGGTAACATTTCAACCAAGTAGAATTTCCAACCTTACTGTGACAACCCATAGAATCCTTCTACCTAAAAAACTGTCAGAAAATTTAGGGTATTTTATTTTCTTTTTCTCCTTATTTCCCTTCTTATTTTAAGGTGAATCCAGTTTATCTCAGTTGCATCTTTTCTCCTTCAATATAAAAATGCTACAAAATTATTATTTCTAAAACTTTGGAAAATATAGAAAAACTAAAAATAAGAACAATCATATTCCCAAGGGCAAGCGTTGTTAGTGTCTCACTCAGTCCTGGCTCACGTTTGTTTTTATTTTTGTTTTGTTTTATAATTGTGACCATATTGTATGTATGATTTTGTTTTTTAAAAAATTAACACTCTCATAAGCTTTCTCCAGTCTTATTAAAATTATGTAAACAACTCTTATTCTTTCTCTTTCATTTGCTCTCTTCCTTTCCATTCTCTTCTTTAAAAGTGTTTATTGCCTTCCTTCTTTCCTTCATCAAATGCCATTAAGGAGACTTCTGCTTTTGGACAAGACAGAATAATAGGAGCTGGGTTTTTCTTCCAGCATATTAGGAGGTGGTAGTATGAGTTCAAGCGTGTCATGGCAATTGGAGTTCATGAGACATAATACTAAAGAAGAGAGGTCTGCACAGAGAGAAGGCTCTGGAGATCTGAAGAGCATCCCCTTTGAGTTTTTATCTGACTACTGAACAGCATCTATGTGTGAAGAAACTACTCAAGTTTTCTAGGAGGTAAAATTATTGGGGTGCACATAGGGTTTGGAAGAGTTTGTATTCCTACATACCAGAGTGGATAGAACTCATAATTTGTGGGTATTAGTATCCTCAGAAGGATAATGCCTCGACAATGGGATGAAATTAATCCTAGGTTAAAAGCTGCTCTGATCCTGTATAAAACAAGTATGAAAGCAGGTCTCAAAGGATCAAACAGTTTCCAAGTAACTTAATTCTAAGAACAAAGCTCAAGAATATTTACAGAAATATAGAAAAAAAAATCCAGTACCCAACAAGATAAAATTAGTGATGTCTGGGATCCAATAAAAATATTACCAAATATGCTAAGAAGCAGGAAATATGAGCCATAATGAAAAAGGTAATCAATAGAAACAGACTCAGTAATAATATAGATGACAGAATTAGTAAACAAGGATATTAAAACAGATATTGTAATTATATTTCTTATGGTCAAGAAGGTAGATTATAACATGAGTATGTTAAAAAGGGACATGAAAGATATTTTTTAACTGTAAATCAAACTTCTGGAGATAAAAATACAATACCTAAAAGAAAAAATACATTGGATAGAATTAACAGCAGATTTGTCACTTCAGAAGGAAAGATTAATAAACTTAAGGCAGAGTAATAGAAACTGTTCAAAATGAAGCAAAGAAAAAAGACCATTAAAAGTGAACACAGCCTCAGGGAGTTTAGGGCAAGTTTAAACAGCCTAATACACACATAATGGGAGTTTCCAAAGGAATTGGGAATAGAAAAAAAAAATTCAAAGAAATAATGGCTAAAACTTTTCCAAGTTTAATGAAACCTCTAAATCACACAGATTCAAGAAGCTCAATAAATGCTAAGTATAAGAGACATGAAGAAAACCATGCTAAGTCACATCACAATTAAATTGCTTAAAACCAGTAATAGCATGTTCTCACTCATAGGCAGGTGTTGAACAATGAGAACACATGGACACAGGGAAGGGAGCACTACACACTGGAGTCTGTTGGGGGGAAATAGGGGAGGGGCAGCAGGGGGTGGGGAGTTGGGGAGGGATAGCATGGGGAGAAATGCCAGATATAGGTGAAGGGGAGGAAGGCAGCAAATCACACTGCCACGTATGCACCTATGCAACAATCTTGCACGTTCTTCACATGTACCCCAAAACCTAAAATGCAATTAAAAAAACCAGTAATAAAGAGAAAAATAATAAAAGCAACTAGAGAAAAAAGACACATATGGAAAAAAGAACGAAGATTAGAATTATCACAGACTGCTAACTGGAAACAATGCATGTTAGAAGACAGTGTAGAAACATCCTTAAAATACTTAAAGAAAAAAAACTGTCAACTTAGCATTCTACAGCCAGCAAAAATATTTGTCCTACAGTAGAGGTGTGTTGAACATGTAGTTACCATGACATAGCAATTCTACTCCTAGGTTTATATACTCAAGAGAAATGAAAGTGTATATTTACATAAAACTTGTACACAAATGTCATAGCATTACTAATGATTACAAAGTGAAAACAGCCCAAATATTCATCAAATGATATATGAATAAGTAAAACATGGTGTACCCATATAATGGAAGTTTACTTAGCAATAAGAAGAAATGAAGTACTGATACATGCAACAACACGGATGAACCCTGAAAATGTTATGGTAAGTGAAAAGAACAGTAAAAGATGATTAGATATTTTATGATTTCACTTATATGAAATATCCAGAATGGGCAAGTCTGTAGTAACAGAAAGTTGACTAATAGTTGTTTAGGGCTGGAGGTGGGAGGATAAAATGAAAAGTGACAGATAAAGCAAGTTAGGATTTCTTCAGGGAGAACAGAAATGTGGCAATGGATGCATAATCTTTTGAATATCCTAAAAATATTGAAATATACACTTTAAAAGGGTGAATTGTATGGTATTTGAATTATATCTCAATAAAACCATTAAAATGATGATAAAGGTGAAATATTTTTTCAGATATAAAAAGCTGAAAGATTAATCAGCAAAAGACCTCAACTAAAATATTGAAGTTCTCAGGTGATACCTGAGAAAGAAGGTGATACCAGATGGAAATCTGAATCTACACAATGGGACAAAGAACACCAGAAATGATAAATATGTGAGTAAATATAAATATCCTTTTCTTTTTTCTTTTTTGGAAGACAGGGTCTCACTTTGTCACCCAGGCTGGAGTGCAGTGATGCAATCTAAGATAACTTCAATCTTTGCCTCCTGGGCTCAAGTAATCCTTCCACCCCAGCCTCCCAAGTAGTTGGGACTATAGGTATGCACCATCACGTCCTTGTTATTTTTTTTGTAGAGATAGGATTTTGCCAAATTGCCCAGGCTGGTCTCAAACTTGTGAACTGAAGCAATCAGCCCACCTCTGCCTACCTAAGTGCTGGAATTACAGGCATGAGTCAAGCACCTGGCTTCCTTTTCTTTTTATTTAAAATATTTCTTTAAAATATTCTTGGTGAAAGCAAAAAAAAAATATGATGGACTTTATAACAATAAAAAATTAAAATGTGTAACCACAAGACCTAGACCAGAATGGAAAAAGCTGGAACTTTACTGTTGTAGGGTTTTAATATTATACATAACATGGTATAATATTAGATATATAATATAAACTCTAAAGCAATCACTACAAAAACAATACTACATGTTATAGCTAGTAAACCAACAAAGGATATAAAATAGAATTGTAATTAATTAATTCAAAAGAAGGAAGTAAAAGAGGCAATAGGAGACAAAGAATAGGTGGGACTACTAGAAAAGAAACAAAGAAGGTAGAATTTAAACACAATCATATCAACAATCACATTAAATATAAATGTTCTAAATTCTCTAATTAAATGCAAATAGACTGCATTTGTTTAAAAAAGAAAAGCAAGACCAAACTACATGCATTGCTTAACAACAAGGATGCATTCTAAGAAGTGCATCATTAGGCAATTTTCTCATTGTGTGAACATCATAGTGTGTACTTACGCAAACCTAGAGAGTATATATAGCCTTCTACATACCTAGTCTATATAATATAGCCTATTGCTCCTAGGCTACAAACCTGTACAACATGTTACTGTACTGAATACCATAGGCAAGTGTAGCACAATGGTAACTATTTGTGTATTTAAACACAGAAAAGCTACAGTAAAAATACAGTTTTATAATTTTATGGAACCACCTTTGGTTCCATATATAGCCCATCATTAACTGAAACATTGCTATTTGATACCTGACTGTATATGCTGCTTACAAGAAACTTACTTTCAATATAAAGACACAAGTAGGTCTGTGATTGCCTCTTATTGGATTGACTTGGATTGACTGAACTAAATCTCCTGTAATTTCCCTTCCTGTATATATCCTATTAGAGTAGACCACAGGAGAGATTCTTACAGGCTATTTGGAGGACAGAAGCAAAACAGCAGCCATTTGGTTGCTCACACACATTGTCTCTTATCTGCTAAGTCACCACATTTATCCAGAAGCGGGGCTTCACCTGCAATTACTCTGCATTCTCTTGAATCGTTCAGCTTCTCTGATTCCTTGACCAGCTCTGTGATGAAGAACCTAGCTTCTGCAGGACATCCACACAATCACGAAATTTCAGAAACCAGTAAAAGAAGACCAAAGTATACAAAAAGGAGGCAGGAGAAAGATAATAATAAGAAAATAAATGAAATAGAAAATAGGCAAATGTTATAGAAAAATCAGTGAAACTAAAAGTTGGTTCTGTAAGAATGTTAATAAAATAAATAAATCTCAAGCCCAGCTGATCAGAAAAAAATAGAGAAGACATAAATTACCATAAGCATGGATGAGAGAGGTGACATCACTGTAGGTCCTACAGGTAAAATAATAATATATAAATATGAATAAGTTTATGTCAATACATTCCATTTTTTAAACTATATTGCATTTTAGGTTTTGGGGTACATGTGAAGAACATGAAGGATTGTTGCATAGGTACGTACATGGCAAGGTGGTTTGCTGCCTTCCTCCCCATCACCTATATCTGTCATTTCTCCCCATGTTATCCCTCCCCAACTCCCCACCCTCCACTGTCCCTCTCCTAGATTCCCCCTACAGACCTCAGTATGTGATGCTCCCTTCCCTGTGTCCCTGTGTTTTCATTGTTCAACACCCACCTATGAGTGAGAATATGCAGTGTTTGATTTTTTGTTCTTGTGTCAGTTTGCTGAGAATGATGGTTTCCATGTTCATCCATGTCCCTACAAGGGACATGAACTCATAATTTTTTATGGCTACATAGTATTCCATGGTGTATATGTGCCACATTTTCCCTGTCCAGTCTATCATCAGTGGGCATTTGGGTTGGTTCCAAGTCTTTGCTATTGTAAACAGTGCTGCAGTGAACATACATGTGCATATGTCTTTACAATAGAATGATTTATAATCCTTTGGAAATATACTCAGTAATGGGATTGCTGGGTCAAATGGAATTTTTGTTTCTAGGTCCTTGTCTTCCACAATGGTTGAACTAATTTGCACTCCCACCAACAGTGTAAAAGTGTTCCTATTTCTCCACATCCTCTCCAGCATCTGTTGTCTCCAGATTTTTTAATGATCGCCATTCTAACTGGTGTGAGATGGTATCTCAATGTAGTTTTGATTTGCATTTCTCTAATGACCAGTGATGATGAGCATTTTTTCATATGTTTGTTGGCCTCATATATGTCTTCTTTTGAAAAGCGTCTGTGCATATCCTTTGCCCCCTTTTGAATGGGTTTGTTTCTTTTTTTCTTGTAAATCTGTTTTAGTTCTTTGTAGATTCTGGATATTAGCCCTTTGTCAGATGGGTAGATTGCAAAAATTTTTTCCCATTCTGTTGGTTGCCAGTTCACTCTAATGATAGTTTCTTTTGCTGTGCAGAAGCTCTGGAGTTTAATTAGATCTCATTTGTCTATTTTGGCTTTTGTTGCCATTGCTTTTGGTGTTTTCGTCATGAAGTCCTTGCCTATGCCTATGTCGTGAATGGTTTTGCCTAGGTTTTCTTCTAGGGTTTTTATGGTGTTAGGTCTTATGTTTAAGTCTTTAGTCCATCTGGAGTTAATTTTAGTGTAAGGTGTCAGGAAGGGGTCCAGTTTCTGCTTTCTGCACATGGCTAGCCAATTTTCCCAACACCATTTATTAAATGGAATCCTTTCCCCATTGCTTGTTTTTGTCAGGTTTGTCAAAGATCAGATGGTTGTAGATGTGTGGCGTTGCCTCCAAGGCCTCTGTTCTGTTCCATTGGTCTATATCTGTTTTGGTACCAGTACCATGCTGTTTTGATTACTGTAGCCTTGTAGTATAGTTTGAAGTCAGGTAGTGTGATGCCTCCAACTTTGTTCTTTTTGCTTAGAATTGACTTGGCTATATGGGCTAATAAATTCCATTTAGATGAAATAGACAAATGCCTTGATTGACTCAAAATAACTAAACTCACTCATAAAGAAATTGATAACTAAAATATTCCTATATCCATTAAAGAAATTTAATTTGTGGTTAAAAACCTGACTATAAAGAAAACTGCAGTGTTAGCTGCTTTACTAGTCAAGTCTACTAAGCATTCAAGAAAGAAATAATACTAATTCTTCATGAACTCTTCCAGAAAACTGTAGAGGAGGAACTACTTCACAACTTATTCTGAGGTCAACATTTCTCTGACACCAAAATTAGACAGAAACATTGCAAGAAAAGAAAAGCTTAGACAAATATACCTCATGAACATAGATGCAAAAATTGTTAACAAATTTTAGTAAATTGAATCCAACAATATATGAAAGGATAATATATCATAATCAAGTGGAACTTATCCATAGAATGGAAGGTTGGCTGAATGGTTTCAAAAAATTAATGTTATTTATGTTATTAACAGACTAAGAAAGAAAAACCATGGATCATCTCAACTGACTATAAAATGTGTTTGGCAAAATCCATCATCCATTCCTAATTTTTAAAAAACTCTCAGCAAACTCAGAACAGAAGGGAATTTACTCAACCTACAGGTTATTTCTGAAAACCTACAGCTGACATCATACTTGATGGTAAAAGACTGGATACTTTTTTCCTAAGATGAGGATCAAGTAAAATTGTATGCTCCTACTACTTCTATTCAATTTTATAATAGAGATTCTACTTGCCAGTGAAATAAGGCAAGAAAAGGAGGTAAATTTGTCTTTATTCACAGAAGAAATGATCGTATATGCAGAAAAAATTACAAAATATATTTTAAAAGCTATTTAAACTAATATGTGAGTTTAGTAAGATCAATACATATTAGATGACAAAATCATTTGTTTTTTCTATATTCCAATAATGAATAATCAGAGATTGAAATTTAAGAATACCACTTAGAATAGCAATTAAATATATGAAATGCTTAGTGATAAATTTAACCCAGGATGTGCATGGATTGTGCACTGAAAATTATAAAGCATTGCATAAGAAATTCAAGGAGATTTAACTAAATGCAGACCTATGACATGTTCATGAATTAAAAGCCTAAGTATTGTTAAGATGCCAAGTTTCCCCAAGTTGTAATACCAATCAGAATTCCAACAAGATTTTTTAAAAAATTGACAAGATAACTTTCAAATTTATATGGAAATACAAAGAACCTGAAATAACCAAAAACTTTGTAAAATAAGAGGAAAGTTTGGGAGCTGACTTCAAGATTCATTATAAAGATACAGTAATCCAGGTAATGTAGTATCAGCATAAAGTTAAAAAGCTAAACCAATGAAACACTATAGAGTCTAGAAATAGGCCCATATATATATACACACACACATACATATATATACATATATATATGTATGTATGTATATATGGTCAATTGATTTTTGACAAAAGTGCCAAGGCAATTCAGTGGAGGAAAGGGTAGTCTTTCAACAAAATGGTGCTAGAAAAATTCTATAAAGCAGGGCGTGGTGGCTCATGCCTATAATCCCAGCACTTTGGGAGGCTAAGGCAGGCAAGTCGCTTGAGTTCAAGAGTTTAAGACCAGCCTGGACAACATGGCAAAACCCATCTCTACAAAAAAATAGAAAAAATTAGCTGAGCATGGTGGCACACGCCTGTAGTCCTAGCTACTTGGAAGGCTGAGGTGGATCAATTGAACCCTGGAGGTGGACGTTGCACTGAGCTGAGATAGTGCCACTGCCCTCCAACCTGGGTGACAGAGCAAGTCCCTGTCTCAAAAAAAAAAAAATTATATGGATACCAAAACAAATCTTACCCCTTATGTCACATCATACAGGAAAATAAAGTTAAAATTGATCATATCCCTAAATAAAACAATAACTTTTAGAATAAACATAAGAGAAAACCTTGGTGATCTGTTTTTGTCAAAGTTTTTAAAATGTAGCATACAAAGCAAGAAATAAAAAGGGAAAGTCAATTATTTGGACTTCACCACAAAATTAAAATACTTTGTGCATCACAGACATTGTAAAAAAGTGAAACGGCAAACCACAGAATGAGAAAATATCTTTTTGAAAGATATCTGACCAAAGATTGCAGTATAAAAAGAATTGTTACAACTCAAGAATATGAAGACCAAAAAAACCCAAAAAACAAAACTGGTAAAAATGGGCCAAACTTACATAAAAGTTAATATAAGAATGGCAGATAGGCCCATGGAAAGATGCTCTATAGCCTTACTCACTAGGGATATGCAAATGAAAACCACCTCACACCCACTAGAATGACTAACATGATAAAACTTGGTAAAATTACAAAGTATTGGTAGGGATGTGGATTAACTGAAACTCTCATATAATGCTGGTGTAAATGGCACGATCTACTGGGGAGACATTTTGTTAGTTTCTTAAGAACATAAGCCTATACCTACCATACAACCCAGTCATTGTCCTCTATGCATTGATCCAAGACAAAATAAACCTATGTTCACAAAATAAAGCCTAATAAAGCCTAGTGAATGTCCATAGCAGCTTTATTTGTAATGGAAAAAAACTACAAACAGTGGCCAGGCACGGTGACTCATGCCTGTAATCCCAGCACTTTGGGAGGCCAAGGCAGGCAGATCACCTGAGGTCAGGAGTTCGAGACCAGCCTGGCCAACATGATGAAACCCTGTCTCTACTAAAAATACAAAATTAGCCAGGTGTGGTGGTGCATGCCTGTAATCTCAGCTACTCAGGCAGCCGAGGTGGGAGAGTCACTTGAACTCAGGAGGTGGAGGTTGTAATGAGCTAAGATCATGCCATTGCACTCCAGCCTGGGCAATAAGAGCTAAACTCCATCTCAAAACAAACAAACAAACAACAATAACAACAAAAAACTATGAACAACCCAAATGCCCTTCAGTGGGTGAATAGATCAACACACGGTGATAGAATACTTTTCAGCAATAAAAAGGGATGAACTATTGATCCATGTAACAGAATGGATGACTCTCGAAATAATTATGCTGTCCGAAAGAAGCCAAAGATGAGTGCATACTGTGTGATCCCATTACATAAAATGCAAACAAATCTATGGTGACAAAAAGCAGATCAGCGGTTGCCTGGGAATGCAGAGGATTGTTGTGGAGAGGGGCAGGAAGGAGAGATTATAAAAGGGCATAAGGAAGCTATTTGAGGTAGATGATATATTAATTATCTTGATGGTTATGATTTTATGGGCATATATCTATGTCAAAACTTGTGCATTTGAATATGTTCAGTTTACTGTATATCCATTATACCTCCATAAAGCTGTAGAACAAAAAGCCATTAGGCAGATCCACACAAGTTAGCCAGTTTATAGAGACAGGTTCAAATGAGAGTTTTGGGTGAGAGAAGGAGGGGGATGCAGAAAGATTGGCCATTTACAGGACAGTTCATATAAGAGGAGCCAGGCTTTTCACTGTTGGAGTTGAGTACAATTACAGAAAAATGAAAGGAAACCAGAATGAACTTTGTGTTATTAGACTTTGTGGTATCAGTGTGAACCTCATGGTTTTTAATGTGTGCAGATGTGGAAATATATAGAGATTTGATGTGTGTATACATTCATATATCTCCTACCCCTACTCACAGAAAAGGCCTGGGAATAATCACACCCCAGTTATAACAAGCACACCTAGCATCTAGATTTTGACTTGTTAATATCACTTTTCAATGAAAGGAAGTAGGGCTTCTTGGAGAAACATCAGATTCTAGGGCTGAGGCAGAGAATGTACAAGATGAACTTGAATATCTTTTTGTGCTAGAAAGCAAAGAAATGCTCTAACAACGAGATAACAAAAGTTCTTAGAAGCCAGCTTAAAGAGGCTTTCATTGGCCACATCTGGTGATTTGAGCATCAAGATAAATAATGACAGTTACAGATTCTAATCTATTGAATAAAACACAAACATGTGGCTCCACACTGATAAAAAGAAATGAGTAAATAAATGGGAAGGCAAGAGAAGTCTTTCCTTAGAGTAGAAAGCCAACTAATAAATGTAGAAGGATCAATGATATCAGAAAATCTCCATTTGACAACGATTACAATAATAATTAACATTAATGGATACCCAAACTAGTGGGTGAAAGTAGGGTTTAAATGAAATTTTAAGTAGTCTCAAATTATCACTCCAGAAAATCTTTATTGATTACAAAAGGGGAAAAACATGACTTTCTAGTTTTAGAAACCTGGCAGACACTGTCTTGACTAAGAAAAGTTACCACCACCAGTAATGGGACTTTCATAGGTGCAAGATGGACCACCCCCCACGTCCAACATAGGTTTAGATTTGAGACTGATGATGATACACACACACACACACACACACACACACACACACACACACACACACCCCAAGAGGATAAAAAGAGATTTATTTATTACTCATATACTGAGGCTTTCTGGGAAGAGTAGGGCAGTCTCCCAAACAGGTCTGGAAATGGCTAAGAAAGCACAGAGGGTGACTGGCTTTGATTTTTATTGTGGTTAATGGGTTCCAGTTAAGGTGAGGGTTACCAGTAATAGGACAGGGCTCATGTGGTTTGAACCTACCACCAGCATCAAACAAGGAATCACCCAGGCTTTCTTATCAGCTTGCCAAGATGTAGGGCAGAAGAAGAAGAAAGAGGAGTGGGGCTTGAAAGCTGTTAGCAGTCACACATAAAAAATAGAATCAGACTAGGAACAAACAGATGCCATGCTCCATCCAATAGTTGCAATGAAAAAAATACAACATCTGTGATATTCCAGCCAAAAATATATTACCTGGGTCTAATTATGAGAAACTTCAAACAGGCCGGGCACAGTGGCTCATGCCTGTACTCCCAGCACTTTTGGAGGCTGAGGTAGGCAGATCACAAGGTCAGGAGTTCGAGACAAGCCTAGCCAACATAGTGAAACCCTGTCTCTACTAAAAATACAAAAGTAAGCTGGGCATGGTAGTGTGCACCTGTAGTCCCAGCTGCTAGTGAGGCTGAGGCAGGAGAATCGCTTGAACCCAGGAGGCAGAGCTTGTGGTGAGCTGAGATGGTGCCACTGCACTCCAGCCTGGGCAACAGAGCCTAACTCTGTCTCAAATAAAAATAATAAGAGAGAGAGAGAAACATCAAACAAATCCACTGTGTAGTCAAGAGTTAACATACCAGACCTGGGGCTGCTATCCTTAGAAAGGCCTGCTTGCAAGCTTGCCATGATTGGTAGCTGGGAACTTGGATTTGAAGAGTGTTCCGATCACACAGTGTATGGCTCACTCTGCCTAAACTGCTTGTACAAAGAATGAGGATTGTGTTGAATTCTGCTTTCCTTTGGGGAGTCTGGAATTTTGGTACTTGCTGGACAGAAAGTGCCTATGTAACTAGCCCAGTAAAAACCTTGAGCACTGAATTTCTAATAAGCTTCCTGGTAGGTAACACTTCACATGTGTTATCTCAGCTCATTGGTACGGGAATTAATATGTCCTGTATGATTCCACCAGGGAGGACTCTTGGGAGCTTGTCTGGTTTTCTCTGGACTTTGCCCATCGTACCTTTTGCTAATTTTGCTTTTTATTTTTATTTACTAATTTTGCTTTTTATTCTTTGGCTTTAATAAATCATAGCCATGAGTGTGGCCATCTGCTGAGTCCTGTGAGTCCTCCTAGCAAATCATCAAACCTGGGGTGATCTCAGGGAACCCAACACACCCACATTGAAAAATATTCTACTAAGCGATTGTCCTATAATCTTTAAAAAAATGGAGAAGTCATGAAAAAGGGTCATAACAGCTGTGAACAATGTGAGATCTTGAACTGCATCCTTTTCTGTAAAGGCTGTTTCTGGGACAGCTGGCTAAACTTGAATGGCATCTCTGGATAATGGGTCCATGAAAGTTCTTTATGCCAACCTTGCAAGTTTTTGGTAACTTTAGAACTGTTTCAAAATAAAATATGTATTTTTTCTTTTCTTCTTTCAAGACAGGGTCTCATTCTGTCACCCAGAATGAGTGCAGTGGCAAGATCTCAGCTTACTGCAGCCTCTACCTCCCTGGCTCAAGCAATCCTCCCACCTCAGCCTCCTGAGTAGCTAGGACTACAGGTGTGCGCCACCATGCCAGGCTAATTTTTATTTTTCTTTAAGAGACGAGGTTCTGCTGTGTTGCCCAGGCTCTCCTTGTACTCCTGAGCTCAAGCAATCCACCCACCTCAGCCTCCAAAACTGCTGGGATTACAGGCATGAACCATCATGCCCGACCCTAAAGTATATATTTTTTCAAAACTCTGAAAGTATTTTTTAATCAGCTGCATAATATTCTACTGCATGATAATCTATCATAGTTTCTTTAGCCTAGTGATTTTTAACCCTGGCTACACATGAAAGCCACTTGGAGACTTTTAAAAAATATATATGCCTAGGTCTCAGTCCTAGAGATTTTGATTCAGTTGTTCTGATATAAGGATTTGGGCATCATTACTGTGAAAATATAGCAACCCAAGTAATTCTAATGTGGAACCAGAAATGAAAATCAGTAGGCTAAGAAAAACTGTAATAATCCCTGATGTTGATTATTTAGGTTGTTTCTAGCCATAGTATTTCAATACAAATATTTCTGCCTAAAGCTTTTCCCTCCTTTTTTATTATGTTCTTAGTATTAACCCCAGAGGTCAAAGGGTATGAATATTTTTAAGGCTGCTATTGGTATTTTTCCAAATTGATTTTAAAAGCAAGTTATCCGATCTCTTTTCTACTATATATAGATACAATGTTCTCCATTTTAAACATCTTTGTTAGTATGATAGAAAAAGGTGTTATATTATTCTAATTTTTATTTTAAAACTTTCTTTAGAGGTGAACTATTTCCAAATTTTGTTATCCATTAGTGTTTCCTCTTTGGGAAATAATCATTATATTCTTTTATATATTAGGGAGGTAGTCTTTCCCAGATAGTCTTTCTCAGATAGTTTTATGTAAGTGCTTTATCATATGTAAGTGCAGTATTTCCCCAGTTTGTGGTTTGACTTTTAATTTTGGTCATTTTACTCTTTAAGAGAAAAAACATTTTCTTAGGAATGAGAAAATATGCTATAGCAGCAAGAAGAGTTGCCAAATTCAAGGCTTGTTCTATATCTAGAAGGAGTTCCTAAGACAGAGGAGGAAAAAATACTGCAAGCTGTGGCTAAGGAGTTCGTGTTTTGTATTCCTAAGGTGTTTTGAGGGTTGAGGAATATGTAACAAACCCAATAGGGTTTATTTTATTCTTATTCATAGGACTATGCGCCCTATTTTAAGTACCACCTTAGAGAGAACAACACATGCTGGAGTTATTTTTTTCTCCTTGGTCATAGGAAAATCACATACTAAATTAGTTGTAACACAGCCCTGAAAATAAAAACTTGCTAAAAAAAAATGAGTTCACATAAAAAGTGTAATGTGGGTTGGCAAAAACAGAAATAAACAGATCATACTGTCTATTATTGAGAAGATATTCTGGGCTAACCCCACTCACAGTCACTGCAGTATTCAATGTAATAGGACAAGAAGTCTTACCACAAACTGTTATTTCAGAAAATGCTGTAAAAAACTTATATCCCAAAAGATAAGTGAATTGCACACAGAGCTGAGAAATATAGGCTAGTCTGCAAAAACCCATTCACCCCTTCATGGTTAGTGGAAGGCTTCCGCCATGTGGGGGAGCTCAAATCTCACTTCCTTCTGCTATTACTCTACCCACAAAGTAGTTGATTACTAATATTGGATTGGTCAAGTCCAGGAACACAGTTTAGGTCACTATGCTTGGACCTGGAACTTTCTTTGTGCTGAAGGAAAAGTTAAATATGGTTCCTGGCGGCAAAATTTATTTTTTAGCTCATTTTGTAGGTTTTTTTTTCCCCTTGATTGACTTTTTAGGAAAACTGATTTCCTATTCAACTGGATGATGAAAGAGGTTGAAGGATTTGCTGAGACCTTTATGCCCTGCTGGCTTCCGGAAGGTCTTGCGGGGGGCAATGGATGGTTTCTAAGAACAAGAAAAACTTTTCCTATTTCCTTGCTTTAACTGAATTTGATTGGAATTGCCTTTTTTTTTTTTCATTAGAGCCAAACAATAAGGATGACTGTAGGCCAGGCAACATCTTCCAGGTAATGAGACAGAACTGATTGTAGTAGCTTAGGAATTAATTTCAAGAGCAAAGGAAGGCTTGTCTCAAAACAGACAGAATTTCACTGTTGACCATTTTGGACTGATGGTGCTGGCATTGATGGACAGGAAGAACAACCCCAGGGTTTTGTTTTCCTTCTTATCTCCTTTTGTTCTACCTGGACTGAGATGAATCCTGATGATGACAGGAATTTTGTAGCACTAAAATTATCCAATAAATCAAAGTTATGAAATTCATCACTAAACAAATGAAGATGGGTGAAAGTCATTCTCTTTCTTTCTTCTCTTTCTTCCTTTCTTTTTGTTCATTCATGATTCTTTTGAAGGTGGTTCCATTTAAGATTTATCAGTAATTGCTTTTCCTATTTAAAATTGACTTGTAATTATATAAGTGATTCCTGAATACTTCTTCCTTCCAAAAAACTGGAAACCTACAGCTAAAGCTGCTATTAAGTCCTTTCTGAGCACTATCCAACTACCCTGATGCCATATCCTAGACATTACAGTAAAGTAGTATGGGAGGGCTGGAGCCAGATTGCTTAGACACAAATTAAACCAATTAGCCAGCTGTGCAAGTTTAGGCAAGTTACTTGACTTGTCTGTGCCTGAGTTTTCTTATCTGGAGAATGGATATTAATGCCTACCTCATAGGGTGATTTTAAGGATTAAATGTAATAATATTTGTAAAGCACTTAAACACCATATGGCATGCAGAAGCACTTAATAAACATTAGCTATTGTTATTCCACTTCCCACTTGTGATATATTCTTCTTCCTGTAGATCATCCAGTGAGTTATGTTTGCACCACTGCACTCCAGCCTGGGTAACAGAGTGAGCTGCTGTCTCATAAAAAAAAAAAAAAGAGAGAGTGAGAGTGATATGGTTTGGCTGTGTCCCAACCCAATTCTGTTTTTGAATTCCCATGTGTTGTGGGAGTGACTGGGTAGGAGGTAATTGAATTATGGGGGCAGGTCTTTTTGATACTGTTCTCATGATAGTGAATAAGTCTCATGAGATCTGATGGCTTTATAAGGGGGAGTTTCCCTGCACAAGGTCTCTCTCTCTTTGCCTGCTGCCATCTATGTAAGACGTAACTTGCTCCTTCTTGCCTTCTGCCATGATTGTGAGGCCTCCCCAGCCATGTGGAGCTGTGAATTTATTAAACCTCCTTTTTCTATATAAATTACCCACTCTTGGGTATGTCTTTATCAGCAGCATGAGAAAAGACTAATACAGTAAATTGGTACCGGGAGTGTGGCTGTACCTTGCAAAGTCACAGGGGCGGAGCTGCCTAAGACCATGAAAAATCCACCTCTTGAATCAGTGTGACATGGAGTCAAAGGAGACCATTTGGAGGTTTAAGATTTGAGGCTGGGCATGGTGGCTCATGTCTATAATCCCAGCACTTTGGGAGGCTGAGGCAGGTGGATCACCTGAGGTCAGGAGTTCAAAACCATCTTGGCCAACATGGTGAAACCTCATCTCTACTGAAAATACAGTATTAGCTGGGTGCAGTGGCACATGCCTGGCCTGTAGTCCCAGCTACTTGGGAGGCTGAGACAGGAGAACCACTTGAACCTGGGAGATGGAGGCTGCAGTGAGCCGAGATCGCACCACTGCGCTCCAGCCTGGGCAAGACAGAGCGAGACTCTGTCTAAAAAAAAAAAGATTTGACTGCCCCACTGGAATTTGGACTTGCATGGGGCCTGTAGCTCCTTTTTTTTGGCCAATTTCTTCCATTTGGAACAGCTGTATTTACCCAGTGCCTGTATCCCCATTGTATCTAGGAAGAAATTAACTTGCTTTCTGATGGTTTTATAAGGGGGAATTTGCCTGCACAAGCTCGCTCTCTCTTTGCCTGCCACCATCCATGTAAGATGTGACTTGCTTCTCTTCGTCTTCCATAATGATTGTGAGGCCTCCCCAGCCATGTGGAACTGTGAGTCCATTAAACCTCTTTTTCTGTATAAATTACCCAGTCTCAGGTATGTCTTTATTGGCAGTGTGAGAGCAGACTAATACAGAGAGAGTGAGAGAGGTAGGTAATCCTTAGGGGGAAATGGATATGGAACAACAGGAGTAAAGAGTTAGATTGTGTTGCTGTAGAAAAAGAGGTCAAGAGGTAACCAATATTATGAGTTTTCAGAATATCATTTTAGTATCATCTGTGCGTGTGTGTTTGACAAAATAGTGGCATATGCATGTTATTCTACAGCTTGCCTTTTTCAATTAGCAATGATGTTTTGAGATTTATCCATGTTGATACAAATGGATCTAGTATATTCATTTTAATGATTATTGCTACAAATACTAGTCTGTTATAAACAGTGCTGCCTGGAACATTTGAATAAGTGTCTGCAAAGTGAATATGTGCCAGAGTTTCTCTCAAATAGAAATCTATATGTGGAACTGCTGGGTTGTAGGCTATGTGCAAATTGCTTGAACCAATTTATATTCCCACAGCAGTATCTGAGAGTACCCAGTTCCTCAAAACCTTGCAAAAACCCATAAGTAAAATTAAACCTTTGTGCCAATCTAAGGGAGAGAAACAGTATGTCATTGTTTTACTTTGCATTTCCCTGGTTTCTAGTGAGACTGAGAATCTTTTCATGTTTATTGGCCATTTGCATTTTCTCTTTTGTGAATCATCTGTTTATAATCTCTGTTCAGATTTCTATTACATTGTCTGATTTTTTTCTTATTAATCTATGTGATGATCTTTTGTTAAGTACACTGCATATACTTTTTCCTAATCAGCTTTGCTTAGCTTCCAGCTTTTCTTCATGGAGTCTTTGGTCATACAGGCCTAAATGGTAGTGCAATCAAGTTGATTGGTCTAGTTTCTCATTTTGGGGGGCCTGCTTTTCATTTTGCTTTTCGATTCTCATTTAAGAAATCCACATATTTGTAAGAATATTCCTTTATATCCATTTATATACATCTCTTTCTATATACACACAGAGAGAGATACATATTTTAAGTGGACCCTTCTATACATGAATTTGTCATCTCGGAAAATATAAAGGCTTCTGGTGCCAGAACACTCTGGCTATAGATATCGTGTTTGCTCAGAGGCAGAAGAAAAACTATGGATGAAGAAGAAAGATTCAAAATATGATAGAGCATCAGAAAAGTACTGCTTAGGCTTTAGTAGTGATGAGTCTGAAACATGAAGGGAAAGAGGAATAGCTTTAAGAACATACTTTTTTCTTGAGGTTAAGTAGAAAGAGAACATACTGGGAAGGATGACATCAATCAGACAAATGTGTAAGCCTACATGTTGTAGAGGAGGAATGAGATTCCTCTAGGAATAGATGATATTTGGGAAAATATGTGAATCTACATGAAAGAGATAGGGAATCTGAAATTAACTGGGAGTGGTGGTGTGTGCCTGTAGTCCTAGCTACTCAGGAGGCTGAGCGGGGAGGATTGCTTGACCCCAGGAGTTGGAGGCTGCAATGAGCTGTGATCGTGCCACTGCACTCCAGTCTGGGCGACTGAGCAAGAACATGTAAGAGAGAAAGAGAAAGAGAGAGATAGGGCATCCTAAGGAGAGGGAAACTGATATGGAACAACAGGAATAAAGAGGTTGTGTTGCTGTAGAAAAAGAGGTCAAGAAAGCAGTATTTCTGTTGGTCTGAACAGAAGCTAGAAAACACATAGGAGAAGACATGTTGCTTTTCCCTGCAGCACTGAAGGCTTGAGAAACATCAACAACAATAACTCCAGTTCAGAAATGTGTTGATGGAAGGATGCTCCAGCTGGCATAAATGTGGAGGCAGAGGGGAAATCTAACCTAGGGAGAAGGATTGTTGGGACGAAACATTTCCAAAGTATAAAACAGTAGCATCTTCAGCATAAACAATATCATCAGACTTAAAACAAGCAAGCAAACCATTTACCCAGCCAACCATGGTATCTGGTGGGAGATAGAGAAATAGAAATAGGAAATTGGGTCTAGGGGAAATATAAGGCCAAGAACATAGGGTGCTTGGAGATGCCTCATGTAACTAGGCAGAGCACTATTGCAAGAAGGCAGAGCCTGCACTCTTAGATGGGGCTCCAGCTCAGTTCATATGTTGTACTGCATTTGAGCACCAGGAAAATATGAAGATAAATATAAAAGCAAAGGAAGAAGTTTTTAAAATGCAGAATGAACACAAATAGGAAGAAAATAACCTAAGAAATTCCTGGGGATTGGTGATACCCTCAATGCAAATTTCTGAATTGTGCAAGAAACACCAGTGTATAAGAGTGTTGGACTTTTCAATGAAATTTGGAATTTAGTACCACAATTAATCTCCTGATCATGTTCTTTCCAACTGGGTTTAAGTTCATGAGAGTTGACGAGCAGGAACCCTGGACAACTGCATGGATTGACTGGCATCCTGGCAATCCCGTTTTGTCTCCTTCCTCCTCTTCTTTGAATGTCTGTGTCTTAGAATCTTACAGTGAATATTTGTTTGGGCATCATTCATTCCTCAGCTGACATACCTGCTACCTTTGATTAGAATATTTTTGTGTCTTTGAAAGCAGGGCCATCCTTAAGCAAAACTGTGATGTTCTTCAACTTCTGACCCCTGATCTACAGATTTGTCTATAGCTACACCCTTCTTTATCTTCTTTCCATACTTCCCCATCAAGTGTGTTGTATGTATATCTTTAAAATTTTCTTCTCTGCTCCAAACTTAAAAGACATTAGCTGTGAAGAAAAACCGAAAGCTAAACGTTTTCATGGGCCAGAAATGGAAACACTCAGTGGTAAGCTGGACTGCAGTATAGGCCTGCTGGGCTGTAGGTCCAGAAATAGACAGAGTGAGGAGGGTGACTCCTACAGGGCAATGAAAACCAAAGGGGCCCACATGTGGTGGGGCACCAGAGCCAGCATCACTGTGTAAAACCAAAGGCTAGGTGGGCCTGCCTGACCATGAAAGGAGGTTGGAACTGCTCTGATTACTGCTTGAAGCAATGGCTTTATAAAGCTGAATCTCTGTAGGGAATGGGAGGAAATAGAGCAAGCCAAGCAGCAGGATCTATTTGGCTCAGTGACTAGATCTACAATAGTCCCGTCACTCTGGGCTAGGAGCACCATATCTCCAAAGCAAGACCTGGTTCTGGATTTGTGTGCTAAAGTTCTCCCTGGGGACTGAGTGGAGGCAACTGCAAAACTTATACACAGGGAGAGGTGACCACAGAGCAAGTAAACAACCCAATCAAAACGACAACATAAACAACTCCACCCAAGAGGAGTCTACCAACCCAAATATAAATAGTTTCCATTAGGAAAACTACCACTAAAAAAGACAGTAACAAAATTATCAATCAGGAGAAGAATCCACTCCTAATGAAATACAAAACAAAACAAAATTATCAAGTGATTTAAAAATTATGTTTCAGGTCTTTAAAGGGACAAAGAAGAACAACAAGTGATTATTTGGACCTAGCAACGAAAGTTATATGTCAATGAATAATATTTTTAAAATTTCTGGGGAAATGGAAAAAACTCAAATCTCTCAAGCCTTTTTTGTATAAGTAGTTTTGACTGGCTACTTCTCATTCATTCAGTCAATCAATTTTACTTGAGATGTGTAATGTGCCAAGCGCTGTTCTAGGTGTTTGAGATGCATCAGTGAAAGACACAAAGAATCTCATGGCTCTTGAGTTTACATTCTAGCAAGGGCATGCAGTGAGCAAAAATAAATAATTAAATCATCTAGCTTTTCTAAAAGTGATAGTGCTGCGGGGGAAAAAGAAAAGAAACAGGGCAGGAGAAGTGGGGAGCTCTGGAGTGGGCGGGTTGCAAATAAAAGTCTTATTTTATTCATTTAAACAGGTTCTGCAACACTCACTAGAGCCTGTCAGGAGGGTGGGGAGGCAGAGTATCAGGAAAAAGAGCTAATGCATGCTGGGCTCAATACCTAGGTGATAGGATGATAGGTGCAGCAAATCACCATGGCACATGTTTACCTATGTAACAAATCTGCACATCCTACACTTGTACCCCTGAACTTAAAATAAAACTGAAAAAAACCCAGCTTCTAATGAACTTATATCTGATAAATGTTAAGCCTGATTTAAGTTACTATATATATATTAAAGCAAAACATTTCATTTACAAATGAATTTCATATTTTCATTCATCACGTAGGCTGCGTTTAGCCTGAATCAGTGTTGTTTTCATGTTTTTCTGCTTTTCAGTTGAGAGGAAGTTCATTGAAATAATTTTTGCTTTCAGAAGAATATGTGTGTGGCTCACTAACATGCACTTGTGTTTTTCTTAGCTCTGTAGATTCATAGCAAGGCGGGATTTGTCAGGCGAGCTACAGTGCTTGGAGCTGAAGGGAACCAATCACCACAGGACAGTGTCTTGAGAAATGGCAATCAAAGCTGGAAGTCCACCCAAGCCAGCAATCTAAGGAGACATGGTAGAGAGTGAAAGTCCACATGGAAGCCCCAGGATGGGCAGAAAACATCAAGAGATTTGGAAATGGAGAGCGTAAGTGTCAATGAAGAATTCAACTCTTCACTGTAACCAAAGGTCTGTGACACAGCCCCCAGAAGATCCTGAGAACACGTGCCCAATGTAGTCAGGCTACAGCTTGGTTTTATACATTTTAAGGTGATATAAGACATCAATCAACATATGTAAGATGTACATTGGTTCAGTCCCAATAGGCAGGACAACTCAAAGCAGGGGCTTCCAGGTCATAGGTAGATTCAAAGATTTTCTGATTGACAATTGGTTGGAAGAGTTAAGTTATTATCTAAAGACCTAGAATCAATGGATGGCAATGTCTGGGTTAAGATAAAGGGTTGTGGAGACCAGGGTTTCCATTATGCAGATAGCATCAATAGAAGGGAATAGATTGTAAATGTTAAAGAGTCTGTTCTATCAGTCTTAAGGTCTCTGTGTTGATGTTAATGCTGGTCAGCTATGCCTGAATTCCAAAAGGGAGGAAAGTATAATGAGGCATGTCTCACCCCCACTTCCCATTATGGCCTGAACTAGTTTTTATGTTAACTTTGGAATGATGTTGGCTGAGAGGAGGGGTCCATTTAGATGGTTTGGGGGCTTAAAATTTTATTTTATGTTTACAAAAACCAGAAAGAGAGAGAGAGAAATAGAGCCCACTGTGGCTGCTATTTACAGAGTCCTGTGGCCTGGGGTTTTGGTAGAGAAAGAAAGAGCTTTGCCCTGGCCTGAACATGTATATTTCCTTCTTGTTTAAAAAATAATACATAATAGTCTTTCTAATACAACTTGAAAGCAAAAATTTTTAAAAATGTCCACAAAATGGTTGTTCTTTTTTTTTTTTTTTTTTTTTTTTTTAAACAGAGTTTTGCTCTTGTTGCCCAGGCTGGAGTGCAATGGTGTGATCTTGGATCACTGAAACCTCCGCCTCCCAGATTCAAGTGCTTCTCACAGCCTCCCAAGTAGCTGGGATTACAGGCATGTGCCACCACACCTGGATAATTTTGTGTTTTTAGTAGAGATGGGATTTCTCCATGTTGGTCAGGCGGCCTTGAACTCCCGACCTCAGGTGATCCGTCCACCTTGACCTCCCAAAGTGCTGGAATTACAGGTGTGAGCCACCGTGTCTGGCCTACAAAATGACTGTTCTAAGTGTGGTCAGAAAAGATGAATTCTGCAAGGAAGGTGAATGCTGCATTTCTCTTGAGGCTGCTGCTTCTCCTGCTAGATCTTGATCAATAATACTACCTGATGGGCAAAGGTGAGGCCAGTGGAACCTACACATATTTCTAGATATGATTTGAGGAGCAGGCATTTGAATGGCATCTCTGTCCCCAAATTGCACCTCTATCACTTTGCATCTTGCCTGAAATTCCAATTCATGTAGATCAAGATATTTTCTTTAGAAAATCCACATTAAAGTGCAATTGTGTCACATAAGAATTTGTCTACAAATTAATTTGGCAAACAAGCAACAGAATCTAGAGATCAAGACATTGAACAAGAATGGGGAAAGAGAGTGGAAAAAAAGAGACAAAAGTAAAAGCAGAGAGAGCGGCCCAGAAGATGTTCTTTCCTAGGGAATTGTGATGAAGCCTTTCTGAACCCCAGGAGGATGTGGAAAATTATCCAAAGGGGGCATTCAGGCAAATCTTCCTACCTTATTTTGTTTCTGTACTGAATATTTATAGATAACCTTTTTAAAATTTGGCATCTATTTATAAATGTTATTTTATTTTGTTATTTCTAGGTTTTAAAAATATCTACTATGGAAATAAAGATAAAGTAGACCTTAGAGATCCAGGAAGGACTATTGTATACAACTTTACAACCTGCAAGAGAAGGTGCCAAGATCTTTGTTAGCATAACTTTAATTCCAGCTGGTCATAGGATGTTACATGGTTTGGAAATATTTCTGGGGGCAGATTCTGCATTCTAGTAAAAGGAAACTTACAGATGAGATAATCACTAGGGGATATGGCTGTTGGGAGGTTGGGAGCCATCAGGGAATGGGGATGATCAGTTTTTTTCTGAGGTTTTAGGCTGAAGTGCCCAGTAGCCAGTTTGGAAGACCTCAGCCTGAGGTAGAACCATGAGCCAGCAAAACATATGACTTGACCAGTCAGGAATCAATGATGGTCATTTCCTAAGGAATGATAGATGCCTTAGTGCACTTTAGATAACGCATTCTTTGGAGTTTACAAAATGGAGAAAAGCCAACTTAAGAAATTGTTTAAGTAAATATCCATAAATACTTTAAAATCATTAACTTTTTTTTTTTTTTTAAGATAAGGTCTCCCTCTGTTGCCCAGGTTGTAGTGCAGTGGTGCAATGATGGCTCACTGCAACCTCTGCTTCTCAGGCTCAAGAGATCCTCCTGCCTCAGCCTTCTGAGTAGCTGAGACTACAGGTGTGTGCCACCACGCCTGGCTAAGTTTTGTACTTTTTGTAGAGATGGAGTCTCACTATGTTGCTCAGGCTGGTCTGGAACTCTTGCGCTCAAGCAGTCAACCCACCTTGGCCTCCCAAAGTGCTGGGATTACAGACACAAGCCATAATGCCTGGCCACATATTTTTTCTCCTTTTTTATTTTTTTGAGACAGAGTTTGCCCACTCTTGTTGCCCAGGTTGGAGTGCAATGGCACGGTATTGGCTCACTGCAACCTCCACCTCCCAGGTTAAGCAATTCTCCTGCCTCAGCCTCCCACGTAGCTGGGATTGCAGGCATGCACCACCACGCCCAGCTAATTTTGTATTTTTAATGGAGACAGTGTTTTACCATGTTGGTCAGGCTGATCTCAAACTCCTGATCTTAGGTGGTCCCATCCGCCTCGGCCTCCCAATGTGATGGGATTACAGGTGTGAACCACCATGCCTGGCCTCACATTTTTTTTAAAGTAAAAATTACTACTCTTTTTTACTTTCAAATGGCATGTTTCCTTGACTTGGTCTGGTTGTTGTCCATTACCCTGATTAAAGGTGACTATGCAGGTAGAATTGGGAACTGAGCACCCAGAGTTGGTAGCTTATGGATACCTCAGCATTTATCCTCTTCCTTTTGTCTTTGTTGGGAGGAAAAGAATTTTCCTCTACTTTCTTATGTTCAATAACAGGGAGCCTGAAAATTAAACTGACAAAAGATGGACTAACAAGAAGAAAAGGCTTATTATTCAAATAATAAAAGAAGTAGCTAGCTTCATAAATAATTGAAGTTTATACATCTACCCCAGTAGGAAAAAGGGAAGTGGTAGAAAAGACTTCTATGGGAAGAACAAATAGATTTCTTTAGAAAAGAAAAATGGGTTTTAGGAGAACAAGTAGGAGATAAGAAAGTTTATGATCATGTTTGTTCATGCAGGAACTCTCTGTCTTTTTGTCTTCTTCATGCTCGTGAAACTCCTCCAGAGAGTAGATGCACTCTCAGTTTTCTTCTTGGGAGTAGACTTGCTCTAAAGAAGGAGTATATGGAAGCCACTTTTCCCACAATTTGCTGCTTTTTGTCATATGAGGGAAACTCCTAGAAAGCTTTTTTCCATGTCTGTTAAATCTCAAATATCTTCAGCTTAAAAGAATTTTCATACTAACTGTGGGGTTCTAAGTGGGTCCCCACATCCCTTTTACATTCTAGGACTAATCCCTAGAGACATTGACATTCCTTCACGTCTTAAAAATTTTTAAATGTCTTTATGTCACAGAACTTTCAGTTTTGATCATAGAAAACCTAACTCAAATAGATTTTAAGTATGAGGGAGAATTTATTGATTCACCTACCTGGAAAGTTCAAGAGTAGATGTTACCAAGCTCTCTTTCTTCAGCTAGCAGCTTTGCTTCCTTCTGTATTGGCTTTTTTCTCAGGCAAACTCCCTCTTATGGTGGGAAGATGGGAAGAAGGTCCCTCTCCCAGTTGCTTTAGGAAATGTATAGAATTAGCTTAAGTGTGCTTAAGTGAATAATAAACCCATCAATGGACCAATTACTGTGGCCAGCGGAATTCCAACTAGCTAAGCCCAGGTTATATGCCCACCCCTGGACCACACTGTGGGCTCAACCCTTTTGAACCTCACATATTGAAAGCAGGTGAAAGATGAGTCCAGAAAAAAGTTCACTTACCAGAGGAAGGTAAAACGAATTTTAGTGGCCAACACCAACAGATGCTCTTTTTTTTTTTGAGACGGAATCTTGCTCTGTCACCAGGCTAGAGTGCAGTGGTGCAATCTTGGCTTGCTGCAACCTCTGCCTCTCAGATTTAAGCGATTCTCCTGCCTCAGCCTCCCGAGTAGCTAGGACTACAGGCACGTACCACTACGCCCAGCTAATTTTTGTATTTTTAGTAGAAATGGGGTTTCACCATGTTGGCCAGGATGGTCTTGCTCTCTTGACCTTGTGATCCTCCTGCTTTGGCCTCCCAAAGTGCTGGGATTACAGGCGTGAGCCACCATGCCTGGCCCAACAGATCCTCTTTATAGTTTTTTTTTTTTTTAATGTTTGGTGTATAGTTAAATAGTGTCCTTAGGATTTATGATGAAGTTAATATTTATTGGATGTTGGAGATGCAATATGATTCAGCATGTGTGAGGATATATACCTATCTGGGAGTTTCTCCATAGCTAATGGGTAGGTATAAGAGCCTCCCAAATAAAACAGTGAATAAGACGCCACAAGATGAAAAAAAACGAGTTGAAGGAAAATAAGTTCCAGGGATGACAGCATGACGACTAGGTGACTACAGTTAAAAATACTGTTATTTTATACTTGATATTTGTTTAGAGAGTAGCTCTTAAGTGTTCTCACTACAAACAAAAAATCTATGTGAAGCAATGGACATGTTAATTAGCTTGATTGTGGTAGTCATTTCACAATGTAGACACATATCAAAACATCACATATACTGTAAATATATATATAATTTTTATTTGTCAGTTACATCTTAGTAAAACTAGGGGAAAAAAAGATGTGTTCCCTGAACATATACCCCCCCCCCAAAAAAAAACCCAAACTGAATTGAAGGAAATTATATTTGTAGTCTCTCCCAACAATAGTCTTCCTAAGTATTAATGGGTATGGTCTGAATGATGATAGTGTTACTGGAAAGGGGTCTGATCCAGACCCCAAGAGGGGCTTCTTGGATCTCTAGCAAGAAAGAATTCAGGGCAAGTCCATAGAGTAAAGTGAAAGCAAATTTATTAGGAAAGCAAAGGAATAAAAGACTAGCTACTCCATAGAGCAGCCCCAAGGGCTGCTGGTTGCCCATTTTTATGGTTATTTCTTGATGACATGCTAAACAGGGTCCTAAATTGGACCTCTAACCCAACCTCATCCTTTACCCAGGTACCCCACCACTTACCCAAAGTTGGTCAATCAGTGCTGCAGTCTGTTTGTTTTGGGTGGGGGTGGGGAAGGTTCCTTCAGTATCATCCCTAACATGGTTCGCCATAAAGACATTACCGCACCCCACCACTCACCCAAGTTAGCCTTTGGGTCGGTGGTTTCCTTGGTATTGTTGCTTCGTGTCGATACTCACCCATGGGGTCCAGCAACATTTTTCTGGTGACCATGAAGCGACAATACTAAGGAAATCCCTGACCGAAAGGCTAATTGGGTGAGTGGTGGGGTCTGGTAACAATAGAAGGGAGAAACTGAACTGGGCAGGAATTGTCAAAAGTATTGTGCCATCGGCAGGGACATATTAGGTTGCTGCAAAAGTAATTGCAGTTTTATTCCATTAAAAGTAATGGCAAAAACTGCAACTACTTTTGCACCCATCTAATACTTCATATAACCTTTATCAAAGTTGAGTCCTGGAGCCTGGTATCATGAGATCAATGAAGTGTCCTAAGTATCCATCAGTCAAACTAGTCTCTGACTTCCTCATGTTATCCTAGCAAACTCAGGGTGTTTATTAAGGAAGGTGTTAGGAGAAGTAACAAAATTAACAGGACCTTTCTGTACTACGTAAACTGGTTCTCAGTATGTGTATGTGTTGTCTTGACCTGTCACTTTCTTAAAGAGATGGTATTATTCCCCGTAGCTTTCTGCACATGGAAGGTGATTGATGAGACAAATGAATTCCTATGCTAGTAAAAAGACTCATTATTGCACTTCTCTCATGACACTGATTGACAGTCTTTCTGGACATCCCCTGATTTGAATTATAGTCAATGTTAATTGGGATGACTTATATTTTACTCTTAATATTTATTTTCTTTTCCACCTAACATACAGAAATTGTAGTTTGTCTTAAACACAAAGGGCCACTCAAAATAATAACAGCTAAATCTATTTAATGCATATTTGACTCCAGTTCAGGTCTTTATAACTTTTTCATTTCTTTCCTTTTCTTTTCTTTCTTTCTTTCTTTCTTTTTTTTTGAGATGGAGTCTCACGCTGTCGCCCAAGCTGGAGTGCAGTGGCGCGATTTTGGCTCACCGCAACCTCCGCTTCCTGGGTTCAAGCAATTCTCCCGCCTCAGCCTGCCAAGTAGCTGGGATTATAGGCCTGCACCATGATACCTGGTTATTTTTATTTTTTTTGTATTTTTTAGTAGAGATGGGGTTTCTCCATGTTGACCAGCTGGTCAACATGAATTCCTGACCTCAAGTAATCTGCCTGCCTTGGCCTCCCAAAGTGCTGGGATTACAGGTGTGAGCCACACCCAGCCACTTCTTCATTTATTTCTGATTGCCATAATATTTCTAAGCCAATACTGATTGAGACCAACTCTGTACCAGGAATGGTCCTGGGAACTATAGATGGAAAGATGATTAAGAATATGGTATTTGCTCACTGTGATAAGTCCTAATAAAGGATTCACATATGTAACCCAAATGTCTCCAACAAGTTTCTGGCTCTTGGATGAGATGACTTCAACCATTTTTCCCTATATATGTGTCAATTAATAGCATCTCTCAACTTACCTTCTCAACTTACCTCAATCTTTCTTCTCTCTGTGAATCTACAAAAATGGGAGTATGTTTCTCATATAGTTTATGTCAATAGCCTGTGCTTGCCATCCTTCTGTTTTGGCAGCTTCCATCATTGTCCCTCATTAATTATTAATAACTATCTATTGGTTTGTCCACATGGATGGTGCCTAATCTCTCTCTTGCTATACTTGGGGTGTGTACCCAGAGGAACTAACCTGTTTCCCACCTTTGGTGTTCACTCCTTTCTTTGGCTTGTTGCTAACATTCCCCCCCGCCACCCCACTCTCTGGTAGAGATTGAGACAAGGGATGAGAGTGAGGTAGAAGAGAAAAAAGATCTTCTGGCAAAATTGCTTAGGCTCATAATAATAAGTTTTTTTTTTTTTTTTTTTTACTTTTTTTCCTGATAATCTTGCTTTTTAGCTTCATAGTATATAGGCAACCAGGTGGATCAATGAGGGTGGCTTAAGTTGAAGCTCATTTGAACTCAGAACAAATGTTTCTATCTATTCAGCACTTATTCTCAAGCCCGGATTGCTGTGGCAGACTCCTCTCTGGAGTCTGGCTTATGGTGGCCCTCTTCCCAAGCCCACTGGACATGCCTATATATTTCTGAATCTTGGTTGTACATAGGTTCAAACTCATTCCCATGTAGTCCTCAGGAGTCGTGCAAATAAGTATGCTTTGATCATCTTTGCTGTTAACAAGTATCTCTAAAACCTAGTGGCTTAAATAACCATCATTTTATTATTTCTCATAGTTTCATGGGTTGATTGGGCTCAGCTGGGCAGGCCTGCTTGTCTCATTTGGAATCTCTCGTGTGGTTAGCGTCAGTTGGTGACTGGGATTAGAGTCATCAGGACTTTACTGGGATCACTGTGCCTGTTTATTCCCTAAGGAGACTCAAGACCTCTTCTGTTCTTATGGTCGCTCCATGTGGTCTCTGTGGCAGGACTTCTTATGTGGCAGCTTAGGGTTTCCAAAAGCAAGCATTCCAAGACAGAGAAAACAAAATCTGTCAGTTCTTTTAAAGGTTAGGCTAAGAAAAACTGTAGCATAACTTCTGCTGAAGTCTAGTGGTTAACTCAAGTCACAGGCCAGCCCAGATTCAATATTGGAGGCTTATGCAAGGCCATGAATACTGAGTGTCACGGTATAATGGGTGGTCATCCTTGGAGACTCACCAGCACAGTCCACCCGCTGTTTCTCAATGATGTATGTCCTTCCTCCATGCAAAATACATTTTTCTCCCTTCCAAGGCTATTAAAGTCTACTCATACCATGACGTCGGATTTGGGCTTTAAATCCAGGTTCATGTCACCTCAATCATATGTAGGCAAGCTTAAGGTTTCTTGGGTTTGGCTACTGTCACACTGAAGACTGATCAAGTAAAAAGACAAAGAATCTGCTCTGGTTAGGCAGTGATGAAAAATGGAAAAAGACATCCCATTCATGAAAGGAAAAATAGGATACATAGAGCAGTCACTGGTTCATAGCAATTCTGAAATTAAGTTGGGAAAACGTTGCAATTCTTTGATCAAAATTCAGTTCTACTCCCTAGCATGGTCATCTGTGGCTCTGGGTTCCACCACTTAGGCTTTTGTTTTCACTGTCTGAGTCATCTTTCCTTTTGCATAAGAAATGGCCTATATTTACAGCTGAGTAGCTTCCTTAGCTTTCTTTCTATCAATACAAACTTTGGGCCCAGAGACTTCTTTTCATTTTAAACTATGTTTGCATCTTTTAGTCCAAGCTGATGGTACCTTATGAGTACAGTTCTCTTAAACTGTGTGAGTGTCCTATAAACCTTACAGGGTTCACTTGATTAGACAGAAGCCACATGCACAATTGTTTTTGAGACAGACCCCGTCTACCTTGGCCTGGGAATCAGGGTGCTGTGGGACAATGTCTTAATATTCTCAGAATCTCTATTGTCTGAGTGAGAGTGTTTATGAGACATACCATTTAAGGTTCTTAGAAATCTTTCTGTGTAGATAAAAGGGTCTATGAAGACCCTTCCTAAGGGTTATCACTTCCTAAGATCTCAACAAATTGGCTATATCACTGATGCAAAATTAATCCTGGGATCATGTTTTGCTAGAAGTGTCCTGGATTTGATCTTTGCTCTGAAGTCATCTCTTCCAGGATCTTTTGCTGCCTGTAGGAGCTAGAAAACAGAAAGTGTTATTTTTGAATCCAGAAAGTTCTAAATTCTGTATATTTTCTCCTAATTTTGGTTAAAAACTGAAAAGTTACTTTTTTAGCTCATTTTGCTCCTCCTGTATGTTAACACAGGCAGCCAAAAGAAGCCAGTTGGTGCTTTCGATACAGTCATATGTGTGGGGAATTGGTTTCAGGAACACCGCGTATACCAGAATTCGAGGATGCTCAAGTGCCTTATAGAAAATGGTATAGTATTTGCATATAACTTATGCACGTCCTTCTGTATACTTTAAAACCAGATTACATAGAATACCAGATACAATGTAAATGCTATGTAAATGATTGTTGTACTGCATTTAAAAAATTTGTATTATTTTTATTGCTGTACTATTATTATTTATTTGAATATTTTCCATCCATGGTTGGTTGAATCAATGGATGAGAAACCCATGGAGGCAGAACCCATGGATATGGAGAAGCTGACTGCATTCTGACTGAAAATCTCCTAGCCAGAGCTGTCTGTTTATGACATATTCTTTCTGTCTTCCATGCTGCAGGTGATAGTTTTGCTAATTGGGCTGCATATAATTCAGGTCACGTTTTCTTCAGTTTCCAATAGCAGTTTCCTTGCTGTCCTTCAAGCCTTCACTATTTATCTCCTCAAGGAGCTTTCCAGCTTCTGCCTGCCGCTAAATTCCAAAGCCAATGCCATATGTTTTAGGTTTTTGTGATGGCAGCACCCTACTTCTATGAACCAAATTCTGTTTTGGTAATTTATTGCTGTGTAACCAACTACCTTAAAACTTAGTGAGTGCTTAAAACAGTAACCAGTTTATTAGCTCTCATTGTTCTGTAGTTGACTGGGCACAGCCATGAAGTTCTACAGGTTTAACTGGGGTCTTTCTTGTGGCTGCAGTCACATGTTGGCTGTGGTGGGGGTCACCTGGTGGCTGTTACTGGGCTCCCAGGACAACTAGGCCTCTCTCCTCCTCAATATGGCCTCTCTGTGTGGCCTTTTTAATCATGTAGCTGTCTTTCTTTCCATCTTTTCTTTTCTTTTTCTTTTCTTTCTTGCTTTCTTATTTTGAGAGAGAATCTCACTGTCACCCAGGCCCAGGCTGGAGTGCAATGGTATGATCGTGGCTCACTGCAACCTCCGCTTCCCTGGTTCAAGCAATTCTTGTGCCTCAGCCTCCCAAGTAGCTGGGATTTCAGGCACGTGCCACCACACCTGGCTGATTTTTATATTTTTAGTAGAGACGGAGTTTCACCATGTTGGCCAGGCTGGTTTCGAACCCCTGATCTCAAATGAACCTCTCACCTCGGCCTCCCAGAGTGCTGGGGTTACAGCCATGAGCCACTGTGCCTGCCCTAATTACATGGCTGTACTTCTTAAACCATAGCTCTGGGCTCCACAAATGGAATGTTCCAAGAGAGAGGAAGATGCAGCAGCCAGTCCTTTTAAAGGCTGATATTGGTGTCGGGCCACTTTGACCACATTTGACAGGAAATCTTGAGTCAGTGTAGGAGACAACCACACGAGGGCATGAATATCATGAGGCATGAAATTTGGTTTCCATCTTAGGAGACTAGTTACCACATAGTATATGTGGCTATATTTGCAATTTGAAGACAGCAGCAATGGAGAAGTATTCCTTAATTATGGACACATTCTATTAGAGGATCTGCTGCAGTTCAGCTAGGAACATACCTACATACATTCAGGTATGTTTATGGATGTCTGTGTGTGTGTGTAGACAGATACTTAAAAACTTGAAAATACATGCAGTCATTGCCTAATACCAGACAATTCACAAAACATACTTTGCTACGTGAGGTAATATGGAGGAAGATGGGAAAAACAAGAAACATTAGCCTGAAAGTGAAGGGATTCCTCATCTAAACCAAGTATTGCTACTGTATAGTAGTGTGACCTTGGACAAGTTCCGGCCTCTCTGGCTCTTAGTTTTCTTATCTTAAGAACCCTTTCCTGTTTAAAATTCTTGGACACTAATCACATGTTTTGCTCTTACTCATATTTCAAGACTGAGCTGAAATGTTACTCTGTTACTTTCTCTGTGATGTCTTCTTCCAAATCTAAATCGAATCATATCCTATGTAGAGTGACATGAAGTTCTCAGATTGATGGCCACCAAGTTAGCAAAAACGTTTTGAATATTTCACTACATCTAGAGAACAAGGGTATGTGAAATCAAACAGTAATTTGAATTATTTATCTGTGGGCTGAAAACATAGAATTTGTCATTTTTTAAGTTTCTGCTTTTCATCATGAATATAACATAGGTAAAGTTCTCTGTGTGGATGGCTGTTTCAACAGTTGTTTAAATAGATGTGATTATGGTTGTAGAGTAGCCTAACTGCTAAAACAAGCAACTCCAACATTTCAGTGGGTAAACATAATAAAAGTTAAGTTTTTGCTCATGTAATAGTTCAATATGAGCATTTGTAGACAAACAGTTCCTGGGCAGCTCTCCTGTGTTATTTCCTCACCGTTTTTTTTTTTTTTTAAATGCCATTGAGGACTTCTCCAATCAACTGGCAGGTGAGGCAAGAGAGACAGGATTGCATATGGAGGTTCTTCTGGTCCAGGTCCAGAAGTGATGTCATCTCTTCTTCCTGCATTCCATTGGCCAGAACCCAGGCATGTGACTGACTGCTCATAACTTCAAGGAAGGCTGGGAAATGTAGTTTACCTGTGTGCCCTGGAAAGACAGCAATTAGATATTGGTGAGCAGCTAGCATCCTCTGCCACAATGTCCTTTCTTCTGTTCTTCATATTTTACTCCACAAGCCTTTGACATTTATTTATCTGTATACACATTCTATTTTTCACTTTAATATTAGAAAATTTAGAAAATATAGAAAGGTAAGGAGAAAAAAAACAATAATTGTCCATAATGCTATCACTCAGTGGCTATGTGGTTATTTTTGGAATAGTTACATTTATATATATATATTTAGGATGGTTGAAATTATAATTTTATACCACTTTGTATTCCATTTTTAATCACCTGATAGTGCAAGAGAAGTACTTTTCTATGTCACCAAAACTCTCCATAAATGATGCCTAAAAAGTTTTATAAAATTCCATCACATGATAATTTACTGTGTGAGTAGAAAGAATAGAAAGGTTTCAAAAGATCTAGTGTATCAATGAATTCCTGTGTTAATGGTAAAGCAGCTCAGTGTTATTGCCTCAGGGTGGGATAAGGGGAAGGAAGCTTCTTGATAAATACTTTGTCTGATATATTGCATACTGCATTAGAAAAATAATCTTAGTTTAAAATTGATAATTTATTATCAGCTAAAATGCTGCTTGAGATTAATTTCTTCTTTTCACTCTTAGCACATTAAAACACAAAGTGATTGGCAGATTACACTCCAAAAAACAGAAGATATTAATTTCGCCATTTGAATTATTTTGCATTTTGATAGCCTTCTTGGTTTTTCTCTGTTTTCACCCCTAACTAGTCAGAGTTGTCATAAACATAGAGCTGCTTATTTTCCAGCCCATTAGAAGTAGTGTCGGACAGTAACAGGGCTTTCTGATGCTCACACGATCAGATTTATGAAGTGGAAGAAAGATATTCCAGTAACGGAGAAAATTCACTTCCAGGGAGGAAATGCCAACCAACCATATTGCTAGTTAACGTCAACACGGATCAGTAGAAAGAAATTCTCCCTGATCGTATGCAAAAGGCTGTGTCTCTTTTTGGTAAACTCTCCACATCTGTCACTTCTTCACAAATGAATCTTAGTAAAACACGTTGAAGATGAAAAAGACAATGAAGAGACACTGTATTTTTATTGTCTTTTTGTCTGTTAAACAGTCTCTTATTTCCCGAGATGCTTTAAATTTCAAAACTGACATAGCTGTGAGTTGTTGGAATAGAGAGAAAAGTCAGAGTACCGAAAATGTCAAAGTTGAATTGCTGTTCTCAAGTCTAACAGTGACTGCAGACTAGATTATGAAAATCGAGTTGAATGGGGTCTTTTTCGAGCTACAATGAGACTGTTTTAATCTCACTGATGTTTTTGCCAAAGATTTCTTCCTTGAATAATAATTAGATCCTCCTCCAAGTTGGTTTTACTTAATCCTCTACTTTGAAAATTCTACCAAAATAAGGCTGTTAAATTTTGAACTAAAAAATATAAAATTTTATTGTTGTTATCATCATAAGATTAATATATTTTCATTGTTTGAAACTGAAAAATGCAAAAAAGTAGAAAGGAGAATGAGCCATTGCTCAATCTTATTACAGAGACAACCACATTTTGGAGGTTTTTTTGTTTTGGAGTTTTCCTTTCTAAATACATATTTTACAAAAGTTGAATGTTGTAGTCATAATATATATACAATTATACATCTTAATTTGCTAACTGTTATAAGCATTTGCCATCTCATTACAGATCCCATAAATATGATTTTACTAAAATATTTTATGATTATAAAAATAAGGCAGTAGAAAATTTAGAAAATATAGAAAGGTAGGCCAGGTGTGGTGGCTCACACCTGTAATCCCAACACTTTGAGAAGCTGAGGTGGGTGGGTGGCGGTGGGGGCGGGGGGTTGTGCTGTTGCACTCCAGCCTGGGTGACAGAGCAAAATTCTGTCTCAAAAAAAAAAAAAAGAAAAAAAGAAAAAAAAGGTTAAAGAGGAGAAACTCATAATTGTCCATAATCCTATCACTCAGTAGTTATTTGGTTATTTTTGGAATATTGATATGTATATATTTTTTAAATGGTTGAAATTATAATTTATATACCACTTTGTATTCTATTTTTAATCACTTAATAGTACAAAAGAAGTACTTTCCTATGTCACCAAAACTCTTCACAAATGATGCCTAAAAAGCTTTATAAAATTCCATCACATGATAATTTACTTAATGCCTTATTATTGTCCAAATTAATGTTATAATAAATATCTTTAGGTATAAATTTTTTTTTTTTTGAAATTTTCCTTAGGAAAAATTCTTAAAAGCCCAAGGGTATGAAAACGTTAAGGTTTATGGTTCACATTTCCAGAACTGTGCCACCTGGTTGTGTTTCTACCAGCAATGAATGTGTGGGTGTCTGACACTGTCACCTGCATTTTATTATTTTTTTAAAAATCCATGCAGATGATAGTTAAGTATTAACATCAAGTTTCTCTGATCAAGCTGATTCTGAATAGTCAGTACAGTATTCTGAGGACTTTGGCTATTTGAATCCTGCACCTTCCATTCCCTGGGGTTAGAAGGAGCCTGTGTGTTCATATCTAACTTTTTTTTTTTGGAGACAGAATCTTGCTCTGTTGCCCAGACTGGAGTACAGTAATGTGATCTCGGCTCACTCCAACCTCCGCCTCCCGAGTTCAGGCAATCTTCCTGCCTCAGACTCTTGAGTAGCTGGGATTACAGGCACCCCCTAACATACCTGGCTCATTTTTTGTATGTTTTAGTAGAGATGAGGTTTCCCCATGTTGGCCAGGCTGGTCTGAGACTCCTGACCTCAGGTGATCCACCTGCCTTGGCCTCCCAAAGTGCTGGGATTATAGGCATGAGCCACCATGCCCAGCCCATGTCTATCTTTTGATAAAGATTTTTGAGTGGTAGAACCCTCTGCTAGATTCCAGGGAAATAAAGACAAATAAGCTATGGTCACTGGACTTAAGGCAGAGTTTTTGAACTGATGTGCATAGGCATAAGGTTGTGCTAAGATACTGAGCTTCTTGGCCTTTGGAGCACCTAGGTGGGGCCTAAGGTGACTAGAATGACTGGGCTGTTCGTTTCTGTCAGACAGTGAGTGGACTTTGTTGTTTACTCCAGAGAGTCATAGAAATATTATCATTCTCTACGCGGGCCCTGATGTGACGAAGGTAGGAAACACTGCCTCCTGGTCGTCTTCTAGGTCTTTGTCTTCCTCAGAACCACAGACTCATGGGCAAGAACAAATACTTTGTGAGTCAACTAGTCTTTCTTCATTGCCTCCAACACACACACACACACACACACACACACACACACACACGCTGCTGATGGTGGTGAGGACATAATCACATTCTCTATGACCTATAGTATAACCTGGTAAAATGCAATATTCCTTACTATGGGCTGAATTAAGCTCTTTGAAAGGCTGCAGGGCTACCTTGGGTAAGATTAAAGACATTATATTTTAGTTGTAATGATTTGTGGTATTTCAGAATCTCCCTAATTGGGAAGGAACATGGTGAATTGCATTTTTCAGAGAGCAGAGTAAATAACTCCTCAGTTCTCTAACCAGGTTCTGTACAACTTAAAAGACAGGTGGAGGCCAAAATATCACTCTTACTGATGGAGAACGTCTGTTCTCTGTGGGTATCTCAATCCCAGTAGGAGAAAGGAGATTCCAGGGTAGGAGAAAAGAAAGCTGATGTAAGCATGCCCAGTTTATTATTCTCAGATTTACTCATCAGCTAAATCACTTCTGTGTACCAGAGATGGAAAGAGTACAGAGACAGAGAAAAGCAAGAGTAGACTGCAGCAGACTTCCACCTCCTTGGAAAGAAACATCAGGAATGGAAGAATCATTTCCTGCCAACAATATGTTAGAGCAGAAGGTACAAACTGGGAGATTTAAATAGGTAACCGTGGGCCAGACCACAGACACACTGAAAATGAAGGCAGTAGAGACTCACTGTAGATACTTGAGAAGGAGCAAGATGAAGACAATTTAAGAAAAAGCATGAAACAGAAATAAATAAATTTAAAGTGATAGTTTAGAGAGCAAAGAGAGACTGGGTGTATTAGCAAAGGTAAGAGTAAAGGTAAAAGCTTAGGCATTGTTTTTGGAGGTCATTTCAAGAACAAAAAGGAAATACATATAGAGAATAGGGTTATTCTGTGTTGATCCATAGGACAGAATTATATAATCTAAAGTGGAAGCTGTGCCAATATGAGCTTTGGTCTAGTGCAGGGAAGAGCTTAGGATTAGAGCTGCTGAAATTTGTATCAGCTATTAGACAGGTTTTTCACAGAGCAGAAGTCACCACTATGAGCCAGGTCTGGTCCACTTTCATGTTTTCTTTGACTCCAGGTAGTGTTTCAAAACAGTAGAATGAGTAACACTTAAATATTTTAAAGTTATTAAAAATCTGGATTTCAAGATTCTTTTGAAAAATGGGAAAATCTAGCAGCACTGGGCCCATTTGCTGGAAAATAACAATTGAATAGAGCTGTGTAGGGGTGGCCTGATGTAGAAAGACATGTTTTATCGTTTGCCACAGTCTTCACCGCTCCTTATTGCCTGGTACTTTTACTTTTTTCATTACCTGCCTAATCCCTATAGGAATTCAAATTTTCACCCCTTGTTTTATAGGAAGTCCCTCCACTGACAGGGAAGATGAATTCAGCGACTCTTGACTCACAGCTTCTCTGACTCTATTACCTTTGGCCATTTTATCTAACTTTATCTCATCTTAAATATGACCATGTTTCTTTTGTGATGTGCTGTTTTTATTACATATGTTTTATTCTAGTAATAGTTCTTCTTGCTTGGGAACAACCATGTGAGGTTTTTATCAGGTAATAAATGCAAAATGGCCAACGGAATCTTCAGACAGGACTAATCCCAGGCCAAATGGGACATGGTCAAATTTGTTGGAGCGATTGTTTCTCTGACTCAGCACTCATCTCACTGGGAAGGAAGGGTCCTTTGAGTACTTAGGAGTCTTGTTACTCCAGCTTGTCCTCGTTAGTCACTACTTAACATGACCTCACAGCACCCTGCATGGCTCCTGGTTGGTCTATTGAACTGCATGTCTTAATTAATGAGACATGATTCCAAAGCTATTGCAGATGAATATATTACCCAGAGTCAGCCAAGGAAATCTGATCCACAAGAGAGTAGGTAAGTCATGTGATTCTAGAGAAGCTAGGAAAAGATGCAGAGGATGGTGAGGAGACAGGAGCAATGGAGGGGGGCACAGAGGGCCAAGGAGATGGTGGTAGGGAAGGGGAGGGACTGGTAGGGGTAGGACAGAACAAAGCGTGAGTGCTTTGCAGAATGGGTGCAGGATGAATTTTGTCAACTAGGGATTCCGATCACTGTTATCACCTTTATACAAAGTTTGTACTAGACTGGAGATGGGTTACTTTTGTGTTTGCCTCATCTTGTTGACTGAAGATGGCTTGTATCTCATTTCTTTATGGTGATTGACAGCCAATAAAACAGAAGAAACTTTGCTATTATGTTATAGCGATAAGGGACCTTAGATGCCATAAAGAATGTGTATGTTAATAATAATAACATCACTACACAATATATGCAGTGCTTTACTTCATGGGGTGAAAGTTAGGCTTATGAATGTAGCTGCATCTCTGGGAAATGTTCCAGAAATGGAATAGGATATGCATCCTTGGGTATCACCAAATTACAGCCTATGATCAGCTCCAAGGCTCATACTACAATAAAGCATGGTTTTCTTCTATGACATAGATATCATCAAATATTAGAGACATATGCCACACCTGTTTCCATTCAACAATTTATAGCAACTAGCAAACAACATTTAACTAAATATAAATCCTCAAATATAATAATTGATCATTTTGCAATATGTTGCATTTTACCAAGTGCTTCCATGTAAACCACTGTTTGAACCCTTGTAAGACTGATTCTGGACCCTTCAGTCGTGGGTTGCCTGGTCCTGCCACTGCACTTCACTGCCTTTCTGCTGCTCTCAGCAGTTCTTGGGTTTTGCTAAGATGCATTTCTTGTAAACTCTTTAATAAAACAAATCATCATAAAATGGATTGTGAATTCCCAAAAGAACAATGTTATAATTGAGGGTTGCTTTCTTGACTTAGAACATGAAATCTCATAACGAATAACAAAGATTTATTACCAATATTTCTTTTTAAAAGATAATAAAATTAAGTTCCATAAAGAGGAAAGGAATGTCTATACATGTTGATTATGCAATGGCTCAAATATATTGTGAAGTTTATATAAAACCCAGAAAAACTCTACCTCTACCGTATTATAAATATGACTCATTTAAAGTGAATATGCTTGCTAGAATATGTTCTGTTAAATATGCAAGATAGACCTACACATTTTAATGTAACAGTGATTTAATTCAACAATGATAAAGTTTCAGGTTTTATATTGTAACTAACCTTTAAGAAACTACTACTTGGGTAGTTTTAGTTTATGTCAAAGATGAATATCTACAATTATCTAAAACGTTTACTTTTTTCATATACTTCACCCAAAATAACAAGTTAGATGCATGAGCAGATATGAAAATCCACCAGTCTTGTAATGAGACACAAAAGAAAGCAACTTGCAAAAATACGAAATGTAAAAGAATGCCCTCTTCTCACTATACTTTTTTATTTTGGAAAATAGCCATTTTCATGAACATATATTATTTCTATTCTTATATAATAATTATTAATATTCTAAACCAATCAATATTTTAAAAAAACAGTTAAAATATAACCATCAGTAAAATATTTAGTGATCATTTTCTTGTCATTTTAGACTTCAAAAAACCTTTGGGTTATTGTTTTTATCATCTGAGTTTTTAAAAAGTTGGGCAAAACAGAAGATTGATGCTTCTGTGGTAGGTTCTCTGGGAAGCAAAGTTTGAAATGGAGTTTCACATAGAGGATGCTTTCTAGGGAATGGCCTTGGGAAGGAGGGAGGCAGGGAGAGAAGCCAGCTGATCTGAGAGCTATTTGGCACACCCCACAGGGAGCTCTGGGGTGGGAAGGGCCCATCAGAGTTGTGTTGCACGGGGCGGCATTAGGGTCGCCAGATAAGATGCTGCACATTTGAATTTCAGATTCAAAATTTGAATGAGGTTTACTTATAGTAAAAATAATTTATCATTTATGTGAAATTCTAATTTAATTCGGCTTCCTTTTTTTTTTTTTTTTTTGAGATGGAGTCTCGTTCTGTAGCCCAGGCTGGAGTGCAGTGGCATGATCCGGGCTGACTGCAACCTCCGCCTCCCAGGTCCTGGTTCAAGCAATTTTCCTGCCTCAGCCTCCTGAGTAGCTGGGATTACATGTATGTGGCACCATGCCCAGCTAATTTTTGTAATTTTAGTAGAGACGGGGTTTCACCCTGTTGGCCAGTCTGGTCTTGAACTCCTGACCTCGTGATCTGCACGCCTTGGCCTCCCAAAGTGCTGGGATTACAGTCGTGAGCCACCATGCCCAGCCTGCATTCTGTATTTTTATATGATAAATATGGCCAGGACTTTATATCCTCACCTTAACCAGTTTTTGGCTGTGGGTCACCCCAGAAATTATGTGACCCTGGGGGCATCATTGCTCTCCACTACTGAAGTAACCCTTACAAAGGCTGAGAGCTGAGGGTGTCTGCTGACAACACTCCCTGCAGCTGCGGCAGTGAGCCTTCCTTGAGGGGCGTCTGAGCAGCCCCACTTCATGTCCATCACATCATCCTTTTGCTGTTGTTTTTAGTAAGTTTCTCTAGCAACTAGAAATATTAAACAATCATTTAATTAACCTTATTACTAATATTAAAGTACAGAATTTTTTTTTCAAAACTAGTCTCTGTAATATTCAAATACTAGATACATAAATACATACATAAAACAGCCGTTGTCCAATCCCCATTGTTGTGTCTGTCAGGGACTGTTTATTGGTAAGGACTAGGAGGATCATAAACTTGAGCTTGTCTAAGATATTCTTAGTTTATGCATCTTATCCCTTTCACTGCAAAAGCATCATGGTTTGGTAAATAATTTATCTGCTCTTCCTAGCTAGAACCCTCTTAATGCTGCTCACTGCAGGTAGATGTTACCCTCAACTTCTGTAGAATGGGAAACAGAGCAGCTGAGCTTTATATCCTGTTTTATCCAGTTAAAAAAACAGCCCCCAGTAAGGACTTTGATTGGCCTCACTGAGCTAATCAGTTATGACTTGAAGAAGAAGTACCACTGTGAGTGGTCCAGCTTGGGTCAGGTTCCTGACCCTAAATGAGTGAGCTGTGATGGGTGAATGAGAGAAAGACCTGGGGGAACAAAGTTTTGAGGGATAGACATGGCCACCATGGGGACGTACTTTCTTATATTTATTTTTTACTTTGTAAAAATAATGTTTATTGTTACATTACATTATATCACCAGACATCTAGACATTTTTTTCAGCTATACTTAGAAAACCATTCTGAATAGATTAAGTTACTACCCACTAGAGCTAAAGATAAGGGAAAAATTAAAGTGGGATGTTCACAAATAATGTCTAAGTCTGTTATGGGAAGATCATTACATGAATTATATGAAACAATACATTGTAAACATTATATTTGTAAGTTACAATGTATAATTTAAAATGTACAATTGTACATTACAATGTACATTATAAATTGCACAATTACATTGTAAACAATACATGTAATTGTTACATGAAACAATACATGTAAAATTATTTGCAGTAATCAGGAAAACAGTAAGTGTTCAACATGTCACCTAATGATTATTATATTTAAAGAATTTCTGAGCTGAGTATATCTATGTATGACTCCTCCGTTCAGTATTTAAGGAGAAAAATCTGGACCTACTTCTGATATCTGAGCAGGGGAGATTCCCAAAGAGAGGTCCACTACAAATTAATTCAGTGTGATGTGCAGTATTGCTTGTTATTTGCTCAAAATTTCTCTTTCAAATTTTAGATGCTACCCCTTCATTAAAATAGTTCAGGGTTTGGATGGTTATATTCACCTTATCTACACTGCTTATGATTTTAAAGCCTTAGAAAATATTCTTTCTCATTCTTTATTTTGCCAGATGGTACAATTCTTATCTTTTTAGATTTTCATCTGGCAGCAGCTTCGTCATTTAAAATGATTTTCCTGGATTGTATCCAATTCCTTTATATGGCTTGTACATCAGAGTTTGGTGTAATTTTGATATTTTCTATTTTGTTACCAATGGTGTAATGTTGGCATTTTTTAGATGAAATTGTTTTATCCAATTCAAGGAATAGTCAATATTAACTTCACTGTCTGTTTCCCATATTGGATCTGAGTGTGTGTGTGTGTGAGTGTGTGTGTGAATGCCAGTTGTAATTTGGATAATAATCTATGTGTGCAGTGATGTTTCAAGGTTGGAAGAATGGCTATTTAGATACATAAATAGTTCAGACTACTTTTTCCAAAACTTACTTATGGTTATTAAAATTCTTCTAACACCTTTTCCTTATGTCCTAAAGCCTCAGAAAATCTGTTTATAGTTTATCCCAGTTCACCCAAACATTTGAATACCTGAAAGAACTTAATAGTTTTTTTGTATGACTGGGCATTTTAATATGCAATCTTTCAGATAATTTATCAAAATAACAAATAAAAAGTCTTAGATTTGGATTCTAGAGAATCCTAGATTTTATCTTTTCCTTCTGGAGAAGTGATTGTTAGTCTCTCTCGTTGATTCCTGTTTTTAAGCCATGTCTATATCCACATCATGAATAGTCAAATCCTATGACAATCCAACAGAAATAATACAGCTAGTTCAGCATTGGCCTACATACTGCAATGCACTAAATGACATTAGGTGTGCAAAAGCATGTTGTGTGGTTTAAGGAGCCATACAAATATTAGCTATTTTTTTCTTAGGACAACAGCAGAATAAAAGTATTGAATTACTTCTGTTCAGGGCTTAAGCTTTTACAGTTAGGTCTTTAGAAATCTGAACATCTTTTTTTTTTTTTTTTTTGAGACGGAGTTTCACTCTTGTTACCCAGGCGGGAGTGCAATGGCGCGATCTCGGCTCACCGCAACCTCCACCTCCTGGGTTCAGGCAATTCTCCTGCCTCAGCCTCCCGAGTAGCTGGGATTACAGGCACGCGCCACCATGCCCAGTTAATTTTTTGTATTAGTAGAGACGGGGTTTCACCATGTTGACCAGGATGGTCTCGATCTCTTGACCTCGTGATCCACCCGCCTCGGCCTCCCAAAGTGCTGGGATTACAGGCGTGAGCCACCGCGCCCGGCCCTGAACATCTTAATATGGTAAAAGCTAATGTTATCTGATGTGGGGAGGTAGTTAATAAATGTTGCTATTATAATTGATCCTATTAATTTAATGGGTGGTTATATTTGTTAATTTAAAATTTAGAAAAAAATAAATTATCTGGTAAGTGGAGATCTTGGCCTTCTCTTGTAGAGAGGTACTCCGATGTAAGAAACAAATTAGATTTTGTTTTGGAATTATACAAATAATTGCATAGAAGGCTACATTCAAAAATATTTAATGTGAAGTTAGGAATATAATTAAGAACAGTTCTGTGTGGGGATCAATGTGTCAATGGTTTTATGGTTTTGTTTTTTTTTTTAGACAGAGCCTCATTCTGTCGCTCAGGCTATAGTGCAGTGGCATGATCTTGGCTCATTGGAACCTCTGCCTCCTGGGTTCAAGTGATTCTCCTGCCTCAGCCTCCTGAATAGCTGGGATTAAGGTGCGTGCCACCACATCCAGCTAATTTTTGTATTTTTAGTAGAGACGGTCTCACCGAGTTGGCCAAGTTGGTCTCGAACTCCTGACTTCAAATGATCCACCCATCTTGGCCTCCCAAAGTGCTGGGATTACAAGTGTGGCCTCCCAAAGTGCTGGGATTATAAGTGTGAGCCACCATTGACAGACATAATATTTTAAACAAGAAAACGTAAAGCTGTGTTTATAGCCAAGAACCATGATTTCAAATGTTACATTTCCTTTGAAGACACTGTTTCTGGTGGTTTGCTTTGGGGCTATAGTCAAATAGATTAGACAACATCAGTTTGTTTTTTAACTCTAATTTTAAACAAAATTGATCACTAATGAAATGTGGAATTCAAAGAAGATTGAATGTTAGCAGTTTTTTGTGTGATTTTTATTATTACACCTGATAGATTGACAGTATTTGTGAGTTATTATGGTATGGTTGGGAGTTTTTGCTTTGGAGTCAGGCATACATGGATTTCTGACCAAGTCTTGCTTTTTAGACTTTAGACAAGTTACTTACCTTCTCCAAGCCTCAGTTTTCTCATCAGCAAAATTGAGAGTAACAATAGTAGCTCCTTCATAAAGTTGTATAGAGAGTAAGTGACATCATCCAGCTAAAATGTTTAACACAGCATCTGGCATACCGTAGGTGCTACACAAATAATTCCTTTTCTTTCTCCACCTTCTTCTTGTTATTATTTTATTTTAATTATTCCCTGAATTCTTTTATGTTTCTCACCAAATTTGGTACTACCTAAAATAGGATTTAAGAAGCTGCAGTTGTTGAGTTTGTAAGACATATTAAGGGCATTATAATAAACTCATCTGATGAGAAAATTGTTCCTTGGAAATCATCTTTTGTATTTGAGATACAAAAGACAAGTGAAGAAGGAGAAAGACAGGTATTTTATTTGGGTAGATTACCTCCAAACACGTATGACTTTTCCTTTCATACTGGGCTTTCTTCATGCTGCAGAATGAGACTATTTTACGCTGCCAAGCTGTGGAATTGGGCTTACAGGAATCGGTAACGTAGGGACCCAGACCTCATAGCTGTATCCTTCTTCTTTTTACAAAGCAGTGTCACGTGGGAGACTGGAAGTGGATACATTGGAGAATGACTGGAATTTTTCTAAGTCAAAACGCTTTTTTAATCAAACCTTGTACTCAACACTATGGAAAGTACTGGAAAGCCAGAAAAAGGCTTGGATGTTAGTCCCAGCTCTGCACAGACTGCTGTGTGACCTTGGAAAACAAGCTTAAACTCTGAGCCTTTGTTTCCATAATTGCACAACAACGAGTCTGCACTCCTAGATGATCTCAGAGGTAACTTCTGGCTCAAATGTTTTTTAATTCTATATTTTCTTAGGTCCTCCAGCAATTATATTAAACTTGTTTCCTATCTTTCCTTATTCAAGGTTAACTTGTGGTAAGAGCAGAAATAGGAAAGAAAGCCTTGGGAACAGCACAGGATTCCAATTCAGGGTTTGAATTCCAGTTTTGATGCTGAGCAGCTATGTAACCTCAAGGAAATCATTTTACCCAGTGTATCTTAACTGTGGTTTCACATTTTATTAATCTGGGAGGATTTTTCAATAACACTGATGTTGAGCCCTAGTCTTGAAAATCCTAAACACTCAGGGATTGGTAGAGTATCAAAGCTCTCTAGGTGCAAAATAAATTCACAATGAGATATCACCTCACATCTGTTAGGATGGCTACTATCAAAAAGAGATAAATGTTGGCGAGGTGTGGAGAAAGGGAAGTCTTGTACACTATCGGTGAGATTGTATTAAGTTGGTGCAAAAGTAATTGCAGTTTTTGCCATTACTTTTAATGGCACTTTTGCACCAACCAAATAGATTAGTGCAGCCATTGTGGAATACAGCATGGAAGTTCCTAAATAAATTAAAAAGAGAACAACCATATGACAGAACAATACTTCTTCTGGTTATATACCCAAACGAAGTGAAATCATCACCTTGTAATAATATCTGCCCACTCCCATGGTCATCGCAGCATTATTGACAATAGCTGAGCTCTGGAAAAACTGAGGCGTCTGTCAGTGGATGAATGCATAAAGAAATTGTAATTGTGTGTGTATGTAAGTTTTTTTCTTTCTCAATTGTTGCACAAGAGATGCATGTAGTTTCAGGGTACATGTGATAATTTAATACATTCATATGATTTGCAAAGATCAAATAAGTTATACAATGAAATTTTAATCAGCCTTAAAAGGCAAGTGATCCTGCCATTTGTGACAACACGAATGCATCTGAAGGACATTATGCTAAGCAAAATAAATCAGACACAGAAAGAAAAATACTGTGTGGTCTCGCTGATATGTGGGATCTAAAAAGAAAAGTTGAATATATAGAAACAGAGACTAGAACTGTGGCTACCAAGGGTGGAGGGCAGCAGAGGGTAGGATGGGAGGGAGACTTTGGGGAGATGAGCGAAAGGGTACAGAGTTGCCGTTATATAGGATGACTAAGTCTAGAGAGCTAATGTACAGCATGAGGACTATAGCTATTCGTGTTGTATTGCATACTAGAAATTTGCTAAGAGAGTAGATTTTAAGTTTTTGATAGACATACACAAAATGGGTAGCTATGTGAGTGATGAATATGTCAATCTGTTTGACTGTAGTAATCATTTTACTATGTATATCAAAGCATCACATTGTACACCTACAATGTATACATTTTTTTAAAGCTCTCTAGGTGATTTGAATGTGCCAGGATTGAATGTGCCAGGATTGCAAAGACCGGTGAGTCTTAGTGCCCTTACATCTAAGCTGGAGCTCTTAAAAACAGTAATAGTAATTGCCCTCTCTGTGTCACACTGTTGAGGATCACGTAAAATAATATAGACAAAAACACTTTGCAGTGTATAAGTGCACAGTAATAATTAAAGCAGACATTATTAAAGGACTTAGCCTTTGGTATTATGTAAGTGGGAGGGATTCTATTAGCATATTAATTCTGTTTGCTGGGGTTCTAACCTCCTCAGATGAAATTCAGCTGCTATATTTGAGCCCCCAACCCCGACCCCCAGTAAGACATGGTAATTTACTTCTGTAGAAACTCCTAGTGCTGCTCTGGGACCCAGTGAGGACTTAATGGTTACGTGTTGACTCAGTGATTATTCCTAATAAATACAATTTTTCCATTTTTGCAGAGCACATATTGTCACCACGAATCACCATGACATGCTCGTGTACCCCTTTGCGCCACAGCTTGTAAACACAAAACTGTGGGATAAATAAGCCTAATGTTTTAGAGTGGGGAAAAATTAACTGTTTTTCAAATGTATCCTATTCTGTCTGAATTCCTAAACTCGGTTTAACATAATTTCCTTTAAGAACTTAATTTTAGGTTTCTTCAGTGGTTATTTTCTTCTGATATTTTCATGCTTGACATTGTAACACATTTTTGTCTGTTTGATTACTCCCCTAGAAATGTCTGTTAACATGGCTCTTTTGGTATTGAATACTTTTTCTTTTCCAAGTAGTGTTGAAATCAGTCACACAGTGACTTTTGAAATTGTCCGACTGTGGTCTGGTCTTCAGAATGAGTAGTGGTGTAATTAACACAGACCTGCAGACTTATTTTCATAAACTTGAAGGTTGCCTGTGACATGGGATGTGGCTCTGTGTCAGGTGTGTGTATTCCCTGCCCCGTGGCCACTCTTCAGGATTGAGTTTGAGAAACACAGGCAGATCCCAGATGGTAATGGGCTCTGGGAGAGACCAGAGTGCATGCGTTACTGCATTCTCTGACCACTCATGGCTCTAGCATCCACTCAGCATCCTCTACTTACCAGAAAATCTAGCTTGCAAAACAGAAGAAATGTCTAGAATCTTTTTGACATATGTATTATTTTTTGGTGAATGACTTCTGACTTTTCTCCCATTATCTCCCTCTGAGAATTCACTCTAAAGGGAGAAATATTTATCTCCTTTCTTTCCTTAGGAATCCCTTCAAATGATGAGCATCTTTTAAGAATTTAGTGACTACTTACTGATTAACCAAATAGCTAAATTACAATGGAGAGCAATCTTTTCTGGAATTAGAGCCCTCTATATTGTGGCACATGCTTCCTTCCCTTTTTCTGCTTATACACATAGGACATAATACAGCTGATGAAACTGGAGAGAGAGAGAGAACGAGAGAGAGAGAGCGAGAGAGAGAGATTTAAAAATGGCTGACAAACCAGGGCCTGTAGGCTGCATGGCTTTTACATTCTTCAATGTTTGTAAAGGGAAAAAAAATGGAGCATAGACCATATGGCCCACAAAGCCCAAAATGTTGTCTTGTGCAGAAAATGTTTGCTGACTCCTGAACGACATGGCAAATACGAATCATGAAGCCCACTCACTTTTTACTTTCATGAAGAAGTGCACTGTCTTTTCTCCTTTGAAGTATCCGCTTCCACTGGTAAAATCAGTCTTCACAGCTGTTCTAAAAGCAGGCTGAGAAAGCTCCTCTAGCTGGCTTTGTAACACAGGCTGCCCCAGAGAGCTCCTGGGTGTAGGCTGCTCTTGAGCCAGACTGCTGTTTGATCCTTGTTCATGCTCTTGCTCTCACTCCCCAGACCTCTCTCAGTATCAGCATCGTCCACTGATTTGCTGCACACCTTCTTTGACTTTGGCTTTTTGGCCAAATGCTTATTTCATTCCAATGGCTCTTATGAGTCTGCTTTGCCACCTTCCCCTTCTTTTTGTTTTTTTTAACCTTCTTTTACTCTCTGGGCCTCTCTTCTGTCACCCCTTCTTCCACCTTCTTCCGCAGCGTCTCAGCCCTCTTGAGACCAATGCCTTTCACAGCTAATATTTCTATTCCTGTCCTTTGCTTGCTCCTGTCCAGACCCAGTTTTCTCACTGGTTGCAAAGTGGGTCCAGTTCTACCACTGGAAACAGATTTTGGCAAATAGAGACCTCTGGTCTCCTCTCTCACAAGACCAATGGATCATTTTTGTGAACAGTATGACAGACCCTTTCTGGGTATTGCTCACATGTACCCTTCATGGTAGTTACCTAGTGTCCATATTGCCTGGTGTAATTTCCTTCCCATGGACCTCTGGCCACCTGCCTTCACCTATGACTGCAGCATTTCTCCATGCTTACCACTTTGACTAGATCACTCCAGTGGTCCTCTGATGCCTTAGGATGCAACACACATTTGTAACCAGGGTAACCAGGGCCATTATAGCACTCAAGCTTCTGGTATATTTCTTTGTTCCAGTCCAGCTTGCTGAATCCCTCCCTTTCCTACCTGTGAGTGCCCCTCTACTCAATACACATTTATTGAATGCTGATTCTATTCTTGGTACTATACTAAGCTCTGGAGTCAGAGATGACCAAGATGTAGCTTTGCTCTCAGTATTTTTTAATAGAAGAAGGATGATATGCACATACACGAATACAGAGCAAAGCAGAGGTGGTAAGTGATTAAGAAAGTTACTAAATGTTATGAAAGCACAGAAGGGAATATTTAGAAGTAAACTCTATAACAATAAAAATTCTGAACTACCTAATAAGAATATTACTAACTCTACCAAGTTGATCAATTAAATTATTATTTAATCAATTAATATTTGATTCTGTTTTTAACCTTCCTTTAAATATATGGCTTAAAGACTAAACTTTCAGTAAATTTTTTCTAAGTAACATACTCTTTCTCTGACTCATTATTTCATTTACTGATACCTTATCTTGACTCTAGCAATGTCTGTAAACATTAAAGTTCCATAAATAAAAGTAGTATTTTGATTATAGTATATAAGACAACATCCCTCTTTGTAAATACCCCAACCCCTTATTAGAAACTATATTGAGGCTGGGCATGGTGGCTCATGCCTGTAATCCCAGCGCTTTGGGAGGGTGAGGCAGGTGAATTACCTGAGGTTAGGAGTTCGAGACCAGCCTGGCCAACATGGTGAAACCCCTGTCTCTATTAAAAATACAAAAATTAGCAGAGTGTGGTGGCACACGCCTGTAATCCCAGCTACTCAGGAGGCTGAGGCAGGAGAATCGCTTGAACCCGGGAGGTAGAGGTTGCAAGATCACACCACTGCACTCCAGCCTGGGTGACAGAGCAAGACTCAGTTTCAAAAAAGCAAAACAAAAAGAAACTATATTGAATCCTCATTCCATACCCCAAGTGCATGAAATGGTGTGTTGTTACTGGTGGGTATGTTTGGTCAGTCCAGGTTGGCTGGTAGGTTTATTTATTGGAACAGACTTTAAGAGGTTGTCACTCAATTGCAAGAGATGCCTTTCAAGTAACTTGCATCTGGATGCTTTGCACCTTTCATTTCCCTCTCCCTTCTCATTCCTTGTACACCTCCTTTCTGGGTTGCTTTCTGTCAGGCCTTTTTCAGGATGTACATTGTTTCAAATATAAATTTGGAAGACCTAGCCAGAGCACGCTTGACTTGAGGGAGACACCCCTAGAACACTGACCTGCAGTGGGCACTCCAGGGGGGCTAGAGTGTTCACTAGCCTGCTCCAAGTGTGACTTCTGCTTGTGTGTACCACCAATTTCTTTGTTCATTTAGTACGTATTTTCCAAGCGATTTCTCTGTGCCTTAGACACTATGTTAGGTCTTAGGGACACAACAGTGTGTAGAAGGGGAAACTGTTATTGCCCTCACGTGGGAGGTAGCATCAGTTACAAATGTATATGAATAAATATGTGGTAATAATATCCTAGCTCAATACAGAAAGGAAGTTAACTCATTATTAACCTAACAGTTCTGTAATGTGCGTGTGTGTAAGTGTGTGACTGTCCGTGCATGTATATGTCTTTCTCTTTTATCTTTGTTGAGTGTAAGTGGAGAAGATGGCTAACATTGAGTTCTGTTGTGGCCATGGTACTTTATACCCACATTCTTTCTTTTAATCATGGAATTCTCCACCCCAGCCCCCACCCCGTAGATGTCGGAGCAAGGCAACATTGTTATGACTCAGACTGTCATTGGGAGGGTGAAGAAATGATTGCTTGCCTTATGAGAGTTTGGGGGCAGAAATATGCCACAGACTCTTATCTGAAGCCATCAGATTTAGTGGCTGTGAAACCACTGAAGTCAGAGATTTACATTTTTTACAGCAAGGAGAGAAAATTTCCCCTTTCCTCTGCAGAAGTCAGGATTAGATCTCAGAAATAGAAATGTGTCCTCCTAAATGCGTGCCCACCCCCGTGGTTGACAAACAACGGATTTCCCAAGATAGCTACCACACGCTTGGGTTCTAATCTCTGTGTTGCTTCCCCGCCAGAATGTCTAAGTCCTTCCCGAATACGCCCAGTCATACTTTCTGAACTTTTGAGCAAACACCGTCCGGCTTCTTGTGCTTTCCTCAAAGACCCCAGGAGGGAGAGAGGACACAGGCCGGGGCGAAGCGCCCCTGCGCGGGGGATTCCTGCCACTCCGCGCCACCCTGCGGCGCAAACGCGCTTCCCAGCTGCCGTCCCACCCGCTGCTGGCACGCTGAATAAGGAGCCGCGCTATTTTTGCCTCCCCGGCTGCAATCCTTTATTTTTACATGCAAGAAGGAAATAAATAAGGGATTAAGAAGGAAATGCATGGCCTTAGTTTATCCCGAGCAGGAGGGGGTTGGACTAGAAGGGGGTAGGTGAAGTCTGGGGTGGTGGAAAAGGCAGGAGGATTTCGACTGGTTGTTCTCTCCCGATCATCCCTGTCTCTGGCCTGGAAGCCCCCGCACTCTCTTTCTGCCCCTCTGGCTTATCCGTGACTGCAATCTCCCCCTCCACCGCCCCGTCTTTGGAGGTACCACCATCACCTCTGATGCTGCCTGGGCTGCTGCATCACTCTGCTGCTTTTCCCCGTTCCCCACCTCCCACCAAAGCATGCGCAGTGCGTTCCGGGCCAGGCAACAGCAGCAGCACAGCATCCAAGCAGCAGAATCAGCACCCGAAGCCCCGCTCGGGCGCGCTCTCGGGGGAGCGGGGCGCACGCCCGCTCCGCGCGTCCCCGCACCGCTCGCTCCCGCGCGGCGCCTCAGCATCCTCAGGCCCGGCGGCAACCCCCGCAGTCGCTGAAGCGGCCGCGCCCGCCGCGGGAGGGAGTAGCTGCTGGGGAGGCTCCAAGTTGGTGGACCCCTCGACTCCTCTGCGGTCCGCCTCGGGAGTGGCTGCGAGGCCAGCCGGGAAAGGGGGCGCCGCCCAGCCCCGAGTCCCGAGCCCCGAGCCTGGAGCCCCCTACCCTCCGCGGCACCATGCGCGCCGAGCCGGCGTGACCGGCTCCGCCCGCAGCCGCCCCGCAGCCAGCCCGGCGCTCTCGCCGGCCACACGGAGCGGCGCCCGGGAGCTATGAGCCATGAAGCCGCCCGGCAGCAGCTCCTGGCGGCCGCCCCTGGCGGGCTGCAGCCTTGCCGGCGCTTCCTGCGGCCCCCAACACGGCCCCGCCGGCCCGGTGCCTGCCAGCGCCCCGGCCCGCACGCCGCCCTGCCGCCTGCTCCTCGTCCTTCTCCTGCTGCCTCCGCTCGCCGCCTCGTCCCGGCCCCGCGCCTGGGGGGCTGCTGCGCCCAGCGGTGGGTATGGCCCCGTGCCCTCTGCGTTGGCTTTCCCGCGGGGCCCTGCGGAGGAAAGCGAAGGGCGCGCGGGTCCGTGCGCTCCGGGCTTGTCCCCCGCTCGGCCTTTCCATCCCTCCCTGCCTGCCTTTCCACCCTTCTCGTTCCCAGACCCCTGTTCATTCCAGCTCACTTTTGGAAGTCTATTTCTGTTGCATTTGCTAAAAACCCATTCCAATTCTTGTTGGTTCTACTGGGAGGTGTTTAGTGGATTCTGGGTCCCTCAGCGATCTCTGTGCAACTTGCGGAGGGGAAACCAGAGGATGGGAAATACAGCGAGGGAGCAAGTTGCTACTTGCTTGGTGGAGCCTTAATGGAATGCGGGGAAGATGTAGTGATAATAGTGGCAATGGGCTGTTTCCTCAAATTTGCTATCCGGCATATTCAGTGCGGTTGGAATTAAGGTGGGGGCGGCACACTTCGGGGACCAAAGAATTAAGGTGCCGAAGACATACTTCGTGCACGACCTTTGGTTGTGATTTCTCAAAGTGCTTGTCATTATAAGGAACAATTAATATAATACAATCTTCAATACACATTGATGATTGGCAATTATCACTAAAAGCAGAAAGCTAGCTTTGTCAGGAAAATAAAAAGAAGTTGGAAAGCTGCCAGCATCTGCATCCCTACATGGAAAAGAATGTTTGCTCATCTCAAAGTTAAAAGATAAGGGAACTGTCCATTTTGTTAAAAGTGTCAAGTACTGAATACGTTCGGTATCCATGAATTCAGTACTCAAGTTATCTTAGGAGCGTTCTTAGCTCTTGGATGAGATGCCACTAGACAGAGTTGAATTGTGCTTCTGTGGACTCAGAGAAGGGGTGGAGATCGGGGGCCGGACCCCTGAACATGTTCATTTAATGACTCTTCTTCCCTCAAATTCATTCTACCCCCTCCCCCGAACACTTAAATTATAGATTTGAGTCTGACTAGAAAATGTATATATAAGACATAAATCAAAATAAAGAGTGCACAGTTGTATAAGCCTTATTGGTTATTTATTAACCTCTCCAGACCATTTTATTGTTGAAATAACTTGCTTTACTGTAGCTGTACTTCTTCACTGCTTATAAATAGAAAACTTTGTGTATGCAATTAAAGGAAAAATGCATTTTAGTGCTTATGTATTTATGGGGTAAAAATGTGTGTTTGTGTATGTTTGTTTCCTGCCCCCCCACCCCCCCACCCCCACCAGCTCCGCATTGGAATGAAACTGCAGAAAAAAATTTGGGAGTCCTGGCAGATGAAGACAATACATTGCAACAGAATAGCAGCAGTAATATCAGTTACAGCAATGCAAAGCAGAAAGAAATCACACTGCCTTCAAGACTCATATATTACATCAACCAAGACTCGGAAAGCCCTTACCACGTTCTTGACACCAAAGCAAGACACCAGCAAAAACATAATAAGGTAGGCAGGAGGCTGGCTTTGCAAAAGTTAACTATCATGAGGAGTTTTCCTTTGATTTGATTTTCTGCCAGAATCTGATTTCACAAATTTTACTGCAGCATTTTATTAAGAAAGCAATTAATACGATAGGAGAGAAACTGGAAGGAATTAACTTGGGATCTACTGGGATAGGACTGTTGTTTCTCTTCTCTGACTAAAGTGGAACTAGAATTTTCTGATACCTGAAATGATATCTATGTACCTTTCAGGTACATGGGGCACTTAACAGTAGTTAAGTGAACGTGTTTATGATTCTGACTTGTTTCTGTGAGGCTTTATGTAAGGGTGCAGTATTCTGCCTTGATATAAAACTGCCTCCCAAGATATAAAAACTGCTTTCAATCTGCACATGTAAGATTGCTTCAAGAAGCTATTTGGCTGTAGTGTCTCCATCAGTCTTTCCACTTAGAAATTGAAAGTTTAAACAGTCTCTTTCTTTCTTTAATCAGTAGGAGGAAAAAAAATTTTTCTGTTGTATTTTCCATAGGCAAACAATTTGACATTTAAAAAGATTATGGTGAGTATACACAAATTATTTGCATAACATGAAGATCAATTTTGGCTAACATAGTTCTTCAGTACTTAATCTGCATTGATTATGAGCAGTTGCTTTACTTTCAGGTTAGTTCAGAAAGTGGGACTGATACTTGTAAAGGTTTCAGTGGAAGACAAATGTGCTTAATATCCAAAGAGTTTAAGGGATCTTTTTCTCTGCTTACTATCATTTACTTGAATTAATATTATTTTGGACCCCAAGCAGATTTACACAATGGGTTATCCATACCTCTGTTGTTTATTAGGAGCAGAAATTAGAGTCTATATGTTAAATGTTTCATTTTGACCTATACTTGTTCAGGTGAGAACAGTTAACTGTCTAAATATCTAGCATTTAAGAAAGTATCTGCAGTTTACATCATTGTTTTTATTAGTTTTCTAAAATATAGGTGAGTGGTAACAGTATTTATCCCCATTTTACAAGTGGGGAGCTAGAAATTTAAGGCTTTTGGGTGATTTTCCTAATATTGTAAAGCAGCTAATATAAAATTCAGGTGACCTGAATGTTTAAGTTAAGTTTTACTATTTTTTACAAGTTAGGTCTCTGAGAAAGTGCTTCCTTCACATTGAATATTACTGGAGAGGTTTTTTTTTACATTTCTTTCACATTATTTTGAAGTGGCTGCTACCCACCATGGCTGAGATAAATGGGTCTCTGTTCTGGGCCAGCCCTTTTCCCCATAAGCTCCCATGAAACTTAATGGACTGACTACTAGGTCATGTCTAACTCATTTGTCTTATCGATAGGAGAAATGGGTGTTGTCTTTAAAGAAGAGAAATCCAAGGCCCTTTTGATAAAATGCATTGAGACTTTTATAGCTTTCCTTATGAATGGGACCTTCTAGAGTTAAGTGGTTAGTTCTCAAACTCCAGCACCTTTGCTTATGGTGCTGAAGGAAGGAGAAACAGCTGCCTCAAAGCCTGTTTCAAAGAATGCTCAAACCCTCCTCAGCAGAGACTTGAGATTTCAGTGGAACTTTTTAGTAACTTAGATGTTGGAGGCTATGATTAATGCCTGCCTTATAGTTTAACCTTATGTGGCTGTTTTCTTTGGTGGGATGTGGTTTGACTATAATATACCTGACTTCCTATGATAATAAGATTTGTTAAACCTGTCCTCACCACTTACCTAGAGGAATAGACTTCTCACTGTGGATCACCTGCTTGCCCTTGGAATGATTCTATGTCTCACCCTCTCCACTACCCTCAATTGTAGTTGTAGTTTTTTTTTTTTTAATACTGTACTTTGAAAAGAATATTTATACAGAAATCATATTTGAAAGCATTTTTCTTACTAGTTTAACTCGATGAACATTTGTTACACCTTTCTCATGTGCAAAGCAGTATGCTAAGTATGCAAAGATAAGGGTTAAAAGGATGAAAAGACATGATCTATCCTCCAGGAGATGGGAAAATGAGATGAGCAAAGTTCTAAAAGTGCTCTCGTACAGGTATAGACAGTGTTGTTGTTTGGTGGGTACCCTGAAATTTCCCTTAATGTTTTGTGATCTCCCTTTTACTTCTGTTTTTAAGCATCCCTTCAAGTAGTTGATAAAAAGTGTTCCATTTGCTTTCTGCTGTATCTTAGGATGACTTGCTTAATAACAGTGATGAGAGATACTTGCCAGTTCTGCTGCTTTAGAAATGTTTCAGTAAGAATAGAATTTCATTTCTGCTTTCATATAAAGAAGTTTTGATTTTAATATCTCTGTTATGTACCTTTTTTCCCCTCCCCTGATTTCATTGCACTGAAGCACATTTTTAATGAAAGCCTTAGAAATGCTGAATCACTGTGCCTTTCTCATAGATCCCTAGACTGGGGGTAGAGGTGGAAATGGAAATTCTCAAATATAGGTTGCAAGGCCAAGTTCCACATTTATGTCTGAAGAAATTTCATAAATGTTCAGTGTTAATCAGTCTTTATTACTTTACAGCTGGGGAAGTTAACATGTTTATTAACTCTTCCAGAATTTGTGTGTAAAAGCAGATTGTGCAAACCACCTCTTTACATACTAATGTTTCTGAATGCCTTAATGTTTCTTTGTCAAAGAATGTTGAAAAATCTTTTTTATCTACATAGAGTGATGTATAACCACTTGTCCAAATGCCATTTTTGAAAGTGGAAGTGGCACTCCTAATAATTACGCCAGGGTAGTAGGCATAAACCAAGGTAGTCCAGAGCAGGCAGGGAGTTTTGACACCTTGGATCTAAATGCTATGTTCCTTGATTTTTGGTGCTTACGCCAATTCAAGATTCTTTAAATACAGTTTTATCTTCTGATGATTTAGTACAAATTCTTTCTTACTAGCTAGGAAGTCAGTGTCCTGCCATGTAGCAGTATTAGGATTTGAAATGGAAAAATTTACTTTTGCTTTGCGTGATATTGTAAAATATATTTGGTAATTATCCTGTTTCCTGGTACACAGCTTTGAAGATCCAGAGTGATGAGTGTCTTTCATATGCCAATGAGATGACAGGTGGCTGGGGGTCCCTAGATAGCTTCAGGATGGGAGCTGGTCACCAGAAAGACCAACACATTATCAGAGGTTTGGGACTTTCAGCCCTCAATCTCAAAGAGAGAGGCAGAAGGTTGAGTTGATCACCAATAACCAGTGATTTAATCAGTCATGTCTATGTAAGGAAGCATCCATAATCACCCAAAAGACTGGGTTCTGAAAACTTCTGGATAGCTGAACATGTGGAACTTCCTGGAGGGTGGAGTTCCTGGGGAGGGCATTGAAGATCCTTGCCCTATGTGTCTCTTTCGTCTGGCTGCTCATCTGTAGTCTTTGAAATATCTGTTATTAAATAGTAAGTGTAAGTAAAGTATTTCCTGAGTTCTGTGAACCGATCTAGCAAATTAAGGGAATTGTTGCTACCCCAGTTTATAGCTAGTCTGTCAGGAGCACAGGCCTCCATCTGGGGCTTGAGATTGGCATCTGAAGCGGGCATCTGTAGGCTTGTGGGACTAGGCCTTCAACCAGTGGATCTGATGCTATCTCCAGACTAAGAGGTCAGAATTGAATTGAATTAGAAGACACCAAAGTGGTATCTGATGAAGAATCTGCAGAATTACTTGGTGTGTGGGAAAAACCCTCCCATACATCAGATGTCAGAAGTGTTGGTTTGAGTGTTGTGTGAAACTAGAGAAGGAAGAAGCATTGCTTTTTTCTTCTATCTCTTACTTTGTTATCAAGATCAATCTTTTTCACTTGTAGAGACTTTTATGGGCATAAATGGAAATATAAGCATTTTGTGAACCATTAATGCAATATATTAATAAAATGGACCATGCATTTAAAAAGCAGGAGAAATGCTAGATTCATTCATTTATTTTGAGATAATCCTATGTGGTCTGTTCCTAGGAAAGTTAAGGAAGCTTTTCATGGAACTTTAGTCAAAAAATACTTATCCTATTGGGCACGGTGGCTCATGCCTGTAATCCCAGCACTTTGGGAGGCCGAGGTGGATGGATCACCTGAGGTCAGGAGTTCAAGATCAGCCTGCTCAACATGATGAAACCCCATCTCTACTAAAAATACAAAAATCAGCCGTGCGCAGTGGCACATGCCTGTAATCACAGCTACTCAGGAGGTTGAGGCACAAGAGTTGTTCGATCCTGGGAGGTGGAGGTTGCAGTCAGTGCCACTGCACTCCAGCCTAGGTGACAGAATGAGACTCTATCTCAAAACAAAAAAGGAAAAAACTACTTGTCCTGTATCATATTCCCTTAGAATTTTCTTCTCTTCTGGTTGAGAAGGGATTGTGAAGATGCACGATGCATAGCAGCGGAGCTTGGGGAAAGCTGTCTTTAGTTGACCTGTGTGTAGCTCAGTCTTTTGTTGCTTTCTCTGCTACCCACCACTCCAGGTTGAAGAGAACAGAGAGAAGTTTAAGTGAATTTAGATCTTGATAATTATTTTTATTTCCTTTTCTATTTTAGGACAAGACTGGTTCCACATTTCTGGACTTTCCAGAAGCCAGTTTTTCCATTGTTCTTGGTATGGGACAACAGAAAGAGGAGCATGGGACAAAGAGTCCCACCTGTCTCTGCCATGAGGTGTTAGCACACTTTTTTACAATTCTGGAACATATATTTTTATGACCTTTTTTATAAGGAATTAATTTAAAAAATCAATAGAAAGTTTTATACTGTGGAATGTTGAGAAAAGATTTCCCTTCTGGAAGTTTTTTTTTTTTTTTTGAGACGGAGTTTCGCTCTTGCTACCCAGGCTGGAGTGCAATGGCACGATCTCGGCTCACCACAACCTCCACCTCCTGGGTTCAGGCAATTCTCCTGCCTCAGCCTCCTGAGTAGCTGGGATTACAGGCACGCGCCACCGTGCCCAGCTAATTTTTTGTATTTTTAGTAGGGACGGGGTTTCACCATGTGACCAGGATGGTCTCGATCTCTTGACCTTGTGATCCACCCGCCTCGGCCTCCCAAAGTGCTGGGATTACAGGCGTGAGCCACCGCGCCCGGCCTGGAAGTTTCTTTAGCAAGCCCAGACTTTATCTAAAGAGCTGTCTGTATAACCTTATGGTATATACCATGGACATACCTTGCTTTTCCCTAACTTAAACGAATTTGATTGTTTGACAAGTCAGTATTGTCACAGGGCCCTTTCTCAGATTTGGTTGAGGTGCAACTATTATGTTATATGGTAACGTAAACCTTTGTATTGATATTAACAGCCTTCCCAAGTTTTCCAGGTCTTCCTAAGCAGTCATTACAAAATTGTAATATATAGAATTCAGGCTTGTAATAATTTCACTTTTAATGCTTGGCATGTAGTAGGCCTTCTGTTGAATGAATTGATGATTGAACACTCATGTTAGAGTATAGTGGTTTTCCATGGAATTTATGTTATAATCAAACTAAAATTCAAAAGGACTTTCAAAATACTATTAAGTATTTTTGGCACTGTGCTGGATCAGTAGGAGAGATAATTTTGGTCTTCAGTTTTTAGCACTGCATAAATCACACTAACTATATGCCTATACTACTTAAAGTAACAAAAATACTTATATCAATAATTCTTAGATAATGTCTCTCACTGCTGCCCATCATTAATTTGATAATCAAGAGCTGACTCTGGCAGTTTCTGTTATTGTTATGGTGGAGCAAGATGTGTCTTTCTACTCAAATAGTTTCCAATAAATCAGATCTACACATGGTAGGTGTTCAGTTTTGTTTGATTCAGCAAACATTTGTTAAATGCCTCTTTTGAATCAGGCAGTGCTAGACTCTGGGGAAAATGAAGAAGACTAACACTTAATCCCTACCTTTGCTCACTGGTGGAGTGTCAGAATCAAGGCAGCTGCTAACATGTGATTTATGTTAGTGCAGTTACTAGTGGAAGGAACAGAAGGCTGTAGGTATCCAAAGGAGAGAATAATCATTGTCTAGGGAAGTCAAAGAAAACCTCATAGAAGAAGAAACAATTGAGCTGGCCCTAAAGAGCAATTAGGAGATAGATAGGTTTGTGCAGAAGGCAGAGAAAGGAAACTCCACAGAATAGGCAGAGCAGAGGCTGCGGGTGCAAAGGCCTGACTTGCTTGAGTAGTAGCAGGGTATTTGAGTGGTGAGTGCAAGAAGGGAAAATGCAAGTGTAGGAAACTTCAAGACAGGGTCTCGCTCTGTCACCCAGGCAGCAGTGCAATGGCACGATCTTGGCTCACTGCAGTCTTTGCCTCTTGGGTTCAAGCGATTCTCCCACTTCAGCCTCCTAGGTAGCTAGGACTACAGGCATTTGCCATGACGTCTGGGTAATTTTTCTGTTTCAAGTAGAGATGGGGTTTCACCATGCTGACCAGGCTAGTCTTGAACTCCTGAACTCAGGTGATTCACCCACCTCGGCCTCTCAAAGTGCTGGGATTACAGGCGTGAGCCATCGTGCCTGGCCTAGTATAACATTTGTTACCAATTTTTGAATATCCTGCTCAGTTCCTCTAGGAACCCAGTGACATAGACGTTTATAGATATAGCAGTTGAGATTTATAGTTAATATCTTCAATAAGGACAAACAGCTAGTAAGTGGCAGAGAGAGTTAGGATTTGAACCCAGGTCTTTCCTTTGTAGAGTCATTCTGGGGAGAGGTAGGATGTATTGGGAGTGGCAGGAAGTAAAAGTTGAAGTTTGTGAAGACTGTGAAGATATGAGGGCTCTGGATTTATTTCATATCAAATTGTAAGTCCTGGGAAGTCAAGAGGTGAGTGCATATTGATGAGCATAGGTGAATGCCAATTATGTGGCTCCCAGTGAGCTTTACTTTTAGTAGGAAGAGACAGACTGTAACATGCCCACAGCAGCAATGACAACCACACGAAAATTTTAGGTATTGACAAGTGCTTGCAGAAGATAAAAAGATATGATATGGTAGAGAGTGGTGGGTGTGATGATTTCTCTTGAAGAATCAGAAGATTGGGCTTACAGCCCTGGGTGGGAGTAATTCACCTAGGGAGTAACCCACCTACAGGTGAGGCATAGCTCTTCTTTTTTTTTTTTTGAGACGGAGTTTCGCTTTTGTTACCCAGGCTGGAGTGCAATGGGGCGATCTCGGCTCACCGCAACCTCCGCCTCCTGGGTTCAGGCAATTCTCCTGCCTCAGCCTCCTGAGTAGCTGGGATTACAGGCACGCGCCACCATGCCCAGCTAATTTTTGTATTTTTAGTAGAGATGGGGTTTCACCATGTTGACCAGGATGGTCTCAATCTCTTGACCTTGTGATCCACTCACCTTGGCCTCCCAAAGTGCTGGGATTACAGGTGTGAGCCACTGCGCCCGGCCCAGCTCTTCTTTAGATAGGGTGGCACATGCTATTTACTGCAGTGCCCTCACTCTTTGTTGCTAACATTAACCTGTCTGCATTTCTGGTCCCTTTGGGCATTTGAATTTGAACCCTTGTCTTTGATTCTTCTCTTCCATAAAGTCTGGACCATTTTTGGACATTTTGTCCTGATTTGGTCCAGCCGTTACCATGCTTTCCAGCAGACTACAGCTGAGCTGTGCTTTTGAAAGTCTTGGTTCAGTGTGTATTCCTAAATAATGCTTTTTGCTCACGGGTTGACTCATTCCTGCTAAGTATGTAACTACTAGTGTCATTCTGTCTTAACTTATTCAGGCTTTGTTAACAGGATGGGCCACTATCCTTCTCTTTACAGCTGATCAAAAAATAACCCAGGAGGCCAGGTGCAGTGGCTCACACCTGTCATTTAAGCATTTCGGGAGGCTGAGGTGGGAGGATCACTTAAGGCTAGGCATTTGAGAGCAGCTCAGACAACAGAGCCAGACCCCATGTCTACAATAAGTTTAAAAAATTAAAAAGAAAAAGTAACCCAGGAGTATTTGCCTAGTGGTGATGCCCAGGGTTGGTGGCATCACCTAGTGTGAAGGTAAATCATGTAGGAAAAGAGCTCTTCTTCTTGCCTTCCTCATCTTTCTCAGCCATACCCCTCTGTGTTTCTAGCCATCTAAGAGTGAACCTTGAGAGTCATCTTTGACTCCTCTCTCTCCTGCCTATAAATAGTCACCGATTAAGTCTTGACATTTCTCCCATGACTCCATTCCTCCCCGCTTCTCTGCATTGTGTTCTTGTCATCACTTCTGGTTTCTCTCTCTGTCAATCCGTCAGTCCCACTGCTGACAGATTAATCTTCATGGAATACTTATTTCATCATGTGACTCCCTTTATCCACATTCAACAAGCATAATTTCAGCTAGATAAATTTTCCTCATGGAGCAAGGGAGAGGATGTAAATTTCTTTTGAGAAGAACTGCTGCTTTCCTTCTTAAACCACACATTTGCTATTTCCTTCTCCTTTCAGCATTTTTCCAGTCCTGATTACCCAAAGGTCAGTCCATAGCGGGAGATAATTTTGTATGATTCTATTAATTGCTGTCCAATCCCTGGGGCTAGTTTTGGGAAACCCTTGTGACCAGTGGCAGGAACCAAATCTATCAGTAATGTGTTCTTAGGCTTTTAAGTCCAAATTCTGTTAAATTCCTGCTTCAGAACATCATGTCATCTCCATCTTTAAGATCTGAGTAATTAATTACTCCTAGAGTATGCATTTACTAAATGAAAATATTTTATTCCTTTCAAGAATGTACACAATTATAAGGCTTTATTCACACAACGTATTCAGTTCACAATTGATGTGGGCACCCTTTAACCTTATAAAAGACTCATTCATCATATAATTCATTCATTCAGAATCTACTGAGTGAATTTTCAGTTTTACAAGGGAGTCTTTGTATTTAGAATTTGTATAAATTCAGTATGATTTTAATTAGATTTAATGGTAGAAATGCTTATAAAAAGGCTAGATCCAGTTATTATGTTTTACTCAGAATAATGAGAAATTAAAAACATTTATGTTAATTCATGGCCAATTTGAATAAAACTTTGCTTTCTATAAAGTGAGATGAGAGGTTCAATCTCCATCAAAGGGCACCCCAGGCTGGGATGATGTGAACCTGTGAATTGGCGCAATGTTTCAAATAAAGTTTTGTTATATGGATGTCCTCTTTGGCTAAAGAATAGAGAGAGGCTAATTTCCTCATCTGGAACATTACACATTGATAAATTCAAGCCCTATTTATTGTGAAAGCTGTTTGTTACCAAGATCTACCTTAACGGTAAGTGTTCTCTAAGCCTTTTATTTAGAAATGAAAAGGATGAAAATTCAAACAAGTCTCCTCTACTGATAGTCGTTAATTACAGAGTAGTTAAGTTCAAACAAACCAATGAACCAAAGTGTAAATAGAACCTTTATATTAGTCCCTTCTTACACTGCTGTAAAGAACTACCTGAGACTGGGTAATTTATAAGGAAAAGAGGTTTAATTGACACACAGTTCCACAGGTTGTACCAGAAGCATGGCTGAGGGAGGGGGTCTAAGGAAACTTACAGTCATGGTGGAAGGTGAAGGGGAAGCAAGTAAGTCTTACGATGGCATAGCAGGAGAGAGAGAGAGAGAAAGAGAGAAAGAGAGAGAGAGAAGTGCCATACACTTTTAAATCATCAGCCCTCGTAAGAACTCACTATCATGAGAACAACATGGGGGAAATCTGTCCCCATGATCCAGTCACCTCCCACTAGGTCCCTCCCCTGACACTAGGGATTACAATTCAGCATGAGATTTGGGTGGGGACACAGAGCCAAACCATAACGTTCCACCCCAGCCCCTCCCAAATCTCATGTTCTTCTCACATTTCAAAACCAATCATACCTTCCAACAGCCCCCCAGAGTCTTAACTCATTCCAATGTTAAATGTCCAAGTTCAGAGTCTCATCTGAGACAAGGCAAGTCCCTTCTACCTATGAGTCTGTAAAATAATAAACAAGTTAGTTACTTCTAAGATACAGTGCGGGCACAGACAGTGGGTAAATGCTTCCATTTCAAAAGGGATACATTGGCCAAAACAAAGAGGCTATAAGGCCCCATGCAAGTCCGAAGCCCAGCAGGGCAGTCGCTAAATCTTAAAACTCTGAAATAATTGCCTTTGACTCCATGTCTCACATCCAAGACACACTGATGCAGGGAGTGGGCTCCCATAGCCTTGGGTACCTCTACCCCTATAGCTCTGCAGGGTACAGCCTCTGTGACTGCTTTCTTGGGCTGGCATCAAGTGCCTGTGGTTCTTCTAGGTGCATGGTGCAAGCTGTTGATGGATCTACCATTCCGAGGTCTGGAGGGCAGTGACCCTCTTCTCACAGCTCCCTGAGGCAGTGCCCCAGTGGGGACTATGTGTAGAAACACTAACGCAACATTTCCCCTGTGCCCTCATAGAGGTTCTCCATGAGGAGTCTTCCCCTGTAGCAGATTTTTGCCTGGATATCCAGGTGTTTCCATACATCGTCTGAAATCTAGGCGGAGGTTCCCAAGCTTCAGCTTTTACCTTCTGCATACATGTGGGCCCAATACCACATGGAAGCCACCAAGGCTTGGGGCTTGCACCCTCTGAAATAAGAGTTTGAGCGGTACCTTGGCCCTTTTTAGCCATGGTTGTAGCTACAGCAAATGGGACACTGGGTGCCATGTCCTGAGGCTGCACAGAACAGTGGGTACCGGGCCTGGCCCAAGAAACCATTTTTTTCTTCTAGGCGTCTGGACCTATGATGGGAGGGGCTGCTGTGAAGGTCTCTAAAATGCCTTTAAGGCATTTCCACTCACCTCCTCTTATGCAAAGTTCTGCAGCAGGCTTGAATTTCTCCAAAGAAAATGGGTTTTTGTTTTCTACTACATGGTCAGGCTGCAAATTTTTCAAACATTTACACTCTGCTTCTCTTTCAAATATAAGTTACAATTTCAGACCATCTCTTTGTTCTCTCTTATGAACACATACTTTTAAAAGCAGCCAGGCCATATCTTGAATGCTTTGCTTAGAAATTTCTTCTGCCAGATACCCTAAATCATCTCTCTCAAGTTCAACGTTCCACAGATCTCTAGAGCAGGGCATAATGCCTCCAGCCTCTTTGCTAAAGCATAGCAAGAGTGATCTTTACTCCAGTTGCCAATAAGTTCCTCATTTCCATTTCAGATCACTTCAGCCTGGACTTCATTGTCCATGTCACTGTCAATATTTTGGTTAAAATCATTCAACAGGTCTGTACGAAGTTCCAGACTTTCCCACATCTTCCTCTCTTCTTCTGAGCCTTCCAGACTGTTCCAACCTCTGCCTGTTACCCAGTTCCAAAGGTGTTTCCACATTTTCAGGTATCTTTATAACAGTACTCCACTCCTGGTACCAGTTTTCTATATTAGTTCGTTCTCACACTGCTATAACAAACTATCTGTTACTAGGAAATTTATGAAGAAAAGAGGTTTAATTGACTCACAGTTTCACAGGCTGTACAGGAAGCATGACTTGGAGGCCTTGGGAAACTTATGGCAGAAAGCAAAGGGAAAGCACTCACATCTTACCATGGTGGAGCAGGTGAGAGAGAGTGAGCAAGGGGGGAAGCGACACACACTGTTAAACCATCAGCTCTCATGAGAACTCACTCACTATCATGAGAATAGCATGGGAGAAATCTGCCCCCATGATCCAATCACCTCCCACCAAGACCCTCCCCTAAAACTGGGGATTACAATTCAACATGAGATTTGTGTAGGGACACAGAGCCAAACCATATCAATGCTGGACCAGTGACTGTGAGAGCAGCATGGGGGAAATCTGCCCCATGATTCAGTTGCTTCCCACCAGGTCCCTCCCCCAATACTGGAGATTACAATTCAACATGATACTTGCATGCAGGCACAGAGCCAAACCATGTAAACCTTGGACCATTGACTGTATTGCTCTTGAGCTTTGATCAGTAATTATATAGCTGGGCACACTTTTTGCTTATCTGCATGGCAGTGAGAGAGTCATCCTGCCACATTTTAAAAGAATCTTAGGTGGTAGTGGGAACAAGGTAGTTACATACTCCTGGACCACCTCTTTTTGCCCTCAGCAGGGCTAAAGATTAAATTTAGAAGTAGTCAAATCCAAGCACAGCTAGAGACATCGTAAAGGACATTCCACAGCCATGAAGATGGAGGTTTTTGAGTATCTGTTGAATTCCAATACCCGTTTTAGAACCTCCTTTCCGTTTGTGTGGTTGTTGAAGAATTTACTGCATCAAATTGTAGTCTGGTTCACTTACTCGGGCGCTTTGTGCTGTCTTTTAATTGTAAGCAGACCTGCTAATACCCTATACTATAAGAGCTGTATTGCAGATGGGCTCCATTAACAATGTGAATCAATCAGTGCTTAGGAGAGTCCTCTCTCCCCATGTTTATCCTCGCTTTTTATGTTTTCAGGTAAGTAGAATGCATGAAATCAACTTCAGCTCAACTCTCCAATGCATTAGTAATAAATATAATATATAGCCTTTCTATGGAACCTGAACAGTTTTATTGAGGCACTTTTATATCTATAATCTCATATGGTCCTCGCAGCATAACTACCAAGATGATTATTATTTCTGTGTTCTGGGTGAGGAAATGCAACCAGAGGATGAGTCAAAGGCCCAAACAAGTCAGGTCAGTTTGCTGTAGGTCTTAAGAATTATTAGCCTGACGAAATGATATGTCTGTGGGTTGAATAGGGAAGCTTCTGTCCATTGTAGACACCTTCCTTCTTGATGATAAAGACCTGTGAACTAACTACAGCTGAACTATATGCATTGTATACACACCTCCCTTGTCCTTTCTCTGTGATCTGCTGGTTTTCTCATGTTTTTTTTCTTCCCTAAATGAGTACTCCAGATAAATATTCTTGTTTACACTAGTAGCATTTTTAGAATATTTTGCTTATCTGCTTACCTTTCTTTACTAATTTTGTTTAACTTTTGTTTTCCTCTAGCAGTTTTTCCTTCTTTCTTGTATACTGAACAAAAGTGGTCATGTTTGGTGTTTCCAAATAATATGTCAGACATTTGAACCATTCTAGAAGTAGATTTTCTTTTTTTTTGAAAAATATTTTCTAATATAGAAGTATGATGCTTGAAGAAGTAGGTCTTCAAAATAAGCTGAATTTAATTAGAACTGATTAATACAGCCTTTATTTTTTACTAATTGAAGAAATGATATATACCCAATTTAAACTTTTTTGTCAACATGTGAAATGCAGTATAGCCAGTGTTTCTACACTGACATCATATTTCGGTGCAAAGCAAGGAAATTGGCATTTTAATGATCCAGTATAGCCATTTATTTGTGGGATAAATATGATTGTGCTTCTAGGCTGTATAGAATATCAGAAATTCCTTTGACTTCTGTCTTCTGGACGAAGAATAGTTGGAGGTCAAGTGTCTGGAGGTCTGACAGATTGGCTGTTACCAACTATCTGGAACTGGACAAGTTACTTAGCCTCTCTAAGCTTCCTTATCAATTACATGGACATAATAATAGTGCCCATCCCAGAGGCCGTGGCTGGCCTCCATGGCATCACCCACGTAAAGTGGTTTGCATGGTGTGTGGCATACGGGAAGTACACAGGAAATGTTACCGATTAATGACTGACTAGATTCTTAGGGAATCTAAATTGGGAACTACTCTTTCATGAATAAAGAATTTCTTTTACTAAAAAAGAAAGGAAATTTAAGGGTAATTGTGAGACAGTCATGGCAAGGGATGATTCTCAGGATCTTCCTGGTTGTATGGCTGCAGATGAGCTTGATTGGTCTACCTCAGACAGAAGTGAACACCTAAGAAGGAGAGACTACATTAGGATGCACATGATGTCTCAGAGACTGCAAGCCCTGGACCACATAGAGGCAGTTGTACCGTGGGGAGTAGAGAAGTTTTCCATAAACCTTTGCCTACAATCAGGGCACTCTAGGTCAGGCTTGGAAATTAGGCATTTTAGTGTGTTGTCGAGGTGAACCATTTCCTTCTTGGAGCTAATTGCCAAGATGTGTATGATGTGGCCTCAAATACTTATTCTATAAATAGCATACATTCAGATGATAATTTCCCCAAGAAGTATTCCAATTAGACATCCACCCACCTCTCCTCCCTTTCCCCCAACTCCCCAAACAAAATCAAACCTAAGAAATACTTTCATCTGCCTTTGGTAGTTTTCTGGCTTTGGAATGAAATGTAACGATTATAAAACCATGACAAATAGAATAGGATATAGACCTCCCAACCAGAAGAAATTTAACAGGGTAGAAATATCAGATATAAATTCTGTTTTTATTTGGACACTAAGATAATTGAGTATGTTATGACAAGGAGATAAGATCTTGGTCTTTGCATCTTAACAGTCTTAACCAAGAAGAGTTAATACACTGATTCCCCTCTTCTTATAAGTTATGGCTAAAATTATGAGAGTTAGTAAACTTGATAATTACTGTGGACAGCCCTGTGTGATGTAATGGACTTTCATCTCTGCAGAACGTTTAGACTGTAGTTAGAAGCATTTATCACTGTTGGGCTGCATGAGTACTGTCACTTGTTCCCTTCAGCACCAGTGTGATACTGGGATGATGTCGTCTTATTATTTTTGGCCTTGCAGTTGTGTGTTAAACAGTTTTTGGAAATGGTTAATTATTATTCTTTCCATTTCTAATTAACTATTACTATATCCTTATTTATTATTTTATTTGGGACGTTAATCCTTTTAAGACCTACTAATGCATTTTAGGATTATTACCCAAATAGTATATTTATGAATTGTTTTGTCTGCCATCAGATCTTAAATTTGTTTTTCCATTTAGTTTTTCAGAGTTCTTGGACTTCCCCTGTGTTTTCACACCATAATGTGTTAAACATTTATTAGCTTATTTGTATGAAGCACTTGTTTGTGATGTAATCATTTGAGAATCTTTGTTCTTTCACAGAGAGCATAATCTCTTCCTTGCTACCCAGACCTACATATCCAACTATTTATCCTGTATCTCCACTAGGATGTCTTATAAGCGACTCAAGCTCAACATACCCAAAGTGGAACTCTTGATCGTACTATCTCCTACCCAAGCCTGTCCTTCTCACATCCTTCCCCGTCTGGTTAAATGGAACATCACCTTCCAGTTGCTTAGGCCAGAACTGTTTTCCCTTCTCTTTCTCTTAAGTATCAAGCCAAGCCATCAAGTCTTGTGTTCCCTTCAAAAACTATCTGGAGATCCAACCACTTCTCCTTTGCTGCCAACCTGGTCTAACCCATGATCTCTCACATAAACTGTTATAGTATCTTCTTCCCTTTTCCCTGATTTTGTCCCTCTCTTTTCACTCTGGTTCTCCTGTGTTTCACGCATGTCAGGCAGAGTGATCCTTTAAAATTCTGATTGGATCATTTCATTCTCAGTTGGATCTCCAGGGATTTCCCATCTACTCAGAATGACCTTTTTTTTTTTTTTCACCTCCAATCATAATGTGGTCACTGAAGAAAATTAGGTGACTGTTAGTTGTTATAGTTGGTTGGCAGGAAGTGCTCTTTATGTTTATGTATTTAAACATACCCTAGAAAGACTATTGAGATATAACAAACTGGGCACTTACAATTACTTTTTTAATTTTTGGAGGAACCTCCATTTTCCATGGTGGTTGCATCGTTTTATAATCTCACAGATGGTGCACAAGGGTTCCAGTTCTCCACATCCTTACCAGCACTGGTTTTTATTTTTTGGTATGTATATATTTTTGAGATGGAGTCTCGCTCTGTCACCAGGCTGGAGTACAGTGGCACAATCTTGGCTCACTGCAACCTCCACATCCCAGGTTCAAGTGATTCCCCTGCCTCAGCCTACTGAGTAGCTGGGACTACAGGCATGCAGCACCACACCCAGCTGATTTTTGTATTTTTAGTAGAGATAGGGTTTCATCATATTAGCCAGGATGGTCTTGATCTCTTGACCTTGTGATTTACCCGCCTCAGCCTCCCAAAGTGCTGGGATTAAGGTGTGAGCCACCATGCCCAGCCTCTGTTATTTATTTTTAAAAAGTATTAGCCACTCTAATGAGTACGAAGTGGTGTCTTTGTAGTTTGGTTTGCATTTCCCTTATGATTAGTGATGTCGAACATCTTTTCATGTGTTTATTGGCCATTTGTATATTTTATTTGGAGAAGTGTCTATTCAATTCTTTGCTCATTTTCTAATCCAGTCGTTTGGGGGTTTTTTTGGTTGTTGCTGTTGAGTTGTAGGAGTTTTCTATATACTCTGGATATCAATCCCTTACCAGATATATGATTTACAAGTATTTTCTTCCATTCTATGGGTTGGCTTTTCATTCTGTGAATAGTGTCCTTTGACAAACAAAAGTTTTAAATTTTGATGCAGTATGATTTATCTATTATTTCTTTTGTTGCCTGTGCTTTTGGTGTTATATTCAAGAAATCATTGCCAGATCCTATGTTATGAAGGTTTTCCCCTCTGTTTTCTGCTGAGTTTAGTCATTTTAGCTCTTATGTTTAGGACTTTGATCCATTTTGAGTTAATATTTAAATGGTATAAGGTTAGGGACTAACTTTGTTTTATTTTTTTGTGTGTAGATGTCCAGTTTTCCCAACACCATTTGTTGAAAAGACTGTCCTTTCCTTTTGAATGTTTTCCCAGTTGTTTATGTCTTGTTTAATTTTTTTCATTATTTTTCTTTCCTTTTCCTTCCTTCCTTCCTTCCTTCCTTCCCTCCCTCCCTCCCTCCCTCCCTCCCTCCCTCTGTCTGTCTTTTTTCTTCTTTCCTTTTTTTGAGATGAAGTCTCCCTCTGTTGCCAAGGCTGGAGTGCAGTGGCATGATCTTGTTTCACTGCAGCCTCCGCCTCCCAGGTTCAAGTGATTCTCCTGCCTTAGCCTCCTGAGTAGCTGGGATTACAGGCACCTGCCACCATGCCTGGCTAACTTCTGTACTTTTAGAAGAGATGGGGTTTTGCCATGTTGGTCAGGCTGGTCTTGAACTCCTGACCTTAAGTGATCCACCCACCTTGGCCTCCCAAAGTGTGTGATTATAGGCCTGAGCCACTGAGTCTGATCTGAAGTAGTTTCCTTTTATCTGTTTTTGCATATTTTATCTCACAAGTTCCTTTAAAAGGGAGACCAGACTATGAGTAGAATAATTAATTGGCTGTGCATTAGGTAGCCACTTTAGGGTAAGACACTTACATCTGTAGATTTAAATTTCCCAATTTTAAAAATAAGGAGGTTGTAACCTGCTGACTTCTTTCCCCAAACCTCCCTTGGGTGAGAGTAAAGGGCCAGGTTCTGGAAGTCGAAGAAAAAAAAAGTAAAAAAAAAAAAAAATACTAAGGCGGTTGAATTAGATTTGGGAATCTCAAACTTTAATGTGAGTTGGAACCACCTGGGGAAGTTATTGAAAAGATTTTGTGTTTGTAGGTCTGTATAGAGTCTAGTCGTTTGCATTTTTGTAAGTCTCAGGTAATTTTGATGTGGATGCATTTGTTCTCTAGAACCCCTTATGGCCCTAAAATTCTGTGAAATATCCTTTAATAAGAGGCATTTGGGTATTTATTAGAGGACATGAAATGAGGGTATGGACCATTGAATTAGGGATTGTTTGTTATTCCAAGCCATGTTTGCATTTGTGGACTAGCTGCCTTCTGAGATTTGGGCATGTTGGATGGACAGTAGGAATTATGAAGTTAGGACATTTATTGCTTGAAAATGAAGAGGGTAGCTGGCTTCAGGAGTGGCTGGTGTGAGATGACTCAGGGACAAAAGAGCTTTTGCAAAATAGAAGCAGAGGAGAGGGGCTAAGGAACAGAGGTCAGCAGAGAGGCTGCTGTGGGTATCATACTGCCCCCTTGATTTATCGCTAGGAAATCCCGAAAGTCCTGATTTACCACCAGGAAGTCCAGAAACAAAGACAGTCTGGTCTGGGAGTTCTAAACAGGAGTTCTGGGTGCCTAGAGCAAAGGAATGTTACTGGAGGTGAAAAACTGATGACCAATTTGCATACACATGCACACTTATGCCTGTAAAATTAGTGGTTTGGTTACTCTGGTATGTTTATTTACACGGTCTAAGAATTCAGAGTTCATAAAAATATAAGATGAAAAGTGAAAATTTCTCTCCCAGCACTCTCCAAAGGCTGTTACATTTCTGTTTTTAGTTCTCACAACGTTAAATAATTTATCTGTACCCTATTTTTAGATCCTTCAACCTAAGTACTATCTTTTGTCTGCCTGCTTTGAAAGGCAAAGACTATATTACACTATGGTGTTCTTCCCCTTTTCACCCTCCCATTTTGATTTTTATCCCTTACTTATTTTGAATTTGCTGTGGTCTTAGCAAATTTTACCCATGGAGAGACTGTATTACGTCATTACTTTACCCATGGAGAGACTGTATTATGTCATTTTACATTTAAAAAGGACTTGGAGCAGTGGGATTTAGGGTTAGAATCCTGTGTTCAGTTGTCTTCTGCCTCTGGGGAGAAAAGTAAACTTGGAGACTCAACAGGAACAGCTGGAACCCAAGTACCGCCATTTGAGGATTTGCTGGGAGCTTCTGCTTGGCATACAAAGCCTCAGGAGGTTGATGGTGAGGGATGGAGAGACATTTTGTGGAGAAAAAATTGCATATTTCCTACTCTGTTTTTTTTTTTTTTAAGTTAAGAAGGGACCAAGGGATGAAGGGTCTATACAGGTTTTGTTATGGGTTCATCAGGAAGCCACTGATGGGTTTTAAACAAGGAAATAACATTACCCAATTTATATTTTAATAAGATAATTATGGCAGCTCTCTGGAAGACGGACAAGACGGGCAAGAGTGGCCGTAGGATACCAGTTGGGAGTGGCTTGCATCTGTTCAGACAGTGATGGCATGGACTGCACTGGGTGATGAGCAGAGGAATTGCAGGGAAGCAAGTAGACTTGGGATAAATTTTGGAGGTAGAGACTCCAGATTGCTGCTGGTTTGGAGGTGGGTAGACTAGAAGAGGAGAGGAATTATAGTAGACAGATTCCCTTAAAGATGTCCACATCCTAATCCCCAACACCTATGGATACGTTTTCTTACATGGCAGAAGAGACTTTGTAGCTATGACTAAACTGAGGCTGTTGAGATGGGAGTATATCCTGGATTATCTGGGTGAGCCCAATGTAATCACAGGGGCCCTGATACAGTCAGAGAGAAGGAGATGAGATGTTGGAATCAGAGGTTTGAGTGATGCGAGGAGGAACCCACAAGCCAAGGAATACAGACAGCCTCTAAAAGTGGAAAAGATTAGGAAAGAGGATCTTCCCTAGAACCTCCAGATAGAGCCAGCCCTGCCAACACCTTAACTTTTAAACTCTAGACTTTGATTTTGGACTTTTGACCTCTAAAGTATAAGATAATAATTTGTGTTGTTTTAAGCCCTGACATCCAGGGAAATTTGTTAGGGTAGCAATAGGAAATAATCCAGAAGTGAAAATGACTTTTATGCTTTATCCTGGGTAATAGTGCTACTGTGTCCCAGCATGGGGCCGAAGAGGAAGTTTTAGGAGGCTGACAGGAAACTGAGCCTGTTCAGCTCAGGAGGACTTTTGGTCATCTCTGTGCACATGTTAATGACCTCATTGTCCCTGGGCTCAGGGACAGGTCAGGATGAGATGGAAATGTGGGAGCCTTCACCAGGTAAGTGGAATTTAGAGACCTGGGGGTTTTACCCATGGAGAGACTGTATTACGTGAATTGTGAAAAAACAGCTAATTTCCAACAGATGCCACATAAGACCTATTCCCTCTCATTGCTTGCTGTCTAAATTGTAGTTGTTTTCTTTTGAGTCATCAAATGACATTTCAAAAGATAATATGAAGTTGCCACTTTGGGAGAAAGAAAGCAATATTAAGCAGCTTTTTCAAAGATCAGATTTCTGGACTCTGTAGATAGTTGCAGTATTTCTTCTGTTATTATTTTTTGAAGGATACATATGAGCTTATTTGACAGATTTAAACCTGTAGCTTAATTTGGAGGGAAGGCTTCTATGGCTGTTTATTTTTAAAAATTGAATTCTTTTCAGGGGGATTATATTTAATTGTTGAAAGAACGAAACTCCCTGTTTTCATTTGCATCAGTTGCTTCTTGCTGTTTTGTTTCAAGGGCCTTGGTGACAGCTGAAAATAAACTTTGAAAATAAAGTTGAATTTTGGCTGGGTGCAGGGCTCACACCTGTAATCACAGTACTTTGGGAGGCCAAGGCAGGTGGATCACCTGAGGTCTGGAGTTCAAGACCAGCCTGGCCAACATTTTGAAATCCCATCTCTACTAAAAATACAGAAATTATCCGGGCATGGGGTGTGCCTGAAATCCCAGCTACTTGGGAGGCTGAGGCAGGAGATCACTTGAATCTGGGAGGTGGAGGTTGCAGTGAGCCGAGATTGCGCCACTGTACTTCAGCCTGGGTGACAGAGTGAGACTCTGTATCAAAAAATAATAATAATAAAAAAGAAAATAAAGTTGAATTTTGTGTTGAGGCAACACATCTAGAGGAATCTATACATGCATCTTCTGTCCATACAGAGCCGGGGTTCTCAACCAGTTTGCTCCCTGCTGCTGATGCTCCCCCACAGGACGTTTGGCAGTGTCTGGAGATATTTTTGGTTGTCACAACTGGGCAGTGGGGGCTACTGGAATCTAGTGGGTAGAGGCTAGTGATGCTGCGAAATGTACCACAGAGTACAGGACAGTCCCCCTAAAATCAAAGAAGTATCTAGCCTAAAATGTCAATAGTGTTGAGCTAGAGAAACCCTGAAATTGGATTTGTAAACCTGCAAGTTAGGAATATGGCAATTGTTATCTTTCTGTCACTGAGCACCGTTTCCTACATTACATCTAGTTGCACAGTGAATCAGCCGGCTTAGTCTTTTTCTGCCCTATGTACTACAACATTTTCTTTCTTTGTTTTTCTTAGGGATGGGTTTTTGCTCTTTTACCCAGGCTGGAATGCAGTGGTGTGATCATTGCTCGCTGTAGCCTCAAACTTTTGGGCTCAAGCAGTCCTCCCACCTCAGCCTCCTGTGTAGCTAGGACTATAGGCTCGTACCACCACACCTGGGCATTTTTTCTTCTTCTACTTTTTGTAGGGATGAGGTCTTACTGTGTTGCCCAGGCTGGCCTCAAACTACTTGCCTTAATTCATCCTCTGGCCTCAGCCTCCCAAAGTATTGTGATTACAGGTGTGAGCCACTGCACCTGGGCTACATTCTTGCAGATTCTCTAATTTTTATTTTGTGGGAAATTGGCTAATTTAGTATTCACTGGAATGGGAAGCAGAATGAAAAGAGTTTGCTCGAAGTCTTTATTTAAACGGATTTTAGAATTTTCTTTTTCCCAAGATAAAAGCGTTAAATTTATTATAGTCTTCTACTTTTGGAAAAAATTAATGTACTATAAGTAGCTTTTATACTGAGCTCTTTATCAAGTATTAATAACATTATGTTTCCTCTTATTCTGATGAACTGAATATTGCCCAGTTATTTGCTTATTTCAGGTAATTAAAAACATCATCTGAAATAACTAATTGAAATAATATAAAATTGTAAAAATTGCTTTGTTTCTTTTTTATTCCTTGGCACTATTACAATATTTTGAAGCATTGTGAATTTTTGAAAAATTCAAGAAAAGTTTCCTTGCTGTCATTTGGTGACTTAAAGTAGCAGCACAGAGAACAGAAGTAGGGATGAAGTGATTTATACAATGTTTCAGAATCTTTTTGTTCCTGAATTTCACATTATATGTCTTCTTCTGAGCCCTCCAAACTGTTCCAGCCTCTGCCTGTTACCCAGTTCCATGGCTGCTTCCACATTTTCAGGTATCTTTATAACAATTTCTCACTCTTGGTACCAATTTTCTATATTAGTCCATTCTCACATTGCAATAAAGAAATACCTGAGACTGGTTAATTGATAAAGAAAAGACATTTAATTGGCTCATGGTTCTGCAGGCTGTACAGGAACCATGATAGAAACTGCTTCTGGGGAAGCCTCAGGGAGCTTTTACCCATGGCGGAAGGCAAAGTGGGAGCAGGCGTTCACATGGTCAGAACAGGAGGAAGAGAGAGGGGAGGAGGTGCCACACACTTTTAAACAATCAAATCTCAGGACAACTCACTATGGTGATGACGGCTCCAAGGGGGATAGTGTTAAACTCTGAGAAACCGTCCTCATCAAATCCTCACGATCACCTCCCACTAGACCCCACCTCCAGCGTTGGGGATTACAACTGAACATGAGATTTGGATGGGGACACAGATCCAAACCATATCAATTAGTTTAAAGATTTATTCTTTATATCTAACTGCCTATTCCACAACTCCACTTGGGTATGTAATGTGCTTATCAAACTTAGATTCAGAGTTCTGAATTCCTACCACCACTTCCTTCTCCTGCAGTCTTCCCCATCTTAATAAACTGCTTGCTCCTTCTGGTTACTCAGGCCAGACATTTTAGAGTTTTTTTTCTCCTCTATTTCTTTTATAATCCATGTCTAATCTGTAAGCAAGCCCTATTGACTTTGCCTTCACTATCTCCCCAGAATCTGACCAAGTCCCATCAACACTGTTCCCCAAGTCAAACCCCCATCACTTCCTACCTAGATTATTATTGCAATAGCCTCTTCACTGGCCACTCTGCTTCTCCCTTGCTACCTGACCACTTTAGTGCATTGTCCACACAGTAGCTTCAGGTGAACTTAAAAAAATGGAAACCTGATCATGTCATTCCTTGCCCAAAATCCTCAGCAAATTACTATTTCATTCAGGATAAAAGGCAGAGTTCTTACAGTGGCCCACAAGGGGGTACACAATTGACCACTCATTGGTTCTGTGACTGTTGCCTGCACAACTCCTCTAGTCTCCCTCCACTTGACCTAAACTGGCATTTTTATTGATATTCTTTGAATAGACCAAATGTGCCCCTGCCTCAGGGCTTTTATAACTAGCCGTTCCCTCTACCTGGGATTCTCTTTCCTTAGGCATTTACATCGCTTGCACCTTCACCTCCTAGTCTTTACTCAAATACCACCTCTTCAAAGACTCCTTCTTTGACCATCCCTTTAAAGCTGTCACCTCTCTGTTCTACAAATTCCCTAACTTTTTTTTGACTCTTATCTACTTTAATCTTTTTACTTATATCACTCATCACTATCTAACTTACTTTATATTTACTTTTTGGTCACATTAGCCATCCCCCACAAAACACACACCCTAAAATGTAAACCCTGGAAGACCAGAGCTTCTGCTTGAAATGTGGTAGACACACATGATTATTTGCTTAATGAAGAAATGATTTCATGTGTGATGTGGAAGCCAACAAGGCAATATATAATCCAGGAAATAGTTATATCCCTCAGATATATAATAGATATATTCTGTTTTTATTTTGATATGTCTTCAAGCCTCCATGTAATTTCTAGGTTCACATTTAGAAATAAAAATGAGGTTTCTTTTTCCTGAGATGGAGTCTTGCTCTGTCGCCCAGACTGGAGTATAGTGGTGCAATCTTGGCTTACTGCAACCTCCGCCTCCCAGGGTCGAGCAGTTCTCCTACCTCAGCCCCCGAGTATCTTGGATTACAGGCACGTGTCACCATGCCCAGCTAATTTTTGTATTTTTAGTAGAGATGTGGTTTCACCATGCTGGCCAGGCTGGTCTCAAACTCCTGACCTTGTGATCCACCTGCCTTGGACTCCCAAAGTGCTGGGATTATAGGCGTGAGCTACCGTGCCTGGCCAAAAATGGAGTTGTAATAAGCCTAAAACATTACATGGACGTGGTGAAACCTATCATCTGTGTATGAAAATAGAATATTCTGCATAGTGGTCAATGTTCTAAATGTTTTAAAATTGTGCAAATACAGATTGAGTGGTTAATATTTTCCAGAGCTCTGTGGAAGTTGGATGTTAGAAAACATGAGGTCACATATCAATATTAGCTTTTCTACATCTAGTTTTGGGTAAAGTATGTGTAGCACATATATTTGTTTTGAAAATAAAATTGTGAAACAGGACAATTGTGGGCCTCTGTTGAGAAACAGGCCTTAATCTTGTTACTTAGGAAGGCTACTGGCACCTGCATTTTTGTAAAATGGAGAAATCCATTTTTGGCATGACTCCCAATTTGAAAATTACTCTTTTCATCCAAAGGGGTAGAATGCAACCCATCCATAGTCATAGATAAGATCAGAATTCTGTGCAAAGGACAGAGCCAGACATGGCTGAGGACCAGAGAACACTGACCTTTCCCTAATCTGTAGCTGTAGTTCTCTGTAGATAAAAGGGATCTCTGCCTCAGTAATATGCAACTTGCTGAGGGTAGTCAAGGAAAGCAAAGGCCTCTTAGGAATATCATTGTCAAACAGCTGTATATTTAACATAAACTTTGAGCAATGTTATAAGCAGAGCCTGAAAAATTCTGCAAATGGAAATAACAGCTCTGGTATAGAGATCCCAACACAAATCACTAGGTAGAAATAGTATGAAACCTACCAACAAGGATCAGTGAATCAAGGTATTTCAAGAGAAGAGAGCTCTGGCTTGGACAGGTCTGCTTAGCCTTCTTTGATTACGTGTTTTCAGTAATTTATAAATGAGGGAGAATTGGAGATTAGTATTTGAATCTACTCTATATCATTTATGGTTTGCTAGATATAACAATGCTCAAATGGACTGCATAACTACAGTATGATAATTTTCATGTTGTATTTCAGAATTATGCATTCTTAACTAATTCTTATGTGGTCATCATACGGGCCCAACTTAGAGGAACTTCTATTGCCTTGGATAGATATTTGCATTGACATGAGTCTACTGGGTGGTTATAGTCAAAATTCCAAGGACAGAGTAGGCAGACCAGGGAAGTAGGACTCCTTAAGGAGAGTTGCCTCACATGAGGCTGTTTTTTTCTTTCAGGATAGTATTCACATTATATAAGCAAATTTGAAAAACTATCGTATAATGAGTCACAGACACTAAGCATGGTGCTTGGTGTCTTGCTTTCCAAAACTTATATTTTATTTCCATTCTTTTATTTAAATTATTTAGTGAGTGTTCAATAATTCTGGCTAGAAAGACAAAATATGTTCTTGCTTTATGATACAAGTGTTAGCAGAGAGAGAAACCCTTTTTTGAGTTGTGCAGTTCAGTGATGTAGGAATTGATGAGGAAAAAGAACAAGGTGAATCACACCTCAGCTACTAGATTAATGCATCAAATTAAATGTTACTATTCAGGAAGGCAGCCGAAAGAAACCGCTTCCATGGCAACTGTTGTCATAGTTGTATTTTTACTCATCTTTCAAAAAAATATGAAAGTGAAATAATACTGCTGTAGTGATACTTGTGCTGCTTTACCCATTTTAAATAGCAAGTGCTCCGAAGGTTTGTAATTCAGTCTTTCTTTTTAGTTGGCATTGCCAGTTTAATATCCAGCAAACATTAATCACTAATGGTAAATGTATACAAGACATTTTGTATACATGTCCAAGTATGCTTTGTCAGTGAATTGTATTGTTACAGAGTCCTCCAGGGTTGCTACATAATCACTAAAGAAAATCTTAGTTTGACCTTCCCCCACCCACCATAAGATTAAATGTAGCTTCTCTTCTTTGGCTGGCCATGAAGAATTTTAAAAAGAATAGTGCAGCTAACGTGATTCACTGGAATATAAGTGCCTACATCCTCTTTCTCTTCAGCGTCCATCTTTTGTGTATTTAAGAGTACCTCGGCCGGGCACGGTGGCTCATTCCTGTAATCTCAGTACTTGGGAGGCTGAGGTGGGTGGATCACTTGAGGTCAGGAGTTCAAGACTAGCCTGGCCAATATGGTGAAACCCTGTCTCTACTTAAAAAAAAAATACAAAAATTAGCCAGGAGTGTTGGCGTACACCTGTAGTCCCAGCTACTTGGGAGTCTGAGGCATGAGAATCACTTTTAAACCAGGAGGTGGAGATTGCAGTGCTGAGATTGTGTCACTGCACTCCAGCCTGGATGACAAAGCTAGACTCCATCTCAGAAAAAAAAAAAAAAAAAAAAGAGTACCTCAAACTGAGGTATGTAAGAAAAGGGAGGAAGATGAATTTGGAATCTCTTTAAAATTGATTTATTCAGAAAAGAGTTCTTGTATAATGTTTGGTCAGAAAATAAAATTCACATTAATCCTTGCTTTCCTTTTTTCTGTATCATCAGATTGCATAATTGAATATAGGTTATATTTCTTTTACTGTAGAAATTCCATCTTTTCCAGCTAGGCTGGTACAGAGAACAAAGTCAAACAGTGATTTGCTTCCTTTAGTGGGAGATGTTCATCTGTGGCCTGCGAGAAGAGTGTGTTTGCTGATGTTTGGATCTTGTTTTTGTAATAGCCTTTAAAGGGTATGACTTAAGCTTCCTAATTTAAGGCCAAAAGATAGATTGATTAACAAAATACATTAGCATTTTTGGGTGTGTATGTTTTCCCCCACTTGTTAATCTTGGGAAATGCTTTATTTTATGTTAAATGTCACGTTTAACTCACACCACAATCCACATTGCAGTGTAACACTCCAGAATGGAAGGCATCCTGTGTTTTACTTTAAAAGCATATTTCTTAAGCATTTATTTGTTAGCAAATAATTAGAAACACTTTGTAATTTCATCCTATTAAATCAATCCTAGAAGAGCTGTCTGAATTCTGTCTTTGAATGCGAATAGTCTTTCTCATAAACCATTCTCAGCTCTCTCCAGCCCCCGGCAGACTCACTCCATTAATTTAAATGCACTTGTTGCCCATACTCCAAATTCAGTAATTAATCATGCTTATATTGTATGTGGTATCTTTACAAATAATATTTATGCCAGGTGTGGTGGCTCACATTGTAATCCCAGCACTTTGGGAGGCTAAGATGGGAGAATTGCTTGAGGCGAGGAATTTGAGGCCAGCTGGAGCAATACAGTGAGACCCATCTCTATAATAATGATATAATAACAATAGTAATAGTGATTCTTATTATTTGACATATTCTATTTTTCACTCTTTGCAGTTACTCGTTTTATTTCCTTAACCATATTATAATCTTTTTGATCAAGTGCTAATTCTCAGCTAGGCACAGTGGCTCACACATGTAATCCCAGCACTTTTTGGGAGATCAAAGTAGGTGAATTGCTTGAGCCCAGGAGTTTGTGACCAGCCTGGACAACATGGTGAGATCCTGTCTCTACAAAAAATAAATAAAAATATTAGCTGGGAGTAGTGGCACATACTTGTGGTCCCAGCTATTTGGGAGGCTGAGGTGGGACGATTGCTTCAGCTAGGAGGTCAAGGCTGCAGTGAGTTGTGATAGCACCACTGCATGCCAGCTTGGGCAACAGAGCAAGACCCTGTCTCAAAAAAAAAATATACTAACTCTTCTATATTTTTACATCTGCTCTAGTATCTTACATAAGGTAGGTATTCAATACAAATCTGTTGATGGGTTAGCCCATAATACTATCAATTGGAACATGATAGAAGAAAGCATGATAATATTTTTCTCCTTTGAACTACCTATTTAAATGCCTTATGGCAAGAATGTTCAGCAAATTACTCTAATTTGCAGAACTGCCTTCATGTAACATTTGCAGCTGTTTCACTTCTCAGGAAAATGATTCGTATTATTTTAAAGACATGTCAACTTGAACAATGTCAAAGCATAATACATAATGGTGATTAGCAATAAAAACATAAAATTTACAAATTTTGCAGAGTATAAATGCAGAGTATAAGTGCACATTGGAATTTGCTAGATAGTGGCTATCCTGGGAGGGAACTTTAAGGTGGGGCTGATTGATACCCTTCCAAAATGTTACTATATTCTTTTTTCTGTTTTTCCTACTTTACTGTCTCCTTCCTAAATGATTGAGTTCTTTCAATGTGGCTGAGCTACATTGGTCACATTATTATTATTACTGTTTCCTTTGAGACTGGGTCTTGTTCTGTCACCCAGACTGGAGTGCAGTGGCATAATCTTCGCTCACTGCAGCCCCTCAAACTCCTGGGCTCAGGTGATTCTCCCACCCAAGTCTCATGAGTAGCTGAGACCACAGGTATGTGTCACTGTGCCTGGCTAGTTTTTGTATTTTTTGTAGAGATGGGGTTTCACTATGTTGCCCAGCCTGGCCTCGATCTCCTAGTTTCAAGCAATCCTCCGGCCTTGGCCTCCCAAAGTGTCGGGATTACAGCGTAGCCACCGCTCCCGGCATAAATATGGCACTTTTTGTCATTTAACTAACCAACACTTCATATTTCTTCCTTTAATGTATGACCTTGGACAATAACATTACTTAATCTCTCTGTGCCTTTTTAAAATGTTTCTCTTCTTTATAGAAGTAATAAAAATGCCTGGTCTACCAACTGTATGGGGTGCTGTGTTCTAGATAGACATGATAGTACTTTGAAATGATTAAAATGTAAGAAATACGAGGCACTATTATTTTTATCCTAACACAAGGCTGTGCGATCACCAGTGTGTCAATTTAGAATGAGGGATTAGAACCAAATTACAATTAAAAATGGCTAGTTACCCAAGTTTCTCAATTTCTACTAAATTATGAAATTCAGCCTTATAATATTTTTTAACTCTGGGAAAGTGTTATTTCCCATTTTTCAGTTCTAGTTATGGGTACCACTCTACAGAGCTCACAAATTCTTTCCAAGTAGTGAAGAATACTGTTTGAACACCTATTATGTGTGAAACATAGTTGCATGAAAACGTGTATCCTGCAAATGACTGCTTTTTATTTTTATAATTAGATCCAGTTATTTTTCTTCTGTTTCCATGTCTTTATTAAGTATTCTAGAATATACGTTCCAAGAAAACATAACGGTGTCTCTCGAGCTTATTCAGTGTACCTTACACAGAGTTGAGCATGTATGAGTTTGCTTAATATCATAACATTGCTTGATGATAAGGTACAAACAAGTCCTAACTGAAGAACCCAACAGTCTTCTTAAAGTTATTTAATATTATAACATTAGATGCCTTATACTAGAAAGAAAAAATAAAAACAAAAGCACATTGCTAAGATGTGTAAATTGTTCTCCAATGAAGGAGGTTTGTGTATATAATTGAGTTTAATTGTTTTTGTTTTTAGAGCTCCTGTAATTTCCCTGTGCCAGATTCTGAGTTAAAAGAAAAACACTAAAGTGGTTAGGCAACAGCTGTTCTCAGTCCTTCAGGGTGGTAATTCTGAGCCCAGGGACGTGCTCGTTCTTGTTGTGAAATGATGTTCTTTGGCTGTAAAACCCTGCATTCTTCCACAGTGCTGTTATAGTGAATGTGCTTATAAAAGTAAGGCTGTTTAACAGATATCCCAAAAGAGAAAATAACTAATTATGACCTAATATGTGGTTCATGACCTCTTCTCTGAAGTATTCCTAGGATCTGATTTTGTATTGCTGAACACATTTCTAAGCCTCACTGTATAGTTCCTTTGTAAAATAAGAACAATACTGTAGGTAGTCTTTGTATTTTTAGTGGATTTCATCGATGCTGGTCAATTAATTAACTCCAAAATCTGTTAAATCAGCCAAAAATGATATGGCTGTGTGTTATATGACTTTGTACTTATCCCAGCCATTCTTCCAGCTTTTCTACCATTTGGAAGAAGCAAGCCAATATTTTATATAAAAAAAATTATAGCTAACAATGTGTTTTATAAAATAATAATGATGAGTTTTTTTACATCATTTGAAAACTTTACATCATTTGAAAACGTATTTAAAATGGGCATATATAAAAATGTATGGTATTTTGTTAAAGAAAAAGTGACAAATTGAAATGGTATAACATAGAGTCCAGAAGTTAAACACTATTTTAATTGTGTCTAAGACAGGGCAGAAATAAAAATGATAAGGAAAACTAGCGCTTGTCAAGTATTTATTTTGGTATAGAGAAGAATGTGTACTGGATATACATTTGCAGAATGTATAGCAATGGAAAGAGAAACAGAATGTAAGAAAAGTAACATACATCAATATATTTAAATGACTTAAAGTGGTTGTAAATATATTAGATGAAACTAATTCCATTTGGTACATTCACAAAGAAGATGAATATAGTGAGGAAATCTTTTATAGAAAATGTGCTTCCTCTTAGAATTAAAATAAATTAAAATATTAAACATTCTTACTAATAAATGTAATAAAATCAGTTTTTTTTTCCTACAGATAAGCAGATATGTTGTTGCTGGCATGGTAAATTGATTCAGTTCTAGAGAGAAATCTGTTAAGATGTTTAAATCATGATGATGATAATGATGATGGCATGTGCCAGAAATGGTGTTGAGTGAGTTTGAGGGAACTGTCCTTTAGGAGAAGGCCCATTGATTTGGCCACATGTCCTTGTTTGTGATCATAAATGTCACTGATCATGTCACATGAAGCCTGCCAGTCTCCATCCCACCTTTTCAGATTCATTGTTTAACATTTCATCTGAAAGGCATTTTCCTACAGGCCATATTCATTTTTTAAAAATTTTTGACTTGATTTTTGTAAATGTTTTCCTCCAAGCCCTGAGTGTCTTTTTTTTTCTCCCCAACACGAGATTCTTATTTATCTTTTGCGTTTTTGTTCAAATAGCGCCTTGTCAGTGGATCCTTTCTGCACCCCTCTGCGCCTGGGTGGGTTCAGCCTTGGTCCCTGTGGCCCATTAGACAAGCTGAAGGTGACAGTTCTACTTGCCCCTCTGGAGACCATCACTTCTTTGAGGTGGAAGTTATGTCCCAGCTATCTTTATATGCAAAGTGGACTTAATATGTTTGTATGGAATGATTGAATGCAAAAGCAAAAGAAAAACCCAATTATGATTTGCTAGCTCTTTGATTAAATTCTGTTAAACTGAAGCTAGTCACATTGACTTGGTATAAACCTATTTTAGCAATTATCAAATTGGGTAACTCGTACAATTCTGTAAAATGAAGATACTGCATTTACTACCAGATTACCTTCTTTTGCAACAGAGAGTTGCCAGTGTTCGTACTTGTCTCATTGCTTATTTACTATAAAACAAGACTTTTACTGGGTTACTGTCAAGGTCTTCTTAGTGTTTATAAAGATGTTCAAGGAGGTATATTTATCAGCTCTTTTAGACCAGGGTGCCACTAATAAACTCATCTCTACTATATAGTATTCTTCAGAGAAACCATACTTAAGGATTTATTTTATTTTCGGGAAGTAAATTTTACATACTTAAAGCTTTTTGGATCCAGAGCTGAAAAATCTCTCCTTGTACAAATCATTTATCAATATAAATATCTTTATGCAAAAATTAATGCTTCAAGGTACAGAATGAATTTACATTAAAGATTAGTGGACATTTGTATTGAATAGAGGTTCTACTATGGATAACAGAGACCACACTTAACAGAAGTCTCTCTCTCTCTCTCTCTCATAGTTGTATGGATGCAGGAGGCCCACAAGTATGGTGACCCTGTTTTAGAAGGTTGTTTGGAATTCGACTTGGCCTCCTATGGCATTAAGGATTTAGGAGCCTTCTTTCTCATTGTTTTGCATTTAAAATTTAGGATTTGTTAATTTCCTTTTTACATTTATGGATTGATTGTTATTGAGTGACAATCTGATTTGGCAATGTGCTTGACTGAAAGTAGGAGTCATGGTTTATTTGTAGTGTTTTATAGGTTTGGTATGGCAAAACGGTCTTGACAATGAATATTTGGTGAATTACTTGGAAGGGCAGATATTTTTGGGAAGAGTCATTAATCTAGAACTGTTTGCAAGACCACTGTGATATGTGTTGTGGAGCTCACCACCCAGGGGAGAGATGGGAAAGGAGAGACAGGGAGAAATAAATAAAGTGCTTCTGAAGCCCTGAGCGTGAAGATTGTGTGAAGGAACACTTCATGGAAAGCACTGCAGGTGGGATGCCTTTGAAAGATGGGGAGGGTTTCAATCACCAAAAATATAGGGGAAGGCAAAGAGGAGTAGGGATAGTATTGGGAGAAAGGTGGGAATAGAAAGTACTGGGAGGGGGATGCCTGGGGTGTTCATGCTGATGTCCAGTTACCGTGCATGGAGCACTTCACAGATGATTTGTAGCATATACTGTGCCTTAGGAATGCAGTTCTGGAGGAAGGACGTTTGTGAGTCAAGGAAGGAGGGTGTAGGTGTTTCATTTAGTCTTGTTCTTTTTTTTTTCTTCCTGATAGTGTGACAGAGGAAAGTTTTATGTTAGCTAATACTTTGACAGAACTTCGTTGATTTGTTAATTTGCAGTACTCAAGATGCTTCTGTGAGCTATAATAATCTTTAACACCTAGTAGATAGGATTCATGTTTAAACGGAATTATCTTTGTATTTTGAATTAAGACAAAATAATGACAATGTTTGTAAACATATGACTCTTAAAGGGGGGACATAAGGTTTCAGTATACACAAAAGGCCAGGTTCTAAGTGCTTTCTCAAGTTAGAAAGTTGTACTCTCCCATTTTACTGTCACATTCTACTGATACGTCATTTAGAGAAAGTTTCAGAGAAAGTTCTAATTCCTGCTGAAAAGCAGAGCACTGACACGATTTTTTACTTAGGTGTGCAAAAAAAATTGGTTATCTTTGTGCACAAAACAGACTGAAATCAAGCTTTAATTGGTAAGACTTTTGCATAATTCATGACCGTCACTTTGGAAGTCCAGCAGAATATGCTGTTGGTTTTTATCTTAGTGAGTTCATTTTCAAGGATGGGTTGTCTTACTAGCTCTTTGCTGCCCAAATATTTAGATTTTCCTAGCAAAGCCATGATACTGTACCTAGTCTCCTAAAGAAATGAATTGTTATGTGATAATACATAAGGAAATGAACTGATACATAGAAGTTACTACTCTTAAATATCATTCTTGATAATAATCCATCTTAAAGACAGGAAAAGAAGTTAAGGTTCTTCTGTCTTTTTGAATCCATAGGCTGTCCATCTGGCCCAGGCAAGCTTCCAGATTGAAGCCTTCGGCTCCAAATTCATTCTTGACCTCATACTGAACAAGTGAGTATTTAATCATAATCCTCATAAGAAGTAGGTGCAATAAAGCTTTGTTTTTATAATATTGGTTTAGTCAAAATAATGTCTGTTGTTTAACAACTATTTTCTAGCGTGTTATGTATCATAGAGCACATAAAGTGTAAAAATCTGAATGGTGAATTCTTTTTTTTTTTTTGAAATAAAAGACATTTAACATGTTAAGTATCTCAAACACAGCGCTTATATATTATAAAATGGAATAAATATTTGAAGTAATGCCAGTTAATTAAATGTTAATTATAATCATCACTATATATAAGAAGCATGATAAATTACTGATTCAAGTATAACTTGACTACAGTCTAGAAATTTCTTCCATTTACTCTTTATAATGCAATTCACATGACTTCTGTGGGGAGAACAGAGTAAATGATGACTTGCAAATACTTATTTTGAGAAGATTCTTTGCTTTATAATTTGCTCTAATATGGTTTCTTAGAAATTTTGGTCCTGATGAAAATTTACCCAGTTGTCTCTGAACATGTGTTTGTTGATATTTAAATGCTGTTTCCTAAGTTGGAACCAGTTGTACAGATGTCTTTGTACAAAGTGTGAACAAGAGCTGTTGACTTAACTAAGGCTCTTCAGCCTCAAATAGATCTAGCACTGAGCCTTTCTTTGGTGAAAAGATTTTCTGTATGGTTTTCTTGAGTTATAGAAATTACAGTCAGTATTTTATGCTTTTGTCAGTATTTTGATCAAGACTGCATCTTTGCAAGAAAAATATCAGTTAATGCTATCAGACACTATAATGTAGGTGACCACAAACAATATTTGAGATATTGCAAAGGATCATAAAGAACAACTTTAAATTTCTTGTATGCCAAATTCTGTGAGCTCTGCAGAAAAAAATGCAAAGTCAGCTTGGGTGTTCCTTACTCAAGTGTTATTGCAGCTTTAAGTCAGAATGAATCAGCAGAACTCAGAATTGCCTGTGTAAAGGTATTGCAGGTTTTCCTCTGTAGTTGAGTTACGTTTCACTGTGCTGTGTCAGCAGTTTACCTGCCTGAGAGACTTGTCTTGCCAAATCTTACACTATGTTGAGTGGAAGATAGAGCTAATTTTAGTTTCAGTCTTCACTTCCTTTAACTCTTACTTTGGTGGAGACCATCATTTCAAACTGTAGAGAGATGATTGCAATCACAGCCATAGCAGAGCCTCCCAGTCAATTGGCACATGGCAGAGAAAGGGTCATACGGGATGGCCAGGGTACTTAGAGGTCTGGAAATGTGCCAGAAGTTATCAGTAACATTTAGCATGCAAAGGAGTCAAATTGAGTACCTATTATGAGCAGTCCCTGACTTGAGGAATTTAGAGTCTACTTGGGGGAAGGTTGATAGACAAATACATAATTTTAGAAGAGTATGAAATGTGCTAGAGGTTAAAATGAAAAGTTATGGTAGCACCAAGGAGAGGCAGCTCTCAGGCTGGAGGAGTGTGAAAAGGCATCTTGGAAAAGGTGATGCTTGAGCTAAATCTTGAAGTGTGTTCTAGGCATGTGAGATAGTGTGTCTGAAGAGGCCAGGCCATGTTGCAGTATGGCATGTTAGGGGAGCATGAGCCTTTTGTTGAGCTTCCTCATAAATGACAAGGTTGAGGCAAGGGAGATGAGTTGGGAGAGGTAAGCCTAGGAACAGCTCAGCTCATGGAAGGTCTGGTATTTCATGTTCAAGTGCTGGGTCGTTATCCCTAGACTGAAAAATGAAGTCAGGAGAATAAACAGAGATCCTGTTCCCAGGAAGTGCTAAGAGACATGGAGAGGGAATGCTTTCAATACATCTTCAGTTGATAAAAATTATTAGGATTGCTCCATGTGGATGCAGAAAGGATAGTTAAAGCCAACAGAGGTACCTTGATTGGTTGGCTGGGTGAAGGGTGATGTCTAGCTTAAATTAGCATACCAGGGAACAAACAGGTTAAATGGTGAAGAGTAGAAAATGTGACATCATAAGAGACGTAATAGATTTGAGGGGCTTTGGGAGATACATGAGGCCATGTCTAGGAGGTAGCTGGATATAGCCTCAGGGTAGAGATGGCTAGAGATAGTAGACATGGGAGCTATTTTTATATAAAGGTTAATGATCAACATGGCTGTGAATGAGGTTAACCCAGGGAGGATAAGTAGAGTAAGGGGAGAGAAGCTGGGAAGACAGGTCAGAGGAGGGAGAAGAGGAACTCATGAAGGAGATTGAGAAGGAGGAATTGGAGAAATAGGACAATCAGGAGAGTGATTAAACAGAGTTTCAAAATGGGAAGGTGTGATTTACAGTGTCATCTGAAGTAGAATGATCTACTGGCATATGCTATAGAATAATCTACTGAGGTAAGAGGCAAAATTTGCCCTTTGGATTTACCATTTGAGCAGCCACTGGTGGTTGGGAAGCAACAGTTTCAGTGAAGCTCTGGGTGAGGGAAATGAGAGGGGACAAAAACCAGGTTACCATAGGCTAGGAGTGATTGAGAGGAGATTATGTGGAGGCAGCAAATATCCATTGAGGAGGTTTGCATGAGAAGAAAAGAGAGCAGAAGACATTGGGGTCAAGCCAGGTCTTTTTAGTGATGACAGAGCAAGTTAACAGAGCAAGTTGGCAGACTGAGAGACAAAGCTGGTAAGAGTGACAGGTTGAAGATACAGAAAGGAGAGAGGAGATAATCTATATGGCAAGAGCTGGGTAGAGACCGAAGGGAATGAGATCAAAGCACAAGGGCAGAACTTAGTTTTGAACTAGGAAAGACAGGTTGTCCTGCACTGGTGTGAAGCTGTAGGGTGTGTGCAGGTGGAGACTGATTTACAGGTGACAGGATGGAGTTGAAAAAAAACACTTCTGAAGATCTTCTTGGAGACATTGTTATCTGCTGGAGGGATTGGGATGGAGAGGGAGGTTGGGTTGGGGCTTGAGGAAGATGACAAAATTACTGGGAAGAATGGGTGAAGAAGCCCATCAAGGTCAAATTCAAGAATTTTTGAGCAACCTTCATTAGAAATCATGTGCTATGTGTTAGTCTTTGTGTATTTCTTCCTGGTGGTATTTTTAACATTTATTGTTATTATTTTTTAATGTTAGAGTGCTTTGTCAGCAGTGTGTGAATGAAGGAGGCAGACTGTAGTGTGGACCCAGGGCTCAGTCTCTCTGGTAGTACAGAAGAATAACAACGGAGGCAAAGCTCTTTGAATACTCATGAATAACTTGGGTAGTTAAGTATCAGGATCCAGTCTGGGTAAGAAGGGAGATGAAGTCAAGAGGGAGCTATGAACTGGGGGCAAATGGAGGTCTCTGAAGGGGTAACCAAATGCAGTGAGAGAGAGGCCATGAGACCTGCACTCATGTGGTGTCTCCCCTGATATGGTTTGGCTGTGTCCCCACCCAAATCTTATCTTGAATTGTAGCTCTCATAATCCCCATGTGTCATGGGAGGGTCCCAATGGGAGGTAATTGAATCATGGGGGTGGGTTTTTCCCTTGCTGTTCTCATGGAAGGAGTAAGTCTCAAGAGATCTGATAGTTTTATAAAGGGCAGTTACCCTGCACATGCTGTCTTGCCTGCCACCATGTAAGACATGCCTTTGCTCTTCCTTTACTTTCTGCCATGATTGTGAGGCATCCCCAGCCATGTGGAACTATGAGTCCACTAAACCTTTTATTCTTTATAAATTACCAAGTCTCAGATATGTCTTTATTAGCAGCATGAGAATGGGCTAATATAATACATCCCCCATGCTGTCCTGAGCCTTCTGAGTGCAATCTGAGTGTGCAAGGCTGGCATGATGAACTGGAGATGAGGGAACTGTGTTAGAATATGAGATGCATTGCTGAGGGTGGGCCCTAATTTAGATGACTTCCACTGGCTGGGATTAACCAAAAAGTCTGATATGTATTAGAATAAAGGTAGAGAGTCAAGAGAATGTTTAAGTCAGCAATAGAGGACCCAAAAGATCTGAGGAAAGAGGGACCTCATTTCCACTATAGGATGATCATTGCCACATTATAGGCAAAGGTGTTAAGTTATCAGAGGAGGGAAAAGGTGTATGGTAAGTATGCTCTGTGGGCTCAGGGTGTGGAGGAATGAGCACATAGGTAGTGGCCATAGAATCTGCATGATTAGTGACCTCACCAGGCCCAGAAGCCCAGCTTGTGAGGACTACCATGATGGGAGTTCCTGAGAGGAGAGCCTGGTTTGCATCTGGCTTGCGGAGGCATCTCATGGCAGTGCTGTGTGTTTCATTTATTTGTTCAGCAAATGTTGAGTGAGCATCTGCTATGTGCCTCTGGCTGTTATAGGTGCTGATGTTGCTGCGAACAAGACAGACAAGACTTGTGCCTCCCCTTTTAGAGCTTCATTTCAGAGGAGGAGGCAGACAGTGGACCACCACATAAAGACATATGGGAAGGAGAGGGACTGCAGGTGGAGTGCCCAGTGTGATTTAGAAGGTCAGAAGAAGCAAAAAGACCTGGCTGAGGAGGGAACCTGAGCTGAGCCCTGGTTGTCAAAGAGGTGCCACGACATGTTGCTGGAAGGCTGAGGGTTCTGCACAGCTGGGACAGCAAGACAGCCAGAGCTGAGGAGTATGTGGGATGTTCAAGATGGACAGAGTCCCTTATGACCGGAGTGCAGTGCAGGGCAGGAGATGGTGGGAGAATGAGGAGAGGAGATCAGAGAGGAAGCAGCTATGCAGCCAGGTCATGAAGGACTGCGGTCCATGGTGAGGAGTGTGGGTGGGGAGCCACTGCATGGCAGTAAGCATGAAAGAGACATGGTCAGATTTCTATTTTATTTAGCCCCAAACGTTCTAGTTACGGCCTTAGAGGTCCTTTAATTACACTCCTTTTAGGGTGTTCCTCTTTAAAATTTTGTTTAGTTTTTCCTCTAAAATAACCATTGTTCCAAGTTACAGGTTTTAAAAAGATCACTAGGGTAACATTTTATTCTTTTTTCTTTCTTTTTTTTTTGGTGTCAAACAAGTGTTTTAAGTATTTTTAATTTTGATTTTTACTATCTACGTTTTTGAGGTATGATTGATATTAGATCAACAGTTCTTAATGTTATGTCAGGCCTTGGAAGTCTCAGAAGGTCTGAGAATTGATTGTCTCTTCTCTGTGTGTGCTTAGAATTATGCCAAAGCCTAAATTACCCATAATTATATTTGCTGGTGTTTTTAGGAAATGTTTACTGAGAATAACCATGATCAGAGCGACATAATGGTTGAAAGCATGGGTAACTGTATGACCTTGGGCAAGTTTCTTAATTTCTTTTCTTCTTTTTTCCTCCCCCTCCTCCTCCTCTTTTTCCTCCTCCTTCTCCTCCTCTTCCTCTTCCTTCTCATCTTCCTTTTCTTCCTCCTCCTCTTCCTCCTTTTCATCACCCCCCAATAAACCTTGGACCCATTAGCAGTCACTTCCCATTCCCTTCTCCCTTAAGCCCCTGATGAGTACTAATCTACATTCTGTCTCCACAGATTAGCCTATTCTAGACATTTCATACAATGTGTAGCCTTTTGTTACTGGCCTCTTTTACTTAGCATAAGATTTTGAGGTTCATCCATGTTGTAGCTGAGTAATATACCATTGTATGGATATATTCTAAGCATCTTAAGCTTTAGTTTCCTTTTGAAGCTGTAGGTTGTTGCAAGGATTAGATGAAGTAGTGTGTGTTGCTTACACATGTTCGTTAACAATGAATTATTATTACCTCATTGAGGCAGTCACTGCACTGGGATGTTAGGGGATTCTGATTCAGAAGAGTCATTGATCTAATGGAGCTTATGATCTGGTGAGAGCAGAAAAAAAAATTTGTTCTGATTTTCTGGGAATCAGGTGTTTGATTTAAGATGAATATCTAGAAAATGCTGATTTAAAGAAATACATGCATGCAGTACTTTGCTCGTTAAAAGCAGTTCACGCTGCACTTTGGAAAGAAGCAGACAGCCACACTGATGTAGCTTCAGTTAGCTTAAATACAGAGCCCAACCTTCTTGCTGACTGGCGTGGTTAATTCATTCTTCATTCAGTCAACAAACATTTAATGAGCTTCTCATTTGCGTAAGACACTGTGCTGAGCAACATGAGGGAATTCAGAGCCGTGTGAAAGAATTTCTCCTCTTCAAGAGCCCATGGTCGAGAAATGAGATTACAATATATACGAACAGTGTTAAAACATGATGGAAAGTCACTTGAGGGATCTCGATGATGAGAAAAGGTTTTCTGGGGAAGGTGGGATTCTATGGGAGTCCTACAGGATGCTGCCTTGGTTTTGGGTCCCCTAGTAGCAGACCCTGAGGCAAGGATTCCAGAAAATAACTGTGAGATAGTGGGGAAGTGAGATAGGGAAGAGGAGGGAGCTAGGAAAGGTGAGTTCTCAAGCTGTGTACTCCTCTGGGCAGCTGGAATTCTCACTTGAGAGCCCTGGGAGTCTGTGGGCTCATGCCAGAGAGCTATCTGACCTAGAGGCATGGAACTGGAGTTTTGTCTACCAACTGCCAGTCTGTTGTTGGCTGAGGTCTGTTTCTCGGGGCAGTAACTCTTTACTACTTCCTCCTGGGTAGAATACAAAGCTCTCAGGCCCAAGGTCTCAGGCACTTCCAGTCAGCTGCCTTCAGTGTGTGGAAGTGAATGCTAAGGGCATACTGGCAGGGCCCAGTAGAGCCCACAGCAGGTGATTTAGACTTTGAAAGATGTAGGAGGAAGAAAGACGCAGTCTCCACGGGAAGTGGCCGGCAGAGGTGTGGGAGCTCGAAAGCACCAAACTCCTAGTGAGTCAGGACTGGTGAGGCTCCCTGTTTGAAAGAACTGAAAGAACTACCAAGCTGTGGACAGAAGGCAAACTGCCTGTTGGGAGTCCCTGGATCCTACAGGGGATATTCTACTTCATTTGGCCAAACATTTTTTTTTTTCAGCTCTGTGGATTTGGAGATTGAACTTAAATGTGGTGGTAAGAAGAAACATGTGGAGAATAACCAGGACTCCTGCTTCATTTTTCTCTTGTGGTTGAGTAAGACCAGGATAGGAGCCAGGAGCTATAGCTCAGGACAGCTTCAGGCACCTTGAGCTGTACCAGCCTGAGCTGTGGTGTCCCTGTCTTACGTCTTGGTTTCTAAGTTTCTGTGAATCCTGAACCCAAATTGGCTGGCCTTTTTCTCTCCAACTAGCAGCCCATCATGCTCACTGCTGACATTTCTCTTATGTCTCAGAGAGGGAAGCAGGGAAGGCACCAGCCCTAGGAATTTGGAGTCAAGACTTCCAATCTCAGCTCTACTGCAGAGAGCTGGGCACATACTGCGGGCTTTAGTCCGAAGGAATTAGAGATGATGTGAACATTGCTTTCAGTTTCAGGAGTCTCGGGGTTTATGATGCTGCTAACTCATAGGTTAAATGCTTTACTTCCCAATTTTAAGAGCTCTACGGAAGGAAGGCTTTCTATTATGGTAATAGACACTGTGCCTAGCCCTTTACCCATAGTCTCCTATTTAGGTTCCTTTGATAACCCTGTTAGGAAGATGTATTATCCCCATTTTACTGCTGAGTGACATGAGGCCTGGTGAGATTCAGTCACATGGAGAGACTCCAGCGTGGTCTGTGTGCTTAGAGTCTCCTTCACCGTGGCTGCTGTGGTCACAGCACTGGACTACCAATTTGCAAGTGAGCTGAACCTCTTTCTGATGATTACATGTCTGTTCACATTAAGTGAGAAAAAGAGTGAAATTGTTTTGGTCAATTTGTAACAATATAAGGAAAACACAGAAGGTCCCAGTAGGATTGAAAATAACGCTGTTTGTTGAGCAGAACCATCTGTCATGCTCTGAATTGTGTGTCTCCTCCTCCCCATTCATGTGTTGAAGTTCTAACCCCCAGTACCTAAGACTGTAACTATATTTGGAATAAAGTCTTTAAAAAGGTAATTAAGTTAAAATGAAGTCTTTTGGGTGGTCCTTAATTTAATATGGCTATTGTCATGAAAAGAGAAAGTTTGGAGAAAAGAGAAAGTGTGTTGGAGGAAAGACTGTGTGAAGACACAGTGAGACAGACAGTGGCTGTCTGCAAGCCAAGGGGAGAGCTTTCAGCATGAAACCAGCCCTGCTGACACCTGGATCTTGGACTTCTAGCTTTTGGAACTGTGAGAAAATACAATTCTGTTGGTTAAGCTACCAGTCTGTGGTACTTTGTGGCATCCTTAGCAAACAAATACTAATACTTACTGCTTACTTATTGCAGTGAGACATTCAGCATCAAGTGCTGCTTGTTAATGGCTAAAACTGTTTGTCTCTTATACTATAATTTTCAAATGCTATTTTGAGAGACTGTGGTTTCTTTTGCATTTAGGTACTTTCAGAAGATTGGAACTATTTTGGTAGTATTAAAAAAGTGTATAATAAGGAATCTTAAGAGGCAGAGATCCCCAAAGTTGCTGTAAATATTGATTGCCACTGTGCTGTGTGCAATATGATGTGTAGAATATTGCATTTCATATGTCCTAGAGGCCCAATAGTATTCTAAGCTTTCCAGTACTGGTAGGAATGAGCTGCTGTGGATTTTTCTCTCCTGAAGCCACCCTTTCCCGTCTAATTCTGAACATGTTAATTCTAGAGTGCTGCGTAGCTGTTTTTGTTGCCATATTTTCTCCGATTAGGGTTATTAGACATTTCTGGTTGAAGAGTTAAACCTATGTTGAATGACTTGGGTATTATCATTTGCTTTTGATGACTCATCTTTATGCTGGTAGATCAGGTTCAGAAGATCTTGAAAAAATTTAAAATAAAAGAAATATTATCTAAATTTTAGTAGATTCTGGTTCTATTTATTTACGGTGTCTATGTAACCTACTTTCAAAATGGTTTGAGAATGACTTTCACAATTAAACATAATAACAAGATTATTAAAAATAAAATCACAACCAAACCATTGATACTTATCTACTGATTCTTGATTTTCATAGATGAACACAATCTAGCATAACTCTTAGGTGGTGAAATTCAATGGATGTTTACCCTCTGCCTGCCCCTACCCCTGCTTGCCTATTGACAATAATTATTGTGAGTGACTGAAGAATATTAAACACCAGGCAAGAGAAAATAAGGAGGGTCACGGGAGCTAGATTTAAATATTTTAGGTTCTGGGAGATGGGAAAACTGGGATTGCCCAGAAAAGAGGACCCTGTGGCTATAGCCTCTAGCAGAAGAAAAAAAAGTATGGCAACTACGAATTTCTAGCAAAATCAAATTAATTTAATTGTCAACGGGATCATGTTACACTGTTTATCTTATCTAGGATATAAAAGACATCTCTATTGAGTCAGGAGACTATTTTTTGACTAGTGAACAAAAGGAGACCCTTTGCAGGTATCCACCCCAATGTAGAATATGGGCAAATAAAACCAGAACTTGACTCATTTTTCAGAGCACTTCTTGGTCTTTTGAAGACAAAGACAAAGTAATTTATAAAAATTCCAACAGAAGTTAATCATGCCAAAAAATTGAAAAGCACACAGAATTAGATGTGACCAAGTGTCTGAGATAAGTTAATTACAGTAGTTGCTGAATTTAGATCGTACTTTTCTGACAGTTACATAAGAAAGGTAAGATAGTGGGTTGTGTAATTTTCATCATCTGATATAAGAAGTTTATCTGTCTAGAGATATAAATGTTTCCTTGTCAAAGAGAAATTTATCCCTTTATGCCTGATTTAGCAGGACATTCAATAGCAAAGTGGTTAATATGTACAACCATGGTTTTGCAAATGACCAGAAATGTTTCTTAAATGGACTTCTCATATTGACCCTCTGTATTAGCTGAGTGCATAAAGTTCTTTCTAACCTCTGAGTTGATTGGTAGATTTCCATTGACAGAAGCCTTTCATGAATGATTCCAGGCAGTTTTATTTCACAGATGTATATTGAGTGCCTGCTAAGTGCCAGACACTGTCAAAGTTACCCTAGAGAAGCCCTTCCCTAGAAGGGCTTCCCATGAAGCTTATAGAACAATGGAGGAGGAAAGACAAATCTGTAGGCATTTAGTGACAGTCTGAGAAATACTGTGATAGGGAAAATAGAGGATGCTTTTATCCCACATAGGAGGGGTGCCTAACCCAGATTAGAGGTGGAAATGGATAGGGAGCTACATGTTTGTGGAGCTAAATGTCTCAACTAAGGCCTAAAGCCTGTTTAAGAGTTGGTCAGAAAAGCTTTGAAGGGGAAGAGAGTGTGGATGCCTGAAGGTAAGCAAGAGACTCGGGGCATGGAGTGAGAGAAAATGGTGGATTTGAGAGGTGAACAGAACCACACAGCTAGTAAGTGACAGAGCCAAGATCAGACTTAGGAATGTCCATTGTCAAAGCTTTGGAGAGTTGAGACATTATCTTAGTTCGTTTGTGCTGCCATAATAAAATGCCATAGACTGGGCAATATATAAACAATAGAAATTTACTTCTGATGGTTCTGGAGGCTGGGAAATTCAAGATCAAGTCTTGCTATCTGGTGAGGGATCTCTGCTTGCAAGATGGTGCCTTGTTGCTGTGTCCTCATGTGGCAGAAGAGCCATATGGAAGAGCCAAATTAATCTCATTGATGAAGGTAGAGCCCTCATGGCCTAATCACCCTGCAGAGATCCCACCTCTTCATAGGTGGAACTTAAGTTTTCACATGAATTTTGGAGGGACCCATACATTCAAACCATAGCAGACCTTTTTCAGTGATAAAGAAGTCTGACTGAAATGTGTTTGAAAAGCTCTACAAAGGTGAATATTACAGAAATAAAAATCTTTATATCATTTATGTTTTAACCTTGCCTTACTTTGAGTACTATTATTCATTGCATAAATTTAGCCCAAACAATAATTTATTAAGCTTTCCCCTTGATTCTCTATAGATTTATATAAAGTAAGGGCTTGACATCAGATGAAATGGCTCATTAGGACTCTTGGTGGTCAGTCATCTGTTGCCAGTGAGAATTGTGTTATCTTAGAACCATTTTTTTTGGATGATTCATATATTAAACTAGAATCATCATCTAGAGTCATTTCTCCTAATCTTTTAAAATTAATTATAAATTAGAATCCCCAAATAAGAATACTAACTATGGTTTATTATGGGCTGTTTATGAAAATGTAGTCTTTAACATGTTCGTTCTATTTCTTCTTCCATGATGATATCCATGAGCCTTAATATAATATTTAGATTGTGTTTAAAAACAAAATACTCTATATTGGCTTTTTATTTTTATTTTTTGAGAAGGAGTTTTGCTCTTGTTGCCCAGGCTGTAATGCAGTGGTGGGATCTTGGCTCACTGCAACCTCCGTCTCTCAGGTTCAAGCAATTCTCTTGCCTCAGCCTCCTGAGAATCTGGGATTATAGGCACCAACCAACATGCCCAGCTAATTTTTATATTTTTAGTAGAGGTGGTTTTTGTCATGCTAGCCAGGCTGGTATCAAACTCTTGACCTCAGGTGATCCACCCACCTTGGCCTCCCAAAGTGCTGGGATTAAAGGCGTGAGTCTGGCCTGTATTGGCTTTTAAAATGAAACATTTCTATAGAAAGTTTCAAGTCCTTTAATATAATTACAGATATATTTGTCTGTTTTACAGAAATATCTTTCAAATAAGAAGATGGAAATCTCTAATACATTGTAGAGTACACATTTCATTTCTTCCTCCTTTATTTTTTGGCCAAGTGAGTTCACACATCCAATGAATTAGACTAAAATACATGTGACCAGAAGGATCTCACAGCATAAGGATAGACTATATCTCTTATATATCCCCAGGATTTCTTGATTTTCTTAAATATCCCTGTCTCAACTTTATTGAGGTATAATGGACAGATAAAAATTGTACATATTTAAAGTATACAAGGTGATATTTTAATTTTTGTATACATTGTGAAATCACCACACTCCAGCTAATTAACATATCCATCACCTCACATAGTTATCTTTTTTTGTTTTTGTGCTGAGAATATGTAAGATCTACTCCCTTTGCAAATTTCAGTTATACAATATAGTATAATTAATTATAGTCACCATACTGTACATTATATCCCCAGAACTTACTCATCCTACACAATGGAAACTGAAACCCTTTAACCAACCAAGGAATTCTTGGAAACTTACTAGTGTCTGAGGCTCTTCCTTATTACTGTTCATATTTATTCATTAAGCACTGAGCTAATACTCGACCCAAAAATGTTTGCTCTTTAAAGCTGTTCAATGGCAAAGGGTTTCTTTGTATGATTGCTAGAATTCGCCCTCCATGTGCACTGTGTTAGCTCATAGGGAAACAAGAATAAGATGTAGTTCGTTTAAGGATCCTACAATTTAAGGTGGGATCAGGGAAAGCTACACAGAGGAGGGGATGGCTGAGCTGTTTTGAAGGATGAGTAGTTCAGTCCTTCTGGGTGTGGTGAGGGACAATAACTTTTTGAGCATCCATATATTTTAGCTGACCATTCAGTGGTTGATGGCGAATGTTTACTGTATAAATACAAGTGATGGATTGTTGATACAGCTTAGCTATTTTGCATATTTTTCTCACTGGTATTTCAACCTGACACAGCTTTAACCGCCAGAAGTTTTATAACCTGCAAAAATGAATGCTACTGATACTTTAGCTGAGGTTAAAAATGTGCATGTGATCTCTCCTTTGAGAAGTTTTGTTAACTCTGTTGCTGTGAAATCAGTGATGTTCTTATGTCTGAATGTAAATATTTAGTGACACCAGTGCTTTCAGAAGTAAGTAATATGTCTGTCTTCATGCAGCTTTGAATTCCTGGGTTCTTTGTATGCTTTTGATTCAGTGAACTATGAAAAAATGAACAAACTACAAGACACCGTTAGATATTTTTCATAAAAGCAGTTTGAGACAAGGTTTCCAGGTTGGTAGATTAAAGGAAGCAAACTGTTCCTGTACCCAGCACCATGAACAATACCAGTACATTTTTCTTTTTCTGAGTTTCTCTCTTCCTTAATATATGCTATTCGGAAGTATTTTTTTAGGATTAAAATGTTGCATGACTTGCTTGAAAATTTATTTTTGCTGGTTATTTTTATGCAGAAAATTCTTTCTTCCTGTAAGGCCCAGATTATAAGGCTTGCGTAATGCCTGGTTGTGTTGATCAGATACTAATATCAGTGTAGAAGATTTCGTACTCGTTGTTGCATTATATCTATTATCATGTAGCCACATCATATAGGAAGCAAAAGAAAACTAATATTTTTGTCTCTTTCTTTGAAGGCAGCTTCCTGGTAAGTAATAATTAAATTATATGACTATCAAAGTACAAAAAGAACACAATTTCTTAGATACTACTCCATACGTGTGTAGCACAGGCATGTAGGTAGTTAGCCATGTTAATGGATATTACGTTCATGAAAAATGGGTGCTCAAAAGTAGCTTTTAGGAGAGAAACAAAACCTTGTATATTAGTAAGGTTTATTTCTACCTCAGCAGTGAATAATACAGGGTCTGCAATCAAAATGTTTTTCTGCAATCAAAATTTGAGCTGTATCTACCGCCCTCTGAGTCCACCTGTGCGAGGGGTCCCTGGTTAGCTGGGAGATACTTTCCTGCCAGCATTTTCATCCACTGTTGATGAATCACCCTCTCTTATCTGCCAACTCTGGTAGGGCTTTGAGTGTCACAACCTCATGGTTTTAATTATTTATTTTTTAGTCGAAGATAAGGTTTTCTTACTGTTGAAGAAAACATAGTCCAACCTCTTTTTTGAAAGTTGGGTTTAGGTCTTTTTCTGTGTTTAAAGTCAAGATATTAAAGAAGGCTAAGAGGTGAGCCATTCACCTTTTCTTTGACTTGGTTAATTGTGTATGTTTGAATTGGAGGGATTTATACAGGCTACTGAGTTGAAAAGAACTTTGATTGTGACACCTCAGTGAAAACGATTACATGTTTATTTATGTATTTGTTTCCTGTTTTCAAGAACAACTTGTAGCTTTTTAAAAGTTAGCTTCCGTTTTATTATGACATGTTGGGGTTACATAAATCTTTAAAAGTCATGCAATCTAAGTCCCTAGCTGATTTTTGAATCTCTTCTTATCCATTGAGAGCTCTTCTGGTGTATTCCTGAACACTTCCAGGCCTCAGGTAGCTGATTCTTAAACTATGCTGACTGCTATCAAGTACTTTTTTTTCTGTCATTCTGTAATGTTTTACCCCTGGTTTCAGTTTTTGTACTTAAAAGCAACTCACCCATGGAGACTGAACATCAGGCTACTTCATTCAGTTATCAACACCTCCTAGAAACTGGTTCCTGACATTGCTATTGTCCCAAAGATAACAGACAAAGTTCGTTCATATGAATTTACTTAGAATACAAAATAAGAATACAGAACATTTTTCAAGAAAAGAGTGGAAAGTTATAAAAAGAATTTTTCTAATACATAAAAATACTATATTTTAAGCATATAAGAAGCTATTTATAGTTTCTTCCTGCCAGTTTCCAGTACTATTAAACAGTAGGAGATTTTTGTAGTCTGAAAAAGGATATTTTGAGTCTATAAGAACTTTCTGCAAGGTGATAGCAATCTCAGGTTGAATTCTGCCAGATTTTTCCTGTCTTAATATGTTTTACAGATGAATTGATGATAATATCATCTATTAAGAGAGCAGTTAATACCTACCCATTATTAAATATAAAACCAATGTGTTAAATATATAATTTAGTTTTATTTCTAAAATTTCATTGAAATTTGATAAAATATTTTAGCATTCTGGTTAGAATTTAAATGCAGTAACACAAATATGTTTTTAGTGTCTTCTTTCCAGAAAATATTAGGTCATCGTAATAATTAATTTTGATGTCAAAAATTAATTTATATCTAATTGCATTGGCAAGAATAATGTTAAAATGCACCAACTTCCTTTTGCCTTAATTTCTGGAATGATGGTGGTGTATAAAAATGATACAGAAACCATCAGCATGCAATACCACAGTTTTGTGATTACTATTATATTTTGTTATTCTTAACATATCTGTCATCCAAATCTGATTGAAAACTCCCTTTTTGAGCATGCACAGCAGGCACCTGTGTATAAGGGCAAGTTGTTTAAACTGGCTCTTTGTCCATAGTCTTTGTTCAAAACAGGTCACCTTTTGATGATTTTATCCAAAAACATTTTATAAATAACTGTAGTTATTTTCTCCTGTGTTACCTGTGAGCCAGCAGAAACTCTTCTTCTGTGTTTATAGATTTAAAAGAGTTTTTTTTTGTTTGTTTTTGGTTTTGTAATTACGACATGAAGCTTATTGCTTCTTTAATATGTAACACAAATGTTGGCCAAAAATTGGTATTTCACCATCGACTTTGAAGAACTGTAGAAAAGAAGTCAAATGCTTATAAATCGTATGTTTTGGTGACTATAAAGGATACTCCTTGAGTTTCCAGTGAACTTCAGGTACAGAGGGTTGTTGTTAATTGTTTTTCTTATTGGTGGCATGTTACATCATTGATCTGAGCAAAGCCCCAATATTATTTAATGTTTTTATTGTCTTTATCTATAATCTTCAGTCCCCATCTTATTTTCCCTGTCCACATCCTAATGAGGCAACTATCTGAGGTGTTTTACATGATCTTTTTATTATATGTGTTCTTAAAATATATCATTTGTGGGCATGTAATTTTATTTCATAAAAATAGTGTTATGCTATATATCTCTATTCAATACAATGTTTAAAGGTTTATGTGTAAAACTGTGTATATCTTTATATCTAACTGTGGCAGAGTACCCTATATTGTGTCCCTAACTGCTTCATCCCCCAGGGAAAGATAACGTAGATTCCCTGTGGCTCTTCACAACCACAAGTCATATTATAATGTATATGTATAAATCAGGAAGGATAGAGCTCATTTATACATATACATTGGCTGTATAGGCCAATGGGCTTTATCCATCTTGATTTATACATATATATTATAATATGGCTTGTGGTTGTGTTGCTGGTTTATTGGGCCAGTGTGTACTTAATTTGATGAAGTACTTCAGGATCGTCCTCCAGAAAGGCTGCACTGATCTCCTCTTGAGCACAGCATGATGTTCACTGGAGTGTTCAAATCTCATATTCATTTTTGGGATGGACTAGATGACTTCTTTTTCCCTACGCACAGTTACTTTCTGTATGTTGAGAAGCTAATTGCTTATTTTCACTGATTAATGATTTCAGAAATGTAAGGTTAAATCTTATGAGGTAAAGCAGCAGCTCCTGTAGTATAAATTAGTTCCCTTGAGACTGCATTAATTTGGTCAGGCCACTGTTATCCTTACGGGAATAGAGTTTTGCTCTTCTCATGCACTGTGTTGTCCAACGTTGTCATGGTAGTAATTTGAAAAGTTAGCATAATTAAAAAAGAGGAGCATATTTACTTTACAGGATTAGATTCATATTTATTTAAAGCTAAGTATTAAACCATGTACCAAAGGAGACCTTGGTACATGTGGAATGAGAGTACAGGTTTGAATGGATGATTTCTTACAGTAAACAAGAAGGTACTTGTCTGAAAGTTAAAGAAGAGGAGATAATGAAGTGAGAAAAGGATGAGGGAAAAAGAAATACATTGCTCATCAGCTCCTAAAACTGGGCCTGACACAAGGTAGAGGGTTAGTCAATGTTTGTATAATGAGTGAATTAATAGTGTGGTGTGGTAGATGTTTTAGATTTATAGTTACATATTTTGACTTACATTCTGATTCTGCCACTGAAGGGAAATCATAAGACCACTCTGAGCCTTGGTTTATGAAACTGTAAACTGAGATTGATGGAAGGGCTAATGGAGGTACAGTATGTGAAGGGACTGGCATGTATAATAGGCATTTGATGGGTGTTTCATTCCTTCAACAAAGTATACTTTCTATTACATGACCAGTAATAATCAACTTCTTCTACAAATATTCTAAGTTGATTCTGGTCTTGGCCTTTTTGATGGCTGCTGTAGGGATTTGTAAACAGTCTGTTACTTCCTATTTTACTATTCATGGAAGCATTTGATTGAAAATATAGTAAGGTTGTACTTAAGAACCACTCAGAGTTATGATGACTTCACTAACAGAATTGTGTTTGCTGCAACTATGTAAATTTTGACCTAATTTTTTCCCAATCACCTAAAACCTATAAAGGCCTATTTTGAAAGGTCTTATATTGTAGAGCCTTATTTATACAGGTTTCTGGGAATGGATTTTTACACATTAAGTTGGTTTTCCAGATACCTCAAATTTATTCCTTGGTATATCCTTGATATATTTATGATCTATTTCTTGATACAAGTTTTATATGACTTTGATATATCTTTAGTACAACTTTTTTAAAAAGGTGCCATTTAAAAAATCCTCTGTAATATGTTAAATACATTTTTTCTTGGATAGAATATATTAGATGTAATTTACTTTTTTAATATGCAAAATTATTGTTTTGACTGTTTAATCAGCAATATGATAGGCTTTGTGACTATTTTCTTATCATGTCATATTTGCTCTCAGTGAACCTGTTGTATCAGCCCAGCTCCTACTTAATTTGTTTCTTTTTAATGTGTTAGAGCCAGAATAAGAAATAACTAAAATTAATAGCATTTTATGTAAGTCATGGGTTAGTAACCTTGAATAAAGACTTGAGGTCTTCTCTGGCCAAGTGTAAGAGATGCCCTGCCTTGAAGATAGTGCTTTTGAAGACTCAACGGCCTTTTTTGCTTTGTATCCTAGATGCTAGGCATGTTCCAGGTGATTAAGAGTATCATGAATCTGAAGTCTGGAAAACAAAGGGCTTTATTTCACTATTTAGCAAAATAACTCTGGAAATGTAGCTATTAATTTGACACATACCTTGTAGAGTTACAGAGTTTGTACCAAATTTCACCATCTACAGATGAAGACCCAGAAATTTAGCAGTGGACTCTTTTGTCCAGGGTCCCCTTGGGATGTGTTGAACCTTAGAACCCAGAACTCTGGACTTTCAGCCCATAGTTCTTATCATTCTCCTTTACTAATAGGGACAGTATTGCCTCTAGGGCTCTTATGTGTATAAGCTATAGATTATGTATGTAGAATTATTAAATGTACCCTCTGTACCTAAATATTTCAGAATATTTAAATAGTAAAGATTAAATAGAAAGATGAATAAGTATGTCAAAACATTCATGAAGATCCTGGGACTGAGAATATGTTTGGAGGTATTCAATACCAGATTTGATTGCTATATGACTTATTCTCCATTCTCCTGACTTCAGTAAGAGCCAAGTGGCTTACAGGGTAAGAAGGGGCTATCAAACCTACTAGCTATAGAATTTGCCAGGAAGTATATGTTTGCAAACTAAAGCTTCTAAAATGGTAGTTCAGAGCTGGTTTTCACCTCCAGAATTACCAGCAAAAGGATAAAAATTTTAGCTCAGACAAAGTTAGCAGGGAATCCAGGCAAAATAACAAAGTTACCTGGAATCCAGGCAAAATAACACTAATAATCAACTTAATATGGATAATCTACACATTTCCAGTGTGTGCTGTAGTGTCCAAAGTGCGTTGTGTGAACTAACTAACTCATTTAGTCCTCACAGCAACTGGCAAGATTGTTACTATTTGTATTAGTCTGTTCTCACACTGCTACAAAGAAATACCTGAAACTGGGTAATTTATGGAGAAAAGAGGTTTAACTGGATCTTGCTTCTGCAGGCTCTACAGGAAGCATGGCTTCAGAGGCCTCAGGAAACTTACAGTCTTAGTGGAAGGTGAGGGGAAGCAGGCACGTCTTACATGACCAGAGCAGGAGGCAGAGAGAGAAGGGGGAGGTGCCACACACTTTTAAACAACCAGACCTTGTGATAACTCACTCACTGTCATGAAAACAGCACTTAAAGGGCATATCCTCCCCCATGATCCAGTCACTTTTCACCAGGCGCCACCTGCAGCATTGTAGATTACATGAGATTTGGACAGGGACACAGATGCAAACCATATTATGGTTATTATTCCTGTTTGCAGATGATGAAACTGAGATGGGGGAGTTAGATCTTGAATGTTAAGTTTTTATGTCTAGTCGTTGGTAGCCCTGGGATTTGATCCACATTGTAGCTCTGGATCTCTATTGGCTCTGTAAAGAGGCAGCCCTATCTAGTTGTAAGTACAAAGGACAGAGAAAGAGTGTGGGGTTTTTATGGTTGACACAGATTTACATTGGTTCTTGGGAAGATCCAGTCTTTTTTAGCTGTGTATTGACACTTTATAGAATGGATCATCACATTAAGAAGTGTTAGATTTAAAGTCTAGAGTTCTCTCTCTCTCTCTCTTTTTTTTAGAGTTCTCAGACAAGACAAAATAATTTATTTTCTGTTAAATTAACATAAGGCTGGTAGAGTCTACCAGGTTTCATGAAATTTCTTACCAAGACTCTAGCCAAGCCTTTTGTTTCCTCACCATGACAATTTCTTCAAACAAAAGGTGGTCTTTTTCTACACAGTTACTCTTTGTCATATTTAAGCAACTTTTGCAGAGGAAAGGGCTTATGGGTGGGGATGCATTACCACGTGCTGATCCTAGACCCTGTAGGATGGCGGGGAAAATAAAGTAGAAGCAGAATACAGGTGCAAAAAGTAGTAACTTCAACTGAAAAGTGGAATGTAGCTGGCTAAGCCTCTGCTCTCAAGGTTCATCAAGTAGCTGATGTTTTGCTAGGTAGAGGAGAACTTCAGTATAGGAGTCTTTCTCCAGGGCTTCTCCACCTACTCACAATACAGGCTGTCATGGACCTTAACAGCCCAGGTTCCCACTCTTTGGCTTTTACTCTTTCAAGCATTTCCTCAGTTATATCTTGAAATCTATATTTTCATATTGAGGCAAACAGAGTACCTTCATTTGGATTTTACCTTCTAGATTGCAGGTCTAGTCTGTTTATTTTTTTGGATGTTTGCTCCCTGAAGGATAAAGCCTGTCATGCTTTATCATCATTTGGAATTTTTTTTTTTAACTTCTCTGCTGTTCACAAAACAGTCTAATTCTTTAAGCAGGTGTATAGTCATGCCCCTTAGTTTTGTCTAAGTGAAATGAGAAAAATCTTATTTTCCAATCAATCAAGCTTGCATTTTGACATAAAACAGCAGGCATTTGTCAAAATTAATTGTTAGGTAAACCTAGAAGTATAAGTGAAAAAGAGTGGGATGGCTGAAATCATTTTTAAAAATGGAAAAAGGTGCTCAGAGGATCTGAAAAATGTTATGGGATTAGATTGTACCTTACCTTGCAATGAAAGAAGATTCACATCTATTTTAAGGACTCTTGCTTATCAGCATTCACATAGTGAGATATAAATGCTGGGCTGTTTTTGTTTTAACTATAAGAAAGTATATTTAAAATTTGATTGTTGGTAAAACCATGACATTCCATATGACAAGTTGCTTTCAGTTGCTTGCATGGTTGGTAATATGGTTTGGATCTGTAGCCCCACCATATCTCATGTCAAATTGTAATCCCCAATGTTGGAGGTGAGGCCTGGTGGGAGGTGATTGGAGCATAAGGCAGATTTCTCATGAATGTTTTAGCACCGTAGCCCCTTGGTATTGTCCTCACAATAGTGAGTGAGTTCTCATGAAATCTGGTTGTTTATAAGTATGTAGCACTGCCGTCTTTGCTTCCTCTTCCTCCTGCTCTGGCCATGTGAAGTGCCGGCCCCCACCTTCACCTTCCACTGTGATTGTAAGGTTTTTGAGGCCTTCCCAGAAGCTGAGCAGATGCTGCCATGCTTCCTGTACAGCCTGCAGAGAACTGTGAACCAGTTAAACCACTTTTCTTTATAAATTACCCAGGCTCCAGTATCTCTTTATAGCAATGTGAGAAGTACTAATAGAGTAGGATTTATTGTATGGCTTTTTCCCAGGTGCTTCATTCAAAAATCTACTTTTCTTGATGAAATTTTGTCTCAATGTCCACGGCTGTGTATTTTTAAGCCAAATCTAATGCTTTTGTTTGGTCTCACTGATATAAAAATGCAAACTTGCCTTTTAAGTTTCTAGGTGTCTTTAAGCTTTTCAGGAGTCTTTTATTTCCTGATAGACTTTATTTTAGCCCATAAATGTATAGGCTGGTATTTGATGGTGATTATAGAGCACAGTTCTGTCGACAATGATCCTGTGCAATCTGCTTGGGCTTCCCTCATTTCTGGGTCTGTCTTCCAGTGGAGGTAAGGGTTTAATGAAATAAGGAAGAGACAAAGAGTTTTTCTCCTTTCTAAATAAATTGCCTAGTTCTCTCTATATCACTTTACTGACAGGCCTTAGAAAAGGAAAGGGCTAGGCTGGGCACGATGGCTCACACCTGTGTTGCCAGCACTTTGGGAGGCTGAGGCAGGTGAATCACCTGAGATCAGGAGTTTGAGACCAGCCTGGCCAACATGGGGAAACCCTGTCTCTACTAAAAATACAAAAATTAGCTAGGCGTGGTGGCTCACGCCTGTAATCCCAGCTACTTGGGAGGCTGAGGCAGGAGGATCGCTTGAACCTGGGAAGCATAGGTTGCAGTGAGCTGAGATCATGCCACTGCACTCCAGCCTGAGCAACAGAGTGAGACTCTGTCTCCAAAAAACTAAAAGAAAAGAAAGAAAGAAAGGGGCTTAGTAAAGCCCTCTGCTTTTCAGATATCACCAAATTAAGCTAACCATAGCATGCATTGAGTACCTACTAAGTTCCACATGCTGAAATAGGCGTTTTGTATTTGAGTAATAAAGACCTTATCTTATTTCTGAGAAGTCATCAACAACATAAGACTTGTAACAGAAGCACCTTAGTAACTCAATGAGTAATTTTTCTCCATTTTTCTCTCTGAGATCACTGACAAAATTTAGTCTTACTGATTTCCATCCAAAACCAAGAATTCATTAAAATAGCAGATTGCCATGATGAAGCAATGAATATGCCAAGTTACTTGTTCATCCTCAATATTGCAGTTAGAGACCTGTTGTCAACAAACCATCATATAAAAAGAAGATAGCAGTAGATGTTTATATTAGTATCTTTTTCATTGTCAGAAATCTTTGTACTTTTGAGACATAGAAGAATAGCTGTTAAATCAAAAGCAGTTTTTTGTAAAGAGATAATGTTTTTGTAAAAGTGGCACTGCTCATTATAAAATGTCAAGTTGACACAAAAAGAATACAAAGAAAAAGTGAAAAACAGATTAGTATTCAGAAGTAACCATTATTAATATTGTTAAACTTAATTCAGAGTACTCTCTATGTATACTGATAGAAGGCTTGATAGCTTACAAATATAAGATTATTCTGTAATGGTATTTTAAATATAAATGATTAAATTTAACAAAATTTGAATTCACTATTAAATTTATTTTTCAGGGGGAGATTATTTGTGTGTGTGTGTTTTTTTTGGTTGGGGGGATGGAGTCTCACTCTGTTGCCCAGGCTGGAGTGCAGTGGCGCAATCTCAGCACACTGCAACCTCTGCCTCCTGAGTTCCAGTGATTCTCCTGCCTCAGCCTCCTGAGTAGCTGGAATTACAGACGCCTGCCACCATGTCAAGCTAATTTTTGTATTTTTAGTAGAGATAGGGTTTCACCATGTTGGCCAGGCTGGTCTTGAACTCCAGACCTCAGGTTATCCGCCTGCCTTGGCCTCCCAAAGTGCTGGGATTACAGGTGTGAGCCACCACACTAAGCCTGTATTTTCTTTACCTCTGTATTTTTGACATTGTAATGAACTTGTATTATTTTCATAGTTAAGATTATATGATAAAAAATAAACTATGTAATAAAGACAAGTATCAATAGTGGCGATGTGATAAATGAGTGATTCCTTCTCTCCTCCTGAGCCCATGACTTTAACATTATCTAATAATTGTGGGAGTCATCATCACTGGTCATTAGAGAAATGCAAATCAAAACCACATTGAGATACCATCTCATACCAGTTAGAATGGTGATCATTAAAAAATCTGGAGACAACAGATGCTGGAGAGGATATGGAGAAATAGGAGCACTTTTACACTGTTAATGGGACTGTAAATTAGTGCAGCCATTGTGGAAGACAGTGTGGCGATTCCTCGAGGACCTAGAAATAGAAATACCATTCAACCCAGCAATCCCATTACTGTGTATATACCCAAAGAATTATAAATTGTTCTATTATGAAACCCCGTCTCTACTAATACAAAAAAATTAGCTGGGCACGGTGGCGCGTGCCTGTAATCCCAGCTACTCAGGAGGCTGAGGCAGGAGAATTGCCTGAACCCAGGAGGCGGAGGTTGCGGTGAGCCGAGATCGCGCCATTGCACTCCAGCCTGGGTAACAAGAGCGAGACTCCGTCTCAAAAAAAAAAAAAAAAAAAAAAAAAAAAAAAAAATAAAGACAAATGCACACATATGTTCATTGCGGCACTGTTTGCAATTGCAAAGATTTGGAACCAACCCAGATGTCCATAAACGATAAAGAAAATGTGGCACATAAACACCATGGAATACTACACAGCCATAAAAAATGATGAGTTCGTGTACTTCATAGGGATGTGGATGAATCTGGAAACCATCATGCTCAGCAAACTGACACAAGAACAGAAAACCAAACACCACGTGTTCTCACTCATAGGCGGATGTCGAACAATGAGAACACGTGGACACAGGGAGGGGAGCATCACACACTGCGGTCCGCTGAGGGGGCTGGGGAGGGACAGTGGGGGGAGGGTGGGGAGGGATAACATGGGGAGAAATACTAGATATAGGTGATCAGGGGATGAAGGTGGTAAACCACCTTGCTATGTACGTACCTATGCAAAAATCCTGCATGATCTGCACATGTACCCCAGAACCTAAAGTACAATTAAAAAAAAAGAGGGAAAAATAGTTGTGGGAGTCTTTCCTTTGGATCCCAGTCTTGACCTTGGAATCTTTATCAACATAGTTTTGTAGATAGTTAGACCCAACTGCAGTTAGTCTTGAATTGAAACTAATTTCCTAAACTTAATATAGACAGTCTCTTTAGATCCTTTCTAGTTTTTGCTTTCTAATTATGCATCATAGTTATGAAGTGCATATACTGTGCATGAAATCACATTAAGAGGAATTATACGTGGAGGAACCCATGGTCTGTGATTCTAATTATGAGCACCTTCTTTTGGGACTTAATAAATTAAATTTAAAAGAAAAACAACCGAAATGAAAGGAATTGGTAAAGATCAGATGAATACTGTATTTCTTCATAACAAAAGATATTGCTTGCTAAAAAAATCCTACTAAAGCTATGAAGAAACTTCTTTGGAGTCATTTAAAAAGAAATGTCTCAGATTGTATATTTAAGAGGAGAAGAAATTTATGTTCTCAGACTTCCTTCACTTTTCTTCATCCTCACCTGTTACAATATTTGTTTTATATTGCCAAGATTTATGAAATTTGTAGTTTGTTTAGTAACCACAATGAATATTCATTCTTTACTTAAAATAACTGGGCCCAGCATGGGTCTTTTTAGCATGGTTTCTCTGTACTTGCTGGATTATTCGTGTTTTGCTTGACTGGAATTAATTAAAAAGCAGATTGTCCAAGAAAGGCTTTTGAGTATTGTATTTCATGAGCTCTTGAACAGTTGGAAATGTTTGAAGAATGACTTGGCTGGATATGAAATTTTGTATCATACTTTCTTTGGGACTTTATAGAAATGGCTCTGCTGTCCTTAACCTGGAGATTTGCTCAGTGACTGTGAGGCCACCTAGTTTTTCCTTTTAGAGAGCTCTTTTTCAGACTTAGATGATCATATGATTTTTCTTTATCAGTAACTTCCAGGTGTACTAACACTACTCATGTTAATTGTTGTAACAGTTTTTCCAGGAACATGGTGTATTTTTTTGAGCTGAAAATTCAAGTCTTTCGGTTTTAGGAAAGTTATGTTCTGTTATATTTTTACTTATTCTTTTCTCTTCCGTGTGTTTTATTTTCTTTAGGAGTACCAACAGTGTGTATCTGTTATTTTCTTTGTCTGTCATCTCTGTATCATTTTATCATGATTCCTGACTATATTTTTATTGTTTTTCCTTTTCCTAATTTGGTTTGCACCTTTCTACTATTTATTTTTTTATTTCATTTTTTTCTCTCCTGAGCTTTGCCAGCTTCTTTTTCATGTTCTTTTATGATGTTTCTTTGACTCCTTTTACAAAAGAGATTCTTTCCATAATTTCTCTGAGGTCAGAGTATTTGAACATTTCCTCTATTTTCTTATGATGCATATCCTTCATCTCCCCTGGGTTTTGCTGCTTTCCTTCTTTCTTTTCTTCCCGGTTATCTGGGTTCTCTTCTTTCTCATTATGATTCATCTATGCATGGGGACAGCTATTTGCTGAGGCGGAGTGTGGGGAGGAGAGCCAATGGGAACCGGGAAGGAGGAGTGAGCCAGGGCTTCACAGCTTGTTTGGAGTTTCTTGCCTTGATCACTCTTCACCAGCCTGTTGTTCTCTGCCTTGGAGAGGTGCATCCCTCCCTAGGGGCATGATTCGGTCAGTGGAGCTTGTAGCAGAACCTCCTTGGAGCTCTGTGTGGCAAGCAGGCATTTGAACTTTCACATTTCTTCATTTCACCTCTGAAAGGTCCTCTGACCTGTTGAAATTCTGGGGATGCACATGTTGCTTGGACTTCTCAGTGTTTAGCTTTGTCGTTTTTTAGCAACTTGAAATTGGAGTCATTTCTTTCTAGAGGGAATGTGTAGTAGTTGTTTCTTCTTCTTTTTTATTCCTTTGTTGTTATTTATGAGGAACTTATCTCTGCAAGAAATCCAAATGTGGAAAAATTAATGATAGTCTAAGACAGAAATGAGAGGGAAGGAAACATTTTCATTCCGTGGAAGTATTTTGACTGTTACGTATTTCTCTTAGGTATGTTACGGTGACAGTGGCCTTGGATGATGAGGTAACAATCAAATTCTGTTAACTAGGAACCTTCACTGAGTTATTCAACACTAGGTGGAGATGACTGGGATTTGGAATATTTAGAAGGTAGTTTCAATGACACATGTAGTGAAATGTAGGCAACTCTAGGAAATGATGTAATGCTTAGCATTCACATAAAAGAGATAAAGAGAACTGATATCCACCTGCTTATTACATGAAATTATGGGTTAAAAATTAGAATTACTTTCAATTTTCTAAACAAGCTGCTTAATATCCTCTTAAATGATGAACAAATTAAAATTCTTCTCTAGTTAAGAATTATAAGAATGATCAGGCATGAGGCACAGAAGAAAGGAAAAAAACCTTATTATGCTATTACTTCACTCACCATTTCTGACTTTGAATCGAATTTAGTGTGGGTATTTAAATTAATAGCTATTTCAAAAATGTTCTCTGGTTTTAGATATTATAGTCATCTGAAAAGACTATTGAGTACCATTACTAAAGATTTAGAAACATGTATAAAAATAGAGCAATTTATAATACTGATCTGACCCTCTGAGCATGCATGTGAAGACATTCCTAGAATAACCCCTTTCAGAATTATTGGATGTTCTAAATAGTCTAACACTGTAATGTATTGTCTTTGATGAAAAAATAGAAACTCTGAAAAAGACTTTATTTTTTTGAGCAAAAGGCATTTGGAAGTGCCTTGAACTGTATGAGTACACACACATACTTTGTTTTATGGTGCTTCACTTAATTGTGTTTTACGGATATTGTGCTTTTTACAAGTTGAAGGTTGGTGGGAGCCCTGCATCAAGCAAGTCTATTGGCACCATTTTTCCAACAGCATGTCTTCACTTTATTGTCTCTGTGCCATATTTTGGTAATTCTCACAGTATTTCTGACTTTTTCATTATTATTTAAATTATTATGGTGATCTGTGATTAGTGATGTTTGATGTTACTATTATAATTGTTTTGGGGGTGCCACAGAGTGTACCCATAGAATCCAGTGAACTTTATGGATAAAAGTGTGTGTTCTGACTTTTCCACTGACTGGCCATTCCCTTTCTCTCTCCCTTTCTGGCCTCCCTATTCCATAAAACACAACAATTTTGAAATTAGATAAATTAACAACCTTATACTGACCTCTAAGTGTTAAAGTGAAAGGAAGAGTCACATGTCTCTCACTTGAAATTAAAAGTTAGGAATTATTAAGCATAGTTTCAAGGCATGTTGAAAGCTGAGACAGGCTGAAACTCAGGCCTCTTGAGCCAGTTAGCCAAGTTGTGAATGCAAAGGAAAAGTTCTTGAAGGAAATTAAACGTGCTATTCCAGTGAACACAGAAATGATAAGAAATTGAAACAGCTTTATTGCTGATATGGAGAAAGTACATAACATCTAGCTAAGATAATTAATAAAAGTAGCTACACTAAACAACAGATTTTCAATGTAGATGAAACAGCCTTCCTGTTGGAAGAAGATTCCATCTAGGACTTTCATAACTACAGAGGAGAAGTCAATGCCTGCCTTCAAAGCTTCAAAGAACAGGCTGACTCTTCTTTGGGGATAATGCAGCTGGTGACTTTAGGTTGAAGCCAGTGCTCATTTAGCATTCTGAAAATCCTAGAGCCCTTGAGAATTATGTGAAGTCTGTTATGCCTGTGCTCCATATATGGAACAACAAAGCCTGAATGACAGCACATCTGTTTACAATATGGTTTACTGAATATTTTAAACGCATTGTTGAGACCTATGGAGCAGGAAAAAGATGATTCCTTTTTAAAATATTACTGCTCGTTGACAATGCACCTGGCCATCCAAGAGCGCTGATGGAGATGTATGGGATTAATATTGTTTTGATGCCTGATAACACAACCTCCATTCTGCAGCCCATGAATCAAGGAGTAATTTCAACTTTCAAGTCTTATTATTTCAGAAATACATTCTGTATTATATTTTGTAAGATGATAGTTGCTATAGATAATGATCACTCTAATGAATCTGGGCAAAGTAAATAGAAAACCTGGAAAGGATTCATCATTCTAGATGCCATTAAGGACATTCATGATTAATGGAAGGAGGTGAAAATATCATTATTTACAGGAGTTTGGAATAAGTTGATTTCAATCCTCATGAATGACTTTGAGGGGTTCAAGAGTACAGTGGAGGAAGTCACTGCAGATGTGGTAGAAATAGTAAGAGAGGTAAAATTAGAAGTGGAGCCTGAAGATGTGACTGAATTGTTGCAATCTCAAGATAAGACTTGGATGGATGAAGAGTTACTTAAGAGGTTTCATGAGATGGAATCTACTCCTGGTGAAGATGCTGTGAACATTGTTGAAATGACAGCGAAAGATTTAGAATATTACATAAACTTGGTTGGACAGAGTTTGAGAGGATCGACTCCAATTTTAAAGAGGTTCTACGGTGGGTAAAATGCTGTCACACAGCATCACATGCTACAGAGAAATCTTTCATGAAGAGTCAATCAATGAGGCAGACTTCATTGTTGTCTTATTTTAATAAATTGGCACAGCCACTCTAGCCTTCAGCAATCACTGATCACTCAGTCAGCAGCCATCAACATCAAGACAAGACCCTCCACCAGCAAAAAGATTATGATTCGCTGAAGGCTCAGGTGATCGTTAGCGTTTTTTAGCAATAAAGTATTTTTAGATATAATGCTATTAAATGCTTAATAGACTACAGGATAGTGTAAACCTACCTTTTGTGTGCACTGGGAAACCAAAAAATTGTGTAACTCACTTTATCATGATATTTGCGTTATCATGGTAGTCTGGAACGGATCCTGCAGTATCTCCAAGGTGTGCCTGTATCTCAGTATAGTCGTGATTATATAGGTCTTGCTTTTCTTTAGATTCACTGTTGGTGTTATCATCCATGAATTTCACTTTCCTGCATACAGACATCTCTTAATACAATAGGAGAATATGGGAGTCAGAAAAGGAAGACATTTGTTGTCATTATGAACTCAGAAATATGTTTTCTAGTGATCATCAAAACAACTGAGATTGATATTTTCCAGACATGGCAGTTTTGGTGATTGAAAACAAGATCTGTTTTTTAAAAATCAAATATCAGTTTGCAGATTCTTCCAGGGAAAGGCCTGGGATAATTTCCCTTACCATTTTATTTTGAAACCAGCTTTGCCATTGTGGCATGCTCCATGAGATTTGCCCTGTGTTACACCACATACAGTCTTTGCTCCTCCGTGTCCTTCCACAGAAAAAAACAGTGTGGGGAAGGATTTGGTTTGTCTCACCCTTTAATCTTCTGCTCCTGCAGCTCTCTGGTCTGAGAATTCACTATTTTGGTAATAAAGTCAGATATAGCTCAAATCCTGTTTGGTTTATTTTGTGAAATTTTTGAACTTTTCCATACTTTGGCATCGTCCAAGAACTTCTTTTTCCTTTCTAAGTTTTGCTCTTTTAATAGAAATGGACTCCTACGTGAACACTGGAGTCTAAAAGTGGCCTAATAGGCTCGCTATTTTTAGAGAAGGAGAAAGTTGCCTTTTGTTCTCTCTGTGCTTTTCACCTCCCACATGTTCTTTAGAGTTTTTTTCCTTCTGGTTTTAGTAGTGACAGCTTTCTAATTCCAGAGGATTTTTCCTGGGTCTGTTTCTGGCTCAATTTGTCTCATACTCAAAATTTTTAATGTCAGAATTGGACTGGGCTCTTCTGTTTCTATTATCTGTAGACATTTTGGGTTTCTTTTCCTCTAATTTATTAAAATTATGAAATGTACACATAAAGAATTAGAAAATATATTCACCCAGTTTAAAGAAGAGTAATAAAGTGGACATTCGTATATATACCCACCATCCGGGTTGAAAAATAGAACACTGCTTGTGTGTCTCAGAAGTTCTCTGTGTTCCTCTCAGTCATGTCCACTCCCACCCCTACGCAAGGTAACTTCTTATCCTGAAGCTTATGTGAAAGATTTGGACACTTTTATTAAAAAATAAAGAGAAAGCAAAATAATGATAAAAATAGTAACAATAAAATTTTCAGGAAAAAAAATAATGCAGATGCATTTTTTTTCCCTAACATTCCACAAAAGAATAATTTATTTAGGATTGAGAAGATTAATGCTTGTCTTAGTCTGCTCAGACTGCTATAACGAAATTTCATCAACTGGGAAGCTTAAACAACATTGATTTCTCACAGTTCTGGAGGCTGGGAAGTCTAAGATCAAGGCACCTTGAGGTTTAGTTGTGGTGAAGACCCTCTTCCTGGCTTATAGACAAACCACCTTCTTGCTGTGTCTTCACCTGGTGGAGAGAGAGAGGAAGAGAAAAAGTTCTTTGGTCTCTTCTTAAAAAAGAGTACTGATTTCATCATGAGGACTTTACCCTCTTGCCTCTCCTAGTACCATCACATTGGGGGTTATGGCCTCAATATATGAATTTTGGGAGGGCACAGACGTTCACTCTTGAAGGATTTCAGCTCTTTACACTGTGTCACTGAAATTAGAACTAGTGTAAAAAGAAAAGTTCACATACATATAATGCAAATATTCAGTGAGGGGCTGGCACCCAACCCACCCTTGTCTGATAAGGAATAATTGGAAATTTTCTCTTTTGGCCTAGCGGTTTGAGGGCAGACAACCTCTTCTGACCTTATTTCCTCCTGATCTTTGTGGACATATACCAGCAGCATTTCCTTGTCTTACTATTTGTTATAGCTTGCTAAAAAAATCACACACACACACACACACACCACATACACCTAAATACATGTGTGCACTTTCTTTGTAAAGCTCTGTTTGAAATATACTAAAGAGGAATGTTCCTGAAGTAATCTTGCAATCATGTCTGCTCTCATCCTTTGTTCTTCTTTCAGCCACACATTCCCAGTCTTCATGGGCTGACTGCCCTGGGATTGACTTTTGCCTTCACAGGTACTTATCTACAAAAGATAGAGTCAGAAAGGCCTGAGTCTCAAAGTTGTCTTGCTGCTACTGCCATGTGCTATCTCAGGCCCCTCACTGCTTACCTGAGGGCTGAGCCCTGCCTCTAGGACCCTCAGGTTCCTGTGGATTCCTGTCTTGAATGTGATGTACCATCTTGTTTTTTCTTGACTTGTTGACTCTTCATCAACAAACATTAGAATGCTAACTCTGTGTTGGCAGTTATACCAAGAACTGTGGATGCGATGTGGTGCCTGTCCTTTTTATGGGATGGTCATTTTGGAGACTCTTGTGTGCTTAACTAGTGTTCACAGGCTGGTATGATCTCTAGCCTTTATAGGCATTTCTCTTGACCCAGAATTTTGACTCTACTAGAGCACAAGCTTCTGGATTTTTCCTGGAGTGGCCACTTCATTTTTCTACCCCTGTCAGGAGTTACCAACCTTGGTGTGGCTTTCCTGAATGTGAATCAGTTCATTTAGGACTTTTCTCCCATCTTCTCTAGTCCTAGCCATTCTGGTTCCTGGAGCTGATATGATAGTAAATTTGCCATAGTGGACCATATACATTTAATGCTAGAATTTCTACCAGGGTTCTAAAAATGTATGGTTTTAAGATAAAATTAAAAATAGTTCCTCTGAAAGACCTAAATAGAATAGCTTCTCTCTTTTTCTGTGTCAGTCTCTTTGGGATTTGGCTGCTTCTGGAATATTATAAAGGTTTTGCTTTTGATCCAAACACTGCAAAACACTTTGTGAATGTGAGTAAGATTGTCTGCATGGGCTGAAAATTTAAGACCATTTAATGAAAGTTGTCTGGCTGCAGGAAAAATGCTCGTTTTATAGAAATTATCTTAAAGCTTTGATTTATAAATTTGTTGTTCTGAATTTTTCTACTACCACTGATTTTATTTTATTACTGGCACAATATATAATTAGGATAGAAGGAATGGGTGTGCTCATAATTATTTAAAATGATTTCAAGACATATACTTAGAGAATTTAGTGCAAACAGTTAAAAGATAAAAATTCAGTTTTAGTATTATGCAAAACGTCTAGACTCTATAATTAGCCTGGAGTAGATTAAATTATGCACCTCTAATCACTATTTTATACATCTTTCAAAGTGACATCAATTGTCATCAAATTTGCTTACTATAAGATTTTGCTGGATGAATGTACTTATATTTTCAATATATTTGGTTTTTAGTATCTTTATGATTAAAAACATGTTAGTATGACTAAGTTTTTTAAAATTTGTTTTCGTTACAATTAAGTGATGGTTTTGTGTTGTCTGATTTTCAACAGACCACTTAAATACGTTGGTGTTAATACAACTGTGGCTTTAGCAGATCTTGATCATTAGCTCTCAGATTAATTTCTATGTAAAGGAATTTGTTATCAATCTAATCTGTAGAACGAGTGTATTACTTTACATCTTGGTAATTGAGGTATAGTGTTTTAGTTGAGGTACATAGAAATATGTAGAATTAGAAGAAACTTTCAGCAGCTCTTTACAGCATATAGGCAATATGAATGGAACTGTTCTTTCAGCACCTTCTGAAAAAGATTGGCCTGAAGTCATCCCAGTATGCAATAGCTGATTATTTGACAAAGCATGTATCAAATAGATGAAAATATCAAATAGATGTATATGTTAATAGTCCCCAACTTCCAATTTAGCATAGGTGTGTATTTAGGGAAGGAGATGATGACAGTCATACTCATATTCACTCTTTTAGACTTAGAAGTTTCCTTAGAGATCCTAGAATCAACATTCTTGCTTTTTATGAGGGAGAAGACTAGTTTGACAGTGTTAGTGACTTCTCTGAGATCTCAGAGATGGTCAGCTCCTAGGTGCCTGTTCAGTTCAGGCATTCCTCTGTGACTGGGGATATGACACTGAGCCCAGTGACAAAAGGCTGGTTAGCACTCTCATAAATGACACTTATCTGAAAGTCCACACCAGTTGGAAGAATTCTCCTTTCCAAAGGAGCTACAAATGACTGGTAGTTTTTCCAATAAATTCTGTAATTTTCAGATATATCTTAGCTTGTTATTATTTTTAAATGGCACATAATTTAGAAGTAGGAAAACCCTCTTTGTTAAAGAAATTAGTTGTGCTTTAGGTAAATCATGATTTTTTTTTTTAAACAATGGAAGGCCCAATGAATAATTTTTTTGATGCCATGAAATGTGCTCAGAAGGTGGGCTTATTTGAAGGTAATTTTTCTAAATGGTAATTTTAAAAAAGGCGCCATTTTGTATGACACTAATTTCATACCCACATGAAGAAAGCATTAAAAATTATCTGTTCTCTTCCTCTTGTTGCTAGGTTGTGTTCTTATCTGCCATAATGGTTTGATATTACTGTAGAAGTATGTTTCTAATTGCTACATTGTGACAATTACTTAAACATATCTACTATTTAAGAAGAACCAGCCTGGCAAGGTGGCTCATGCTTGTAATACCAGCACTTTGGGAAGCCAAGGAGTGAGGATTGCTTGAGCCCAGGAGCTGGGTACCAGCCTGGGCAGGATAGTGAGACTCCATCTCTCTAAAAAAAAAAAACCTGAGCTGCGCATGGTGGCACACACCTGTGGTTCCCAGCTACTCTGGAGGCAAAGGTGAAAGAATTGCTTGAAACTAGGAGATTGAGGCTGTTGTGAGTCATGATTGTTCCACTGCCTTCTAGCCTGGGTAACAGAGCAAGAGCCTGTCTCAAAATAAATAAATGAAAAGGACCAAGATTATCATCTCTAAACATTCCTGTGTTATGTATAAAGGGTACCATGATGGCACAGAATATTGTTTTCTGTATAGTACAGAGAAATCTAGGGTGACAACTTCAAATGCCTTTTACTTTACAGGGCTGTGCCGACATGCCCTCAGCCTGTCTCTTGGGGATTTGTTCTACAGAGGCCTCCTGTCTCAGTTCAGACAGTAGATACTTTCCAGGCTCAGGCTGTGGTGGTGCAGGAGAAAATCAAGTTTGGGCACAAAGAGAGGAAGAGGTAGGACACAAGGTAGGACCCAAAGAGAGGAAGAGAGCACACAAAAGGCAATAGTAGTTGTTCTACAAAAATCTCTTCCTTTATGAAATCAGTGTGAAATTGCAAAGTACACATTAACATTTGCATAACAAATTTTAGGGCAAACATCTATGATTTACAGTGAAAGAATTTAAATAAATGGCAACATTTAGGTAAAAACCTTTATCTTTGTTAATCGTTTCTTTATTTCTCATCTTCTTATTTTTCGTCTCACTCAGTGTCTTCGGCCGCTAATTGAATGAGTGGAGGACAACTAAAGCCATAGATTTTCATATGTGGAGAGGCTGGTCTCTTGCCGTTCTCTCCTGCTGCTAACATTAATTACTTTGCTGATGGCTCTAATTGACCCAGTAAAAGAATCTTATTTGTGTTCAGCCTTTCCCAGGCCTTGAAGTCTTTGTAGCTTCTGCTTGCTGTCAGCCTTTATAAATAGCCTTTCAAGTTCTGAGTTGTGGTCCTGGAGTTCCCTTTCCTTTGAAAGTCCTACCCCTTGCTTAAGCCTGTGGGTCTCTGTTTCTAAACCAACCTTTTCAACACTATTGTCCCATATCACTGATGCCCTAGCTCAACTGGACTTTTAGCTTTTACCTGAATATGCTTCCTTGCCTTTTCCTGTTTCATGGATTTGTACATACTGGTCCCTGTCTATGGGGTCTTCTCTTTCCTGCCCATATTTCCCTGTCCAAATTTTATCATAAATACTGCTTAAGCCCTGCTTCTTCACTGAAGGGTTCCCTGATCATATTAATTGAAATTAATTTTCTCCTTGAGGGCTACTTGATGCTTTGTTTGTTATTTGTGGGAGTAGGCGAAATGTTAACTTGACTTATTTTAGCAATGAGATTATAATCACCTTGAGGGTGAGAGTGCATTTTGTTTCTCTTTCTGTCCTCACCTACTCCCACTAGCGGATGTTGAGGGCCCATCCATCTCATTGAGTTTAGGGGATGTAGGGGAAGCCTGGCCAGCTGCGGCTCCCTGCATGGTGGGTGATGATATGAATGTTTGTGGCTCTTGGCCTTTCCTGGACCTGAAACTAGTCACTAATTAAATAATTCCTTTATTAAAGGAGCTATGCTTCTTTTCCTTTAAAAATATAGCTTGTATTGTGGTTTCTTCTTAAAATGGCAGTATACATTCATTGTAAAAATTTTAGGAATTAAAATTAAGCAAAAAGAAAGAAAATAAAAACTATTGAAAGTTCTGCAGGAAACAGTAGCTCACCGTTATATTTGGTGTATACCTTTTCAGACAGTTTTCAGTATGTGAATGTATATATATAAACATACTTCTATAAAGTAATCAAGCATAGTATTCTTTCATTTTTCTTTTCACTGAATGATGTTGTGAACATCTTTCTAAGTGTCTGAAAGCACATAGAAAGCTACTCTCACCTACATCATGCTGTATTGTTTTTGTCTAGTTATTTCCTCTGGAAACCCTTATGAGTAGAACTTGTGGATTAAAGGGTGAACATGCTTTCAGGGCTTTTGACACCTAGCCAAATTGCCCTCTGCATGCCAGTTTCCTACCTCCTTGCCAGCAGTGGCTACTGTCATTCATTTTTATTTTCTAAAGTGATGGTGGAAAATGATCTCTTTCATTATTTTAATTTACAAGTATTTTATTGCTAGTGCAGCTGTGGGTTGGTATATGATTGATCACCATTAATATTTCCTGTTTTCTTTTATTCATGAGTTGCATTTTGTATATTCTCAATGTGTCCTTTGTCTACTTTTCTATTGGGTTGTTTGTTTTTATTTGGTTTAGTTTTTAAGTGTTTCTTCTGTTAAGGATGGTAACCCTTTGTTTTTCATAAATGTTACGGATGTGTTTTCTTAGTTTGCCTTGAAATTCTGTTTATGGTATTTTTTAAATTATTCATGGAAGTTTAAAAACTTTTTATAGTCTTATCTATTTTTATCTTTATGACTTCTGTGTTTAATATCCTACTTAAGAGGCCTCCTCTCTTTAATATTCAGCTGTATTTCTATAGTAAACTTATGGCCTTATGTTAAAACATATGTACCTTTAATGTATATATCATTTGTTTGGTATAAAATGTGATTTAAAGGTCTTATTTTCCCCAAATGTTTAGTCATTTAATCTAACATCTTTATTCTTTGTTAATTCTCTTCTTTATAGATTTAACATATCATTATTATTGTATATTAAGTTTTTGATATGAACTTGAATCTCTTTTTGGACTTTCTGTTCTGCCCTTTGGGCCACCTGTCTAATTAGGCCAGTGTTCTATACCTTTAGTTACTATAGTAGTAATATAAGGTCTTTTTTGTTACTCTTCTTTTTTCAAAAAACGTTTGGGCTAGTCTTAAGCATTTTTTTAAGACAAATTTTAGAATCATTTTATTAAGTTAAAAAACTTCCTGAGATTGTATTAGGAATTATATTAAAACTATAGAGTAGGCTAAGGGTAATAGACATCTTTATAATATTGAATATTATAGACAATCAGATAGTATGATTCATTCAGTCATGACTTCTTTTGTTTCTTAGTAAGGATTTACACATACATATTTCTTCGTGTTTATTTAAACCCAAGTTTATTCATAGGTTATATATATATGTGTATATTCATATACATATATTTCTGTATACATTATACATATATAAATAAATCTAATTATATTTGTACATATGTAAAATTTGTTGTTGTTAGTAGAAACTTTTCCCCCTAGATTATTTTTAGATGTTTTTTATTGGTTGGTACATGTAGAAATGTATTTTGTTTTTGCATATTTATCTCATAACCAGCCACCTTACTTAAATCTTATTATTTCTGGTAGTTTTTTTGTTGGTTTCTTTTTTATTTTTTTGGCTATTTTATATACACCTAAGAAGAATAGAACACCATGTAAACAAATGTGCAGTTTTTCTGTATAGAATGAAAAATGAAGAAAGAGCGAATTATTTTCCTAAAATGGGGCAAAAACTGGACTTGGAAGAGAGTAGTTTCTTCTGTACAAGTTTACTCAAAGGCAGGGCTGATCATGGATCCTCATCCATTTTCTGCAGTTTCACTATGTGTGATGCTTGTTTTATAATTATATTAGTAAATATTGGATATATCAGAAAAGAACCTGGATTAGCAATATTCACCAGCTATATTCATTATTAGCTTTGAAATTTGTTCATCATCGCATTCCAGTCATGTGCAACTGTGCAGAAGATATGCCTTTTTTATTTGGATCCAGTTTTCCTTGTGTTCAATTTTTTTTGTTTGTTTTATGACATATGGGGGGATAAAGCTAAATTGTGAAAGGAACCATGATTCTGTCATAAAGGAATCTCAAAATTACTGGAAACTTGGAGAGACCTGGTAGCCACAACTAGAAATGTGTTATCCACTTCATATGGTCAGGCTTTAAGTTAGGGGGAAGAAATGAAACATCTTTCATTTTTTATTTAATGATTTTTCTTCTGATACCACCCTCCTCACAAGGGAACTCTCACTAGCTTTTATTGGCTGATCAAGCCAGCTGAGTGGGGGTTCTCTGCTTTTATATCACCTCAAGTTCATCCCTATTTCTCTCCTAACTTTTCCTTTCTCCACTCTACGATTAGCTTGCAGCCCTGCCTATGTTTCTTGTCCTCATTATACTAGGGTTTTCTAAACTTTATTATGGTTAATGGGACCATTACCTGAGATGCAGGAGTACCTACACATTTACATTTCCACTGCAATCTCTCATGTGGTTTAGGAGCTCATTAAATTTCTCTTGTTACCCTAAAGAAAACTTCTACACCCTGTTCATGCAAGGAACATTCTCCGCCTGCAGCTCTGTTCCTATGAAATATGCCCACACTTCCCAGCCCTTGCCTGGCATCCCATCTTTGTCTGACTTAACACAAAGCCTCTATGCAACCTATAATTATTTTCACCCACTTAATATATCATTGCTACACGCTTAAATCCCAGCCTCTCCATGTCCTCAATCTTTTAACGTAGCTTAAAGTCTTACTGTATTGTTTATATTCAAAGGAGTATATATTTTTTAGCTGAAATAATTTTTGATATAAAAACTATTTTAGGTGGTATGTCTAATTTTTTCTTAAAACTTTAGAAAAGTAATGATTGAAAAATTTTTATACTTTTAAAGTCTTCTGTTTTCAAAAAGAAAAGCGATATAAGAGCAAGCATAATCATAAGTTACAAGCTTATGTTTATATGCATGTATTGAGTTTAAATTCTGTGTCTGTATTACCACTTACAGTAATTATCTAGTGAATTTAAAATATCTTATGTTTATAAAAGGACAAAACAAAGAAGCTTCTAATAGAAAGAGGGAGCGGGCATGGTGTTCTGCTGTGGCTTCATGGAGGCTTGGGCATAACAATGTCACTGTGGTCGAGGCTCCATGAAGTTGAGGGTCTCCAGAAGGACAGCATTGGCTGTTATTAAATGAATGAAATGTGGACCTGGCAGCAAGGGGTGGTAGGAGACTTCCTGGATGAATGTCAGGGCTCATTTGGGTGTGATTAGGGTTCCCAATTCTGAGAAGTTAAGCGCTGTCAAGACGAAGATAATCAGATGACAGATTTTGCATGAGAAATATGGGTATTTGTGGTACTCCTTTTGTAGGTATCATTTAATTTTTTACTCTTTGTTTAACTTCTGTTCCAGTCCCAATTTGAACACATATGGAAATAATTTACTTGTTTTACTACTGAGCATTGAATTAGGGTATTTGTGTTACTGTTTACTTAGGAACAAAGACATTGTATGGCAAGGTGCGTGGCCTGTCACCACCTGACAAGTTCAGTGTCTTGCAGTGAACGTGATCTCATAGCTTCCTGACTTCTGTATCTTACACTGCTGACTCCTCTTCCCCAGCTCTACCTACTGATGTTACGCACTGAGAGAGAGAGCCTCAGGCACCTACTCAAGGCCTTCCCGAAACAGTGGCTGTGTTAGACTGTTTTCACACTGCTAATAAAGACATACTCAAGACTGGGTAATTTATAAAGAAAAAGAGGCTCAAGGGACTCACAGTTCCACGTGGCTGGGGAGGCCTCACAATCATGGTGAAAGGCGAAAGGCATGTCTTATATGGTGGCATACAAGAGAGAATGCGAGCCAAGTGAAAGAGGTTTCCCCTTATAAAACCATCAGATCTTGTGAGACTTATTCACTTCCATTAGAAAAGAATCAGAGGAAAATGCCCCCATGATTCAGTTATCTCTCACTGGGTCCCTCCCACAACATGTGGGAATTATGGGAGCTATAATTCAAGATGAGATTTGGGTGGGGACACAGCCAAATCATATCAGTGGCCATGCGAAACATGACAGGACCCAAAAGCAACTGGAGGAGAAGACATACTCACAGACTGCTTGCTTATTAGAATCTCAGCTTTTGAGTATTTCCCACCTTATAGATCAGCCTGACCTTCCATGTAGAACTTGATATGGGTACCTTAAATTTGGCCTTTATGTAGGGTGACCATATGCCCCAGTTTTCCCAGGATAGCCTTTCCTGGTTTATGTCCTGGCACAATTATTAATATGCCTCTTTTCATTTCCAGAAATATCCTAGTTTGGATAATAAATTCTATGGTCATCTGGTTGTTAGGTGTTGGTGCTTGCTACGATTCATCTGTTTTTTTTTTACCTAGTTCTGCTGGTGACGGAATGCTGTGTGGGCCTCTAGATTGTTTGAGACAAGCTAGTTCTTAATAACTCACTCAGTTTCCTAGTTAGGAAAAAACTGAGTGCTTAACACAACATTTCATAGAATATAGATTTTAGAACTAGAAAGGACTTCTAGAGACTGGTAGTTCAACCAGTTTTTACAATGAAGTAAATGATTTTAAGTCATACAGAAAAATGGTTTCCTCTGTGGTCCAATGTATATCTTTTCTAATAGTTTTCCTCAAAGCCCAAGACCCAGGTAGCCACATTGTCTTGTTCTGAACAATTATTTTCTTTAATCAGCTTGCCTCTAAACTTTCCTGACCAGAATTGCTCCAAAGAGAAGCATTTTTTTTTTCTGGAGACAGAGTCTCACTTTGTCGCCCAGGCTGGAGTGTGGTGGAACGATCTCAGCTAACTGCAATGTCCGCCTCCCAGGTTCAAGTAATTCTCCTGCCTCAGCCTCCTGAGTAGGTGGGATTACAGACACACACCACTACACCTGGCTAATTTTTGTATTTTTAGAAGAGACAAGGTTTCACCATGTTGGCCAGGCTGGTCTGAAACTCCTGACTTCACGATCCGCCCACCTCATCCTCCCAAAATACTGGCATTACAGGCATCAGCCACTGCACCTGGCCAGTTCTTTGTTTAAAGTAAGGGGTTCAAGTTACTTTCCAAAAAACTGGGATCTACCCTTCTTGGTTAATAGCTTTCCTAGGTACTAAGGAATCTTGGTATCTAACTTTTCCAATTATCAGAATCCTTGGCTTCTCCATATGGAACTTCCCTGTAATTGAAGATATAAACTTTTGGAAGTTTTGATCACATGGCTATTTATGTGTCTACTTATATCAGAAACATGAATCTTGGCCGAGTGCTTTGGGAGGCTGATGCAGGTGGATCACAAGGTCAGAAGATTGAGACCATCCTGGCCAATACGGTGAAATCCTGTCTCTACTAAAAATACAAAAAAATTGGCTGGGTGTGGTGGTGCATGCCTGTAGTCCCAGCTGCTTGGGAGGCTGAGGCAGGAGAATTGCTTGAACCAGGGAGGCAGAGGTTGCACTGAGCTGAGATCGCACCACTGCACTCCAGCTTGGCGACAGAGTGAGACTCTGTCTCAAAACAAAACAGAACAAAAGAAACGTGAATCTCATACTTAAGGATTCCAACAAATACACACACACACACACACACACACACACCCCCGTCTGTACACAAACACAAAAAACTTTCCTGAAGTAAATCTCTTTTTGCAAATTTTCAGTTCCTAAATATAATAGCAGTTCTGCTCGTATATTTGCTGATGATTGTGAAATTCTTTGAATATAAATTTCTAAAAGTTTTTTTGTGATAAATCCTGCAATCAGGATAGTTTAGACAATATTTCAGTGACAAACATAAAATCTGAGACTTTAACACTGTAAAATGTTGTCTCTTCCCTACACTGTGGTCCAGTGCAATTTGGGCAGCTCTTTTAGGCAGTTCTTCAAATCATGATGGAAGGGTCTAGGCTGCATTCATATTTCAGTTATGCCATCTGGAGCATGTGGCTTCCAGGGTTGCCATGGAAGAGAGCCTAGGTAATCCTGCAGGGATTTTAGTGGTCACACTAGAGGGGCAGACATCACTTCCTTCATCTCTCATCAGCCAAGATCCATTGTCTTGGCCCTAACCTAACTGCTGGAGAAGCTACAATGTGGTCTTATCATGCCAGGAAGGGAAAAATGAAATAGCATTTGGTGGATACACAGCATTATTTCTGCCACAGTTCCCTCCATTGACCTGATTCTTGGCTCATTTGTCATGTTTCAATAGCTTTATCTTCTCCTGCTCTTACATGTTCTTCATATTTTGAGTAAAATCATATTTAGTCTGATTCTACAGTTTCTAGAGGTTTTACAACTTTGGTGGTGCAGATTCACCATGAAGGTGCAGAGCGAGTGGGTTCAAGAGTTTCCTTGTTTTAGTTCTTCCACTCTCTTTCACTGGCTTTGAACTTCCATCCTATGTTTATCCATTTACTTATGAAGGTCACTCTCTTTCAACAGATAATCTGCATAAGAAGCATGGGAGTAGCCACAGAATATAGCTTTTCTGTAGCTTTGGTGATTGAAACAAGATGTTTATTTTAGAACTTAGGACGTTCAGAGTTTGCCCACAAGTTATTAGCGTCTTCAGAACCAAACATCCAATTGGCTGATCAACAAAGTAAAATGCTAGTTTATGTTTGGGTCCACAGTTGCTAAATCGATGAGTATTAGCATTTCAGAACATTCTGTTTCTAACAGGAAATTGTATTAGGACTACAGAGAGCAGAGGTGGAGGAAAGGACAACTCATCTTGAGGGAGATGGAGGGGTAGATTACCTGTTCCTTCTCTGCTGGGTGAGGCAGGAGACACAACACTGCACAATCAACTATTCACTTCTCCCTTTTCAGTGTTTCTTGTCCATCATCAAAAATTACATTTCAATATTGTTTCAAGACTTTTATAATTAATTAGGTTACATTTCAGTTGATATAATTCACTCTCAAGGAGATTACAAAATAATATTTTTGAGTGAGGTGATCAGTCTTGCACATTTGTGCTGATTTTGCTTAGTTTCAATTCAGGAGTTGCATTCTTCATCCTTTTTCCAAGCCGATATAGCAGGTGTTGGTAGATGTTTGCTTATTCAGCACATATTGATTAAGGCCCTATGCATTAGGCATTATGCCAAGTGCTAGGGATACTGTGATGAGCAGAAGAATTAGTTTCAAGGGAGGCTGGCTGTGGTCAGACAGAAGGAAAGGATGGAGTAAATGGGGACGTGTGCTATTTATAGGAAGTAGAAGAATGGACTGGCACAGTGAGGAGGGGCATATGGTGGTGTATTTGTCTCAGTGTTTGCCATAGACCTCCTGAAAAGTAGCTGTTTTTCTTCTTTAAGATTCTAAAATGCCAGAGATACTAGAAATAGGTATGTGCATGAGAAAAAGAGACCCTTAAAAAGAGGGAAATAGGATAATTAAAGTGACCTTTATCAGATTTGAGAATTCATTATTAGAAAGCAGTTCTCTGTCCTTCTAATTACAAACAAAATTAAAATAACATTGTTTCCAACTCTTCGACATGCTTCAATGATTGTGTGGTTGAAAATATGGAAAATAATGAATTAACTGTAGCGAGTCACAGTTAGAAGGCAGTTAGGGAGACACCTCTCTGCCTCCTGGTGTTGCAGAAGCTCTCTGCAGAAGAATGGTACCATCACCAACTTTGTCTATGTATATCACAGTGCTGGTAGCCAATTGAGTTAACTAGCAGTGAAAGAAGTTTCTGCACCCTGTCAGATATTCCCCAAGTATACAGAGTTCAGTAATTATCATTAGTTTTACTATCTGAGATTTTTAAAAGAAAATGAGTAGACATACCACAATTTAAAGTGTAGAATTATCCTTCAATACACATTTGCTTTGTGATTTTAATGGGAAACATGTCTAAAGTTTAAGCATTGGCTTCCTTTCTGTGTTGGAAAGATTGTCCTTCAGCACACACAGGAAACTATGCTCGACGTACCCAGGAGGCCTCTAGTACTCTGCTGACTGATGCTCAGCATCCCTTTGAAGCGCTCTTCACTGGATCATTTTTAGAATGCATCAGATGCAAGTCTCAGAATGATGCAAAATCATTGAGTCCTCTCATTCTTCAGTTAAAGAAGTAGTGTCACAGTTTCCTACCAAGAAAACCTACTATAAGGCATAATTATAGAAAATCAGAATAGCAGAGTAGGGCAGGAGCTGAGGAATGTTCTGCTTCAGCCTTTTGTTTTACATAAAAAGAAATAAAGACCCAAGTTTAGGGCATACACCTAGCTCAGAATGGGACCTACTCCTGTTCTTCAGTTCCCATTAGGGTATACACCTGGCTCAGAGTGGGACCTATAGCTCTGGTATACCATTATAGTCCTTATAAGAGTACCTGTGCCATAGTAAGTGGTCAGCAAATGTGAGTTATCACTTGTCATTATTCCTAGCGATAGAGCCCAAACAGAAACCTAGATGCCCTAACAATCCAGTGCTCTTCCGGAGGCACATATTTTGTATTTCCACATGGTATAGGGAGAAATATGTTTTAAGAAGTTGAGTTAAAATAAAGATAGTGGGCCAGGAGCGGTGGCTCACGCCTGTAATCCCAGCACTTTGGGAGGCCGAGGCAGGTGGATCACGAGGTCAATAAATCGAGACCATCCTGGTCAACATGGTGAAACCCCGTCTCTACTAAAAATACAAAAAATTAGCTGGGCATGGTGGCGCGTGCCTGTAATCCCAGCTACTCAGAAGGCTGAGGCAGGAGAATTTCCTGAACCCAGGAGGCGGAGGTTGCGGTGAGCCGAGATCGTGCCATTGCACTCCAGCCTGGGTAACAAGAGCAAAACTCTGTCTCAAAAAATAAATAAATAAATAAAATAAAGATAGTGACAGTCACAATACCAATTAATGTATACCTACTCAGCATACTCAGTACTCTGTGCTGAGTAAGTACTAGGCTAAGTACTGCATTTCTTAGCCCAGTACTGCATAGTCTGAGCTAAGTACTATATATTCATGATTTTTTTAAATCCTCACAGAGTTCTATGAGATTCACACTCTTGAGCATCTTCATTTGACATACAAGTTGGGGAAATTTCCCAGGGTCACACAATTAATAAGGCACTGAACTAGGTTATAAACCTTGTTTGACTTCAAAGACTTTCTTAACCTTTATTTTATTATTTATTTTAAATTTATTTTTCTTTCTTTTTCGTTCAGAGACAGGGTCTCTCTCTGTCACCCATGCTAGAGGGCAGTGATGCAATAATAGCTCACTGCAGCCTCAACCTTCTGGTCTTAAGCAATCCTCCTGCCTCAGGCTCCCTAGTAGCTCGGACCACGGGTGCATGCCACCACACCTAGCTAATGTTTTCAATTTTTTTAGATATGGGGGTCTTGCTATGTTGCCAGGCTGGTTCTAAACTCCTGGCCTCAAACAATCCTTTGCCATGGCCTTCCAAAGTACCGGAATTGTAGGTGTGAGCCACCGTGCCTGACCCATTACCCTTTCTTTCATACCAGGAATTGGCAAACTATTGCACACAAGCAATATCTGGCCATTCTTAACTTGTACAGTCTGCAAGTTAAGAATGTTTTAAGTATTTTTTAATGGTTGAAAAAAATTAAAAGAAGGGCAACATTCCGTGGCACATAAAAATTATGTGAAATTCCAATTTTAGTGTCCATACAGTTTTATTGGAATATAGCCATGCTCATTTATTTACATACTGCCTATAGCTGGTTTTGCAATAGAATGGTTGAGCTCAGTAGTTGTAGTGAAGGCTGCATGGGCTGCAAAACCTAAAACAGCTACTCTCTGGCCTTTATAGAAAACACTTGGTGGCCTTTGTTTTATACTCTTCCTTGGTGATTACATTTTATGACATTCCAATTGTTTAGGGCATAATTGTGGAATTTTTATAGGATCTGTCTCCTCATGTTCCTTGCCTGTTGGTTTGTTCCATATCAATTAACATATCAATCAGATCCTGAATAGTATGTATAAAAAGAGTTCAGCCTTAGATTGTGTCTTGTCTTTTTTTTTTTTTTTTCATAGACTGGGGAGTGATTTGTTCCTGGATACTGTGTGAGACTCTTAATGATAGCCTGTTTTTGTTTTTGTACTAACCATGGACTGCAGCTATTTGTGGTTTGCATGCATCTCACGTTCCTTTATTGAGCTGATTGTTTTTAAATCTCCAATTGTCTTACATGCAGAAATCACTCTATTTTCTTTCCTTTGTAGTGGTTTGTTGTCTTCTGATTATGTGGAGATTCACTACGAAAATGGGAAACCACAGTACTCTAAGGTATGGTTACCGGCGTCGGCAAGTCCTGTAGTATAAGTGTACTTGCAAAGTTGATCGATCACACTGCATTGTTTTGATGTCTCAGTAAAATCACCTGTGCTCTTTTACAATGATACTGTTTTTAGTGAGGAGAAATTTATTAAAATGTGCAAATGTTTGAGGTAACATTAGGTATTCGGGACAGATGATACTGTTTTTAGTGAGGAGAAATTTATTAAAATGTACAAATGTTTGAGGTAACATTAGATATTCAGGACAATAAGGAAATGTTTATTGTTTTGATTATAGATACAGTACCTTTTGTGATAGTATAAAGAGCTATACAGTTCCAAATCAGCACCTGAAAGTAGTCAGTAAAGAAGGACCAGGCTCATGGCCATCGAATCTGGATTAGAAGACTGGATGAACTGTTAGAATGACTCTTTGGTGCAAATGACTTTGCTGCCCAAGAAGGGCAGAGGACAGGTGGGGGAAGTGAGATTTAGGCAGTACTTTTTCTCTAGCCTTCACAACAATTCTATGAGGTGGATGTTACTATTCCTGCTCTACTACGGAAGAAATTAAGGAAGAGAGAGGGAAAATAAGCCTGCTTAAGGCCACTGAGCATTGAATATGAGGGTATTTGGGTATCTGGTTCCTTCATTTGGACATGAACTTTCTTATCTTCAGGGAGAATTAATAAAGAGGAAGTGGATTAGGATTAAAGCAAAAGAGGGATTATTTGTATATAAGAAACAGTGACCTCCATCAGTCAGGGTGAAGATCCCCAGAATGGCTACAGAAAGAAACTCTGACTTTTAGGGAGTAAACAAGTGCCACTGAACCTAGCAGTGTCCTCAGTGTCCTGGCTACCGGGGGCACAGGAAAGGAAACAAAGTGGGGAAACATCACTAGATTTGTTGTTTGTTTTTTTCCTAGATTGCTAACACATGTCAGCATAAAAGCAGCACCTTTCCCACGTGTGGACTTGTGCAGCATAGGTAACTGGGATTTTCAGTCTGATGGCCTCTCAGCAAATATTTATAGGTGTCCTTAATTATAAATACTTCCCAGGAGGCCCTGGCATTTCTCAGGCTTTATAACATTCCAGTTTACAGTGGGCATATTTGTAACTGGATGTGTTTTCCAGCCTTTGAGTTTTGTGCCACAGATTAAGAATTTAACATGTATCATTCTTATTAGTTGTCAGTTCTTGCCTTAGGTTGCATTTGGGGTTGTTGAATTTCCCTAAAAGTTAATGCTGTGGAAAGTGAGCAAAAAAGCTAAATCTAGTGCGGGAATGAGCTTCCTGGCATTTGTACAAACTGAAGCTTCTGTCAGCTGTGCCAGGAGCACTGCGGATGCTGAATCATGAGCCTGGAGTAGACAAGATTGCAGGGAACTTTATAGACTCAGCAAATGAGCCACCTTTGCAGGACACAGAAACCTGATCCAAACTTCTCACTAAGGCACTCAGTTACTTTTTTTTTTTTTTTTTTTTTTTTTTAAGAAACAGAATAGCTGATTGGCCTCCAGAGGTCATTTGAGGTCCCAAAAGGAGGCCTTATCATTAATAAGATGCTGCAAATCTGATATCAGTTGTAACTAAAACTTAAAATAAAAGGTATTTCAACTCTAGCAAAAGAAATTGTGTTCACTGCAGTTTGTTTTTGTGTTCACTGCTTTTCTCTCATTCATGACCCATTTTCTCCAAACAGCTCATACACCCAAACTTACATGCTTCATAGATAATGAATTAACAGTCTCTTTTTTATGTGTCTATATTTATGTATACATCAAGAAAATCCAAGATGATATGGTACACACTATTTTGTATCAGGATTTTAAAAATGTAACAAATTTTAAAATATTTTAGCATGTATTAAGTAATCTTCTAAACTTTTAATTTTTAAAAACTTCATAGTATTATTTCTAATTCATTTGTTATAATTTGTTTAAAAATGCCATGGTGATAGACATTTTGACTGTTTCCTATCTTTCACCATATGAATAACTTCAAGGAAAGGACTTCCAGATACATTTTGAACACATCCCTTATAATTGCTTCAGGATTAATTCTGAGAAAGGAATTTTCTGGGTCAAAGAGTTGGTACAATTTTTTTACACTCTCGTATATATTAACAGTTTTTCTTTCTGAAAGTTTGTATAAATTCATACTCTTACTACCATTACATACATATGTACATATATATGTATATTTTAAAGCATTTTTAAATAAACTTAATGAAGATTGTCTTTTATGCTGTTTCAGAAAATCTTTGTACAGAGTACCAGAAAAGGAAATTAATATGTAAGAATGGCTAGGTTAAATGTATTTTCACATATAATGCAGCCTTTTTTCCCCAAAAAATCTCAAACTATTTAGACAAAAGTACATGTACACAATGTATACACACACATAGACACACAATAATATCCACATAACTAAAGAACAGCCTATTTGGCTGTGAAGTTAAATATGAATGTGGACATGACATTGACAGTATCCCAGGAATTAGTTGCAACCATACTTTGAAAAGAGGATTGTCTAGGTTTTCCCATTTCACCACTACCAAGCCCCTCCCTCATTCCTGTTTCTCACTAAGAAAAGATTAATGTCTTGGCTTTTACTTTTATTGCATGGAAGTGGGTTAAAAGTGCATCTTTCCATGTGAAGTAAATTTAGGAGCTGGAGAGGTCAAAAAGAAGCATGTAATATAAATGCTAGGTATCAGTCCATGGATAAGGAAGAACTTTTGTTCTGCACTTGATGGAGCAATAGCTTTTGTTTAAGTTCCTGCCAGTGCTTTGCACATAATATATAATAAAACTATTTGGTTGATTTTTTTACTACTTTAAAAAGTAATTTATTTACTTTTTTTGTTTAAACGGATTTATTGGAATATAACGTGTATCATAAAGCATATAATTGTTTTTAGTATATCTACAGAAATTGTGCATCAACATAATGTAATTTTAGAATATTTTTATTGCCCCTTAAAGAAACCACACCACCTATTACCTATTAACAGTTGCTCTCCAATCTCTCTTTCACCAGCCATAGATAATCACTCATCTATTAATACTTCCTATCTCAATAGATTTGCCTATTCTGAACATAAATGAAATCTTATAATAGGTGAGCCTTTGTGACTAGTTGCCTTTTTTGTCCCAAGCTTTAATGAGATATAATTGAAAACTAGAAATTGCATATATTTAAGGTATATAACTTAAATTGTATATATAGGAATTATATGTATTGTACAAAACGTTGTGTTGATATATTTATACATTGTGAAATGGTCACCACACTCAAGCTAATGAACACACCCATCACCTCACATAGTTATCTTTTTTTTTGTAGTGAGAACATTTAAGATCCACCCTCTTAGCATATTTCAAGTACTGTATATAATACAGTATTGTTAACTGCAGTCACCATGCTGTCCATTAGATCTCCAGAACGCATTTGTCTTGTGTAATGGAAGCTTTGTATTCTTTGACCAACATCTCATTTCCCCTTCCCTTCAGTTCATGGCCACCACCATTCTGCTCTCTGCTTCTGTGAGTTAGATTATTTTAGGTTGGACATGTAAGTGAGATCATTCAGTATTTGTCTTTCTGTGCCTGGTTTATTACGCTTAACATAATGTCCTCTAGGTACATCCATGTTGTCACCAATGGCAGTATTTTCTTCTTTTTTAAGGCTGCATAATATTCCTTTATACTATATTTTCTTTATTCATTCATCTGTCAATAGACACTTGGACTGTTTTGATATCTTGGCTATTGTGAATAATGCTTGCAGCTATCATTATCTCTTTGAGACTGATATTTTATTTCCTTTCTATTTTTAATTCTCTGAGGAGCCTCCATACTGTTTTCCATAATGGCTGTCCCAATTTAAGTTCTTGCCAACAGTTTACAGGGATTCCCTTTCCTCCACCTCCTCCCCAACACTTGTTATCTTGTGTCCTTTTGATAATAGCCATCCTAACAAGTGTGACGTGCTAGCTCATTATGAGATGATTAGTGATGTTGAGCACCACTTCATGTACCTGTTGGCCATTTGTATGTCTGTGTCTTCTTTTGAGGTATATCTGTTCAAGTCCATTGCCCATTTTTAATGAGGTTATTTGTTTTCTTGCTGTTGAGTTGTTTGGTTTCCTTATATACTTTGTACTTTAAGTCCTTATCAGATGTATGGTTTGCAAATATTTTCTCCCATTTTGTAGGTTGTCTCTGCAATCTGTTGATTGTTTCTTTCGCTGTGCAGAAGTTTTTTAGTTTGATGTAGTCCTACTTGTCTATTTGTACTTCTGTTGCCATGCTTTTGATCATGACCAAAAAACTGTGGCCAGGACCAGTGTCAAAAGCTTTTACTTTATTGATTTGTTGACCAACTTTGCTGATAAGCCTATTTAAAATAAGTTAATTTTTAGCTTTTCAGTTCTTATAAAAGAGTAAACATCAATATAACACTATAAAAGTACTTTTCAAAATTAACATATTTCTGTTGTCTTTTTTTGGTGAGCTGTTAATGCGTATTTGTCAGTCTTGCTAATACTTTGTTTCTCTTCTGCTTTTAAAAGGAACTACCTCCTGACCAGCAGCATATGATGAATAGATAGATGAAGTGCCCCCATCCCAACTTCCCTCTACCTTTTTACTGTCATTCTTAGGTGGGGAAGGTGTCTTTTCCTAGGTCTCTTTTCTCACCCTGGCTTCTTCCTATTCCCTTGCTCATTTTTGCTCAGGGAAGGAAGAGCAGCTTGACTGCTGGGAGTATGTCTGTGCAGTCAGTTCCTCCCTCCTTTTTTTTTCTTTGTAGGATCCACCCTCCTATAGGAAGAGCATGCTCTCTTCACCTTTCTCCTCTCTGAATTGTACTGTGGCCACCCCCGTGTATGTGTGTGTGTGTGTGTGTGTGTGTGGCGGAAGTTAGGTTGTCCCACGTTGTCTCTGTCTGGGTAAGACTAGCTAACTCATGGGTGCAGCATTAGCAGGCCTATTAGATTCTCAACTAATCCTATCCTCCAGTATAGCGCTATAATAAATGAAGGTGACATTTTGATGTTTCAATTCTATGTCACCCTCTCATTTAATTTTAAACTTGGGTGTGCACCAATTCATACCCACCGTGTTGGCCAGGCTGGTCTTGAACTCCTGACCTCAAGTGATTCACCCACCTCAGCCTCCCAAAGTACTGGGATTACAGGCATGAGCCACCGCTCCCAGCCTGATATAGACAACTTTTAAAAAACAAAAAAGGAAAAAAAATACACACACACACACACACACACACACACACATTGATTTAGCTCTTACTGTGGCTTAGTTTAGATCATAGTTCCTGTTCTAGTTACTAGATATGTATCAGTGAACCAGATAAAGATCCCTGCCCTTATGGGTCTTGTGTTCTCGTCTCACTTTTATTCTTTTCTTTATCAGTATAACCACATCACCCTTTTAGAATGTTCTTTGTGCTTTCCTTATCAAATCATCATCACAGCTAAGGTCAAACTTGCTTCTAAGAGTGAAGGCTTTTTGGCAGGAGAGCATGGATTGTGGTCAGGTGCAGTGGGTCTCTGTGCATGTGGCTCCTGGCTAGGAGGTAGGGTTGATGCAGAGTGGAGGAGATTGGAGGAGTGAGTGTTCTGAAGACCCTGTCCAGTGTATGAGTAAGAGAGGGTGGGCTCTGCAGAAGCCCATCAGAGTCCCGCCAAGGTGCTGTATTGGAGCCAGGGGTATTTTCAGACACACAAGTCTGTCTTCCCTTTTCTGAGGTTTCCCCCCTTCTTTCTGCTTCTTTTCCTTTATTTTCCTCATTACCTCTTCCTTTAGTAATATTTAATGAAATTTTCAGACTATTTTTTTCTATTTTCCCTTCTTTTTTACTGCCTCTTAGCTTGCCATAATTGGGTTTAAAAATTCATGTTTGTGTGCTTTGTTTCTAACCAAAATGTTAGATAACTTGCAGTTTGTATTTTACTAAAATACACTCCTTTACTAAAAATGACTCTTTTGCTTCTGTATACACTAGAACTTTTTCCCTAGTCTTTGAATTAATAGCCAATTCTAAAAAACAGTTTCTTACCACTTCATAAATAATAAACAATTTAAGCAATAACAAGGAAAACATAACTATCCACACTAAATCACTTAAATTAGATCCAGGATTATCAGTTATTTGAATTTTGAGTATAAAGTTGAAATTATTATTAATCATTCAAAATATTGCCCTTCCTGGCAACATTCGGAGTACATTATAAAATGTGAAAGGAGCATGGGGTTAACAAAATACCCCAAGGAATCAAGATAGCAGACCACAGTAGCTCCTCACAAAACTATTTTAAGTTTGAATAGTATAATTTATATGAACTATTAAAAATTTACATAGCGTTGGTACAGCCAAACTGTTCTAATACTTTATTAATTAAACTACTGCAAGAACATTTTCTTCCATTAAATTTAATGAAAGTAAATAATTAAACAAATTAATAATTTGTGTGTTTGGTTTGCAAGTTCCCCAATTCTCCAAAATTATTTTTTTCATTTCCTTATTCTGTAGTAATCAAAGTCAAGTATACATATCCAATTATAGGTATCTTTTTTCTATTTCTCATTTGTTGTCAGCTCATTGATTTTTAAAATAGTTTAGCGTATCCTAGTAGTTGATAAGCTTGAAGTATTTAAAGATATGTATATAGAATACTCAGAATCAATATATATAGTGTCATAGTTTTATTGTTATATTCAGAACCTCGATATCATAATATACATATTTTCTAGTTAAGGCCTGTGTAGTTTCCTTTCAAATGTTTATCCAGATTTTCAGGAATAGATTGAAAATGTCAGTGCGTGGTCACAATGGATGTCCAGGTTTTTGGGATTTTCATAAACAATAAAGAACTGGCTGATGGAACTTTACTATGCAGATGAAATAATTAAACAAACACAAAGGTGGGGCGATTTTAAAACCAAATTGAAACTATTGGTTCTATTTCCACTAAAGTGAGTAGAATCCAACATTTTCTGTTATTATTATCATTATTATATTTTGTAGAGGCGGGATCTCACTACATTGCCCAGGCTGGTCTAAAACTCCTCCTGGGCTTAAGCAATCCTTCCTCCTCAGCCTCCCAAAGTGCTAGGATTACAGGCATTAGCCATCACGCCTGTCCAGTTCCTGTTATTAGATTCGTAATACCAGGGAACCAGGTATCTTTCCCCCTACAAATTGTTATCACTAGAGTCACAAGGTTATTACCCCCAGCCATTTCTGGTTAGGATGTGTTTAAAAAGATGAACAAGGCTTCAGTGTGTCAATATATGAAGAGCAACCTGGTAGGTTCCAATGGGATTCTGAGCTTGGAGACCTTCTGGAGCAGAATTATTATTTGACCGTGATCTGGCTTGTGGAGTGTTCAGCTGTGCACAAGTAGCGGGCTAAGAAAGGTAGGGAGCATACTAGGATTTTTAATTTCCTGTGACAAGCCAATAACTTCCACTTATCAGATACTCCATTTTTGTTAAATTTAATTAACTGACAGTTTTGGATCTGAAAATTCTGATGTCTGTAGGGATGCACAGAAACTTGTGTCATGGGCTGAACTGAGCTCTCTTTGGTTCTGCTTGCTGCCATTTGCCAAGTCACAGGTCTGTGACCCACTCCTAGGTGGTTGGGACCAGCCCTCTAATTGTCTGAGGTCTTCCTAACTGGAGAAAGAAACATGGACTTGAGAACCTGAAGATGTGGGAATCAATTTGTTATTTTGTTATTTTTAGAAGACCCTTTGGCACTTTGTCTTTGTCCCCCTATGGGTACATGGAGACAACAGTCACTGTGAGGTAATGGTTGTTGAAGATGGCTAGATCCCTGGGTGGAAGGCACCCCTGGAGCTGACTGTGCAAAGTCATAATGGCCAATGCCCTCTAGAAGTGGGCTCCCTGCACTGGCCCACTACTGTTATGCTTGGCACCCAGGAGGGATTGCTCCTTCTCTCTCAAGATTTATTTTATATGAAATAAGATGTTACTTTGCAGTGGTCTGAAGTGTTACCACATAGTATTTTTCCATAATACTTTTTAAAAAAACTTGGCATAAATTTAGTAATAAAAGCTCAGAAAATCTTCTCATACTACTGGTACTAATACTAAATTGGAAGCTGCCAATTTGCTTATAATGCTTAATATAACTACACAATTTAGCTATTAAAACTTTCTTATGATGATAAAATCAGAGATTGGATGTCACCTGCCGTTTCATTTAAGGTTCAAAAATACAGTGATGCAAGGCCAGGCACAGTGGCACATGCCTATAATCCCAGCTACTCAGGAGGCTGAAGCACAAGAATTGCTTGAACCTGGAGGTGGAGGTTGCAGTGAGCTGAGATCATGCCACTGCCCTCCAGCTTGGGTGACAGAGTGAGACTGTCTTAAAAAAAATAAAAGAAGAAAAGAAAAGCAGCCCTTTACTGTACACACACACACACACACACACACACACACACACACACACACACACACAGTTGATCCTTGAACTGCACAGGTCCCCTTATATGTAGACTTTTTTCAACCAAACACAGTATTGGTGGGATGCAAAATCTGTGTATATGGAGAGCTGTCTTTTCACGTATGTAAGTTCCACAGGGCCAACTGTGAGACTTGAGTATGTGCAGATTTGGGAATATGTAGGGGTTCTAGAACCAATCCCTGACTGTATAAATATATATTTATCTCTGTTTTCTCACAACAACACACCTAAATAACAGGGGATTAAAAAGGACATGAACCCACCAAGACAAAGACAAGAGAAGAGAAAAAAAGTAGGTGAGACATATCCATAAAATTTCAGGAGATGGAAAGTGAATGAGGGGTGACTTTTAGCTTTGAGCTTTTCATGCTCTGCTAAGTTTGTTTGGGGGAAAACCAAGAAGAAACAAGTCAACTTACATCACTTATCCCAGAAAGGCAGAAATGAAAGCATCTGAAAAAACAAAAAGTTGGTTGAAAGTAGATGTAGAGTAGTTAAGTCCCCAATTTACTGCCTACCCCATGCAGCCAGATAACCACACAGGAAGTCAGGGACTTCCTTAGTCTGGTAGGAGCTCATGTGCAGAATACACCTAAACAATGAATATAGAGTTAACTAAAACTGGTGATACGCATTAGAATGTATTGGGGGTGAGAGGGGTTTTCAAGATTCTATATTAGGAAGGTAATTTCTAAAATGGAATCAGTCAGAACATAGAAGTATAAACATTCAAAATATGTAGGCAAACACCAGAAGAAACAGCTTAAAAAGTTAAAAATGGTTGCTTTGGAGGTAGAGGGGAAAGAGGGACAAAGGAAACAGCTGTGTGTGTTTTTTTTTAAATTTGTAGTTATTATTTGACTTTGAAAACTACATTTATATTTTGTTTCTAAGATTTTTTTAAGTTAATTTTCAAAGGTAAGGAAACAAATAAGATTTTGTATAGTTTTCCATAAAAAATGATTATAAACAACACTTCTGGAGTCTCTCCTCAGTCAAGTGGAAGTCCTTATTCCATAACAGCATTTGAAATACCTATACTCCTATAATACATACTTAAGAAATATGGGGGATGGATGCAGCAAACCACGATGGCACGTGTATACCTATGTTACAAACCTGCACGGTCTGCACATGTACCCCAGAATTTAAAGTATAAATAAATAAATAAATAAATAAAATGTACAAAGAAAAAATTTTTTTAAAGGAATGTATGTTTTACTAATTACATTGGTGTCATTCTTTTTTAAAACCTTTTCTCCTTCATTCAATTTAATACACACATACTTGTTATAGAAAAGTTGAAAAATTGCCCAGTCTTATTTGCAACTTCATTTAGGAGTTTCTAGGGTTATTAATACAGTGCACATATATGCCCATCCTTACATTTCTTTTTGCTTTTCGGAAGCACCCAAAGAATTAATCATGATGTATAAAATACAACCAATCAATCAATTAAACCTTCTGCTTTCCAGGGCGGAGAGCACTGTTACTACCATGGAAGCATCAGAGGCATCAAGGACTCCAAGGTGGCTCTGTCAACCTGCAATGGACTTCAGTAAGTGGGAATCTCATTGGTGTTTTGTTCATTTACCCTCTTCAGTTTCTCTTTTATGGATATATATTTTAGTGACTCTTCTGTGCCAGTGCTGTGTTATGGACTGCCTATGGAGTGGTGCACAAGGAGGGCAATGTCCCTGTTTTCTTGGACACTTAGTGTTTGCAGGAGATGCAGAGATCAACCAAATGATTACATAGATGAATGCTTAATTACCATGTGCTAAGAGCTGTAAAGGGGAAGGACGGGAGCTTGTGGAGTGGCAAAACCTAGTCCAGGAAGGTTTCCCAGAGGTGTATTACAGAGGACATATCAGTTAGACCTACAGCTAGACTTGAGATCAGTAGGCTGTAGATCTAAGAAACTTAGACCTAACAGTAAGTTGGAGTTAGCCAGGCAAGGGTGAGTGACAAAGAACAGAGTTCTCACATTGACCTAGGGGTGGGCTCTAACAAAATCGTGTGTTGGCACCTTTTAGACCTGAACACAGTAGCACCTTATATAAAGATTTAGTTTTGGCCATCTGATGACAAAGAATCTTGAAACTTTTTGCATTTTTTAAAAAATCTTACGTCTCTGAAAATTAAATGTAATTTGTATGACATAGAGTCAGACTACTTGATGGCAGTTCAGAATTGACAAGCATAAAGATACCTCTGTTTGCTTCTTCAGAACCAGATAGTTTTAGATTATTCTTATGTGTAAAAGATCTGTTTTCTTACAGATGATATTGAATTTGCATAACTAGAAATTTGTATAGTTGTACATGGTTCTGGAATAATAACTTTAGAGACTGCCATTGAGTGAATAGTCTTCTCCCAGAGTAATTTCCTAGTCTATGTGTTGAATTTCAAACATTAGTTATAGCCTCCATGCTTCCTAGTAGAGTGCTGGGGCCACAGTGGGACTCCATGCAGATATGTGAATTACATTTGAGACCATGTAAAGGGATTTGTTCAGTTATACTCTTTATTTTGAAGACACAATAATGAAGCTCACTTGCTGTTTCTTGCCATTTACTATGTTTGTTTATTCCATCCTTGTGTGGTTTCTTTTGTGCTAGTGGCATGTTTGAAGATGATACCTTCGTATATATGATAGAACCACTGGAGCTGGTTCATGATGAGGTGAGTTTATGCCATCAGATGCGTGATAGTATTCTTCTTTAGCAGCATCTTTGCCTTTGAGCAGAAAAAAGAAAAGAATGTAGATTTCAAAGTGCATTTGCACATGTTACCTTATTTCAAACTTAGAATGATATCCTGAGTTTTGAAGTTTAAGTTGCCCATGCCAGGCCCACGTACCAGTAAGGGATCATAAGAAGCATCAAACATAGGTTTTCTGAAGCAAATCCTAGTCCTTCCCAGTCTATGAAAAGAGCAGAGAGGATATTTTGGTTTTTTACTAGCCAGCCTGTTTAGTTTAAACTAGCTTTCATAAAAGTCATTATACAAAAAAGATACTTGTAGACACATTTATAGGAGCACAATTTGCAATTGCAAAAATATGGAACCTGCCAAATGCCCATCAATCAATGAGTAGATACAGAAAATGCGAGCTATAAACACACATACACACACACACATGCGCACGCGCACACACACACTGGAATATTACTCAGCCATAAAAAGAAATGAAATAATGGCATTCACAGCAATCTGGATGGAATTGGAGACTATTACTATAAGTGAAGTAACTCAGGAGTGAAAAACCAAACATTGTATGTTCTCAACCGTATGTGGGAGCTAAACTAAGAGGATGCAAAGGCAAAGTCCGATACGTTGGACTTTGGGGACTCAAAAGGATGGCAAGGTATGAAAGACTACACATATTTGGGTACACTGTACACTGCTTGGGTGATGGGTGCACCAAAATCTCAGAAATCACCATTAAAGGATTTATTCATGTCACTCAACACCACCTGTTCTCCCAAAACCTATTGAAATTAGAAAAAAAATAGCTTTCATTTTTACTGTCATCTTTAGAGAATTGTGTGACTATAAGAATGTACTTAACTTTTATGAACCTGAGAAGCTTTTTTTTTTTTTTTTTTGAGACAGAGTCTCGCTCTGTCACCAGGCTGGAATGCAGTGGTGGGATCCGAATTTGAGAATCTTTAGTGGAGAAATCTGTGGGCTGAACGATGGTTACATTATAGAATACTTAGTTTTCTTTACAGATACAGAAGAAAATAATGTTTAGAGCACAAACCAGTGATTTAGACAAGAAATCATATACTCTTTCTTATAGTGTTAGAATAGAATAGAATACATTTGCGAATAGAATACAACCAAATTTAAAATTTGACATATATTCAGTACATATTGTATTGAGGGCTTACTACAAGCTGGGTATTATTTTATGTTCTGGGGATACTAAATGAGTAATTATGTATGGTATGTTAGATACATAGTATTTAGGTAGTGATACATATAGCTAAGTGTATACATGGTAAGGAGAAAAAGTGAAGCTAGAAAGGTAGAGAGTTAAATTTTTATATACATACTGTTCAGGGAAGGCCACCAAGAGAAGACAAGCTGTGAATGAAGAACTTAAGGAAATTAGAGAGCTGGAAGAACATTCTAGGAAATGAGCAAATACAAAGGCCTTGAGGCAGGAGTGTGCCTAGGGTGTTCTAGAAACTTTGAGGAGCCTGACGAGGTTGAAGAGGAGTGAACAATGGGGAGAATGGTAGGAGATGAAAGTACTACCAATGGTAGGAGCTGAAGGCACTGAGAGGTAACAGTACAGAAGTCAGATCAGTGAAAAGAACTCTAGCAGGAAAATAATATTTTGAGAGTGATAGAGTCAGAATATTATAATTATTTGATGAGGAACAGAAAACATTTTTTATCTTTAGGGATTTCAAATTTAGATAAAATAAATTTTGAAACAGCTAATAGTCATGTAGCCTACTGATAGTAAAAGCTGAACAGACAAACTTCTATTTTCTTGGTTATGGCAATGTACATTTGAATATGGGATAAATTTCAATGTTGAAGAAGAAAAGTTTGAAAGGGTTGATGTTTGAATAAACCTCTGTCATTTTTCAACTAGTAACTATAAAAATTATTAGATAATGAAGACAGCCCACTCAGATAAAGACATTTTGATTCAGTAAAATATTTTTTCTTACTCCAGTAAGGACAGGTAATATGTGTACAGCAAAATTATTTGACTTATTCAGCAAAAACTCTGACTTTGATTTGTGACTTTGATTAATGGCCCTGGTATCTTAAAAAAAATCCAGAAAGAACAAAACATAGAATCTCAAATAATAACTATTTAAGCTTTAGAATTTTTTAAATGTATAAAATGAGATAATTTTTTAATGCATTCATAGTAAGGTGATTTTGTAGATTTGGTGAATTAATAAATGTAGGTGACAGTGTCTATTACACTGTAATAAGGATTTATAAATATAAACTATTGTTATAATGTTAAAAGCAATGGGTTTACATTGTTTACTCATGATCATATTATTCAGGACCTGATTGTTACAGGCAAATTGCCTTCTCTTTGCCTTCCTTCCTACTGCCTACTTCTTGTTCATGTAATGATTTGTCCTCATCCACACTATGGGTAGGGGAAAGGAATGGTGCTTGAAACTTTAAATTAGTTGTTTTTTTAAGTTGTGTTGCTGATCCCATTGTGAATTTTGTTACTTTCTTTTCACCTTTTATCAGAATTTATAGCTTACTGTAATTAATTTTAGATCTTTTTTATGTTTAATTTATTATTGTTGATTTTAGTATGCTTTGTGATAAGTAATATGGGTGGGATATTTCTCATGAGAATTCATGTTTTCTCTCAATTAATAAATGAATAGCAAAATGTTATAAGTCTCATATAACCTATTAAGAAGTTTCTTTTTTATAATTTTTTCTGATTATAAAACTAATACATTATAGAAAATTTAGAAAAGCAAAACAATTAATTATAGTAATTATCAGTTATCCTGTCCCCCAAAGATAACTTCTTGTCATGTTTCAGAGTATGTTCTTTCAGTTTTTCAATAATATAGTCCCATATATTTTAAAAAATAAATTGGATCATTATTTTATAATATAATTTTAAGACAATGACATAGCTCTCTGAGCCTTAATATCTTTATTTGTAAAATAGGGATAAACCATGTGCTTTATGGGGCCTTGTGAGGAATAAATTAAGTAATGTGTACATTAACAGTACCTGGTACATACTATGCACTCAGTAATGGAAGCTAGTAGTAATAAGAATAATGGTAATAGGCATACCTGAAAGTGTAATTTCTAGGGCAAAAGATATAAATGTTTTCACGTTTGTTGATAGACCTTGCTAAATTTCTCTCTCAAACTTCGCTACCAGTTTCCTCTCACCAGCAAGGCGTGAGAGTGCTTTTTGCCTTGCAACTATAATTAACTATAGATACCATAATTTTTAAAACTTCATCAGCTTTATGGCAAAAGTTGTTGCTTCATTTTTTAAAAAAAATTTGCGTGTTGAAGGGATATGAAAGCTTTCGGCATGTTTTTGCATATTTATTGACCTTTTGTGTTACTTGTTGATTTTCCATTTGTAGCTTTGAAGCAAGCTAAGATTTAAGAATAACTATAATAACACTATGCTTTTATCTAAACTGGGCAATTAGATGATACTCTTTTATTTAAAACTAAGATTTCAATAAGACATATACCTTTCACTTTTGATTGCTAAAAGATTGACATATAAATATTCCCATTTTAGGAAGGACATTAGAGAAAGTTCTAACACTGTTTCATAGAGACTTGTTCACATCTTGCTTTCTAAATTGCCTACAATCATTTTGTTTCAGAAAAGCACAGGTCGACCACATATAATCCAGAAAACCTTGGCGGGACAGTCTTCTAAGCAAATGAAGAATCTCAGTAAGTTTTAATTAAAATAGTGGTTATATTTTATGTAGTAGGAGCTGTTACTTGGTGGAACTCAGTAGATATACAGGCTTGTTGGAAGTGAAATTGGTCTGATATGTCTGGGGTGAACATCGTGGATCAGCACTGGAATGAATGGTGGCTCTCGTGTAAAGAAGCATGGAGAGTCACTTCCGATGCAAAGACTAAAACATGAAGCCTGTGAGTAAAGCTGCCTTGGGAACCAGAAAGTGTGGCCAAATTTAGTAGAGTGATTTACAGTGAGGCTCATCCTGAAATTTTCCTGGCAGTTTGCTGCTCTTGAGCCAGCTTGTATTGCCTCCCTCTCATGCTCTGCTCCAGACGCATCTTAAGTATGCTAATGTTGGCAGAAGCTTCTTTTGGATTGTTGGGGCATGCGATCTTATTTCTGTATATTACTGCCAAAAATCCTTAATAATTTATGTGAAAGCTAATGCCATACATTATTTTGAATGCTAATATCATACATTATTTTGAATGCTAAAATGAATTAGGCATAGTAGAATTCTTTCAAATTTTCAGATACTGTTAAGTGGTTGTATGTCAAATAGACATCTTCTAAATGAATCTTGAACATTATGTTTTCATGATGTTTGGAACAAAATTACATTTGAACTATCTTTGTGGTCATAAGACTGTGAAATATATAATGATCAGTGTGCTTTTTTTTCACCTTTAGTTTGACATATATTATCAGTACCACTATTTCTTTATGTAATATTTTAAAACATACTCCCATTGAAATAAGCATAAAATTTTGATGCTCATTTTTCTTTTACACAGCTATGGAAAGCAGTGACCAGTGGCCCTTTCTATCTGAATTACAGTGGTTGAAAAGAAGGAAGAGAGCAGTGAATGTGAGTGTGCCATTGAGCCTCAGGTGGGGCTATTTTACTCAGTGAAGTCGTGTGCCTATCATCACACAGTATCTAAGTGTACCTAAAACAGTTTAAATTTGGGGGACTGTTGTTTAAAAATGAAAACAATAAACAAAAAACCCTATGATTTGAGCCTTATCAACACACTGCTTTTTATTCATCTCTTTCTGTTAGTGATTCAAACTGATTACGGTAGTCTCTGAACCCTGATGTCATCTAAAGAATGTGTTGTTTTAGCTCTATTTTCAAAGTGTTTTCTGATGATAATTGCAGTGCATTTTATTTTCTATTTAAAGTACAGCAGACTTTTTTTCTATATGGCTTATATAGCATCATATAAAACATTTCTGTTAATAAAAAAAGTAGGGAGAGGAGTTAGGTTTTGAAATGTTGGCTAATCATGCTTATTTATGTTTCTTTAAAGTTAAAAACTCTGTTACACCAAATTTTAAAGCTGTATGTGTTTTTCAGAACACAATGAATTTATTTGACTATTAGCAATATAGCTTTCTATAATGCAAAACAGTTTCTAAATAAAAATCACATAATTGTATAATCAGCTACATTGTATACTTCACATGTATTGATAAATGTATATAGGCTTTGTAACTGAAATTATGTTTCTGGTCTTTTCATAGTAGACTAGAAAGCTGTAATGATGGGGACTGTTTAGTAATTACATGGTGACTGCTGTGACACAGAATTAATTCCACAGCTTATAGATTACATGGTAATTTACTAGATAACTTAATGAGTAATTATAGTAGAAATTGCACATTTTAGATGATGTTTTGCTGAGTGTATTTTTTTGTGAAAAAAATAGACCACCAGCCATCAAAAACTTAGTTCCAGGTTAAATTGTCCTCCCTTTTATGAAACTCTTATTATGATAATTATGGACACATTTATTATATATTATATAAATTATCATTATAAGATCTCTTTTGGCTCATTCATGAAGATGTGGTTGGTAATAAGAAGTTTTATGATGGCTGCTGTTCTTTCACTACAGTCCACCCCATCAAAGGTAGAGTGATGAATGACTATGTACATAAAGAAAAAAGAGCCACCATTATGATTTTCCAACTATGGAAAAGAAATAAAAGTCCAAATGAAGGCTAAAATACTTATTCTTAAAGGATTATCTAGTATAATGAAAATTTAGAAGACTTTAGAATATAATAATTGGCAATATTTGTTCCTTTGAAAAGTTGTGCAATTAAGAATTAGTATATTATTTTTAGAATTTCACTCCAGTGAGTTAATGTTTCTATTTGAATATGTTGATATCTGTATCAGATATACCTGGAAGTAATTATAACTTATGCTGTTCTTATTAAATGAGTTTTACATAGATTTTCATTGAAGTTTTAAATAAATATGAATATTTTACCACATTTTAATGTGAAATTGAGATTCATTTGTTTTAACAGAATTATGCTATAATTTTTTTCTAGAATATTTTTACATATAAAAACCATATACAAACAACATGACTGTTTTCTATGTAGATAAGTAAATACTTTAATAATAAAATATAGTTATTTTCTAAATACTTGAATATGTACCCATATTTTATGATCACTTTTTTTTGTTTCCCTAACCAAGTTTCTTCTAAGGTATTTGTAAAGTAGGCAGCAGAGAGTTGTTCTGAATTCAAAGTCTTATCTACACCTTAACAGTGAGCACTAGAGAGATTTTATGTCAATCACCATTCTGACCATGTATTTTTATTTTCCATAGCCATCACGCGGTATATTTGAAGAAATGAAATATTTGGAACTTATGATTGTTAATGATCACAAAACGGTAAGAATATGGAGTAAATGGGTTTTAGACCAGATAGCTTACTTAAGAAAGAATACATTTTACTTTATATTTAATCATTATTCTTTACTTATTAACCCCAAGATATTCAGACGTATTAAGTGACTTGATTTATTTGTTGGTGTTTGGAGACTCTGAGTTTTACAGAATTTTCACAACTTTAAACTTTCCTTATGTTTAATAACGATTGTAATTAATAGATTTAGCTATGTGGCATCTTTTGTTTGTCTTTATTTAAAATTCTTATTCTCTACTTTTCTTCATCTATGTATTTGGTCACTGCTTTCTAATTTTATTTTATGCTTTTGTCCTGCTAATATGTTATTATTTCTTACTAATTAATTATGATTGTGGTAGATATAATTGTAGGGGGTAAACATATAAAATAAAGATTTATCTAAAATGAGTATCTTTGATGATTTATCTTCTTTAAATATTGGAAAGATGAATAATCTTGTGTTACTTCTGTAGAAGTAAAATGTGATTGAATATGTCATTTCAGTAACAAATTTAAAAGATACATGAAAAACATTCACTGTTACTCATTTTCCCCTCTTGAAGATACAATAGAAAACTCTGTTAACTATACTTAACCATTTCCTTTATAACATTACTTGCCTGAAGCCCAGAAGAGTCTTGGTCAGTAGGCTGTGTGTTAGTACACCCAATACTAGTGGTATGCTGGTAAATTTTAACACCTACCTCTCTTGATTTATAATGTTTGCTGATATCTGTGGTAAAAATACTCCCACCATAGCTGATTTCAAGCTATCAAAGTAAGATCACTGATGAGGAATTTGGAGAGGCTGTATCTAGTTGGCTGTTGTGATCTGATGGGAGCTGGCTCACACAACCACTGCCACACTCCCCAGACTGTTTAGGCCAGTTATAATCTCTGTTGTTGTTATGTGATTGAACTTTAAAAGTTGTATACATTAAGGCAAAAAGTACTTGTTTTTATCAAAATAAAGTTGCATTTCTGAAAGACTGTATGTAGATGAGAATCTTTTAAAAAAATGCATAGAAGTCAGGTATTAGTGACAAACTCATGAAAGATTGGAGCAAATATTGAGATTGCTTTGCAGGTGTCTTTAAGTCCTTGTTTTACTTTAAGGAAACCAAAATTAGATTAGCAGACTATGTGATGAGGTTGTGCTTCATGCTAAAATAATGTGAAATTCTAATTAACAGAACCTACTCAGAGAAGGCCTTGAAACCATAAATTTAAAAAAATGGTACCTTAATTTATATTTAAACTTTTAAGTTTCTACTTTAATGGATATTTTCCATTAACAGTTTGTGTTGAAAATAAAGTTTTCCAATAGAATACCTCTTACTTTTGTATGCAGATTTATTTTCTGTTACAGTTGCCTTTAAATACATTGCTTGAGATGTTAGTAAGAAGCAGAATTTATCAGAACACGTATAATTTAAGAGAGGTTCTTACAGGTGGAAAGGAAAGCCAGATGTGTAGGCAGTCGTTTTAGACAATAAAGCCTACAATACGAGTTTCTGAAGGACCTTAATTTGCTTGAAACCCCAAGATAGGTTTTTTATCTGAATTATTTTTGTTTATTGGAACATTGAGATTTTTTCCTCAGTTGATTCTCAATCTTGAGCATTGTAGCATGTTGTGAAATTATGGCTTTTGAAGCCTAAGCTTTTTTCAACATCCATTATATAAATACTTTTAGAGTAGTGAAAATAATAATTAAGATATATACAATGTCTTTGAATGCACAAAGTGCGTTCTCAAATAGCTGTTAATCTATAGAATCCATTCTCAAACCTTTATTTGCAATTCCAAATCTCTTGTTCTACAATACTGTTATCAGGAAAGTACATGAAGTTATCAATCAAAAGAGCAAATCTCAGTAACTGTGCGAAATAGGAAACAGTTACTATTAACTGTTAATTACAATTAGACAGTTACAATTTTTTGGTAATTTTTAAAACAATGTGTTTTTAAAATTTAATTTGTATTCCTTCTCAATGGTAAACATTTAAATAATCTTGTTCTTATGAATAATAAAATAGCATACTTCTTAAAATATTGTTTTATATATAGAAAATTTCTACACACTGTCATATGTTCTGTGATAAAGTTCCTTATTTAGGCTGTCAAATCTTTTAAGGGTAAGTCTTGATAATTCATTTTATTATTGTTATTATTATTATTATTTTGAGATAGGTTCTCATTCTGTCACCCCAGACTGGAGTGCACTGGTGCAATCTCAGCTCAGTGCCCTGGGCTCAAGTGATCCTCCCATTTCAGCCTCCTGAGTAGCTGGGACATATAACCACACCTGGCTATTGTATTTTTTTTTGTAAACACTGGATTTTGCCATATTGCCCTGGCTGGTGTTGAATTCCTGTACTCAAGCAATCCATCTGCCTCAACCTCCCAAAGTGCTGGGATTGTGGGCATGAACCACCATGCCCGGTCTATTATTATTATTATTAAATGGGTGAGAAGTAGGCATGATATGGTCATCTGTTTTTGAAACAAGAAAAAGGAATTGTAATTCATAGTGATAAATTTGGAGGAAATAGATATTCAAAGCGGAAACAAGACCGCATGCTGTGGCTGACACCTGTAATCACAGCATTTTGGGAGGACGAAGCAGGCAGATCACTTGAGGTCAGGAGTTGGAGACCAGCCTGGCCAACATGGTGAAACCCCATCTCTACTAAAAAAAATAATAATAATACAAAAAATTAGCCAAGTGTGGTGGTATACACCTGTAATCCCAGCAACTCTGGAGGCTGAGACAGAATTACTTGAATCCGAGAGGTGGGGGTTGCACTGAGCCAAGATTGCACCACTGCACTCCAGCCTGGGCAACAGGGTGAGACTGTCTCAAAAAGGGGGGGAAAAATAGTGCCTGAAATAGATATTACCTAAGATTTCTACTATTTAAAGAAATAGTACTTCTCGGCTACTAGAACTAAATATATTCCTTTTGCTTTAAGACAAAGTTACATTCTAATCCATAATAGTCCCAAATAAATATGTCATTTTATAAGACTTTTTTTTTGAGAGCTGAAAAAAACTTTTTGAGATATGCTTTCTATGAGATGAAGGTTGTTTTTAAATGTGACTGTCACTTCAGTAGTAAATCAGAACTTATTGGATCAAAGTACTTAAATTCACGTGTTGAAAGTCAAACTGAACTAGAATAATTAATACATTTATTTCTGAATATTTGGAGATTTGCTACTCGGCTTTAGGATAATCATCTCACTGAGAGTACTCATCTTAACAATCTTTATACTATATGATCCAGAATAGTTATTTTGATAATTCTTACTTTTGGGTTGAAAATCAAATTCTAAACTTATCTTTTTTTCCAAAAGACAGTTTTCTTAAGGCTTGCATGTGTTCAGGAACGAAAAACAAATTTGCCAGTTTAAATAAAGATAGTTTTAAACTGATCAGAAAATCTGAAATTAAGTTTTATCGTAAATGGTGATTGCATATTTTTCTTTATATGCAAAATTAGTTCTCATGAATGTAGGAAATGGAAACATTCTGCCTACATTTGTGTTCAAGCTTATCCCTTTAATTGAGAGTGATTTAACATTGGCTACCTGAAAAAAAATCTTATTTTGAATAGATACCACATTATCAGTGGCTTTCCATTAGAAAAGAAAAATCCCTGAATTTGATAAAAGGCATCTTAGTACCTGGCTGGTGGAACCTCATTTGCAAGTAATTATACCCTTGATAAGAGTCTACAAACATGTCTTTAAGCTGCGTAAGTTAAAAGTAAATATTAAAAACCTATTCTAATAGAAAATTGGTTGAGATTTTAAAGTGCATAAAAAGCAAATGTTTTGCTTGTGTTTTTTGTTCATTCTTAACTATGCATCAATAAATGTAAATATGTGCAGATAACTTAAATATTTTTCAACTTAAACCTCACTTGGTTTTCCTTATTCAAAAACTACTTCATTTTATATACACCTAACAAATTATGAGTTCTCATGAATAATCATGATTGGTTAGGAATATACATAAACGATTTAATAGGAATTGTTAACTGAATCAGCTTATCTCCTCTCTCAACCAAGAGACTAGAAGGATTTAAATTCCAGCTGTGTGATCCTGAGTAAGTCATTTGGGGGTAATAAAACCCACCTCATAGAGTTTTGAGGAGCAAATATTTGTTTCAGGAGAAACGCTTATAGTTCCTACTAAATCCTAGGTGTCCAATTAAATGACACTTCAAGTTAACAAATCTAGTGGTCATTGTTCTGGCCTTGTCTGACTCTCTCAACAGTATTGGACACAGTTGATTACCCTCTTTTTTTGAAACGTTTTATTTCATCTCTTGGCTTCTGTGACACAGTGACTCTCTCACCTCACTAGCTATTTCTTCCAAGTCTTGAAAATCTGACCTCTCGAATCATGTGAGTTCCCTGGGGCTTGGTCCAGGGCTCTCTTCTCTTTCTATACCTAAGTCACAACATCCAGTCTCAAGTCTTTAACCATGACTTTAAATTCATTACTCTCTACTTTTAGCTCTAGCCTTCTAAGTTCTGTGCTCACATACACAACTGCCTATTTGATATCTCTACTTCAGTATTTATTTGAGTAGAATTTCTGAATCAGAACTCTTAGTTCCCTAGTCCTAAACTTCTCTTCTCCTAGTTTTTCTTATTATTTTAAGTGGCACCACAGTCTCCCATCTATTCAGTTTTCAAGTTCAAAATCTAGGAGTTATCTTTTAATTCTCTTTCCTCACTTTCCACATCCTATACATCAGCCAGTCATGGGAGTTCTGCCTCGTAGTGGTTCTTGAATTCACTTTCTTCTCTGCAGTTGTTTAGCCTCCATTATCTCTTACCTGGACTATTGCAGTAGCTTCCTAACAGGTGTTTCTTCTTCCATTCTTGGCACTCTCTAATTTACTTAACAATGGCAGGCACAATAATTTTTCTAAAAAGAAAATCAGAGAATTGAAAATTACAAATATGAAATAAATTTTATTTTGTTTCATAATTTCAAAAAAATACATTATATTTTGAAAGACTTTTAAAAGGCCTCATTTTATTAATTTTTAAAACTTGAGATGTTTTAAAACTTGTTATGTTTTTCATGATCATTATACTATAAAAAGAAATCTTAAAAAAGAACAAATTAATATTCAGAAGCAAAATAAAATTCATCTTAATAGGTGTGTAACACCACTGCATTAGAAGAATAGATATTAGCTAATAATTTTCCTTTCAATCCACAGTTCAGTGGATCTAGAACATTTTCATCACCCCAAAGAACTTAATGTTAATATGTTTGCTTTTACTCTTAAGTGTATCTTGGAAATTTTTCAGCTTGTAGAATTTGCTAGGCAACTGGAAATGCTGAGCTATCTATAGAAACTTATTTACGCCAAGTTTACAAATGTGTTAAAATGCATGCACATTTTTAGATTAATAGGATGTTTTATGACCCAGTTATATGTACACATTACAGTTTACTTTAAAAGAACACAAATACAGACAATTTGAGTCAGATTATGATGTACAGTGGTAGCAATAACATGAACAGTAACAGTAATACTGTACCAACAGTTATATATTAATGAATACTATAATACTGACAGCACAATATTAATTTATTTAGCATTTACTATAGGTAATCACTGTTTTCATTGTTATAAAAAATAAACACTAGATACGTAAACATTGAGATATATATTCTTTGTTTAAAAAACAGTCACAGAGATAGAATGAAATGAAGGGAATCTGACAAATTTACAGGGTTCGAGTGGGCAAAGGACAAAGAAAATAATTTTCTAATGTAGAAATATTTTGAATCTTTATGAAAGATGCATTCTTTTCATAATTACAATTGAAGATAAATTTCAAAGACTTATGCAAATCTGAATCGATGGTTTTAAGTAGGTTTTTGTTTCTTCAGTGTCATGGAACTAACAATAGCCTCATGGACCAGTAGAGGGCATGATCTTCCTATGGTAGACTTCAGTTTTCAAATGTCCTCTTAACGACATATTAAGCAAAATGTACTACTCCTTACTAAAAACATAGCCCCCCGGATGTCATTATAGAATTACTCTATTAATTTACTTTATTTTCTTAAATAAACATAAACAATCATAAACTCTCAGCACACTTCATTTTTACTTTTTGTCTTCTCTTTGTTTTGACTTTGAGCAGTCAACAGCAAATGGCTTCATTTGGAGGAGGCATTCCTCTGAAAGGATACACTAAATGCGTGGCAAATGCTGTTTATATCATGGAAAGTACCTAAAATGCTGACAAAGACATTTTCTTGATCTGCGTCCAGCCTTGAATTTAAAGTGAGAAAAGTGGGTTAAGCCTTTTGTATAAGCTACAAAATGTCATTTCAATGAACACAAAAGGATTGAATTTGTAGATATTAAGACTGAATTAAAAACTTACTTTTCAGATACGACGCTTCTCATATAAATTTCTGTAGGCCCTTACTATTATTCAGAACATCATAGGTTTTTTTGAAAAAAAATTTTGTAGATGCAAGATCTCACTGTGTTGCTTAGGCTTGTCTCAAACCCCTGGCCTCAAGCAATCCTCCAGCCTCTGCCTGCCAAACTTTTGGGATTACAGTTGTGAGCCATGGCGCCCAGCTAACATCATGTTTTAGAGTTTTGCCACCTAACAGAGAAATAACACCACCAAATCCAATATACCACAAACTAAATTATATATTTTTAAATCCTTATTTCTACTATTGCAGATATATTTCTGCTTTTACAGAATTTTGAAATGTATTATTCACTTATGATTTGGCAGTGACTGGTATATATTTCCCCCCTAGTTTAAGAAGCATCGCTCTTCTCATGCACATACCAACAACTTTGCAAAGTCTGTGGTCAACCTTGTGGATTCTGTAAGTATCCTGGTTTTCTTGAATTTGTGTGCCAAGATGGAACGGTTTATCTCTATTTGCTTACTTATACTTTAGGTATTTCTTGAACAAATTTAAAAATACAATCCTAAAGCTCATCTGGCTAAGTAATTATAGGATGGTCTGCTTCACAGAGTAGTGCTCTGAGAGTGTCAGAGGACTGAGTTATTCCCAGAATCTCAAAGATACATTAGCATTGCTTCTAAGTCGTGTCTGTACACTATTGCCACCAGACTATGGAGGACAAAAACAATGGAGAAAAAAACTAGCTACTGAAGGTCTCATTTACAATTATACTTGGCAAATGAGGCTTTTTCAAGAAACAACTGGGCTTTTCTTAAATAAATGGTGGTAACAGAGAAGAACAAATGGATTGAGGCAGAGTATGTTTGGAGAATGTAGGTAACACACACAAAAAATTTTAAGGACACAAATGTATTTTCTTAGTGTTCCCATTGGTGTGATGTTTCAGATTTGATTTCTAGATAATGGAAATAAGTGCAGTCCCCAAATAAAACTAATTCAAAATGATAAAATATATACCTCATTACAAAGACTTCTAACTGTACAGATCCTTAATACTGATGTGTTTTCCTCACTTATTTTGTGAATTACAGAAAATGGTTAAGATTTTCTTTCTTTTTCCTGCTTTAGGTTAGAACTCTATAGATACGAACATTATACAATATGTTGCAATGAATAATTCAGTTGACTAGTCAGAAATTAAATATAGAATACTACTTCATATGTTGTAAAGTGCTATTTTGCTCAGCTAAATATATTTTTATCTGGTATTCTATTGTGCGTTCCCTCTTAAATGGGAAAAAAAAATCCACCATTTTTTGTAAATTGCCAAATATCTAAATGATATTTATTTACTCCAAAGAGCTGCCTTCTTTTCTGCCTTTTAAGCAGTCCACAAACCTCCAATCATGTAAATACTCATATGTATGTTATGTGCCTGGTGGGCATAGCTGAGCAAAAGTATAACATGAATGGATGTGCATGGACTATGTCATATAGTGTTAGGATTGCTCTTCAGAGACAGTTTACACCCGGTTTATTAATTTTCTTTAATTTCAGCTCTTGTCATTTTCTCAGAGGAAAACCACAAGTGAATATGGAAAGGAGAATCTTAAACACATCTTTTCCCCTACAAAAGCTGTTTACTTGGTAGCATCTCTGAATTAGACATTTCAGCATGATTGAATAGAATCACGTCATGCAAAGTGTAATTTTTAACGTGAAGCTGACCACTAATTTTTAAAAGACATTACATTTAAGTTGTTTTTGTTGTAAAATCATTATATAATAGCTTCAATTTCATTTAGGCATAATGGTGTTCCCCTTCTTCAGTACATTCAAAGATCATCCATCCATTGTTTTATTAATTAGTTTGAAAATAGGGCAAAATGACAGCATTCATTAAAGTCTCTTAATTGTGTGAATTGTGTAGCTACTGGACCAAAAGTAGAGAAAGAGAGCAGAAAGGGAACGATTTAAATATTGTGGGTGATGCCACCCTGTGGTGAGGATGAGATGAATGATACAGATCTGCTCTTTTTTAGCCTCAGATCCTTGAGTTTTTCTCTCTCCCAGTGTTATTTTACTTTTCATATAATAGGATCTCCAAGGTCAAGCCAGCTATATTGTTTGGTGCTTATCTGGAGATTTAGTGGTCCTTTCCAATCCAGCAGGAATAAATGGTTGCACTGCACCTATTCAGAACTAGTGTATCAGGCTCCAACCTGTTATGCGCTGTGAGATTTGAAAGGGTGGTTTATTGAACCTTTTTTAAATTTATGTCCTTGCTTTCGAATCCTTACTGTCTTTCCCCTAGTGAGATGCCACGACAGTGAATGTATTGATCTGGGATCAAAATAACCCTATAGGAGAGTTGAAACCAAATTGTGTGATTGTTCTTTATTTTTGCTCTTGGAAAAAAGAAAGGAAAAGAAGATTCTCTATAATGGGCTAATGATGACCCCATGTTCTCCTCTCACCTCCCCCTTCCTGTCCTTCCACTGACTCTGACTCACTGATCGTGCATGTTTGACCCAGTGTTTTCCTCCTGCACCTGTCCTGTTGTATACCCTCAGATTTATAAGGAGCAGCTCAACACCAGGGTTGTCCTGGTGGCTGTAGAGACCTGGACTGAGAAGGATCAGATTGACATCACCACCAACCCTGTGCAGATGCTCCATGAGTTTTCAAAATACCGGCAGCGCATTAAGCAGCATGCTGATGCTGTGCACCTCATCTCGTATGTACTCATTTCAGCCTTTAGTGTTGTCTTTGGTTTGACATTTATCTTTATCCCTTTTTTGATTCAGTTAAGTTAAATATCAGAAAACAGTGACTTGAACAAGATTGCAGTGGGTTCCTTTGTCTGTTAGGTAAGAAGCGTGGAGTTAGGATATCCAGTGCTGGGATGCTGGTGGTTCTGTAGTCATAATATCTGACTTCAGAGCCCATAACTTCCATCCTCAAGGTCAGCTCACAATCTAGAATGCCTGCTGACCCTCCAGCCTTCGTTACTGGCAGTGGGAATGACATGCCTGAGAGAAGCGCAAAAGGGTACTCCTCCTCCCAAGCTGACTCCTGTAAAGCAGGTTTCCTGAAAGCTTGCACATGTCAGTTTCACTAGACATTTGCTAGATGGTAGTCACACGAGAGACTAGCAAATGTAGTCCTTTTAGATGAACCATTCAGTTGAGTTTCTACTACTAAGGAAAAAGCGTTCCATATTTTCTTTTTAATATAATAAGCTATTCTCTTCCCCAGTCATGACAAAGCTTTTATCAGGCAGTCCTTTAAGGTTCTGTCCTAGAATCAAACCAACCAAATGACTCCTTCCTTTCCTCCCACTGTTACCTTTTACTTCCTGTTTTTTCAGGCTTTCATCAGCAATTTATAATAACCAGCAATATTAATTCTTTTTAATCACTGCTAGATATTCTCTACTAGAAAAAAGTCAAGAGCTGTGTCTGTTTATCTTTGTGTTTTCAATTCCTGTGCTAGTACATGATGCTTAGTAGGTACTCAGTTGGTGCTTGCTCAACTGAAATTATTTAACAGAACAAATTTAAAGGTAATTATGTCATAAATTTTAAGGTATTTGAACTATAGTTTTTGATTTCTTGGAGGAGGATAGTTTGGGGGTGTTCCACATAGGAGGGCAAACATATTTTGGGAGAGTATGGAATGATGGTCACCACACTGGTTTCCTAATAGCACTGCTTTTTCTTAAGGCGGGTGACATTTCACTATAAGAGAAGCAGTCTGAGTTACTTTGGAGGTGTCTGTTCTCGCACAAGAGGAGTTGGTGTGAATGAGGTAAATTTTACCAATTTTCTTAAAGTAGAGCTTCGTCTTTGCATCTGTTCTCCTTTTTTTCTATGGCCCAGTTTACATCCTTTCTTGTGCTTGTTTAGAATGATGATGTGGCAAATGTAGCATGAGTGGCTTATGTTATTAATGTAGAACCCCATGTGGTCCTTTTGGTTCATAGTGACATATTTTGGTATCATAATGACAATTTTCTTATATATCAGGCAAATGCAGCTGAAGATTGGCCTAGAGATTTTTAGGCCTCTACAGATAGGTTATTAAGCTTTTATATGCTTATGAATCCTTCCCTGACTTCTTTTTGTTATAATGCTCCTCTGCCCATGTTAAATTTAACTCATTAAAATCAAAGGATTTCTGATACCAGTACTGTATCTTTTTTTCTCCCTATGTATATTTTTTCATCTTCATGCCTTCTATCTACCTATCTGTAGAATGAACTCAACACCTATTTCCTTAATCTCATTGTTTGGATTTTAATACTTTCAGTTTTATAAAGAAAATTCTTAACTGGCAACAGCACCCAAAAAGTATAGCCAATTATATCTAAACTCTTGCCAATAGTGAAGTATATTATATGAGGTTATCTCAATAGCCCACAATTAGCCTGGAATAATATTGGAGTATATTATACCATGTTATCCTAATAGCCCATTTAGTGGGAACCTCTCTTGACGTATTTTAGTAAGTTGAATTTATTCTTAGTTTGGTATAAGTTGAATTGGAGCACAGCCTGTGTGACTTGTATTTTATGTTTCAATGTGACAGCTTCAAATTCTGAGAGATACCACATAGTAAGAGGGGCTTTCTGCTTCTTGGGCCCAGTTGTAAGGAGGAGGTGAGAAGGAACATATGCCATCTTTAGATACTGACAGACTCTACTTAGGGAACTGAGAAGATTTGTGGTAACAATTAAGAAATAATAACTAGCTTTGTGCACTCTCTCAAATGTCTCCCACACACTTTCAACTCTGAAAAACAGTATGGTCTTCCAATGGCAGTGGCACAAGTATTATCGCAGAGCCTGGCTCAAAACCTTGGAATCCAATGGGAACCTTCTAGCAGAAAGCCAAGTATGTACATTGACCTTCTTACTCACTTTCATGTGCCATTCTGTCTGTATAATGCATGTCCAGTCAATAAATAAATATTCTTCATTCCAGTCATTGTAATTTAATTGTAGTATATCTCCTTCCTCTATTTTTACAAAATAAGCAACTTAAGGTGATTTTTAATCTGTTTAGGTTGGAAAAATTTCCCTTTCAAATCTGTAAAAGCATACCCAGTTTCTCCGAGGATGAGTCAGCTCTTTCTCACACTGCAGAATGTGGGAATGGGGGTGGGGAATACTCTCACGCTCTGGGTTCTAGTGGCTGAGCAGAGGCATAAGGTACCAGATTAAGCTCCATCACAAACTTAGTAAGATCACAGTTGGATTGGGAAACTGCTTAGATCTAGAGTCAAAGAGAGCTCATTTTTAAACTCTCATGAAATTTACCCACCTAGTCCTATCAGAAAAGTTGGAGAAAAAGACTCTCCAAGGAAAGACTCTGCCCCAGAGCCTTTTAAGCATGGGAATAGGAGGTAGAGGATAGAATTCTCCTCTAGTGGCCAGGCAGGTCCAAAAGGAGAACAAATAGGGCCACGCATCCTATCAGTAAAAAACATAGCCGTTGACTGTTAGGTGTCACTTTTTCATTAATTAGATTAGAGGTAGATAGAAAGACAGGCTAATTTTCTAGTAAGCAAAGGGTCTAGGGCTCACAATAATTTGAAGGGTGCATGAAAAATGTTAATTTCTTCTAAAATCAGTAAAATTCAACCGAGATTGTATTTATCTTTGTACCAACAGAGTGGTAAAATATACTTTTTAATATATTTTTTATGGCGGTGGGCAACAACCTGAAGCATACCTGTGGAGAGACCAATATGTTCACTCATATTATTCACTTAAGTCCCCTCATAGGTTTTGAAAATATGAGGCACTAGGAGTAAAGGTTTCACTTGCCACCCCACCTCCCCAGAAAAGAAAAGGACAAAATCTACCTTAATATCGTTCTATATTTTATATTCTTTTTTTATTAATGCATAATGTTCTGGAAAATTGAAACAAAATATATGTACACAGGCTTCTCAATTCCCTTTATGGGTACATTAAGATAGTCATCACAAGCGTCTGGTGGCGTTTCACAAATGCCCACAAACTTCCATTGATTATCTTGGTCAGAGTGTTTGCTTTCCCAGGAATCACCTAGTACACATTAAAGGAAGTATTTAGAGTTTCGCCATCTGGCATAAACACCTTAAAGCCAGAGAGGTATATGACCAGGTTTACGCCCTTGTTTATAAATCTTGAATCTGGGAAGAGACCAGTGCTAGAGTCAGCTGAGAGATGGTACTGAGTTGCATGGTGAAATAGAGTCAGAAGTAGAGTTAATTACTAATGCGTGCCATAGTTCCCTCCTTTCTAAAATTCTTTATTTCTTTGTGACTTGTTTGTTTAGATAGCTATATCATTGGTTCTAAACTTTAAGTTTAAAAAAATCCATTTGGAATTATATCTTTGAATATGCCTCTCTATATATAGGGGTATGTGTGTGTATATACAGAGAGATATATGTATACCTCTCTAGATAGATAGATAGATATAGATAAATATAGATCTAGATAGGTAGATACATAGATATATAGATAGATAGGTATAGAAAAGAGAAATAGGAAAAAAATTAATGAAGAGAAGAGCCCATCGCAATATCAATATGTCAGTCTCTGCTATCTAAGTTAAGTTATAATTGTTTTTAAGTGATTATGTACACTTCTGTTTTAGATTGCACTCTTTTACTAAACCTTTAGCATAGTGTTCATTCAAGTCTTTTGTTGATCCTCACTTTGACTCTAACACATTGAATTCTCTTCTCTAACTTCCAGTATTCTCTGTTAGAAAACTTCAGTGATGATCTGTTGTGTTGGTGCAACAGAGCTTTATACTTCACTGAGAGCACATAGGCACACTGTCTAGTGTGAACCCCACAACCACTCTGGGAGATAGACAAAAAGGTGTTATTTCCATTTTAGAGGTAGAAACACTGAGATCCAGGAAATGCTAAGTCACTCAGTTATGGGACTCTCTCATATGGCAGAACTAGGACCAGAACTCAGGCTTTCCAATTTGTAGACCAGGGTGCTTTTCACTAAACATTGGAACTAGGAACCTAATTGAGTTGTCAGAGTTACAAAAATGAAGAGAGGCACCATCTTATTTCTTGCCAGCTGTTTTCTTAGGAAGTGACCAATAATTCTGGAAAGAATAAGAAAATATTGATTTTAAAAAAGTAAATTTTGTTCTATAAGACTTCACATTCCATGTCTGTTTGCCTAACATGGAATTGGTAATAAAGAATTATTGTAGGAGTTGTAATATCAATTAAATATGCGACTTTCTTTGTTTCCTTTTTCTTCTGTTGCTTTTTTTATTTTGTTGGACTAGAATGTGACTGCACAGAATCCTGGGGTGGCTGCATCATGGAGGAAACAGGGTAAATTTTCATTATGTGTGCATTTGATATATGCCTTTTGCCAAAATTGCTGCATAGAATTAGAAACAAGGTCTCCCTGGTATTGGTCTTTTAGACTAAGCACAATATAAAATCAATAATTAAGTGTCTGATATTTTTAAACCGAAAGGGCTAATTTACTTTATATTTTAATTTTTTGTTTAAGATTGATGATAAAAGTAAATGTATTAACTTCTACTTCTTATTAACTCTTGAAGGAAGCACATTATTAAAGGCTTCTAACTTTAGTGGAGGCATTAATTTTTTAGTACACTTAGATTAAAAGCTGGTTGTCTACCTGAAGCAGTTAGTGAAAATCAATTTAGTCATCAATTTACATTTTAAGAAACTGGTAAATACATATGTTTACGGTAATATAAAGTTATACTATACTGTTTATAAATCAATAAAGCTTTTCTAAAATTAAGACAGGCTTATTGTGTCTAAATCAGGTCGACTTCTAGTGATAGGCATTTGAATATTCCCTCACTTTTCTTTTGTGAATACTTTGGGAACTAGCGCAGCTTCCCCAGACTGGTGTTGCTTCAGTGAACCAAGGCCTGGAAACATTGCCCTCTTTCATAGAGACCCCTGCCCCATGGGAGCCACTACCACCAGACCCCCTAAACCATAGACTACTCCTAGTAGAGAGGAGAGGTTTCCTTACCCATGTGCCTCTCTTGCTTTCTTTGCCACCAGACACCTGCTCAACACACAAACCATTTCTAGTCCTACCTCCATTCCTCTGAGCCCTGGTTGCCAGAGGCCCTTACCTACTTGCACAGAGCCTGTTTATTATTCTTTCACCAGTCCTACATAGGAGTCCAGGGTGGGAAGAGTGTGGGCATGAGGGTTTGCACAGTTGGTCATTATCCTTGCTACTTTAGAATGCAGTTCTAGAAATGGAATCTAAATGTGAAACCCTTAACTTCCACAGTTCCCTTACTATTGCTCCATAGTTTAGTAATTTATAGCTTAACCAGGCTTTTCTGGGGAGTACCATAAGAAGGTAATACCTATAATATTGGTTCTATAGGGAGATGTCTTCTGTCTTCTAAATTAATCTCTGAGTTTTTTACAGTGATTCTTCATAGGAGATATTATAATAAAATGTTTTAAAGTTAATATATATTTTCTCAAGAATACATTTCTATATAGTTTTTCTAAGAGGTTCCTAACAACAGTGGCAGGTTTTACCTACTATATAAACTACCTTCCTAACATCAGAAAGCATAAAATTACTGAATTACTTCCTAGAATAAGTGGCCTGTCACTCCTAAGTCAAGCACTGTTATATTCACACACTGTATTCCTGAGGAATAGGTGTGTGTGTGATTCAGCTTAACCACAACCATATGTATAATATTCCCCTGTGTTCTGACACAGAGGTATTAAATTTGATTAAGTAATTCACAGAGAGGCTCATTTTCTATTCCTGCTTAATAATGAATATCACCAAATAGTATTTGAAATTGAGAATAAAGAGCTTTTATTCATGGGAGCTTATCCCAATTCTCTTGTCACTGTGCATATACATGCTGAAAACATATGTACATATACAAGTATGATCTAACACAGCTCTTTAGGGTTTCCTTGTTTACCTGAATTGCATTGTTGGCCTGAATGATATAGTCTTCAATAAACTGGCCCTAGTAGCTTCATGAGCTCCTTTTATTTAGAACAGAGGCAAAAAAAAAATGCTTGACTTTAATGAGACATATCAAATAAAAATCAACAAACTTTAAAATACAGCCTATCTATGTGAAGAGGTTTTGTAGTGAGCTTTTTAAAAACCATTTCTAGCCTGGTCACAAAAGGGCTTTTTGCTGAGGAGGATTTAACATTGCCCCCAAATCTTTGATTTTCTTTGAATTTCCATCTCTGCAAACTCCACCACACATACTTAAGTTGCAATTTGAACATAAGTGCCTTGTCAAAATTTGTGTAGATTCGTTTGGATCCAAAGTGAACATTTCGTTCCAATTTAGGTGTTTTCGTTTTTTTATCTGATGATTGCTTTTGGTAAATTATTTACATAGTTCATTCTTTGTTTTCTCAGGGTGTCCCATTCTCGAAAATTTTCAAAGTGCAGCATTTTGGAATATAGAGACTTTTTACAGAGAGGGGGTGGAGCTTGCCTTTTCAATAGGCCAACAAAGGTTAGTAACTTAGAAAATGTACTAAGAAAGTATATTATTTCTCTAGTGTTTAACAATGGAATAGTGCTGGATATCAGATGTCTGTCTTGGAAGGCAGGTATTTTTGTCAATCAGATTAATATTTAGTTATAAAAGGCCTTATCATGTTAAAAATTGAGTCCTCGGGCCGGGTGCGGTGGCTCATGCCTGTAATCCCAGCACTTTGGGAGGCCGAGGCGGGTGGATCATGAGGTCAAGAGATCGAGACTATCCTGGTCAACATGGTGAAACCCCATCTCTACTAACAATACAAAAAATTAGCTGGGCATTGTGGCACGTGCCTGTAATCCCAGCTGCTCAGGAGGCTGAGGCAGGAGAATTGCGTGAACCTAGGAGGCAGAGGTTGTGGTGAGCCGAGATCGCGCCATTGCACTCCAGCCTGGGTAACGAGTGAAACTCCGTCTCAAATAAAAAAAAAAAAAATTGAGTCCTATTTAAATGAATGACAAAGCCATAGATTCAGTGTTCTCTGTTTCTGGTTTTTCAGTGCTAGCTAGAACTCCCAAATCCTCCCTTCCAAAAAGCAAACAGTTCTTCAATTATAATTTTGAGATTTTGTTGTTAAGGTTTTCACTCTGCTGCTAAGAGATGGTGAGTTAAATTAAGATAAAATATTATTTTAACCAATTTCTCTGATAAAAATTCCATTTCTCCTTGACATTCTTTCTAGGGACAAGTATTAGTTCATTTTCACCCTGCTATAAAGATACTACCTCAAACTGGGTAATTTATAGACAGAAGAGTTTTAACTGACTCACAGTTTCACATGGCTGGGGAGGCCTCAGGAAACTTAGAATCATGGTAGAAGGTAAAGGGGAAGCAGTTACCTTCCTCACAAGGTGGCCAGAGAGAGAGAAAGAGCATGAGGAAGTGCCACACTTTAAAACCATCAGCTCTAGTGAGACTCACTCATTCTCATGAGACCTGCATGGAGGAAACCACCCCCATGATTCAGTCCCTCCCACCAGGTAGGTCCCTTCCTCAACAGTGGGGATTAGAACTCAAGATGAGATTTGGTTGGGAACGCAGAGCCAAACCGTGACAGGGCCTAACTAATTTCTGGACTGTTTTTTTTTTTTTTTTTTTTGAGTGATTTGTCCTCCTGAAACATTAGTTCCTTATGAATATCAGCCAGCCAAAAAAATTACCCAAGGTATTTATGGATACCATAAATACACATATGTGTTTTGTTTGTTTGTTTTTGAGACAGAATTTCACTCTTTTTCCAGGCTGGAGTACAGTGGCACAATCTTGGCTCACTGCAACCTCCACCTCCCAAGTTCAAGTGATTCTCCTGCCTCAGCCTCCCGAGTGGCTGGGACTACAGGTGTCTGCCACCATGCCCAGCTAGTTTTTTGTATTTTAGCAGAGACGGGGTTTCACCATGTTGGCCAGATTGGTTTCGATCTCCTGACCTTGTGAATAACCTGCCTTGGCTTCCCAAAGTGCTGGAATTACAGATGTGAGCCACTGTACCCGGCCAAATACACATATGTATTTATAATATATTGTCTGTTTACCTGGGGAGGTCCACATTGCCAATTGGCATTTCATCAAACTTTGTGTATACAGTGTCACAATCCTTTATTCACATAGTCTTAATTCAGAAAACTGAAAATTTTCAGAAGTTTTTATGTTTGTAGAAAACACATTTGACAGTAAAACTTGCCCTAAACTGAAAATATTTATACCTCATAAGGTAAATATTCATAAGTCTTGCTGCAGAAATATTAACTGATTGTAGGGTGTGTCCCAGGCCCCTCAGGACTGTTACATAGAATACAGTAAATGCATCATACTTCTCTAAACTTCAGCAAAGCCGGAAGTCTCAAACTCACCAGCTTTGCATAAATAGGGGCTGTGGACCTGCAGTAGCATGTTTGGAAATGAAGTTGCTCAACAGGCAAAAAGATAGGATCAGTGCTAATCTGCAGATGGTATAGAAATCCTAACATGGCAAATTTCGTATTTCTTTTTAAAATACTACTTCATGAGTCAAATATAGCTCATTGCTATGCAAAATGTTTAATACTGTGCAAATTGATAGAGCAGCAAAATAATGTTAACCTTTTTTAAACAAAATCAGTAACTAATGTGGTAACTGACAGGATAATTAATTCACTAACCCATAATTAAATGACACTACTATAGTCACGAGATGATCGCTTAAAGCCTGACATCTGTGTAAAATCTCAGTATGGCTGTGGAAAAAGAAACAGGACTTTTAAAGTGACCTTGCATAAAGTTAGTTGCCTGCCTTTCATAGCATTGATCTCAATGCAAGAGAAATCCAAAAGCTTCAAAGTGTTCAAAATGGGTGAAATAAGTAATAATGAATGAATGTGAGCTGCTGGCATTTTTGAATTGCAGTGTAGATGGCTAATTTTACCCACCTTGCAGTTCACCAGCTAATTATAAGCATCATGCCTGAGGAAACAACTCTCATTTATTTGGAAGGGTTCAGGTCTAGCATATGCATAAGGGTCCATCGTGGATTTCTGAAATTGCCTATGAGTTAGGAGAAAATTATTTCAATAACTTGGAAATGATATAAAAATAACTATAAATCATCTATTTTTAAAGTTAGTAAATATGGAATTATGTTTTTTTAAACTACATAGAACAATGGTTAATAAACAACTATGGATTCCAGTGGAATAGTTTATATGTATATATCAAAGAACCGACTTTTCCCCCAAGTGTTTTGAATGTATGTATATGCATGTGTTGTGTGTGTGTGTGTTATTTTTACATTATACGTGTGCATATTTTCTGTGCTTTGGAACTCTTCCTCATTGCCATGTTTTCCACATGGCTGGAGATCGTGACCCATCTCAGGATGAAGGCAGAGTCCCAAAAAAGAAAGAATGAGGAGCCTGGTATGAAGTGCTGCCCATGTTCTAATCAGCCCTTATCTTTTCCATTTTCTCTTGCCTCCTGATCAAAATAACACAGAGATGCGCAATGTTGCTTTTACTCATAGGACTTTTCCACAAGGAGAGTCCTACCCAAGTAGTCTGGAAACCTTTACTTCTCATAATAGTTTTGCCTTTCTGAAAGTGGAAGGAGGATCAGTTCTTTCTCAGGTGAATTTAGTGGAAGGCAACCCTTCCTTGAGGTGTGTTCAGCTGCTGGGGATGGAGCCTGTTACTCCCTCTCATATTCAGGGCTCAGAGCATTTGGGTTGGAATGTGCTGCTCCAGCCTTCATTTAAGGTGTAAAGATTATGCCCAGAGAAATCCTGCCCCACTCCCTGCCACCCCCGGAAGTACACATGCTTTTCTTAAACAGTCAATTACCTTTACAGTTGCTCTATGATATAGTTTATCTGGCAAGCAAGTTCATGACACCAGTAGAGTAGATTATTCTAGAAATTGTACTCTTCTATTGCCCTAGGAATGACTGAGAGATTTCTATATATCCATACATGTGTCTTATGCTTTCAGACACTTGAGATTTCTTTTCAGTGAGAATGATGGGCTTGAATTTCTAGCAACATTTTTTTCCTCTAAGTTTACTTGCATTTACTTGATTGTGCATGTCACATTTGGCTATGACTGAAGCATATTTATCTTTTTGACAGTTTTTATGGCTCCTTAGCTGTCTTGAGACAAATCAGCAAATTAGGTATCTGTGAGTCTTATTAGCAATGCATTTTAGCTCCATTAGCAAATATGAAAAGTGATCTATTCCTCTTGACAGCTTATCTCCATAAAAAGTAACTCTAATGCTAGAGGTCATCTCCGGAGCCACGGCAAGAGAATCCCCCAAGAGATATTGCCCCATTTCAGATATATATTTTTAAGTGTTATTAATAAATGAACAGTATTTCCCACACAGTCATTATTTATAAGATGCCTTAGCAAGAGATCATAGAAGAATATCACATGGTAGCTGATTATAGGGCCCCTTGTATGTGGCCTGGTTGGTATGTTGATTTTTCTGTGATAAATTGAAACATTTTTCCCTTCTCTCCCTAATCTCTTTAGTTATTTGAGCCCACAGAATGTGGAAATGGATATGTGGAAGCTGGGGAGGAGTGTGATTGTGGTTTTCATGTGGTAGGTATAAGAAACCTTCTCTACTTACAGCATAGATCTTACTTGGTGAAAACAGGAATAGCGTTTGTGAGAGGGCAGCACATTCATTGTGGTCTTACTGCTTTTCTTTCTCATCTCTCTGATCAGTGCTTAATTCAGCTCAGACCCGTTAGAATTAGTTATATGGCCTTGTCTGAGAAAACCTAATGGATTCTTCTAATTAAATTCCCTACCTCTTAAAAATTTATAGCTCATATTCATCTCAGATAAGTTGTACCAAATCATAAAACATTCTTTCCATGTTGTATATTATTTTTATCTTTATAAAATAGATTGAGTATTAGAATGTAGTGGAGCTAATCAGAGGACAGTTGCCTGCTAAAAATATAAGCTTTCTCTTTGGTATTGAAGTCCTTTCATAGAAGATCTTACTTTGCTGAGAAGTATGGCAGGAAGGATTCTATCCTTGTTTAAAGTGATTAATTCTTTCCCAGAATATTTGCTTACTATTGTATAAATGTACTCATTTAGAATATGCATGCCACGTATGGAGAGAATATGAATGGCGGGCAGGTAAGGCTCTTCGCTTACTCACATGAAGTGTTTTTTCTAGGAATGCTATGGATTGTGCTGTAAGAAATGTTCCCTCTCCAATGGGGCTCACTGCAGTGACGGGCCCTGCTGTAACAATACCTCATGTCTTGTGAGTTTTCTGACAGTTTCATCTTTCTTTTAATTGACAGATTATTCAGATATCTCAGTGTGTACACTTAGCATTTGAATAGCTTGTTACAAATTTCTTGGGTGCAGTGTGCATATTAGCCCGACAGTTTTATAGAATCAGTAAGTCTCAAATCCTGTGGGCCACACATTTCTCTCTCCTGTTATTCACTACCAACCATCTTATCCTCCAATGCCTCATTAATAAAATTACCTAAACTCCTTCCAAAAGAGTTGCCCTACTAACACAGATGAAATCCAAGTTAAATTGTTTTGTAGAGGAGGGCCAGTTTCTGCGGTCTTTTTAATAATATGGCCTACTTATAACATTTTTCTTCAAAACTTGCCCTAATTTATTTTAGACTTGAACATAAAAGCTGGTGCTCATATTTTCCCATTGAGCTTTTAAAATCCCCTGTAAAGGCAAGAAAGTGAGACAGGAAAGTAACATATGAATGCATCCTCATATGTGTATGTACACAGTTTGTGTGTGTGTGGACATATACAGTCTTCCATCTACAGAGACCACCAGTTAATTTTGAAAAGTCATTTTAATCTTCCCATTTCTCATATACACAACCTCTAATATTCCTTATAACCATAGAGTTACATAATTTTATTATTTTCTCAATGTTAAAAGGCATTATGCATTATGGTATTTAGAAGATTCTAGTTTAGTTTCTCCTTGCTTCATGTTCCCAACCAGATTATAAATTGATTAAGAGTAATGGCCTCTTTCCTTCACCTTTTACCCACACCCTCCTCAAGTAAAACAGTTTGTATAGAACAGGCATTCCCTGGGGTTACTAAAGGTAATTCATATGAATTTATTAAAATTTGATTGTCTGTATTTAGCAAAAACAATTTTAATATCTATGCTAATAGGTTATTTAATGAAGGTTGTGTATATATATGAATTCTTCAGAGAGATCTTAAATGTTTATATTATAGTGTTTTGCTATTTTGTCTTAAGCCAAATCAGAATTTCTTCTTTAGGTGATTTTCATCACACTGTTTTCTGAAAATAGTTCTCTGAGACAGTGGGTTTTGAAATCTGAACATTTAAAGCTTTGGTTGATGATTCATCTTTAGTATAGAGGGTAGCATCTGGGCCTTGTTTCTATTCTGCAATAGGGTATTCTGTCTTGCTAATTCTTAAAGAGTTTGGTGATAATTATGCGAGAGTACAGGCATTGTTGGTGAGTCTAAGAATGTTATAATAACTCTCTGAAATATTATGTAATCCTAACTCTTAATATTCAATTTTGATTTACAGTTTCAGCCACGAGGGTATGAATGTCGAGATGCTGTGAACGAGTGTGATATTACTGAATATTGTACTGGAGACTCTGGCCAGGTATGGCACACTGAGTTTTCGGTAATACATTTTACTTGTAAGTACAGGATGAGTATTCCTTATTCACCATGCTTGGGAGCAGAAGTGTTTCAGATTTAAGATTTTTGGGGTTTTGGAATATTTGCATATTCATAATGAGATATCTTGAGGATGGGACTCAAGTCTAAACATGAAAGTCATTGATGTTTCGTTATCACTTTATACACATCACCTGAAGGTAATTTTATGTAATATTTTAAGTAATTTTGTGTATTAAACAAAGTTTGTGCACACTGAACCATCAGAAAGCAAAGATATCACTATCTCCGCCACCCACATGGACCAGTAGTTCTATGGTATCACCATCATTCCTGACTCTGAATCTGTATGTTACCAATAACCAGTTATTCTTGTGTACTTATTCACACTTAAGTACTTAACAGTAAAAAAAAAAAAAAAAAAAAAAATTGACATATCATTAAGACATTGAAAAAATAATGTGTTCATGGTAACCAAGCAGCACGGTAGCATCACCCAAATACTATATCAGCTGTTGAAAAACAGCAAAAAAGAAAATTGCAGGGTTTCAGCCACTACTTATGATGCAGTGTTTTCAATCTTTCAAAAGGTTACTATATACTGCGTTTTATTTTATTTTATTTATTTGAGAATAAACATCAGAAACAGTTGAGGGACCAGGAAGTGGGTCCTCTAAGGATAAAGGGATTTTCTGCTGGATGGGTTTTTAAAATGTTTCCTCCAGAGTCATCTGCCTCATTAACAGAGTTTTTGTCTTAGAAGTCTCTCTTTGACTTTGTTAGGTTGGTGCAAAAGTAATTACGGTTTTTACCATCAAAAGCAATGGCAAAAACCACAATTACTTTTGCACCAACCTAACATAAACTGGCATGATGTCTTGTTCTGTTATGAATGCACACTTGCTCTAGTTCTTCCGTAAGCCCATCATACACTTTCACCATATGTCCACAGGCACTTCTGTAGCGTTAATGACGTCATCTTCATCATCACATCAATGCTCAAAAAGTTTCAGATTTTGGAGCATTTCAGATCTTGGATTTTTTGATTAGGGATTCTCATTCAACCTGGCTCAACCTGTACATATTCTGAAGTTTTCAGTATAGATTACATATGTGAATATGCTTTGGTTCCTTTGTTTTATGTTTTTTTTTTGCTTGGTTTTCTGATTATTTCTAGCTCTTCACCATACCTTTATTTTAGGAAAGTTTGGTGTAGTTTTCTTTTTTTGTTGGGGGGACGGACCTAAATCTCTTTTTCTTCCTAATTTCTCCTTATAATTAGTTCTCTTTATTATGATTTATACCCAATTAATTGATTTTTCTTTTCTGTTCGTCACATCTTAAACAGTACATTCACATTGATGAAGCACTAATGTACTGTTTTCAAACATTTTAAAGCCATGAAACCATTTACTAGACAAATTTTCGATGGAAGCCCAATGTAGAAAATAAGGAACAAGTAGCACTACTCTAGTTGAGGTGGGATTGGGAGCAGAAGTCCACCTTTCCTAATTCTCCACTGCCACGTCTGTCCCACATCGGTAGCCCTGGCTTTATGGCCGGTTGGTTTGGCATGATCTTCTTCCCATTAAAATTATTGTCACATAATTACTATTGCCCTCTAAAATTCCTTCTTTATATAATGTTTATGTTTTTAATTTACACAAATTATTTCATGTGTTTAATTTATACATACTGAGTCTTTATTTGTCATTCAAATGAATATTTATTGAGGGCCTACTGTGTTAAGCCCTGCTCTAAATACTGGGACATGACCTTACTCCCATGGAACCTACATTGTGCTGGGTATAGAAAGGCAAGTAAGTAAACAAAAATATCAGACGGTGATAAGTACAAGGCATAAAATAAGGCAAAGTGGAAAGAGTATAGGGTAGGATGTGATAGATAGGGTGATCAGATATATCTTCCCAGAGGAGATGGCATTGAAGCAGAGACACAAATAAGAAGGAGCTCATCGGTAAACAGTGAGTCCAGAAGCTTAGCTTCTGCATGAAATGGAATGAAAGAAAGCATAGCTGGAGAATAGCGGAGACATTTCAAAAAGGAAGTCAAGAATCAGGGCAGGTAGGGACATGTAGACATGCAAAGAATTTTAGATTTCATTCTACCTTCATTTTAATTCTGACATTATTTTAAAAGCATTTCCCCATACTATTACACAGTTTTTATAAGTTATTCTTTTCACGATTGTATGATAGTCTGTCATGTGGATTTATAGTTGATTTATACTCAATATGTGTATTTAGATTTTGGCAGTTTATTATTAGTAGTATAGAAGTGAACATCTTTATGAATTGCTAAAAGAGTGTTTCTTGTTCAGGATTAGCTCCTTAGGACAAGTTCCTGAAAGTGGGGGTTACCTGTTGCTAGGCATTGTGTTTTCCAGGAAGCTCCCAAAGAGTACACTTGGCAGTCAAAATATCACTTTTATTATTGAAAATGCCTAAGTTGAAGGCTGTAGCTTAATATGAGGGCTAAAAAGTTATCCTTAAATTCCCAGTTCAGGCTATAGCAACAGGTCACTGACAAAATTGGGTCCAGAGGGAAAATATATGACCTGAGGAACCAATGGAAAATGCATGGTTTATGTGGGTAGGCTTGTTTGTAAAAGAAGGGCAAAACTGAGGCACAACGCCTAGTTCTTCTTCCCAAATTTATCATTGGTCAGTCACTCCACCTCCCAGTGATGGAAGTGAGTAAGGCATAGGGTAGCTGGGGTTACACTGAGTTCCCTTAACTGGAAGAAAACATGAGGAGAGAGAAAGAAGGGTTCCTAATTAACATTTTTGTAAATGTGTTGATATATATTATTTAAGGCTCAATTCAAATGGACCCTCTTAAAGAAATGGTACAGTGCAATATGTTCAAGCCATGTTTTCATGATTTTTATGCATATCTGTTTCTTAGTCATTTCAAAATATAGGGTTTTTTTTGCAATTTTTCTGTAATATAATGACAAAGTATGAGAATTGTAGGTTCTGTGTTTAATGACAAGTGTATTGACAATCCTGGTACACTGTTTCACTGAGTTATATTTTTAGCTTTGTAGAATACTACTATTTTTATATTTACCATATATGGATGGTTTTAGTTCTGTGTATTCAGCCCTTTTAGAAGTATAGTTTCTTCATTTCAATCTTTAACTCTTTAAGTGCCATAGATTTACTAGAAATACCTTTGATGAGCAGAACTCTTTGTTCAACCTAATATTTTATTGTTTAAGTATAACATTTTTTCTTTTTATAACATGTGTCTAACAGCTGAAAATTATACTGTTAAATTAATTTCTCAGTAGCATATTAGAATAGAATATTTTTGCTAATGTTTTTCTAACAAGATCAGGATGAACCTAAAATAGATCATTGGAGTAGAGGGAACTAAAACCCCCCAGAATTCTTCTTTTACTCCTTAAGAAATAACGAGCCTTGGATTTAATTAATACTACTAATAATTAAGAAAATGTAATCTCTGCAACTCTGAGAATCAGTACCTACAAACAACATTATGACTTTCTTTTACCTCATAATATGTTTTTCTTTATTTTTATATTAGTATTTACTGATGCCTCAGAGCTACTTATTAAACTTATAATTTATAGTAGAATAAACAATACTTATATAATTAGGAGAAATCATTGACAAATAATACTGGTGGATATAATACAGATTCTTGAAAGATCTGAGAAATATTTTTCCTTAGTGCTATGAAATATGTCCTCTAAGTGAGTAGTATAACATAATTTAAAATAAACACTTCTAAATACTATTGAAGCCTGCCTGCCTCAAGGAAACCATCCTGTATAGCATAATGTATAAGGAGGGTTCTGGAATGACATTTAGAGACTGAATCCAATGCTCTGCTCATAAGCAGAATGCAGTGCACAGATTTATGATTCTCCTGTTTTAAATGCTTCCACAGAACATAGGACATTCCCTAATTTTCCTTGTTAAACATTCCCATGATAAGCAACTGTCTTTTATTAGCCTAAACTAAAACCAAATAGATTAGAAATCTCTGCATGTTCTCACTCGTAGGCGGGTGTTGAACAATGAGAACACATGGACACAGGGGAGCATCACACACTGAAGTCTGTAGGGGGTGGAGACTAGGGGAGGGACAGTGGGGGCTAGGGAGTTGGGGAGGGATAACATAGGGAGAAATGCCAGATATAGGTGATGGGGATGGAGGCAGCAAACCACATTGCCATGTATGTACCTATGCAACAATCCTGCATGTTCTTTACATGTACCCCAGAACCTAAAATTCAATTGTATATATATTAGATATATAATAAAAAATTATATATATATAATATTATATATATTATATATATATAATAAAAAATTATATATATATAATATATATAAAAGAAATCTGACATGTGGCTATGCCAATTTAGAATAAGGGAATTTTTTTTTTCATTAGTGAAGAATTTTACAAGGGTTTTTCTTCTTGAAACATCACAAAAGTAAAATCTAATAAATTAATTTTAGATCTCAATGTGCTTATTCTAGTAGCAATAAGAATTGCTCAAAAGCAATCAAAATTGCTTTTGCATTGCTGTTGACTGTGGTTGCATTAGTTTTATTTTTTAACATGACAAATTTATGTATTTATTTTTCCGTTAATTATTGGGGTACAGGTGATATTTGGTTACCTAAGTTCTTTAGTGGTGATTGGTGAGATTTTGGTGCATCCATCACCCAAGCAGTATACAATGCACCATATTTTTAGATTGCCCCCTCCCCCTCTTCCCCTGAAGTCCCCAAAGTCCACTGTATCATTCTTATGCCTTTGCATTCTCATCACTTAGCTCCCGCATATCAGTGAGAACATACAATGCTTTGTTTTCCATTCTTGAGTTACATCACTTAGAATGATAGTCAGTCTCCATTCTCATCCAGGTCTCTGCAAATGCTGTTAATCCATTCCTTTTTATGGCTGCATAGTATTCCATCATACACATATCACAATTTCTTTATCTACTCGTTGATTCTTGAGCATTTGGGTTAGTTCCACGATTTTGGAGTTGAGAATTGTGCTGCTGTAGGCTGAGTGTGGTGGCTCATGCCTGTAATCCCAGCACTTTGGGAGGCCAGGGCAGGCAGATCACTAGGTCAGGAGTTTGAGACCAGCCTGATCAACATGGTGAATCCCGTCTCTACTAAAAATACAAAAATTAGCCAGGTGTGCTACTCAGGAGGCTGAGGCAGGAAAACTGCTTGAACCCAGGAGGCAGAGGTTGCAGTGAACTGAGATTGAGCCATTGCACTTCAGCCTGGGCAACAGAGACAAAAAAAAATTGTGCTGCTATAAACGTGTATGCAAGTATCTTTTTTGAATAATGATGTCTTTTCCTCTACGTAGATACCTAGTAGTGGGATTGCTGGATCAAATGGTAGTTCTACTTTTAGGTTTTTGTTTGTTTGTTTGTTTGTTTGTTTGAGATGAGGTCTTGCTCTGTAGCCCAGGCTGGAGTGCAGTGGTGTGATCTTAGCTCACTGCAACCTCCATTTCCTGGGTCCTGGTTCAAGCAATTCTCCTGCCTCTGCCTCCCTAGTAGCTGGGATTAGAGGCACGCACCACCATGCCCAGCTAAGTTTTGTGTTTTTAGTAGAGATGGGGTTTCACCATGTTGGCCAGGCTGGTCTTGGAACTCCTGACCCCCTTTGTGATCTGCCTGCCTCGGCCTCCCAAAGTGTTGGGATTACAGGTGTGAGCCACCATGACTGGCCTACTTTTAGTTCTTTAAGGAATCTCCACAGTTTTCCAAAGCGGCTGTACTAGTTTACATTCCCACCAGCAGTATAGAAGTGTTCCCTGTTCACCATATCCACATCAACATCTACTGTTTTTTGTTGTTTTTTTATTATGGCCATTTTGCAGGAGTAAGGTGGTATCACATTGTGGTTTTGATTTGTATTTCTCTGATCATTAGTGATGTTGAGCATTTTTTCATATGTTTGTTGGCCATTTGTATATCTTCTTTTGAGAATTGTCTATTCATGTCCTTAGCCCAGTTTTTGATGGAATTTTTTTTCTTACTGATTTGTTTGAGTTCGTTATAGATTCTGGATATTATTCCTTTGTCATATGTATAGATTGTGAAGATTTTCTCCCACTCTTGGGTTGTCTCTTTACTTTGCTGACTGTTACTATTGCCATGCAAAAACTCTTTAGTTTAACTAGGTCCCAGCTATTTATCTGTGTTTTTATTGTATTTGCTTTTGGATTCTTGGTCACGAAATCCTTGCCTAAGCCAGTGTCTAGAAGGGTTTTTCAGTGTTATCTTCTAGAATATTTGTAGTTTCAGGTCTTAATCCAGTCCTTAATCCATCTTGAGTTGGTTTTTGTATAAGGTGAGAGATGAGGATTCAGTTTCATTCTCCTACATGTTACTATTTGTTGAAAAGGGTATTTGTTGAAAAGGGTATGCTTTCCCCACTTTATGTTTTGTTTGCTTTGTCAGAGATCAGTTGGCTGTAAGTATTGGGGTTTATTTCTGGGTTCTCTGTTTTGTTCCATTGGTCTATATGCCTATTTTTATACCAGCGCCACACTGTTTTGGTGACTATGGCCTTATAGTATAGTTTGAAATCAGGTAGGGCAACATCTCCAGATTTGTTCTTTTTGCTTAGTCTTGCTTTGGCTATGTGGGCTCTTTTTTGGTTCCATATTAATTTTAGAATTGTTTTTTCTAATTCTGTGAAGAACGATGGCAGTATCCTGATGGGGATTGCATTGAGTTTGTAGATTGCTTTTGGCAGTATGGTCATTTTCACAATATTGATTCTACCCATCCATGAGCATGGGATATGTTTCCATTTGTTTGTGTCATCCATGATTTCTTTCAGCAGTGTTTTGCTGTTTTCCTTGTAGAGGTTTTTCAACTCCTTTGTTAGGTGTATTCCTAAGTTTTGTGTTTGTTTGTTTGTTTGTTTGTTTGTTTTTTTGCAGCTATTGTAAAAGGGGTTGAGTTCTTGATTTGATTCTCTGCTTGATCACTGTTGATGTATAGAAGAGCTACTGATTTGTGTACATTAATCTTGTATCTGGAAACTTTGAATTCTTTTATCAGTTCTAGGAGCTTTCTAGAGGAGTCCTTAGGGTTTTCAAGGTAAACGATCATATCACCAGCAAACAGTGACAGTGTGACTTCCTTTTTAGTAACTCGGATGCCCTTTCTTTCTCCCTCCCTCCTTCTCTCCCTCCTTTATTTCTTTTTTTCTTTTCTTTTCTTTTCTTTCTTATTGCTCTGGCTAGGACTTCTAGTACTATGTCGAAGAGGTGTGGTGAGATTGGGCATTCTTGTCTTGTTCAAGTTCTTAGAGGGATGCTTTCAACTTTTCCCCATTCAGTATTATGTTGACTGTGGGTTTGTCATAGATGGCTTTTACTACATTGAGGTATGTCCCTCGTATACTGATTTTGCTGAGAGTTTTCATCATAAAGTGATGCTGGATTTCATTGAATGCTTTTTCTGCACCTATTTAGATGGTCATGTGATTTTTATTTTATTATTTTTTCCCCCTCTTACTAGTGTTCAAGCGATTTTTATTTTTAATTCTGTTTATGTGATGTGTTGCATTTATTGACTTGTGTTTGTTAAACCATCCCTGCATCCCTGGTATGAAACCCACTTGATCATGGTGTGTTATATTTTTGATATGTTGTCAGATTCAGTTAGCTATTATTTTGTTACAGATTTTAGTATCTATGTTCGTCAAAGATATTGGCCTGTAGTTTAATTGTTTGGTTATGTCCTTTCCTGGTTTTGGTATTAGGGTGATGCTGGCTTCATAGAATGAATTAGGGAGGGTTCCTTCTTTCTCTATCTTGTGGAATAGTGTCAAAAGGATTGGTACCAATTCTTCTTTGAATGTCTGGTAGAATTCTGCTGTGAATCTGTCTGGTCCTAGACTTTTTTTGTTGGTAAATTTTAAATTATCATTTCAATCTCACTGCTTGTTATTGGTCTGTTCATGGTATCTAATATTTTCTGATTTAAGCTGGGAGTATTGTATTTTTCCAGGAATTTATCCATCTCTTTTAGGTTTTCTAGTTTATGTGTGTAAAGGTGTTCATAGTAGCCTTGAATGATCTTTTGTGTTTCAGCAGTGTCAGTTGTAATACCTCCTGTTTCATTTCTTAGTGAGGTTATTTGGATTTTCTGTCTTCCTTTCATGGTTAATCTTGCTAATGGTTTATCAACTTTATCTTTTCAAAGAACCAGCTTTTTGTTTCATTTATCTTTTGTATTTTTGTTGTTGTTGTTTCAATTTCATTTAGTTCTGCTCTGATCTTGACTATTTTCTTTCTTCTGCTGGGTTTGGGTTTGGTGTGTTCTTGTTTCTCTAGTTCCTTGAAGTGTAACCTTAGATTGTCTGTTTGTGCTCTTTCAGACTTTTTGATGTAGGCATTTAGGGCTATGAACTCTCCTGTTAACACCACCTTTGTTGTATCCCAGAGAAACATAGGTTGTGTCATCATTGTCATTCAGTTTGAAGAATGTTTTAATTTCCATCTTGATTTTGTTTTTGACCCAGTGCTCATTCAGGAGCAGGTTATTTAATTTACATGTATTTCCATGGTTTTGAAGGTTGTTTTTAGAGTTGATTTCCAGTTTTATTCCACTGTGATCTGAGAGAGTACTTGATATAATTTCAGTTTTCTTAAATATATTGAGGCTCATTTTATGGCCTATCATATGATCTATCTTGGAGAAAGTTCCACGTACTGTTAAATAGAATGTGTATTCTACAGTTGTTGGATGAAATGTTCTGTATATATCTGTTAAGTCCATTTGTCCCAAGGTATAGTTTAAATCCATTGTTTCTTTGTTGACTTTCTGTCTTGATGTCCTGTCTAATGCTGTCACTAGTGGAGTATTGAAGTCCCCCACTATTGTTGTGTTGCTATGTCATTTCTTAGGTCTATTAGTAATTGTTTTATAAATTTGGGAGCTCCAGTGTTAGGTGCATATATGTTTAGGATTGTGATATTTTCCTGTTGGACAAGGCCTTTTACCATTATATACTGTCCCCCTTTGTCTCTTTTAACTGCCGTTGCTTTAAAGTTTGTTTTGGCTAGTATAGGAATAGCTACTCCTGCTTGCTTTTGATGTCTATTTGCATGAAATGCCTTTTCTGCCCCTTTAAGTTTATGTGAGTTCTTAGGTGTCAAATGAGTCTCCTGAAGGCAACAGACAGTTGGTTGGTGAATTCTTACCCATTCTGTGCTTCTGTATCTTAAGTGAAGCATTTAGGCCATTACATTCAATGTTAGTATGGAAATGTGAGGTACCATTGCCTTTATCATGCTTTTTGTTGCCTGTGTACTGGATTTTTGTTTTTTGGTTTTGCTTTCTAACTTGTATTTTTGTTTTATAGGTCCTGTGTGATTTATGCTTTAAAGAGGTTCTGTTTTGATGTGTTTCCAGGATTCGTTTCAAGATTTAGAGATCCTTTTGACAGTTCTTGTAGTGGTGATTTGGTAGTGGTGAATTCTCTCATCATTTGTTTGTCTGAAAACGAGTGTATCTTTCCTTCATATATGATGTTTAGTTTCACTGAATACAAAATTCTTGGCTGATAATTGTTTTGTTTGAGGAGGCTGAAGATAGGTCCCCAATCCCTTCTAGCTTGTAGAGTTTCTGCTGAGAAATCTGCTGTTAATCTGATAGGTTTTCCTTTATAGGTTACCTGGTACTTCTGTCTCACAGCTTTTAAGATTGTTCCCTTTGTCTTAACTTTGGATAACCTGATGACAGTGTGCCTAGGTGATGATCTTTTTGATGAATTTTCCAGGTGTTCTTTGTGTTTTTTACATTTGCATGCTAGGTCTCTTGCAAGGTCGGGAAAGTTTTCCTCAGTTATTCATTCAAATATGTTTTCCAAGCTCTTAGAATTCTCTTCTTCCTCAGGTACACCAATTATTCTTAGGGTTGGTTGTTTAACATAATCCCAGACTTCTTGGAGGCTTTGTTCATACTTTCTTAGTCTTTTTTGTTGTTGTTGAATTGGGTTAATTTGAAGACTTTGTCTTTGAGCTCTCAATTTGTTCAATTCTTTGAGCTCTTCTACTTGTTCAATTCTATTGCTGAGACTTTCCAGAGCATTTCACATTTCTAAAAATGTATCCAAAGTTTTCTGAATTTTTTAATTGTTTTTTTCTTTAAGTTATCTGTTTCTATTAATATTTCTCCCTTCACTTCTTATATCATTTTTTGGATTTCCTTGCTTTGGGCTTTGCCTTTCTCTAGTCTCTCCCTGATTAGCTTAATAATTAACCTCTGAATCCTTTTTTCAGGTAAATCAGGGATTTCTTCTTAGTTTGGATCCCTTGCTGCTGAAGTAGTGTGATTTTTTTGGGAGTTATTGAAGAGCCTTGTTTTGTCATATTACCAGAGTTGGTTTTCTGGTTCCTTCTCATTTGGGTAGGCTCTGTCAGAGGGAAGGTCTAGGGCTGAAGGCTGTTGTTCAGATTTTTTTTGTCCCTTGGGGTGTTCCCTTGATGTAGTAGTCTCCCCGTTTTCCTATGGATATGGCTTCCTGTGAACTGAACCACAGTGATTGTTGCCTCTCTTCTGGGTCTAGCCACCCAGCAAGTCTCCCCAGCTCTGGGTTGGTACTGGGGGTTGTCTGCACAGAGTCCTGTGATGTGAACCATCTATGAGTCTCTCAGCTATGGATACCAGCACCTGTTCTGGTGAAGGTGACGGAGGGTGCAATGGACTCCATGAGGGTCCTTAGCTTTGGTGGTCCAATGATCTATTTCTGTGCTGGTTGGCCTCCTGCCATGAAGTGGTGCTTTCCAGAAAGCATCAGCTATAGTAGTGTGGAGAGGGACCCACACTAATATAGCTATAGGCGGGGACTGGGCCCTAGAACTCCCAAGATTATATACCCTTTGTCTTCCACTGTAATCAGCCCTTCAGTTTGCATGGGAGCTGAGTGAGGCCTGTGACTACCAGCTTTCTTCCACTTTCCTGACAATGGCATGACTCAGCAGAGGCAGCCGTAATCTTCCTAGGTACAGAACTCCAGGGACCTGGGAATTTTACCCCCATCACCTACAGCAGCCACAGCAATACCTGCTCAAGGATAGTCTGAGCTCAGGCACACCTAACCCTGCCCCACCTGATGGTCCCAGCTTGGAGAGAAAAGAGCTTTAGTTCTTCCCCCACCTGTGAAGTCTCCACACCCAATTCATGCCCTCCCCTGAGTTATGGCCAGGAGGCTTCTTGCCCAGTTCAAATTGTTAGAAAGTTCAGCTAGAGACTTCCTTCTTCCTGTGGAGTTTTACCCCCTGCTCCTCTGGCCACCCTCCCAATGGATCCCTGTGGTACCAGGCAGGAATGAGCAGCTAGGGGACCCAGCAACCTCCCAGGGCCTTTCTGCTGCTTCCTTTACCCCTGTATTTTGCTCAGCTCTCTAACTTGACTCAGCTCCAGGTAAAGTCAGAAACCTCTCTTACAAAAAAGACCTTCAGCTTCTCCAGTGTGGGTATGTGTTCAGTAGAGGAGAGTCTCCTTTTCCCCCTTTTGCAATTGGGGTACTCACAGTATTTGGGTGTTTTCTGGGTCCTGCAGGAGCAATCTGCCTCCTTCAGAGGGTCTGTTGGTTCTCTTGAGATTGCTGGTTTGTTCTTGCAGTCAATGTGGAGCTAAAATTCATAGTGCAGGCCTCCACACATTGCCCTGTCCAGAGCTGCAATCTAGTCCTGCCTCCCGTCCAACATGATCCCCATCACTGGTTGTATTAGTTTTAAAGTGAGTGAATAATTAATGATAGTTGATTAATGAGATAATGATTGCATTTTGAGTGGCTCTGGACAGATGAAAGAAACCACAGGGATTCCAGCTTTTGTGCGGCTGTGTAGTTGTATATTTCTGCTTTTTTAGTGCTGATTCCTTGAATACTCATTAGGTTGAATAAAAAGCTTGGGCAAATGAAACTTGTATGAGTCAGTTATTCTTTAGAAAGGTGTAGAACCAAAGCATTTGCCTTGGAATGTTGGTTAGGAAATTACTGCCTCTTAGGAATGCTACATTAGTTCTGTTAGCTTTCTTTGGTGAACTTGATAAATGGCTCAATATGCACAGCATAGAGTAGTAACATAGTTGTATCTGGTTATCGGGAAATTCATTTATTTTCTCTGTCAGCTCACGGTACTTGCACATCTGCCACATGGCTGGTGTTGTTGTAGGTACTAGGGCAGCAGCAGGTAACAAAACATAGAATCCTGCCTGCCTGGAGCTCACATTATGATGAGGGCAACAATGAGCAAAAAAGAAGTAAAACATATGAATTGTCAGTTGGTGCTAAGTGCTTTAGAGAAGGAAAAAAAAAAAAGAAAACACTTGTAGACTTCTCTAGTAAACAAACAAGCAAACAAACAAAACCTTAAAGCCCTTATCCTAAATTTGCACAACTGCAGAGAGTGCCAGTGTGGGAGGGGTTGCAGCTTCGAAGAATGGGTAGAGAAGACCTCTTTGGGATGGTGATATTTGAGCAAAGCTCTAACAAAGATGAGGGAATGAGCCATGCAGAAATCCGGAGCAATAACGGTAGAGCAAAGGCAAAGGTTGTGGGTGGCAGCATGCCTGGTGTGTCTACGTGTAGTCACATCAGCCATGGGTGAGCAGAAAATGATGTCACAGAGATGACGGGGTGAGAAAGTGTAGGTAGGAGCAGATCATGTTGAGCTTGGAAGATCATTGAGTAAGTTGGGAAATGGAAGATACATGTGATTTGATATTTACCTTTTTAAAGAGATCACTCTGATAGCAATGTAAACTCTAAGGTGACTAGGGTGGAAGCAAGGGACTCAGGTGGGAGGCTTTTACAGTAATCCAGGTGAGAGGTGGTGGTGGCTTGGACAGGGAGTGAACAGTAGGGGTGGAGAAAAGTGGTCAGATTGGAATTATATTCTGAAGATAGAACTAGCAGGATTTATTGACAGACTAGATGGAGGGAAAGTGAGAGAGGAGAGGAATAGAGGATGACTGTGGTCTTTGGCTTGAGCAATTGGAAGGATGGAACATCGTTCACTGAGAAGGTGAAGACTGAGGGAGGACCTCGGTGCACATTGCTGTTTCTTATTGGTTTGCCATGCCTGCGTATTTTTTCTTTTTCTATTTGTTTTAAACACTGTAGCAGAGCCTTTGACTTGACCTTTTTACATTCTCTTAAATGTGGTAAATAAAATGTACAGAGAGTAATTTTGGGGGGAAATGAAGTATTTTTTAAAAATGATTTGATAAATATAAAAAGAAATAACCATCACATCACAGACTGTTCTAACATGTCTGTGGTTTGAAGAGGTCAGAACTATTAATATAATGAAGGTATAGCACTTACTTTCCGTGGAAAGGCAGAGTATGTCTCTGTTTCACTAAAGTAGCCTATAGGTAAAATGTCATGATGTCAAATGCAGATTTGACATTTTCACAGAGCTGAGCAAGTTCTTGTAAATTAGTTTCTTGAATGTGTCCCCTCCTATGTACCAAGCTGATTCATTTCCTTCATTGTTCATTTTAATCTCTTCTACTTTTAACTCTGTAGGCAAGTGAATGTGACTTGTTATTCTGGTCCACCTCACCATAAACAGAGGAAACATATAAAACACATGCATTATGTGGCCCTTATTTACTTATTTTACCAATAATAGGATAAATAATTTGAATTAATAACTTGAGTTGCATGTGTTTTTCTCAATGCTTCTAGTTGTATATATCCACCATGCTTGCATTTTTATATAGTATGCACATTATCTGAAGGTACCTAGCATGCTGAATATTAACTAAAAAGGTAATATTTTGCAGTGCCCACCAAATCTTCATAAGCAAGATGGATATGCATGCAATCAAAATCAGGTATGCTGGGCTATAAATTTTAAGTGTAATTTAAAAAGGGTTAGTTGGAAAGTCTTTTTTTTTCCTTTTTTGATAAATATTAATATAACTTCAAAGGGAATTATGCTTAAGTAAATAATTATAGTGGGATTCTAATTTAGAGTTGCTTCATGTATGCCAAATATTAAATATATTTACCTCTGGTGACAAATTATCCAGATTAAGAGAAAAAAAAGAATGTAATAGCTGAAGAACTGGAAGTCTCATTTATTGAGTTATGACCATCTTTCAGTAATTTCAGCCTACCTGTTGTGGGAAAGAAAATATGACAATCTGTCTTGAGTTTTTTTTTTCCCGGAAGCCATATTATAACCTACAGGTGAGTATCATGATGTCAAATGCAGATTTGATGTTTTCTAACCATCCATACACAAAAGAAGCTAAAAATCTTTTTGGTGTCTCTCACAGAAATATACCAATTTTTGTTTACCATAAAATTTCAAATTTTCGCTGTTTAGTTTAGATTTAGAGAGCTGCACAATGAATTCTGTTTTGAATTCTAAATTTTTAACTGTTAGTCTTTAGATGTGTGTGATTCTTATTGGTCACTATAAAAATATTAGGGTATGGAATGAAAAAACCTTGTCCAAGTCAACTAGAGGGAGACATTGTAGTAAAAATTTGGAGGAAAACGAACTGACTCTGTGTGCCTCACATGTGTGCTCTCGTCCCCAGGGCCGCTGCTACAATGGCGAGTGCAAGACCAGAGACAACCAGTGTCAGTACATCTGGGGAACAAGTAGGTCACATCTCCTTGCTTGGTGGTTACACATACCATTTTCTCTTAATAGTGTTCTTCTCTGCCAGTCTTGCTGAGAGAGATGCACAGCTTGGAGTGATGTTTAAAAAAAAGAACCTAAAAAGGATGAGAATAAAGAGAACTGTGAATCTTAGTCACAAAAACTATAGAAAACAACTGCTTAAGTTGGGTACTTGTCAGAACTAAGCAGTGCCATTTAGTGGCTGTGGTTCTGAGAGAAGAATGTTGCATTCACTTGCAAAGATTGGGTTGAGTTCAGTGTGATTATCCAGCCACTTGTGTGATTTATCTTGTACCTTGGATTTAACGTTTGACCCCCTTTTTTTTCCATTAACACACACAAGTTAGCTTTCTGGTTTTTACCCAGGAAAATACCAGATTTATTTTTAAAATTTTGTCATTTACTGTCTCACTTCAAAGTGAAGAGATGCAGGTACTTTCTGAGATGCAGGCAGGTACATGGTGGCTATGGTTCTCATTACATTTCCTAAAAGTTCATGCACATATTCTCTTCCTGACATTTACATTGCCTCTCCAATGAGTATCAGTTCATGAGGGCCAGATAGGAAGAATGAAAAATGAGTCTGCCTTGCTGGCCGAGGCTGGGTTCACCCCAAGGGAAAAAAAAAGCACACAAAAGGAGAACAGGGCTCCGGCACGAGTGATTTTAGAGTTCGGCAAATATCATTTATTTGAAAGATTTACATTCAGCGCTTTAGTTTTGACAGAGAAAAGATAATAGAGACATATTTGTATTTTGAAAGTTTTAACTATCAAAACTCAGGTGCCAATATAAAATCTCAATGGGCTACGACTTTATAATTAATCTCCTAATATTAATATAAAACAAGATTAAGAATGTCAGTTTCCTATGTATTGCTGCACTAATTCCTGCTGATAATCATTCTCATCTTCTTTCTTCAAACTCACCAACAAGGATTGGAGAGAAATCTGTTTCTTAGGCTAAAAACAGTGCTTGTTGGAGCTTTTTTTGTATTAGCTTGCAAGAGGCAATTGTTAAATTTTTAAAAATTTTACAAGCCAGTGGACACCACATTGATAGAGTGAGATCGGCCATGGAGAATTCACACCATGGAAACTTGCAAATGCTACAAATCTGGGTGTTCTTTTTCCTTTTTCTGGAGAACCAAGTGTTAAACACTTACTGCCACACTATTGATGATGGATAACAAAGAAAATGAAGATTGGTTTTCTTCTCTTGCCTGTCTCCAAAAGAGGCTGCAGGATCTGACAAGTTCTGCTATGAAAAGCTGAATACAGAAGGCACTGAGAAGGGAAACTGTGGGAAGGATGGAGACCGGTGGATTCAGTGCAGCAAACAGTGAGTGGTCAGCCCTGAGGGCATTATCACTGGACTTGGAAGCCCTTACGCAAGTGCAAAATGAGCACAAAATAAATACTACTGATTTTTTTCCTAAGCGTTCACCTATTCAAAAATTTGAAATACTTATTTTTAATAGATATTATTATATCTAGAGGCAAATAGCTGTAAACTGTTACTATGCTACAGATTCATGCCATTTCCACAGAATTCAGAAGATTTCTCATGTGCTGCATTTTACTGTGTTTTTGTTCTGATGAGATACTTTGCCAAAGCATTACAAATTAACACTAGCTTTTCATTTTCTACTTTTACTAGAATATATGGCCTATGAATGTATTAGTATACATGTAGTTTGAAAGGCAAACTATATAGACCATGGATATTTTTGCGACCAACGTGAAATCTTACTGTATTTTTTATCATTTCACAAGTGTAGTAACATTTGATTTAATCAGACATCTAATGTCTACATCAGAGATTTTTTTCCCTTCTAAAAAGCATCTAGTTAGTACATATTAGAGGCATCTTTACTCAGGAAATGAGATGCTTTCAGAGTACATTGATACTTCTTTTTTCTTTCTTTTTTTTTTTTTTGAGACTTAGTCTCGCTCTATTGTCCTGGCTGGAGTGCAGTGGGATGATCTTGGCTCACTGCAACCTCCACCTCCTGGGTTCAAATGATTCTCGTGCCTCAGCCTCCTGAATAGCTGGGATTACAGGTGCCTGCCACCATGCCCGGCTAATTTTTGTATTTTTAATAGAGATGGGTTTCACCATGTTGACCAGGCTGGTCTCAAACTCCTGACCTCAAGTGATCTGCCCTCCTCAGCCTCCCAAAATGCTGGGATTACAGGCATGAGCCACCGTGCCCACCCTGATATTTCCCTTTGATTAGCTAAGGAAAGTTAGAATTCTCATTAATTAGGTTATTAAGGTTAATTCAGTTACTGTAGATCGATAGAATTATTAATAGTCCAAACCTCTTTACTTTTCCTTCTAAAGCAATGAAAATTCTCCTAACTTTGAAGCAGAGCAAGAATTTAAGGGAAGCTTTATTCTCGGTTAATGATCTCTGTGCAATATTTTATGAAACTTTGCAATTCCATGTAATCTTTGATAATGAATGAGGCCATAGTAGGCAACAAATCTTTGACTATCATTAAAAAAAAAATTAAACCAAAATAATAGAAAACAGAGCTTCCCATCTGATGTCTCATGAGTGAAGCACAGATGTTCCAAGGTGTTGATCCTCTCGGTCTTTGAGGTGTCACAGGATAGGTGCAAGGGGAGCCTGAGGTAGTCAAAATCCATGGGATTGGACACTTTGAATTTGATTAACTTTATTCTTACACTCCATGTCCTAGAGATATCTGATTATCTCTCTGTGTCTCAAGACTTCGAAAAGTTTGAGAGGCATTGGATTAGATAATTGTAAAGCATAGCTTTTGAAGATCTAATAATAGAATACCCAATCTCCAATAAGTTAAGGGAAATTCATGTGTTTTGAAACTTGAAAAAATTGTGAAATAAGGCAGATGTGGTGGTTCATGTCTATAATCCCAGCACTTAGGGAGGCTCAGGTGAGTGGATCACTTGAGTCCAGAAGTTCAAGACCAGTCTGGACAACATAGTGAGATCTCATCTCTAGTTTTTAAAAATGGTGAACTATATAAACCTAAAAATAAATAACACATAAATATACATTTTACCAAATAATTATGAAGTGAACTCCCATGTCACTCCTACATGGGTCAAGAAATAGAACATTGCAGCATTCCAGAAATAGTGCAGATACCTTGATCCTGACATTTGTGGCAGTCACTTTCTTGCTTTTCTTTAGAGTTTTACTGCCTAAGTTTTTATCCCTAATGCTTCATGTATTATTTTGTATTTTGCTTCTCACATCCAACATTTTAAGAGTTTTCTGTGATGTGTATAGCTATCCGTTGTTCATTTTTATTGTTTGTTTCACTTTTATAAATGCACATGTCAATAAATATATTATACTTTAGTTCTCCAATCTGTGTTGATGAACATTAGATTGTTTTTATTTTTTGGTTGTTAGGATCTATGCTGCTGTGAATACTCTCATATATGTAACCTAGTATACATTTGTACCTGTTTCTGTAAGGCCTGTACATAAGTAGAAAAATTGCTAAGTCATAGGGGATGTTATCGGTATTACCAAATGATGTCAGACTGTTTTCTAAAATGGTTGAACTAGTAAATTATTATGCATATGAGAATCTTGTTTCAGCAAAACTTGGTATTATCAGACTTTTTACTTTTATCTGTTCTGGTGGGTGTGACCTACTATATTATCATGGTTTTAATTTGCATTTCCCCAGATTACAAGTGTAATTTAGCACATTTTCATACATTTATTGGAAATAGATTTCCTTTTTTTTGGGATGTGCTACTTCAATTCTTTGCCCATTTTTTAGGAGTCGTTGTTTACTTAACAGATAGACTGGAGGTAGAGGACCTCATGGTACATGAGTTTAACAAGATCATCAAAGACCCAGATAATTTCTGCCCCTCTGTTCTGCAACCCTTAGCATATTAACTTTTTGTCCTTATGCTTTGTGAACTCATGATTGTGAAGTGGATGCAAAAGCTACATATTCAAAGGTGGCAAGTAGGGATAGGAGCAAAAGGTTTTCTCCCTGTCAGTCTCTAACCTTTTATCCAGAAAACAAAATCCTCACAGCCACTCCTGAGCTGGCTTTTCCTCACATCTTCACAGCCCAGGGGCCACTTTTAACTCTAGGAAGATGAGAAGGGGAATGGATAGGAAAGTGGGTGTCAAGAATGGAAGTACCAAGAATAGCTTAGATAGCAGTCATGGTCCATCTTTCAGGGCTGGGCGCTTTGCTGTTCCAAACAAAACTGTGATCCTTTTAGCAAAGAGGGAGTGGGTTATCACCTACCACTGATAAATGATTAACTGTTTTTGTTTAGGAAGAAAGAGAATATTTTTAAAATATGAATACATGTGGACTGAATCATTTTGATTTTTTTAGCTTGATTCCTCCTGTCTGATCTGTTTGTTTTTTTTACACATTTTCAGTGATGTGTTCTGTGGATTCTTACTGTGTACCAATCTCACTCGAGCTCCACGTATTGGTCAACTTCAGGGTGAGATCATCCCAACTTCCTTCTACCATCAAGGCCGGGTGATTGACTGCAGGTAACATATTAAATGTTGGAAGACCTAATAAGCCATGAGAATTACAAATTTCACAAAAATCAAAAACCAAAGATTTTTCTAGTTTTTACAAGAGGAAAGTTAATTTAGATTTTACTGTCACCTTTTTGTTGACAGTCACTTAAAAAACAAAAAACAAAGTTGTATATTGACTTGCAGCTTGCATTTGTTCAAAATTAGACTAGTTAGTAGTAATATGACCTTGTTTGTCATCATAATTTTAAGAGTAGAATTATGGTGTTCATTCCAACCCATTATTAAAGTTTTAAACATTAGAGTATGCCACTATTTGAACACTGTGTGTGTGTGTGTTTTTATGACTGAGAAAAAGAAGAATTTAAACTATTACTTTATGTAGTATATGGTTTGGAATATGGCTTAACAAATACCTAATCACATATAGAAAATATTTATTAAAATATTATGTATAGCTATAAGCAAGCATTTGATATCTAGTTGTCTGTGAGTATAAGGCTTATTTTTGTTTAGCCAGGGAATCATATTATATTCCAAATAGGTATTGTTCCCTTCGAAGTCGTCATAATTCTGAGATACTGTTCTCTTACTCAGTGGTATTGTTGTTGCTCGAAACACTTTTGGCCTTCCCCCTACAGAATTGCCTTCAACGTCTGCAAACTTTTACTTTTAGTACCCTTAGAGCACCATATCGTCACCTTAAGTGAGATAATATGAGATTTGGGATTATCCAAAAGTAATTTTAGTACATTGATTGGGTACTACTAAATTGGATAATGCTGTCTCGGTCAAATGGTTACTTTTTTTTATGGCTTTTAAATGGTTCTGAAGGCAATTCTAACAGGGTCTTGGTAAGATCCCTCCTGGAATAAATTTGTAGTCTCTAAAGCTAGTTACTTTGATGTATACAAGCTTTATTTGAATGTGTGTTTTCATGCCTTTAGGTAAAATAGCCTTATTAAATTATATTGTTGTATACTGAACTAGCATATTTGCAAAGTATTCAGCAAGTTAATTCTATTAGTGACTACAGCATTATCATTCAATTTCAAATTATTCCCAACTTTGAAATATTAGAAGTAAGCACTGAAATACATGAAATAATCTTATGAAACCACTGTCATATATGTGGTCTGTCATTGACTGAAAGTTTTTACACAATGGTAAGTACTTGCCTATCTAAACATATCTAAACATAGAAAAGTCATACTACTCCTTTTCTATGTTTAGGTAGGCAAGTAGTTACCATTGTGTTATAATTGCCCAGTACAGTAACATGCTATGTAGCCCAGGAGCCATACTAGACCATATAACTGTGTAGGTATATAGGAGGCTATACCATCCAGTTTTGTGTAAGCTCATTCTGTGACATTTGCACAAAGACAAAATTGACTAATGACACATTTCTTAGAATGTCATCCCCATGATTAAGCTAGGCATGTCTGTAAATATCAATAGAAATTAACCAGTTTATTTTTTTTCAATTATGGATAATTAGATCTTCTGAAGTAAGAATAATACTTTTCAAAATACTTTTATTCGCTGTTTTTGTTCATCATCTGCTTTTTTCTACCATGTCACATCTGAAAGCCTTGGAGAGCTGATATATTTGCTTCTTTTGTTCTCATATGGATACTCCTCCTCCAGTCTTAATGCTGGGTCTTGAAAACAAGGGAAGATTTAGAATACACTTTATGCAAATGACATTGTACTGTAACAATGATAATGAAAGAGTTTCTTTTTCATGCTCTTTTATTAAGGAAAGGTAGGGAAAGGAGAAGAGGAAGCAGAGTGAGATAATGCTAGGAGAAATCCACGTCCACCAACAGCCTCTTCAGTCTCATGAAGAGCAAGCCTCATTCATATTGATGTTCTATTTCTAAGTGTGGTGCGAATGCTTATATGGATATCTTTCTCGTTTTAGTGGTGCTCATGTAGTTTTAGATGATGATACAGATGTGGGCTATGTAGAAGATGGAACACCATGTGGCCCGTCTATGATGTGTTTAGATCGGAAGTGCCTACAAATTCAAGCCCTAAATATGAGTAGCTGTCCACTTGATTCCAAGGGTAAAGTCTGTTCGGGCCATGGGGTAAGTAGATATCAATGTGCCAGCTCGAACCTTCATGGCCTGGCATGGTCACAGTGGTTAGACTTCCATTCCAGCCATTTTCCTATTGTGGCTGTTAATATCTAAGCACTGATTATGATTATTTCCTTAATACTCTTATCTTCTATGAATAAACCATGTGTTAATATGGCTTCTTTTTGTTGTTTTTTTTTTTTTAATCATTGGCTATTTTTATTCACTGCATTCTCCATATATGACTTGACATCTGTGAGGCTGGGCATGGTGGCTCACACCTGTAATCCCAGCACTTTGGGAGGCCAAGGTGGGTGGATCACTTGAGGTCAGGAGTTCAAGACCAGCTTGTCCAACATGGCAAAGCCTCAGCTCTACTAAAAATACAAAAATTAGCCAGGTGTTGCAGCATGCACCTGTAATCCCAGCTATTTAGGAGACTGAAGCAGAAGAATCACTTGAGCCCAGGAGATGGAGGTTGCAGTGAGCCGAGATCATGCCACTGCACTCTAGCCTGGGCAACAGAATAAGACTCTGTCTCAATTAAAAAAAACAACAACAAACCTTGACGTCTGTGTATTAGTCAAGGTTCTCCATAGAATACATACATACATATGCACAGAAGGAGACATTATGAGGAATTGACCCATGTGATTATGGAGGCTAAGCTCTACAATCGGCTGTCTATAAGATGGAGAGCGAGGAAAGCTGGTAGTATAATTCAGTCTGAGTCCAAAGGCTTGAGAACCAACAAAGCTGATGGTATAAATCCCAGTCCTAGGGCTGGATAAGATGAGATAAAATGTCCCAGCTTATGCAGTGAGGCAGGAAATAAAGGGAGCACATAAAATTAACCAGCACATCACCTAGAGTTAGAAGAAAATTGATAAGGCTCATAAAGGAACTGTAGACCCCTGGTGACTGTTTTGTACAATTCAAAACAACTTAAACCATCTCAGCAATTCACTTTTAGCTACTCAGTATACATACTGAGTATCTATGTATACAAAATCACCCTAGAGACTGGGTCACTGATGTATTTCACATGGATAAAGTTGTACAGTTAGGCTTGGACCATTGTAAGCCAAAGAGAAGATGGTGTCCATATTCATACCTGCACACATCTGTAATTCTGTGAACTAAGTGTTTGGGCGAGTTGCTCTTATTGGTAAACCTAATCTTCATATCTATCCAAAAATAAATTTTAATACTTATTTAAATTAGGCTTAGCTAAAATAAAGTATTTCAAAATGTATACAGACTTCAGAGATGGAAAAAGAGAAGAAACTGTGAGTAACAGTATAAAAGGGAGATGCTGGGATAAAGGTAAAAATGATCCAAAATAGATAGATAGGCAGGTGATATGGAGTAAAACAAGGTGGGAAAGCCCAAGAAGCTTGTGCCTAACAAGTATCTGGAGTTTTGAGTTTGGTTGAATCATAGCTCATGGGGAGACAGGGGAGACAGTATCAGTTAATGATTAAGAGCATGGATTTAGGGGCTAGAAATAATCCTGGGTTTGAATCCTGGCTCTACCTTTTGCTCTCCAATGACTTTGGGAAGTCACTGGTGTGAGGATTAAATGACATGCCTTGCTTAAAGCATATGGCATAGATACTGGCACATAGTAAGTGCTCAGTAATTATTACATTAAAATAAAATTACTGGGCAGGTCTTCTGGTTATTTCAGTTATTACTCTGAAAACATAAAACTTAATGTGTAAAAATGCCCTACTGCCTCTCCCACTTTTGTATCTTTTTTTTAAGCCAAATTCACCCTTGTCAGTACAGTCATGGTATTAGAACATTTCAGATTAAAAAGCTTCCTTGTTTGATTTTTATCATCTCTAGTAATCTGCCCCTGAATGTATTTCTCAGGAAGATAAGGGTTTAAACACTCCTGTCTCTAGTTTGCTGATTATTATTTATTCCATCTAGATTACAGTTTCATTCCAGCATTCTGGGGGGTCCTCAGCCTGGCTGACTGAGAGAGGAGGGATACCAGGGACTGGGGGTGTGGGGATGGGGTGAGGGTAATGCTTGTTGGGCAGGGAAAGTGCCACTAAGTAAGTTTGGTGTTGGACATGGTGATGGTGAGGTCATACAAGGTATTGGTGATTTATGTCTCCTGGCCTTTTATCTCTGGCAGTGCTTTTGAGCCCACTGTCTATTAATTTATTGAATTAAGTGTACATGTTTTTAAAGTATGTTCCTAAAAACAGCTACTTCTAAAAAAAGTAGAAAAAAGTATCTTATCAGACATTTGTATACTTAAGTAATATTATGATTCAATTTAAGAATAACATGAATAATTCAATTTAATTTAAAAATAATAAGTAAAATAATTAAATTTAAAAAATTCTTCCTTTTAATCTTTTTTCTTTAATTAATGGATCAAATATTACAGATTTGATCTATGCATTATTACTTCATGCCTAGTGATCAAAACTATGGGAAACTTAGAAATTCCAGATGGCTTTTAAAGCTTTCTCCCTACCCCCATGTCTCTTTTACATGTATCACCATTATTCTACAAAGTACAGTGAAAATGCCGTATCTGTTCTTTTTTCTTCACAGGTGTGTAGTAATGAAGCCACCTGCATTTGTGATTTCACCTGGGCAGGGACAGATTGCAGTATCCGGGATCCAGTTAGAAACCTTCACCCGCCAAAGGATGAAGGACCCAAGGGTTTGTGTGATTTCAGTTTCAATTCATGGAATACTGAATTCATCAACACTGTCCAGTGCACCAACATAACTTTCTAATTGATTTAAGAAGAGACATATAGGAATATCTCTTTTTGCCTTTTTGCCTTTAAAGTATATAATTTATGTTACTGTGGAATTAAGGATTTTGATATATCATATTTTTAAAATGCATTTGAATTACTTCTTAGTCTAGAACTGAGATTGGGAAGAAGTAAATATACACATTTTCTTTAATACAGTGTTCTTTTTCTTTAAACCTTATTCTTTTTCCATAGTCACAAACTATTTTGCCTAAGCTAGTTTGTCTAAGCTATGCCATTTTTCTAATAGATCAAATCTTTTTGGCTGACATGAGGTCTGGTTACTTTCCAATGTTGGAATCCCTCCAGAAGAAACTTGTCACCTTCCAAGCTCTTTTTGAACACTCTTTTGATTAGGAAGGAGTTGGAATTCTTCACAGAACTTTTGTTCTTCAAAGAAAATGCAAAAGATCTGGACCTTTGTTTTAATCCATCATTAAGAGGAGAGAAATTAGAATTTTGGGATTAGAAAGAGACTCAGAGGCCACCTGGGCCCACTCTGTTTTTGCAGATGAGAAGGACCAGGCCCTAAGGTCAGGTCACTTACTACAGTCACCTAGGTAGTGAGAGGCAAGGCTGGAACCAGGACCCAAGTCCCAAGTGCCTGATCTCAGACTCATATTCTCTACCCATTATATCATCTTTTTTTCTTTCTTTCTTTAAGATAGGGTCTTGCCCTGTCACCCAGCTAAGAGTACAGTGGCACAATCATGGCTCACTGAAGCCTCAAACTGCAAGGCCCGGGGATCCTGCCACTGTGCCCAGCTAATTTTTCATAGAGACAGGGTTAGGCTTTGTTGTCCAGGCTGGTCTTGAACTTCTGGCCTCAAGTGATCTTTCCACCTTGGCCTCTCAAAGTGCTGGGATTATAGGTGTGAACCACTACACTTACCTCCTCTTATGTCATCTTTTTTTTTTTTTTTTTTGTGATGGAGTCTCATTCCATCACAAGTAGCAAAATCTTGGCTCACTGCAATCTCTGCCACCCGGGTTCAAGCAATTCTTCTGCCTCAGCCTCCTGAGTAGCTGAGATTACAGGCACCTGCCACTGTGCCCAGCTAATTTTTACATTTTTAGTAGAGACGGGGTTTCACCATCTTGGTTGGGCTGGTCTTAAACTCCTGATCTTGTGATCCACCCGCCTCGGCCTCCCAAAGTGCTGGGATTACACAGGCATGAGCCACCACACCCAGCCTCTTTCATCATTTTATAATGTAATCTGTGTTATCAGGAGTATAGTAATTATTTTTCATTATTCTCCCCATTCCCAACCCCTCATATGATTTTCAAAGACCTTGGAAAACCGTCAGTCACGACAGGCTTACTACAGCATCTATAACATTGTACCTGAGAAACCAAGAAAATACTAGAACCAGTTTTTTTTATACAGGGATGACATTGTATATCAGCTTCTTTATCATGGTCCTGCTAATAGTCTTTTGTAAGTAACTGCCATGCTTTTCTTTGACAGGTAGGAAAATGCATATAGGAATAGGACCATTTTGATCAGCTTAGTTTTGGATGAAAGTTTATTGAAACTCTCTGAACTTAAGTATAGTTTATAGGGGAAAAGATGGTTTCAGATGCAGATGAAGCTCTATAATCCTTAATTCCTGAAGAGATTTAGGCTGATTCAGGCACATGTGAATTGTTCAGTAATAGTGGGTGTGTTAAAATACATTTTATGCATTTGCTTAATATGCCCATGATATTAAAATTCTGTAGAATCATAATCACACCCTCACAGTCTATTTCTGTTCTCCTTCTTCTATTTCTAAAAGGGAACGTATTCCACTTTTACACTTAGTCTTTTGTTACTTTAAAACTAGAACAAAAAATTCTTGGATCCACCTTCTGAAGTTAGATTTAGAGAAGATTTAAGCTCTATCAAGAGAAGCCAACGTTCATTCTTTCCAAATTTCTCTCCACAGTGTGTCTGTGATTTTTTTTTTTAAGATCTAGATGCTATTTCCTCAAGTGATGTATAAATACGCCTCAACAGATGAGCAGAGCTAAATTTACTTAGACTCTGCCTTTTTTTCTTTAAGTAGGGTAGGGGATTATTAATTGTCTGGTTCTATAATACCTGTTCCCTGTTCCTTCACCCACCCATGCCTGAAACACTTTGGAGGGATTACGTAAACAAAGCTATATTCTAGAGGAAGAGTACTCACAGCTCCTTTTTGTTTTGTTTTGCTTTATTTTCTCCATTTAATGTGGTAGTATCCCACATTATCTTTAAAAAAAAAAACTTTTTTGATCCTTCAAGTAATACATACTTATTGTAGAAAAATTTGAAAATACAGAAAATATTAAAACTCAGAGGTGCTCAAGATAAGCATTCTTGGGCCCAGCGCAGTGGCTCACACCTATAATCCCAGGACTTTGGGAAGCCGAGGGCAGGTGGATCACCTGAGCTCAGGAGTTTGAGACCAGCCTGGCCAACATAGTGAAACCTTGTCTCTACTAAAAATACAAAAATTAGCCGGACATGGTGGCATATGCCTGGAATCCCAGCTACTTGGGAAGATGAAGCACGAGAATTGCTTAAACCCAGGAGGCAGAGGTTGCAGTGAGCCAAGATCGTGGCACTGCATTCTAGCCTGGGTGATAGGGTAAGACACGGTCCCCCTCCTCCACCCACCACTCCTAAAAAGAGGCCAGGCACAGTGGCTCATGCCTGTTATCCCAGCATTTTGAGAGGCCCAGACAAGTGGATCACCTGAGGTCAGAAGTTCAAGACCAGCTTGACCAACATGGTGAAACCCCATCTGTACTAAAAATACAAAAATTAGCTGGGCATTGTGGTGGGTGCCTGTAATCACAGCTACTCAGGAGGCTAAGGCAGAATTGCATGAAGCTGGGAGGTGGAAGTTACAGTGAGCTGAGATCGTGCCATTGTACTCCAGCCTGGGTGACAGAGCGAGACTCTGTCTCAAAAAAAAAATAAAAGAGAGAGATAAGCATTCTGGTGTGCTTCTTTCCTGTTGCATGTTTCTTTTGTCATTCTTAATGAAGACAATAGAGTCATAGTAAAGGTATCCATTGGTTCTAAAATTATTGAAAACCTTATGAATCTCTAATAATTTTGATTAAATTGAAAATAAGTCATTAATTGAAATAAATGAATTAGTTATTTTTATAAATATTTAGATTTCCAGAAAATCAAGCAATTTTCATACTAGTAAAATAATGGCTTTTATCTATAATGACTAGCTATATCTTTTTAGCCTCTATTAAAAAATCTATTAATATACTGCTAAAACAGAAATTTAAAAATGTTAAAACTTTATGTAGACTTTATTATTTTTATTTTTAATTGTGATGTTACAAGAAGATTCCAAGTGAGAAATTATGTGCTTTACTTTTCTTTTAATTCGGTTAGCAATTATTTATTGACTATCTACTATTTAAAAGATAACATATGCTTGGCACACAGACACTCCATAAATATTACACTCTTCTCTTTCAAAATATGTAAAGGAAATGAGATGCTGCATGCTAGTGCCACTTTTCAGTTTATCCATATTCATTTGTTTTGTTGCCTTGTCAAAGAATAATAGGTAATGGACTCAAGTTATTAAAACAATCAGTGCTTTACTGACTGTAGGCTCAGCAGTGTGTGAGACACTAAGATGTTTCTCAAAAACTGCATGTTGTATCTTTTTTCTCATGATCCAACTGGTTTGGTTGTCACTTGCCTGATTGAGCACAGTGTTTGGGCCCTCCCCAAATGCTTGCCATTTATAATGGGCACCACCCACAGTGGCCAATCATATTCATAGATGAAGGTTTTCTATATAGGTGCAGGAAGAGAAGAAGAGAGTATTAAAAGTACTTAGTTTTATTTCATGAAATGAAATAAAATGTGCTTCCATTATAGAGAAAAAAATTCAAGAAACATAATGAAAATATGTCCTTTTTTATCGTGAACATGGGCATAAAAGATAAATTGTACCCAATTGCCCTTTGGATCAAGACCAAATTAGTAAAAATAAAGGCAAATTCTGTGACTTCATTGAGAATATCAGAAATGAACTGACATGTTTTGGATATTTCTTTTATTTTAACTATAAGTTCCCAGAAGAATAGGAAATTCAACCTCTCCTTCTGTGTGGGGACTGGAAACATACCTGAAAGCATTGCCACTGTAGTCACCCTGTACTGCTACAGTTGTCTGCTGTGGACCCACAATTTAAGGCATGCTGTATTATTCACTCCAACTTCTCAAATCAAACTATTGAAAGATAAGAAATAGGATCTTAGCACACAAACCACGTGAGCAAGGATTTTTTTAAAAAGATTGGCCAGGCGCGGTGGCTCAAGCCTGTAATCCCAGCACTTTGGGAGGCCGAGGCAGGTGGATCACGAGGTCAAGAGATTGAGACCATCCTGGTCAACATGGTGAAACCCCGTCTCTATTAAAAAATACAAAAAATTAGCTGGGCATAGTGGCATGTACCTGTAATCCCAGCTACTCAGGAGACTGAGGCAGGAGAATTGCCTGAACCCAGGAGACAGAGGTTGCAGTGAGCCGAGATCATGCCATTGCACTCCAGCCTGGGTAATGAGCGAAACTCCGTCTCAAAAAAAAAAAAAAAAAAGATTTTTGTTACATGGTACTTTATTCATTTTTTTCTACATTGTTGTTTACTTCACATACAAAAACCCTTTTTAATTTCATTTTTAATTTTTTTTATTTTGTAAGCCTAGTCCTTCTCTCGACTCTTTTCCACTGAAATCATTATAGAAAATTATTTTGCTTTGTTCTACAAGGACAGAATGTATTTTAACTCTGTTTAAAAGACCTAGAATTCCCTCCTGTTATAGGGAGATCCACATCAAGTACCCTAATTATTGTCTGTATGTAGACACTTTCTCAAGGTGCTTACTGTAGAATACAGTGGAACTTTTCTCATTTGATAGTTTACATCACCATTATAAGAAAGAAGAGAAACTGGCACATAGCTAATGTTTTCAGTGATATGTATGTGCAGAGATATTATTCCTGGGAAGCTTTGGTCACACCTTTTTATCACAACCACACTCATCAAATCAAAGATAAAAATTCAGTCTAGATCTGTCGTTTCACAAATGAGAAAAGTAAGTTAGTTTTCAGGGTTAACAGTGAGCCAAGAATATAACATAATCACCTTATCTTGAGCCAAATACTTTTTTCTGTTACTCCACACTCCTATTTGGAAATTGAATAATGGGACTAGGCACAGTGGCTCATGCCTGTGATCCCAACACTTTGGGAGGCTGAGGTGGCAAATTGCTTGAGCCCAGGAGTTCCAGACCAGCCTGAGCAACATGGCAAAACCCCGTCTCTACAAAAAAATTAAAAAATTAGCCATGTGTGGTGGCGTGTGTCTGTAGTGCCAGCTACTTGGGAGGCTGAACTGGGAGGTTCACCTAATCCCGTGAAGCTGAGGTTGTAGAGAGCCAAGATCGCACCACTGCACTCCAGCCTGAAAAACAGAGTAAGACCCTGTCTCAAAAAAAAAAAAAAGTTGAATATTAAGTTATTCTACTAGTTTTTATAGCACAATAGTAAGTAGAAGCGAAACAGGTAGTAATCAAGCTTATTAGCTGATCCATTACTTGTCATTGGTGCTTTTTATGGAATTAGATAAGAAAGGAAGTATTATATTATTAGCATTTAGTATTTTTAAAACAATAGTTTTGAAATCTTACTTTCTAAGGTATTAACCTTGAGGAGTATTTAGTGCTTACATTTACCTTTTGCAATATATCCTTTTGGCAGCTGTCTTTGTCAGTGCACAAATCTTTGACTTTATAGTTTAGATGATTAGATATGAGAAGTTATCCTTATCATATATGATTACGTTCATGTATGATTATGTGTTAACCTGTATATTTTTCTCAGATAACAATGGCCTTATCAATAATCCAAGGATATACCAAGCTAAAATTTTTTTTTAGTAACTGTTAATTTGTTTCAGTTCAGAAAAACTCTATATTTTCATTGACAGCATACACTGAAATATATTCTTACATGAAATTATTTATTTTGCATCCTTTTAGACATTTGTCCTTGTAGCTAAAAATGAACTTAAGTTTTTCCTTTTATGGAAAAGAGGAAAGAGATCTGATTGTTATATTAACATCTTGAAATATGGAGCTACATACCAATATTATACACTAATGTATAAAGAGTTTATTTAGTACTTTTCTTTTTTTTTTTTTTTTTTTTTGAGACGGAGTTTCACTCTTGATACCCAGGCTGGAGCGCAATGGCGCGATCTCGGCTCACCGCAATCTCCGCCTCCTGGGTTCAGGCAATTCTCCTGCCTCAGCCTCCTGAGTAGCTGGGATTACAGGCACGCGCCACCGTGCCCAGCTAATTTTTTGTATTAGTAGAGACGGGGTTTCACCATGTTGACCAGGATGGTCTCGATCTCTTGACCTCGTGATCCACCCGCCTCGGCCTCCCAAAGTGCTGGGATTACAGGCTTGAGCCACCGCGCCCGGCCTTATTTAGTACTTTTCTAATCTTGAATTGTGGTGGGATAATAAATCCCTGAAGAAAGTCCATGGAGTGCAAATGATGACTTTGATGCCTCCTGCCTGTGAAGTATTAAAGGATACAAGATTTTAACTCCCTTTGGAATCACGTGGAGGAAATAATGCACCTTCTTATTTGAGAAACTCTCTAAAAATAAGGGGGGAAAAGCCACTCAATTTCAAAACAGCACATTTTCAAAATGTCTGAAGCATGACTTGTCTATAAAGAAATTCTACATATAAAATAGAAAATCTTTAAAAAAAGGAGAAAATTTATAGTTTTTGGTATTTTATACTTATCAAAAATTATTTTAGGACAAGTAAACCTAGATAGCAGGGATCAAGACTAAAAATAATAATAAACCAACAAGTAATGGAAATTTAAGCAAATAAACATGAAAACCTACTGTTAGGTAATAAACAGATTCCACAAACACATTATACTGAAAGATAAGTGTGTCAAAGAGTTAGGGAGCAAAGTTAAGTTCCTAGTACAAGGATTGTGTTGTCAGCTAGAAGCTTTAAGAGTTCCATCTCCAGGTTTGGTAGGATGAGAAAGAGAATAAGATGTATCATTGTGCATCCAGCATAGTTCCTCGAACAGAAAGGTATTTAATAGGTAATGAATGAGCAAATTAATGCATACATTAAAGAATAGATAAATTAGTATAGAAGTAGAATTTTTTTCAATGAGATAAATTCTTTGTAACTATGAAAACCAGCTGCAACCTTCATTTTCAAGTATGTTCCCTGTAAAAATCCACCCACCTTTGAGCTACTCAGTTAATTTATGTCAAGCTGATGCACAAGTAACTTTACTACTTGCCAGAACAAACTTCAGCACCCTCTAAAGGAAGAGAACAAAAGCAAAGCAGGATAGACAAAAGAAAATCTCTGCTAGGTCTAGGTTAAGTCATTTCTTTAAGAGGTAACCACGTTCAGTATAATGACAAAGAATCAAATGGCACTTTACATGTATTTGCAGGATACTGTGCAACTCAGAGTAGTGGGAGGAAGGGAGAACAGGGAGGGTAGGGATGCTTTTTAAAAAGCTTTTTTCCCACTTTTATCTTGCTTTAGCGTTGAGTACTTACCAGTTAAGAATGTAGAGGTAATTAGTCTTTCTTATTGGAGATTACAGACTATATCTGTTTATCTTGAATACCCATTTGAAGCCTCTGTAGAAATGTCTAGTTCCTCAGGTTGTATTTCTAAAACCTACCTGATGGCTTGCCTCATTGTCTTGTTTCTGCAGTGAGAAATTATATCCATAGCAAAGACTAAAGTCTTTTTAAATTATTTTTATCTTTCATATAGTTCTTATAATTTCTAAAAAAAATTAACACTCATTTAGTATCACAATTTATGGGAGAGGGTTTCTTTCTATTATTTAGCATATGTGGCTTATATAAAAATTGCAGAAGTCGTAGGACTCTCATGAATTGGAACTCTGAGAACCAGTGCCTAAAACTTAAGCAAAAAAAAAAGTTATAAAATAACGTATACTTGTTAATTTGGTATTCTGAAAGCAATGGTTTTCTAAGGTCTTTATTAAAATGGGGCTTTATATTTGGAATACCTTTTAATCCCAGTATTTGCCTCTATAACTTGAAAATCAGAGTAGTTCAGGTGGTTTTGCATTCTAATGCATTGTCATATTGAGGAAACATTGCTGCCAACTTCTGTGTTGGTCTTCTTTCCTTAGTCCTCAACGCTCTCAGGGAACTTTCTCTGTTCTCTGTTGTGTCCCCATCTTTTTTTTTGTTTTTTAAGAATGCAGGTTGTGCTTAGCCAATGACAAAACTAGAATTTCTCCCTCACATTATTATCCTTTGATAAGTAAAAGCAGTATACAGTTGCTTAACAAGGTTAGAAATCCAAGATTCTCTCTTCCTTTGGGAGAATATTTAGCTAAAATGGTCAGTGAGTCCAATAGTAAGCCTTAAAAAATGGTGGCTTTGAGTCGTGGGTCTTTGTTTTGTTTCACTGTCTCAGAGCACACAACATGTGTGAAGGTTAGCGTTGTTGAAGCTAATCTCTCTTTCCATGGGAAAGGTGATTTGAAGCCAGTCCTTTTGATTCCTATAGAAATATGAGATAACGTGTATATATGTCCACACACTTGTGTGCACACAGGCACAGACACACAACTGCAAACAATGTGTCTTCCCACTTTAATACTAAACTTCATTTTGCCTTTATAGAGGGAACCTTGGGGACCTCCACTCATTCCAGGCCCATTTTCCAGGATAGGAAAGCTGTGCACAGAACCAGTGATATAAAGTTATTCAGACTCTCACTCTGGTAGTCATCTATCACTTGGTGATCTGAAGCAATTAATACAGTTTTCCAGAGACTCTAACTTTCTATCAGTGCGTAGTTTATACACTGGTGATGATAACACAAAAACCAGAAATCCAAACATTGCAGAGTTATTTGAAATATACTTTTCAATAAATTCCCAGGTTAACATGTATTTAATTTTAAAGCTATTCTGTCTTAAATTTCTAAGGATGCTCACAAAACTGAATGATATATTCTGAATTTTGAAAAGATGTAGCTTCTTAGGTATATTTAACAGTTTGAAAATGTTATAAACAATTACTAATGGTTCATTACTTTTGTAATTAAAATACAGATTTGCTGTTACACAATTTAAATTTTAAATTTTACCTCACATCTGGTAGGAACTATAACTGAAATTGAATTATTTATGTGTTTATAAGTATGTATAAGATACTATGCTTTTTAAAAGTAGGGTGTGTAGAGTTTGAAGGTAAATTCAGAGTTATACTCAAATATCTTCAATGGGTATATAGATCTTAATTTCCAATCTATAGCAAAAAAATTCAGTATTTAGCTGACTTTAAAGCATGTCCTGGATAGATTATTTTGTATGTTAGTGAAATTAGTGTGCAATTTCCTTTGTTAAAAAATCTCCTTTTCCCTCCACACAGTGAATATGGCCACAAGCAGGCTAATAGGGGCCGTGGCTGGCACCATTCTGGCCCTGGGGGTGATTTTTGGAGGAACAGGGTGGGGAATAGAGTAAGCATCCTTGCCAGTTTCAGACTGTTTCTGTGTGGTGCCTGGTGTGTGAGGTGATGCCTGTACCTGACTCCGTGTCTCGTCCTGTTGACTGTGTTTCCCATGGTAGTGTACTTTGTGGTGTGACCTGAATGTTGCTTGTGTCCTGTGTTTTTCTTGTGTCCTGTAGAACCTTCTCCTGTCTGGAACAATGTGGGGCATAACATAACACTGGGTGTGCTTCCGATATCTTCACAATTCAGGCAATAGTCCCAGTACTTCCATTGCTCCTCCACTTTGTAAAAGTAATTTTAAAATACAGACTTTTTTTCAACCATTCATTGGCAAAAATACTTTTATGTGTGTGTTTTCTCAGGATTCTTGTAATAAAGTTAACCTTTGCCAGTCAAATTTACATATACAACTAGGAATTATCAACAGTTATAGCACTTTTTAAAGGTAATAAAAATGATAGCTACTATTGTTTTCTTCATTTCTTTAGAATGATATAGGAGGCTGCAGCTTCATTTTTTAAAAAGAAGATATTTAGTGTAGTGCCTTCCTATTTTTCCTATAAAATAGGTTAATAATTCAAAATTGAAGTCTACATAAATATTTGGAAGCAAGGAGCCTTAAGAATGAAAAAATATTTAATCCAAACCTGTATAACCATAAGCAAACAGCTGCAAATCACCTGGTGGGTTGGTCTTCAAAGTAGCCAGGGTGTGAATAAATGTATTGTGTGCCACTTGCCCATAAAGCACTCACAGAAATAACACCCTAAATCAAAGCATCTCACCCTGATGCTTTGATTTAGGGTGCTCTGTACTTGATCCACATCCTCAGAATACCTGTCAGTTCTCCATAGGACTCTGCTTCCTAAGATTGCTCATCTGTAGGTTAAAAGATTATCACGATTTTTTTTCTTCTCTCTCTAATTAGAAAAAGAATGTTTAAGAATGACAAATGTAGCCCTTTACACCGTCTTTTCTATCTACTGTGGTGGTGGTAACACTTCAAAGTGGCCCAGGAATGAATTACCAGTATCTTCAGGAATCACTAGATATCTTTTACTCAGCCACCCCCAAATCATGGGCTTATTGTGAATATCAGACATGTTTTTCTTTAGTCCCATTGGTTAGAACAAACGGGTGCTCCTCTTACCTACTGGAATTGGGAGACCCAGGCACCAAAATAGCATCAAGAGGAAAGCAGGTTCATAGTTCACACCTGTGTTGGAGATGACATGAGCCTTCTTCCTCCTGGATTCAAGGACTTTGACCAGACTTAGATCTTCTTAACTCACATCTCATCACTATGGACTGTGAAGCTGGTTAGCACAGGGGAAGCTAGACATACTAGAAAAGGGATTTTGTTTCTCCTATGTATTAGGAACCAAAGACCATACCAGAAATAAAAATATTTAGAGACAAGAACTTTGTCCTGTAAAATTTCCCCTTGGATCTGTTGTCTGGTTTATATATAGGAGAAACATTCCTTTTTCAGGACCAGTTCCATGCATGCATTTATGTGAAATTCCTCCTTGACAAATGGTAGTTTTCTGAAAACCATCCCAAATGCGTTTTTTAATGATTGGCTGTAATTTTGGTGTCCTTAAATGTACTAATTGAAAGGATCGATTTTAATAATCCTTCCTTTAAGTCTTAGAGATAGGCAACATCAAAGAGGCCTTTGTTGTAAAACATAGTCCTTGTTATAAGCGTTCGTTTTCATCAGTCATTCCAGTTTTGTTCATTTGTAACTATTTCTAATTGTGACAGGTAAGTCTGTGTAAGTGTATATATATTTTTCCTAAAGACAGATTTGTTACTTTTGGTTTATGAGCACCAGTTGTCTATTAGCTTACTGACTTTTTTCCTTCAAATTCCAAGTTTTAGCATAATTGCTCAAGTAAATATAGCTTTTAAAAAATAATATAGTACAATATAGACTGTCTTAACATTTTTTAGTTTAACTGATAATGTTCATTCAGTGGCTAGGAATTCCATGGGCAGGAGTTTTTTTTGTTATTTGTTTTTTTGTTTTATTTCTACTCCTTAGTTTGTAAGTCAGGAATCATTTTTCATGAGTTACGTATTGATTCTAATCCTAGCCTATGTTTTCTGAAGCTAACGAAGTACAAATTATATCCAAAGCATAGGGTATGTACATGGTTATATGTTTTTTAGTGATTGTTTTGAAATTTGATTCTCTGTTGAAATGTGGGGAGGAAATACATGTAAATGGAATAAAGTTTCATTAAAACAGAGGTTAGCAAACTTTCTGTAAAGGGCCAGATGGTAAATAGTTTTGGCTTTCAGCCTGCAGGGTTGTTGTCTATCACAACTTCTCAACGGTGCTGTCTCAGCATGAAAGCAGCCATAAACAATATGTAAATGAATGTGCATGGCTGTGTTCCAATAAAACTTTTTTGCAAAAACAGACAGTGTGGCCAGATTTGGTCTGTGGGCTCTGGTTTGCTGACCCTTGATTTATAGGATATGTTTTAGAGTCAAACAAATCTGTGTTCAAATCTTGCTGTTATCACTCACTAACTTCTAGAAGACTCTGTTTCCTCCTCTATTAAACAAGGATAGTCATAGTTCCCACCTCATATGATTTTTGTAAAGGTCAAATGAGATACTATATATGTTAAGTGCTCAGAACTGTGTCCGGCACATAGTAAGTGCACAATACAGTAGCTAAACTATTTTTATGGCTCTCATTATTATTATTATTGGTGTATCACTAAAGGCAACTGAGATTCATTCTCTAGACGGTCAGTGGTTAGTCTTATTAAGAGCATGTCACAAGCCCAGGAGCCTGAAGAGACCTGCACCCCTTTGCAGCTGTCCTCTGCCTGCCCACCAAGCCCTGGGTGATCTCCAAGTAAAAACACAGTGTGCATGCAATTTGAGTGCTGCCAAAGGTGGCATCCATTTATGTACACAGTTGAGGGCACTGATGTGAGCAGAAAAGAGAATTTTTACACAGAAATGAATGTATACACAAAACTTGAGGATTTTAGAGAAACTAGTGATATTGGCTTTGTGATTCCTGGAGCAGGGATAGATAGGACTGAAAGTATTTTGTTGTTAGGGGACACTATACCTGCATATTAGCATCCTGAAGGATGTGATATTTAAAGTAATTATTATACTAGGTTTAACGTTGCTTAGATTTTAAAATGCTGAGCTTAAGGAGAGGAGTGAGCAAGTGGACAGGAGTTACCTGAATATGGATTAGCTGTTACTCAACAATCGATAGAAACGCCACCTTATCTTTTCTTTCTTGCTGTCCTTTGGCTCTCTGCTTTTTTACATCTCTAAGCCTCAAAGTTCTCTTAGTAATCAATGGGAACTTTAAAGCTATTCTCAGCTGAATCTAAGGAATCTTTTTACTATTTCCCCAAAATTACCCAAATGAGAGTTATGCTTCCTTATATCTTGCCTTTGGAACCCCATTTTGGTCTTTACCACTGTAAGGACCATGAAGAAGTGTATCTTTGAGAGCAAGGCTTCAAAAGTCAGATGTTTATTGGTGACTTCCTTCTGACTGCTAAATTTTAACTGTCTCCAAGTGGGGAATTAAAAAGTTAGCATTCAGACCACTTTTAGGTGCTTTTTGGAAGGGCATTGTAGCAGAATGTTTTTCCTTTCCTCCGTGCCCCCATTTGTCAGTCACATGGAGCTAATCTGAATGCGATGGTGTTCTCTGTTCGCTTTTACTTACTTGATTTATGATACTGGGAAAGGGGAAGAGAATAAGAATGTGCCAAGACAGCAAATGGGGCCTATTTGCTTCAAATTCTGTGAAAGGTGAATTTAATGGAACTTAATTGTCAATGGTGCAGAAACTTTAGATTTAAAGGCATATAAATCCAAGCAATCGCTCACCATAACATTTAAAGTGCAATTAAGCTAAGTAAATAAAGGCAATTTAAATGTTTAGCCATCTTTTACACAGGATATTTACTTCCTGAAACTGCTTAAACTGCCTTTCCCTTGTGGTAACAAAAGTGGTTGGTTCATATGACTCTCTTCCCATGATCCTTTGTCACAGGTCCTAGTGCCACCAATCTCATAATAGGCTCCATCGCTGGTGCCATCCTGGTAGCAGCTATTGTCCTTGGGGGCACAGGCTGGGGATTTAAGTAAGCAATGCCGCATGTCTTCGTCTCAGTGGCTCTGGCACTTCTCTTTTCTGCTTACATAACCAAGTTTTGAGTTCCTGCTACAAGAGTTTAGATTCTATCAGTCAAACTGCAAAAAATAAGTCTTTTTCATTCAGAAATGGGTTAGAAAAGAAGAAACACAGACCCCCAACTGTCATCTTCAGGGAAGTGGGAAATGGGGAAGGAATTCATATACACTAATTTTTAAGGAGAACAAAGAATCTCTTCAGTAGAAGACAGTCCAGCTTCTAAGAGCAGGCATTCTGAGATACATTCATTTATACACAGGTAATCAAGGAAACCGTGTAGTTGAAAATAGGTGGATGTAAATTGCTCGTATCTGTTTCAAACTTGTTTATAGTCCACTGATATTTTGAAATTTTTACAACCTAAGTAATCATGCAATCATTACTTGTATTTTTCATGTGTAACATAGCATATGTAGCTTTGTGATTTAAAAAGCTTTATAGTTTAATAAAAACAGATTTAAAAAGTATTTGTATAGTTCTCAACCAACTGAATTAGTTTTAAATCAGAATTTGAAAAATGTGGCTTTGTGACACTTAATATTTTCTAATCAAGGACTAAATATTGACCTGACAGGTAGACTTGGTGTGTTTTCCTAGTGACCTTTTAGTTTGGATGGCACACTGATTACTGAACTAAGATTGTTTAAAGAGGCACACTAGGTATTCACAAATAAACCTTAATTGTGATCAAAATTTTTAAACCTGATTTATCCAGGTTGGATGTTTCTACACTCCAGAATCATTGGATAATTACTTTTTATACCTTATCATGCTATAATGACTTGATGATTATGATTTGTAGGTAAGCCCTCCTGTACGTCCTGTGATAAATTAAGTTTCAGCCAGATTTACAGAAACAAGTTTAAGTGGAAATAAGACCATTACCCAAATTCAAAACCCACCTTGCCTCCATCTGGTTGCTCAGTAAAGGAAGCTTTTGCCCTGAACTATCTGAATAATTGCCCTAATTATAAACTTTATAAGTCTTATATTTGAGTTTTTGAATTCAATAAGTTTGAGCCAGCTAAAGTGTTATTATTAGAAGCTGATTAAATAAACCAAAGATGATTTAAATACATTCAACATTTTCTGCCAATTTGTTATAATATTAAGATTTAATGTCGAGACCATCCTGGTCAACATGGTGAAACCCCGTCTCTACTAATACAAAAAAAATTAGCTGGGCATGGTGGCGCGTGCCTGTAGTCCCAGCTACTCAGGTGGCTGAGGCAGGAGAATTGCCTGAACCCAGGAGGCGGAGGTTGTGGTGAGCCGAGATCGCGCCATTGCACTCCAGCCTGGGTACGAGCGAAACTCCGTCTCAAAAAAAAAAAAAAAAAAAAAACATTTAATGAGTAAGCCTACAGTTTTTGAGTGCCTTTAACTTGAAATAGTATTATAAAATTATACTTCTTTTCTCTTGGTATATTTATGAAGTTGAACTTATTTAGTAAAATAGTTTTGGCATCAGTGTGTTTTCAAAAACACACACATAAAATGGGCAACTCAGACTTAAAGTTACTGTTTTGGTACATTGCCCGCATAGTGAATCACGCATGTGGCATCTAGCAAGAAAGATGTTTTTGTTTGGGCTGGCCTAACTCAAGCAAAACTTTTCTTAGTGTTCCACTGCTACAAAAAAACTCATTGACCATTATAGCACTGCCATACTCTGTTAATATTTTATAATGCTTCCTTGAATTTTTTCATAAGTATGCCTCAAGAAAAATAAATTTGGATCATGCCCAGGTTTATGCCTCATTTGGCATTAAGAAATCCTGGGTTCAAAGGCCTGGAAAACAGTCTATTGCTAATCTTTGCCATCTAGTCACATGCAATGCCAAATTTATCATTGCGGTGTTGGAGAGAAGAGCACACTATTCTGTAGCAGGACCTCAAAACAGTGTGGCCTGGCCTAGCTCACAGCTTGAATTGCATGTTTCTTTGGGGAAAAATGGAAAAGCCTTTATCACTGTGTATATAAGTGGATTAGGCCCTGTAAAGATTATTTATATCTGAGAGAGTGAGATCTCATTATCACAAGAGCAAAAAACAAAAGGTGGGGGATCAACACTTAGTGATGAGAAACAGCCTTTGCTGACTGCTGCCTGGTTGTTGCTGTGTAGGGACCTGTACTGCTGAGCTAAGTCAAAGCTCCTTCCTGTGCCCTAGAACTCTAATCATCACTTTCAGGGAGAACTGTGAAAGCCACACAATAGGGTGAAGCAAAGAAAATGATGAAGAATAAGAATAATTCCAGAACGTGTAACTTCAGGAGTTTACATTGGAGAATGTGCTACTCCTGAACAACTATTGGTTGCTACATGAGGGTCTTAATTTGCTTTAAATTTTAGTAGCAGCTGTGTGGTTGTCTTCAGCTTTAAATAACACTTCTCCCTTGTAATAAAAGGCTTTTGGTGCTGAGTGATAATGTTTAGGTTTTCCCACCATTTGGTCAGTTTTGGAGATTACTAGTCTGGAGATAATTCGTAAGTATAATTATTTGCTAGTTGAATGGAAAGCCTTTGGGTTTCATTGAGTTCAATGTAAATGTTTGAAAAGAGATTCCTTTAGAATCAGAAGTTGAAAATAATTTGTACAAAGATTGTTCTAAATACTGCTATTGGGAATCCCTCCTGATACCAGGTTTTTATTTCAAGAAGAAAAGTTGGTAAAGTAACCCGAACAATTTGAGGGCAGTTCAACTTTTAGATTGAAGGAACATATAGTAACTGCTCAGGGAAAATACTGCTTTTTCCTAATATCACATTTCTTTAGATGTACTAGTGAGTAATTTAGATGTAGAAGTATCATACCATATGTGACCCGCTCAAGTATAAATGAGAAATACAGCTGTGCTCTGAGCCCTGACCTGGCCTGCCATTCTTTAAAGTTCTTAAACTATATTTCCTCTGAAATAGGTGGTAAAAAGCATGAAAATGTGTGCATGCCTGTGTGAATGTGTGCACATTTGTGTGTGTGAACTGATAACAAAGATGTATCAAGATTATTATAAGCTGAGAATAATACAAATTTAAATTACATACTTCCTTTTAGTAGAGTAGTTGAGTCAGACATCTTTGGTTAATGCAAACAAGGCTTCCACAAGCAAGGTTGTGGATTTCCTGAAGAAATTTTTAAATGCTTTGTTTGGTAGATTTAAAAAAAACATTCTTACATATTGTGTAATGTGATGGGTAGTAACTGTTGCTTAATTTAACTTAGTATCTTTGCTTAATTTCTTTTTTTGGGGGGGTGGGGGAGGGGACGGAGTTTTGCTCTTGTTGCCCAGGCTGGAGTGCAATGGTGCAATCTTGGCTCACCACAATCTCCGCCTCCCAGGTTCAAGGGATTCTCTTGCCTTGGCCTCCCGAGTAGCTGGGATTACAGCTATATGCCACCATGCCCAGCTAATTTTGTATTTTTAGTAGAGACAGGGTTTCTCCATGTTGGCCAGGCTGGTCTCAAACTCCCGACCTTGGCCTCCCAAAATGTTGGGATTACAGGTGTGAGCCACTGCGTCCGGCTAACTTTGCTTAATTTCATACTCCACAAGTATGAGGTTACTAAGGGTATGATTAGTCTATTACAGATTCCCAGGTATTGAGGGTCTTAGGATTTTCTCTATGAAATGCTGTGAAAAATGAACGTAGGCATGTGGCATACCAATTTGCTCTACTTCTGTATCTGCATTTATTTTCATTCACCCCATGCTCCTGTTCCTCCCCGGCACCCACACACACAGAATAAAGTTATGAGCTGTGGTGCAGAGATGACAAACCTTTGTCCTGGTTGACTTATGAAGACCTGTGACACCTACCCAACAATGAATAATAATACCGCTTGAATCGACTGTTAGAGCTGTTGCTTTTACTGGACATTAGAAAAAGCAGGATCACTTTAGTAGCATCTCCCCTAAAGCTTAGGAAAGGTGAAAAGTATATGAAAAGATAATTTCGTATCTCCATTTAAAAGTGAACAGGATTGCCTTCAGCGCTTTAGACATGGCTGTTTATCTGATATTTCCTAAACTTGAATGTAGGGTTTTAGATGTGAGCAAAGTCATTTACATGGACTTTAGTAGGTGATGGTGGTAGGAAAAGAGAAATTCTAGGTGATGGTAGGAAAAGAAATGAAGGTAATAGTGACGACTTTTGTTGACAATTGAAATAGAAAGGACTACAGGATGAACACTGAGCTATTCCAACCATACTGTAACACCTCAGTCTGTGGAACCTCATTACCACATCTTACTCTCCCACTACTTGCTCTGTCCATGGGATTCAGTGGCCGAGTGGGTTTCAATAGTGGCCATACTGGCCTGGCATAGTTACTCCTTACATTAAAGTTGTTAATTTAATATTCATAACCCCGTGTAATTATCATATGTGGTTTCTTCTCTCTGAGAAGTTATTTGTGTTACAAGCTCATGCTGAGCCTTACTCTGGGTCTAAGAGATTCTGTCTGGCCTACATTCCATTTTATTGGACATGTTAAAGAAAAGGCTGTTTATGTACTTACACAAAATGAAATTTAAAGAGCTATATCTAGACTATTGCCAGAAACATTAAGAGTTATCTGAGGCCGGGTGTGGTGGCTCATGCCTGTAATCCCAGCACTTTGGGAGGCTGATGTGGACAGATTGCCTGAGATCAGGAGTTTGAGACCAGCCTGGCCAACATGGTGAAACCCGTCTCTACCAAAAATACAAACATTAACAGGACATGGTGGTGCACGCCTATAATCTCAGCTACTCAGGAAACTGAGACAGGAGAATCCCTTGAACCCAGGAGGCAGAGGTTGCAGTGAGCCGAGACCACGCCATTGCACTCCAGCCTGGGCAACAAGAGCGAAACTCTGTCTCAAAAAAAAAAAAAAAAGTTATCTGAATGTCAAGTCAGATACAATCTGAAAGGAACTTAATATTGCTAATTATATTTTCTCAAAAGAGTAAATACCTTTTTTGTGGGGGTCTTTTGACTTTTACAGAATTAAGAAATGGGATTAAATTTGGCTAGTCTTTCCATGAGGAGTATAACCAGGCTGCTGCTTTTTTGAATCCCATGACTGTATCCCAGTCCAAAAATGAGAAGCCTAATTCCCTTAATACCTGGGACTGCTGAGTTAAGCACTTTCTCTTTCATGGTGCCAGGCTGGCCAGGAAGATCAGTGCATTTCCCTGCCCCAGCACCCCAGGGAAGTAAGCTCAGTGTAAGGTGGCTTAGGATGGATTGGGCTAGGGGGACGTCGCTGGAGTGCGGGAGGTGACGATAAGAATGTGGTAACTGTGGATTCACACATGCCCTTGAAAGATCTAAAGGCTTTCTAGCTCAGAGATGGTTACTGTTACGCAAAGAGTTTTGCTTTAATTTTGTGTAGTTGTTTATGTGTGTAATGTATATTGTACACAAAAGTCCAGATTATTTCAGAAGTAGTAAAAATTGATGAAAGCTGTGGCAATGTAAGCTTTATGGATTATGCTAGTGTTTTATAATGATCCAGAAATACCTTGCAAGTTATGATAAGAAAGTTAATTACCTTCAGAATCCTAGTGAGCAGAGGGTATTCAGAGGAAACTGTTATGGGAGAAAGACAGCAAGGACCTACCTACAATAGTTGTATTTTCACATTTAAATTGAACTGAAAGAATTTTTTTTTCATAGAGGAAATTCAGGCCTTTCTCAACATACAGTGGCCATAGTGGTTTTACGATTTATATGTGAGGCACCCTCACAGTCCGCTTGCCTCAGGAACATTCATCTCTGTCTTCATTGTGGGGTCGCCTCCCTTGTTAAAGGAGCTCACCTTCCACCTGCTGGGACATCAGTGGAAGAGCTAATGTCCTGGAATGCCCCATTGATGTTCAGAGTCCATTTTCATCCAAAAAAATATATAGTTCTGCAGGATGGCTTGGCCTCTTGGTCTGACCTGGGAACCCAGTGATCCTGAAGAGCAATATTTCTGTAAAAAGGTGCAACCGAAGCTTCAAAAACAAACTTTTATAAAGAGCACAAGATTTTGGACACCGGAGGTTGCCTGTGTGCCAGACTGAAATGGAATTTCCTATCTCCATTTAAAAATGGATTTTGTTGATGTTATGACCTTGGACATGGCTACTTATCTGTCATTCCTGAAGTTGAATGAAGGAATTTAGATGTGGGCAATATAGTCATTTACATGCACAGTGCTAGCTTGGTTTGCCCTTTCCTCTACATTTAGATTTATTGAGGAAACTTTAGTTTAATATTTATCTTGAGTTCTAGCAGTACTCTCTAGCTCACAAGATTGGGGCCCCTGATCCTTCAGGGTCATTTCACAAGGTCAGGCGGCCTCTGTTTTTCCTCCTGACTCAGAGTGTGGCTCCTTAAACCCCTACCTTCCAGGGATATGAACATAGGTGGCAGATGGAGACCCTGTGCTCCTCAGCAAACTACCTTGGTGGAGGATGCATTGTGGGAGACTTGCCTTTTGGTCTCACACTGGTTTCTTGGGTAGCATCAGCAGGGCCCACTCTCAAGAATATTAACTTAAAAGAGGGCTGGGTGGGAACGGTGATGAAAAGTAAACAGCATTGTTGCAAATTGTTTGCTACAGTGGTTACCTACTAGGCCAATGAGTCACACGCTTAGGTTACTCATGAAGGCATTTTAATGTAAACTTTTAAAAATAAAAGACAGGTTTTCTTTAAAGACTTTTAATGTTATTTCAAAAGAGAAGCATCTAAGTGACCATCTTGGGAAAAATAAGAACTTTGCAGATGCCTTTATACCTATTTTGAGCTTTGGTATTGTTTTTATTTTGAATTACTAGTGGGGGAAGAGGAATATATTGCAATGGTTTTGATACTTAGGGCCTGTAAGGGTATCCAGCTGGCCCTGAGTCAGTGGGCAGGGGAATGAGGGCTCTGGGGACTCCTCAGTCTCCAGTTTTGCATGATGCCTCGGTGGCAGCAGCCTTGCACCCGCCCAGTATGCAGACTAAATGCATGAACCCCTTGCTTGATGCCCCACATGAAGCCAGACCATGGGGAGGTTGCAACCAATTTTTATTGTTGCCTTGTAGTGTCTTGCTGGTTCTTTCTTTTCTCTTTAAACATAGGAGCCACTTTTTAGGAGACTGGACACTGTGAGCAAAGCATTTTAACTTGCTGATTTTCAACTAAGCTAAATGCTGCATTTGCTTCACTAACCCGAACCTGTGTCCACTCTCCTTTGAGTGTACTGTCTTACTGTGCACTCTGTTTTTCAACTTTCTGGATATGAAAAATGCTTGTTCCATAGTGTGGTAAGAGCTCACACGCCCAAAGCAGCAAGATAATTGAATAGAGCAAGGCTTTTTTGCCACTGTGGCAAAGGCCAGTCCACTGCTATAGAATTGCTGTAAGCCTGGAGGGAGTACCTACGAGACTGTCCGTTTTTCATAGCTCTCCCAATACGCCCCTTCACGGAAGAGGCCTTCCTGTAATAATTTTCACCTAATGAATTAGCAGTGTCATTATTTCTGAAACAAGAGACAAATTGGGCCTCAGGGTCTTCCTGTGATTTAAAATGAACAACTCAAAGCTTGCTTTGGTCTTCACCAAAGGACATACTCTAGGGGGTATGTTGTGAAGACATTCAAAAGCATTAGCTGTTCTGTCTTTCAATTTCAAGTTATTTTGGAGACTGCCTCCATGTGAGTTAATTACTCTGCTCTGGAACTAGCATTATTGTTATTATCATCACCACTCTCTCATCATCATCTGATTAATATTGTGGATTTTCCCCCTCTGCTTACATCTTCTTTTGACGCACTCTGGAAGAAATGTCAAGAAGAGGAGGTTCGATCCTACTCAGCAAGGCCCCATCTGAATCAACTGCGCTGGATGGACACCGCCTTGCACTGTTGGATTCTGGGTATGACATACTCGCAGCAGTGTTGCTCGAACTATTAAGTTTATAAACAAAACCCTTGGGTGGTAATGACTACGGAGCTAAAGTTGGGGTGACAGGAATGGGTTAAAAGAAAACTGTCTGTTTTGGAAATAATCTCAAAGAACTGCTTTCGCCACCTATCAAATGGGGGAGAGGGCAAAAGACCATGCTATAAAAAGAACTGTTTCCGAATCTTTTTTTTTTTCCTGACAGAAGAAGGAACAACACACACACAAATTAAGTGCAATAAAAGAATCATTAAATAAATAGCAAATGATTTTTTTCCCTCAGCCTGCCGGCACTTAATATCTTCTAAATGATTTGGCATGAATTTTTTTTTCCTTTCCTACCGATGACAAACTCCAGTGGCATGAAGATCTAATTTTCGAAAGGGTAAAAACTGCATGGCATATATACAACAAGCTAGCAAGCCAATTCTCAGCAAAACCTGCAACGGAATTCCTAAGGTGAAGAAGACAGACGAACACACAGAAGCTGCCTGGGCCTCTTCACTTAGACATGTCCCCACACCCCATCCTCCCACTTCTTACCCCCCACCTCCTGCCCTTTCTAGTCCCCACTCCCCATTGGAGACCAGGCCAGGGTGAACTCCACGGACCTTGCTCTTGTTGATTCACTTTTCCCATTGTGTTTTCTCCTGGACTGAGCATCCTTTGGGAATGGGAGCTGGAATTTGAACAATGATGCTATTGTATAGTTCTTTTATAAATGTAAATATAGAAATAAGAGATTTTGACACATCATTTTCACTTGTCTGTATTGAGATATTTTCCTTGTAAAGTTTCTCTGTAAACTTGAGTTTATTTTTTGCTCCCCATCTTTTTTGTTTCTTATCTCTCTTTCTTTCTCTGTCTCTGTTCTTATCTCTTGTAACATGTTATACAATGACTCTTGGGCTTGCTTAAAAAGACAGATGTAGCCACAGATGCAGGGAGTTTGGGCACAAAACAAGTGCAGTTTAAAGTTGGTGTGTGTTAAACCAAAAATAAACAAAAGTGGGGGGACGCAACAAAACCCATATCAAAGACACAAAATTATGTAAATGCAAATATGTGTACTATCTAAGTTTTTTTGATGTCATTATAAACCTATGTATATAATGTAAGAAAGTAGACACCCTTTCAAATTAATCACAAAAGTGCCAAGCTCATGATTTTAGTTTTCAGTTTTGACAATTTCCTTTCCCTATCTTTAATGTGAAAGGAGGATAAACTTAAAGCCTTAAATAAAAAAAAATAATTTTTAAATGTTAAAAGCTTGGAAACAATGAAGCTTTCCATTTTATTTGTATTTGTTAGTGTCAATATTTCATCCATATCCATCTTCCTGACTCAAAATATATATGGTAGAACCCTATTGGAAAAGTGGTCATGGGAATAGAAGGAGCAGTTACCTTTGTATCAGCGTTGTTAAAATAAGCTCTTATGTTGTCCTGTGCTATCAAGAAACCTTGCCTGACCTCTGGTATTTTACTGGTCAATGGAGTGTTGCACTGGATTATAATGGGATTCTACTATATACGAATCCACATTCTTCTTCTCCCTCCAGCCAGATTTGCAGTTGTAATCTGGGCTTTCCAAGTCCCTCTGAGTTTCCTTCACTTTCACTGATTTTGTTTTTCTAAATATGGTCAAGATAGCTTCTGTCACATGTTAAGTAAATAAGCTAAAGAAATTTGGTCGCAGCTTTGTTTTTTAATGTATAAACTTGTATGTGATCACTTAGGTGAGCATCCGTCTATAGATGAGCTTTAGTAAAGACTCCCAAAGAGCCCCTAGTTCTCTGATGCCCCCCCTTTTTTAGGAGAACATGCAGTTGTACTTGTCACTCTTCATGACACCAAATCCATTGCTAGATTTAGCTCCAAGTCCGTTTTCAGCAAGATTCATGTTACCAGTCTTACAACTTTGACTTTGGAAAATATTATGTTCTAAAAATGCACTGCTAGACACAATGGGGGTTTCTTCCCCCAATGTGGCTTTAATTGGGGAAGCATCACAATTACAGAGCAGAAAATTTAATTTCTATATTCTATAATAGACTGTCACCAAACATCTTATCATGTGTTGCTTTCTGAGTAATAGGTGCTACACAGGTAGGCAGGCTTTCTCTAGGACAAGCTGTACATTTATATTGTAATAACAGGGCTATCTACAAGGCCTCTCAGCCTTACTCCTGGCTTCATAGGACACAGGTAGCATCCCTCTAGTTAGTGGCAATGGCTCTTTCAGCTCGGAAGAAACTTGGAGGAAACTCAGATTACTTGCTATCTTTTCCTGTTGCTGCATTGCTTAGTGTTTCCTTGTTGCTGGGTCCTGTTCTCTAATAGATACTAAGCTGCTGCGAAGTACACCATACACATTTCACTAAGATTCCAGAGGCACCATGGAGACAACAGAAACAAAATCATGGTGGTTACAAAACAAGTTAAATCTCTGTTGTTGACTTTTAAGCATTTCACAAACAACATTGTAAATGTGCGATGTTATGTTTTAAATCAGACCACAGTGGTCCCCAAATATTATGTACATATGGCAAATGTCAGCGTAACTTTTTGTTAACACTGGCAATTTCATAGGTAACCGAACCCATGCTCCAATGTTAAATTATTTGTTTATGTATATGTAAAATACACAAGCTTTAAGCTATGTGTGTATGAATATGAAAGATAATGCAACCATATCAATTGTAAACAATGGAATATAATTATTTTTGATGGTATTGGGTAACGTAGTTTCAAACTCTTTGCTGTATTTTCTTTTGCACATGCCATTCATTTGCTGATTTTTGTGGTGTGGATATTCCTTTTTATTAGTTTGAGCTCAAAGCACAAGTGTATCACTGTTTAATGTTACCTAACAAGAGTTAGTGTTAAGTGATGATCAAGTTCCTATTTCACCTGCTATACTTTTACTGCATCAATTAATGACACCTGGATGAGGAGACGTGCACTAACTTCATTGCTCATCTGGGATCGTGCATGAGCCCATTGAATTAGAGCTACTCCTACTAGATAACTGAGCAGTACACATAAGTGCATGTTATGAAACATGAATCACATAGAGCTGTGGAGTTTTACCAAGTGGTGTGTGTGGTTTTTGTTTTTTTCTATGCAAAGATGGGAAATGCACAAACTTTTCAAAGACTAGTGTCTGAAGAACTTTACAAACAATACTTGAACCCGTTATTTAAATTTATCCCATCATGTTTTATAGTCATTGTTGCTTCCATTGTTAATTTCCATTTTTAAGTGCTTTGTAATTTTTTTAAGTGCACTACCTGAAGTTTTGTTTGAAATTAATAAATTCATTCATATCTTGTTGGCTGCCTATGAATGGAGATTTAGTAGTCATTGTATGCATCTTTAAGTCAAATGTGTATTAAAACTTTCGTTAACATAGAATATTGTAGCTTTATGCATTAATCATTTCTTTTAAACCTCTTTTCTGTGTCCTCTTGTATTGCTAATTAAATGGTCCATGTGCCTGATATCATCAGAGTTTTAGCACCCATCCAAAGGCTCATTGAAAATTTAAGCAGTCAATGGCACAGAATAAAATCTCTGATTAATGATAAGTATATGCCTAATTAGGATTCAGTTTTATTGGATTCACTGGAATTTTTTCCTGCTTATAAATCAGAAAAAACCCACCTTAGAATCGATGGTTGTTTTTGTTGTTGTTTTTGTTGTTGTTGTTGTTGTTTTTAGTGTCTCACTTCTGAGTTTTAAGAATGGATGGCTAGTAATAACATCCACACTTTGGACCTGGTACCAAGTTTATAATCAAGCAACAAAGAAACTAGAAGAAAAATCTGGTTATATAAGTTGTACTCTAAGAAACATTCTAAGGAAGGCACTTCTTCACAGCTCCCATGGAATTGGTCACCAAATTATATTCCTTCTTCATCAATGTCTTCAGTATGTCTCCTCTCCATCCCATTGCCCTGCCTTGGTTTGGTCTTAACAGACACATACATCTCACATGTATCTACTACACTGACACACAGTTGCTAATCCAACCACATCACTCCTTTGATGAAAGAACTGCAGGGCTTTTCATTTCCTCTAAGTTCTGGCTCAAACGTAATAACACAACGTCAAGTGCTGCCCACCTCTCATGATCTCAAACCTGCTTCTTTTTGTGGCCTCATTGACTCATCCTCTTGGAGTCACCTTAAAGGTCCCTTAGAGGAACTTCTTGTACTCAGACCCCAACAATCTTATTTGAATGTTACGTCCATTACCCATAATTCATTTGTTTCCATGTCATTTCATATAATAAATATAGAAACACTTTTAAAATAGTGTGAATATTATACTTAAAATTAGAAAGCTTATTGGAGTATTTGAGTGTTGTTTATATGTGACTTTACATCAATGATTTGTTTTTGTGTGTGTTTTAAGTCATTCTGTTCTTGAGGATGACATTGAAATGAGTTCTACTCCATGCATCCTTGGTAACGGCTTGAGAAAGGTGATCCAGAAACTCCCTGGATAATAGAGCAGCAAGCCTCGAGTTAAATTTTGATGTGAATAAGTAGATAATCCATATGCTTATGCTGAAATTTCCAAGTAACTTTTAAAATTTAAAATAGGTGCCCTTTAGGTTAATGTGCAAAGATTAGGGACTTCCACTCACTAATTTATTCATTCAGCTTATTTATTATGCCTCTATCCTATGCCAGGAACTCCTAGGAACTGAAGAAACAAAAGAAAATTCTTGTCTTAAAGTTGTTCACAATTTAGCAGGAAGAGACATATTTTTAAAAAATCACTAGACGCAAGGTGATGAGTAAACTAAGCTACTCTTGTGCTAAGAGTAAAAAGAAGAGCACTGATGGGCAGGTGGGAGAGGGATGCAGAAGCCTTTCCAAAAGATGTGAGTTTTGAACTATATTGAAATCTGACAAGAATTTACCAGTCTAATAAAATGGGAAACGTACTCAAGGCACAGGAAGCAACAAGTGCAAGACCCAGGAGGAGGCGCCAAAACCCTTGGGTAAGTAGAGGTCAGTGTCCCATCCATTCAGCCTTAGTTTCTTCTCTCCTCAGTTCCCTCCCTTCTTTCCTACCTACCTTTCTACAAACTCAATCTATAAGAATCCTATGGTAGTACCCCTGGCTCCAAGGACAGATGATGAACTCAATCTTGTGAGCAAGATGCAACGTGCAATCCTATGTGGCAAGTGCCATAATAAACATAAATATTAGGTGCTTCAGAGGAAGAGAAGAGCAAGGCTTTGTCCCTGAACTTGGAGTCAAGGAGAGTTTCACAGAAATTCTGGCAGTTGAGCAAGAGGCTATACCTGTGCAATTGTGCCTAATAATGTGACCCCTTATTGTGCAGTTTAACTGAGGCCTGCTCATTTTGATGGTGGGCTCAGGGGAGCCCATTCATAAATGCCTTGCAAGCAGAACAACCCATAATGCTCAGAATTGTCCTCACCAGATTTCTGAGTGTCTTTTGTCTGTGTGAAGATTATGATCTCTGTTAAAACCTTACATTTTTAGACAGTTTTCCACTGATGTGCTCATCATGGATCAGTCAAGTGCTTGAGGCTGTCAGTAATGACAAAGAGGGTTTCCTGACCTGGCTGTGAACATCTAATATTTTCTTAGCATAAAATTTCCTAGCTAATCTCAGTCTGGATTGAGGGGTGGGTAAGAATAACAATAAAACCTTTTAAAGCATCATTTAGTACGTCCTTCCACTAATTAGGGGTCAACATCATTTTCTAAGTTAGCTGTACTTCCGGTGAACCAAAATTGGCATTTATCTATCTGCTACTCTTTGGAGAGATGATCATTCCTCAGTCCTTTCCGAAGCCCATCCACAGGTCTGGCTTCTTGACTAGCACGAAAGTTTTTGGCTTTGTATGTGACTTCTAGAGAGAAATGAAATGACTTGATGATTCTTCACATGAAAACAGATTTCCTGCAGGGATTTGCTGCTGATGCTCCTTTGGCAGTTGATTGCATGTGCACACACACATGCCCTGGTGTGATTGTAAGGACCACACTTGTGGCCTCATGGAGTCCACCCTTAGGAGAACATTTATCTGACTGTGATGATCATTGAAAGCCAAATTCGCCCAGTAAATCAATTGGTCCTACAAAAACAAGGCAAAACAAAACAAAACAAAATCTCTCGGAATGATCAAGAGTACATGAAGAGTTCTTCAGATCTCTTTGAAGCTTTAAATAGCTTCCAGCCTTCAGGAGGTAAATGAGGTTGCAGCAGAGTTCCTTGCTTCTTTAGGCCCAGAACTCAGGATAGGAACAGAAAAAGGTAACTTGGATTGTAAATGACATCAGGGAGGCCTCTGTTTTGCAGCAACAGACACAGCCTTGTAGAGCCATTGTACTCCTATAGAGATAGCAAATGAATTGTATGCAATAGCTTTAAACTGCTTTTCCTATATAGATGAAGGGGCTACAAAGCAAAGGTCACAAAATTAGAGTTTACAGGAGCCAGTCAGTTACCAAAATGAGCCGAACAGGGCAATAGAGCCAAACAAAGGTTAAGGGAGGCTGAGCTGAGTTGGAGAGCATACACCTTGTCCTGAAGGGAGCAGCCTCTACTCAGCTCCAGACACTTGTCATCATGTGGAAAATTGCCCATTCCATTTATTTTTCTAGAGAAGACTGAAATCCAGGCTTTTACATAAAATTTCCTTTTTTAAAAAATGGTAAAACCTATTCATATTTTTTAAACACTGTGGATCAAGACAGTGAAAACAGAACCTGTCTTCACATAGGATTGGGTCTACTGGCACCTATCAGGTAGCTTCTGCATAAGATATTAGGACATTTTTATGTCTGCTCTCTGGAATCAGCTGATAGCTCTAATGAGTATGCAGACATGGCCTAGCTTCCAGTCAGGGTTACAGGGTGCCATGTCAAGGCTCAGGCAGACATTCTCATGAATTTCCACTTACAGTGTTGACTTAACTATTATATTGTGTGGATAAGAAGTGGCCACTGAAAGCCACAGAGTATCAAAGAGAATCTGCCTAAAGATTTTTTTTTATGGTGGTGCATTGTGTAGTAACAAGCTTACTCAGATATGCTCATTTATGGGAGATGAATTAATCCGGCATTGGCAAATTGAGGCTCATTCCTCACTGCTCACTGAGGCTTTGTCTTGATGTTCACTAAGGTGGTGTAGTGGTTGCCTGGATCCTGAGCCAGTGATTAGAGAAAATGCTGTGATTGATTTTGGATGTCTGCTACCTGGCAACCAGAAGTATCTGAATAGATCCGCATAAATCTTAAAATGGTGTTTCTTCCTGTCTTTGCTTCTCAAGGATAATTGGAGATAGGGATGAATCAGTCAATCTGGCTAATCCAGAGGCCCCACATAATATTCTAGATCAAGGGAAATAAGGAAAGGATTCTTGAGCAGAGAAATACAGAAGCTGAAAAATCCAGCAGGAAGGAACAATTATTTTTTAAAAAATTGTTGTTTTCTGATAATTATGAAGTCCTACATGTTTATTGGAGAAAATTTGAAAAAAAATTTTAAATAATAAAATCAATATCATCACCAGTATATAATCTCCATTAATAATTTGTTAATTTCTCAAACTTACCATTTTCTTGTTTTTTCCCATGAACACAAAAGCAGCCTACAAAGTAGGTAGCCAGTGATTCTTTCAGAGGATTTGTGTTGACTCCCCTGCTTGTATGTGTGTGTGTGTGTGTGTGTGTGTGTGTGTGTGTGCCATGTGCCATGTTCTGCTGGCTTCAGAAAAGGATAGGAGAGTATCTTTAGGGCAAAGAAGTACTAGCCTCTTGGTTTTTGGCTAAACCTGTTTATACTACTAGGAAGACTGCTCCTGCTCACCACAGCCCATCAAATTCCTGTATGTCCCCGAGTGTCACTTCAAATATGTACTACCTCCTTCATGAAGTCTTTCCTGGTCTTTTCAAAGCTTTCTAGAGAGCTTTCAAAAGTTCTCTAGAGAACATGGGAACTCCAATTAGTGGTAGAGCTGAGATGAACCCCCAAGTACTTTAGGCTCCGGAGCCCATCCTCTAATTACATCATTTTATTGCCCTTCTTTTAGTCCCATTTGATTGATTGATTGAAACAGGGTCTTACTCTGGCATCCAGGCTTCAGTGTTGTGGCATGATCATAGCTCACTGCAGCCTCAAACTCCGGGGCTCAAGGGATCCTGCTACCTCAGCTTCCCGAGCAGCTGGGACTTCAGAGCACACACCATGTTATAGCCAATTATAGTTGAAAAAACTCACAACTGGAGAGGTTAGTACCTTTTTTGAGATCACCATTCTATTAAATGTCAGGGCCACAATCAAGCCATGGACAGTCCAAGTTTGAATCATTTTCTGGACCCAAGAGAACATGGAAAATAGCACTTATGATACCAAAACATGAGCAATAGGGGAGAAGCAGTAGATCCTCAGAGAGAATTACTTTCTGCCTACTTTCATGAACTGATTCTGCTTGGAGTGCTACCGGAACCATTATTTGTCACCACCAGCAGATCTGTTTTGGAAAACCTTAACTCTAAATGTAAATTCTAGCCTTTCGTTAGAACAAGAGCGAGTGGGTGTGTGTGCACGTGACCCAAGGGAAATTTGAAAATTTATTCCTAGGCCACTCCACCTGGGAGGGAATATGTAGAGCAGCTTGAAATGTCTCTAGGGGTCGTTGCAAGAAGAAATGGGGTTTTTCTAGTCCCTCTGATGAGTGAAACAGTTTTCTATTACAAAACTGGTGAGTGCAAAATCACAGGAATGCCACTTTCAATCTCATATTAAAAAGAACTTCATTCAGTCAACAAGTAGTACAAATATCTACCAAGTAAAAGACTCTTTGGTGCACATGGTGGATAAAAAAATATTATGCTCAGATGTCCTACCAGATAGTACAGCTTGGTAAAAGGGCTAAGGAATCGGAAAATAATTTCATTAATGATGAAAGTGTGATTCTTGGTAAGGAAAATACAGATAAATAATTATGAAAAGTCAACAGAGGAAACAGCTCTACACCCACACTCTAGGGGTGCAGAGAGGAGAGCCATGGAATTCTATGGAAGAGGTAGCATTTGAACAATTGGGAAAGTATAGGCATACGGATGTGGAGAGAAAAGTGTTGCAACTTGAGCTAGGTAGGATGTGCAAGTTCAGCTGATGGAACAATGACCAAAATACCAGAAGTTTAAAGAAGAGCAAAGATTTTCTCTCCAGCATGAGCAGTCCAGAGCTGGTAGGGAGGCCCTGCACACCTACTGGCTCATTGCTGTGCAATCCTTTGCGCTAGCCTTCACCTCATGGAACAAATGAGCTGTTCCAGCTCCCTTCACCCTGTCTGCCTTCCAGGAATCAGGAGGGAAAGGAGGAAACATGGGAGGCCTATCAGTCCCTCTGGATACCAATCTGGCAGTTGAGAATATCACTTTTTATCTTATGGATTGCTTAGAACTTAGTAACATAAGCACATCTAGTGCAAAGAGTCTAGAAAATGTAATGAGGAGGAGGGATATGCCTAAAGAAAGATGGTTAGAAAGAGGCATTGAGAGACAGCTAGCAACCTGCCACCGAGCTTAAAGAAAAGTGCCAATGTGAGGTTGTGGGAGTGGTAAGTGAATAGGTGCCATGATGGGCTTAGTCCTCAGGCCCACTTTTGAGGAATAAAGGGGTTAGATGGTGTTTATTTCTCTATTGGGAGTGTCAGGGAAAGATGGGCACCTGCAGTTGGTCCTTTTGGAGAATGCCTCTGCTGAATAAAACTGACTTTCTCAAAGTAGACCACACCCAATGACTATCAACATGGGGCTCTCAAGGCCCAGTCCTTTTACCCCAACTCAGGACATCCGTGAAAAGTCATCCCAGCTCCAAGAGCTCTTCCTTTGCTAACAAATTTTCTGCATGGAAATTCATCTCCCTCCACTCAATCCTGTCTCCTTCTGTCTTTTCCACAGCTGTAGAAAAACACTTCCAGTTAACACTGTGCCTACTAGTCTCTGCCCCAGAGACTGCTGCCTGGGAAACTCCATCTGGAACAATAAGCAGTTTGTTTTTATCAGCCCATAGAGTGTATAAAGGGAGAAGGAAGGAAGGAAGGGAGGAGTGAGCTACTGTACCTTTGAGTAAGGTTGTAGAGATCCTGAACAGTAGCACGTAGACTTGGTTCTGCAGGCAGTTGTGAGCAGGCTTCCGAGGATCAGAGTAATGGAAGCTATCTGGCAGTCATATATATAAGTTATATATAAGTAAGTCATATATGGACTGTGGGTAAGAGGGGCAAGAGGTGCACAAAACAGGATGCCAAGGCCATACCACAGGTCCAAGATAATGAGCAACTGACACAGGGCTCTGGCAATGCAAGATTAAGAAGGGAAAGATTACACATGTAGAAACAACAAAACTGTGCAGTTGATTTACGGAGCAAGAGGTAGGGAAGAGAAAAAGATAAAGGCCAGGTTTGACGTCCGGTGACTGGACCGATGGTGACTTTCTGGAAGAGATCCTGATTTAGGGAGCAAAGATGTATCCCATTTTGATCTGTTGGAGTTGAAGGGCTAAAGGGGATCTAGGTGAAGATGTCCAGCAGGCTATTGAGGAGAATGGAACTCATCAGAGGGGCTAGCACAGAAATATTTATTTGAGAACCATGTATAGACTCAAAAGTTTAAGTCATAATTTAAGTCGTAATAATTTATGCTATAAAATAATTGAAGCCAGAAAAACTTGAGGCCATTTCCAGGGGAAGTAGCATGGAAAGGAAAAGGAAGGGAGAGGTGAAGAAAGGGGACTGAAGAGACTGAGAAAAAATATCGAATAAATGCCCCGAGGGACCATTATTTCCATGAGGTGGGAACGGTGTGCTAAGAGATTACTGACAGCAGAACTGAATTTTGTCGGTTCCAAGAACAGAATTGATGAAGAAAGGATGAATCAGATCTTCCTGTTGTAGCCATGATTCCAATGGATGGGAAATCAATAATGGACAACACGCAACCCAGCTACCAAACACCTGGGAATGTTAATAGGACACCTAAAACACCTTCGGGGGAAACTAGGATGTCCACACTTAAAGAAGTTTTTGATAACATCTCTGTGTTGCAAAAGAATGATTTTAAAAAAGAAAAATTTACTTCCATTGCTACAACCACAATTGTACTTTGCTGAGGCCTTAGCTGAAATTGCAAGATTTTTGGTCTTCCAGGAATAAGAGATGAGAATGACACTCCTGTACTTATTAGAAACCAATTTTAATTTATCTGCAGAGTAGTTGTTTAACAATAACTTCCTAATTCCTTTCTACAGAAAAATATTCCTGAGCCACTACGACAAAAGAGCAGAAGGTCAGCACAGGTAGAACACAAAGAAAGTTGTGATTGTTCTTCAGTCTCCAAATTATATGCTCAGTGTTATAGAAAAAAAGAGGTGAGACGCTTAAGACATTTCGTCACGCACTTAGTATCTTGAGAAGTGTGAGCCGAGCCTATGAAACGAAAGGAGGCAATCCAAGTAGGAAGGAACGGGTCCAGGTAACCAAAAAGGCTCTAGTTGGTATTCACTGAGTTCTCGGAAAGTTGTATAACCTCTCCTTTCTTGCTGATGTGTTGCCTGGAGCCACATTTAATTTGTGGTGGTTAGAAATAAATAATTTTTTCTTTATTAAAGTTAAAAAATATGAGGCCTATTACTTCAGATTTTCTAATTCCAGAAAAAAATATATGAGGCCTTGTATCCACATATTTATATGAGACCAAATACTCAGATGAAAGCAGGAAAATGTAGTCAATTCAGTCCATTTTTGCTTTGTTCTCAGGATATATACTGAGTGGGTAGCTGCCGATACAAAATAAAAAGCTTTTTGCTTTTTCAGATGAATGAATTACAGATGAACATCTTTGAAGGAAGTCCTTTGACTACATGTATACAATTTCCGGTTATGCAGAAAGGCAAACAATTGATATATCCACAAATCACATATCACTTATATTAGGGGACTATTACAAATATTTTGTAACATGGGTAATCTCTCTGGCTGACTTGTCTGTGATGTTTTAATAGTTAGCTAAGTAGCTTTGCAATTCATTTGGATACCAAGTCTTACATGTATTTACTTTTCTCATAGTGAAAAATAAAGATAAATTTTGAATTGCTTATACAAAAAGTTATCAATATCTAAAACAGAACTCCTTACAAAAAATGTGAGTGACAGTTAAAATAATGGTGAAATCTTACTTTGAAAACAAGTGATATTTTCCACCATGGAAAAATTAAGCCCTGGAAGCATCCTGAAAGAATAATCCCATCCCCTCATAATATTCTTTCTGCCTCCAGATATGGGGGCCTGCGAATGCTTCCATGCCTACTCTTCAGTGTGAGAAAGGTTCTTCTATAGAATGTGTTGTGGGGCTGACCCTTGTCCTGGGAACAATTTTAGAGAAAGGGAGAAGTGTGGTATCTGGAAAGCTTCTGAGGACTGTGGGTCTGTACAGAGTGTGCTTAAACCACAGTGATTTAGAAATGAGGCGGGTCGTACCTCAGTCAGTAAATATGACTTTTCAAAAATGGACAGAGAAAGTGGGCTTGGATCTATTAGCAGATGAGCATGGCTTTAACTCTGTTCACAGTTTTAATTTCATCCCCTATTCTAAACTTTTACATCTGAAATATTTATCACTGGAAAAGGTAAGAGTTCAACAGTCTTCACAACCAGCAACAACCCATCACAAACACGGCTGGATGTTTATGAAATGCTTAAAGCAAATGCTTCTAGTGTGGGTTATTGCATGACATTTTTCTGGTCCTGAAAGGGATCGATGCAATGATCACGTAATACATCTCCTCAACAATTCCGTCACTTGCGCTTGTTACCTAGTGAGGAAGATGTGTTGACTAAAGCCTCAAGAAACTTGTTCCAAAATAATTTTTTTCTACTGGGGAAGATAAGCTATGCTGTATATTGAGGATAGATGTCATGTTTCAGAGCAGAGGTGGTCAATTTTCTGAGAGCAACCCTTGATCAGGTCTATGAGTTGAAAAAAATTACAAACTCATATATCAAAGACATACAGGAAATTGTAAACTTCTCACTAAAACTTAATCAGTACCTTGGTTGATGTTACAGCTCAGAGTCTAGAAGTTTTCTGTATGATTATTATCATTTTTATCATTATTTGAGACAGAGGTTTGCTCTGTCACCTAGGCTGGAGTGCAGTGGCATGATCTCAACTCACTGCAGCCTCTGCCTCCCAGGTTCAAACAGTTCTCCTGCGTCAGCCTCCTGAGTAACTGAGATTAAAAGTTCCCCCCACTATGCCTGGCTAAGCTTTGTATTCTTAGAAGAGATAGAGTTTCACTATGTTGGCCAGGCTGGTCCCAAACTCTTGACCTCAAGTGACCCACCCACCTTAGCCTCTCAAAGTGCTGAGATTACAGGTGTGAGCCATTGTGCCTGGCTCTGCATGATTATCAAATCGAAATGGTGTATGGATGGGCACCTCAAGATGTGTATTAGATATGAAATTTAGTCTAAATATGGGATACACAGATAGGATGGAGATTATTTGTATGAATATTTGAATATATATTATAACATACATTTGAATATGTAATTTGCCTTTAAAAATCTGTGTTTCTGTATATACACATACATTTAAATTCTCTTAGGATATAACCCTCAGACATGTGAGAAACATGGGCCTTTTGAATGAAATGTACTCTTCTTCAGTAGCTGCTAGTTACTATAGAAGGTTCAGGGGGCACCAGTCACCCTGAAGGTTTTCAAGGAAGGGGAGGATACTAAACAGGAGTCTGATTGCAGAGTGGCTGAATGGTGAAGAGGTTTAAGCTCTCCACATACACTTTGGTTACATTTCAGTGGTTTCAGATGTACATGCCTGATGATACTTGAATTTGGATGATAGAAAATTCAATTTGGATGATACATTTTATAAATATAAGGAGTTGTGATTTTTGTTCAAATGAGCATTGATGCAATTTCAAAGCCAGCATGGGTTGAAGATCTTAAAAAGGAGGACTGAAGTTGTTTGTACTCTTAACGCAATGTTTTTCTCCTTGATCTCTATCATAATACATGCTTTTATTGCCTTTGTTTCACTTTTGCTGTTTTAAATTATCCTGTTGATCTATTTTTTACATTGTTAGTCTTCTCCAGGAGAAATGGAAGTTCCTGGAGAGCAAAGACTTTGCTTACCTTGTCCATTGATATATTTCTATGTCCATAACAGACTGTGTGTGTGTATGTGTGTGTGTGTGTGTGTGTGTGTGTAATGTTAAACAAGTGAATTGCTTTGGTTTGTGCATGTCTGTCATTATATTTCAATCTCTTGTACTTTGTTTACTCTTGTCTGCTGTGCTTCCCATTAGCTTGTGGATTCATCAGTGGTTTAGAACATATCTTGATGATCTTTGATGGCACCCAGTAGAGATTGTGCTTTGAAATAGCAAGTATTGGCTGGCCGCAGTGGCTTATGCCTTTAATCTCAGCACTTTGAGAGGCTGAGGAAGCGGATTATGAAGTCAAGAGTTTGAGACAAGTCTGGCCAACATAGTGAAACCCCATCTCTACCAAAAATACAAAAATTAGGAGATGTGGTGGCATGTGCCTGTAGTCCCAGCTACTTGGGAGGCTGAGGCAGGAGAATCACCTGAAACTGGGAGGCGGAGGTTGCAGTGAACTGAGATCATGCCACTGCACTCCAGCCTGGGCAAGAGAGCAAGACTCTGTCAAAAAAAAAGGGGGGGGGGGCGGGGGAAGGAAGGAAGAAAGGAAAGAATGAAGGAAAGAAAGAGAGAAAAAAGAAATAGCAAGTATTGGGTCATCTTATCAATCTTCTCTCTGCTCAGGAAGATGCTGTAGATGGACCCTCGCATCTCACTGTCTTGACCTCACTTCGGTGAAGGAGCAGAGGCAAGACTGATGGTCACAGAAAATAGACAGTGACTGTTATTCTCCATGTTGACATCCCAACTAGAATTCAGGACAGTGCGTGATATATTTCTGGTTTCCCTCTTTGTTTTATTAACACAAGTTAAATGACTAGGTGCTTTAACAGAAGACATCCTAAATAACCAAGCTAATTCTACCATTTTTGATGAATTAATGTTTGCACCACCTGTTTTACATGAGGAATGAAGAACATTAGCTGAGAATAAAGATGTTCCATAGGCAATATGGACTTCTATTTTCTTTTACTTGAAATACAGGTGCACAGAATGGGTTTAATCATAATCTCTATTATTGATAAACCCTATATTTTGATATACCTATCATTAGTTCATTGGCCTTTCATATGCATAGAAGTATTTATATACTTGCATATTTATTTAAAAATCATAACTATCCATGGGTCTACCACTCAACATGATAATTAGAACCTCGACAGTAACTAATATTGCCTATGTTAAACTGCTCTATCATGCTCAAGGCCTCCTCTCCCCTAACATAATTACTACCTTGATTATGGTAACAATGATTTTATTCCCTGTTGAAAGCATACATTTTTACATATTTTTTATTATTCTTAATAAATGTGTTATTAAGTTTTAGTTATCTTAGCTTTATAAAAAGGGTATTGACATTCTGTATATAGTCTTTGGGGACTTAAGTTTTCCTTCTCAATATTTTCTCTCTATCATCCATTCATGGTTTTCAATTAGCTGTAATGCACTCATTTTAACTGGTGCGAAATAGTCTGTTGTATAAATATACCACACTTTATTTATTCATTTCCTACTCTTTGGGCATTTGAGTTCCTTCCCTGTATTTTCTATATGAATAGTGTCTCTGTGAATATTCTTGTGCATATTTCTTAGCGTACAAGTGGAAGAATTTTTCTCACATTTACATCAAGGAGTGTAATTGCTTCTCATGAGCTATGTCAGTGTTAAACTCTTTTCTACATTGATCTTACCACTCTAGTTCTTAATTTTAATAATTCACTAAACACTAGGATATCTAGGCATTTATTGAATTAACAGATTAGTGTCACAAATCATAGAAAAAGAAATTGGTAAAGCAAGAAAAAAAATCTGAGATTACCTAATTGGACACACTCAATTTAAAGAGGAGAACATTTATGCATAGCATAGATGAAATGATCTGCTTAAAGTCATAGAAATGATGAACTTTCAGATGCAGTCCCAAATAGTTTATGGAACCATCATTGCATTCTTACCAGCATCTTCTGTTTCTCAAATATATAATGTTTCATTTTTAAGAGAATAAGTCAAGACCTAAAAAAATAAAAATATAAGCAAAAAAGAAATTATCCCAATTTAGGGTTAAGCTTGAATTTACTCAATGCATGGTTTCCCATCAGCTCACTTTACCTTGTATTAAACTTGCTGTCTCCAAAGAAAGCCATTCTCAGCTCCTTGGACAAAGTACTTTACTTTCTCCCACTGAAGATCTTTCTCTCTAAACTTGTTTGCATCTATAAATGACCACGTAATTTAGTTATAGTTCATGGATTTCAAGCCTACGTCCACTGTTGGGGTTATAAAATGCTTTTACTTTCTTCCTTAAAAAGAGGCATCTGTGCCTGCGCTGGAGCATTCCTTCCATTTAATTACTGCCTGAAATGTAGTGTTTATGTCTGGAGCTGTGGCAACCAACCTATAGGTTTAAAAAAGGTCAAGAAAATTATAGAAATGTAGGGCCTAATATCCTTGGACCACTGAACTAACATTAGCAGACACATATAGTCAGCTTTTCTGTTACTTACAGCTTAATGCATTCCTAGCTGATGCAGCATGTTACAAAAATGATCTCAAATTAGCTTTAGAATAAGTCTAATTTTCCAATGACAGAAATTTAAAATCTTGTCAATGGATATGAAATTTTTTTCTCAGAGGAAAATGCTGTTATACTTTTATGCCTGACATCTGCTTTTCAGATTATAGTCTTTCAATCAGAAACTTCATTTTAGAAAATTTGTCCCTCATCATGTCAAAGCAGCATCCTCATTCAGCAAAAGTCTAATCAACATTTTGGGCACTGGATGAACAAAATAACCTAAATTAGTTGACTGACATTTTTACTTCACTGTCCAGACATGTGAAAGAAAATTCACCAAAGTTAATTAATTAATCTCCAGACTCAGATTGAAAAAGGGACAATTCTCATACATAAATTCAACCAATATTGAATAGGACATTATCATATATATGTTGGGCTCTAAGGCTGAGAGTAGTTAGACATGACTCCCACTCTGAAGGAGCTCACAGTCTAAGAGGAAGTGGGAAGGTGAGGAGAGACAGATAGGCATGTATAACAATTGGAATACACTAGGCAAATAACGCAAATATGAACAATATTGTATGGGAACACAGAGCACAGCAGAACCCTTAGACATACACAAGTCAAGGAAAGCTCCACATCCCAGAAGCCCTGCTCAAACTCTAAGATGTTTTATGCATTCAACATATAGGTCTATGTCCTCGTTTTTCACAGATGTTTTCAGCTTGGCAAAAGTCCATGACTGTCACTAGACCCCAGGCTTTGTGAATCTTCCTGCTCCTATATGTTGAAGTAGAAACTTTATGGTTTGTTTTGTTTTGTTTTTTCTACACCGTCATAATTGAAGCCTTAGGGAAAAGAAACTTCCTATTCCAAAATCTTAGACCTTTGTCATTGTGGCCTTTGTATATAAACCAAATTGAAAACAAATTAATTATACTGTAGTGTTTTTTGGAAATGAGTAGGACAAAAAATAGGACAATTCTGAAAGTCAGTATCTATAATAGTCACTCTTGAACTGCTGAGATAATCGCAAAAGAAAAACCCAACTCTTGACAAAGCCAAAGGAATCCCTATGGGTTTTGAAACCTGTTTGAAAGAATGGTTAAAGAATGCACCCTGGGGAAAAAAAATAACACTACTACATCTATTATTACAACTACAGTATCTACAGTTAGACAAGCAGAAAAAATATGAATGAATGATTCCTGTATTCCCAAGTAACTTTCCTTTTTTACACGTTTTGGAATCAATGTCCAATATCATCTGACTACCTCACTGCAACTTGTCCATATAAATTTGATGACACTTTAAGAATGACTCATCCACTTAACCCAATGAGTATTCCAGGAAATTGTCCTTGTTTATTGCCATTTCCAAATGATGAAAGAGCACAAAAGAATGAGAGAAAAATAATTATTTTACTATCTGATCCTAAATGTTAAAGAAGCACACTATTCTTAAAGGTTGTCCCCATCATTTGCAAATTAATGCACTGCTGAAGATGCAAACTATCTATATAACTGCTCTCGAATTTCATTAAAACTAATCAGAAGTCCTTGTTAATGTCTTTGAGAATTGCTTCAAGTGGCAAAAATCAGAAAATCTACCCATGGGGCACATTCAGCTAATTGCGATTTACTTTTCTACTAGTCATCCTTTAGCCTTAGGTTGCAACTCTGCAAAGCTGAAACAAAAATGCCAGTCGAACCAGTTATTTGGTATCATGTAATTTTAAATGACCATTGGTTTTCTGAATATTTTTTAACAAGTCAGAATGATGATATGATGAACTGATTTCAGATGAAAATAGTTAAATTATTTTCTCTGCAGTTGAGACTGCTCTATGCTCCCTCCTGGTTGGTACTGGGGCGCAAGTGTACTGAGGAATAAGGATAGATTATACGGTAAAGAGCATAGAGAGTGGCAGATAATGCACATTATTTAAACAGATAAATGACTGTGAATAAAGCTAAGTTTTGGAAACAGAACCATCCCTCTTAATCAATTAAGTGACCCAATGAAAATCCCTTCATAGCAAAATGAGAAAAAGATAGGGAAAAATGGTGTTTTCTTTGACATCACCTGAGACTATGTATATGAAAATAATGTTTTGTAAAATGTAGGTGCTGTCCAAATGTTAGTCATTGCTAGAGAGAGTCTAATCTGTGAAAATGAAACAGCAAAGATAAGACATCTAACTAAGCATCCCCATGTGTTCAACAGAATATAGAGTGTTTCAATCAAATGGCTTGGTGGTGGCTTTCTTTTAATCTAAATGCAGAAATTGAAATGTCATTTTCCTCTTGCAATTATCAAGCTGATAGTGGGGATCAGGATTAAAAACCATATATCCCCCTTCCCAAGAATATTGCCAAGTTGCGCTGATAACCAAGAAATATAAATATATGTTATAACAGAATATGTATTGGTTAGGTTTTATTCTAAATTCAAAAATCCAATTAGACGATTTCTTTTTTTTTTTACAAGAAAGTGAATGCTATATATTTTCTTTTATTTTGCAATATATGTTTTAAGTGTTATAAATGATTGCAAACATACACAAAAGTAGCAAAACAGAATCATGAATGCCTATATATATATATTACCTAAGTTTGACAATTATCCTTCATGGTTTGTGTTGGTTAATCTTGTCTCATATATATCCCCATATTCTGTCTTGTGAATCCTGCTCTTTTCCCTCATGTCCCATTCTCACCCTAGGATAATACTTTTTAGTGATACATATTTCCATCAGGAGGCATATGATAGTTGTATTTTTGTAATAGTTTTAATACTTATGGCAGGATAAATATTCTGATTTTGGTTTCCCTTCATTTTATTTGTATTTTAGAAAAGATTTTCTTATAAAATTAACAACATAAAATGTCAGGTTACTCATACAGCCATTTTGCAAGTGGTAATCATGATTATATCATATAAGTCATTACATCGTAGGGATGGAACTTTCTTTTTTTTTTTTTTTTGAAAGAAAGAAAGAGAAAGAGAAAGAGGGAGAGAGAACAGGAGTCTTGCTCTATTGCCCAGGCTGGAATGCAATCTAAAAATAGGTGTTAAAAACCTCTTTTTTGCCGATAATTGTGCTTAACAGTGGAGACAGGAAGGAATAAGAGAAGAAAATAACAAACAAACAGCCAACCAATATTTCATTTAAGTCTGTGAAATGCTATGCAAATGCTGAAGAGTGATTTACTTCCAATTACGTGGTCACTTTCAAAATAGGTGTAATGTGATACTGAGAAAAATGTATGTTCTGTGGACCTGGGGTAAAGAATTCTACAAATATTCACTGAGTTTACTTGTTCCAGGTCTGAGTTCAAATCATAGATGTCCCTGTTAATTTTCTATCTCGTTGATCTGTCGAATATTAACAATGTGGTGTCAAAGTCTCCCGCTATTATTGTGCGGGAGTCCAAGTCTCTTTATAAGTCATTAAGAACTTGTCTTATGTATCTGGGTGTTCCTATATTGGGTGCATATATATTTATGATCATTGACTCCTGTTGTTGCATTGATCCTTTTACCATTATGCAATGTCCTTCTTTGTTTCTTTTAGTCTTTGTTACTGTTAAAAGTCTATTTTGTCAGAGACGAAAGTTACAACTCCTGTTATTTTATTTTATTTTTGTTTTGTTTTGTTTTGTTTTGTTTTCTCTCCATTTGATTGGTAAGTCTTCCACCGACACTTTGTCTTGAGCCTTTGTGTGTCCTTGCTTATGAGATGGATCTGGATACAGTGTACCGATGGGTTTTGACTTTTTATTCGTTTTGCCTGTTTGTGTCTTTGATTGGGGCATTTAATCCATTTAAATTTAGGATGAATCTTGATGTTTGTGAGTTTAATATTGTCGTTTAATGCTAGCTGGCTATTTTGCCCATTAGTTGATGTAGATTCTTCATTATGGAGATATTCTTTACCTTTTGGTAAGTTTTTGGGATGACTGATACTGGTTGTTCCTTTCTGTGTATTGTGCTTCTTTCAGAAGCTCTTGTAAAGCAGGCCTGGTGGTGATGAAATCTCTGAGTGCTTGCTTGTTTGTGAAAAATTTTATTTTTTCCTTCATTTATGAAGCTTAGTTTGGCTGGATATGAGATTCTGGGTTGAAAATTCTTTTCTTTGAGGATATTGAATATTGACCCCCACTCTCTTCTAGTTTGTAGGGTTTCTGCTGAGAGATCTGCTGTGAGTCTGATAGACTTCGCTTTATGGGTAACCTGACCTTTCTCTCTAGCTGCCCTTAGAATCTTCTCCTTTATTTCAACCCTGGTGAATCTAACGATTATGTGTCTTAGGGTTGCTCTACTTGAGGAATATCTTTGTGGTGTTCTCTGTATTACCTGGAGTTGAATATTGTCCTGTCTTACTAGGTTGGGAAAATTTTCCTGAATAATCTCCTGAAGAGTATTTTCCAACTTGGATTCATTCTCTTTGTCACATTCAGGTACACCTATCAAACGTAGATTAGGTCTTTTCACATAGTCCCATATTTCTTGGAGACTTTGCTCATTCTTTTTTATGCTTTTTTCTCTAATCTTGACTTCTCATTTTATTTCGTTAAGTTGGTCTTCGAACTCTGATATCCTTTCTTCTGCTTGATCAATTCGACTGTTAAAACCTGTGCATACTTCGCGGAGTTCTCGTATTGTATTCTTCAGTTCCATTAATTCACTTATATTCCTCTCTAAATTGTCTATTCTCGTTAGGATTTTGTCAAACCTTTTTTCAAGGTTCTTAGTTTCTTTACATTGGGCTAGGACATGTTCTTTTAATTCACAGAAGTTTCTTATTATCCACTTTCTGAAGCCTAATTCTGTTATTGGAACGCACTCGTTCTCCATCAGGCCTTGATCCCTTGTTGATGAGGAACTGTGATCCCCTGTAGAGGGAGAGGCATTCTGATTTTGGGTATTCTCAGCCTTTTTACGCTGTTTTTTTCCCATCATTGTGAATTTATCCACCTGTCGTTTTTGTAATTACCGACTTTCAAATTAGGTCTCTGAGTGGATGTCCAACTTGTTGATTCCCAGCACCGGAATCTGAGCAACGCACTGTGCTGGCTAAAACAGCTGCATTAAGATTCATGGTGCTTTTCTGCCTGGGAATCTCCAGTCTGGCTTCCTTCTTGAGTCCCTTTTTCAATCAGCTGAATAGGTGACTCTGCCTTCCCGGAGCTCCAAACATCGACCAAAAGGGGACCCAGTCCCGTTTCCTCTGCACCAAGAACCGCCGCGCCAGGGCGCCAGAAAAACCACCGCGCCAGCCACAAGAGTCGCGCTGGTGACCCGTGGGGCTCCTCCGCTGGGAATCTCCTGGTCCGTGAGCAACAAATATTCATCTGAAAGTGTGGCGTCCTCTCGTTCTCTGCGCTTTCACTGGGAGCTACAATCCTGAGCTGCTAGTAATCGGCCATCTTGGATCTCTGATTTCTTAATTTACAAATGTAAGTTGGTAACTTATATTTATGATAAATATTTAATCAGGGCATTACATTCCAGGGTGACTGTATAAAAGTATACTGAAGGTCAAAACTGTCCATCCCAAGTAATTACTGTAATGCATTACTTAATATTGGGGATACTTTCTGAGAAAAGCATTGTAAGGTGATTTCGTTGTTGTGTGAACATCATAAAATGTACTCATACAAATCTAGATGGTATAGCCTACTGCACACTTAGGCTATAGACTATAGTCTATTGCTCTTATGCTAGACTTGTACAGCATGTTACTGCACTGAATACTGTAGGCGATTGTAACACAATGGTAAGTATTTGTGCATCTGAACACAAAAAAGATACAGTAAAAATACAGACTATAATTTTATGGGACTACCATCTTATATGCAGTTTGTTGTTGATGGAAATATCATCCTTATGCAACACATGACTGTTATATTGAAAAGAAAAAAAAGCATTTGAGCAGAGACCAGCTAGACATAATTAAATCATCTTTTAAAATAATTTTTATTCCCATTGTCAAGAGCTGTTCTAGGCCATCTGATTAGGATGGTGATGTCACACACCTTCAGCTTCTATGAAACAGGATGACCATTTCAATTCATTGTTTTCAGACTTGTAAGAAAGGTGGAGCTCAATCACAGTGGCCTTTATGACTTCATTTTAGCCACTTATTTCTGAACCCTAAGTTGTGCTTAGGGTTCAGAACACAAAAATGGGAAAACCTCCACCTCTGAAATCTGAGTCATGAATCTCCCTCTCCTGCCTTTCAGTATCCCCTTCCCTTACTCCACTTACATCTGTTTTCTCTGACTTCAGTGAGACTTCCTGTTCCCCACTTTTCTCCCAGTGTTCCATTTCTCTACCCGCAGTCTCTTCTGTTTCTAACTTGCTTACACCATGAGTCCTTTAATCAGTGGTGTAATGACCATTATTTTCTCCTACATTCAGTCAGATGAGCATTGTAGAAGGAAAAAAAAATTAACTAATATGTGTCAAGTCTTGCTACGTTTAGCACCATTCTAAGTGTTTTCTGTATATTATCTCATTTTATTCTTACTAACCATGAGGAACATTTCTGCCCATTTTACAGACAAGAAATCTATTTCACAAAGATTAACTAATGTGCCCAAAGCTTTATATCAAATCAAAGGCACTTGATTATATCAAACTGTAGACATCTCATTATTAAAAATAAATAAATTTTTAAAATGCTGCAATTCTAGTTACCAGGTGCCATCAGTTGACATGTACATCCTGATTTCAGTGGGGTTAAGTGTGCAAAACAGTGCATCTAAGAATCAATGACCTATAACAAGTGAGGAATCCATAGCATGATTGTCTTCACTATTATGTTATTCTACCTTATAAAAAATTAGACGAGTATGCAAAATGATTTATGACAAATTGATGCGAACTTTACCTGGGATTTGAATCCTGTTCTTAGTCTATCTCCTCTCTCCTATTTCTTTTCTCCTCTCCCCTCTCTCTGCTTTCCTTCAAGGATTATTCACAGCTTTTCTACTCTTTTTATGCTTCCTACTTAACACCTACCCGCTTTCACTTTTTTGTGCATCACTATGCATCTTATTTCATTGAGAAAATGAGACCATTGGTCACGCGTCTCTTAACTTCTACCCCCCTCCCCCACCATACTACCTGCAGAGAGCAGGTATCTGCACTAACAGAGAGCCTCCCTTCCTCTCTCTGTTTTCCAGGGCAAGTGCCCTCTCCTTGTGTTAGAGGCTGGCTCCTCCTTATCCTCTCACCCCTATTGCTTAATGTTTCCTCTGAGGTTGTTAGTCATCCTTTTCTCCTAATCTGCAACAACCCCCCCCCCACAAGTTTCTCCCCTTCAGCTTGTAAACATAACCAAGGCCCAACTCCTAACCTTCCACTCTCGTCTTTCTCCCTCTCATTCGAACTTCATGGAGAGTGCCCCATAAACACTGTCTTCATTTTCTCACCTTCCATATCTGCTTCAGCCCACCACAACTTCTCCTCACCTAACATTTAGCTGAAATTGCCCTTAATAAGCTTCTCAGTGACCTGGCATTTTTGAGATCCAATGAAAACGTTTTTGTCTTCATTTTACTGTCCTCCTCAAGTGAGTTTGTGTGATACTGTTGATTTCTTCTTTATGTGAAAAGTTCTAGCTTATTGGCTTTAAGGCAGCACACTTTCCTGGTTCGTCCTATCTCTTTGTTTCTTAATCACTCAAATACTGGCATTTTCCAGGTTCTATCCCAAGGCTACTATTGTAGCCAGTTTCCACACTTTTCTCTGATGGTTCAAAATATTGCCTACATGTTGATGAAATCCCAAATCTGGACCTGTTTCCAGAGCACTGTATCCCAAATATTTATCTTAAGTTCCCCCTTCTTTCCTACCTACTTAGAATTTCCACTGGATGTCAGTCATCTCATACTCAACATGTTCAAAACCAGATTCTTATTTCCCTTTCCTAAACCTATTCCTCAAACCATTTATCCTTTCAGCTGATGGTGATTCAAATTTCCAGTTACGTAGTCCCGAAAACTTCTTGTCATCTTCAATTTCTCTCTTTCTGTTGGACCTTATATCCAGACCATCAACAAATCTTGTCCCTTCTACCATCAAAATATATTCAGACTCTGACCCCTTTCTCCCTCTCCACTGCTGTCACCCTTATCTATTCCACCATCTTATCCCACCTTGATTGCAACAGCTCCTAACTGAGCTCCCTGCCTCATCCCTTGCTCCCCTCTGCTCTGTTCTCTACTGAACAACCAACATGGACTTTTTGGTCACTTTTTGTCATTTCTCTGACCTCATGTCCTGCCGCTATGCATCAAAAACGTCCTTCTCACTCACACCACACTTGTTCCAACGCCATCACAGTTGTTTCCCCAACCCCTAACCCGGAGCATTCTTTTTTTTTTTTTTTTTTTAACAGAGTCTTGCTCTTGTCGCCCAGCCTGGAGTGCAGTAAAGCAACGTTGGCTCACTGCAACCTCCCCACATCCTGAGTTCAAGTGATTCTCCTGCCTCAGCCTCCCGAGTAGCTGGGACTATAGACGCTTGCCACCACGCTTGGCCGAGCATTCTTTTACTATGCATAACTCACTCTCTCACTTTTTTGGGTCTTTGCTCAAATATCTTCTTACCAGGAAGGGCTTCTCTTAGTATTCTATATAAAATAGCTCTTTGGCCGGGTGTGGTGACTCACGCCTGTAATCCCAGCACTTTAGGAGGCTGAGGCGGGTGGATCATGAGGTCAGGAGATTGAGACCGACCATCCTGGCTAACGCAGTGAAATGCCATCTCTACTAAAAATACAAAAAATTGGCTGGGTGTGGTAGCACGTGCCCATAGTCACAGCTACTTGGGAGACTGAGGCAGGAGAATAACTTGAACCCTGAAGGTGAGGGTTGCAGTGAGCCAAGATCGTGCCACTGCACTCCAGTCTGGGCCATAGAGTAAGACTCCCTCTCAAAAAAATAAAATAAAATAAAAATAGATCTCCATCATCCTTTTCCCTGCTTTACTTTTTGTTGATGACCCTTTATCTTTTTGACAGAGACTCGCTTTGTCACCCAGGCTGGAGTGCAGTGACATGATCTTGGCTTACTGCAACCTCTGCTACTGGGTTCAAGTGATTGTCGTGTTTTAACCTCCTGAGTAGCTGGGACTACAAGTGCGTGCCACCATGCCTAGCTAATTTTTGTTTATTTATTTATTTATTGAGATAGGGTTTTACCATGTTGGCCAGGCTGGTCTTGAACTTCTGACCTCAGGTTATCCACCTGTCTCAGCCTCCCAAAGTGCTGGGATTACATGCATGAGCCACTGCATCTGGCTGACCCTTTGTTTTTCTTATCACATCTGACATTTACTCATATATTTTTTCCTGGGCTTCAGAATAACAGATAAACTTCTCTTTATTGACTCATGCATGGCTCTACTTGTTTATTTAATTAGCTGTTCACGTGTTTGTTTTTGATAGCTGTAAACTCACCAATCAACAAGAAACTAGAATCATAAATCATTATATATGTGTGTGTACAGATGTATACATATATACCTATATATGTGTATATAGTTTTAAAATTAAAATATAAATAAATCTTTTTCTCTTTCACTCCAGTCTCAACTAGCATGTAAGCTACATGCATGCAAGGACTTTGTTTTGTTCCTTCTGTGTACACAGCATGTCAAATAGTGCCTAACACATAGGCACTTGAAAATAAAGTAAGCACTGCATATTTATATATCAATGTTTTCAAGAGTAATGTAACTATTGACATGTCCCAAACCAGGAGACACATCTTTACCTCTGTTCTGTTTGGCCTTCTCTCTCTATAGTGCTTTCTTTGACTTCACTCCCTCGAAGCATGAACTGCTGTGAACACTCCCTCTCTGCCTTTGCTTGTTCTGTCTTCTACCCCTGAAGGTGACCACCACCAGCCTTTTGGCTTTAGGATACTTGTACAACTTTTTCCAGACGTTCACGAGTCACCTCCAAGATGCTTTCTCTGTCTTTTCCAACCCCTTTTCCTCCTCTGGGTTCTCCTATGCCAGTCTCCAGCCCTGTACTCACACACCGTGCTAAAATGCCTTGTTTCTCTGATAACCTTCTCCAAAGGCATGAGGTCGTTGAGGTTCAGGAAGCAAGTCTAAGACTTCACCCTTGATCTATTCCCACAGCCTTATGGGGTGAATAGAAGCAGGCATTAGATAAGATGCCCAGCTCACACATAGAGAAACTGAAGTACACTCCATCATTTCCAAGCAGGAGGAATAGGTCAGAGCCCCTCAGAACTCCCTTCAGATCTCCTATTTAACGGTACCTTGGGGAGGGGGCTGGCTCTCTGTGGCCTCAGTAAACCTTACTATAAAGCCTTGTGCCCCTCTGGAAGGTAACCATGGATACTATTGAGCTGGCACAAAAGCCTTCAGTTAATGGAGACTACAAGTGGTTTTCAGGAGCTGAGGGAATTTTGAGGGAAGGGGCAAAACCTGGAAACACATGCAAAGGGAAGACTTTTGCCTCAGGCCCCTTGGCTGGGTATGTTTCAGTTAAGGTAGGCACTTAAGTTCAGCAGAGCACTGGTGCAGTGACAGGGCTCTACTCTGGGACTGCGATAGTAACTGACTGTGAGGTGAGAATCAAAGGGAATCCCCGGGCACTTTTTTTTTCTTGGAAAGCAGGAACCCTGCTGTGAAGGGGGCTTGAAGGGGGCTTGAAGGTGTGCTGAGCAAAGCGATGCCAGCAGCAACCCAGTCTCCTGAGTGATCCAGGCCAGGGTCTGGAAACGACGGGGTGTCCTGGCCCCAGTCAGGGGGCGCTTCCAGCAGCACCAAGTTCCTGTCCACATCTCTGCCCTCGGGGGTGTTTTCCTCCTTTCAGCGCAGGGCTACAGGCAGGCAGGAGAAATTCACACCTGGAATGTTGGAGAGGCGCCTTATTTCCTCTGAGCCCTTGCTGAGCGCTGAGAGGGTGCTCATGTTCTTTCTCCGACCCCAAGAGTCCACAGTCTTATCTCACATCCCTTTATTCTCAGACGAGGCCCTTGTGGTGAGCAGGGACCCCCTATGTCCCCTGGACCCGCACCGAGCTGGGCCCTAACTTTGCAGTTCCCGCCGCCGCGGCACGCCCCCCGTGATGGAAGCGGGAAGCCCAGCAGCACCGAGGCTGAACTCCGCCAGGTGCAGAGTGGGTGCGGATCAGGACCAGTGAGGGTGTGTGTGGCCCGGCCTGTTGGTTCCCTGAACCGAAATTCTCCGGGGAGGGGGAGAAGAGGAGGGTGCGGGAGATGGACTTGGAGGCGAGAGGTAGCGGCAGTTTCCAGGAGCTTTGACGTAGACTTGGAGAGGCGCCGAGCACTCCCACTGCTTAAGTAGAGGCTCGGTAGCCTCCGGGACGCTAAAGCTGCGGACAGCCACTCGCTCGGGAGCAGCTTGAGCGTTTCCGCTCCGCGCACTAGAGGGAACTCTCTCCACGCGTTCGAGGGAACCCAGAGGGGCCCAGGCGGGTGAGTGCGGAGGGAAGTTCTTTTGCCATCGTGGACTAGAGCCGCCGAGTCGGGAGGTGAGTGGGGCCCAAAGGACGGAGCGGGTCCCTGGCAGCTCCGCCCCGAGGAGGGTGAGGCTGCTGAACCAAGTGCGGGGCCGAGACTCAGCGCGAGGCTCGTACAGGGGTGCACGGAGGACCCCAGGTTCAAGGAACTTAGAGAAACACCTTTCCAGGCTCTGGGAAGCCTCTCCTAAAATTTAGAAGGAGCCCTAAAGGAGCCAATTTGAGCGCCGAGGCGCTAGCAAACGGAGTCCCGGACAACGCCAACTTCAGCACCTTGGACAGAGTCCTGTCCTCTGAAAACTTAGCTTAGACTTGTCCTTTAGGAAAACCACCCTTCAAGGTGCCTCGATATTTTAGTTCGGAAAGGGACACAACAAATACGATTTTGAGTAGAGATAATGCATACATGATATGAAAGATAGAGGAAATATTTTTTGAATAATCTTGTATCTCTAACATGCTCCTTCAAAATAGGAACATGCGTGTTCAAAGACAGTTTCTGAAGTATTTATTTAACGATAGCTCAACGTGTCCTACTGCTGTTCAGAAGAGACAGATTATCCATTTTATGGCATTATCATCAAATGTTCCAATATAAGAGTATTCCCATAAACTGTATTTTGCTTGCTTTCATGATATTACTATCTAAAAGGTTTGGAAATATAATGCAAACCTGAAAGTGAGCTGTATGTGCCCTTCCTGTTTTTTCTTTATGTCAGAGTTGTTTAAGTGTGATATATATTTTCTATAGTCTGTGAGGGAATAGATGCGCTTTTTCTGACAAAAAGCGAACATTTAGGTTATTATTATTTTAAGGGCGTCATTTCTCATTGCACTTGTCTGAAGTAGTAGCAAAAGAACAATATCAAAGTGGTATGTGGATGTCTCAATTTTATGGCAACAGACATTGAAATCCAGAAGAGTTGAAGACAGTCACATTTTTTTAAAAAATCCTTGAGATTCATAGCAAGAACAGAGAAATTATAAAACATTTTTATGAAAGTTATATTAGAATTGCAGAACATTTTAGGTGTTTGTAAAATGTGTATTGATTTTACTCTAATGGGTTGAATATATGTGTTTCCACATGTATTCATCCATACTTTCAGCACATTTTCTTGTTTTACATTTTTATAAATATATATTTATAAAATAAATATATTTTATATTATTATAAAAATACATATTTGTTTTATAAATTTTACATTTATAAAATACACATTATATATTTTACTATAACATTTGACAATTCTGATGTATTTTTTAAAAAACTAAAAGTCGCTGTGAATAGGAAAGCATCTAAAGGTTAAGTATATTCAAATTCTTATTATATAGAAGCCCTAGATTAGGATAGCCAGGTTTCACTAAGATATTATAGAATAGTTAAATGCAGAAAAATTTTAAATGTTCACTTCGTATTCTTTTAAACTACATTCTTCTGTACCAGGGAAAACAGATTAGCAGATTAATGTATTCATTTTATTAAAAAAACACATCTTAGGAGTGCATATTTCTTGGCCTAATTATCTTGAATTTATATTCACTCCCTGGTCTGGCAATGAGTCATTTTAGATAGAAGGGAACTTGTGATATGGGAGCTAGGCTAAGATTTCCCTACTTTGTGACAATGATGTGTTTCCTTTGCCGGAACTAAGGTTCTTAAGGGCATACTTATTTTCTTTACTAAGTGAAGCACATGCAAGGACTGATACAAAATATTTCCATCCTGTGCAGTTTTATGGCCATGGCTGATCCTGGGAAGAGAGGAGGAATCCACCGCCCCTTGAGCCTCACCTGCTCCCTGCTCATTGTGGGAATTTGCTGTGTATCTCCTTTCTTCTGCCATAGCCAGACAGACCTGCTGGCTCTTAACCAAGCTGATCCTCAGTGCTGGGAATCCTCCTCAGTGCTTCTCCTGGAAATGCGAAAGCCTCGCATTTCCAACACTGTTTCAGGGTTCTGGGATTTTATGATTTACCTGAAGTCATCTGAGAACTTGAAGCATGGAGCACTGTTTTGGGATCTGGCCCAACTCTTCTGGGACATCTATGTGGACTGTGTGCTCTCTAGGAACCATGGCTTAGGAAGGAGGCAATTGGTTGGCGAGGAAGAGAAAATCTCAGCAGCACAGCTACAGCACACGAGAAGTAAACAAGGTGGTCAACCCCAGCTCCCATGTCTTTTGAAAGGTCAATCAAGTATGAATGTACTGAAGTGTGAGGAAAAGGAAAATGGCATTAGGGGAATCCAATGTCATACATATTCCTCTCAAGAGGTGAACCCCAAGAACACACAAGTGATAGGAAGATATATAACACTTGTTTTTGCATTGCATAGTAGCTGTTTATATCAACATATTGTCCTCATCCTCATTCTTCCTGTGAACAGTAGCAAGAAAGAGTCAGAAAGAAAAGAGAAAAAGTACAATTCCCAAAATACAATCCAAAAGTATAAAGAGATGCCCCAAGATCAACCTTATTTTTTACTATTAGCCTGAACATTGGCAGTCATAACCTGGTGTTTTCCACTTGCCATGGAATTGAGAAGACTTGAATATCAGCTTAGGGAATATTTGCAGCACACAAACTCTTGCCCCTGTTAAACTCAAAATAAACATTGCTTTCATGTAAATGGAAAGGCTCTTTAAGAGGTATTCAGTTGAAGAAATAAAGAGTAAAAAAGTCAGCTGGCATGTAGATTCACTTCATGTTGCTTTTTGAATGAATCTCAAATAAGTAATTAACTTGGACCAATCTGAGTAATTTTTAGTAAGTTGGAACTTGCTGCAAATTTAGAGATTTTTTCACTGAAGTAAATACTATATTCAAATAGTCTCATCTGAGGGTATAGAAAAAAATATCCCTTATACAATTAGAATGAGGCTGCATAAGCCTCTCTGAGTTATCAGAGAGATGCCTGGACCTTATTCATATTATTTTTATTCCTTTCTGATGTCATTTCAACCAATGAGCACTGAAACCTTGTATCAAGAGCTGTTTGGCAATAACTCTTTAGAATTATGTATGCTACAGTAGAAAACAGGGGCATAGCTAATTTTTACATTTATATATTTTATTGTTAGAATTGTTACATATTCCTGTAATTTCCATATTTAAATAAGAATTAACAGTGGTAGTTCTAGTGCTACCCTTTCCCAAGATATTTTGGAGCTTTTATATATCTAGTTTGTTTTAACCTTAGTAATTAAAAATCCTCATGATTTGCTGATCCAAAAAAAATCCAGATAATTCATGGCTATAATTTATAAATAAGTTTATTATTTTAGTGTTATTGTAACTCAAGCCAGTTTTATTTTTTAGAGTAAATATTCTTTCACCAGTCTTGCTACTAAAGTGGAAATACCAAATGAATATTTTTAAATGTTGGTTATCCATATTATAAAAATATTTTGAACAGAGGCTGCCCAGGAATCAACTCAGTAAAGACCATATATTTTTTTATTCTATACTGCTGAGGATGATCTGTAGGGCCTTTTCTTCCATATTTAAAAAATCATATTTAGCTGTCTTACTCAAATCACTAGCAATATTTTTTCTATCTTACATTCACTTTGAATAGCTCAAAGACATGTCCACTGAATAAATGAAAATATTATTTGGATTCAGTTGAACATGAAAATGTTATGTACATATACTATATATATATATATATATATTTTATAAAGGTTTTCAGCTTTGGAAGTCACTTCCTTCATCTTGCTACAGAGTTGTTAGTGATTCACCTGGTCTGCAAACTTTAAAGAGCTGGTATGCAAGTAGCCAAGTAGCAGGAGTGAGCATTTCACTTTATTGAGGTTATTTTAATGTTTGACACAAACAATTGCTTGCAGACCAAGAAACAAGACTTTCCATTTGGTTTGTAAAACCATAGTCAAAGAGGGTCTTGGGTCAAGGAAATACCATGTCCAAAACTTAAATAGTTAACAGGAACATTGAGATTTCATCTCAAGAGGCTTAGTTAAATCTCTAGTGGTTCAACTGGGCTCTGAATGTACCTGCATGGATCCTCCAGTAGTTTTTTCTTTTGTCCCTGGGGATAATAAGTTGTTAGATTGGGATGGGAGTGGAGGTGAAGAAGTGCTTGTCTCTATAGTTCTCAAGGAAATCACATCATCAAGGCAGAAGACAAGAAGAACTAAAATAAGTGTCTACATAATATACAAAAAGGTTCTTGTTATTTTGATGTCTTCAAATCAAATAGTTTAAATGCACTTGATAAATCTTACTATGATCAAAAACATAAAACTCCTATATAACTTTGCATGCTAATATATCATATTTGTTAATACTGAGTCAACAAATATGAAAACAAAAAATATCAAATCACTGTGTAACTGTGAGCAGGTTAACTAACTTAATTAGCCCTCAGTTTTTTCAACTGAAAAAGAAGTGTACAGAAAGTAGATGATACACAAAGTCTCATCTTTTCTGTTCTAATGTTCTATGATTCTATAAAAAAAGAATCATATGAAAGGCACTTATTTAACTATGTGCCTGGAAGGGCCTAGAAGAGTCTTCACCCCAAGGACAGTTGACTGAGTTGGATGATGACCTGGACATTATGGCTGTTTATAATAATGATGAGCAGGAATAGACGAGGTTCAGAAATAAACGAGCTAGAGATGTCATCATGAGAAAAGGCGCTAAAGATCATTGTTATTTAGTCTAGAAAGACATGGACTAATAACTGAAGGTTGAAGTATCCAAGAGAAGGTATGAAGAAGACATACCCAGGATTAACTAGTTAACCACTAAATTCTGATGGGTTATGTCAAGGAAGAAAGAGAGAAAGGGACACACACACACATACACACACACTCACATACACACACACACACACAGAGAGAGAGAGAGAGAGAGAGAGAGAGGGAGGGATGGAGAGAGAGAGAAGGAGAGTAAGAGAAGGAGCATACTGATGACTCCCAAATAGAAAATAATACAATTGAGAGTAACTCATGAGTTAGTAAAGGCTTCAATGCAAATGAAGAAATTTCAATGTACATTCTTCTTTGCGTCAAAATAGTGTCCTCCTCCTTCAACAAACCTTGCTCTGCCACTGAGAGGGACAAAAAACTCTGCCTTCCCGATCCTGGTATTTTGTATGTTCTAGAAAAATAGTGAGTCTTTGTTTTCCCCTGTGATGAGAAAATTAAAATTTAGATTTATAAACTGATGGTGTTTGCAGCTGGTGTCTCACTAGCTGGCAAATGTTCATAGTGCTTATATTTTAAACACTAACCACAAGAGAAAACAGTGGTTCAGAAACAGAAATAGATGCTCCAGTGCTTGATTTTCTACTTCACCCACTCCAAGAAATTTTCTAAGCCATGTATTCAGCAATTACTCATCTAGAAATCTACTATTAAGAAACATTTAGAGATACAGTCAATGATGTAGTCCAAAGCTATTCATTGCAATATTATTTATAATAATAAGAAACCTGGAAATAATCTAAATATCCCACAATAGGGTAGTGGTTAAATAAATTATAGTATAAAGTGTGGATACACAAAACTATGGTTATCTCCAGGAGGTTATAGTATGGGCAGTTTAAAATTTTATCTTTATATTTCTGTATAAGTAATTGTATAATGACTATTTTTCACTTTTTAAAAATTAGACAAATATTTCAATGCCTATTAATTGACAAAGAAATGTGTTTATTATAATTTCTTTATTTTAGATTATGTAACTAAACTGCATAGGACCCAAGACTTTGCACATATACACATTTACATCTATTCATCTGAAATAAATATATACAGAGTTTTGATATTAGAGTGGCAGAAACATCAAACCTGCCTTTTAAAAATAACTTATTGATATTTAATTAACCCAAAAATAATTTGGTGATCTTAAGAAGTTTCATTTTTCTACTTTCAGGTACATATTCTCAGCTCCTAAGGACCGCTTTCTTAAAGAAGAAAGAGTTGATTGAAGATCTGATAAGCATGCATGTGCATAGGAGTGGGTCTAGTGTCATTGGAAAAGTGAACCAGAAAATAAAGAGAAAATAATTGGAACTTGGAGCTAATTCATGACTTGAAATTAAATATACATATATAACATTTCTCTTAACTATTGATTAATTATTTATTTTAAATGGTGGAAATGTCCAGAGGTAAATATTAACCCAAATTCTCTCAGTATACTTATTTAAAGCTTCATTTTTTTTAAGCTGCTAGCATGTTTCTTCAAGGTGACATTACTGCCAGTCTATCTCCCAGTCTAAAGGAGTTAAATAACTTCCAGAGATTACTGGGGGATTCCTTGTATTCATTTAATAGTTCATTTTGGGATGCTTGACATGTTAATAAACTAGTGTGCCATACATTTAACTTGAATACACTGCATGGCTTCTAAGCCTTTAGATTGCTTATGCACAGGCACATAAGGGACTGTATTTATTAATTACTAGTTACTGACAATCCGTGATATCTGAATCTTGTTCGAGAGCATATTTTTGAACACCAAATGAAGCAAAAAGTAAAACAAACCAAAAATCTGGCAAAAAAAAAGCATTCTTCAAATGAAAACAAAATTAATAAAAGCTCTGGACCCCAGGTAATGTGATTGGAGTCTCTTTATTTGAATATTTAATGTTACCACTAATGACATCCAAACTCTAATAAAATAATGTTTAAGTGTAAATAGGTACAAATAATTTCCCACTAAGCATATTTGCTATTTGATTAAATATTATAACTCTATATGTGGTTACACTTTGCACTGAAAAGCAAAATAAAGTGAACAGCATTATAAGAGAAGAACCCATAAATAATTATTTCCCTGAAAAATGACCAGGCCTGAACAAGGTTTATAGCAGAGAAGTCCAATTAGCAAATGTATTTGAGTTTGAGACACAATGCTATTTTTATCTCTAATTATTCCCAGCTCTCCAATCATTCTATTATAACCAATATATAGGATTGACAGCTGGTTTGAATTTCAGATATGTTAGCAATTCCCTTGCTCTTTTCAGGTCCAAAGGAAGCCTCAGTATATGTTTTCATTGAAAGATCAGGGCCCTCCTTAAGCTAGAAATTGTTTCTAAAGGGTTATTATCAGAAAACACAGTTTCGTTTGAAGATGAGCTGAGTCTTGACAACATGGAAAGGAAGCTTGGGGAACGAGGTGGGGGAGAAGGCCCAGCCTCAGCTACTGGTTGGTTGGGAAAATTAGTATTTTACCAAAAAGCTGCCACCCTTTGACTACCTTTTCTACATACAGGCTCATTCTTTGCATTCTGATGCTTTCTCTAATGTTTTTCATCATATTCTTCAAAGCTATCATGCAAATTCATTATCTCATAAATCATTGAAGAGACACTACACTTGGAGAATGAGTTTGCAGAAGAGCCTGTTGTTCTTCCCTCACCTTGGTACTCCACTACAGGGAATGCAATCTTTTTCTGTAGTCTGATAGTAATTACAGGCTTTGTGGGCCATCCAGTCTCTGCTGTAACTAATCAATTTTGCCTTGGCAGAACAAAAGCGTTATTACAATACATAAATGAATGAATATAGTTGTGTTCCAATAAAACTCTGTTTATGGACACTGAAATAGGAATCCATATACTTTTCAAGTGCCACAGAATATTTTTCTTTGGACTTTTTCAATGGTTTAAAAAGATGTAATAACCACATTTAGCTCATAGCCTGTTCAAAACAGGGAGTGAGCAGAATTTGGCCCGGGGGCTACAGCTTGCTGATGAAGGGCATGCTTATCAAATGTGTAAGGAACAAGCTGGGATGAAGTAAAAAGGAGAGTAACTATGCTAAATGACAAAACTAAAACCAAAAGTTTAGGACAGGCTAAAAAGCAGATTAAAAACTATTAGATGGAACAGGGATAACCTAGTCCTGATCCCATCCAATGGGACATTATTTCACTCTGTAAACAATTTTAGGAATTACAGATCATATAAAAATCTACAACCTCTATGAATGAGATGGCCTGCATCTCAAGATAATAGACAAAAACATTGAAATCACCACAATATTTATTGAAAGGAAGTACAGAGTAGTGGTTATAATATTGGTTCAGAAGCTGAGTTCAAATCTCAGCTCATCAAGAAGTGGCCAAATCACTTTGGACAAGTTACTAAACCTCTTTGTGCCTCATTTTCCTCATAAAATGAGATATATACTACCTAGGTTTCTTGTGAGGATTAAATGAGTTAGTACATAGAAAATGCTTAAAAACTAAGTGCTCTAACAGTCAAAAAAGGTTAGCTACTACTTTGCACATTAGTAAGTTAAGCATCTGTAACCTAATCCAACATACAGAGAAAGGAGGCACACAGATGCTTTGGTGAAACTTGTCAAATGTGGAGGTTTTAGAGACAAACATTCATATTAAATTTTTTATTTTGAGATACTTGATTCATATACAGTTATAAGAAATAATACAGAGACATTTGTATGCCCTTCATCTAGTTTCCCCAATGGGACCATCTTGCCTAACTATGGCACAATATTATAACCAGGAAACTGATATTGGTATAATCCAAATTTATTCAGATGTTACCAGTTTTACATGCAGTCAACCGTGTGTGTGTGTGTGTGTGTGTGTGTGTGTGTGTGTGTGTGTGTATTTAGTTATTTGCTAAGCCTATTCTCCAGCAGAAACATCAAGATAAAAAATTAGGCCATCAATTCAGTAATTTATATGATACTTGAGGAAGACAGTCGCAGGCATCCATGAGGTCACACACTTGAATGTTACTCCGGAGGTATTCATGACCATTGCATGCAGAGATCTGACTGCCATTTCTTCTTTCCTTCTTCATCCTCTACTCACCCCCCTAACCCCTAACCCTTACTCTGAAATGAAGACCTAAGATACATAAGTAGGGAGATCAAAAAACAAAACTTATTTTCTTCATAGTTCACACCAAATTATTAAAAGAAGGGTAGAAGTCTTAATTCTTTTAATACAGATGTGCAGCTGCATTTTTTCATCACACCAAGAAGCCTTTGAGCCTGGACTCCATTTCACTACAAACTGGGCAAGGTGATTTGATCAACAAGAGCAGAGAAGGCCCTGCACACTCGCTGAGCTCCACTGTACAGATCCATGTTTACTGAAGACTCCGAGCCTGAAGTCAACAAACAGGAGAGTCAGAGAAACATGCCTATAAGTTCTCACAAAGATCTTAATAAAGCTCTCACATGGAGAAGAAACAGAATCTATTTTTTCCTCAGTTCTTGAGGACAGTGCCCTTAAGTTAGCTAGCAAATAAGATGGCTGTTATTTACCATGATCAATACTATGAATTCAGCCAGGCATAAGTTCTTATGAGGCATTTTCCCATAGCTCCTAGCACAAATCGGAGTAGCCAGAAAGCCTACTATTGGCTCCAGAACTCTGGTGTATATCAAAATCACCTGGAGAGTGTTAAAACCGATTGCTGGACCTCACCTACAGAGTTCAGATTCTGTTCAGCTGGGACGGAGCCTGAGCATTTATATGTATTGTTAAATTCCCAGGTGATACTGATGCAGCCAGTCCAGACACAACACTTTGAGAAACAGGGCTCTATAGTTACCTGATTAATGGTTTGAGTGGCCTCTATGATCTGTTGTACTAGGGACTGTGGTGTAGAAACATCTACAATTTGGCAGGTATCAACTAAAATTTTGATATGCATAATCTTTAACTTAAAGAGTTCTGTTTTTAGGAATTGATCTTACAAACATATTTACATTTGCACATAAAGATATATATTATAAGGATATGTACCAAAGTATTTTTGTGATAATAAAAATTGGAAGCAACTTAATTATATACCAATAAATAAATTATGGTACATTTACACCCTGGGATATTATGCAGCATTTTAAAAATGACATTTCTCAATGTCTAAGATATTGAACAAGTGAAGAAGGCAAAAGTATAGTATAATCTAACTTATGTTGAAAAAGTAAAGACATACATATGTACACAGAAAACAGTTTGAAGGAAACTCACTAAACTGTTAATAGTGGATACCTCTGAAAAACAGGTGGGAGGGAGTGAAGAGCATGATGATGAATTCACTTTTAAAAAAATCTGTGTACTTAGCATTTTAATTTACAATAAACATGCAGTATTACATTATTTGTGTAATTAATAAAAAATAAGATCACAGGAAATGAAAATATGGACAGATTTATTTTGTTAGTTGTTTACTTTTTAGCTACGTAATTTATATTGTGGGTCCATCTGTGCTGTTTTTTGTTGAACATAAGGAGAGAGGGTTCATGCATTTTTAATTCCACTTATCCTCCAATACTGTTCCAGAGGACCTTGACTAAATAATATTTTATTGTCTGACTAACAAACCTTGTCCAGAAGCAAACTTATTTTAAGATATTGTTTCTCAGACCACAGTGATAAAAACGTGAAATACAGCAATAATAAATAGGAAAGCCATAATCAATTTCATATACTGTAATTTTTCTTATTGTTATTTGTTGTTTTCTTTTTCAGCTCTAGTCCCTTGAAATATTAAAAATAGCCAAAGATATGCACCTAACACCTGGCATGTTGCTTGGTATATACTTGGGATTAAATAAATTTAAGGACTGAATTAATATAGAACATAGGTAGAGACCTAATGAGATGTTAGATGGAACACTTGTGAAATTGGCAGTCCAGAGAAAATCACACAAAATAATTCACTTAAATGTAATTAAAAGTCTATCTAGCATTCAAATAAATCAGGGATGTGAGAAGAGGCTACAAGAATGATAGATGTAGAAATGAAAAAGAATTAGGTTTTTTAGTCTATGTTCACTCTCCTGGGCAACCAGAATACTGAGCCCATATCTTATTTACAATAATTAATTAAGCAAGCCAATATGTATTGAATAGCCACTCTGTACTAAGACCTTTCCCTTGAGCTCCAGATTGTACATGTTAATTGCCTCTCTCATGTCTTCATTTGGATGTTTCTCAGGCAACTCACAATATGTTCAAAACAGAACTCTTGATTTGCCAACTGCGTAACTGTTTTCCCAGCTTTCTCCATGGCAGTAAGTGTATCACCGTGCGTTCAGGGCCACACCATCATCCCTTGGCTAGACTACAGTAGGCTCTTACCTGGTCTCTTTGCTCACCCCTTGCCTTTCTCTAAGTCACTCTCCACACAGTGCCAGAATGTTTTAAAAATAGAAACATACCCCACTTCAGAATAAATGACCAGCACCAAGCACACTGCTTGGCACATAGTGAATGCTTGATTAATATTTGTTGAACAAATTTATTAGTGATTGAATGATGAACCAACTAGACATGTTTTTCTGCCTTCATGGAGCTTTAAATGCTGGAAGTCTATCTTTTTCCATTAATTACTTCTGTCTCTATCTGTATCTATATCTATCTATCTATGTATGAAGCAATGAATATAGTTAATCTTTGAACAAAATGGGTTTTAACTGTGTGACCCCACTAATACATGGATTTTTTTCCACCTCTGCCATACCTGAGAAAGCAAGAACAACCCTCCTCTAACTCCTTTTCCTCAGCCTACTCAACGTGAAGATGATGAAGATGAAGACCTTTATGATGATCTACTTCCAGTTAACGAATAGTAAGTATATATTTTCTTCCTTATGATTTCCTTAATAACATTTTCTTTTTCTAGCTTACTTTATTGTAGGAATGCAATATATAATACATATAACATACAAAATACTTGTGAATCAACTGTTTATTTTACTGGTAAGGCTTCTGTTCAACAGTAGGCTATTAGTACTTAAGTTTTAGGGGTTATATGCTGATTTTTGGCAGCATGGAGGGTCAGTGCCCTTAACTTTTATATTGTTCAAGGGTCAACTGTGTATCCATTACTATTCCAGTAAACATTTCTGGGATTCCCAGGCAACATTTGAGATTAACTTCTAAACAAATGAGATAAAAATAAAGTTCTCTCCTGAGCTTGGTCATTTCCTTAGAATTTGTTAAATTTTAAGTTTTATTTTCTGATTACTTAAAATAATAGTTTTGAGTGACAGTTTTAGATGGGGACAAAAGGAACAAGAATAAACATCCTGCTCCCCACCTCTAACCATGCGTCATACATATAAGATCATGGCATGTGCAAATAGAGATCATTTTGCTTGCTCCTTTCTGATTGAGATGCCTTTTCTTTTTATTTTTTCTTGTCTAATTACTCTGGCTAGGACTTCCATTGCTATGTTGAATAGAAGTAGTGAAAATAGGCATCCTTGCTTTGTTCTTGATCTTAAAGAAAAAACTTCAGCTTTTCACCTTTAAGAAAAAGGAATATGTTGTTAGCTGTGGGCTTTTCATATTTGGACTTTGTTATGTTGAGGTAATTTCCTTCTATTCCTAGTTTGTTGAGAGTTTCTCATGAGAGTGTACTGAATTCTGTAACATGCTTTTTTCCTGTCTCTATTGTGATGATTGTGGGATTTTTTTTTTTTTTTTTGAGACCTAGTCTTGCTCTATCACTAGGCTGGAGTGCAGTGCTGTGATTATAGCTCACTGTAACTTTGAACTCCTAGGCTCAAGTGATTCTCTTTCTCAGTCTCTTGAGTAGCTAGGATTATAAGCATGTGTCATCATGCCCATCTAAATTTTCTTTTTCTTTGAGACAGGGTCTTGCTCTGTCACCCAGGCTGGAGTGCAGCAGTGCAATCACAGCTCACTGCAGACTTGAACCTCCAGGCTCAAGCCATCCACCTGCTTCAGCCTCTTGAGTAGCTGGGACATACCAACATATCCAGCTATTTGAAACAAAATTTTTTTGTAGAGATAGGGTCTTGACAAGTTGCTCAGGCTGGTCCCCAACTCTTGGTCTCAATTGATCCTCCCACCTCAGCCTCTGAAAGCACTGGGATTATAGGCACAAGCCACCAAGCCTGGCCATTGATTTCTTCTTTGACCCATTGGTTGTTCAAGAAAGTTTTCTTTCTGCTATTAATTTCTAGTTTTATTTCACTGTGGTTGGAAAAGATATTTGGTATGATTTCAATCTTCTTAAATTTGTCAAGACTTGTTTTATGAATTAACATATGATCTATCCCAGAAAATGTTCCATGTGTGCTGGAGAAGAATGTATATTCTGCACTATTGGGTGAAATAGTCTTAATATGTCTCTTAGGCCTATATGGTTTACTGTGTTGTTCGAGTCTACTATTTACTTATTGACTTTCTGTCTGGAGGTTCTATTCATTATTGTAAGTGGTTTATTGAAGTCTCCTACTATTATTATATCACTATCTATTTCTCCCTTCAGTTTTGTCAATGATTGCTTTATATAGGTGCTCTGATGTTTGGTGTATACATTATTATAATTCTTATATCTTCTGGGTAAATTAATACTTTCATCATTATATAATGACTTCTTTGTCACTTGTGTGAGTTTTTGACCTAAAGTCTATTTTGTCTGATATAACTATAGCCACTCCTCCTATTTTTTGAATACCATTCACATAAAATATCTTTTTCCATACCTTCATTTTCAGCCTTTGTGTCCTTAAATCTGAAGAGAGTCTTTTGTAGACAGCATATAGTTGGGTCTTTTTCCTCAACCCATTCAGCAACTGTATGTGTATCTTTTGATTGGAGGCTTTAATCCATTTACATTTAAGGTAATTATTGATAGGGGAGGACAATTTTGCCATTTTGAGAGTTGTTACCTGTTCATCTTTTAGTTGTATTGCCCCCCTTCCCTGTAATCCCAGCACTTTGGGAGGCCGAGGCGGGTGGATCACAAGGTCAAGAGATCGAGACCATCCTGGTCAACATGGTGAAACCCCGTCTCTACTGAAAAAATACAAAAAATTAGCCGGGTATGGTGACGTATGCCTGTAATCCCAGCTACTCAGGAGGCTGAGGCAGGAGAATTGCCTGAACCCAGGAGGCAGAGGTTGCGGTGAGCCGAGATCGGGCCATTGCACTCCAGCCTGGGTAACAAGAGCGAAACTCCATCTCAAAAAAAAAAAAAAAAAAAAGAAAAAAAAAAGAATGTATTGCCCCCCTTCTCTGAGTTTGCTGTCTTCATTTTTTTGTTTTTATATGATTTAATTCATTTTTTTCTTTTGTGCAGCTTTGACAGCTATTATGTTTGCTCTTACTATGAGACTTATATAAAACATCTTATAGTAATAACAACCTATTTTGGATGATAATAACTTCAATTGCATTAAAAAAGTTTTCACTTTTAGTCCCCATACCCTTTTCTTGTTTGTTTTGTTGTTGTTGTCATTTTAAAGATGGGATCTTGTTGTCTTACCTAGAATGGAGTGCAGTGGTGTGATTAGCTCATTGTAACCTCAAACACCAATGCTCAAGTGATCCTCCCTCCTCAGCCTCCTGAGTGGGTATGATTATAGGCATGCATCACCGCACCTGGATAATTTTTAAAATTTTTTTGTAAATATGTGGTCTCACTATGTTGCTCAGGCTGGTCTTGAACCATTAGATCCAAGCAATTCCCTGACTCAGTCTCTCAAAGAGCTGGGACTACAGGTGTGAGCCACCACAGGCAGCCCACATTTTGTTACTGACATCACAATTTACATATTTTTGTATTTTAGGTTCATTAACATTTTAATGTTATTTTTAATATTTGAGTCTTTAACTTTTATATTATTATTAAAATTATTTACATATCACTGTTTTCATATTATAGTATTCTCTATTTCCTTTATCTATTTAACCTTTTCTAATGAGCTTCTGGGTATAGTATTTTTGATTGACAGTTTTTTTTTCCTTTCAGTGCTTTGAATATATCATCCCATTTCTGAGGTTTCTGATGTAAAAATTGTTACAATCTTATAAGGGTTTCTTTGTACATGGTAAGTCACTTTTCTCTTGCCACTTTCAAAATTCTCTTTTGTGTTTGACTTTTGACATTTGATTATAATGTGTCTCAGTGTTGAAGTCTTTCAGTTCATCTAATTCAGGGTCTGTTAGGGTTCTTGGATCTGGATATCCATTTTCTTTCCCAAATTGGAGAAGCTGTTGCCCTTGTTTATTTGAATAAGCTTTCTGACCCTTTCTTTCTCCTCTGCTTCTACAACTCCCATATTGCAAATATTGGTCTGCTTAATGGCATCCCATATGTCCCTTAAACTTTGATCACTCTTTCTTCTTTTTTCTCTTTTCTTCAGATAATTTCAAATGCTCTGTCTTTGGGTTTGCTAATTTTTCTGCTTGATCTAGTCTGCTGTTGAACAATTCTATTGAAATTTTTAGTTCAGTTATTTATTATATTCTTCAGCTCCAAGACTATTGTTTAGTTCTTTTAAAAATTTTTCTATCTCTGCTGAATTCTCATTTTGTTCATGTAATGTTCTCCCGAGCTCATTGGGCATCTTTATGATGGTTAGTTTGAATTCTCTGTCAGAGAATTCAAATATTACCATTTCATAAGCGTCCATTTTGGAGCTCTGTCTTATTTGCTGGACTATGTTTCTCTATTACTTCTTCTTCTTTACTCTTTATGTTAGTATCTGTGCAATAGAAAAAAATAACTCTCTCTCTTAGTCTTCAAAATTGGCTTCATACAGAAGAAGATCCTCAGCAAAGCCTGGTCAGAGATTCTGGAGGGCTTCTCAAACCTTCATACTAGTTTCAGCTGCCTTTTGTTTTTAAGCATCTCTCAGGCATCTAGAATATGATGAGTCTTGTCAGTAGTTTGAGACAGGTTAGGCAGAAGCCCAGTTCCTTGGAGAGCCCCCAGAAGAGTTAGAAGGTTGTAGGCATGGTCCAGTTGTCTCCCACCCAAGTGAGAAGCTGGGATATGGGTTTTATTTTCCTGCTTGCTTTGCATTGAGCCTGTTGGAAAAACTATGGTGTGTTTCCATGCTGGTCCAAGATACCATTTTTGTTCTCAAACCATGCCCTCCTAATATCATCACTCTGCTCCTCTGTCTTGACTTCTCATCACTGAAACCTATAGTGGCAAATGAATAGTAAAAAAAAAGATGGAAAAAGAAGCTGGAAAAATAACTTAGTGGATGTATGCAAGAAATTTTACTCTCAAATGGAAAGAAAATAGTTTAATAATACAGTAAAACAAGATTATTCTTTCTCTTTTTTTTTTTTTTTTTTTTTGCCACAACAGAAGCAAGGAACGGTAGACACCTTTCCAAATTTATGTTTTACTGCAATTTTTAGCCAAATTATTCACTACTGATTTTCAATCCAATTTTTGGAATTCAAAGAGGTTTGTGACTTCTATATAACTTTCTCTTTTCCATTAAGCTCTCATAGTCTCTTGAAATCCCATTATCTACTTAGCTAATGCCAACAACTGCCCCAAACTGATCATTAGGTTTGCTGTTTTAATCTTATTAAGACGTTAAGTATATAAGGCTTATCTTAATTTTTAAAATGTGTTGGCTCACTAGAAAAGCTACAGTCCAAAACAAAATCAACTACTAAGATAATGGCCACACTGGATAAATATATTGACATTCTGAGTAAATTTTAATCTGCTACAAACAGTAGATCTTTCTAATTCTCTAAACAATTCTCAAATTTAAAAAACTGGATCAATAGAGTGATTAGAAACTTCTTGCTATTACCTGATGCATCCATGATAGAGACAGAAGTAAACAAAAGTACCTTGATTTAGCTTGTTTCCCTTTCCACATCTTCATCCACGTGGTTATCATAGTTCTGGCTCTGATTAAGTTTGGTATAATTTTGGTAAGTATGCATAGATTATATTTAAATTATGAAGTATATTTTAATAACCCATATTGCCAATGTCTAAGTGAAGTTTGAAAATAGGATCACATTCAATATCAAATTGAATAATGATATAAACATAATTAGAAATAATTGAGTGAGGAGTGATATATAAGCAAAACCGTAGCCATGAAGGTTAATATAGTTTCTCATGTTTAAATGCCTCAAGGAAACAAAACTAACATAAAAGAAGTGAAAGTGAAATTTAAAATCTGAACAATTAATATTTGTTGAATTATTGTAAGGAATAGAATACTAAAAAAAGATGTGTACCATTCTGCTTATATCATAAGCACATTTGTATAATCATGCATACTTCCTGCAGAAACATCTCAATGGTTCTATTGAGATTGTGAGTGAAAGCATTAAGTAAATATTTTGAGACTTTTAAAAGTATTTTCTATAAGATTTGATAATGCTAATTGCATATTTATACATTATTGCATCAATTGAATTTAGAAGTATACTTTACCTTTTTATAATTTTCCTTTTAATGATGTGATACATGCATATATACATACACCTATCTTGATAAAGTCACTTGAAACATGAATGAATCTTTTAACTGTAAGTATTAAACTGCACAAATGTTGGGATACTGTCTTCCAAATATGTGTAGTAGGTTAGTCTATGAGGAATGTAAAATGTGCAATAAAGCCACTGCATCTGTGAGGGTTGACCCAATACAACATTTTAGAAATCATCAGCTTTCTCCAGCTCATTTAGAGAAACAAAAATAAAAACAACATTAATACGTCAAAGACTTAAAAAAAATTTCTATAAAGTCCAAACGTTTTGGTGAAATTTTCCTAAAAAGGTCAAGTGGATATTGACTTTGCTTTGAATATTCATCATGACCCCAAGGATGTTTAGATGGAAATGCAGTGGGTGGACTTTTGTGTCAGCTTAAGAATCAGGCACAAAGTGTTCCCATCCCTTGCTCAGGCAATTTGAGCATACTTCTGGCAAATTTCTGAACTTGTTTTTGTTAATACAAAGATTATAACTCCAACTCAATTTACTGTAGAGAATTTTTGAATCACCAAATAATTAGTTTATTGAGTTGATTTACCAAGTTCTATGTAAAGCTGACATTATTATGTACTCAGTTTATAGCCCTCCAACAGTCATAGGCTGAAATGTGCCCTCCTCCTACCCCAAATTTATATATTGAAGCCCTAAACCCCAGTGCTTCAGAATGTGACTATATTTGGAGACAGGGTCTTTAAAGATACAAAGTTAAAATGAAGTCATTAGGATGGTCCCTAATCCAGTATAACTGGGATTTTTATAAAAAGAAGAGATTTGGACATAGACATAGATATGGGAAGAGAGGGAAGGCCATATAAAGGCATGGGGGAAGACAGCCATCTGCAAGCCCAGGAGAGAAGTCTCAGAAGAAACCAATACTGCTAACACCCTGATCTTGGACTTCTGGCCTCCAGGACTGTGAGAAAATATATTTTGGTTCTTCATTTAAGCCATTGAATCTGTGTTACTGTGTTATAGCAGCCCCAGCAAACTAATACACACACTCAGAAATATTTTGAGAAGGTCTCCTCTGATGCAAAAACACATGAGAATTTTATCCTTCATTTTATCATAAATCTGTAGATGATCACTCCAACATAAGACACCTTAGGCTTTCTTAGAAAGAAATTTATATACAGTTGATCCTTGAACAATACAGGTTTGAACTTGTATGGGTTCAAATCCACTTATATGTGAATTTTCTTCTCTCTCTACCACTCCTGGGACAGCAAGACCAACCCTTCCTCCTCCCTATTCCCCTCCTCAGCCTACTCAACATGAAAATAATGAGGATGAAGACCTTTATAATGATCCATTTCCACTTAAATATATTTATCTTTCTATGATTTTAAAAACATTTTCTTTTTTCTATCTTTATTATAAGAATACAGTATATAATACATATGACATACAAAATGTGTGTTAATCAACTGTTTATGTTAACTGGCAAGGCTTCCAGTCAACAGCAGACTATTAATAAAGTTTGGGAGAGTAAAAGTTACATGCAAATTTTCAACTGTGCAGGAAACCAGCACCCCTAATCCCTGCATCGTTCAAGACTCGTGTGTGTGTGTGTGTGTGTGTGCACACGTGTGTATAAATAGTTCCTGACTTATGATGGACTGACCATCTTTTTTATTTTATGAGGGTGCAAAAGTGATATGTGTTTAGTAGGAAATAATACTTCAAATTTTGAATTTTGATCGTTTCCCAGGCTAGCAATGTGTGTTATCTTGTGAAGCTGGGCAGCAGTAAGCCAAATGATCAGCAGTGTACTCCACAGTGTATTATATTTAATGAATTACATGAGCTATTCAATACTTTATTACAAAGTAGGCTTCATGTTTGATGATTTTGCCCAACTGTAGGCTAATGTAAGTGTTCTGAGCACATTTAAGGTAGGTTATGTTAAGCCATAATGTTTGGTAGGTTAGGTATACTGAATGCATTTTCTACCTAACAATATTTTCAACTTACATTGGGTTTATCAAGATGTAACCCCATTGTAAGCTGAGAAGTATCTCTTTGTATATATATTTCAGGTAGGTTAGGTTAAGCCATAATGTTTGGTAGCTTAGGTATACTGAATGCATTTTCTACCTAACAACATTTTCAACGTATGTTGGGTTTATCAAGATGTAACCCCATTGTAAGCTGAGAAGCGTCTCTCTCTATATATGTAAAGATAACAAAGTACCCTAATGAGAAATAAGACAATGGCATGCCAAAACAGAAGCAGTAACTATAGCAAAGAAGGGTCTTTTTTAAAGCTTTCAGAATTTAGCAACGAATCATAGCTTATGGAGAAGATAATAATGATGATATTACTTATAATATAGAAACCATAATCAATTCTCTTCTAGAAAGAGCGCTACAATATTATCCCCATTTTGAAATGGTGACATAGGCTGCCCAGGTATATATGATTTAGGGATACTGATAATAATAACAATGTTTTGCAATAGCAAAATAATAAGCATTTACTGAATGCTCACTATGTGCCAAGTTCTATACTAAAGTCTCACATGATTTATCACCTTTCCTGCTCACAACAGCCCTATGAATGAGGTAATACTAGAAATCAAGTTCAGAGATGCTACTGATAACCAATAGATTCAGAGAGCTGCTATATACTAGATGAACTGGAGCTGTTGGGCTATTATAAAATCAAGTTTTTGAAAAGGCAGCTTGAATCCTTGGCCATCACAATGTTTACGGATAGTGAAAACCTTACCTGATGGCATTTCTGGATTGAAGGCATCCATAAGTTTTGACAATAGTTCTTGCAGTTCCTCTTCCTCCAGCTCATCCTTTCTCTCCTTGATGTTACCTGCCTCTATCCTTTCCACAGCTACCAGAGCAGGACTGCTCATTTCACCAGGAGCCTTTTTGGGGGTATCCTGCTTCAGTCCCTCCTGACAACTGGGTAGGGAGCTAATGACTTTCTTCGACATCTTTTGTATTTGACTTTGTGCTCTGGTGCTGTGCAATGCGGTCTCTGGTAATTGTGGATTTCTCAGAGCATGCTCTGCATTTGTGTGACTTCTGTGACTTCTGTCAACTTCCTCAGGGTTAGGAAGAGGTTCCCATCTTGAACCATCTTCACTGGCATTCTTGATCTGCAAATAATCCCCTCCCTTTGGAACCCTTTCAGTTGGAGAATGGTCAACCTTGGTCTCCACATTTTGAAAAGAAGAAGATGAAGGACGAGGTGGCTGCAACTTTGCCTGGGATTATAGGTAAAGAAAACTTTATGAAGAAATTAACATTAATCTGACCTTTTCATAAATGCATTATATTTCAACATTCCAACAGAGCATTCTAATACAAGACTTTTCTTTCTCCTCTGTAAATATATTATCGTTACTATTTATTTTATTTTATGCTGCTGATTCTATGTCAACCTAAAACTCTCTACAAGAGCTGGAACAGCTCAAGTTCTAAAATAACAGAGGGAATAATTACAAGAAATTTAGGAAAATTCTAGGTTCTAAAAAGCCCAGGTTCTAAAAATATCATAAGGAATTTCTAAAAATATAAGTATATATTGAATTGACAGATAAAAATTATTACAATAAAGCGTGTTTATAATAATCTTTCTGGTAGGTATGTTGTGAGGGGCTTCACGGTAAGCCAAAGGTATAAAATTCAAGGATGTGCTCCTTGTGAAGCAATGTTCTCAATGTGTGGCCCGCAGACCCTAGAAGATCCCCAAGACTCTTCTAGGGGTTTGCGAAGTCAAAATTTATGTTCATAAGGATACTCAGATATCATTTGTTTATTGTATTGACATGTGCACTGAAGATGCCAAATCAGTAAGTAAAGCTGTTGGTGCTTTAGTATGAATCAAGACAGCGACACCAAACAGTCCTAATTATCAGGGTATTCTTCACCCTCATACACTAGCAGTGAAAAAAAAAAGCCAGTTCTGCTTAACAACACCTTTGATGGAATAGAAAAATTTCTTAGTTTTAAAAATATTAACAAGTCTTTTAAACATTTTGTGTGATAACGTGTGAAGTGCGCATAAGACACTTCTAATGTGTACTGAAATAAAAGAGTTACCTCATGTGTCAAAGAAAGACTGACAGACTATGGTTATTCAGACTTAGGTATTTGTCAGTTTCTCAGAAATGAACAAAGCAAGAATGTCACTGCAAGGAAAACAATTAACAGTATTTGCTGTCAGTTATAACAGTTAAGGCTGGGTGCAGTGGCTAATGTCTGTAATCCCAGCACTTTGGGAGGTTGAGATGGGAGATGGCTTGTGGCCAGGAGTTCAAAACCAGTCTGGACAACATAGTGAGACCCTCCTGGCTACAAAAAAAAGTTAGAAATTAGCTCGGTGTGCTGGCATGAGCCTGATATCTTAGCTAGCCATAAGGCTGAGGTGGGAGGATTGCTTGAGCCCCAGGAGTTCAAGGCTGCAGTGAGCTATGATCCTGCCACTGTGCTCCAGCCTGGGTGACAGAGCAAGACCCTGTCTAAAATATGTATTTACATACATAAAAAAGCAGGCTTTCAAGCAAAAATTAGAATTTTGGAAAACTTGCATCTACCACCATGAACTTGATAGCTTTCCAATTCTTAAACAATTTTTAATGAGATTAGTACTGACATTAATGAATGTGAATTTTTTGATCCTGTTTAATAAAATGAATGAGCATTAGGACATTTAGCATAGCTCGATGAACCAATATTTTCCAAATGATCAATATATAATGTTACACATTCATGCATGGCTAGGTGACCCATTCAAAGACCATATAAGAACACTGAATATTAATGAAACAGTGTGACATAAATATGGTTTCAGATTCCATATTGAAACTATCCTTTAAGAAGCTGTCCTCTATCATGTTTTGGGCTAGTATAAAAGAGAAGTATGTCTCAGTATCTGAAAGGCTATTAATATACTTCTCTTTTTTTCAACTGCAAATCCGTGTGAGGCCTGATTTCTTCAGATACTTCAACCAAAACACATTGCAGCAGATTGATTGCTGATGTGGTTACAAAAATTTAGCTGTCTTTTATTAAGCCAGATGAGATTTGTGAAAAATGTAAAGCAATGCCACTCTCCTAAGGTTTTTAGAAAAACATATTGTTTAAAAATGTTATCTGTATATTTAATGGGTTTATTAATTTTATGTTTTAGATAGTGAATACATTTTAACTTCTCAGTTTTAATTTGCATTAATTTTGTTACTTATTTCACTTATTTAACAATTCAGTTTTAATCTCATTAACTTTATTATTTCTTTAATTTATTTAATTTTATTATTAATTTAATTTTCATTAATTTTCATTTTGTTTCTGTGGTTATATCTATAACAATAGATATAGATACAAATAGATATAACCACAGGACCAAAATCCCCTTGGGGATCTCAAATATTTTTAAGAATGTACAAAGGATCCTGAGACCAAAAGGTTAAAAAACTGATGCTATAAAGAATCACTTTGCCCCAAAGTCTGTTGTTTCCAAATGGTACAGATCTTGCTGTCTTTCAATGACACTACCTTCATGGAGGAATAGGATATAGCTTGGAGGATGGAAGTGGGAGGTCAGGGTATGGGGAGAGGACTCAAGGGAAGAGGCTGATCAAGGTAAGGTGGGAAGCTCCTCTCTTGGCTGAAGGACTCAAGGTTAGACTTCCAGGTGGTCCAGATGACCAGTGCCTCTCACATTTTATACCTGTAGGTCCTGTCTTATCTGCTGTAGCTTGGTCCATAGACTATCCTGGTTGGTTTTGAGTCTGTGAATCTTTGTCTCAAATCGGCAACTTCTTTCTTCCTGGGAGGTATATAGAGCTTGCAATTTGTCTTTGTATTGGTTTAACTGTTTTTTAAGAAGCCTGAAAAAAGAATAGATTTGAGTGGTTTGGAAGGGCAAGGTGCCAGCACACTAATTAGAGCCCTGGTAAGATGTATTTCAGTCCTCCTTATGGGAAAAGATTCTGGAAAACCCTGTGCCTCAACTGTTTTTGTTTTTGTTTTGAGATGGAGCCTTGCTCTGTCACCCAGGCTAGAGAGTGCAGTGGCGTGATATCGGCTCACTGCAACCTCTGCCTCTTGGGTTCAAGTGATTCTTCTGCCTCAGTCTCCTAAGTAGCTGGGATTACAGGTGCGTGCCACCACGCCCAGCTGTTGGAAAACCCTGTGCTCAACTGTTATCTCACATTGATCAATACTGTTGACACTTTGTTCACCATGTGCAGCTGCCTTTGTGTATATTATGGATACAATTCCACTAAGCATTCCACTGGCTTTAGAAGTACTTCGGAAAACTCACCAGGCATATTATAGGTTACTTTTGACAGATTGCCTCTACTGGCTACTTAAATAGGAATATTGACTTTGTACATTATCCTTTGTCTAGAAATACCCCATTCAGAATGATAGTACACCCGTCATGGCTGACCAGGAACACAGGGAGGAAGAATATTGCAGTTGATGGATTGTGTGTCCGCTTTGGCTTCTCTTTCTGTCAAGTTGTTCATTGGTTTAAGAATGAACCGAGAAGCTGGGTGCACTCATTCATGGGTGTGTATGTGTGTGTGTGTGTGTGTGTGTGTGTGTGTGTAATCCCAGTGCTTTAGGAGGCCAAGTTGGGGTATCCCTTGAGGCCAGGAAATTGAGACCAGCCTGACCCCATACACACACACACACACACACACAGAAATTAGCTGAGTGTGGTGGCACCTGTAGTCACAGCTATTTGGAAAGCTGAGGCAGGAGGATCACTGGAGCCCAGGAGTTAGAGGTTACAGAGAGATATAACTGCACCACCACTCTCCAGACTGGCTGACAGAGCGAGATCCTGTCTCTAAAAAAAACACGAACCAAGTAGTCGGGGTGATCAGGGCAATTCTTTAAAACAAAAGGCAGGCTATGTTGCTCTTCTGCTCAGAACCCTCCAGGGGTTCCCCTCCTCATTTAGAGTAAAAGGGAGTCCTTATAGAGGCAGCCAAGCCCCACAAAGATGGCACAGACCCCCCTTCCATCTCTGACCTCATCTCTTGCTTTCCAACTTATTCATTGCCCTGTTCCCATATGGAGCTTCAGGCTCCTCTTTGAATACCCCAGGCCTGTTCCCCACTTAGAATCTGCTCTTCAACTCCCTCTGCCTGGACACGCTTTCCTCACCAGGTCATTGCTCAGTTCCCCCCTCACCTCCTTCAAGTCTTTGTTCACAAGGTGCCTTTTCAGAAGTGCCCTTCTCTGACTGCCCTACTTGAATCCACAAACGACAACCCCAACCTCTCCTCCAGCATGGCCAAACTCTTCCCTTCTTTATTTGTCTCTGTGGCTTTTCACCATGTCTACATGTCTACAGAGCCTACAGAGTCCAGCCTACAAACTTCTAGACAGCCATACACTGTGACATAATACATGCTTTACTTATTATTTTACTTATATATTACATACTCTATTCCTTACTTAATTGCTTATTGTCTCTTTATTTTGGCAATTTTGTGTGTGTGTGTGTGTTGCCATGTCTTCTGGCCGAGGCGTAAAATAGTCATATAGTAGGTTTACAGCTAAAATTGTCTAAATAAAGTAATTTTATTTGATCACTCATGTTAGCATATTTGTGGAATTTGTGGAAATTGGCTGTCCGGTATGAAATGCAACATTTCTCTGCATTAGAACCTGTGAAATTCCTAACTGCATAGAGCTTGGGGAGGTCTTGAAGTTTAGTTTGGGCTCCCATGCAAAGCAGGCATCTCTGAAAGATAGCCCTCTAACTTCCAAGACAGTCATACTTGGGTGAAACAGGAGTCTGACTCCAAGATCCTTGCTAGTAATTGGAGTTTCAGGTATATCGTTATGATGGGTTTCTCAGAAAGCAGTCAGCCCAGGGGTTTTACACAGCCAACAACAAAGAAGTATTCTCAGTCAGCCTGTCTAGACAGTGTTCTCTGGACCTAATGTGTTGTGTTTGTTATGACCACTAACAAGAGGTGTCAGGCTCTCTCTTTTTCCCATGTTGTCCACCACCCGTGACCGCTTCCTTCTCTCTGGCCTGTCCACCAGGCCTGGACAACTAGAAGACATGCATTCCTATCCTTCCACAATCCAGGTGAAAGAAGGTAGACCCCTACCAGAAATCTAGTTCTTTTCTTCTTCTGCATCTTTTTTTTTTTTTTTTGAGATGGTGTCTCACTCTGTCACCCAGGCTGGAGTGAAGTGGCATGATCTCGGCTCACTGTAACCTCCACCTCCCAGGTTCAAGCAATTCTCTGCCTCAGTCTCCAGAGTAGCTGGTATTACAGGCACCCGCCACCACACCCAGTAAATTTTTCTTTTGTATTTTTAGTAAAGACGGGGTTCACCATCTTGGCCAGGCTGATCTTGAACTCCTGACCTCGTGATCCACCTGCCTCGACCTCCCAAAGTGCTGGGATTGCAGGCGTGAGGCACTGCACCTGGCCTCTTCTGTGTCTTTTTAAAGAAGAGATGCTTACAGGTTGTTTCTGGTAAATACAGTTCACCTGGTGCCAATATTTTCAGCAACTGGGAGCCCAGGACTTCCCAGGCAATCATCCACTTACAACAAACAGCTTAGGTTAGCTAAGGAATAATTCCTTTTAAATGACCTGAAATCTGCCTTTCTAAACTTTTATATCTTTATATGTATTTCTGCTTTCTGGTAGGGGCTAAACAGCTTGAATCTCTATACTAAGTGTTCAAATGGAACACAAATACTCCCTAGGCAAGCTAATCATGCCCAGAGCAGTGAAATGTTACTTAATTTGACCATTACTGACATGGTTTGGCTGTGTCCCCACCTGAATTTCATCTTGAATTGCAATCCCCATAATCCCAAAGTGTCAAGGGCAGGACCAGGTGGAGGTAATTGGATCATGTGGGTGGTTCCCCCATGCTGTTCTCGTGATAGTGAGTGAGTCTCACGAGACCTGATGGTTTTATAAGCATCTGGCATTTCCCCTGCTTACACTCACTCCATCCTGCCTCCCCGTGAAGAAGGTGTCTGCTTCTCCTTTGCCTTCCACCATGATTGTAAGTTTCCTGGCCTCCCCAGCAATGTGGAACTGTGAGTCAATTAAACCTCTTTGCTTTATAAATTACCCAGTCTCTGGTATTTCTTCATAGCACTGTGAGATCAAACTAGTAAATTTACCTAGCACAGTGTAGATTGATAATAGATAACTAGTAATTGAATAGTACTCTTTCTGTTAATATGCCTGAGACTGTTGCTTTTTAAATAATCAGTGACATAATTGGCTATCACTGAACTTGCAACTGATGACCTTATATATCACAGGTCTTTTTCATGCTACTTGTGCACATGGGCCTGAAACTGTGGGAAACCTTTAATCCCTTAAAATTTGGTCTTTACTAACTGCCTCACTGTCCCAGCCTATTAAATCTCAGTGATCCAAGATTGTAATTCAGTTTATTACCTAGGGATTTTGGTATCATGTCACACACACATTTAAGAATCATGCTCTCTACAGTTTCATCCAAATTACTGATAAAAATGATGGTGCAGACAGGAACAAAAATGTAGCTTCCTGTTACATTTCATTCAATAATCAGCCTTATACTTTGGTACACTTTGTAGTGATAAATAATAGGATACCAATGGTAGAAATAGATTACATCAAAGGCAATACTTGGTTTAAAAGAATTCATTTTAAATATTTTAAGAATTAAGTTTTTAAAAACTAAATTTTAAAATTTGCTTTTTATTTCTACATTTTCAATTTTAATATAGCCTTTCTACTGCTTTACTACTTTAAAAATGTTTTCTAATTTATTTTATTCCACGAAAAAGATTAAAATTACTTTTAAGATTTAAATTATTTGGATATTTTAAAAGTGTTTATTGAACTCCTTTTCATGAGTTATCACAGAATTTAGAAAATATTTTATGTCTTCTGTACATTTGGATTAGGAATCATATCTCATCATACATATATGCATAGAATTGCTAGTTTCTGGGTCGTCTGCTGAATATTAAGTATTGTGCCTGAAAACAAAGTTCTTCCCTCAGGGGAAACTTCTTACTGGGGAGCCAGGAATTCTGTCTTCTAAAGGAATAACAGCAGGAGATAGGAGCTCAAGAAATGTTGAGTTCCTTGAGACACAATAGGAAGATGATAGACAGTTTCCATTCAGCCTAATAAACCTAGTAGAAAGTTAGATGCTGTTGGATACCAAGCACTGATTTCTTTAGAAGTAGGTAAAACACACATACATAACACAAGATACACACAAAGAATCAGTACTTCACTAAAAGTGCTTAACCAAATTCCAAGGAATAAAAGCAGGCAATCAAAAGTCAAAACTTACTTAGCCTGGTGATTTTTGTTATGCTTGACCACTCAAATAGAGCTGAAGCTCCCTTTCACTTTCATATTGGAATCACAGGATTTCTTGGCTTAAAAATTTCTCCCAAATTTAAAAAAAATGGTAAAATTTTTGTAGAAAATTTTTCTATAAAAGCAAAGGAAATGCTTTGGATTTCTCTCTGCTATCGGTATTTGCACATACTCATGTGGCTCCTACCTTCTTTCCCTATGGAGAGCATCAGTGGATTCACGAGTCCTCCGTAGTTCATTCCTAGTGCTGACCATGGTCTAGAGAAGGAAGAAATAAGAAAATAAGTTTTTGGTTTGAATTTAACCCACATTCCTAAAAATCTGATATAAGAACATGATAATGATGTTTTTCAAAGAAATTCAGTCTATTTCATTAAGTGGCTGCTGTTTGGGTTTACATTCATGTATGATGATGCAAATGTTTATATGCTCAAAGTACACCTGCATGTCTAATTTCACAAAAGAAATTAAAACAGTTTTAGGTTTTAGAAATAAAGTCACAATAGTATTTTGCTGAAGTTGCTACCCCGAATGTCTTCTTCCCCATAGGCATCTACAAGAAGCAGTTGGGTCAGTTTCTTGCTTACAAAGTCTCTTCTATCCTCTACCTTTGACTTTCACTTTCTTGTCTTTCCTTTGCTTGCTACATGGGTGTGCACTAGAGTCATCATTTCTCTCCAAATTCACCAAGTCTTTTGAATGAATAATGGTCAACTTGGTTGTCACCTAGGATTTCCTCACCAAATCTTGTCTGTTACATCACACTCTGCTCCCTGAACTGTAACCCCAGGGCAAGATTTGACCTGACCCAGTCCGGCCCACACTCCTGGGGCACCATGTTCCAGCCCTTGGCTCCCACATGTCTGCATGAAAGATTAGATTTCATTACACTCCATTTATAAACAGCTGTGGCTACAATCTGCAGCCTTCTCCCATCACTGCAAATGATCTGAAGAGGGGCTGGCCATTTTAGGAACATTGTTCCACAGGAACAGCCTAAAAGAGGAAAAGGGCAGTAGCAGGAAGAAGAAATTGAACTATGTACAGACTTAGGCATGTTCTCTGGCTGGTGTGTGCCCTTTGCAGCCCCTTTGAGTGAACTGTGCCATTGCCTCTTCATTCAAATACTTAAACAGCTTTCACATGCAGAGTATAGTCTTTGAATCGTGAACTCTGTATTTTTTAAAATAATTACAATTTAAACAATAATTGCAGAATATCATGGCTTTGCAAAATGACTGTACTCTCATAAGCCATTTTGACCTCCATTCTCCACATATGGTGGAGATAGAGTAGGAACGGTGTATACATATGCTATACACTTACTTATGTATTTGAACACTTAGGGAGAACAATGAAAAACCTTAAAATTCTCAAACAAAATAATTCAGTGATTTAATATATATTATTCATATGAAGAAAATCTTTAAAAGAATGTCTTGCACCAGTATTATGTGGTACAAATTTTTCTGCAATTGAGAAGCATTTCAGGTTAGTGCAAATAGGCTTACCATGGTATATCCACAGAATTGATATTATGGTTTATTTAGTCATTCTCAATGAAAGGATACACTGTTTCCAATTTTTTTTAATTAAAAGCAGTGCTGCAGTAAACATAGCTGTACATGCCTCGTTGTGAACATGTGCAAGTTTCTTGGGTTTTAGGTTTAATAGACACTATCCTTTGCCCCCTTTGGGCAGGTGCACACTTGAAAATGCATAGAAAAACATCTGTAAAGATATACTTCAAACAGGTTACCTCTGGGGCATTAGGGACTGGACCTGGGTTGAGAATTATGGTTGAAAAAGACCTTAGATTTATCTATAATATCTTAATTTCTTACACATCAAACAGATTCGTGTCTTATTTGTATGAAGTATGTTTTTTAATATAAAATAGGTTATATACATAAGATAGGATGTAGCAACTTTAAAAATAAAAAAGAGGTGAGAGGGAAGTATAAGAAAAGTAAAATAAAGGAGCACAACAAAAACAGCAAAACCACTTTTAAATTTCTTCCCTCAGAACAAATGGATGTCACAGTGAAAAAAACCCTACATTGTGAATATGTTTTTCCTTCCTCTTTTGTTTGAGGCAGGAAACAGAGTAGCTCTTTATTTGTCCTCATACATTGGTTCAGCTCTCTGTCAAACACTCTAGCATGATGCCTGTGTCTCAGCAGATGTCCCATGAGGGGTGTTTCCAGGTTTCCGAGTCTACATGAGTTCGTGAGTAAAATGCAGACAGGCCTGAGAAAACATCACACACAGGTGGCTGCAGAGACCACTTGTCACTGGGTGGTCACAAGACTTACGCTCTACTCACACTTTTTTTTTTTTTTTTTTTGAGACGGCGTCTCACTCTGTCACCAAGCTAGAGTGCAATGGCGTGATCTCAGCTCACTGCAACCTCCACCTCCCAGGTTCAAGCAATTCTCCCACCTCAACCTCCTGAGTAGCTGGGACTACAGGCACTTGCCATCACACCCAGCTAATTTTTGTATTTTTAGTAGAGATGGGGTTTCACTATGTTGGCCAGGCTGGTCTCAAACTCCTGACCTTGTGATCCACCTGCCTTGGGCTTCCAAAGTGCTGGGATTATAGGCATGAGCCACCATGCCCGGCCTCCACTCATACTTCTACCCAGAACAACTGCAATATGGGAACTCTAGTTTTTCTTTGATGACTATGACAGATGGTCACATTCTGAAGCCCTTTCTTAAGCTCAGACTGTACTGATTATGATTGCTGGAAAGTGTACAAGTGGAGTTACGCATGTGAGGGCAAATAAGCAGCTGATTGAAAACATGCTAAAGTATTTGCAGAATGTATACTCAAGGAAAGACAGCATTTAGAAAACTTCACTGGGATTTTTAAAGTTCTTTCCTTCATTTTCTGTTTCTTTTCTTTTTTTTTTTTTTGAGACGGAGTTTCGCTCTTGTTACCCAGGCTGGAGTGCAATGGCGCGATCTCGGCTCACCGCAACCTCTGCCTCCTGAGTTCAGGCAATTCTCCTGCCTCAGCCTCCTGAGTAGCTGGGATTACAGGCACGCACCACCATGCCCAGCTAATTTTTTGTATTTTTAGTAGAGACGGGGTTTCACCTTGTTGACCAGGATGGTCTCGATCTCTTGACCTCGTGATCCACCCGCCTCGGCCTCCCAAAGTACTGGGATTACAGGCATGAGCCACCGCGCCCGGCCCATCTTATTTTTCTTTTTTTTAAAAAAACTTGCATTTTGAGTTCAGGGGCACATGTGCAGGATGTGCAGGTTTGTTACATGGGTAAATATGTGTCATGGGGGTTTGTTGTACAGATTATTTCATCATCCAGGTATTAAGCTTAGTATCCATTGGTTATTTTTCCTGATCCTCTCCCTCCTCCCACCCTCCATCTTCTGCCCTCCAGTAGGCCTCAGTGTGTGTTGTTCCCTCTGTGTGACATGTGTTCTCATCATTTAGCTCCCACTTAAAAGTGAGAATCTTTCTTTCACCTCCCTCTCTCATCTCTTCCCTTTTAAAATTTCTGAACATTTTACTTACACATGCATGCATTGGTTCTCCTATTTTTTAAATAAGATCTTATGATACTGAGTTGGCAAGTTAAGGCCCTATGGGCAGAAGGAAGCCTTATCTGTAAGTTGCAATCAGAAGTGTTGGCAGAGACTTTGTATGGACACTGGAGTAGTTTAAAGTTGTTAGGGTTGAATGCAACCTTTTTTTTTTTTTTTTTGAGATGGAGTTTCACTCTTGTTGCCCAGGCTGGAGTGCAATGGCACTATCTCAGCTCATTGCAACCTCTGCCTACCAGGTTCAAGCAATTCTCCTGCCTCAGCCTCCGGAATAGCTGGGATTACAGGCATGCGCCACCACACCCAACTACTTTTTTGTATTTTTAGTAGAAACGGGATTTTACCATGTTAGCCAGGTTGGTCTTGAACTCCTGACCTCAGGTTATCCATCTGCCTTGGCTTCCCAAAGTGCTGGGATTACAGGTGTGAGCCACTGTGCCAGGCCAGAATGCAACCTGTTTTAGAAATGGTTCCCTCAAAGCTGAACTTTGCCTGAACAGGGAGGGGAACATCACACACCAGGGCCTGTCGGGGGTTGGGGGCAAGGGGAGGGAGGGCATTAGGACAAACAGTTAATGCATGCTGGGCTTAAAACCAGCAAACCACCATGGCATATGTATAGCTGCATGTTCAACACATGTATCCCAGAACTTAAAGTAAAATTAAGAAAAAGAATAATTATGTTATAATAGCTAATATGTAAAATATAAAAATAAAAAGGGAGAAAATGGTTAATAGGTATCAAGTTTTAGTTATGCAAGATAAAGTTCTGGAGATCTACTAAACAGTAGTGCCTATAGTTAACAACACCGTATACTGTATACTTAACATTTGCTCAGAGATTAGATCTTGTAGTGTTCTCACCACACATACAAATTAATTATAATAATAATAAAGGGAGGAAACATTAGGAGGTGATGGATATGTTTATAGCCTTAATGGTGATGGTTTCACACATGTATATTTATCCCCAAATGTATCAAGTTGTATACATTAAATACATACAGCTTTCCTTTTCTTAAAAAAAAAAAAAACTTGATTAAATGGCATTTATGTATTTATTTATTAAGACAGGGGCTCACTCTGTCACCCAGGCTGGAGTCCAGTGGCATGATTTAGGCTCACTGCAGCCTCTGCCTCTCAGACTGAAGCGATTCTCCTGTCTCAGCTTCCAGAGTAGCTGGGATTACAGGGGTGTGCCACCATGCCGGGCTAAGTTTTTGTATTTTTGGTAGAAATGGGTTTTCACCACATTGGTCAGGCTGGTGTCAAACTCCTGAGCTCAACTGATCTGCCGGCCTTGGCCTCCCAAAGTGCTCAGATTACAGGCGTGAGCCACTACACCTGAGCATGTACAGCATTTTACATGTGAATTGTATCTCAGTAAAGTAGTTAACAAAATAAAATAAAAAGAGAAAACTTGTTTTATGTTAACAGGTATCAGAAAGCTAGAATAATTCAAATAATGCTGTTCTTATATAAAAATAAAATGAAAAGCAATTGAGCTTAATAGCAGTAAAACACATTCTAAAATGATAAAATTTTTGGTATATACTACAGGAACCATCACAGAAATTAAAAAAGAAAAGATTTATTCAAGTAAAAAGGAATAGGCGACTCCCTTATCTTACCTCTTATTATGCATCAAAATAAAAACTCAATAGATTTAACAGCTATGTGTCAAGATAATCAAATCATGTTAAAATAAAATACAGCTAGAGTCATTTGATTTCTTCATGAAGAAATTTTTCCCAGCATGAAACTATGTAAGAAATTACAAAGAAAAAGACTGATAACATTTTTAGGCTGGGTGCAGTGGCTCACACCTGTAATCCCAGCACTTTCGGAGGCTGAGGCGGGGAGTTCCAGACCATCCTGACCAACATGGTGAAACCCTGTCTCTACTAAAAATACAAAAATTAGCCAGGTGTTTGGCACACGCCTGCAGTCCCAGCTACTTGTGAGGCTGAGGCAGAAGAATAGCTTGAACCCGGGAGGCAGAAGTTGCAGTGAGCCGAGACTGTGCCACTGCGCTCCAGCCTGGCGACAGAGCAAGACTCCGTCTCAAAAACAAAAACAAAAATTAGCTGGGTGTGGTGGCGGGCGCCAATCCCGGTTACTCAGGAGGCTGAGGCAGGACAATCACTTGAAAACGGAAGATGGAGGTTGCCGTGAGCCGAGATTGCCACTGCACTTCAGCCTGTGCAAAAGAGCAAAACTCTGTCTCAAAAAAAAAAAAAGGTTCGTGCTTTTCATTCTTGTGATTCATTGTAGAAATGTATCCTAAGGAAATAATTGGAATCTGTGTACAAAGAACAATATATAAGAATTTTAATAGTAAAGTTTTAAATTGTAGCAAAAACTAAAAATAATCCGATATCAACAGAGGAATTAAATCATATTATGCTTATTTAAATAGAAATTATATAACCATTAAGATGTTTTTTGAAGAATTACGATGACAATGGAAAATAGTCATGACTATAGAGAACTTTATGAGTAAAGTTTACAGTATAGTTTAAACTAATTTTGAAATGCTTACAGGAAAAGAAGTATGCCAACGTATGGACAGTGGGGTTATAATGGATTATTTGCTATTTTAATTTTGTTCTTCATTCTCTTTTGACTTTTTGAAATTTTCTATAATAAATACGTTGCACTTTGTGATTTGAGATAAAACGTTATTTAAAAAAATAAGGTTTTAGATTTTTTTTCTTGGTCATGTGAACATCTTAAAAAGATTCCGTGGCTCACACCTGTAATCCCAGCACTTTGGGAGGCTGAGGCGGGTGAATCACGAGTTCAGGAGTTTGAGATCAGACCGGCCAACATGATGAAACTCCATCTCTACTAAAAACACAAAAATTAGCTGGGCATAGTGGCAGCTGCCTCCTGTAATCCCAGCTACTTGGGAGGCTGAGGCAGGAGAATTGCTTGAACCTGGGAGGTGGAGGTTTCAGTGAGCGGAGATCTCGCCACTGCACTCGAGCCCGAGCGACAGAGTGTGACTCCATCTCAAAAAAAATTCCCCAAACTAAGGAATGGTTCACTGAACCTCACTACAAAATGATCCAGATTATTTTTGCTTTAGCAGCAGTTCCTTTCCGTTTTGGACTCACCTGGGAATGTGGGTTGCTGTCCTCAGTTTGTTGACACTGAGATATTCTTTCAGGTACAGGTGTAGGCTTAGAGGCACCTGTGGCTGCTGTTTCTCTTGATCCAGTTGGCCTTACATCCCCTGTTCCTTTAGAACTCTTGTACTGAATGGAGACCCTATTACAGAGTTTTATAAGAAAGTTATAGCAACTTTTGATTATCAGGTATGACATTGAGGAAAGACTTTTTAGAAAATGTAAATCAGACATTGAAAGCTTTACCCACCCACCCCCACAATAACAATAAAGTAGGCCAACTTTACTCTCTCTGTGGGTGTGTGTGTATGTGTGTGTTTTCAGAAAACTTCGTTGACAGAGAGTCAAGTAGCCAATAACAGAAATAAAAATTCCATTTTCCCTTCTCCTTGACAATTTAGACATGAGAATGCAAAGAAATTCAGGGGTGATGGCAGAAAATCCCCTAGGTCATCTTATCCAGGTCAGACATTAGGGGTAATAAGTACAGATACGTGTTTTTCACATCAAATCTGACAGAACATAGAATGTATCAGATTAGTTTAAGGTTAGGTATATTCTATTTTATACAATTCCATTTTGTTTCATTCCTTGATTCAAAAACGATTTTTTTAAATTTAATTTTATTTTTTATTGCATTTTAGGTTTTGGGGTACATGTGAAGAACATGCAAGATTGTTGCATAGGTACATACGTGGCAATGTGATTTGCTGCCTTCCTCCCCTTCACCTATATGTGGCATTTCTCCCCATACTATCTCTCCCCAACTCCCCACCCCCCGCTGTCCCTCCTCTATTTCCCCCCAACAGACCCCAGTGTGTAGTGCTCCCCTCCCTGTGTCCATGTGTTCTCATTGTTCAACACCAGCCTATGAGTGAGAACATGCGGTGTTTGAAAAACGATTTTTAAACATCTTATCATCTCCAGTTATGGCAGATATTAAACAACAAGAAAGCAGAGAGCTCCTGATCTCAGAGAATTCACATCTAAAGAACAGACAAATATACAATTATTTTCAATATAACATTATGTTTTCTACAAGACACAATGAGAACATAAGGAAAGATATGATTAATACTTAATTACATCAGAGGTGGCCATTTAGGGGTAGAAAAATAGAGTGACCCATAATTTCTTTGTAACCTTCTGAATGACACACTCTATTCCTACCCCATCTGAGATCATTTTAATATCTTGATATTGTTCTGCTCTGTCTTCACTTGCTCAGGATGCTGTAACAAATAGTCTGGGCAGCATAAACAGCTGGCATTTATATTCTCACAGTTCTAAAGGCTGAAAGTCTGAGATCAGAGTGCCAGCATTGTCGGTCATACACTGTGTTAGTCAATTTTCATACTGCTATGAAGAAATATCCGAGACTGGGTAATTTATAAAGAAAAGAGGTTTAATGGACTCACAGTTCCACATGGCTGGGGAGGCCTCACAATCATGGTAGAAGGCAGCAGAGGAGCAAAAGCATGTCTTACATGGCAGCAGGCAAGAGAGTGTATGCAGGGGAATTGCCCTTTATAAAACCATCAGATCTCATAAGACTTACTATCATGAGAACAGCATAGGAGAAACCTGCCCCCATCATTCAGTTACCTCCCACTGGGTCCCTCCCACAACACATGGGGAGCTACAATTCAAGATGAGATTTGAGTGAGGACTTCACCAAAACATATCATACACACACCATTTTCTGTACTCAGATATTTACAAACATCAATATGCCTTTTAAATTTATTTTTTTAAGAAACAAGGAAATCATTCCACATACATTATTCTGCTACTTGCTTTCTTTTCTGATGCATGAATTCCTTCTAGTATAGTGGATAGCAGCTTAAACTTGTTCTTTTAAGTGGATTCATTATGTTCTGCAGAATGTTCATAATCATACATATTCCACCATTTTTCTACAAGGGGACACTTAGGTTGTTTCTGGCTTATTGTCCTGCACTACAAGGGCCAAATCTTGTGTATATTTTAATGTCTAGTAGATCCACTCTTCTAAAGTCAATCCCTCCACATGTATATCCCACCCCCTCTTTGCTGAATGACATTGCTCCAATAATTCTCCCCTCTTGCCCCCGATCATCAATTTTTCTATGAACTCATTTCCTGTACAAGTGTCCTGTTTCTCCACAGCCTCACCAGCATCTATTGTTTCTTGACTTTTTAGTAATTGCCATTCTGATTGGTGTGAGATGGTATCTTATTGTGGTTTTGATTTGCATTTCTCTAATGATCAGTCATGTTGAGCTTTTTTTCATATGTTTCTTGGCCACATAAATGTCTTCTTTTCAGAAGTGTCTGTTCATATTCTGCCCACTTTTTGATGGGGTTGTTTTTTTTCTTGTAAATTTGTTTAAGTTCCTTGTAGATTCTGGATATTAGACCTTTGTCAGATGGGTAGATTGCAAAATTTTTCCCCCATTCTGTAGGTTGCCTGTTCACTCTGATGAGTTTCTTTTGCTGTGCAAAAGCTATTTAGTTTAATTAGATCCCATTTGTTAATTTTGGCTTTGGTTGCAATTGCTTTTGGCATTTTTGTTATGAAGTCTTTGCCCATGCCTATGTCCTGAATGGTATTGCCTAGGTTTTCTTCTAGGGCTTTTATGGTTTGGGGTTTTACATTTAAGTCTTTAATTCATCTTGAGTTAATTTTTGTATAAGGTGTAAGGAAGGGATCCAGTTTCAATTTTTGCATATGGCTAGCCAGTTCTCCCAGCACCATTTATTAAATAGGGGATTCTTTCCCCATTGCTTATTTTTGCTCATTTGTTGAAGATCAGATGGTTGTAGATGTGTGGTGTTATTTCTGAGGTCTCTATTCTGTTCCATTGGTTTATATGTCTGTTTTGGTACCAGTACCATGCTGTTTTGGTTACTGCAGCCTTGTAGTACAGTTTAAAGTCAGATAGCATGATGCCTCCGGCTTTGTTCTTTTTGCTTATGATTGTCCCTGCTATACAGGCTCTTTCTGGTTCCATATGCAATTTAAAGAAGTTTTTTTCTAATTTTTGAAGAATGTCAATGGTAGCTTGATGGGAATAGCATTGAATCTATAAATTACTTTGGGCAGTATGGCTATTTTCACAATATTGATTCTTCCCATTCATGAGCATGGAATGTTTTTCCATTTGTGTCTCTTATTTCCTTGAGCAGTGGTTTGTATTTCTCCTTGAAGAGGTCCTTTATATCCCTTGTTAACTGTATTCCTAGGTATTTTATTCTCTTTGTAGCAATGGTGAATGGGAATTCACTCATGATTTGGCTCTCTGCATGTCTATTGTTGGCATATAGGAATACTTGTGATTTTTGCACATTGATTTTGTATCCTGAGACTTTGCTGAGGTTGCTTATCACCTTGAGGAGTTTTTGGGCAGAGATAATGGAGTTTTCTAAACATAGAATCATGTCCTCTGCAAACAAAGACAATTTGACTCCCTCTCCTCCTATTTGAACCCTGTTTATTTCTTTCTCTTGCAGGATTGCCCTGGCCAGAACTTCTAACACTATGTTGAATAAGAGTAGTAAGAGAGGGCATCCTTGTCTTGTGCCAGTTTTCAAAGGAATGCTTCCAGCTTTTGCCCATTCAGTCTGATATTGGCTGTGGGTTTGTCAGAAATAGCTCTTATTATTTTGAGATATATTCCATCAATACCTAGTTTATTGAAGTTTTTAACATGAAGGAATGTTGAATTTTATCGAAGGCCTTTTCTGCATCTGTTGAGATGATTATGTGGTTTTGTCAGTGGTTCTGTTTATGTAATGGATTACGTTTATTGATTTGTGTATGTTTACCAGCTTTGCATCCCAGGGATGAAGCCAACTTGATTGTGGTGGATAAGCTTTTTGATGTGCTGCTGGATTCATTTTGCCAGTATTTTATTGAGGATTTTTGCATCGATGTTCATCAGGGATATTGACCTGAAGTTTGTGTGTGTGTGTGTGTGTGTGTGTGTGTGTGTGTCTGTCTGTCTGTCTGTCTGTCTGCCTGCCTGCCAGGTTTTGATATCAGGATGATGCTAGCTTCAGAAAATGAGTTAGGGAGAAGTCCTTGCTTCTCAATAGTTTGGAATAGTTTCAGAAGAAATGGTAGAAGCTATTGTATCTCTTTGTATCTCTGTTAGAATTCGCCTGTGAATCCATCTGGTCCTGGTTTTTTTTTTTTTTTTTTTTTTTTTAAATTGGTAGGCTATTAATTACTACCTTAATTTCAGAACTCCTTATTGGTCTATTCAGGGATTCGACTCTTCCTGGTTTAGTCTTGGGAAGGGTGTATGTGTCCAGGGATTTTTCTATTTTTTCTAGCTTTTCTAGTTTATTTGTGTAGAGGTGTTTATAGTATTCTCTGATGATAGTTTGTATTTCTGTGTGGTTGGTAGTCTATCCCCTTTCTCATTTTTTATTGTGTCTATTTGATTCTTTTTTCTTTTCTTCGTTAGTCTAGCTAGTGGTCTATCTATTTTGTTATTTTTAAAAATTAATCCAGCTCCTGGATTCATTGATTTTGAAGGGTAAGAGGTAATTCTTATTTGACCTGGCAGCAGCATTTGTGACAGTAGAACACCATGCCCTCATTCTTGAGCGCTTTCTTCACCTGTCTTCCAGGATTCCTCACTTTTTTGGTTGTCTTTCCTCTCTATTCTTCACTCTTTCTCAGTCTCCCTTTATGGTTTTTCTTATTCTCTGCAACTTTGTAAAATGGAGTGTCACAGGGCTCAGTCCTTGATCCTCTTCTCTTTCTCTGTTTACACTCTCTGGTGATCTCATACAATCTCATGGCTTTAAAAACCATATACATGACAAAAACCCCCAAATTTGTATCTCCAGTACAGATCTTTTTTTTCCAAGTTCCAGATATGAGTAGTCAACTGCCTGTTCAACATCTCCCCATGGACATCTTGGAGACTTCTCAATCTTAATGTGCCCCAAACTGGACTCCTGATCTTCCCCCAAAAGCCTTCTCCACCTGTAACCTCCCCATCTCAGTTGATGACAATTTTATTCTTTCTACTTACTATGGAACCATCATGACAATATTATTTAGTGCAAATGCAAGAATAGACCCATAGATCTGAGGATGAGAATATAAATTTCTATTAATCCAAGTATACAAGGGAAGCTAATATGTGACAAAGCTGGCATTTTAATTATGTGGGAAAAAGATCACATAATTGGCTATCCCCACTGCTGCCAGGAAAAGAGTAAAACTAGACCCTTGCTAAAATAAATTCCAAATGGATTGAAATTTTAAATTAAAATTCATAATAAAAACATTGGAAAAAATTTAGGAAAATGTTTATATAACCTTGATTCTAACTCTTGGCCCTCTTTAGTCTATTCTCAACATAGCTGAGACTACTCATAACCAAACTGAGAGTTTTGAAACCTCAGTTAGATTCTGTACTCAAAATCCTCCAATGTTTCCCCAAAGCAAAAAGCCCAAGTCCTTATATTGGCCTTCCATGTGCCCCACTTTCTCGTCTCTTCTTTTTTTTTTTTTTTTGAGACAGAATCTTGGTGTGTCACCCAGGCTGGAGTGCAGTGGTTCTGCCTTGGCTCACTGCAACCTCCACCTCTCAGGTTCAAGTGATTCTCCTGCCTCAGCCTCCCGAGTAGCTGGGATTACTGGTACGTGCCACCACTCCTGGCTAATTTTTGTATCTTTAGTAGAGACAAGGTTTTACCATATTGGCCATGCTGTTCTCCAACTCCTGGCCTCATGTGATTCGCCCAACTTATGTGATTCGGCCTCCTAAAGTGCTGGGATTACGGGCGTGAGCCACTGCACCTGGCCTTATTTATTCTCTTATTATTCTCCTCCCTCATCCCACTCAGCCATGCTAGCCCCCTCACTGTTCTTGGATCCATTAAAATTAATGGCAAAAACTGCAATTACTTTTGTAACAACCTAATACTAAGCATGCTCCCACTTGGCACTGGCTGTCTCCTCATTGTGCTTTCCTCAGATACCTGCATAACTTACTCCCTCACTTCCTTCAAAACTTTGATTAAATGTCACCTCTCACTGAGGCCCACTATAACTACCATATTTAAATTTGCTACCAATTCTCCCTCTAAGTATTTATCTTGTTTATTTGCCTCTTTTTTTTACTTTAATACTTAAATATTTTAATGTATGATATAATTCCCTTATGTGTTATTTTTATTTGGTACTCATGAGGATAAAAGCTCCAAGAGAGCAGAAATCCTTGTCTCTTTTTGTTCATTGATGTAGCCCAAGTGGCTAGAACGGTATTCAATAAATTCATTGAATAAATATTTTTCAGTGTATTTTCTGAAAAGTCTGTAGCTATTTGTACTTCTACCAAATTTCAAGAGCACCTATGTTCTTCCCTCCTCACCAGCAAACGATGTTGCCATTCATTTTAATCTTTTCAATAGGTAAAATGATGATATGTCATTGTTACATTTTTCGTTTTTCTTTTTTTCTCTTTGAGACAGGGTCTTGCTCTGTCACCCAGGCTGGAGTACAGTAGTACCATCACAGCTCACTGCAGCATTGACCTCCTACTTCAGCCTCCCAAGTAGCTGAGGCCACAGGTCTGCACCACCACACCCAGCTAATTTTAAAATTATTTGTAGAGATGGGGTCTCCCTATGTTCCCTATGCTGGTATCAAATTCCTGGCCTCAAGTGATCTTCCTGAACTTTGGGAGGCAGAACCTTTAGCCTCCCAAAGTTCTGGGATCACAGGCATGAGTTCGGCCTATTTGTCTTTTTTCTAACCACTTGTGAGGTTGAGCATCTTTTTGGGCGTCTAGGGGCCATTTGTAATTCTTCTTCTGTGACTGCCTATTTATATATTTTGTATATTTTTCTCTTCACTCACCTTTTCTTCCCCATTTTCTTTTTCTTCTTGAGTTTTTTTTTTTTTTAACAGTATGGGCTCTCAAAGACTGATAGTTATTAATGTCATGTGAGCATAAAACATTTATAAACCAGAATTGTATTTTCTGAGAAGCAACTTTCAAATGACTCAGGTAAACTTTATCAATTTCGTTGGTGAAGTCCTAAGATAAAGCAATGCCTAAATCATGTTTGTTTACCCTCAACATTGACGGCATGTAACATGGTGAGCATTACAGATTACCAAATGCTGCTACAGGACAATGGAAGAACAGCCTGGGAGGCCTTTAGCCTGAGCCTGCCTTGCCCAGGCCTGTCCAGAAGTACAACTAAGAAGGAAGGGCAATTAGTGTGTAAAGTAGCATGGCTTATTTATTTATTATTTTTGAGAGAGGGTCTCACTCTGTCACCCAGGCTGGAGTGAGTGCAGCAGTGCAATCATGGTTCACTGTAGCCTTGACCTACTGGGCTCAAGCTATCCTTCCATCTCAGCCAACTGAATAGCGGGAACCACAGGCATGCACCACCATGCCCAGCTAATTTTTAGTTTTTTTTTGTAGAGACAAGATCTCCCTATGTTGCCCAGTCTGGTCTCAAACTCCTGGGGTCAAGTGATTCTCCCACCTCTGCCTCCCAAAGTGCTGGGATTATAGGCATGAACCGCTGCACCTGGTCGCATAGCTTATTTTTGAGATCCCGTTAATTGTGGGCCAACAAAACAATGATAGGGTTTAAAGGAAGAAATGTATTGCAACAGACTCACTATTGACTTTGAACCACAAAGGGAGACTGAGGAAACACTGACTTAAGGTCAAAAAACCCTGGCTCAAACAGGTCCCTCAGGGGGTGAGGGGCAGGCCAAATTCATCAATCAAGGACATTTTCCTGGCACCACCCTGGGGAGAGGGGTCTTCACCAACCCACCCTGGGCACATGGCTCCTGCCATTCAGAGCTCTCCCAATAAAAAAAGGAGCAAACATACATTTTTCCCCTTACATAACTTTGCATTTAAATATATTCCCGGAATATGGCAGCATGAGTTCTTATGACAGTTCTTGAGAGTTTAGAAACACTCCAGCACCCTTACTCCTAAAAGAACAAGGGACGCTTTTTTCTCAGTTCCCTAAACATTTTGAAATTATAGTGAAAAATGTTATAAAAAGAACTACAGAAATAGAGTGGGGAAAATGCCACTTTGCATTCTTCCTTGGAAGGTATTTACAAATTTCATAAGCAATGCCACCTGGCCGCAGACCCTTTGCTGTGGGGAGTGCTCAGCTACTTTCAATATTAGTGAGTCAGAGAGAGGTTTCCTTTTGTCCCCATGATCTTATGTTCCAGCACAACTCAGATGCCTGTCACAACAGGTTTTCTGTGCCTTTTTTGGTACAAGAACAGGTACATCATAGGAAACATTTTCTGTGACATGATCTTGCAAATAGCATTAAGAAATCCAGTTGAATTTCCAAGAAAAGATTTGGTTAGAGGTGGCTGTTGGAAGTAGAAGCCTTGAGGAAACGAGGAAAAAAAGTAATTGTAATTTAAGGAGTCCATTTCATTTCTGATACAGAATAACCACAAAAACAAGTATATACTGGTGGCTTCACTTCCCCATAAAAGATAACCAGCGTAATATCCACAAGGCCACTCCTGTTTTTTGTGCTTCCCTCCTTCTGGGCTGAATCCTGCAGAGATGCAATGGGGAAATTCTCTGTGACCAGGTGGTCGGCATGAAGATGCATATCAATGGTGGCCTCAAATTCCACTTTGAAGTTGGTGGTCTTCAGCATAGGGCAGGTAAACAGCCTAGAGAAGACCACGTATATGGGGACAGAGAGGCCCCTACAAATGTCCCCATAGGCCATCTGAATATTCAGAATCTCTGTGGCATTGTGGACATAGCTTTTTGCACACCCAAAGGTCTCCACATGCACCAGCTGTAGCTCCACACCTTTCTACCACCAGCTCTCCTGTTAGCAGCTGCACGACAGCACAGTTCATTGAGTTGAGATGTTCTTGGATGAGAAATCTGAGAGCAAGACTCTCTGATATTATTTAAGGTTGCAGGTGTAATCTGTGAAGTCCACAGGACTTGGAGTCAACATGCCCTTCTGAGGAGCAGAGTGGATGATAAATTGACCAGCCTCTGTCAAGTCCTTGGTCAACAGAGACCACCTCATGTCACAGTGCAATGTGTACTGAATATCTGATAATACATCTCATACAGAACTTTGTTAACCTTCACATACATAGAGAAGAAATGCAAAATAAATTTCTGTTTTGCCATGGGGCAATTTCCCTGGCTTCTTCCTTTCTGTGATGCTGTTGATAATCTGGATAGGTTTAATGGGATTATAAAAAGTTTCAAACATGCCCACACTTTTGGCACTGAGCTGGGAGACTGCAGTTCCTTCCATTGTCAAAGACACTCCTTGACGTGAAACTGAATCCTTGCAAGATAAGACCACTACACTGGAGAGCATTTCTCCAGCGTGAGAAACTATTCACTCTTTCACCCTGATGTCCAGGGAGGTCCCTATTTTGCATTCTTCACAGCAGCCAACACTTCTAACCTCACTTCAAGTTTTTCTTATCAATTTTCAGGGAGATTTTGTATAGCATCATTTGTCTTATTACTGAAAATATTTTTCTAAGTCTAGGGTTTATTTTTTATATTGTTTATAATATCATTTACCATAGCAAAATGTTTAAAATTGCATGCTATCATAGATATCTGTCTATTCCTTCATGACTTTTTGTTTTTCTGTCTTCGTTAGGAAGGTTTCCTCCAAGCAGATTTTCTGTTTTCTAATATTTATTTTAAATTATTTTCATATTTAAATTTCAATTAATTTTGAATTTATTTTAGTATGTGGGGCAAAGGGCGGGCCAATTTTCCTTCCAGATGGATAGCCAATTAGGCATTATTTTTCTATGAATTGAAATATCACCTTTATCACATATTAGGTTCCCATATATGCTTGGATCAATTATTACATTTTGTATTCTCATCCTTAGACCTACATGTTCATTCCTTTTTTTTTTTTACTACATTATTTAGTCATACTAGTTTTATAGTAAGTGTTAATATCTGTTGAAGGATATTAACAGATATTCTTAATATCCCTTCTCATTATTCTTCAGTTTCACAATTTTACTATTCTTGTACAACTATTCTTCCAACATACCTTCAAAATTATTTTATCCTATTTAGAAAACATTGTGATTCTATCTGAAAATGCATTTAACTTAAGTACAGTAGATTTTCATTATTCACAGTAGTTATGCTCTATAAGGCCATCATGAACACTGAATTAGGAAATACAGGGCTAGGTTCCTGCAAGCTTCTGCATTAAACTCATGGTCAACAGCAATATAAATTATACCTGAATGAAGCTTATTTAACATGTGTTGTTTTTCATCAAGGCACATTGTAGCCTTGCTGTGCTTAGGAACACTAGGAATTTGGTATTTTCTACTTTTGTTCATGACTTGTTTTCTGTACTCAATGAAATATAATTTTCTTTATTTGGGTCTTGTATCATTTCTGTGAATCTTTTTTGTAGTTTCTTTTAAAGATAATTTTTACATGTATTTTGAATGAGATTTTTATAAAATTTCTGGCTAACTATTGCTAGTACAGTGAAGAATTTTGTGTATTTTTATTTTATTTTTCCATCATCATTTGAAGCCTACTAATTCTAGTAATTTTTGCCAGAGTTACTTGGGGTTTCTTGGTAATTCACAATTAAATTAGCTATAAATAGAAGTAATTCTGTCTGTTATTTTTCAGCATTTTAATTTTCTTTTTAATTATATGTTCAAGAATTTCCTAAAATATTTAATAAGAATGCATGATCAGACTTATCATGTGTATATTTTGAGACCTAAAAAAAAAAAAAGAATGATGACATTTGACACCTAGCTTTCAATTCTGGTTTTGTAAATGAAAGTATTCTCAGTGTAAACTATCACATGTAAAGTAAATTAAACCACATCAAAAGGGAGAAGGCTTATTAACATGCAGATTGTTTGCTGAATCATTGAATGAATTCAATATTATCACTTGGCAATAACCATTGATCTCTTCAAAGATGGTCAGTGCTAGTGTGTCAACTTAATAGATATCAAAGAAATATTTTTCACTATTATTACATTGTGATTGAGTAATGTTCCACATTCTTTTCTCCTAGATCAGCCACAAATCAGAATTTCTGAACTCATCAAAGTCTAGGCTACACTGAAAATTATTACATAAGACTGTTACTTTGGGGAACAACTCTATTATACTTGGGGTGGACAGAGTACAATACATTGACAGTTAGAGAACCTTAGCTTTGTACAGCCCTTGCAATTCCCTTTCCTCATCTTATCTCCAGAAATACTACTCTGGGAGTAGAGAAGAGAGGTTATCTCAGTTAACAGGTAAAGAGACTGAGTCATAGAAAAGTGAAGTGACTTCTTCATGCCACATATATGGTTAGTTGAGGGCAAAACTTCTGTCTGTTCCAGATTCAGTCAAACTTCATTACTTTGTTCCAACACTCCTTGACTCTTTCCAGCTACATTCTAAAAGAGCTCATGGCTCACCTTATCTATCCATCCATCAATCTCTCCATCATGTACTATACATTTTATTATTCATTCAGCCTGTCATTCAACAAATATTTATTGAGCATTTATCATATTCAGATATTATTATAGATTCTGGCAATACAACTGGAAACAATGGACATTCCTCCCCTCATAGAGCTTACATTATAGAGAGGGGCACAGCAATAAATAATAAATAAAGTAAGTAAGATATAGGATGTCTGATAGGAGGGTGATGAAGTGCTTTGAAGAAAAATAAAGCCAGCAAGGATAACTGGGAGTGCCAGAGGACAGGGGCTGAATGGTAAATGGTTGCCTTCAGGATGAGCCTACGTTAGAGCAAAGACCTCGGCAGGTCTTTGGGAAGTGAGCAGTCAAGCCACGCAGGGAGGTGATGTAGGGGTACCAGTCCCCTGAGGTGGCCGCATGCCTGGTGTGTCCATGGAGCAGCAAGGAGAGCTGTGAGGCTGAAGCAGAACAAGTTGGGAGAGGCGCAGAGGAGGACCAAGAGCTGGTGGGGAACAGGGTTTATAGGGCCAGGCTAAAGGCCACTGGAAGGACTGCGGCTTTCTTGGAAGAGAGAAAGCCACAAAAAAGTTTGTGCAGAAAAGTGACATGATCTGGCCAAAATTTGAAAAGGATCACCCTGCCTGTGGCACCAGGTGTAGACCATGCGGAGACCAAGGAGGAAGCAGGGGAACCAACGAGGAGGTCATGCAACAGTGTGGGAGAAAGGGACCACAGAGGTGGTGGCAGTGGAGATAACGAGACTCACTCCGAGTTGAATCTATGTTGAAGGTGCAATCAACAAGATTTGCTGATGGATTGACTTTTTGTATGACTTTATGAGCCAAGTGTCGGAGTCACAAAAGGGAGTGAAATCAGATTCCTTGATGGAGCTTTAGCCAAATGAGAAGGCAGATAGTAATCAGATAGTTAAATAAATGTGTAGTTTATTTAAATTATTTAAAATAAAGATGTAAGTCTTAAGGTTGGGGTAGATCTGCCTTAGTCATATGTGGGGCAGAATCAGGGCTGGAACACAGGGACTGTGGCGGAGGAATGAAACTGGAGAGATTAGCATGGTGGACCAAATGGACCAAGACTAAGTAATGTTACAACTTTTCATTTTTAGCCTCAACACAGTGGGAAAATGATGGAGGAATTTGATTTAAGGAAGCCATGAGGGTTTGGAGGGGATGAGTGTGTGAGAAGTGCTGTCATGTTTGTGTCAAAAATGTGTAAAAGATCAGTCTGGCTTCCGTGGCCAAAAGAAACGCAAATAAGAGTATGGATCAGCCGGGCATGGTGGCTCATGCCTGTAATCCCAGCACTCTGGGATGCTGAGGTGGAGGGATCACTTGAGGTCGGGAGATCAAGACCACCCTGGCCAATATGGTGAAACCCGTCTCTACTAAAAATACAAAAATTAGCTGAGTGTGGTGGCGGGTGCCTGTAATCCCAGCTTCTTGGGAGGCTGAGGCAGGAGAATTGCTTGAACCCGGGAAGCAGAGGTTGCAGTGAGCCAAGATGGTGCCATTGCACTCCAGCCTGAGTGTCCACAGCAAGACTTCATCTCAAAAAAAAAAAAAAAAAAAAAAAAAAGTGTGGATCTTTGTGATGTGACTATGAGAATGTAGGAATTTAGGTAAGAACTCAAGTATCCAATATATCCAGATGATTAACATTTTATTGTTACTTTCCTGTGAAAGGTGAAAATAGCTGGCTTTAAGAATAAAGATAAACTGGAACCTGGTATCTTTGTTTTTATTTTTAAATTTAAATTCTATGTGCGACATTAAAGATACACATCAAGATGATATCCAAATTCTCTAACTTTAATCATATATTGATAACCTGATAGGTAAATGTGACCTAAGAATAATAGATAGCACCTAATTGTGAGGTCATTGTGTACTTTATTCTTTAAGGAGCCATAAACATTCTTTAAAGAGCCAATTAAAATACAACAAATTTAAAGCAACAAAATGCCCACAGAAATAGAGGTCTGGGATTGAGATGGAAATTTGCTGCTGGATGTCTGAGAAAAGGTTAGAGAATTATAAAAGCAATTAACAAATAAGTCCAATCTGATTTAAACTAATCTATTCTTATACTCCTAGTAGGCAAAGTGAAAGTGAATAAATATTTCTTTTTCTCAAAAATGTGATGAGGCTAGGCATGGTGGCTTGTGTCTGTAATCTCAACACTTTGGGAGGACAAGGTGGGAGAATCACTTGAGGCCAGGATTTTGAGAGCCCGCCTGAGCAGCATAGTGAGATACCATCTCTATAAAAAACAAATATAAAAATTCAGCTAGCATGGTGGTGTGTGCCTGGGAGGCTGAGGTGGGAGAATTGCTTAAGCCCAAAAGTCCAAGTTTGCAGTGAGCTATGATCGTTTCACTGCACTTCAGCCTGGGCGACAGAGTGAGATCTTGTCTCTAAAAAAGAAAAAAAAAAGTGTTTCTTTCCTGTATCTTCTGCTATTTTAAATTACAAAGAAGTGGCTACTTCAAAAATGAAGGTCACAAAAACCTTTTAAATGTCACCTTTAGGTGGGTGATCAGGCTTGTGATGGGCAATTACATACACTGGTCATGGCAGGGTGTGCCCCTCTGGAGCACAATTTGGCATTCCGAATTTTGAGGATTAACCAAGTTCATAATGTTTTATTCAATGATTTTTCTTGAATGAATTTTCCCTTAATAAAAACATAAACATATTAAGATGAAATGCATGCATAGGGATGTTGACTCTAGAATTTGGGGGGGCAACATTTGGAAATAGCCAAATGTTCAATAATGTATTGCTCATGAATTGTGGCATTTTCTTATACGGAAGAGAGTAGGGACATTAAAAACAATGTTTTTGGGAACTAAGAATGAAAAATTAGCATAATCCCTGTTTTGATAACACTAAAATGTGAATAGCACTCCTCTGTGAGTGGTGGTAGGCTGTCTTTCTTTTCCTTTTTTAAAAAAATTAAGTATTAATTCTGAAATAGGCTTCCAAAAGCAAACCAGCAAAAGCTAGGACGATAACAAAGTTTTTCAAATATTCTAATATTAACAATCTTCAGAGTCTTTCTGATGGTTTTCATTGTAGAAATAACTCTAAACATCTGGATGGGTCACCAAAAGGCATTGTGGTCTCTTAGTTCTACTTTGAAATTAAAGGCCGTTTTTAGAGAAGAAGAATCTCTTAAGTCAATCCGTCACCCCACCTCCTGCCTTGTCTAGGATCTTCAGCATTAGTGCTGGCTGGTTAATACAACACCCAGGGCCCTGGGCAGCTGCTCTGCAGCACCAGCTGGTCCTCAAAGCTACTCACCTGGCCTGTCCATGGTGAGCCACATCCTTTGGATTCATCTGGTCCAGCAGATGCTGCCTTCTCACCGCTTCTTTCTTCCTACAGCGCCCCTGAAGAAGGTTGTTTCTGAGGGTCCTGAAGAGAAGCCTCGTATTCTGCATTAGTGACATCTGCTGAAAGGGCCAATATTTTAAAAAAGTGTCAGATCAGTCTATGTGTGGTCTTCTTTCCTTACCTGCGTGTGGACAGGCCACCATGAAAGTTTTTGGAATTATTTCTCTTAAGTCCTCAGAAAAATAATCTTACCCCCTTCTTATCCCTGAATTTCTTCACATTCTCTTACACATAGCATAATTCTCCAAACTAAATACCCCACACTCCCTCAATAAGTCCTCTTCCTTAGAGTAACCCCAGTCATTTGACATTCTACACCTAGAGGAGGGCATCAAAGAGGTCCAAGCCAGTGGTTGCTCACATTTGGGGTTGTGGATACCTTTGAGAATTGGGTGATAACTCGTGGCTTTATCTCCAGTGAAATACTCAGACTTTCCATTCTGTATACAATTTCAGTGGGTTCACAGGCCACCTGAAATCCATTCATCCACCCCAAGTTAAGAACCTCTACCAAAAGGAAGCAAAGAAGGAATGAGATGTTTGATTTTAAGGGCTTCAGCACTTGAAATTTAAAGCATAATAACAAAGTGACCACATGGTGGCACTCTAACATCAACAAATCCAAGATTTAGACCCAGGAAAGTAGATCCTAGGCCTGAGAATCTGAGGACCTGGGTCCGCACAGTTTAGTAAGGCAATGCCCACTGGAAATTATTCGGCAAGATTCAGGCACTTGACCTTTGTGCGCCATTCATGTAAAGGAGAGAAGGACGGAAACTATCCTTGGCGAAGTTAATTAATCAACATCCTTTGCTATCGTGGTATTGGAGGTGGTTGCCATCTGTGTGAAGAAACTTACTCAGGGAATTTAGTAATGAAAAGAAAATGTTCTTTCTGGGAACAATTAGAATGCCTTTTCTTAAAATGTACTGTGCTATTTCTCTTCTTACAAAGAACTGAATTCACTTGCTAAGAATTTATAATTTTAAAAAATTTGAAAGGCAGCTGTCAAGTTTTAGTTGTATACTTTTTCAGTCAGCATTGAGATAATTATCTTTCTTTTTTCCTAAAGAAGAAATATTTGAAAGTTAGGGTTCGGGAAAAGACATGTTAAAAAAGAAAAATTCTCCAAAAATATGCTAGTAACTAGAAGTCTTGTTGCATCATTTTTGCCAAATCAGAGCCCTTCTCTTTTCCATCTGTATCCATTTCCAATTCTCTTTCTAACTCTTCACTGGCATATTCTAGTCCAGAGTATCTAATCAATTACTTCAGACTCAACTCTGGCCTTTTCTTGTGACTAAAGCCTTTCATTGAGACATACAGTGTGAAGAAAGCATAGTTATATTGAGAGAGATTCAAGGTGGAGTTTGCCACTTGCTTAGTCTTAAATACTGTAACGTATGACAGGAGCAGAATCTGTGGTTTCACTGGAGGGCAAGTTTTTTTTCATGGCTATTGCTTATATTGAATTGATTAATGAATAGTTTTGTATGTGACATTAAATATTACCTGAACGCAGTACTCAATGACAGGATGAGACTTCTGATGGGACTTGCTATGAAGACCAGATAAGAAACACATCTGGCAGATGTCAAAGCTGAGACACTTTAGACAGCGATACCTGCCAATCAAGATAGAAGCACAGCTTTCGTCACTAGTAGATGAGCAAAAGAAAGAATATCCAGGTAGAGAATGAGCACCCCAAAACATATAGAAGATGTCTGAGCTACCAAATCAGTGTAAAGTTTCTCCCAAATTATAGGATTATTAAATGACTCTAATGCATTTATTTATTCAAATCTTCATTTATTAGTATTTCATATGGCATTGTATTCATGCCATATATGCTATGGTATAGAAGTCTGATTTATTTCCCAAAATACTAAGTGCCCTCTATATGCAGGGTGCTGTGTGCTGTAACCTTTAGGATAAACCCCCACGTCATGTGCAGCTGCACAATGCACTCAAATACTTTGAATTTGACAGCTAACTAAAAAAGTAGATTTCAATAACATCAAGTTTTGGCTTCTCTTAAACTTTTAAACAATATGATAATATTGGGCCTGCATTCCTGTATGGTGTTGGGGAAAATTAAGCCATAGATAACAAATTTAAAAATAAGCATTCGTCATTTTATAGAAGTCTGTATGTAGGAAAGATATAAAGTGAAGGAGGGGAGTTCTTCACCACACCCAAGTTTCTTGACCCATCAACATTGGAGATTTTTTCTTTATGAGAAATGACAACCTTAAATCCCTTTGCAGTCAGAAGGAGAGGAGAGATTCTTGAGACACTCTGGTTAGGAGGGGTGTCCCATAATACTCAGGAAACTATTGTGATGTTAGGGGAGAGCTAGTGAGCCCCAGCAATCATCAGTAACTTTTAAGTATATTTGAGTGGGACCATGTTGTTTGTCTACAAAATAACAGGGAGCTATACATTTTTTCCTGATACTTAAATTCTCTTCTCTAACTGTAGTGTGTATAGTATAAAGCTCCATCTTCATATGGTGACAGCTGGAGAGAACCAGGCGGCAGCTGCTCCTTTTAGACTGGACACACAGTTCTGAGCTAGCCATAGTCCCTTCCTGTCCTATTTCCTTCATATATACTACTTGCCTTGCCTTGCCTTTTAAGCATCTGGGTTTTCAACCCCTGTCTTAAAGGTTACAAAAAAGAAATATGACAAGATTCCAGTGCTCTTAAACTTCATATCTTGCTGCAAAACTGTGATATGGAAGGTTGAGGTAATAACTTGCAGAATTAGGCGACGTGTGATTAAGTGCTAAATGAGCGGCGTGGAGAAGCAGGGCTACAGCAGGGAGGCAGAGGGAGAGCCCTATGGGCTGGTGTGGTCTGGAAAGTTTTCATGCAAGAAGTGAGACTCATGCTATGCATGGAAGGTGGGCTGGAGATTAAAGCAAAGGAAATCCCAAGTAGAAAGAATCGAAAGAATAAGATAACAAAGATTGAGATGAATAAGAAGGGTTTAGAGGACACCAGATCTATCAGACCTCTTAATTGCCTTGAAGAACAGCAGGAAAAAAACTGGAAATTTTTCTGAGGCCAAATGGCAGAAAATCTGATGGTCTGATCAAAGTCATTTAGAGGCAGAGCAAGAGAATGTAAATGCCTCCAGATCACCCCTCAGCTACCCTTGCTCACTGCTGTACTTCCAACCCAGACTCCCATGGCAGGCTATTAATAAATAGAGTGGGATGCCTATAACAGCAGCTAGCATTTTTGTGCCTGTTCTATGTGCAGGCAGTGTACATGTGTTGATGCAATTAATCCCCATGGAAATTATTTCAGGTATTCTTACAATTACCCTCATTTTGCAGATGAGGAAACTGAATCAAAGAGAGTTTAAGTAACTTGGACAAAGTCATGTAACTACTTAGTAAGTAGTAGAAGATTTTGAGTCCCAGGTTACCATCTGAATTGATGGCCTGCTATCTTAACCACGAGAATACATCACCACTCCTCAAGGCAGAGATTTGAGTTTGAATTCAAATGCCACCATTACTACTTATAGTAATACAAATAGTTGAAATGGAAACTTAAGCTCACTTAAGTTTAGGAGAATGCCTGGTACACAGTAGGTTTTTCAATGAACATTAGTTGAATGAAGTTGGATAAATGACTTAGTTTCTTCAACGAAGGAAAAATGGAGCTAGTAAACCCTATCCTCTTGGCCTTGCAAAATTTTTAGAAAGCTTTTAAAATTGTTCAACATACATAAATGAGAAGACATTCACCTTTTCAATGAAATGTACAACATAGTAAACAACATTTTTAAGGAATATTTGATGAGCCATCCATGCTGGCTGCTTTATCAAGCATTAACTAGATGGCTGCGATGGACTTGTCTAGGATAATATGCTGCTCTATCCTCAAATTTGTTCATCAGTGCTCTGAAACTACCTACAAGTATATGAGAATGGTTATTGTGTGGGTAATGAGATTGGTGTTTTTACCAATATAGAACCCAAGTTTTCCCCCAATTTCATTTCAACCTTCCATGGCTATCACAGCAAAAATGTGACATGTCCTTCTACAAATTCAATCTTGGATTAGGGCTACTCTGTGGTCTCTGCACCTTCTCTTTCTTTAGAAGTCCAAATCTTTGTCCTCTTCCTGTTACTTGCAGATCTGCAAATGCTTCTGCTCTAACATGGCTTTCTTCATCTCCCAAAAAAACAAAGCTACTGGTTGAGTTTTTTGAGATCCCAAAACGCAAGTTTAAAGTTAGGTTTATTGTATATCCAGGCAATTTTTAATAGAATCAGGAGTTTAGAGCTAAAGAAGTCTCAGACATCATTTTATCTAGCCTGCTGTATTTTACACACACAGACACACAGACACACACACACACCAAAAAAAAAAAAAAAAAAAAAAAAAAAACCTGAGGTCCAGAGAGGTTAAAAGCCTTGCCCAAGTCTCCCAGCTCTTTGTATATTGACACCTGTTTATTGCCTTGGGTGTCTAGGAGGAAATGTGGTTTACATGGAGGCATTTCAAAGAAATCCTGTTCTCATTCTCAACAGATAGTTAAAGTATGGCATTTCTTGCCCTCTGCCTTTGCCGTTTTTACAGGTGACTTAAGTAAGTCACTCAAACTCTTTGAGACTCAATTTTTGTCATCTATAGAATAGAAATAGTATCTGCTTTATGTTACATATAATAACTTTGAAAAATATCTCGATGTAAAAATTATGTTTTATATAACTGCAAAGTTAATCCTGTACCTGACCTAGGGCAGGACCTGTAGTTGCTCCTTAACTAATACTTGCTTGTTGGTTAAACGATTATAATGTACTCATAACATGGTAAATCATATTCCAATTTCCCCATTGTCCAGTATAAATAATTTATTTTTCATTGCAGTATGAAGATTTCCTTGTTCCTCTTTGCTTGGTTTCCAACAGTCCTGTCCTTTTATATGTTTTATTGTTTAAAGTTCAGTTACTTGGTAGAATTTTCATGACTGAAGTTTCACTATGTCCTGCAAATTCTCTGCAAACCCAATTCATTTTCTTGGCAAAATTAAAACGAGATCTTTGGTTTCTTGGTGTACAAAACAGACCTATTTTATCTCCATGGGGAGCATATTTCAGTTCTGGCTTAGCTAGGGTCAGGAAGCATGGGAAAGGAAGAAGAACAAAGTGAGCAGTAGCTGAGGCCTGAGACCTCTTGTCCCCTTCTCCTTCTGGGCACCCCCAGCTTTGCCTTGTTTTCAGCTGCCTGATGTTCCAGAGCTTTAGTACTTCCACACCTCCAGCCCCTTTTCACTCATCGTGAATAATGGCATCTTCCATACCTGGCCTACACCTGGTGGTTTCTTTCTTTTCTCCCAAGCTATTAATGATAACTCTAATTTTACTTCCCTATGGTTTTATTTACAGGAGACTGATAACACTGTTTCTCTAGGATGAGATTTGACTGTTATCCTCAAAGCTATGGAAATATTTGAATCTCACCCCCAAATCTAGCTCTCAAATCTGGCCTTTGATCCAGGTAGAGAGAAGATCCGGGCTGAGTTGCTCTCATTCATGCTGATCATCCCTGTGAGTCTGAGACTCATTTGCAGTTGTATGCACAGGGAGGCAGTAGAGCATCATGGCTGCAAAGCAGGGACTCTGGATTTAGGCCACCAGCCTCTGCTGCTTGCTAATCATGTAAGTTATTTAACTTCTCTGCAAATTGGGGAGAATAATGCAACCCTTTGTATAGGCTTACAATATATTTTAAATAAAATGACCCATGTGAACTGCTCAGCTTGGCATTTGTCTAACACCTAACAAAATTAGCATTGTTAGGATGATGATGATGATGGATGAATGGTTCCAAAATACTTAAAAGTTGTTTTTGGAACAAAAGACAGGCCAATGCATTGGCCCACAATTGTAATCCAATGCTTTGGGAGGCTGAAGCAGGAGGATCAGTTAAGATCAGGAGTTGAAGACCAGCCTGGGCAACACAATAAGATCTCATCTCCACAAAAAAATTGAAAATTAGCTGGGCATGGTGGCATGCACCTGTACTCCCAGCTACCCAGGAGGCTGAAGTGGGAGGATGACTTGAGCTTAGGAGTTCGAAGCTGCAGTGAGCAATGATAATGTCACTACACTCTAACCTGGGTGACAGATAGAGACCCTGTCCCCCCTCCAAAAAAGGCAAAATTTATTTCCCTTAGAGTAATAAAAATGTCTATTAGTCACAGTATGCATCAGTGGAAGAATTTAATATTTCAACCATTATAGAAGATAAAAGACAATTCATTATTAACCAGGATGCCTCTTGCCAAGAAATCATTGAGCCAAAAAAGTCAACTGAATTCCAGATGTGTGAAGAGGACCCCAAAAAGAATCTGAAGGCATGCAGCACAAACTGTAGACCCATCTGGAGAATGGTAATCCGAGCAACGCTGCTGATGACCGTACCTGAGTCCCATGATCGGGAAAGTCCTGCAGACCGTGCACCGAGCAGGGTGAGTGACCCTTTCAGCAGCTGATAACCGGTGGCAGGTCGGGAGCCACAGGAGGATGGGAGGCTCAGATTGCACCCAAGACAGGAATTTCTCTTCTTTGATTGCTGGGCTCAACACCTGAAAAACAATGACACCCTAAGATGTGTTTTTAGGCATGACTTGGTATTCTCATTTTCTTCTCTGACTCAAAATAATTCTGTCAGCTCTGCTGAAGAGGTTTATCATATGAAAAGCTGGAGGTGAGGCTACCTCCTAAATTCAGTTATCTGGGATGGTTTGTGGGGAATAATAGGTCTGTAATTTAAATCAGTCAGCAAACTATCCCAATTCACCATGTCTGTCCCCAACTCCAGGGACATTTGCAAGGCACTCACCCCTTGGAAACAGCTGCGGGTGGCACTTTCCACAGAGCACACAGCACGACTCTCTCCCACGACAGTTGGGATCTGCAAGAGACAACCTCATCTCAGCAGTTAGAAAGTGGAGAAATATGTGGCCTCCGGGAGCAGCAGGCCCAAGAACTGGTGCCCACAGCCGTGCAGTCACAAGAGTCTGGCATCTGAGACCAGGTGAACTGTCTCAATCCAAGAGAACAAAAGCAATGTGTGGGTTTTGTACAATGTTTGCATTAAGACAATGAATAAGCAAGTGGGAAAAAGAGGAGAGAAGAGGGTAAAGGAAGGAAGTCTGCCAATGGGGTGATAAACTGCTTCCTTCTGTTGTACCTCTTGTGATACCAAATTATTTTAACCTTCATTTAAGCCTTTGTTCACCTGTGAAATGCATATCATAATAATACTGTCTTAAAGTTTAGAGTTTTAAAGTATACATACTTCTTTTTTTTACTTTAAGTCCTGGGATACATGTGCAGAACGTGCAGGTTTGTTACATAGGCATACATGTGCCATGGTGGTTTGCTGCATCTATCAACCTGTCATCTAGGTTTTAAGCCCTGCATGCATTCGGTACTTGTCCTAATGCTCTCCCTTCTCTTGCCCCCCACCCCCCAACAGGCCCCAGTGTATGACATTCCCCTCCCTGTGTCCATGTGTTCTCATTGTTCAGCTCCCACTTATGAGTGAGAACATGTGGTGTTTGGTTTTTTGTTCCTGTGTTAGTTTGCTGAGAATGATGGCTTCCAGCTTCATCCATGTCACTGCAAAGGACATGAACTCATTCTTTTTTACAGCTGCATAGTATTCCATGGTGTATTTGTGCTACATTTTCTTTATCCAGTCTATCACTGATGGGCATTTGGGTTGGTTCCAAGTCTTTGCTATTGTATATATACATATTTCATAAGACTAGTCAAGTACAGTAGTGAGAAGTGGGAAAGAGTAGATCCAGGAGTTCAATCTGTAACTGACTGTAAACCATCTATTGAGATAACTCACTACCTTTGGACAAGCCTAGAGTAGCTTTGAGAAGAACCTTTCCAAACACTTTCATATCATATCATTTTAAGAAATGCCCATCTCTGAGGTAGGTGGTAATCACTACCCTTCTTTAAAGCAAGGGATGAAAGGAAAGGAAATCAGTCTGTCAAAGAGACATCTGCACTCTCATGTTCACTGCAGCACTCTTCATAGCAGCCAGGTTTCTGGAACAATCTAAGTGTTCATTGACAGATGAATGGAATAAAAAAATGTGGCATGTAATATACAATGGAATAGTACTCAGCCTTAGGAAAGAAGGGAATCCTGTCATTTGCAACACCATGAATAAACCTGGAGGACAATATGCTAAATGAAATAAGCCAGGTGCAGAAAGACAAATACTGCACAATCACACTTACATGTGGAATCTAAAAACATTGAATTCATAGAAACAGAGAGAAGAATAGTGGATGCCAGGGGCTGAGGATAAAGATAAAGGAGAAGATGTTGATTAAAGGGTAGAAACTTTGATAAGATGAATAATTCGGACTGGGCGCAATGGCTTATGCCTGTAATCCCAGCACTTTGGGAGGCCGAGGCGGGTGGATCACAAGGTCAAGAGATCAAGACCATCCTGGCCAACATGGTGAAACCCTGTCTCTGCTAAAAATACAAAATTAGCTGGGCATGGTGGCATATGTCTGTAGTCCCAGCTACTTGGGAGGCTGAGGCAGGAGAATCACTTGAACCCGAGAGGCAGAGGTTGCAGTGAGTTGAGATTACGCCACTGCACTCCAGCCTGGCTGTAGAGCAAGGCTTCATCTTAAAAAAAAAAAAAAGATGAATAAATTCTGTGGATGTAATTGCAGCACGGCAACTAGTAATAGCACTGTATTGTTTACCTGAAAATAGATACAAGAGCAGATTTGAAGTGTCCTCAAACCTCCCATCCCACAAGATAGTAATGATGGTGGTGACAGATGGGTTAATTCACTTGACTGTGGTAGTCACTACACAGTGTATATGTATCTCAAAACATCAAGTTGTATACCTTGAATACACACAGTTTCTGATTATCAATTAAATATTTTTCAAAAATAAATAAAGCAAGGAGTAATTGAGATTTGATATTTTGCTCAAGGTCAAAAAAGCAATTTAGCAGCATAATTGGGGTCTCACTCCAGGACTCTTACTCTTTCTTGAGGAGTTTTCATAAAGCTTTGTCACAGCCAACCTTACATATATTCCAACGGCTCAATCTGTGCCACCACACTCAGTGGTTTCCACCTTTCTACCACAGTCACCATAAGGCGTTCAATTAAGGCACTAAGAACCTTTTGTGACTGCCAAGATGGCCAGGGACTTGGCTCTGACATCATCTATATGCACAGATACATGTACCTGTCACCTCCATTTATTCCCATTTGGTCACGAGTCCTAATTTCACATCTGATGTCTTCTACAGCACAGGCTGTCAGCAGGCAATGCCTGCAAGCTCAGAAGTAATCTCAGAGACCCTCCTGCTGAGTCCATCAACTCGAATAAACATTCTTCTAATCAGGAAAGTGGCACTCAGAACCTCTTTGCTGACAATTAGCCAGGCAGAAGTCAACAAACATTTGCGTAATAGTGACAAGATGGCTTGTACTTTAAATTGATAATCCTGTCACCAGTCAAATGTAAGTAACTACTTCCTATGTTATTTAGCCTTTGTCTGAAAACATAACTCATTACCCATCGTTTGGCTTGTGAGTGCTGATGAATTAACTGAACCACTTATTTAGACTGTGTTGCTGATTCAACATTCACCCTCCTCTGATGTCCTTGAGCCCTGGGAAAGGAGTTTTACTTCATTTGTAAAATAAGATGGGTGGATAACGTAGAATGACTCTCACCAGCTCTGTGATTCTAACCTAGTACAAAGAAAATTCACTTCTGTAGTGGGTTTCAACCTACATTTTTGCCTGTAAGGGTGTGCATAAAAATTTTGCAGATGAATGTCCCGAATGACTAATTTCTTGCAGGTGTTCTAGGAAGAATTAAACATGGCTAGATGGCACACCACACAGGCAGACACCACTTGAAATGATAATTATGATGCTTAGGGGAGGATTTGAATCATGTGGTGAGGCCTGGAATTTTCTCTGGGACTCCATTTCTGAGTTCATAATAGCAGTCAATGGGATGATAATTTCTGTGCAAATCTCTGCCTTCCTAAGACCTTCTCAGGAGCATACTAACACCTGGGGTGCAGGTAGGGGCGAAATGTTCCCTGTCCTAGAGATTTTTATTATCTTCCTCCTTATCCCTCCCCACTCCCATCATGACTATCTTCAGTTCAGAATCCTTGGTCCAGACCCAGGAGAAAAATGACAAAGTTCCTAGGTCTTTACAGTACAAAACATCTACTTGGGGATTTTGTAGGAGCTGGAAGAATGGAGACATCCCTGAAAACAAGGGTAAGGGTATAATAGGACAACAGCACCTGCACACAAGACAATCCAGAGCCTATTTAATCCATTTGCAGAAGTTCTTGCTTGGTTACATCAATTTATGTCATTTTAACATTAAAAAAAACTTTAAGGAGGTTAAAGTCCCTTGCCTAGTAAGAATAAAAACAAAATCAAATTAACACGTTCTTAAAGCACAGGAAATGATTTGAGTACTCAGCATGGCACTCCATCTATGCATTCTTTAAATATTTTTTGGAGGTCTTTTAGTATCAGGCACTGTTCAAGGCACTGGAGACATAAAGATGAAATAGTCCAGTGGGGAAGCATCTGCTGCAATTTGACAAGTGCTGCAACAAAGTTATGCATGGGGAGTCAAAGAAGCTTTGAGCAAGGAGGTGACAGATGATAGTCATCTTGAAAGATGAGTAGTGTTTGTCAAGTGAAAGGATAGGCGATGGCCTTGTAGATAGATGGAAATGCAGAAGTCAGGCATGGAGAACTCAGGGCATGTCGGGCACAGTATTTTAATATGTAGCAGTGAAAAATGTATAAGGAGTGTAAGGAAAAATTATACACTTTGGAATAAGCAAAAGAGACCACTGGATACGTTTTCATTGGTGATTATCTGTACCTATAGAGAAATACATCATCGTCTTTGCTAGGCTGTTTTACAACTCTATAGAGAGTAGAGTTAACAGGTAGTAAACTTACAGCAATGCAAATAATTCTTATCTATAGGCTCCATTAACTTTAGCCTCATGAGTGTGAGTATAACTCATAACCTACTACAACCTTATGATCACAAGTTAAATTATACTCAAGTAACAGCAGTGGCTATGGAGGAGGGAGCTTGCATGGAGATCGATATAAAGGTAAAATTGACACTGGAGACATCAGATTCTTTAATAATAAATGTGGCTAAATAACTGAAACAAAAGTACAGTTCTTAAGTATTAGGGCTTTACCTGCTGTAGATCTGTTAGTAGTTTTCTCAAAACCCTTCGAGTCATGCGTGCCCCAGAATCATAACCTCCCCTGCTATTTTCCACATAGAGCTGAAAAAGAGCTAGACATGTAGGAGGAAAGATCTTTAAATTGAATACTTGCAATGTATCAATGTAGCTTTGAAGTAACAGTCTCTTTGTGGCTACGAAGGGAAAGAGAAAGGAAAGTTACGTTCTTGATTATTGGCTCGCTATTTTGAAGGCCTTCCAAACTATGTTTTTTATAATAACCACAATTTGATAACTAATGAAAATCCATTCACATTTCGACCCCTTGATCATTCAGTGCATCTATGATGAAGATCATGAGGTTGGTAAAAGGAAATGTGAGAATCCTCCCAGTCTTCAAACCAATAATAATTACGGGTGTCTAGATAATCCCTAAACAAATAAATATCAAGAACAACCAAGAAACAATTAGGAAGTGTAAATTTCAAAAAACTTCCAAATTCTTCAAATCTTAAATATTTTTCTTCAATAAACACACAAGTCATGCTGAGTACATGCTGAAGAAGAAGGCCTTGTGGCGGGGATATAGGATAACAGGTTGGGGATTTGGGGCTCACTGCACTTTAGGACACGTGTAGTCCTCTGTGTGTTACCTCGGTATTTTGTAAGAGGGCTGTCTCCTGAGAGGGTTATTAGGGCAGCGGCCGCTGGCATAAGCTGGAGAAAACCTGTTTCTGTGCTGCATGGTGACAAAATACAGAGACAAGAATGAAAAGGTCAGCGTTACCTTTGGTGTCATGGATTATAAAAACCATAACTATTAATGGGCATTGCTGATATGGTGTTATAAGTTCTAGCTTTTCATGGCCTCTTATCCCACACCTAGAATTTAGCAGAACAAATAAATGGTGAATTAACATATTTCACCAGTCATTTATTTGTTCATGCAGTCATTTCAAAATTTGTATTGGATGCCTCCTCTGTGCTAAGCCTTGTACCAGGCACCAGGGATGTAGGGGTATACCCTGTCTTCATGGAGCAGGTAGCATCACTTCCTCAGGCCTCAGTTGCCTGGAAACCAATCACCAGAGACAAGGGAGGACCAAAAGGCAGCAAAGGAACAAATATTTATGCAAAAGAAAAATCTAATTCACAGGCTCTCAGAGCCTAATCATCCTTGCCCACTTGCTGTCTAGTTTACAAACCTACTAAACAATTCATCGAAGGCAGGGAGATTGTTGGAGACAGGCACAGATAATAGAAATGACAATCAGGCTGGACGTCGTAGCTCATGCCTAAAATCTCAGCACTTTGGGAAGCTGAGGAGGGCAGATCACTTGAGGTCAAGAGATCAAGACCATCCTGGCCAACACAGTGAAACCGCTGTCTCTACTAAAAATACAAAAATTCACAGGTCTGGTTGCATGTGCCTATAATCCCAGCTACTCGGGAGGCTGAGGCAGGAGAATTGCTTGAACCCAGGAGGCAGAGGTTGCAGAGTGCCGAAATCACAGCCACTGCACTCCAGCCTGGCAGCAGAGCAAGATAACATCTCAAAAAAAAAGAGAGAAAAGAAAAGAAATGACAGTTAAAAGCTTAATGTTTAAGGAAGCTGAAATGAAAAAATAGCTTGAGAATGGGTTTATATATTGTTTGGGCAGTTAAAAAAAATTAAAAAGAAAACTAGAAAAGAAAATAACCACCAGGAATTTGCCCAGTGGTTAAAATGGGGCTTGCCTCTGGGAGGCAGGCTGATGGGTAACAATGTATTTCTTTTTCTTTACTTTTTTCCTCTACTTTTCCAAATGTTTTGAATTCACTATGATTTTTGAAAAGTTAATTCTAAAGGAAGAAGTCTACTGAGTTGAGAATATGTAAGGTAAACCAAATTGAGGAGGGAGCAGAGGAATTGAAACCTTACAGTTTAAAAAACAAACCCACCCCTACCACACACTAGCAGAACTATTGACTTGAGAGTATATGTAATTGGCCCTTTGACATAGTCTAAACTGGTTTATAGGTTACCCATCCATGCACAGGATTTTCAACCTTATTCTAGCTAAAAAAAAGAGAAAGAAAGAAAAAATTGATAATCATTTACAAAGAAATGAGCAAAGAAGCTAGCAGTAACAAGAGCAGAGTGTCGTTTTTCACATATATATATATAGAATTGTAAACGCCCTAGCAAGAGGTGTGTATGCTTCTCTAGAGCAGGAATGAATTTGTATAAAGGAAAGAATAATGTGGCATTTCCCCCCTCTTTTTGCTATCCATGGTCATTTATATTCATAAAACTGAATAGGCATTTACTCCTGTGTTCCACTCCTGAGGAATAAATTTGTGAAAAACAAACAAAGGCTTCTTATATATCAAACCTCAAGCAAATATTAGACAGCACCAAATGGTAAATGACCACTGGCCACTAACATTGCCTTTGAGGTCACAGAGCGACGTCCACACCCTCACCTGTTGTACATTGTCGTGAGAAGGCTCAGAGTGAGTTCCGAAGCTCTGGGATGTACCTGTCCGGGGTTTTCCTCCCTGGCCCTCTGAAACAGCTCTTGGAGTGCCTGAGAAAGCTGCTGCAGAGAAAGGGAACACTTGCGAGCTTCCCAGAAACTTGGACTCAGTAGGACCTGCTGAATCAGGGAGCTGTCAATCAAGTCCACTGTAGGAAGCAAATGAAGAATTGAGCCTTATTTTCTGATGGGAACAAAAGGCTTCAAATGAAGCAAATGTCATTTAGTGTTTTATAATTAAGACTGCCTTTTTATAGTAGTTATTTTCTTTTACAGGGAATGAAGTATGACCATTATTTGGACATATATTCCTTGTATATAATTCAGGCGTTACTATTCTAGCGATTCATTTGATTTTGGAAAAGTGCATCTGTTAGTAAAGCATAGTTACAACATTATTACCAGAACAGTTTCTAAGATTTGTTTTATAGAAAGAAGTTAAAAAGGGAAGTGAGAAACGAAAAATAAGCTTTCCAAGAAAGTTATGACACTGTGGTGAAAAGTTGGGGAAAACATTTTTATACTCTTCATTAAGTGGATTGAATACATTTACCTTTCATGTTCAAATATAGTTTTTCTTGTCTGCAGCTTCAGAAGCAATATGGTGTGTTAAAAAGCAATTGCCATAGTTAAATAAAAAACAGTGATCTTTGTAAAAGAGCAGTTACTCTTCTATAAAGATCTTTAGGCTAAAGAGTCGGAGAATTCAGCAACTCAGTTATATCACTTTTTAAAAGCTTTGTCCCATCAGTATTACTATCTAGAGAGGACACTTAATAAAACTAGAGCTGCTTACAAAAAATAATGCTTTATTTCTTAAACTGAATAGTTTTTAACCACCTTCTCCTAAAATTTTTACAAGGCAATGAATAGAAACAAGAATGTAATAGAGCTAACCCCATAGCTTCTTGCAGAGAGAGGATGACAGACAAAATTAATAAACAGCCACTTGCACCATCTGAGAGGTGAGGATGTCAAGAGCGCCAAGAGCTCCTGGCATTTAAAACTCTTCAGCCTGTGAAACCATAAAACCCTGGGTTTCTCTCTACTTCATAAATCAACCTCAGATAAGAAATCTAGCAAGTATAATAAAAATTTTTATTTGTTCTCTGATATTGCTTTTAAGGGGAGAGTCTAAGGAACAGAGGAGCAAGTTTCAGGGATGTGACTTAAATAAGAACCTGGCTGCAGATGGTGAAGGCTGTAAACTCTTTTATCGTTAAAACCTGTCACCTCAGCCACACGTTCTGAACACAGGCTGATTTCATCTCCTGCTGAGAGTCTATATTACACCAAACCAGATAATAGTGGTGTCCATTAATCTCACCACAAGATTTGTACAGCGATGTGTTCCAGATCTTGCTATTTGGAGCTTATGTTATGCTTTATCTCAGTGTTTGGGACTTTTCTGTTTTTAAATTTTTGTTTGGTTATCTTTTCTCGGTAACATTTTTCAACCATGGATTTTGTGTATTGTTAATGTTTCCCATGAGTATTATTTATATTCACTGTTCCTGATGCCAGAGATAACAAAAAGTTCAAAAATGTGCATCCTCAAATTACACTCTGGTACATACTCAGGCGTTCATGATGGGGACATGTGAAAAATTGCTGCTAACTTTCTTTAATGGGAGAAATTCCAGGAAAATAGCATCATTGGGAGTAAATTTTTAGCCTTTCACTTGTTCCTGGAATAATAAATAATACAATACTCATACGTGAGTTTATCTAGAGAAGTAAGCTACATAAAATTGTTTTTAAAACCAAAAATTTATTTTTCAAAGCAACCTGATACAGAAACATGGTATAAGACTGGGTGTGGTGGCTGACACCTGTAATCCTGTCACTTTGGGAGGCCAAAGTGGGTGGATCGGTTGAGCTCAGGAGTTCAAGAACAGCCTCAGCAACATGGCAAAACCCTATCTCTACTAAAAATACAAAAAATTTGCAGGGTGTGGTGGCTCGCACCTGTGGTCCCAGCTACTAGGGAGGTTGAGGTGGCAGGATGATTTCAGCCTTCAGTCTGGAAGGCAGATGTTGCAGTGAGCTGAGATCCTACCACTGTACTCCAGCCTGGCTGACAAAGTGAGACCCCAACTCACACACACACACACACACACACACACACACACACACACACACAAAAGGAAACACAGTATGGAAAATAGAGAACGATGGAGTTGTTCCTATTGAGGATATGGTCTTTGAATCTTCCTACCTTGCCTGCACCTCCTCTTCCGACCTGGCTAACTCCTTTGTGCTCTACCTTACATCCACATATAATTTGTGAACCCCAATTTGAAAACCACTGCCCTATATAACTTTTTAGGCAGGAGGAAAAATATTTTAAAATATCAGCCTTCAGTAGAAATGTCATATATATAACATAACTTCTTTTAGATCTGATATGATAAATTTCAGAAATCATTTTACATGAAGTGATTTTTCTTTAATGCAATGAGAAATCAGTAACTTTAGATTTGCTGAATGTCTGGTGTTTTTCATCGCTTGGACCCAGTTTATTTCACCTTGGAAATTTTTCACAGAATAAATGTTTTTACCATATTTTGCCTAGATAACAGTATGAGAAAAGAAAAGAAAACCATACATTCATTCACATATAAATTTAATGCAAAAGGGACAGTTCTCAGGGAATTCTTGAGATAGTTTTAAAATTCATGGTCCATGGGTTATTTATTCATTTGCACCCACTTTTGCATGTTCGTATATAGATCACAGGTACAACTTGAAAACACAAATCTTAGGTGGTAGATGAAATTTTATATTTTTAAACTTAAACCTATGGGTACAGATTTGAAACTACTTTTTTTTTTTGTAATTTTATTTTGTGTCCATATTGGTATCCCGAAAAGAAAACCAAAAACATTTTCTAGAAGAAACCAAGTGGAAAAAATATTTAAAAAATTAAAAATCCACAATTATTTTCTATCACTCATCAGAAAACTACACATGGTTTGAATGCACATGATGTCTTTCTATCCCTCCATCTTCTCTGTCACGAATGAGCTAAATGCACAAGTCCAGACTTCCAGAATCCAGCAGTCAGCTGCATGGAGGAGTATTTGTTTTCTCTATGAATTTTACATCACACATCAAGCTCAGATTATTTCAAATATTTCAGGAGAGCCTATACTTACATTGGCACAGAGTTTGCACTGATCGTAATTTGAAGGCTGTTCTATAAATGGAATTCTCAATACTATTAAGAGCATCTGTAAAGAAAACATAAAATATTATGAATAAAGTACTGTCTCATTATATAAATCCCACATCCTGGAAGGAAATCCTAGGGATCATGTAACCTTACTTTATTTTGCAGGTGAGGAAATTAAGGTTTGGAGTTCCTTTTTTCTTTCTGTAAATAAATAATAATAGACTTAGATTATTCTAGGGCTACAGGTAAACCGAGTTCACCTTCTCAGTCCACCAAAAAGTGGGGAATACTCCATCTGTCAACTTTTTATATAAAATGTCAATGGCCTTTGAAATAAACAGGATTTAAAAAAACTATGTAGAATATAAATTCATGTTTGCAAATACATTCTAGTTATATGTGGACACATCTATTTATGCATAAATGAAAAAGACCACAAAGCTATCCATCTACTTTTACATTTAGTCAGTATTTATTGAGCCCTTACTGTATGGCCCTGGCATGATTCTAGGCCTCTTGAAGTATAGCATTCAACTAAACAGATGAAGATGGCTTCACTCTCGTGAAGCTTAACTTCTAGTACCATCTACCAAATTGTTAACAGTGAATATCTTTGGGTGCTTGAATTATTAGTGTTCATGGTTATTTTCTCTCTACTCAATATTACCTAAGTTTTCTATAAAAAGTATATGTTATTTTTATAATCGGAAAAATAGTTACTAATATACCTTCTTTTGAGAATTACCACCACCAATAGCAGCACAACAGTAGCGAGCATTCCTGAACCCTTCTAGGCAGTAAGTGTGTGTTTGCCCATTTCACAGTGCAGAGGAGAGGAGCGCACTCTGGAGCCAGCCATACTTTGTTCTATTCCTTTTTCCTTAAAACTAGTTACATTTGATCTTCAGTTTCTTCATCAAGATAAATGGGAATTATAATACATTCCTCAAAGGGTATTTGCATATTTTAAATAAGAAAATGTAGGCAATATATTTCCTAAATTATCTTACTTCCCTTAAGGACCCATGATTTTAATTTTTTTCCATTGATCCTCCAAATTTGATTTTTTTTTAATTTAAGAGAATATAACAACATTACAACAGAGCTTTTCATTGCTTAAGACTGAAATGATCAGTCTTCATATCTAGAAAAAACAAAAACTACAGAGTAGATCTCCCCATTTAGTCATATTATCTTTAATACTATTCAATAAAGCTATATAAGATCATACACATTAATAGCTTAGTTTGTTTTAGGCAGTTAAAATGACCTGTTCTAACCTATTATTATTGGTATAAACCAGTGGACCTTAAAGTATGGCTCCTGGACCAGCAGTAGCAGCAACATCGCCTGGGAACTTGGGAGAAAAACCATTTCTAACAAAACTGTAAGAAGTCTTCGATGCTAGGATCTTGGGGTGAGAATCTAGGGGGCAACCTGAGTCTTAGCAGGCCCAGGGGTAAATCTGATGCAAAGGAAAGTTTGAAAACTACAGATATAAAGGGAATTTATTGCTTCTGCTTTTTATGACTAGTTTGATTATTGGAGGTCTTTGTGACAGCAGTTTCAGTGGAGTCATGGGGGGGTCAAGATCAAATTGCAGAGGAGTGAGCACTGAGTATAAGGTGAGGAGAAACATAAAACCAGACAACTTTTTCAAGATCTTTAATGTGAAGGGAAGACAAGAGAGCCACAGCTAGAACAACACATAAAATCAAAATTGGTTTTCAAAGGCAGGAGTGATTCCAGAATCCACCCAGCATCCATTTTTCTTTCTTCAGGTGAACCACCCCCCCTAATCTGAGTCCATGAAATTCCAGTAGTGTCAACTGCAACTCTCCCACTTCCATGGAGGCAAGTGGCCCAGGCCCAGCCAATCAGTGAGAGCGCCGTCACACTCTCCAGAGGTGGGCATATACCAAAGTCAGGCAAGTATGTGCCAATGAAACTGGGTTCAAGGACTCTTGGTTCAAGTTATCAGGGAAGCAGACTTGTTTTTCTGGACTTGAATTTGGAATTGTAGATTGGAGCAGCAATCACTCTCTTGTCAGGTTGTGTAGCTTGAGAATGAAATCAATGCACAAGGGTGAGCAGAGATAAACTTAGGGATGGAGAGAAATCACTTCCTAGTGACAATGTCCCAGCCCAGGAAAGCTTGTCCTGCCTAGGGTTATTTGATTTATTTTCATTTGTTTTAATTGACAAATATTGCATATATTTATCGTGTACAACAAGCTTTAAAATATATATGACTCGTGGAATGGCTACATCGAACTAATTAACATATACATTATCTCACATTTATTTTTGGTGGTAAGAATACTTAAAATCTATTCTCAGCAATTTTCAAGATATAATACATTGTTATTAACTATAGTCACCATGCTGTACAGTAGATCTCTTGATTGAGTAATTAATTTTATAAGGTAACACAGCCTTTTTGAGGTAAGTTTTCTGCCACAATCACTGTAATATGGCTAACTGCTCCCATTGCTGCGGTAGAGAGAGGGAGGAAAATGTACAGGTGAAGGAATTAGCTTTGGTAAGAAGCCATCTCTTATTCCCTGAGAGGAGGCATAAAAGGAGATGATGATAGGGCTGGGGAAATGGCCTGAGAGCTTCCGTTTTCTTTGTAAAGTTGAGGGCATGTTCATGCACTTAGAGTTAGGAGGAGGTGGTGGAGTAGAAAACTTGAGGAATGGTGAAGATCTGGACTGGTTTTAGTGAAGAGTGAAAGAGGAAACCAGTCACAAACTTTGGAAAAGAACTGCCAAGCCACGGTGCATCTCCAGTATTTCCCGTGATAACGAATTCCAATTAAATAGAGTTTACACTCAGAACCGCTCATTCTGAGGCAAGGATTTCACACACAAGCAAGCTCTGAGGCCAAGACTTACTCGTATTTATGAGGCCCAGAGGAAGAAGCCTTGAGGAAAATGGAGCAACTTTCAAATGTAATGTCAGCTTATTCACATAAAACTCAGGCAATGAGGAGTTAGGCTGTGCTGGGGAGTTTTGCGACTAGAAACACAGCCAGGTCTCCAGCCTTGGAACAGGCCCTGAGCAAAAATGAAACAAGCAACTGCTTGGTGTATTTCTTTGATTCAAACATATGTGGCAAGACAATTTGCTGGTGACATTCAATTTTGTCTTGTTCTTGCAGCAAGGGGAGAATTTAAAGAATGGAAAGGCAATGTGCCTGTGTCCATCCTGTAAGTCTAAGCTGTTTTCACTCCTTTGGGAGATCTCACAGTGTCTTTGTGTTTAAGGGCCACTGTTGAAATCAACTCAACTCAGGCCTTTTTATGAAAGTATGGACAGGCCCATGAAAGAATTAATCTGGAATTTTCCTGAAGGTGGGGAGAGGCAGATGCCTAGATGGGAAGTTAGGAGATGTCTTACTGGGAGGTGTTTCCAGGGCTGCCCTTCCTAGCAGACCCCTGAGTGGAGGAATGGCTGCATGGTATAGCCATGGAGATCAGCCACAGGTGTGACAAGGACTTCTGTGTCCAGTCTTGACATGGAGTCTCATGTCTTCAAGTGGAACCCAAAGCCAGAAGCAGAGAGCATCACAAGTGGCAGTCACAGTGGACTTCAGTCAGGAACTTGACCAGAGGTTCAAGGTAGCAGCCTTAGAGCTTTCTGTTTGTCTCCCAAGGATGGTTCCCTCCCAAACTTAACTCAGCCTAAATTCCGTATCAAGGTACAGTGACTTGATTTTGATATGGGAAATGATGTTTCTTGCCCTTGAGTGTTGTGGGGTAAAGTCCTAGCTGTTACACATAAGGTACTGAGTACTAAGCACTGTGTGGAGCCACAGAGGGGGTTACGGCGCTGAACCAGGACAGAGCCATCCCGAAGGAGTATGAGCATGCTACAGGCCTCTCTCTGAATGTATACTGATCAACAATCAGCATATGATCATGATTTGATTTAAAAATGTTTAGTTTTCAGACAAGACGCCAATGTTAGAGAATGGGAGATGTCAGAAACACCTCTGTCCTATGTCTGGAGAAAGGAAACAAATAGAGAGTAGGCATAGTAGGGTGGAAATAATTTGCAACAGTTTAATGCCCAAAATTTCTTTCCTCTGGAAATTGGCCAGTGTTTGTGCCCTGGTTCGTCTCAGATTCACCAAGCAGATACAGAGAATCAGCAAACAAGGGGCCTCTGCAAGCTCCCAGATGCTGCTGTTGGTGGAGGAGTGACTCTGTAGCTGCTCTACCATCTGGCCATCACTCTCCTGTCAAGTTCTGCTTTGCAGCGTCATCTGATGAAGCTATACAGCATAACATGGCAAGCTGTGATACAGTGCAATGTGGAAAATGAATGAGCAGCCCAGGTGATCCAACACCAGACCCATTTCCTCAAAGCTAATTTTTACACTTTTTTTCTGATGATGAAAAAAAAAAAAACAATCAAGAGAGGAAGAAATTACCAAATGTATCATGCCCAAAGCTACGAACAATGTAGTTTTAGAAGCTTAAAGAAATAGTAACAGAAACTACATGTGTTCTTGTTCATGGAAGCAATATGATTGAGAAATATATTTTGATCAGGATTCTTAGTTTTGCTTAGCTACATCAATATATTTGTTTTCCACAGATACTAAGGTGGATGTAATACAATTCTTTCAAATGTCCATCATCTAGTTTGATGATCCAAAATAGATGCTTTAGGCCAGTGGTCCTCAGAGTGTGGTCCGAGGGAGCAGCATCAGATCACCTGGGAACCTGTTAGAAATGCACATTCCAGACTCTTCTCCAGACCCACTGAATCACAAACTTAGCAGCAAATTAACAAACCTTCTGGGTGATTCTGATGCATGTGAATTTTGAGACACACTGCTTTAGAAAAAGAAAATTGCGAGTTGAATGGACTCTCTACTGCTTTGCGTAAAGTGTATTAATATGAGAGTCCATATTTGGAAAACCCAAAGGTACTGGAATCATTTATAATGTTGTTTTAGATAAATAACTAGGGATCGTATACAATTTCGTATCAAACAAGTAAGATAACAATATAGATTCTGGTTAGCGGAATAAAGCTGCAAATAGATCCAGCAATAGAAATGCCACATATCAGTTTTCGGTCTAACTTGGCATTCAGTGATGTTAGAGAAAAGGGAACTAGTTTCTCCATATCCATTTATCAAATTTTCATATGGTGACAGCTGTGAGACCTTTCTCCCAACTTTGGAACCACACAGTACTGTGAAGTTACCCATGACATTAAAATATATATGATCATGTCATTTTAATAGTAAACTATGAATATAAATAAAACTAAAATAGTAGTTTTTGTATATTTGAATAGCAATTAAAATGCAATTATGTTGACATCAAGACTTTCGTTAGATTATTTTTGGTGCTTTCGAGACAATAGACCAAATACTCTTCACTACAGGGTGGCTTTCTGTTTAGAAAAGAGAGAAAGCCACTTTAATAAAATAACTTTCTTTTTCAGCCAGAAAATTGCCAAATGTTTACTCTTTTTCAAATCAGAGGTCTGAAAATATAACATCTGTGTCTAATTTTTCTGTTTGCAAACTATACTCAGAAACCTGACAATAATACTCACCTTGTTTATCTGGATCCATTTCACAAATTTCCTGGAATGACAGATGGCAAGTGGGTCCCTGTAACTAGAAATGAACCAGTATTTTAAGCAGAAGGTTTTGCAGCAGAGGAATGAGGCCAGGGGAACAAAAAGGCAACCAAACAAATCATTGCAGAAAAAGTCACCTGTGGAAAGTGACTGCAAGGTGTTCAGGGAGGCTGAAATATCTTGGAAGGAAAAAAAAACAGAGAAATGTAGAGGTAGAGGCTCCCGATACTGGCCACGCTTCTCAGAAAACTGAGAACAGCTCCTGAAACTAATACTGTGATGACTTAGAGCCTTTGAGGCATTATAATTTTAAGAGTGGACTGTATTCTTACTTTAAGACGATATCAATTTACTTGAATTTTAAGAACAAACTTTGAAGCTCTCAATACTTAAATTTTTAATGACACTATGCTAAATAATTCTACATATTAAATTTCTAACGAAAGCTATCAATTTGTCACATATATGCGTATGTATATGTATAAATAGGATTCTGTTAATAGTTTATTTTTAAAAGAGTAGTCAATTAGCTACCTTTGTTAATTGTTTCTTGTTGCAACTATTGTTCAAACAACACACAAACACACATACACGAGGGGTTTGTGGAAAATGTATATTATGAAGAAACTAGGCAAGGATTTCAAAAATTTTTTTGTACTGAAATAAACTCACACTAACATGTTGAAGCATGTCTGAACAGGATTCAGTTTGAAGCAGTAAGCAGGATATCAGTTTGAAAATAGCCATTAGAGCAACATGAATTCTACTAAAATGGAAGCAAGAGCAAACATCAAACGTATGGTGAAGCGTTGGTAGAAGAATAGTGAAATCATTGATGCTTTTCAAAAAGTTTACGGGGACAATGCCCCAAATAAATCAGTAGTTTACACCAAGGAATACTATGCAGCTATATAAAGAACAAGATCATGTCCTTTGCAGGGACATGGGTGGAGCTGGAAGGCCTTATCCTCAGCAAACTAATGCAGGAACATAAAACAAAGACTGCATGTTTTCACTTATAAGTGGGAGCTGAATAATGAGAACACATGGACACAGGGAGGGGAACAACACATAATGGGGTCTGTTAGGGGTGCAGGAAGAGGGAGAGCATCAGGATAAATAGCTAATGCATGCAGGGTTTAACACCCAGGTGATGGGCTGATAGGTGCAGCAAACCACCATGGCACATGTTTACCTGTGTCAAAAGCCTGCACATCCTACACATGTATCCCAGTACTTAAAGTAAAATTAAAAAAAGAAAGAAAAAAGCAATCAGTAGTTTACAGAGGTATAACACATTTTGAGAAGGGATGAAATGATATGGAAGATAAAGCCCATAGCAACAGATTAACCACATTAATTTTCAAGGAAAAAAATGAGCTTTTTTTTTCTTTAAAAAAAGTGAATGCTGTAATTGAAGAGGAAAAACAATTAATAGAAGAAACAATAGCTCAATTGATTGACCTTACACAATTCTAACTGAAAAATTGAAGTTATGCTAGCTTTACACTGGAAGCGTGCCAAAACCATTGCACGTAGATTAGCTACAGACGAGCAGAGTCAATGGAAATTTTAAACATGTGGGACCAAGATTCTGAAGCCTTTCTTTGAAGAATTGTATCAATAGAAGAAACATGGCTAAGCCTAAGTAGGCTTAGAAGGGTCCAGCCTCCTGAACGGTCAACAGGACAGCTGAAGATATAATCCATCTGCCTCCACGCCAGGTCCTTACCTTTCTTAGTTTCTCTGGAGAAGCATTCTAGTCGAACCTCCATATAAATGACTCAGCAGTAGTGGAAGACAGAAGCTGAGTAAAATCAGGTTTCCGGTTGTAGCATTCCTATGCAGAGTTGATTTCTTGTTCTGGCTGTCCAGCAATTGCATGCAAAACAGTAATATTTGCGAGTGCAGTGTTTTCAGGGCTGACAGAAGCGCATTCATTAATAATAAAGATCCTGAATATTTAAGGCTACTCCCACATCTCTTGTTTCCAAGGGCCATTTTCATATCAGTTTCATGTGTGGAGAGGCAGGTAAAACTTCTGGGTGCTATTGAGAGCAGGGCATTCCACAGAGAGCAGCAAGCAGTCAGAAGGGCTCCATGTCCCACATAACTGCCACCTTCCAAACTAACTCAGGAGTTACCTAAGAGTGGAACTGAAATCATTTTATTAATTGTTTTATAAACACAGAGATGTGGTTACACATTTTTTAAAGGTGTTAAATATAATGCAGGTCTTGGAAAGGATAATAATAATTTGTTATGAATGTACATTTCCTCTTACAGTTTAAGTATAATCTGAAAATGTCTTATTTCTAAAGTTTAGACTAAAAATGAACTTATTCTAATCCAAATAGGATTTTTAAAAGATGATGTCCCATTAACCAAATGTATTACAACTTTACCATTAATGACTTCAAGCTGTTGACAAGGTAGGGCGTTGATATCGTTTGGCTGTGTTCCCACCCAAATCTCACCTTGAATTGTAATAATCCCCACATGTCAAGGGTGGGCCAGGTGGAGATAATTGAATCATGGGCGCTATTTTCCCCATACTGTTCTCATAGTAGTGAATAAGTCTCACGAGATCTGATAGTTTTATAAATGGGAGTTTCCCTGCAGAAGCTCTCTTGCCTGCCATGCTGTAAGACGTGACTTTCCTCTTTCTTTGCCTTCCACCATGATTGTGAGGCCTCTCCGGCCAAGTGGAGCTGTGAGTTCATTAAACTTCTTTCCTTTATGAATTACCCAGTCTGGGGTCTGAGAACAAACTAATATAGGAGTCAATGTTAATATATCTTTCAAAAACATTTGAACTGCAAGCATAGGTGTATTACTTTGTGAGCAGCACCTGGAGAGCTGAAATGTCTGAGTGTTCAGGTCCCAAAAGTTATAATTAAAACAACCCTGATAAGTGATCACAGATTCACTCTAGAATGTCCCATAATAAAATCAGCTTTGAAAAGTGAGTATGATATCCAATAATCGCTAATTTATTCTTTTTTTTGAAACATATTAGTATCATACTATTGGTTTCTTAAAAATGGAAACTTGAGACATTTAAAAAAATAAAAATTGATAAGTAATGGGGCAAGAATGAAATCAAGTAAAGGAGAAAATAATCTATCATGTGTCTTTGTCTAGACAAATGACTGATTTTCTGTGAACAGATAAGACAAAAATCTAGGAATAAAGTAAGTCTATCTCACATGAAATCTATATCTGTTTGAGTGCTGCAGACTCAAAGCTGAAATTGCATTTAGAAGTTTTATATTACATTATATCTGCATCATGACACATCACAGTGTCTGAGGTATCAAAGGAGGTTTGAACATTTTTCTGAGTGCTGACATTTTTAGATTTCAGCAGACATCTCTGGCATTGACTAATTCTGTGGAACAAGGATCGTGGTGCCAAAAAAAAAAAAATTGCCTGAAGTTTCAGTCAAAGTAACATAACTAAATAGACAAATGGTTAAGTACCTAAGAATGAACCAGGGTATGTTGGAAAGTAATCTAAGCAAACGGGCAATTGATAGTCCTGAGCTCTTAGCATGGCTGGATTTCAGACAGGCTTAGAGAAAAGATCTGAGAACGGTTTTGGTTTCACTTACTTCTGTCAACTGGAACTTTGTAGTTACCATTGCAGTCCCCTGGCTCAAGTTCACATAGACCTGGTCATATTAAGACTTTTCCTTTTCTTCCCGTAAAATTTTTTTGGGTTATAAATCAAAACCAGTTTTTTTCTTCCTATAAATGTTTTAGGTTATAAATCAAATTTATGATCTTACACGATCATAAGTAACTGATGAAGTGGCATTCTTTGCTAGCAAGGCCGTAGTTTCTGTATATCATAATTGGTAATTGACTCTGTCTTTATCTTGAGCAAGCAGTAGGAAGAGGGTACAATCTTTCCGCAAAATCACAATTTGCCCTGGTTGGGACATAAATGTTTCACACCAGCCAGAAGCTGGGTGTCCACTCCTTCTTGTGTATAGGCACTGTTTCTGTTCACTCTCTCTCTCTGATGGCTCCTTACACATACATTTGAAGACTATAACTCCCAAGAAAGAAAGAGGATTTACATGTATTTACATATATGATGAATAATCTCAGAGAAAAAATTAAGTTACTAAAGTTGACTCAAGAAAAAAATAGAAAACCTGTATCAAGGAAGATAGAACAAATGAACTTAAAATATTACATTCTGAGCTCAGATCATGTTATGGGTCAAGGCTTTGAAGCTTTAAAAACACAAAAGATTTTTATACTTTGAAAATGGTTAGAAGACCTAGAAGGTTACCAAATTTATTTTATGAAGCCAGCAAAACACTGAATGCCAAAAATGACAAAGCAATAATAGTATCTTTCTCTGTATCCCACACATACTCTCACATAAAAATATATGAGCTGGTATAATCTGTAAATATCAGTGAGAAAATCCTAAAGAAAGAATCTAGAAACCACATATTAAAAGAATAATTTACCATAATTGAGTAGGTTTTATTCTAGAGCTACAAAGATGCTTGGTATTTGGAATTGATAATATAACTATTAATAGATCCAGTAAGTGAAATCAAGTGATAATTTCAGTAGGTGTTACAAAGACATTTAATATTATTATTAACTATTTAAATTAACAAAAATGGTATATGCTTATTGTGTGTATGATGATTTATTTATTTATTTATTTAGAGAGGGTCTTGTTCTCTCGCCCAGACTGGAGTATAGTGGCGTGATTATAGCTCATTGCAGCCTCAAACTCTTGGGCTTAAGGGGTCTTCTTGCCTCAGCCTCCCAAGTAGCTAGGACTACAGGTGCCTGCCACATGTCTGGCTATTTTTTTATTTTTTATTTTTGTGGAGGCACAGTCTTCCTATGTTGTCCAGGCTGGTCTTGAACTCCTGGCCTCAAGCAATCCTCAGTCCTCATCCTCCCAAGTTGCTGGGATTACAAGTGTGAGCCACTGTGCCCAATGGGATATTCTGAAATATATATACATTATGGGATGACTAAATTCATCTAATTAGCATGTATTACCTCACATACTCATTTTTGGGATGAGAACACTTAAAATTTACTCTCTTAGCAATTTCCAAGAATATATACATTGTCATAAACTATAGTTGCCATTTTATACAATAGATCTCTCCAAGTTATTCCTCATGTCCTACAGAAATTTTTGTATCCTTTGACCAATATCTTCCTAACCACCCTCCTCTCTCAGCCCCTGGTAACCATCAATCTAGTGTCTACTTTTACGAGTTCAACTTTTTTAAGATTCCACATATAAGTGAGATCATGCAAATATTTGTCTTTTTGTATATGGCTTATTTTACTTAATGTAATGTCCTCTAGGTTCATCCATGTTGTTGCAAATGACAGAATTTTTTTTTAAACACCTACTAGTATTCCATTGTGTATATACACCATATTTCCTTTACCCATTCATCTTTTGATGGGCACTGAGGTTTACTCCAATCTTGGCTATTGTGAATAGTGCTGCAGTAACATGAAGGACAGATATCTCTGATACAATGATTTATTTCCTTTGGATATATAACCAGTAGTGGGATTGCTGGTTCATGATAATTCTATTTTTAATTTTTTGAGGAAACTCCATATTGTTTTTCATAATGGCTGAATTAATTTACATTCTCACCAATAGCACAAAAGGATTCCCTTTACTCCAGCACCTCACCAACACTTGTTATCTTTTGTCTTTTTGGTAACAGCGATTCTAACAGGTCTGAGGTGATATCTCATTGTGGTATTAATTTCCATATCCCTGGGGATTGGTGATAGTGAACATTTTTTTCATAAACCTGATGGCTATTTGTTGTCTTCTTTTGAGAAATGTTGATTCAGGTCTTTTGCCCATTTTAAAATCAGATTATTTGTTTTCTTGCTATTTAGTTGTGTGCATGTCTTATATGTTTTGAATATTCACCCCTTATTTGCATGGTTTGCAAATGTTTTCTCCCATTCCATAGATTATCTCTTCATTCTCTTGATTGTTTCCTTTGCTATGCAGAAGCATTTTAGTTGAGGTAATCTCATTTGCCTATCCCTGCTTTTGTTTCCTGTGCTTTTGGGGTCCGATCCAAAAAGTCATTGCCTAGACTGATGTCATGGAGATTTCACTTTACCTTTTCCCCATTGTTTTACATCTTCTATTTCTTATTTCATGACTTTTGCCACAGTTTGCAGAACAGGTTGAACACATAAAAATTATAAAAACAATCCAGTCGGAAAATATTAAAAAAGATTTAACTCATAATTTGAGAGAAATTTTTAAATATTTAGGTAGAAAGCTACCAATATTAGGTAGAATGCTATGATTTCATGGCTGAGGCTTCTAAAACTGTACATCAAATTCATCAATGACTTCCATATTGCTAAGTCCAAAGTACATCTTTCTACCTTTATCTTAGCTTTTTCTTACTAAACTTTATTTTGCAATTTCAAAATACATAAAAGGTGGAAGAATAGTATATTAAAAAAAAGCCTCTCATATACTCTTCCTCCAGAATCACTAATTGTTACTGTAAAAATATTCATACAAATACATACATATTATGATTTTATTCTGAACCATTTAAGAGTAACTTATTGACGTTTCGCCTTGTTACTCTTAAATACTTCAGCCTGTATTTTTTAAAAGATTATTCCCTTACATAGCTACTATATAATATTTTAAATAAATAAATTTACATTAATAAAATGCTATTATCTAACAGATAGTATTTAAATTTTGCAAATAGTGTCCTTTATAGGATTTTATTTCTTGATCCAAGATCTAATTCAGCATCACACATTGCCTTTAGTTGTCATATTTCTTTAGTACCCTGTAATTTGGAACACTTCCTCAGCCTGTTCTTATTTATCGTGACATTGATATTTTTGAATAGTATAGGTCAATTATTTTGTAGGAAGTTTCTCAAATTCAGTTTGTATGTTGTTTCCCCAAGATGATTTTTCAATGTATACATTTCCGGGGAGCAAGGATACTAGAAGAAATTCTTTGTCCTTCTTAGTGTATCACATGAGGAGGTTCATTGCTATGGGGATGCCAATGTTTATCATGTGATGTTACCTATGTATACTTAATTAAGGTGGTGTCCCTTAAAGCTGATGTCTGTGTCCTTCCTTTAAACATGTCCTATCCGATTTTTTTTTTTTTTTTTTTGCATTTTCTCATTTTCTGGGTCAATAAGATACTGCAGATTTATCATATGTGTTCCCTGCCCCAATGCTAGAACCAATCATTTATTCAAGGAAGGTTGGTTTCTTTTAGTAGAGAATGGTTTTAGAACTCAAAATTTAGGTGCTAAATGTGTTCACTGCTATGGGGATGCCACTGTTTTCTAGGCCTTTTCATAAATTTATCATGATACCTTCAATTCCAATCTAGCCATCTAAAACCACAAGGTTCTTCCTTTCCTTCCCTCATCCCATACCTGTTTTACCCTTCTCTAATCTTGATTATCCTGGCTTCCAAAAACATTGTTATATTTGTTCATTTGCTCAATCCTTAGCTTACCTTTTAAAATGTTCCTTTGCCAAACACTGTCTCTTGGCCTCTGTTATATCACTCTACAGGTTCTCTTCCAACTGAAGGCTATGTCTTGAGGCTTCTTTGTTAGCTTCTCCTTGTAGATCTGGCCCTTAAATATGGCAGTGTCTTCAAAATGGGTCTTGGGCTCCCTTCCTTATCCTTCCCTTCCTACACATGTTGCACAGTGCCTAGGTCCCTTACTACCTTTAAGCTAGTGATTCACAAATTGATGACTCTAGCCCTGCCCTCTTCTCTAAACTGCAGACTCATCGATAAGTTAGTACTTCCACTTAGATATTAAGCTTGACATGCCCCTGATTTTCTATTTTATCCACAAACCTGCTCCCCTGTCTATCCACATATTAGGAAACAGCACCATCATCCAGCTGGTTGTTCAAACTGAAATCAGTTAATCTTTGTTTTCTCCTTTTTATTTACTCTCCTCACTACATTTATTCCAACTTAAAATCCGATGAATGTGGTGGGGCACAGTCACTCACACCTGTAATCCCAGCACTTTGGGAGGCTGAGGTGGGTGGATCACTTGAGATCAGGAGTTTGAGACCAGCCTGGGCAATATTATGAGAGCCAGTTTTTACTAAAAATACAAAAATTAGGCAGGCGTGATGGTGTGCACTTGTAGTCCCCACTACTCCCTCTCGGGAGGCTGAGGTGGTAGGATGGCTTGAGCCTGAGAAGCAGAGGTTGCAGTGAGCCTAGACCATGCCACTGCACTCCAGCCTCAGCAACAGAGGCAACATTCTGTCTCAAAACAAACAAACAAACAACAACAACAATTCCCGAGTGAGATGTATCTCTCCAGAATATATCTCAATTTTTCCACTTCTCATCCTTATTACCACCTTCCTAGTCTAAGCCACTAGCATCTCTTACATGAACTCTCATAATAGCCTCATAAATGGTATCCTACCATCTATTCTTATGTTCCTCTAAACTTTTCTTCTGAGTGTACTTGCTAGTGCCTTGAAAATCAAATTCCCTACCAAGATTTTGTGAAAACTTCCATGACCTGCATTTTTCTACAAATGTGTTCCATACCTCTCTTCCACTCATACTGGCTAGCTTCCTTCTGTTTTTTGAAAAACTAACCCATCTCCTCTCTTACCCCTTACACCGGGCCTTTGGACTTGCTCCTGTCCCTGCTTGGAGAGCTTCCTCCTGCTCATCTCACCACCACCTCACATTCATCCTGAGGCTTCACTGAGCTCTTTCATGACCACCCTGTCTGAAATAGCTTTATCCTATGACTCTGTTTTAGTCACAGCTCTTAGCACAGCCTGTGGTCATTTTGCTTCATTATATGTTTATTGGCTTATTATTTGTCTTCTTCACTAGAAAGCAAACTCCTCAAAAGCAGGAATAAGAGCTATTTAGTCTTATTTGTCCCTGTATGCTCAGTGCCTGCTTCCCACGCTGCATGACTCATCATAAGCACCCAGGAAATGTGTTAAATAAATGAATCAGGAGAGCCTGGTTAGCATTGTGCATGGAGAGTGCCTTGCCTGTGATCTCTACCAATCGACACTGGATATGGCTCCATTGTGAAGAGGCAAGTTAATTAGTATCTGAGACCATCAGATATCCAAATCATCTAAATACTTCTTGTTCTGACTCTGAGCCTTCTGATTATAATTTGTGTTTCCACGTAGCTTGTGCAGGAAGTTAATGCACTGTTAGGGCTGTGGACATCTTGTAACTTCTATTTTAAGTCTGAGATTGTTAAGCTGGCATTCTTGTTCTATCATTAGTGTTGTTGGATTGGCTGTCTGAGGAACATTAATGGTGGTGAATTTTACCAAGGTGATACAGCCTGATAGCCCATTCACGCTGGCAGGGAAGTGCACCAGGCTGTCGTTACCCAGAGTAGGAGGGATAGACTTCCAAAAGGGTGGTCTAAGGACTGGCACTCAGTTGGTGAGATGGGTGCCTGGGGCCCTACAGAGGACATGGTGGGGGGTGGCACACACTGATGGCACCCAGGAATGGTGCAGGGTGCAACTCCAGGAGTCAGCCAGTGAATGGCACTCAGGGGTGGATGCCCAGGGGATTAAGAAAAAAAGGAAAAAAAAAAAAAGAGTATTGTTGAAATTTAGAAGAGAGGGATCCAAAGTATGTATTGATCAAAACTGTGTGCTAGGCATTATTCTAGGTGCTTAAAAAACACCACAGAGCAGACGCGTATCCCTACTACTACTGTACAGCTTTCCTTCCAGTGTGTTAGAAGGACAATATGTAAAAAGTATAATACATCAACTAGCAATGATAACGTGTGATTGTAAACACTGTGGAATACAACAAAAAGTAGAGCAGGATAAAGGGAGTTGAGAGGGCTGAGAGTGGCAGATAGCAGTATTAAACAGCATAGGACATATAGGTGTTATTAAAAAGGTGAAATTTGAGCAAAGACATGTAGGAAGTGAAGAGCTGGTCACATATCATTTAACGAAAGAGTGTTCCATGTAGAGGAAATGGCTAGTGCAAAGCTCTGAGGTGGAAGTGTGCCTGGCAGATATAAGGTACAGCCAAGAGGCCTATGTGATGAGAGCAGAGTGGTATAAGCAAGAAAAACAATAGTAGGAGAGGAGATCAGAGAGGTGAAAAGGTGGGGGTGGGAACAGATCATGTGGCCTTTTAGGCCACTGTAAGAGCTTTGGTTTTTATTCTGTAGTGGAGAACCTCTATGAGCTCTTAAACATAGTTGAGCTATAATCTGATTCACATTTTCTTTTCTTTATAAATTGAATGTTTAATGGTAAAAGTTAAAAATCATCAGATTCATCTATCCTTTCTGTAGAGATAATCTTACCAAAAGGGTTATACTATGTATAGTACATTATATAAATCTCTTCGCTGTTGGAAACTATTTGGATGAATATCACCAACTTTTGTGATTGTTTTTCCCATGGTTGACACAATGCCTTTTTGATAGCTCCTTTTTTTAGATATACCAAAACTTTAAATTAATTTATAGTCAAGGTTAGCTATTGACTGAAGCCTGGGATCCTTTCTGCTACTTTAAGATGACTGGTCATTTGGCCCTCAAAATATAATTCATTACTATCCTATTCTTGGATGTAAGAAGAAAATTCTTTTTTCCTTTTGTATATCTCTCTTCCAATCCATTTTGTATGTTATAACTACAGTTTAATTACCAGAGGATAATTTTCTTTCCCCAAAATATATTTTTTATTTTACTTTAAGTTCTGGGATACATGTGCAGAATGTGCAGGTTTGTTACATAGGTATACATGCACCATGGTGATTTGCTGTACCTATCAACCTGTCATCTAGGTTTTAGGCCCCGCATGCATTCCCTGGGAAGCAAGGATGGTTCAACATATGCAAATCAGTAAATGTAATTCACCACATAAACAGAACCAATGATAAAAACCACATGAATATCTCAATAGATGCAGACATTCAATAAAATTCAACATCCCTTCATGTTAAAAACTCTCAATAAACTAGGTATTGATGGAACATATCTCAAAATAATAAGAGCTATTTATGACAAACCCATAGCCAATATCATGCTGAATGGGCAAAAGCTGGAAACATTCCCTTTTAAAACCAGAACAAGACAAGGATGCCCCTCTCACCACTCCTGTTCAACATAGTATTGGAAGTTCTTGCCAGGGCAATCAGGTAACAGAAAAAAATAAAAAGTATTCAAATAGAAGAAAGGAAGTCAAACTGTCTCTGTTTGCAGATGACATGATTCTGTATCTAGAAAACCCCATTGTCTCAGTCCAAAACCTCCTGAAGCTGATAAGCAACTTAAGCAAAGTCTCAGGTTACAAAATCAATGAGCAAAAATCACAAGCATTTCTATATACCAACAATAAACAAACAGAGAGCCAAACCATGAAGGAACTCCCATTCAAAATTGCTACAAAATGAATAAAATATAGGAATAGAGCTAACAAGGAATATGAAGCACTCTTCAGGGAAACTACAAACCACTGTTCAAAGAAATAAGAGAAGACACAAACAAATGGAAAAAATTCCATGCTCATCGTTAGGAAGAATCAATGTGAAAATGGCCATACTGCCCAAAGTAATTTATAGATTCAACACTATTCCCATTAAACTACCATTGACTTTCTTCACAGAATTAGAAAAAAATTACTTTAAATTTCATATGGAACCAAAGAAGAGCCTGTATAGCCAAGATAATACTAAGCAAAAAGAACAAAGTTGGAGATATCATGCTACCTGACTTCAAATTATACTATAAGGCTACTGTAACCAAAACAGCATGGTACTGGTACCAAAATAGACATATAGACCAATGTAACATAACAGAGACCTCAGAAATCATGCCGCATGTCTACAACCATCTGATCTTTGATAAACTTGACAAAACCAAGCAATGGGGAAAGGATCCCCTATTTAATAAATGGTGCTGGGAAAATTGGCTAGCCATATGCAGAAAACTGAAACTATACCCCTTCCTTACACTTGATTTACATTTTAAAAGAAAGCATCACTTTGACTACTGTTTCAGTCCATTTGTATTGCCATAAAGGAATAGCCAAGGCTGGATAATTTATAAAGAAAAGAAGTTTATTTGGCTCATAGTTCTGCTGGCTGTACAAGAAGCATGGTGCCAACATCTGCTTCTGACGAGGGCCTCAGGAAACTTCTATTCTTGGCAGAAGGTGAAGGGAAGCTGGCCTATGCAGATCACACAGTGGGAAAGGAAGCAAGAGAGTGAAGAGGGAAGTCCAAGACACTTATCAACAATCAGCTCTCATGGGAACTAACAGAGTGAGACTCATTCATTGTGAGGATGGCACAAAGCCATTCATGAGGGATTTACTCTCATGGCCCAATACCTCCTGCTAGAACTTATATTAGGGACAAAATTTCAACATGATATTTAGAAAGTTCCAATATATAAACCACAGTAGCTACTATCCTAAGAATAGCCTGTAAGATGCCAAGGATAAAGAAGGGAGACTACTTAGGAGGCTCTACAATAATCCAGAAGACAATAGAGACTTGGACCCATGGAGTAATGGTGAAATCTGGCTTCTGATAAATCCAAAAGACTATTTTGAAGGTAGAGCTGTGATTGAACATAGAATGTAAAAGAAAAAGAAGGTAAGGATGACTCCAAGAATTTTGGTTTGAGTGAATGGAAACATGAAATTCCTCTTTATTGAGATTTTGTTGGAGGAGAAGGTGGGAGATATTGGAATTAAGATTGAAACATGTTAATTCACAGGGGAATCTTAGGTTTGGAAGAGATGACTGGCCTGGAGATATAAATTAGTAGATTACTTGCATATAGATGGAATATAAAGTCATAGGACTGGATGGGGTCATGAGTAGCTAAGATGGCAATCAAGGACGGATCCCTGGTGTACTCCAATATTATAAGGGTATAAAAGGAGAGTTCAGGAAAGGAGACTGAGAAATCAGTAAAGCACTTCATGGGGATGAAGTAGGAAGAAACCCACGAAAGTCTCATGCCCTAAAAGGCAGGTGAAGTAAGTGTATCAGAGACAAGGAAATGATTGACTATGCTATTATGGGCTGAATGTTTGCTCCCCACTACCAAAATTCAAATGTTGAAAACTAATCCCCAATGTGATGCTGTCTTAGCTTCGTGTTGCTATAAAGGAATACCTGAGGCTAGGTAGTTTATAAAGAAGAGAGGTTTATTTGGCTCACAATTCTGCTAGCTGGAAGGTTCAAGATTGGACATCTGGTGAGGGCCCCAGGCTGCTTCTACTCATGGTGGAAGGCAAAAGGCTGGCTGGCAAATGCAGAGATCACATGGCGAGAGAGGAAGCAAGAGAAGTGGGGAGGTGCCAGGCACTTTTCAACAGTCACCTCTTGCAGGAACTAATAGCAGGAGAACTCACTCATCCCAAGGGAGTGCATTAATCTCTTCATGAGGGATCCACCCCCATGACCCAAACTCTTACTAGGCTCTGCATCCAACATTAGGACAAAATTTTAACATAAGGTTTAGTTGGGATGAATGTCCAAACCATAGCAGGTTTTAGGAGGTGGGGCCTTTGGGAGGTGGTTAGGTTATGAGGGTAGAGGCCTCATGAATAGGATTAGTGTCCTTCTAAAAAAAAGAAGCATCTGAGAGCTGCCTTGCCCCTTCCACCATGTGAATACACAGCGGGAAGATGCTATGAACCAAGAAACATATTCTTACCTAATACTAAATCTGCTGCCACCTTGATCTTGGACTTTGCATTCTCCAGAATGGTGAGAAATAAATCTCTGTTGTTTCTAAGCTACTGGTCAATGGTACTTTGTTATAGCAGCATGAATGGACCAAGACATATGTCAAATGCTACTGATAGGTCAAGTCAGCATGGGGACTGAGGACTCATCATGGGATTTTTGCAAACATAGTGGTAATTTTAGGGGCTACAGATGAAAACTTAATTTAATGGCATCACTCAAGTTTGACTTATGTGTGTTGCTCTTGAGCAAGACACACCAGGGTTTGTGGCTGCTTTGCCTGAGATGGGTAGCATACCTCCAAAGGAGGAGACTGCCAGGACTCTGTAAAACCTTTGCTATGGCCTCTCTGTATGGAAATCATGCTTCTTTGTACCAATAAACCAAAAGACTTCTGATTAGATATCTCCGTGGGCTTGCTTTTTCTGCCCAGAAGAAATTAATATGAGGGGCAGAACAGCTGCTCACTGTTGGGAGAGTCACTAGTTTGCTTCCAGAAACTCAGCTGCAAGCTTGGGTAACCTTTCTGTGTCCTCTGCAGACCAAGTAAGCATTCAGCTCCGGGCCAGGACCGTTTTAGAGTTAAAGGTGTTTTTTTAAGGCCAGCATTGGAGCAAATAGAAGTTATACATTATTTCACAGTTGCATCTGGTAGGATGTAGAGGGAGGAACAGGTCTTTATCCTATTTCTATCTCTTAGAGTCTCATAATGTTCATCTCCCTGAAATAAAAAGAAATAAGTAATGCTTTGGCCAAGAGAGGGAAGGCCATATCACTGTGTAAGATTTAACAAGGCTTCAGTGAGATGAAGTTTGAGGACACAGTGTAGGGCAGTGGTTGTCAAAGTATGGTCCCCAGATCAGCAGCTTCAGCATCACCTAGGAACTTGTTAGAAATGCACATTCCCAGGCCCTACCTAAGACTTACTGAGTCATAAACTCTGGAGATGGTCCCCAGCAATCTTTTGTTTGTTTGTTTTGAGACAGAGTCTTGCTCTGGCATCCAGGCTACAGTGCAGTGGCACTGCAGCCCCTGCCTCCCAGGTTCAAGCGATTCTCCTGCCTCAGCCTCCGAAGCAGCTGGGACCACAGGCAGGTGCCACCATGCCTGGCTAATTTTTTGTATTTTTAGCAGAGATAGGGTTTCACCATGTTGGCCAGGCTGGTCTCAAACTCCTGATCTCAAGTGATCCGCCTACCTCAGCCTCCCAAGGTGCTGGGATTACAGGCATGAGCCGCCATGCTCAGCACCAGCAATCTGTTTTAACAAGTGATTCTGATTCATGCTAATGTCGAAAATCATGGTATAGAATTAAAGTAATTTGATGGCATATACTGATGAAATTAGGGAAGATATAACAAATATAATAGTCAATATAGATTTTGAGCCTGACTGAGTTGGAGAAGTCAGTTTGTCTAGGGGCTGAGTGTGGTTGTTCATGCTTATAGTCCCAGCTACTGAGGAGGCTGAAGTGGGAGGATCACTTGAGTCTAGAAGTTCAAGATCAGTCTGGGTAACATAGCAAGACCCCATCTCTACAAAAATAAAAACAAAATAAAAAATTAGTGAGTGTGGTGCCATGTTCCTGTAGTCCCAGCTACTTGAGAGGCTGAGGTGGGAGGAACGCTTGAGCCCAGGAATTCCAGGTTGTATTGAGCCATAATTGTGCCACTTCACTCCAGACTGGGTGCAGAGCAAGAATTTGTCTCTAAAAAATAAATGATTTAAATATATTTCTTATTCATTTCCTTAAAATGAATAATTGAAAGAGATTTCTCTACTAAGTTAAATAGCTGTTAGCTATAAGTATATATAGCCACATATATAAGTATGCAGCCATTGTCTATAAGTAATAGAACCCACCACTAACACGGATTTAAAACATAGAGTTATTTATTGTTTATTAGACAGAAATTCTGGAGTTGATCCAGGGTTGGTTCAGAGGCTCTTTGAAGCCATCAAAGCCTCAGGCTTAGGCACCAGACTTTTTCTGTCTTTCTTTACTGCCACCCTCCTATGCTGGTGATGTCTCTTCTCGTGGCTTCAGAATGATTGCTGAAGCTGTGAGCATTGCATCCCAGTAGGGCAGCATTTTAAGCAGGAAGGAAGTAGGTGAGAGCCAAAGTGCTTTCTCCTTGCATACCATTTATTCTTTCTCTCTCATGCAAGCCTCCAGAAGGCTTATGTATCAGTGTTCAAAATGGGGCCATATACCTACCCCTAGGCCAATCACTGGCAAATGGGACTAAATCAGATATCTCACTATTTATTGGGCCCATCAGCCATCCCAACAATATCAGAGTTCTGTTGGTCAAGAGAATGGGGCAGGACTGTAAGGAGGGCAACCATAATAGTGCTTGCTATAGTTGCAAAGATTTATAGACGCTTAACTCATATTTCAGTGACCAATTAAAGTAATTACTTTATACATGTAATGCCTCTCTACAAACAATACTCTAATTTTTCTACAGAATATTCCTCCCTCAAGTCTTTACATGATAGATTTTTTTTTTCTAATTGTACTTTAGGTTCTGGGGTACATGTGCAGATCATGCAGGATTGTTGAATAGGTACACACATGGCAATGTGGTTTGCTGCCTCCATTCCCTGGTCACCTACATCTGGCTTTTCTCCCACGTTATCCCTCCTCGACCTCTCCAACCCCTGCTGTCCCTCCCTTGGGCAACCCCTAAACAGACCCCAGTGTGTGATGCTCCCCTCCCTGTGTCCATGTGTTCTCGTTGTTCAACACCCACCTATGAGTGAGAACATGCGGTGTTTGATTTTCTGTTCTTGTGTCAGTTTGCTGAGAATGACGATTTCCGGATTCATCCATGTCCCTACAAAGGACACGAACTCATCATTTTTTATGGTTGCATAGTATTCCATGGTGTATATGTGCCACATTTTCCTTGTCTAGTCTATCACTGATGGGCATTTGGGTTGGTTCTAGGTCTTTGCTATTGTGAACAGTGCCTCTATGAACATACGTGTGCATGTGTCTTTATAATAGAATGATTTATAATCCTTTGAGTATATACCCAATGGGATATATACTCAAAGTATATTGGGATTGCTTTATGGGATTGCTGGGTCAAATGGAATTTTATTTTTCTGGGTCCTTGAGGAAGCACCATACTGTCTTCCACAATGGTTGAACTAGTTTACACTCCCACCAACAGTGTAAAAGTGTTTCTGTTTCTCCACATCCTCTCCAGCATCCATTGTCTCCAGATTTTTTAATGATTGCCATTCTAACTGGCATGAGGTGGCATCTCAATGTGTAATAATCAGTGATGATGAGCATTTTTTCACATGTTTCTTGGCCTCATATATGTCTTCTTTTGTAAAGTGTCCATGTCCTTCTCCCACTTTTGGATGGGTTTGTTTGTTTTTTTCTTGTAAATCTGTTTTAGTTTTCTATAGATTCTGGATATTAGCCCTTTGTCAGATGGGTAGATTGCAAAATTGTTTTCCCATTCTGTTGGTTGCTGGTTCACTCTAATGATTGTTTCTTTTGCTGTACAGAAGCTCTGGAGTTTAATGAGATCCCATTTGTCTATTTTGGCTTTTGTTGCCAATGCTTTTGGTGTTTTAGTCATGAAGTCCTTGCCTATGCCTATGTCCTGAATGGTTTTGACTAGGTTTTCTTCTAGGGTTTTTATGATGTTAGATCTTATGTTTAAGTTTTTAATCCGTCTGGAGTTAATTTTAGTGTAAGGTGTCAGGAAGGGGTCCAGTTTCTGCTTTCTGCACACTGCTAGCCAGGTTTCCCAACACCATGTATTAAACAGGGAATCCTTTCCCCATTGCTTGCTTTTGTCAGGTGTGTCAAAGATCAGATGGTTGTATATGTATGGCATTGCCTCTAAGGCCTCTTTTCTGTTCCATTAGTCTATATCTCTGTTTTGGTACCAGTACTATGCTGTTTTGATTACTGTAGCCTTGTATTATACTTTGAAATCAGGTAGCGTGATGCCTCCAGCTTTGTTCTTTTTGCTTAGGATTGTCTTGGCTATGTGGGCTCTCTTTTAGTTCCATATGAAGTTTATGGTGTTTTTTTCCAGTTCTGTGAAGAAGGTCATTGGTAGCTTGATGGAGATAGCATTGAATCTATAAATTGCTTTGGGCAGTATGGCCATTTTCACGATATTGATTCTTCCTAACCATGATCATGGAATGTTTCTCCATTCATGTCCTCTCTTATTTCCTTGAGCAGTGGTTTGTAGTTCTCCTTGAAGAGGTCCTTTACATCTTTTGTTACTTGTATTCCTAGGTATTTTATTCTCTTTGTAGCAATTGTGAATGGGAGTTTGCTCATGATTTGTCTCTCTGTTAGTCTGTTATTGGTGTATAGGAATGCTTGTAATATCTGCACATTGATTTTGTATCTTGAGTCTTTACTGAAGTTGCTTATCCGTTTAAGGAGATTTTTGGCTGAGATGATAGACTTCTAAATATACAATCATGTCGTCTGCAAATAGAGACAATTTGACTTCTTCTTTTCCTAATTGATTATCCTTTATTTTTTTTCTTGCCAAATTATTCTGGCTAGAACTTCCAATACTATATTGAATAGGAGTGGTGACAGAGGGCATCCTTGTCTAGTGCCGATTTCAAAGGGAATGCTTCCAGTTTTTGCCCATTCAGTATGATATTGGCTGTAGGTTTGTCATAAATAGCTTTTATTATTTTGAGATATGTTCCTTCGATACCTAATTTATTGAGAGTTTTTAGCATAAAGGGCTGTTGAATTTTGTAGTTTTAACAACATAGAGAAACTATTTGTAATAACCTCAAATTAAAATTACCTCTACTGGGAAAATGAGACTTGAGATTTCCCACGTTGGTCTATTACATATAACAGGCTACTGTGAAAACTAGTGCATCAGCTGGAAAACAAAACAAAACAGAACAAACCTCCCTGTGTATTTGTCCATTTTCATGCTGCTGATAAAGACATACCCAAGGCTGGGCAATTTAAAAAAGATTTGATTTCTTATCCAGGTATTGTTCTCTGTGGTCACATTCCTTGGGTTGAGGGCCCCACAAGGTGAGGCAATGGTATTGGTAGGATTAGGGCGCAAAATCAGTGTCCTTAACACAGATACTAAGCTTTCTTTACAATAACATCAAATGAAGTGCTGACTTTGGACACAAGCAAAAGACAGTCATGGGTTTGAAATTACCCATTTCATTATGATGGTGCAGAAGCAATGCAGAAGATGCACCTGCAATTCTCCTGAATTTTCAGAAAGTGATTTGTATCCTAAGAGCTATTAAACATACAAAGAAAGCAGAGGCATCAGCAGTTTTTCACATGACTCCTGGGCTTTCAAAAGTTCCTAATTGGCATTTGTAAAGGGTCTTATTAGCTGGAAAATATCTGAGCATACTGGTTTGGCTATTACCGCTTTAATAAAAGCCTGTAATTGTTACTTAAACCATGCAATTATATAGTAAAAATATTGTGCTTTTCTTTCAAAATTCATTTTATTCAGGCCATATCTGTTGTCAAGCAGAAACTTATTCAACATAAGCTTTAAAAAAGTGTGATTTATTGTTTAGACCCTTATACAAAGCACATCCAAGGAAAAATGGTACAGAGGCAGGTCCTTATGAAGGTGGTGAACCCAACCAGCTCTGAAGAGTTCACAGGCACATCGTTCACTATGATTAACCTGACCCAGATACCAACTTACTCATTGGTCTCAGTTCAAATTTTTTGAGAGAGAGAAAATATGATTGCTTTCCTTGAGTGAGGTGCATCTGTTTGGCCTAATTAGTTGAGGCCAAGGTGGTGAGGACAGTTGAGCAAACATGGCCACTTAGGTGCAGGTGTTAGGTATGGCTGGTAGAAGGAAGTTCTTTCAGAAGATGTACGGGCAGATGCAATGACTGACAACTCTATTTTAATGTAGTATAAAAAAATGCATTTGACACCAAAATATTTCTGAGAAAAATCCAATTATTATTAAATGAACATGAGTGGATACAGCAATGCAAAATAACTGAACTTTGACCTTTGTGCTGTCACAGTGATTTAATTGCCTTGCATAGTATTATCTAAGACTGATGTAAATCTTTCAAATTATTCTTTCTTAAATATAAACATTCATATAAATTCTTTCTATATTTATTATGCTACCAAGTAATTATGTATTTCATCCAATTTGATCTGTTAGGGTTCCACAGTTTTGTTTTCAAAGTCTGTAAAAGAAAAAGAAATGAAAAGATATAACTATTTCCAAAAATATGTTAGTAGCATATGTTTTTATTAGCTTTTTTGTTTACTGGATTCCTGTATTCATGATTCAATAGCTGAGAAAGTACATGTGTGAGAGGGATTCTATGGGGAAATAAAGCCATGAGAGCATAGTTAGATATTTTCATATAGCAAAACTAATTGTGGCCTCTTCCCTGGCCGTAAGCTATTTTTATGTGCTCTCTCCTGGTACCTTGCTTTTCATTCCAAATCGTGTATGCAGCTATGCTGTCAGCTCCATTCCTGCTCTTGGCTTTGCTGCTCCTCTATGCACCAATTCTAATTCCCCTTGATTAGCCCCATTCCTAAGTCTGTCATACCATACATTTCAGAATGAAAGGTGCACGGGATTTTTTTCATTTTATTGGACATTTAAATAAAAGGGTGGGGACTTGGGGGACTATCCTGACTGATCAACCACAAAGAAACCTACATCAGCTTTGTTTTCAACTCAGTTATATATATGGGAAATCTGGACATGCAGATTACTTGTGTCAATTTCCTTACTTATTCATTTTGAGGGAAGGATTAGGTTCTCATAGCTTTGGTTGCAAAAGTGGGAAGCAGGCCAGATGCAGTGGCTCACACCTGAAATTCTAGCACTTTGGGAGACCAAAGTGGGTGGTCACTCAATCTCAGGAGATTGAGACCAGCCTGGGCAATACTATGAGACCCTAGCTCTACAAAAATTTTAAAAATTAGTTGGGTGTGGAGGCTGAGTTGGGAGGATCACAAGTCTAGGAGGTTGAGGTTGCAGTGAGCTGTGACTGTGCCACTGCACTAGAGCCTGGGCAACAGAACAGAGCCTGTCTTAAACAAAAAAAAAAAAAAAAAAAAAAAAAAAAGTGGGAAGCTAGGATCCGAGAGAGTAAGCAACCAAGGCTGGGTCCCTGAGGAATGTGGGAAAGGGAAGCAGTATGGCAAGAATAGTATTGCAGGTAAACGTCATCCTCTACTACCCAGTTCCATTTGCAGAATAAGAAAATACTAGCTAATGTTTTGTCTACCACCTACCATTTAGGAACTCAAGACTCTGTGGCTTTTCAAAGGTGGTTTGAGGACTCAGATTTTGAAAATCTGCTGATGCAAATATAGTTGAAAGAATAGTTTTTAGTATGTAAAGTGCAATAATTTTTGCAGTTATTTTCATTTTCTTCTATCTTGTTCCTTCCTCTGAAGTTTCTCTGAATGCACTGCTTTCCTAGGAGTTACAAGATGCTAGACCACTATTATATAAAGTCACAACCAATGATGATGGCTTATCCGTGTCCTGAGTGGACAATATAAACAAGCAGATGTTCAGTCAACTGCTCAGTGTGGCATCTTTCTACCAACCTCCCTATGAAGCCTCCTTCCCTGGCCCCTATAAACCACTGGGCAGCTTCGCAATGCTTGTAAGCTTCCTTCTATATAGTTTCAGGTGAAGTCATAAAAATGGAAACACACTAAATTATTATTATTATTTTATTTTTTTGAGACAGAGTCTCGCCCTGTCACCCAGGCTGGAGTGCAGTGGTGTGATCTCAGCTCACTGTAACCTCCACCTCCTGGGTTCAGGCAAATCTCCTGCCCCAGCCTCCCAAGTAGCTGGGACTATAGGCGCACACCTCTATGCCTGGCTAATTTTTTTTTTTTTTTTTGTATTTTTAGTTGAAACGGGGTTTCACCATGTTGGCCAGGCTGTTCTCAAACTCCTGACCTTGTGATCTGCCCACCTCAGCCTCCCATAGTGCTAGGATTACAGGCGTGAGCCACTGTGCCCGGCACTAAATTATTATTTTGTTGATATATGGTTTGTATAGGCAGCTTTAGAAAAAAGACAATCCTCTATATAAATATTTGCAAGCACTCACATTATATGTATACAGTTGACCCTTGAATGATGTGGATGTTAGGGGCACCATTCCCCTGTGTAATCAATAATCTACACATAACTTTTGACTCTCCCAAAGCTTAACTAATAGCCTACTGTTGACCACAAGTCTTGCCAATAACAGTTGATTAACATATATTTTGTATGTTATATGTATCATATACTGTATTCTAACGATAAAGTAAGCTAGAAAAAAGAAAATGTTATTACGAAAGTCATAGGGAAAAGAAAATATATTTACTATTCATTAAATGGAAATGGGTCATGATAAAGCTCTTTATCCTCATTTTCTTTTCTTTTCTTTTTTTTTTTTTTGAGACAGAGTTTCGCTCTTGTTACCCAGGCTGGAGTGCAATGGCGCAATCTCGGCTCACCGCAACCTCTGCCTCCTGGGTTCAGGCAATTCTCCTGCCTCAGCCTCCTGAGTAGCTGGGATTACAAGCACGCGCCACCATGCCCAGTTAATTTTTTGTATTTCTAGTAGAGACGGGGTTTCACCATGTTGACCAGGATGGTCTCGATCTCTTGACCTCGTGATCCACCCGCCTTGGCCTCCCAAAGTGCAGGGATTATAGGTGTGAGCCACCGCGCCCGGCCTATCCTCATTTTCTTTATGTTGACTAGGCTGGGGAGGAGCACCAGGAAGAGGAGGCATTGGTTTTGCTGTCTTAGGAATGGTAGAGGTGGAAGAAAATCTACATAATAAGTGGACCTGCACAGTTCAAACCATGCTGTTCAAGGGTCAACAGCATATACATATATATGTGTGTGTATATGTGTAATATATTATATATTATATATATGATGAGCTATATATACACATAACGAGACAAAAAATTCCCAGATTTTCCCTGTTAAGGAGAATTCTAACTTGGCTTTCTCAGTTTCTTCCTCTCACCTGTCTTCTGAGGAAGATGCTGTCTTGCCATATTGGTTATTTTGGGCTTTGTAATAAAGAATTGAGAAGAAAAGGGAAAGGTGAGAAGGAGGAGACACAAGAGACTGGAGCCGAAGTTAAGAGTATTTTGGGAGAGTTTGAGGTGAATATGACAAAGAAGCAGTTTTAGTATTTAAAAAAAAGTTGACATTTTGTGTGCCCATTTCAAAGTGTTTGTGAAGCATATGAAAAGAAGCAGTTACTTAAAACTTGCTTTGGTTGCTAGACCATACATTATTCTCTAACAACTGGACAATATGAGTCATAACTATTAGCAGTATAGACATTGTTTATAACCCCACTGACTTACTGTCTGATGTAATTAGATCTTTTTCTTCATCAGGGACCAGATCTTTATGTTCTGAAATCAAAATTAAATAAAACATGCTGGATTTAGACTATAACCAACAACCTGACTAGGTCATAAGATGTTCTAAGTCAATGTTTTTCAAGCTTCAGTGACTACGAAGGCACCATGTGCCACAGTAAAAGGCACATTTTACATTATAGTCTAGTGTGTGCCTTTGTGTACATATTAATGGAACAAAAATTACTTGAAATAATACTTATCCTTTTCTAATTGTGATGGTTAATACTGAGTGCCAACTTGATTGGATTGAAGGATGCAAAGTATTGATCCTGGGTGTGTCTGTGAGGGTGTTGCCAAAGGAGATTAACATTTGAGTCAGTGGGCTGGGGAAGACACACCCACCCTTAATCTGGTGGGCACAATCTAATCAGCTGCCAGCAAATATAAAGTGGGCAGAAAAATGTGAAGAGGTGAGACTTGCCTAGCCTCCTAGCCTACATCTTCTCCTGTGCTAGATGCTTGCAGACAGCCTATTGTGGGACCTTCTGATCATGTAAGTTAATAAACTCCCCTTTATATACACATATGTATCCTGTTAGTTCTGTCCCTCTAGGGAACCTTGACTAATGCAGATTTTGGTACTAGGAATGGTTCTAGAGAAACAGAATATTAAGGATGGAGTTTCTTTCATTGGTTTTAGGGTATCTGGAGTTGGCTGCTTAGTATGATTAGACCCCAAACTACTAAGTACTCTAATAGTATGGAGAAAACTGATAGTCCTTGGTATGAACCGTTTAGAGTTATGCAAAATAAATGCATCTGACATTCCTGATTCATGACAGGCAGGGAGTTTAGTGACTCTATACATAATACCTTTGACTATATGTGGTGAACAAAGAAACATAATGAAGCTGCTTAGTTGCTCCTAAGTTCAGTGGACAAAGTGGCAAAAGAAAATGATGAACTCAGGGATTCTGTCTCCTGACTTCAGAAGCAGATACTGAGCCTCAAATCTCTGAAGATTGCCCTGAGTGACACTCTTATCTCCTGTAGAGAAAGAGCTGAAATTATAGAAAAACAGACACAAGCTCTTATGTGAGTGGCTGACCTGCAACAAAAGGTGCATGCACAGCCTTACCAGGTGTCTACTGTTAAAGTGAGGGCCTTGATTGGAAGAGAATGGGACCCTGCAACTTGGAATGGGGATGTGTGGGAGGACCCTGATGAAGCTGGGGACACTGAGTTTGTAAACTCTGATGAACCATTTTTGCCAGAAGGAACAGTTTCCCCATACCCAGTAGTGGCATCCCTGCCCATGCTGCCATTAGCCTTTCCACCTTTGTCTGAGGAGGTAAACCCTGTACTGCCTGAGGCAACATTGATGGCCTTTCTGAGGCAGTTGCCAGGCAAAATAATGTTGATTCTCCTCAGGAGTCGCCCCCAACACCTCTGTTTGCTTCTAGACCTATAACTAAAGTCCCAGCAGGCCCCTAGAGGTGAGGTTCAGATATGACCCATGAGGAAGTGAGCTACACTCAAAAAGAACTGCTTGAGTTCTCTAATTTATTTAAACAGAAATCTGGAGAACAGGCATGGGAATGGATGTTAAGGGTATGGGATAATGGTGGAAGTTGGATTAGGATGAATTTATTGACTTGGGCCCACTAAGTAGGGACTCTGTATTTAATGTTGCAGCTCAGGGAGTTAAAAAAGGTTCTAATAGTTTATTTGCTTGGTTAGCTGAAATATGGATTAGAAGATGGCCCACTGTGAGCGAGCTGGAAATGCCTGATCTCCCCTGGTTTAATGGAAGGGATCCAAAGGCTTAGGGAGATTAGGATGGTGGAGTGGATTAGTCGCTTTAGACCTATTCATCCCAGCTGGGAGGGTTCAGAAGATATACCCTTGACAAATGCCTTGTGAAATAGATTTGTGAGGGTAGCACCTGAATCTTGGAAGAGCCCTGTAGTTGCTCTTCTCTGTATGTCAGATCTAACAGTTGGAACCACAGCCACTCAACTACAAAACTTAAATACATTGGGAATAATTGGATCCCGAGGTGGCAGGGGCCAACTGGTGGCAATTAACCAACTTTCAAAGGCAAGATGGGTGTAGCTAACGTTATGGGCAGCAGAGACAAAACAGCAATCAGAATAGTCTGACTCGTGTAGAGCTCTAGCATTGTCTGATTGACCACGATGTTCCTAGATGTGAAACTGATAGGAAGCCTACTGCATTTCTACTTAATTTATAAAGCATAAATCGTCTGGGTCTAATGAACAAAAGACCCATTTGAATTATAAAACAGAGAATCATGGCCCTCAATCAATTTCCAGATTTGAGCCCGTTTACAGACCCTGAACCCCTTGAATGAAGGGGAGACCGGACCTCCTTGAGGAAGGACCCCACTACATTACCAACAATTTAGGCAGTGAATCTTTCTCCCATCCTTCCCCAAAGAGACCTCTGGCCTTTTACCAGGGTAATGTGCATTGGGGAAAGGGAAATAATTGGACATTTCAGGGACTACTGCACACTGGCTCTGAGCTGACATTGATTCCAGGGGACCCAAAATATCATTGAAGTCTTCCAGTTAAAGCAGGGGCCTATAGAGGTCAGGTAATTAATGGAGTTTTACCTCAGATCTGACTTACAGTGGGTCCAGTAGGTCACCGGACTCATCCTGTGGTCATTTCCCCAGTGCCAGAATGCATAATTGGCATAGACATACTTAGTAGCTGGCAGAATCCCCACAATGGCTCCCTGACTGGTAGGGTGAGGGCTATTATGGTAGGAAGGGCCAAATGGAAGCCAAAAGAGCTTTCTCTACTAGAAAAATAGTAAATCAAAACTAATATCGTATCTCTGGAGGGATTGCAGAGATTAGTGCCACTATCAAGGACTTGAAAGACGAAGGGGTGGTGATTCCTACCACATGTAAGTTAATACTTAAACTCCTTTTTATATATATGGATCTATATATCATATTAGTTCTGTCCCTTAAGGGAACCCTGACTAATACACTAATCTAGTCCTACTTTCCCTTTTATTGTTTTTCTTACTTGCTGTTTGTTCTTTCTATACTATTCTAGTTCGTCGGGGGGAGGGGGGAAATCTTGTCTCCTTACTCTTATCAATTTCATTCTATTTCAATGAGAAAAATGCTAGTGATTAAATTGATTTCATTAATCACTGTATTTTTTTTACAATCCACCTAAGGTTATGGAAATGTTTCCCAAAATATGGAAAACACTATAATTGGATATATTTGATTCTATGCTTATTCAACAAACGATCTCCTTACATCAACCCATTTTCTCTCTTTTTATCATGACTAAAGTTCTTTCGTTTGCATAAGCTTATTATTTATCTGGGTAAGGGTCTAAGAACCTAAACTGTAATTAGCAACTGAAACTGTTCTGATGTGAGTAGTCTCCGGAATACACATTCTACAATTTGGCTTCTCTTCCTCTACCCTGGAAAGCTGCCATCTCCTTCTTCATGACAGATCTTACAGTTTTTCTCACTTCTCACAAGGGCCTTGGTGCCCTCAGATTTGAAGTGTTGCTTAATGCCAACTAGGCCAAATGCAATAACAGTGCTGCCACTCAGATATCTACAGAGACACTGTCTAGGTGGGACTGAGTTCACCATACTTGTAAGGACAGTGATTTGGGCTGTTGATAGTCCCCTATAGGGCTCATGTTACAGCTGGATTAATTCTCTAAGCCTGACACCATCTATTTTGTGCTTTGTCCTGAAGACTAAGTTCTGATTTTTTATCTTGCTCAAATTCCTTTCTAAAGAGAAGTCATGCCCTACAAACCATAAATTCTCATCAGATGTGTTTTATTTAATCCTTTATATCGTAACTTACCTTCCAATCTGACTCTGCCATAACAAGGAATCAAATCAAAATGTTTTACTCCAAAATATATTTCCTTGCAGTACCTTGAAATTGCCCTGCAAAATCTCTTGTGGGAAAAATCCACATTCAATAGAGAATCCCCTCTCTCCTTTGTTTTCCTTCCTTCCTTGGAAGATCCAGGAGATAATCAATTAAGAGCCAGGGACCCTTTTAAGTCTGATACGAAACAATTTACAACCTGCTCTCTCTGAAGTCTGCTGAGTGCTTCCTCTGTACGATAAAACTTGGTTTCCACAATCCTTTATCTCACCCCGAACATTCCTATCAATTCCAGGTCTTTAGACAAATTCAACCAATTGTCTGTGAGAAAATGTTTAAATTTACCTATAGCCTGGAGCTCCCCTCACCAGCTTTGACTTGTCCCACCTTCCTGAACAAAACCAATGTATTTCTTAAATGTATATGACTGATGGCTCATGCCTTCCTAAAATATATAAACCCACGCTGTACCTCGACCACCTTGGGCACGTGTTCTCAGGACCTCCTGAGGGCTGTGTCACGGGCCATGGTCACTCATATTTGGCTCAGAATAAATCTCTTAAAATATCATACAGAGTTTGACTCTTTTCATCAACAGTCCCGCCATCCACCATCCACCAGTCATACTGCTAACTAGCCACTCAGCCAAACAACAGATGGCCCCTACCTACCTTTCCAGTCTCATCCATCCTATGCATCCAGAAGACACTGTATTCAGAAGACATGCACATTGTTGTATATAAGATCTCTAGACATTCTTCATATTGCACAACTGAACTGACTCAGTTTCTGAAGAAATGCCCATTTTTTAGATCTTTGGTTATCTTATGTCCCAAATAGATTTCAAGATACAATTAATTTTTTTTCCTTTATACAAGGCTTTCTCCTTTTCATGTGAGTGTTTTTTGTTTGTTTGTTTGTTTGTTTGTTTTTGACACAGTCTTGCTCTGTCACCAGGCTGTAGTGCAGTGGCGTGACCTTGGCTCACTGCAACCTCTGCCTCCCGGGTTCAAGCAATTCTCCTGCCTTAGCCTCCCAAATAGCTGGGATTACAGGCACATGCCACCATGCCCAGCTAATTTTTGTGTTTTTAGTAGAGATGGGGTTTCACCATATTGACTAGGATGGTCTTGTTCTCTTGACCTCATGATCCACCCGCCTCAGCCTCCCAAAGTCCTGGGATTAGAGAGGCATGAGCCACCGCACCCGGCCCTCATGTAAATTTTTAGACTACTTATTGTGTACTTTCCTTCCTTTTCATCTATCTTGCCTCATTTTATGAAGCCATTTAATTCATGGTGTATCTTGGGATTTACCTTTTCAAATTCTCATGGCCCCTTTCCCCAGTGAGTGGGGCCATCATTTCCTTATTGTGGCCCCAGTGTCTCTCACAGCGACCAGCAGATAGATGGTGCTCAGTGAATATCTGGTATTTTTCTCCAAAGATTTAAAGAGATTTTAAATATAATCCTATTTTTAAATATAGGATGACCTGACTCCCACTTTATAGTTGGTGGGTGATCGAATTTCTTTCTTTGAAATGTAGTGTTAACTCTTGAATAAAAAGGGCATTTGAAAACATTGAGTCTAAGTGTACCTACCATCTGAGACCTGTCCTTTCTGGCTGTCATCTGTGATGAGTAAGGAGATCCTTTTATCTTTTTTACGTAGTTCAGTTTCTAAAATCAGTAAAGTCAGTATTGCATTAATTGAAGAGATTAAACAAACCTCACACAAGTATAATCTCATTGATATGTTAGTAAGCGGAGATCTCTACACTGTGAGAGGGTGGGAACCTCTGATTACTTTCAATTCTCTGATTTTGGAATACCTGGAAGAGTGTTTCCTTATGAGGGCAAGAGCCAAAGATGATACAGTTAAGATCAATCAAATACACACACGAACACACACACACACACACACACACACACACACCCCTTGACCTTTGTTCTTTGTTAATACACAGCATAAAATCAAGTCTTTTTTTTTCTCACAAAACTGTTTATAATACAAGTATATTTGGGACAGTTAGGACTATCTATAAGTCAATGGAGTCAGTTTTGGAATGACTGCTTTGTAGCCCACTCCCATGAAAGGAATTTGAAGCTCTATTCTGCCTAGTGCAGGAAGCACACAGAGGGCCTCTGAATTCTGAGAATAAAAGAATTTGAGTTAAATCAAATGCGCACTGGACTTCTATATATCCTTCTGTGCCTGCACCTTCACTTCCTGCATCCTCTGGGCTTTGGTTTGGCCCACTCCTGGTGACTTGGCCATCAGCCAGAACCTCCTCTGAACTCCGAAACACCACACTTCCTCCCCCACTTCCCCTACTTTGACCTCACTCAATCCTCTCTGGTTTGGACCAATGGCCCTCTCTGTTTATTTTGATCAGTTAGTCCATTCTGAAAGGCAGCAACTGTTTTAATTGGTTGGGATCTGTACCCATCCTGGTTGTTAAATAGTTTCAATATCCCCCTTGTTTGGACTCTTCTATTTTATTTTTTTTAGACAGAGTCTTGCTCTGTCACCCAGGCTGAAGTGCAGTGGTGCGATCTTGGCTCACTGCAACCTCTGCCTCCCTGGTTCAAGTGATTCTCTTGCCTTAGCCTCCCAGTAGCTGAAATTACAGGCATGTGTCACCATGCCCAGCTAATTTATTTTATTTTATTTCTATTTATTACTTCCTTCCTTAACCAACCTAGACCCCCAAAGTCTATTACTTCATCTGCTTTCTTACAATGACCTTCAACATCTTTGCCTCATCTTCTTCCTTCCCAAATGCTAAGTGAACTGGACTCATTTTCCACTCTTATGCTCAATGTGGATAACCAAAGTCACCTTAGCTATGGGGGTCTAGATTGGATAAAGAAGGAAGTAATAAATGGAAATAAAATCCAGCTACTTGGGAGGCTGAGGCATAAGAATTGCCTGAACCTGGGAGATAGAGGTTGCAATGAGCCAAGATCGTGCCACTGCACTCTAGCCTGGGTGACAGAGTGAGACTCCATCTCAGAAAAAAAAAGTAATTTTTAAAAATAGAAAAAAGCTTATAAAAGGGTATAAGTGATATAAAGAAAAAGGATATAAAGAAAAAAATATTTTTGTATAGCTGTACAAGATGTTTGTGTTTTAAGCTAAGTGCTAATAGAAAAGAGTTATTAAAAACATAAAACTTATAGAGTAAAAAAAAATACAGTGAGCTAAGGTTAATTTGTTATTGAAGAAAGAAAAAAAATTTTAAATAAATTCAGTGTAGCCTAAGTGCATGGTGTTTATCAGTCTACAGTAGTATACAGTAATGTTCTAGGCGTCCACCACCACGCACAGCTAATTTTTTGTATTTTTAGTAGAGACAGGGTTTCGCCATGTTGGCCAGGATGGTCTTGAACTCCTGACCTCGTGATCTGCCTGCCTCAGCCTCCCAAAGTGCTGGGATTACAGGTATGAGACACCACACCCAGCCTAAAAATTACTTTTTTCTTTGTAATTTTTTTTTGGTTAAAAACGAAGACACAAACACATACATTATTAGCCTAGGCCTACACAGGGTCAGGATCATCAGAACGTCACAAGGTGGAAGGAATTGCTTAACCCCATTATGTTATGGAACCACTGTGGTATTACGCCATCTGCCATTGACCAAAATGTTGTTATTCACATATGCCTGTATTTCAAACCTTCGTGTCCTTCCTTACAAGCCCAGCCTTTCTCTGAGTCTTTGGCCCTCTCGACCTGGTCCCACTGCCTGTTTTGTTTCTCACTCTTCCATCCCATACACTTACTTGCATCTGCATCCATCACCTTCTCCCGTTCCCTCCAGCCTCAGCAGCAGACACACTTTCAGTTTGGAGGTGACCCTGTGCTCTGGCACTTAAGTTCTACTCAAGCAGAGCACCCTTCTGCTCACTCCCCTCTATCTTCACCCTCTCCTCTCTAATAGTAGTTAGACTTTAACATCCAACCATCCAGATGTCAATCCGTCTCCTCGTATTTTTGGATTTATGTATCATGCACATAGAACAAAATCCAAGAGGCACGAGAAACCCTAAACTGCAGAAGTCTTCCCTCCCCCGCCACTCAGGTCCTCCTCCAGGAGGTCACTATGGTTATCAGTTTCTTCTCATTACTACCAGTTGCTGACAACTCTGTGTCCTCATGTCCAGCCCAGAGCTCTCTCCTGGGCTCCAGAGACACGTGTCTGTTACCTACCAGACACTTTCACTTAGATGCCTCTTGAAAATCTGCTCCTTCTCCTTTATTCCTTACATTAATTGCACCTTCCCAATCATATTCATAACTCAGTACACATAGTAAGTGACAAGGACAAGAGAGGCAACCAGCTCGAGGACTCCAGCTGCCCCAGATTCTGCCCCTAGAACTGAGGATATCAAGAGCTCCACATACTCAATTCATTTGTGGCCCACTGTTTGGGAAGTTCTCCCTCAGATAACACCACGACCATGTGTGGAGATGTTGAAAACATCAGGGACATTCTTGACTCTCTAGAGTGCTCTGTTATCCTCAATCTCAGATTGGTCAGGTTCTGTCCACTGTATCTCTTGCAAATCTAGCTCTTTCTCTACATCCCCACAGCCACTGCTTGCTTAAGGTCCTCATCATTTCTCTGCCTGCAACAAGGCTGGTCTTCCTGCTTCCTCTCTCCCCCTCCAATTTATTCTTCCCATTGCAGACAGTGATCATTTTAAATTAGAAGCTGCTCCTGTCCTTATTCTGCCTAAAATCTTTCATTGGTTTTAGCAAGGCCCCTATTTACCTTCTGGCCTCCCGACATTCCTCAAACTCTATTTTCCAGATAAAGCAAATTGGCAGTTTTCCGAAAGTTCTTTCTTTTTTCTTTAGCTTTGAATACGTTCCTTTCTCTGAATTGAACAACTCTCCCATTTACTCCTACCATGCCCCTGACAGTTGGCCTTCCTTCCTCTCATAACTCAGTTTTGATGTCATCTCCTCTAGAAAGCCCTCCCATCATGTTAGAGTCCTGATGGTGCCCTTCCCACTGCTGTCATGGTGTATGGCACATTCCTTGGACCTACAGCACCAAGCACACCAGCTCCAGAGTGACACTCTGGCCTCTAAAGCTAGGGACCTTCCTCTCTACTTTGGTCTCATTTCTGCCCTCTCCATTCCACAAAATTGGTGTCATCAAAGTCACAAATGACTTTTGTCATACATCCACTGGGTACTTTTCAGGTCTCATTTTATCTGATACACCAATAGCATCTGACATTGTAGACCAGTCCTTGTTCTTCAAACACCCTCTGTCATCAGATTTCAGGGGCTTATCCTGTCTGTCTGACCACCCATCATGGTTGTCTGTCAGTTGCTCCTGTTCCACTTAACCATGACGGACTAAGTTCCTCCAGGCTTTCTCCTCTCACCTTCTCTCTGGACAATCTGCATCATACAGATAGCTTCATTTCTATTTATGAGGCAACACCTCCTCATTTGGCAACTGTAGTCCAGATCTTTTTGAGCTCCAGGAAGTATGCAGTTCTCCATGTGACATTTCCATTTTAGATCTCACACAGGTATTTCAGAATCAAATGTAAGAAATGAAACTCATGCTTTTTCTACTCTGGCACCATGCTTCTTCCTCTTCCATCCACATGTGCATGCAGAGCGCGTGCACACGTGCGCACACACACACACATACACACACTTCCCACATTCTCATATTCTCTCTCATTCTTTTACCATTTTCCCCTTATCAATAGTAAATCTGCCCAGTTTCTCAGCTAGAAGAACTTTGGGATTCACCAGAGCCAATGTATCAGTAAGTCTTGATAATTCCACCTCCTAAATAGCTCTCAAATTTCTACTGCCTTTGGTCTTGGCTGTAACCATCTCTTCCTTGTGTCACTGAGCTATCCCCCAATACTTTCTGCAAACAGTCTTGCCTTATTCCAGGATATTTTGCAAACTAACCCCACACCTGACAGGTTCTCTCCATCTGGAAACCTTCTGTAGCTCTCACATCTACTCCTCATGGCTGTATCTCTCAGCTCCATCTCTTCTGGCTTCAGATACACACGCTTTTTCCAGTTTTTCCAAACAAGCGAGTATGTACTTTCCTGCTTCAGATTCTTCCCTTCTATCCCCAGGCATGAGCTCTGACCTGACGTGCCACAATTGCAGTCATCTACATAATGTGTGGCCAGCCCCTTGATGGACTGCAGGTTCCAAGAGGGCAAGATCAGGTCCATCTAATTCACCTCTGTATTTCCAGCTCCTGCTACTGGCTTATAGTTGGTACTGCATACACATTAGCAGAGGAAGAAATATTGGGCTCCAAAAGACACTCGACTAAAGCCCTTTGCATAAATAAATTGATTTATTTCTACATGCATATATCCATACTTGAGATCATCTTTAAGGCAAAGAAAAGATGTCAGCCCTTCCTTATTTCTTTATGATTGGAGAAAATACCAATAAGAAAAATAAGCTTATTGAAATTTATTGGCTTTTAATAAAGTTATCTAAAAATAAATCTGGTGCTGTGGGTTAAATTGTGCTTCCAAAAAGATATGTTGGAGTCTTAATACCTGGCACCTATAAATGTGATCTTATAGGAAATAGAGTCTTAGCAGATATACTCAATTTAAGATGGGGTCATACTGGTTTAGGGCAGGTCCTGAATGCAATGACTGGTATCCTTAGAGAGAGACACAGAGAAAGAGAGAGAGAGAGAGAGAAAGAAAGAAAGAGAGAGAGAGAGAGAAATGGAGGGAGAGATTTGGAAACACAGAAACACACACAGGAAAGACAGACATGTGAAGAGGGAAGCAGAAATTGAAGTGATGCAGCAAGAAGCCAAGAATGCAAGCCCTGCAACCCAAAGCTAGAAAAAGCAAGAAAGAATTCTTCTCTAGAGTCTTCAGAGAAAGTGTGGCCCCACTGACACCTCACATCAGGTACTCTAGTCTCCCGAGCTGTGAACAAATAAATTTCTGTTTTTTCTTTTTTTTTTTTTTTTTTTTTTTTTTTTTTTGAGACGGAGTTTCGCTCTTGTTACCCAGGCTGGAGTGCAATGGCGCGATCTCGGCTCACCGCAACCTCCGCCTCGTGGGTTCAGGCAATTCTCCTGCCTCAGCCTCCTGAGTAGCTGGGATTACAGGCACGCGCCACCGTGCCCAGCTAATTTTTTGTATTAGTAGAGACGGGGTTTCACCATGTTGACCAGGATGGTCTCGATCTCTTGACCTCGGGATCCACCCGCCTCGGCCTCCCAAAGTTTCTGTTGTTTTTAAGTCATCCAGGTTGTGGTAATTTGCTATGGTAGTCCCAGGAAATAAATATGATACCTGCAAACTTATAAGATCATAGTGTTCTTAAGTTGTGTTTTCTTTAATATTCTTATGAGATGTTTTATTTCAAAGGACACATGGAACTTAGCAGTTTATTTTGTAGTTAATTTAGTTTAGAAATGATAAAATATAAATAGGAGTTACTCATACTAACAGTGATTCAGTTATAACAAATATTTTAATACCCTTTTAATAGCAGCCCAATAAAACATCACATCTAAGAGGTTACCTGATTGGTATGGCTGAAAATGTATCTTGTCTCCAAGTGCAACAAGTTTCTCCTGTTGAAAAATTTTATAATCACAGAATTAAATGACCACATTCCTAACTTAATTATTCTTTAATAGAAAAACACTTTGATTCTTTAAATAACAAATAAATGTTTTTAACATACCAGAAATTGTATAACCAACTGAGTAGTGTTCTTTCACTGATTTTTTTTTCAAACATTTATAATCCCATTATTTTTAGGAATTAAAAAAAAATAGAATCCATAGAAAAACGAATGTATGCCTTGGCCTAGGAGAATCAGTTTAAGGTCATTATCAAAGTCAGTCCCCTTGCATCTATTCTGATATTACCTGAATTAGATCACTTGTCATTCTGGTCATTATTTGTTCACTTATTTCAATATCTTTGAGATCTGTAAGAACCACCCAAGTTCCATTCTCAAATTTCACAGGCATAGAAAAGACGATCCCTTCAGGAATACCAAACTGGCCTACAGTGAGCAAACACAAAGCAAGCAACACAGCAGAACTTAGAAACATACACCTTTTCTGTTAAGCATTGTAGAAAATACAGGATTTTTAATGATAATGATGGAATTAAATTTCTGGGAATTCTTCTCCAAGGAGGACTGAAACACTCACTCTAGAAGGACTGACTGAGCAACTATCCAAGTTCTAACAATTCTGCCATTTGTATTTGTCTCACATCCAGAGGCTAATGCGGTCTTTCTCTTTTTTTTTTTTTTAATAATCATATAAATTTATTAAAGAGCTTTCCAAATTCAACACTAATGTGGGAGCCATAGAACAGAAGAATGCAGTCTTTCTCTTTTGAATCCTGTCTATATTCTTTTTGTCTGTCTGCGTAGCTTTATCCCTGACCCTCTATGTAGCCCATGAGCCTAAGTCGTTTGTCCATCTGGCCTTCTAGTCTTCTCGCCTGCTACGGCAGTCATATAGCCAGAGTATAAAGAACTGGGAAGGGAAAGGAGGGGAAACAGGAAATTTGGTTATTTTGTCATGTGTTTGTTTCATGTGGGATGATTTTCTTTACATATTTCTACACCTTAGGCAGAAGTCATCCTTCGCTTAATAATACATTTAATTTCTTTAAGATATACAGAAATACTTACATTTGGATGTGCTCTAAATAAAAAGATTGACAATATTTATTATTAACTGAGAACCATTCAGACAAAATTGTCCCCATTTCTGGTATCTCAATCACATAAGAAAATTATTCCTGACCTTCTGGACAACAAAAATGTCACTAGGGGAAAAAAATTGAGGACATTTAAGAAACCAAGATCTAAAAGACTTCTCCTTAGAGGAATACCCAGGTCCTCAAGTCATGCTGTATTTTGTTTAATCTGTGAAGAGCTAGCCTTATGGACAGAAGAGATATGAGGGTTTACCTATTCAGTATGGTTTCAGAAAGACAAAGAATGATCATTTACCCCTCTGCCCCAAGTACTGTGTTATTTATTTTTGAATATAATTCCTACAGAGATTAATTAAACTTTCTTTCTACAAATAAAGGTAAGGCTTTAAATGCCTATTTCCCTAAGAAGATAACTTGCTGATTTGAATTCACACTATGGCAATGTTCATGCACCTTAACTTCAATTGAACAAGATTCATTGAGTGTCTACCATATAAAATGCTGCTCCTGTGAAGGTGCAGAGAGGTGGCCCAGAAAAAGCCTTTGCCCCCAGAGTGCCACAACGAAGGGGACATATGCAACTAATCACACCAGCAAAAGCAGGCAGACTATAATATTCTCTGTGATAGGGGAGCAAAGTGCTGTGTGGGGGTATAGAGGAGAGAAATAGATTAATTCTGACATGAGGGATTTCAAATTTCTTAACCTTCACTGGAGTCACTGAAAAGATAGGGAATATGGTGGTTCTACTTATAAAGAATACAAGAGATGGAACAGATTAGGAAGAAATATAGTAGATTCAGTTTGGTATATGTTGGATGAAAGTGACAACATGACATCCAGATGACAATGTTTCACAAGCCAAAGCTCAGCAGCTCTGGGAGTGAATTAGCTTGCTGAGGAAGAAAGTAGAACACAAAGGGAAGAGATGCTTCAGATAGACCTTACAGATGACAGAACATCAGCTATTCTCTTTCCTGTTTTGTAAAAATGGCAGAAGTCTTCTGAATAGTTTTTAGTAGATTAAAACATTAGGGCTGTAAAAGTTTATATGCAGTATTTGTGGATGGAGAGCAATCTTTCCACATCCCCAGTGCTGCCTGGTACCCTAAGATCTGGGTCCTGTAGTGCCCCTCTCTATCCTGCCTTTATATCTGTCTTCCTGTGGCTCCCTGTGCCCAGTGTCCTTTCCACACTTGTCTTCTAGGTCAATATTCCTCATACTTTAGTCTTACTGGAGTGTCACCTTCTTTATGAAGCCTGTCCTGGTTCCACCTGCTTCCTGCCTGGAATTAACCTGCTTTCCCTTTATCTCTTGCTAGGAAAACCTAACAAGATGGTTTTGTTTATGTATCTGGCTCTTGTTTATTCCACTATAGGTTTCCTGAAGGCAGAGGCCAGGTCCTAACTCCTATGTGTATTTCCAATACATTCATACAAAATATTATTGACCTTCTGAATGAATAATTGAATGAATGAATGATTATGACATTGTAAAAGTCCATACACTTTATAGACCATGTGGAGAACTAGACAGGCGGGGACACAGAATTAGGAGCACAAGGCATAGATAGAGGCATTAAGATTTTACGAGATATGAAAAAATCCAGATTTACCTTCACTCAATATTCCTAAAGATACAATCTCCCCAGGCGGTGAGCCATGGTACCAGTATTTCAATGTAGTGGCTATACTGTGTGCAGCCAAAATGCCTCTAAATTGTCTTCCTGTGGCAGTTAAGTTTTTAAGAGTTGCCACAAATTCTCTTTTTACCCACTCACTGTAAGGAGAGAAACAATTTTACAATGGAGAGAGGAATGAGAGTGAAAAAAGATGTTCTCTGGTCAGTGAAACTAAGTTTCAGAAACCTTATCCACAGTCAAAAATAGAAATATGACTATTTCTAGTGTCTTTCCTCAAGTGTCTTCAATCCCCATAAAAAGGCAACTGAAAAACAATGAGATGTAGCAGAAAGGAGTCCCAAAATGTCAAACTGAAAATATGATAATATAAATATGGAACACGGAAAAGCGGCTAAAAATGGCAAGAACCATTACTTTTGTTACAAAGAATTTATCCTGTGTAGACACTATCTTGCAACCAGTAGTACCCTTCACTTTAAACAAAATAATTTCATAAAACACTGAATTACAGTTGAGTATCCCTTATCCTAAATGCTTAGGACCAGAAGTGTTTCAGATTTTGGAATATTTGCATATACACAATGAAATATCATGGGGATGGAACTCAGGTCTAAACACAAAGTTTATGTTTCACATACACTTTATACACATAGCCTGAAAGTAATTTTATACAATATATTTAATAATTTTGTGCATGAAACAAAGATTGTGTAAATTAAACCATCAGAAAGCAAAGTGTAGAATTTTCCTCCGGTGGTATCATGTTGGTGCTCAAAAAGTTTCAGATTTTGGTGCATTTCAGATTTCTCATTTTTGGATTGGGGTGCTCAAGCTGCATTCATGTTGAGAATTAGGAAAATGCTTAAGTTTTTATGATCTAAAGCCTAAACTGAGAGAATAGTCCAGCCAGTTAGCCTCTGCTAACCCAGCACAACACAGCTCTGTGCAACACTGGTCTTGCCCGGGCAGCAAATGCAGAGGAATCATGCTTCAAAATAGCGAACTCAGGACACATCATCCCTAGGCAGGGGTGAAGTTCCACAGTCTGAGGAAGAAAAGGAAGGCAAGAAGCAATGGAAAGAAAATGCTACAACTGGGAACATGCTGCAAAGTTTAGAAAAATGCTTCAGAGGTGCTCCTTCCCGCTTCTCCTCTGCCTCATCATAGTTGCTAGTGTTTACTGTGCAGACACCAGACACATCTCTAAGTCCTTTATCTGGAGTAATCCATTTCATCTTCCCCAAGACCCTATAGGGCCCTTATCATGTTACCATTTCCACTTTGCCGATGAAAAACTGAGTCATAGTGAGGCTAAGCAACTTCTCTAAAGTCACACAGCTAATAAGTGGCTAAGTGAGGATCCCAGCCTGGGTGGATTGGTTCTAAGACTGTGTTCCTCACCACCTCCTGCTTCTGCCTCCTGCCACAGAACGCCCAGCCTGGCCTATGCCTGCTTGTCATCTTCTTTTCTTGAAAATGTTTCAACTAACTTCAACCTGGATAGACAGCTCTGTCTTTACATGAAGTAAGATTCCCTTACATACGCTTGCTTTAGAGATAACCTTACTTGAATATATGAGCTACTGAAGAATCTGAAATATAAAAATTTGTAATTTCAAAATCAATTACCTAGTTGATATTCTGTGGAACTTTCTTCAGTAGACAGCATGAACAAATATAAGTGTGAACAATGCAAGTTATTATGCAAAGATGTATAAGACGATTTAAAAATTTACAACCATTATACATTTAACACTGTCAGTATACTTCACTTAAAAATATACCATACCTGTCAAAAATCAAATTTAAAAGAGGGCGTGAATAATGAAGAGGTCCCCAAATGGCACTCTCATATCTGTACACCTTTGTTTTTCTCAGATCGACGTAATTATTTCCACTGATATTACCCCAAATTATCACATCTTTAATGTCTGTGAAGAATAGAAAGTTTTTTTAAAAATCACAGTAATGTATATTCATATAAAAAATTACCTAAAGCCTATTTTTTGTTTGTGTGCATGTTTGTTTTAGGATTGGTCCTTTTTCTATAAAATGAATCTAAGTTTATGATTCCTAAAATTGTGCAAAATGTATGGATCACCTCCCTAATTATCATAGTTTGGCCGTCCCTAATAATGTTCTATGAATGGTATGGTGTATAATTAAATTACAGAAATAAAGAAATGTTCCCTGAAAGAAACTGCTACTGAAAATTATATTACTGGTGTTTGTCCTGACTTTGCTTGCCATTAAGAGACAGAAAGGTGGAGAGAGAGTGAGTGAGAAGTCAAGAGAGGTTGAGAGAGAAAGGACTTTTTAATATGCTTTGATTTTTGACAAGGAGTTCTTGATTCTAGACTAGAATAGAAATTAGGGCAATTCATTTAACTCTCTGATGGGTTTCAGCTCTGGCAAAATGAGGACCCTGGGCACATCTTAGTCAACAAATAGTTATGAAATGGTACTAGGTTTAGAAGAAAACAAATCAGCTCAAATCCTTACAACATTCTAGGGGTGGTGGGTAGTGGATGAGGTATTATACAAAGTGATACATGCTAAAAAGTAAAATAAGACCGTAGGGGTTAGAGAGAAATAGGCATTGGCATTCAATACGATTTTATAATGGTGACCTGTCTAGGAATGTTGTATGAAAACTGCAAATAAATAATTTTAGTTATTTACTTATTTAACATTTCTTTGCCTAAAAACTTATTCACTTATAAGTACACACCACTTTCTACTGTGGAGAGTAACTTCTTCCCTGTTCTCCTGTATAAGATTGCTTTTGACTTCACCTCACAGAACATCCTACTGACTTGTCCTAACTAGAAGGACTACTTTTCTCAGGTAAATCATGGTAGGCAGTGACATGTGCTGGTTCAACAGTTCACAGATGTGATTCTCTTGGCCTTCCCCTCATGGTCATAAGATGGCTGCAGCAGCTCCAAGTATCACTTACTCTCACACAGTTGCATTTAAGGGCAGGCAATAGGGAAAAGAATGGGGTGGAAGCTTCCTCTTTTGCCTTTTCTCTTTTCAGAAAGTGAAATATTCTTCCCAGGGGACCCCAAAGAGACTAGGTCACTCAACCACTCCTAGCTGCAAAGAAACTAAGAAAAGGGGTGATTGTTTGAGCCTCTATAGAAGGGAGAGGCTAGGGGAGAAGAGGATGGGAAACAGATTTTGGGTAGCTGCCTACCTTCGTCCTGTGAGATTCCCGTCCTCATCAGAATGACTCATGCAGTAGGAATAGCTAGTTCTCCCTCCACCACCCAACTCTCAGGGGAGTAGCGATGTGCTCCCGGGTCCCTCAGCTGCATGTTGTAGGAGGGAGGGGAGGGTGGGAGTCAGGGTTTGGAGCTCATAGAATCCCATATGGGGAAAATAATTCTTCGACCAGGTAAGCATATGGTAGGCTTCCTTCCTACAGCCTAAAGAAGCCTTTTAATCTTGCTGGGTTTCATTTCTCTTATTAGCTTTGAGGCCCTTGATAGCTCTAAACACCCTAAATTATGCAACAGAAAATGATAGTGGACATCTGCCTTTTTCCCTCTTGGTATGAATTCCTCTTCCTTTTTTTTTTTTTTTTTTTCCCATTAAGAGCATCCTGGTTTTTCTTTACATAACTGTTTCTTCTCCAATGTCAGTCCCTATGTGTCAGGTGGGACTGTCCTCATGCCTTAGGTCCACCTATAGGCATTAGATGCAGATTCCACCCTCCTGGCCATGATGATTGATTTAGAGACAGGCATGCAGTCCCAGCCTGGACGATGAGTTTGTACTTCTTTTGAACAACCAATTGGGAAAGAAAGCCCTAATTTTCCTGCTTAGGTAAACTATAAGCATGTGAGTCTGGGATGCCACTTTTTAGGGCTCAACTGAGAAGGAGACCAACACAGAGAGCAGAGCAGAGGGGTAGGCCAGCAGAGAGAACACAGGCATGTCCTGGTGCCATGGTTTGAGCCCCAGCATCCAGCTATTTCTGAAATAAGAACTACCTTCTGTGCTTTTCAGTTATGCAGGGAAAATATTCTCTATTTGACTTCAATCACTTTTTGTTTTCTGTTTTTTTGTTTTTTGTTTTTTTAGTCAAGGTCTTGTTCTGTTGCCCAGGCTCACTGCAGCCTCATGGCTCACTTGCAGCCTCAAACTCCTGGGCTCAAGGGATCCTCCTGCCTCAGTCTCCCAAGTAGCTGGAATTGCAGGTGTGAGCCATGGTACCTGGTGACTTCAGTCACTTTGAGTTGACTTTCTTGCAACGGAAGGAGTCCTGATGAGCCAATACACATGGTCCAATAAATAGTGTTATTTATGAACTGAACTTAGGGGCTATCATGGATCGTGCTTTTCTGAAGAGGTTTGCCACCCTCTTGGCATCTAGAATAATCCCTGAATAATTTCCTTGGTGGTTTTTCTCTTTCATGATGTTTTGCTCAACTTTTGTCATTGCTGGGTGTCTCCTTGCTGCTTCACTGGCAATTCTACCTGGACTACTGTCCCTCTAGCGCCTTTTTCCTTTTACCAACTTTCCTCCATTTTTCTTTTTTCTGCTTCTCACATGCTTATTGGATTTGAGTAGAGTAGAGCTTAGAGTCATGGCACCAGCAGACCCGCAAGAGAGCAGCTTTCTGGTTGAAAGCCCCCAACCCTCATCAACACCCCCCTACCCCACCCACACATACACCTTGTTTTAGATTCTTCTTGATACTTTTCAGTAGTGTATCACACACCTTCAATGATAAGTCTATGTCTACACATAGAAGGTTGATGACAGAGATAAAATAGTTAGAAAAATGTTTTCATTTCCTATTGAATAATTTTAGCATCAATTCGGTTAAGTGTTGTAGTGACTTTGGGGATAAAACACTAAATATATGTATGCAGCAATACCTGAAGTTATGATTTCCAGAGTTTCATTATAACAAAAAAGATAATACAGCTCTGGCTATAATGTTAGGGGTTCACTGAAGCCTTTTTTGTCCTGACTGGGAACATTCTAGGCTCACATTTCATTGTCTTTCCAATTCTGCTTGAGAGAATGCCTGGCATCTCCTTCCCTTCTCAATGGACACAGTTGCCACCTGCTCCACCTAAAGGCAAAATTAGCTAAAATATGTCCAATATTATCTCTCTTTTCAAATACAACAATTCATTTTCTGATCTAGTCTCACCTTCAATGATTCGGATATTTACCAGTTCAAATATTAATAGGAGCAGAAACTGATCAGATATAATCCTATTGATAAGCTTCACATACTTGGAAATGTTTTTCATGTGCCAGACACTCTTCTAAGCACTTTAGAAATACATCTCACTGAATCCTCACATCCATTCTAGGAGATAGGTGCTGTTAACGTCCTCATTTTACAGATGAGGAAACTGAGGCACCGAAAGATTAAATGACTGCTCAAGGTTGTATGTGTGAGAGATGGGGCAGAGCCACTTGCACATAGCTTGGATTTTTTTAAACACTGGTTACCTTAATCGACTATAACAGGAAAAATGGAATACCAAGTATCAAATTATCACCTGAATAATATAAATTATATCTTACTAAATATTTGTTGATTTTTATAATGATGGAAAAAGTCAGACATGAAAGTCAGCAGCCAGTTAAAAAAAAAAAAAAGTTTGCACAGTAGTCAAATAACACAAGTTCTTTAAGTCTGTTTTACACTTTCTATCCCAGATACTCAGAATATTCCTAGAGGGGACAGTGTTCTTCCTGGCTGCTATGAAATCATGTTGTTTCAAAACCAAAACAAAAGCATAAAGAGTCATTCACTCACATGAGGGAGTTGTCTTCAGTTTTCTGGCCAGTACGGCTTTCGCTTCACCTTCCACCCCCAGTGCCACCGCAATAATGTTGTGTGCGATGCGTGGGGCGTATCTCATGAGTAAAACCGTCTTCAGGTTCACGAAGGTTTTCCCTCCCACGATGACTCTGACGGACTCATCAGCATTTTTCTCTATCAGGTACCCGTAGAGCCTGCACAGAGGCACCCTGCTTCGGAGGCAGTCCTCCAGAGTGAACACCTCCTTGTCGGTGGTGTCGTCCAGCACCACAATGACCTGGGCCTGGCGGAAGGCCTCTTCTACCGTCGTACAGATGGAGACGCTGCGCAGGACCGGTGACACCAGGTCCTGGGTCTCCATCACTAGGCTTTTGAGATGTTCTTCAGCCTGCTTGTTGTCAAATAGAGTTATGCTAATTTCCGTCTGCATCCCAAACACTTCACCACTCGTTAATATGGGTATTAGGTTGTAGCAGGCAGGAGCAGAGGCACTATTAAAAATGCAAAGCTGGATTGTGAATAGTTACATCCTTTGTCCCTTTTAAGCCTTTATTCTTAGTAGATATTTTTGCATATACATCAGCAGGGTGGTTTCATATTTAAATAAGCACACACACACAGCTGCATTGACATTTTAAGGCTAGAAGTCAAAAGTAGAACAAAAACTTCTCACTACCAGTCCCTTGCTCTGGCCACCTGAAATCAGTCCCCAAATAAGAAATATACCTGTTTATTAGGTTTTTCAAAGAAAACAGAATTCCCCCATGCAGAAATCAAAATAAAAAAAAAAAACTGTATTATATTACTGTAATTACATGTTTATATTTTCCCCTAAAAAGATAAAGATAAAAGTTTCAGTTAGCCATAGCTCTTTTTTTAAAAAATATAACCTCATCTACACAGTAATGACTTTTTTTTTTTTTGGAAAGGACTGCCTTTTCCAAATTCTTACACAGAAAAATCCTTACAAAGATGGTTCAGATCAACATAGGCTATTTATGGTGTATCTAACCACAATTCAGCAGGTGTTTACAGCTGTGACTATCAACTGTGGACTGTAATGCCCGCCATGGGAAGTTCAGAAACGCATCTGGGCATTTCTGGTAATCACAGTGGGTGTGGCGAGGTGTGCAATGGGAGTTTCAACAGTATCTGTACCAATTTAATCCTTTGAAACATATCTAAAGAAGATGTGATAGTCGTTAAACCTGGGTGATAAGATGGATCATGTATGTTTATTACATCATTCTCAATTCCTTTCTGTACTTCAAATATTTCATAATAACAGTTTTTAAAATGAGTGTATATATTAGGGTACACGTGCATATGAGCAGGAAAGTGCGAAAGACAAACTGAGGGATGAGGAAAGGACGGGGGAGGGAGAGAGAGAGCCAAAGAAACAGAAAGACAGTGTAAAGAAAGAAAGAGAGAGGGCGTGACAACAAAGACTGCATGTGCCCAGACTGGGAGCAAAGAGGAGCACACATGAGAAGAAGAAAAGCAAAAGGGAGCAAAGTGTGGGGAGAGGGGTTGTAGAGAGGGAGTAGGTGCATAGAGAAAAGCCAAAGAAAGCTCTAGCAAGTGAGAAAGAGGGAGGGAGCAACGGTCAGAGAGGGCAAGCTTCTGCAAAGCAGCCAAGCTATAGAGTTGTGTGTGTGTGTGTGTGTATGCATGTAAGTATACATACACACATATCTCAAACCTGACATTCAGGTAGTCTTCCATGAAATTAATCCCATTTCATTGTCCTTTCTAAATATAAAATGTCAATCTCATGAATCCTGGGATTTGACTGTCCCACCTGGTGATCCAGACCTGCAAGGTGTTGATGCAAGTTTTCAGGGCTTCCTCCTCCTGCTCTTTTTCTATATGCGTCCCCAGGTTCTCTTGAGCAATTACCTTCATCAGCTCAGTCGTCATGCTAGAGGTGACATCATAGTAAAGCTAAATATTGGGAAAGAGAAAGTCTGTATCAGAGAATAGATAACTAGTTGAAATTGACTATAATGGAAACTTTTTGTTTAAAGTCAAAATACAATAAAAAGAGACATGAGATAATGACTCAGAAAGCAAGATATTTGAAAAATAAAATAATGTAAGTGAATTATCATTGTTAGAACAGATAAGTCAAGTTAACTTATATACCTGGGCATGCTCCAGGAACTCATTATATCCTCCCAAAAGCAAACCCTTTCCTCCACGATCCAACAGCTCTCTCCAGATGATGGGGGAATTCTTGTGACTCCACTTATTCTTTTCACACACATCTTTTAGCCAATCCTGTTGAATGACATTCCAAGTGAAGTCACGTATTAAATCTGCCAGATAATTCAATTTCACACTTTAGAATTCAAACATTAAAATACTATGTTGTTTTAATGTCACTACTTATACATAATATAATTTAGATATCTTTAAAGAGTAAAATGTAAATATAGAAAATAATGATGTTAGTAACAGATTAATGAGATAAGAAAGAGTATTCTTCAAATTAATTGACCAAATAAAGGTACCGAAAGTTGCTCTTTTTCCTAAGGAGACCTGGAATGCAAGTGTTTAGCTTAAAGAGAGGTTACATTTTCCAAGTCAACTGATTTTTAAAAAAAATTCAACTAGTTTTGTCCTTATTATTCTTACCAGTCTTAGGGGCATATAAAATTTGATATTGTTTTTTAAATCTGCGAGTATGGTTTATGTAGTTCAGACTGAATGAATAAGCTAAAAGTTATTTGGAGATTTCTGATAATATTCATCAGAAAAAGTTTAAATTATCATTATCTGGTTTGTATAGGCTAGGCCTTCCAATGACAAGATCTGAGTAGTCAGATAGCAACATTTTTATCAGCAAAGTACATGGCAGCAGTCTTAAAACCATGTCATTAGAGGCATGGGTAATGAGGCTACCTAACAAATAAAATCCCAAAAGCTAATTTCCCTTGCTGACATTGAAGATCTGCCTGCCTTTATCTCACTTAAAGCAAACATTCTTTTTCATGTCTGCATGATATTTCCTAATGTATATGTACCACATTTTCTTTAACCAGTCAAACATTGATAGGCATTTAGGTTGATTCCATGTATTTGCTATTGTGAATAGTGTTGCAATGAACATATATGTGCATCTTGTCTTTATAAAAGAATGATTTATATTTTGGGGGGTATATACACAGTAACGGGATTTCTGGGTTGAAGGATATTTCCATCTTATACACTCCCACCAATAGTGTATAAGTGTTCCTTTTTCTCCACAACCTCGCCAGCATCTGTTATTTTTTGACTTTTAAATAATAGCCATTCTCACTGGTATGAGATGGTATCTCATTGTGGTTTTGATTTGCATTTCTCTAATAATCTGTGATGTTGAGCATTTTTTCATATGATTGTGGCCAAGGCTGTTGAAGGACGTGGTACTATAGACCTGAACTCTATGGCAACTGAGATGATAAAATCCTGAAATAATAGAGGTCAGTGGGCACTGCCAACCCGAGAACATTTATAGTAACAGAGCACTAAACAACCCAGCAGATGAGATAGCTTAGCTGAAGACTAGACCAGCAGAGAGTGAGGGAAATCTATAATGGATAGTAGTGAAAAGAGGGAGAGAAGACAGGTGATGAGTGTCAGTTTGGCTCTAAAACTATGAGCAGTGGAGACTATAGTTCATTTGACTATCCTTTCTCTTATAAAGTTTCCCCAGGGAAAGATGGGAACCCAAATCCTGGAGGAGGTGTCAACTGATTATAGGGAGTATGTGAATCCCCAGGGAAAGATGGCAACCAGTATCCAAGATGATGTGAACCGATTATAAGGAGCATGTAGATCCAAAAGGCACAACAGGTGGACTGTGTCCAGTGCTGTCACATATGCTCCAGATTCCCCTTCACAAATGAGGCACTCACTCTCTCAGGCACCTGGTGTATTAGAGGCTGATAACTTAAGTCTGACTCAATTCTCTCTCTAGCAATTTACCTTGGCCAAAGAAAATTGCCTTGCCTAAGTTCCTTCCCAGGGGCAGCTGATATTCAATGGCTGGTCAAGGAGGGAGCCCAAAAGCTCAGCTACCTTGCCTCAGTTTGGAATACCTCTGCAATGTCATCAAGAGTTCACTGTGGGATCTGCTGAGCCCTCTGTGGCAGCTGTGTCAAAGTTCAGCTTCTCCCTTTACCCAATCCTCCTGCCCTCATTCCTTCTCAGGATGCTTTTCCCAAGACCACTTCCTAGTAAAGCCCCTTCACCAAATTCTACATCTCAAAGTCTGTTTCTGGGGAAACACAGTCTTAAAGAAATGTAAGGTATCCCAAATAAGTCACTGGAGACTTATTTGGAGAATGAAATACCAAGGAGAATGAAAAGTTAACAAGCACAGTGTTAGCTACCTGGATTCTTCAGAGGATGAGGTCAAATTTATTCTGTGTATTGATTAGGCTCAAATTTGTTCTACTAGGTATTAGGAAAAAACATAAATATTATTTTGAGACTAGTAAGTAGGGACTTGTTTACTAGTATTCAAATATCACTAGTACGTGAACAGTTATTACCAGAAGCCAATCTAATATACCAGCTAATATTTAATCAAATTAAAATACCTTCTGTACATTAGCAAGTTTAACAAACTATAAAGGCTTCTTACCTCCCAAACCTCAGGACGTTGTGTGATTTTATGTATCCGAAAATCAGGAAGATTCTTTTGTAAATAGTCTGCCAGAAGTTCTGTTTTAGCATAATATGGACAATCTGCTCTACCTAAAAGAGTTCAAATTAGCAATGTTTTCTTTCATCATGCAGAAATTATTATGTAGTTCTAAGTATTCGCTATGTAATTACAGAATTATAGTTATAGTTTGATAACATGAAGTTACAGTATAAACTGCCATGACATAAACTTCTGATGTTTATTAGATTGATACAAATAAAATAAATTTTCATAGAAGGTCAGAATCTTAAATAATAAAATGTGGAAAGAAAAAAATCCTACTGAATATTTATTCTGATCTAGTCCTATGCTAGACCTCATTTCCCCTAGGAGGCTGCTAACTACTACTAATTCAGCATGAATTAGTACTGATAATGAACTACTCACTAATGGCTACTAAAAGGTAAAGTTTGAAGTGAGGAGTGGTGATAAAATCACTTTTGTATTTGATGCATGTCAGGAAGTTGTTGGGGGTGGGAAAGAAGAATCTGGGATAACCTCTATTTTCTGGCTTGGGCAGATGATGCTGACCTTAACTGGAGAGAAACCATGAATGAGAAATTTAATTTTAGTCAAGTGCAGTTGGAGGTATTTATAGTATGTCTAAGTGGATATGATCAGCAAGCAACTGGATATATATATATATATATATATATATATATATATATATATATGGGGTGCAGGTGCCATGTAAGTGTTTCAGACACAGTTTGTAGCCATCAACACCCAGGAAGTTAAAGCTACCACACCAGACGGGATTGGGTGGCTGATAGAGTAGGAGGGATGAGATAAAATGCAGAGCGCTCTCTGTAGCATTCTTCCTGAGTAACTCCTACTAGTCACCATTTCCTTGGCCTCATGGGAACTCCTAAGTTATCAACCAGTCTGAAGCTTGCCTTGTCTATTAGCCTCCCTGTCTAGTTCAAATCTATGGTTCATCACTTTCTGGCCCATGTCTTAAATTATCTTTCGCCACTGTCCTTTTGGAAAATGAGCCTGATAAAAGCCCCTCATCCTGGATGAACCCAATTGCCTGCCTTTTCTGTAGCTGGGTCCTACCTACTGGGTACCACTATAGAAAGATGGTAGAACCAAGTGGAGGGCACCTTTAAAATTCATGGTCACCATCTTTAATTGGCCCTCAACCCTATGTGGAGACCCCTCTGTTTCTCTTATCAGCACTCTCTTCTTTTCTCCACAATGACTATTCCAAACTTTTTCCTCTTCCTCCAAATCCTTTCCTTCTTCTCAACATTCCTCAGCATTATCAGAAGACAACAGACAACTTTGCTTTCTACTTTACAAAAACCAATCTAAACAAAACAAAATGGCATTAGTTTGGAAAACCTTCAACTCCTCCATCACACCTACATGCCTGTCTGCATTTGGACTCATCCTTTCCTCCCTTCTTCATTTCAATTGAAGAGGAGTCCTACCTCCTGTCTACATTTAATCCCACCACTTATGCTCTGAATCCCACCCTCAACTGCCTTCTCAGGAATGCTGCTTAGTTAATTATCCTCTCTTTCTAGAGTTTTATATCTGTTTCTAATAGTCCTTTTCTGTCATATTTAAATATACTCATCATATTGTTTCTCCTGTCCTAAGAAACATCATCCCCCCGTCTAGCTATTGCCTTTCATATGTCCTTTTCTATTAAAATATTTTAAAAGAGTTCTCTATACTTGCCATCCTCAGTTCTTCACTTCCATTTATTTCTCATCCACTGCAATGTAGTAGACCCCACAATTCTCTTGAAGGTCACTGGGGACTTCCATGCCACTAAATCCAATGGATACTTTTCAATCCTTTTCTTGTTGACCCTTGGCAGCATTTGCCACTACTACCCCCTTGCATGCTTTTAAAACACCTGCTATAGTGGGGGCATTCTCCAGGTTCTTCTCCTACTTCTCTGGTCACTCCTTTCTATCCTTTGTAGGTTCCTATTCCTTTATCAACCCATTAAAAGATATCATTCTGAGAAGCATCTTATCTTTATATCTTACAGATTCTTTCTGGCCAATTGGCTTCATTCCCTTGGCTTCAAGTAGAAATCTGTATTTCCAGCTCAGATCTATCTCCTTATCTAGATGCCTACACCCTCCTGTATTTTCCCATATCCTTCAAAATGCCTCATAGGCACTCAGAAGGTCTATGATGAATTTTGTCACCATTTCCCTACTAAATTTGCTTAATCGCATATATTTTAATGTCCATTTCCCTAATTATCTAAAAGCAGTAAGAGTATCCAGAGTATTAAGCCTACTCTTCTGATTTTTTTTTTTTTTCAGTGACTCCTAATCTCTGCAGTTATTCAAACCACTGCTTGGGAATAATGTTTAACTCCTTTTTCTCCCTTATCTGCCCTCCTCCACTCAATTAGACATCCAGTTCTATAGATTCTGCCTCCCTAATATCTCTCTAATCCATTCACTTATCTCCATCTCCATTGTTTGCCACTCTAGGACAGGTCACCTTCAACTCCCTCCTGGACTACAGCACTAGTTTCCTAACTGGTCTCTCGGCATCCAGTCTTTCTCTCTCATGCTATAGCTATAACATTCAGATAAAACGCAAATTTGATTAGGTCCTCCTCCACTTTCAAAACTCTGGATAAAGTCTAAACTACTGAAGATGGCTCACAAGAATCCACATTATCTAACTCTAGACTCACTTTAGGACACTTTCTTCCTTGTACTCTTTGCTTCAGTCCTAATAAACTTATTTCAGTTTTGTGCTTATTTTATATTCTCAATTATCACCAAACTAGTTCTCCTCACTCTAACCCCACTCCCTGTTACCCATGCCTAAAGTACTCCCTTCCTTTCTACCTCTTCTGTCTTAGGTAATTTGTTATCATCTTTAAGGTATCTGCTTAAAATCTCTCCCTCTGGGAGACCCTTACCTAATTAAGTAAGGTCCCCTGCTATTGTTCCTATAGAACTCTGCCCTGCCACTGTCATACATGCAGCATTCTCTGTAAGTGTGTTTTCCACAGACTTCCCAGCATACGGTTAGTCAGCGTGCAAAAATATTCTTCTGGGCCAGGTGCAGTGGCGCATGTCTGTAATATCAGCGATTTGGGAGGCCAAGGTGGGCAAATCACTTGAGCGTAGGAGTTCAAGACCAGTGTGGGCAACATGACAAAACCCCATCTAGTCCCAGCTACTTGAGAGGCAGAGGCTGGAGGACTGCTTGAGCCCAGGAGGTCAAAGCTTCAGTGAGCCATAATTGTGCCACTGCACTCCAGCCTGAGTGACAAAGTAAGACGCTGTCTCAAAAAAAATTCTTCTGTGGATGGTAGATGTCAATTGTGTTCAATGCATCAAAGAGATCAAATAAGTGAAAGGATAAATAGCTTCTAAGAAAGTCATTGGTGACTTTGGTGACAGCAGTTTCTGTCAGGAAGCAGAATTAGAAGCCTTCTTCCAAGATTCATTAGAAGGTGGAACTGGAGATGGAAGAGCAGTCTACTCTTTTAAGAAACTATGAGAAAAGAAGGCAGGTACCATGGATTGTTGTAATAAAAATCTTCTCAGTTGGGTCCTTGCTGTCAACCAGCACTTTCAATCATTCTCTCCATTGCTGCTAAGACAGGCTTCCTAAAATGCAAATTCATTAAGACTACCCTCCTGCTTAAAGTTTTTCTATAACTCCTCATTGCTTTCAGGATACAGTTCAAATACCTTCCCTTGGCGTACATGAAATGCAAGGACCTGGCTCCTGCTCCTGTTCTAGTCCCAGGTCCTGTCACTCCTCACATATCCAGATTTTTGGTTAGGCCATGAGGCTTCTAGCCTCGCTGCTTTGATCTAGAATAGCCTCCTCCCCTCACACCTTCATAACTCAGCTCCTGCAATACCTTCCCCAGCCAGTTCCTTGTGTCCACCTCTCCCCCACCCCCTAAATCCAGATTAGGAGTCTATACTCCCAGGGGCCTGTGCAGGTCTCCTTCATTGCATTAATCACACCGTATCAAAAGTACATGTTCTGTGCCCCATGAGACTGAAAGCTCCTCGAAGGCAGAGATATGTTGCCCTCCATTGTATCCCCAGTGTCCCACAGTGCTTAGCGCACCGTCACGGTCCAGTAAGTATCTTTGAATAAAGCCATAGCAAAGCATGGAGCCGTCCGTATAGACGCTGGACTTGCTATAAGCCAGTAAGAACATCACTGCCAAGCAGCCGTGGGAGGTGAGCTGTTGTTGGCATTTTGAGCAATCTGCGGGCGGACGCGGGGATCACTCACCCGCAATGACGAATTTGGCCATGGTCGAGAGAGACTTGAAGTCTGCTCCGCGGCTTCGCGGTTTCCTAGCAACCACGCCGCCAAGGGCAAGGCGCAAGCGCACTACAAAGTTTAGCGCCCAGCAGAGCTTAGATGTTTAAAGTTAGGACTTGAATGGGTTATGTTGCGATATACGATCAAATATTGCCCTTATAAGCGCTGTAGTAGCCCCGATCCCCATCCCTGTATCCAGGGTAATTAGTCATTCTCCTCGGTAGACTTTCTTCTAAGTAAGTCCTTCAGCTACAACCGCGAACGTATAGTTTTTGACCTTTGAGGGAATCCGTAAAACCTCGTGAGACTCTCAGCTCTCGGGGAAGCTGTCATGGCTGCGCCTGTATGTGGCCGCGGGGTTCTACCCTAAGGTGAGTAGAGGACGAGCCTGGGCTGAGTGGTTGAACGTATCACATCCTGACTTTTTACCTTACAGAGCAAGGTCTCAGGCGTTGTCCCGTAATTAAGTTTAAAGGAGGTAGGTTAATGCTGGGCGGCCCAGCTGCGGAAGGACAGGCTCTTGACGTTGGTTCCGGGGCCTGGTGAGGCTGGCTGGTTGTGTAAGATCTTCCTCCTAAGCGCAGGCCACATGCAAACATCGCGTTCGTTTTCTGCTGCTTCCACTGAGCCGTTCTACCGGCCCAAATCCATATTCTTGATCGTCTGGGTTCGGCAGTTGCTAAATCCTCATGTTGAAAATGATCTATCAATGTTAATTCCCTAATCTTCATTGAGGACAGTTCCATAACAATGCCAACAAAAATCTCTCCTACAAAGGAAGCTTTTTGGAACGCTTTTGCACCAGAAATTCACTTTTTTAAAAAAACTCATTTATACAATGACTATTTCGAAAGTGACCTGGCTTCTTTGAAACTGGACACATTATGGTATATTGGAGGGAGCCCATATGGATTTAAAAAAAAATTATGTAAATCTTTAATGGCGCCATAGGTTCCCCATTTTCTCTTCTGTTAAATGCATTTCATTTCTTTAAGTAAAAGTTTTGCTTTAATTTTTATTCTTTTCATTACTTCTTCCCCTACAGGAAAACCACAGCACGTTTTCTTTTTCACTAGTAGAAGTGACGTTGGTTTCATATTGACAACTTTAAAGCCTTTTGGAAGTGTTTCAGTGGAGAGCAAAATGAATAACAAAGCAGGCTCCTTGTTATGGAACCTTAAACAATTCAGGACTTTAGTTCCAACAAGCAGAACTATGAGGCTATATCCTTTGGGACTTTGCAAACCAAAAATAGTTTGTTCAGACTGGAACACTTTAAATGACTTTCATAAGAGAATACAATCATCTGGTATCATTAGATATCTCTTTAAGGATGCATTCATTTTAAAATCAGATGTTGGCTTTCAAAAAAAGGGCATAAGCACTGTAACAGCCCTTAGAATTGACAGAATACTTTGTGCTAGAAGATTGTCTTTTGACTCAAAGCAGTCTCTTGTCTCTGTTGATGAATCTAATGATGGCTTGAAGAAAGTAAACTTTCATCATGAAGTCTCCAATGAAGATGTTCTTAACAACGAAACAAAACCAAATCGTATCAGCAATAGCACACTGTCTAAGGAGTGTAATTCCCTTAGTGATGTGTTAGATACATTTTCAAAAGCACCTACATTTCCTAGTAGCAACTATTTCACAGCAATGTGGACAATTGCCAAAAGACTGTCTGACGAACAGAAGCGCTTTGAAAAACAACTAATGTTTAACCACCCTGCGTTTAATCAGCTCTGTGAACATATGATGAGAGAAGCCAAGATCATGCAATATAAGTACCTGCTGTTCAGTCTTCATGCCATAGTGAAGCTTGGAATCCCTCAGAACACTCTTTTGGTACAGACTTTGCTGAGGGTGACCCAGGTAAAATAAAAAGGAGATTTAAACATGCTTTTACTTGATTTACAATATTTTGAAAGAATGATGGGAAATAGATATGTAGCCTCCTTAAAAGAGACTGTCAAATGGAATGGTAGTTTCCTTTTATTTATTTTTGCATATATATTATATGATTTGGAGGCCTTAAGTTAGCTATTTTCTTCCTTCTGCTGTGGGAATTTATGAAAACCTTCCCCATTTACCATCCCCAGAGTTGAGTAGCGGTGAAGAAGCTAAAATTAGAAGAGATGCAAGATATACAAAGAAAGGCTGGGTAGTTGAAGGAGAGAAGGGAAAGGGAAGAAAGATAATCTAGTCCATGGTAGAATTGGGATTCAGGCCCAGTAGATGATACCTAAACTAATGAGCACATTGATAGTCAAGGGGCTGGTGTTTTAAGTAGAGAGGATTGCATGCCCTAACATTCCCAGAGGAAAAGTTTGGCAAATTTGAAGAGATGAAAGTAGTTTAGTGTGGCTGAAGTACAGAATAATGGAGATGTATGTTTGAGGGGATGGGAAGAAATTTTGTACATGGTGATCAAAGGAGAGGAGTGAGGGGCAAGAGGCTTGGGGGGTGGGAGTGCTGGACAAGAGGCTAGAAAAGCAGAAACCAAATCATAAAGAGCCTCTTATGGCTAGCTGAGGAGTATGCATTTATCCTGGCACTGGGAATCCATTGAAAAATTTTAAGCAATGAGTTGACATGCTCAAATTTGTATTTTAGATCACTGCATTCAGTGAAAAATTGGAAGAAGGTTGAAACTGGATGGAGGGAGACATTTTTAGTCTAAGGCAAGAATGTCAGTGTCCTGTTTAATGTCACTGAAATGGTGCCAGATGTAAGGAAAGAGAGATTAACTTTTTAATCATGTATGTTTTAAGAGTGTACACTTCTGACTTCTAAAAATGATAAGTAATTTTTTAATCGTGTGTGGTAGCTCACACCTGTAATCCCAGCACTTTGGGAGGCCAAGGCAGGAGGATCTCTTGAGCCCAGGAGTTTGAGACCAGCCTGGGCAACGTAAGGAAGACCCTGTCTCTACAAAAATTAGCTGGGTGTGATGTACTTGCCTGTGGTCCTAGCCACTTGGGAGGCTGAGGTGGGAATATCGCTTGAGCCTGTGAGATCAAAGCTGCCATGAGCCATGATCGTGCCACTGCACTCCAGTCAGGGTGACAGAGCCAGACCCTGTCTGAAAATAATAATTATTTTTTAAAAGACAGGAGTTTCTTGGCCATAATTCCGGCATGTATCCTATCTTGCTATAGAATTCAAGGATTGGGTTCTAGCTATTTGGAAATTTTTAACTTTTTACATTTCTGTGATTTCCATATGTTCTTTTTTTTTTTTTTAAGTCTGTGACTCTAGCCAAAGATCCATATATTCTTAAGCAATAACTTTTACTTAGTGTATGTGTGTATATTTGTTTAAACCACAGAATATCCATGTTTATTTGTAGACTGTGTATTAGTTCCCTATATAGTTATTTAAAAGTGACTGTAATAAACCACCTTACCTGGTCAGTGATACTCTTACTAGATTTTGGACAGATGGTCTCACATGGGGATGACATCTGTGTTGGTGAGGTCTGAGTAGTAGATTTTTGTAGTCAAAACATCTCTAGGGATGATATGTCTTACTGACTGTTGGAATAATATAAAGACATTTATTTTAGATAGAGGTGAAAGGACAGTGTACCATCAGTGAATTTGCCCTTCAAACACATAGCCAAGTGGTCTTTTCTTTCATAGTAGATATTGAAGGGAATGCTGTAAAATTAAGGAAATCCCTTCATAGGAAAAAAACCTGTTTTTTTCTTCTAATCATATCCATTTCTTATCTGGTTCTGACTTAAAACTTTGTGATTGGTTGGTCATATAATTTTAGCAAAAGAACGTATCTCTTTTTAGGCTAAGTTTCCTCAGATGTGATCTTTTGTGAGGTGTATAGACTAGTTGTGATTAAACTGTAGAGTAGTACTAGGTAAGCTGTATTGTTACTATTCACTTTCCAAATTATGCCCACTGTTATTTCTGGGATCCAATTTAGTACTCTAAGTAAAGGAACCTGAAAGAAGAATCTATGGGGTGTAGGCTTGCCTTGAGACCCAGATAGTAGTGGTAAAATGTGGCAGGAGATGTGAATTAGAAGATTCACAAGTAGAGTTTCAGCTTGATACTCAGGAAGGGATCTAGGAAAATCGTAAGGGCACAACCATTTAAGGATCTTTAGAGATGGGCTAGTTACCTTCTATACCTCTGTAGTTCTTATATTCCTGCACTTTAACTGTTTTTGCCTTTGTAATGACCTTGGGTTCCAAAAAGAGATAAAAATAATGTTTAATAGAAGTTGTTTCAGAAGCAGTGGAATATAATGAATATCAAATATGTTTTCAGTGATAATGGTGAAGGTAAAAAAGTGTTGACACATAAAAGGATGTATATCAGTTAGCTGGAAAATTCGGTAAGTATGACTTTGTATTTCCTGAAGATGCTGTTTATTGTGGACTGACTGTGGGAATTGTTGGTTTGATACTTAGTCCTTTTATTCAGTATGTCAGTTCAGTGGTTTTGCTTGGATGAGATAGTTTACTATGGGCTCATCACCTGTAGTATTTTTGTAATTATATTTCAATAGGAACGTATCAATGAGTGTGATGACGTATGCCTTTCAGTTTTGTCAACTGTTTTAGAGGCAATGGAGCCATGCAGGAATGTTCATGTTCTACAAGCAGGATTCAGGTGAGAACTCTCTTATGCTTTCTTCATGTGGTTTTCTTTGTTCCTTTTAAATCTGGAATAAAAAATTGAGATGAAAACTAAACTGCTTTCTTGAGGGGAGGAGTTGGGGAGGCTTTTTGCTAGTTACAGTCTTTAATGCCTTATTAAGCTTAAAATCCTGACTCGGGATGATGTAAGGCTGGAAATGTTTCTTTTAGGGTCCATAATAACAAAGATGTGAGTAACATTGACATCTAAATTAATTTATTTTAAAACATAGTACTGATGTGGGTGGGAGAAAATTGGTGTGTATATTCAGAAGAGTTATTCAGGCACTATGTGAGGTTTATTTGACACTGGCCCAGCTTGAAAAGGAATTTATAAAATCGATACAACTGATCTAACAGCATAGATTAGTGAGAGTAACACTTAATTCCCTTTTACGTTGACTATGCATAGGATATGTTACTATAATCTCTTGATGTAATTTAATGTGTTCCTTAGTAAAGGCAGTACAATAATGTGAGAGAAAATAGCACTATTAATAGATTGGTTCTCGATCTTTTACTACTTACACTCTCTTGGGCAGGTAGATCATTTCTCTGGGCTTCATAATCCTTTCCTGTGAGAAGGAGCTGGACCAAGTGAAATTTTAAGATTTGTCTTCTGCTTTGAAGATTCTGTGATTGTAATATTTACTGTGTTTGATAACAGAATGCTAGTTGATCAGCAAGTTTGGAAAATAGAAGATGTCTTAACATTACAAGCTGTGATGAAATGTATTGGAAAAGATGCACCAAATGCTCTTAAGAGGAAACTGGAGGTAAACACATGAATTTTCTCTAGTGGATGAGATTTGGAAAAATTATTTCTTGTAAGCTGCTATGACTGCTTGAAGTCAATTTTCTAAGAGGGCATTGTTGGGCTTTTAGGTGTAGCTTTGCTAAAGTGAATTAATAGAAGTACCCTTATATTTATTTATCTGTGTATATATAAATGTATATGTATTTATCTATTTGTCTGGGTCATTTTACCCAAACATCATCTTTTTTATTTAAAAATAAAATTTTAGACCAGACATGGTGGCTCACACCTGTAATTTCAGCACTTTGGGATGTCAAGGCAGGGGGATCTCTTGAGCTCAGGAGTTTGAGACCAGCCTGGGTAATTGAGCAAGACCCTGTCTTTGCAAAAAAAAATCAAAGAATTAACCAAGCATGGTAGTGCATGCCTGTAATCCCAGCTACATGGGAGGCTGAGGCAGGAGGATCAGTTGAGCCTGAGAGGTTGAGGCTTCAGCCTGGGTGATAGAGAAACACTCTCTCTCAATAAAAATAAAAATTTAATTATTTTGCCACAGATAGTAAATTAAATTTGTTTTTCTTTAGATGAAAGCCTTGAAGGAATTAGACAGATTTTCTGTTGTGAATAGCCAGCACATGTTTGAGGTACTAGCTGCCATGAATCATCGATCTCTTATACTCCTGAATGAATGCAGTAAGATGGTCCTAGGTAAGGGGAATTTTTCTTTCATCACTTGTAACACCTGACCTTCTGTTTTAGACTATTTTTGTTTTGTTTTAAAAACTTTGGTTTTATGTGAAAAAAAGAATAAAGCATGTTGTAGCTTGCATTCAAAACAATCTGGTAATCTTTGTTTGCTTATTTAATTCATTCTTAAAGGTAATATCCACGGGTGTCCTTTAAAAATAATGATCAACATATTGCAGTCCTGCAAAGACCTCCGATACTATAATTTAGATCTCTTCAAGGGACTAGCGGATTATGTGGCTACAACTTTTGACATCTGGAAGTTCAAAAAAGTGAGTATGTTAACAATTTAGAATAAGCCTCACAAAACTTTTAAAACACATACTAATTCATTTAGCATTTTAAATATTTCTCTTTCACCTTTATAGTACTTAAGATATCCAAATACTCCAATGCTGAATTGACTTTTGAGAAATTAGTTCCTTATTATTCCTGTCTGGGGGCTACTTGCTAATATGAATAGTCCCCAACTTAGGATGGCTTGACTTAATGATTTTTTGACTTTTTGATGTTTCAAAAGCAATATGCATTCAGTAGAAACCATACTCTTTTGATTTTTGATGTTTTCCCAGGTTAGTGATATGTTACTCTCTTATGTTAGTATATGATACTCTCTTTCCATGCTTGGCAGTGGCAGCAAGTTGCAGCTCCCAATCAGCTGCACCATCATGAGGGTAAACAGTGCATATTGTATTCAGTAAATTACCTGAGATATTCGACACTTTTATTATAACGTAGCCTTTTTGTTAACTGATTTTGCCCAACTATAGGTGAATGTAAGCTCTAAGCACGTTTAAGGTAGGCTGGGCTAAGCTATGATGTTCAGTAAGTTGGATGTATTAAATGCATTTTGACTTACAATATTTTCAATTTATGGTGAGTTTGTTGGGATATACCCCACCATAAGTCAGGGATCATCTGTATAGTATTTTATCTTTTGGTCATCTTTCTATTTGAAACAAAAATAATATTGTCCAAAATTTGCTCTTCTATTTGGTTTTAAAGGTTTGTATGGGGTACTTTGATTAGATATTTAGCATCATCTCTGTGTTTATACTTTTTTCTTGATAGATTTTGAATAATAAGATGGATGATGTGACAGGCTTATGGTTTTTGAAGAATAAAATGTCACTACTTATGGTCGTGTCCATTGTTTTGTCCAGAGTAAAAGCCTTTAAAATCAGGAGCTGTGTTAAGAATATAAACATCTAAATGAAGCAGCTGGCAAAAACTTTTTGCAATGAAATAGGTGATAACTTTGTTAGATCTCTAGGTTCAGTTTATTTTGGAGAGCAAGGTGAATATTGAGTTTACTGTGGAAATTGGTTATGGAAAGAGAATTAATAATCCTAAGTAAAAAAGATTGAGAGGCTATTTTAATTGTAATGTTTCAGTTCCATTCTCACTTATAGATATTAATATTAAATATAGAAATTTGGGGGTTATGTCTTACGTGTTAGAATCTAGGAAGTTTTTAAGTTTGGGAATGGGAGGAGTTCAAGATTGAGTTGGTCATTTTGAAAACCTTCAGAAAAGGCATATTTAAAAGTAATTTTCAGATCTGTTGTATGAAAATGATGTAGGAAAGGGTTTATTTTTAAATGAAATGGAAACATAGAAACCATTGTATACTCTGGTTCTCCGCTTATAAAATGATTGCTTATTAACTTGATGCACAATTCAAGAATTAATGGTACAGATTTTGTGAGGGAGAGATAATTGTTCCTTTTCAGGATATCTCCCATTGATCAGGACAGTTGAATTACTAGTTAGATCTTTTGAGATCCAAAAAATTACTGTTAGCATACTGTAATTATTAAAGAGTTTTCCTTCAATTTTCTCTTTTTAAGGTTCTTTTTCTTCTCATTTCATTTGAAAACCTTGGTTTTCAACCTGTTGATTTAATGGATCTGTTTATGAAAAGAATAATAGAGGAACCTGAATCCTTAAGCATGAAAAGCATTATATCTATTCTTCATGTTTATTCTACTCTCAATCATGTCTACAAATGCCAGAACAAAGAGTATGTACTTGTTGTTTTTTACTTTTTTATTGCCATATAACTTACTTACAGAAAAGGTTATAAATCATAAACTTAATGAATCACTGTGGGTGAACACACCCATAGTCATTATCCGTGCTAGTAAATAAAACATAGTGTTCCTTACTCATTTATGAAGTTAAACAGAATTTCATTTTATATTTGCTGCCCTTGTTTCTGTTCTTTATAATACATTAATTAATTCATTATAGGAGTTTTCATTTCAAGCTCTCCCAGCTTATCCTCTCAGCTCCTAAGTTCATAGTTCAGTTTAACTTTATTAAAAAATTGAGAAATGTATTTTTTTTAATTTTGATTTTTTTTATTATGGTAAGAACATTTAGCAAATTTAAAAGTGTGCAGTACAATATTGCTGACTTTATTATAAACAATATAGTTAACAATATTGTACAGTGGATCTCTAGAACTTAATCATCTTGCATAACTGAAACTTTATACCTGTTGAATAACAACTCCCATATTTCCCCCTTTCCTCACCCCTGACAACCAACATTATAATCTCTGTTTCTATGACTGACCTTTTTAGATACCTCGTATAAGTGGAGTCATGCAGTATTTGTCCTTCCATGAATAGCTTGTTTCACTTAGCATAATGCCCTTCAAGTTAACCCATGTTGTAGCATATGGCAGAATTTCCTTCTAAGGCTGAATACTATTCATAATATTATATGTATATATTGCATTTTCTTTATCCATTCATCTGTTGATGGACATTTAGGTTGTTTCCCTGTCTTGGATGTTGCAAACAATGCTACAGGTTAACATAGGAGTGCAGATATCTCTGAGATTCTCATCTTAATTCTTATGAATTGAAATATATCCAGAAGTGAGATCCCTGGATCATAAAAGGATTCTACTTTTACCAAATGCTTTTTAGCATTGGTTGAAATGATCATAAGGTTTTTTATCCTTCATTCTGTTGATATGATGTATCATATTGATTGATTTGCATATATTGAACCATCCTTGCATCCCAGTGATAAATTGTACTTGGTCATAACGAATAATATATATATTTCTTTCAAGGTTTTTTTATTTTTTAATATACATTTTATTGCATTTTAGGTTTTGGGGTACATGTAAAGGACATGCAGGATTGTTGCATAGGTACATACATGGCAATGTGGTGTGCTGCTTCCATCCCCATCACCTATATCTGGCATTTCTCCCATTTTATCCCTCCCCAACTCCCTATCCTGCACTGTCCCTCTCCTAGTACCTCACGATAAACCTCAGTGTGTGATGCTCCCGTTCCTGTGTCCATGTGTTCTCATTGTTCAACACCCACCTGTGAGTGAGAACATGCGGTGCTTGATTCTCTGTTCCTGTGTCAGTTTGCTGGGAATGATAGTTTCTAGCTTCATCCATGTATCTACAAAGGACACGAACTCATTGTTTTTTATGGCTGCATAGTATTCCATGGTGTATATGTGCCACATTTTCCTTGTCTAGTCTATTGTTTTTGGGCATTTGGGTTGGTTCTAGGTCTTTGCTATCGTAAACAGTGCTGCAGTGAATATACGTGTGCATGTGTCCTTATAATAGAACAACTTATAATCTTTGGATATATACCCAGTAATGGGATTGCTGGGTCAAATGGAATTTCTATTTCTAGGTCCTTGAGTCATCACCACACTGTCTTCCACAATGGTCGAACTAATTTACACTCCCACCAAGAGTGTAAAAGTGTTCCTATTTCTCCACATCCTCTCCAGCATCTGTTGTCTCCAGATTTTTTAATGATCACCATTCTAACTGGCATGAGATGGTATCTCAATGTAGTTTTGATATGCATTTCTCTTAATGACCAGTGATGATGAGCATTTTTTCATATGTTTGTTGGCCTCATATATGTCTTCTTTTGAAAAGTATTCATATCCTTTGCCCACTTTTGATTGGGTTTGTTTCTTTTTTTCTTATAAATCTGTTTTAGTTATTTGTAGATTTTGGATATAAGTCCTTTGTCAAATGGGTAGATTGCAAAAATTTTTTCCCATTCTGTTGGTTGCCGGTTCACTCTAATGATTGTTTCTTTTGCTGTGCAGAAGCTCTGGAGTTTAATTAGATCCTATTTGTCTATTTTGGCTTTCGTTGCCAATGCTTTTGGTGTTTTAGTCATGAAGTCTTTGCCTATGCTTATGTCCTGAATGAGTTTGCCTAGGTTTTCTTCTAGGATTTTTGTGGTGTTAGGTCTTATGTTTAAGTCTTTAATCCATCTGGAGTTAATTTTAGTGTAAGGTGTCAGGAAGGGGTCCAGTTTCTGCTTTGTGCACATGGCTAGTCAGTTTTCCCAATACCATTTATTAAACAGGGAATCCTTTCCCCATTGCTTGATTTTGTCAGGTTTGTCAAAGATCAGATGGTTGTAGATGTATGGCGTTGCCTTTACTAAGGCCTCTGTTCTGTTCCATTGGTCTCTATCTCTGTTTTGGTACCAGTACTATGCTGTTTTGATTACTGCAGACTTGTAGTGTAGTTTGAAGTCAGGTAGCATGATGCCTCCAGCTTTGTTCTTTTTTGCTTAGAATTAACTTGGCTATGTGGACTCTCTTTTGGTTCGGTATGAAGTTTAAGGTGTTTTTTTCAAGTTCTGTGAAGAAGGTCATTGGTAGCTTGATGGGGATAGCATTGAATCTATAAATTACTTTGGGCAGTATGGCCATTTTCACAATATTGATTCTTCCTAACCATGAGCATGGAATGTTTCTCCATCTGTTTGTGTCCTCTCTCATGTCCTTGAGCAGTGGTTTGTAGTTCTCCTTGAAGAGGTCCTTTACATCCATTGTTAGTTGTATTCCTAGGTATTTTATTCTCTTTGTGACAATTGTGAATGGCAGTTCATTTTTTATTTGGCTCTCTTTAAGTCTGTTATTGGTGTATAGGAATGCTTGTGAGTTTTGCACATTGATTTTGTGTCCTGAGACTTTGCTAAGATGCTTATCAGTTTAAGGAGATTTGGGGCTGAGACGATAGGGTCTTCTAAATGTACAATTATGTCATCTGCAAATACAATTTGACTTCCTCCTTTCCTAATTGAATACCCTTTATTTCTTTTTCTTGCCTGATTGCTCTGGCTAGAACTTCCAATACTATATTGAATAGGAGTGGTGAGAGAGGGCATCCTTGTCTAGTGCCAGATTTCAAAGGGAATGCTTCCTGGTTTTGCCCATTCAGTATGACATTGGCTGTGGGTCTGTCATCAATAGCTTTTATTATTTTGAGATACTGTCCGTTGATACCTAGTTTAATGAGAGTTTTTAGCATAAAGGGCTGTTGAATTTTGTCAAAGGCCTTCTCTGCATCTATTGAGATAATCATGTGGTTTTTGTCTTTGGTTCTGTTTATGTGGTGAATTACTTTATAGACTTGCATATATTCAACCAGCCTTGCATCCCCAGGATAAAGCCTACCTGACTGTGATGGATAAGCTTTTTGATGTGCTGTTGCAGTTGGTTTGCCAGTATTTTATTGAAGATTTTTGCGTCTATGTTCATCTTGGATATTGGCCTGAAGTTTTCTTTTCTTGTTAAGTCTGCTGGGTTTTGGTATCAGGATGATGTTGGTCTCATAAAAAGATTTGGGGAGGATACCCTCTTTTGGATTGTTTGGAATAGTTTCAGAAGGAGTGTTACCAGCTCCTCTTAGTATGTCTGGTAGAATTCAGCTGTGAACCCATCTGGATCTGAGCTTTTTTTGGTTGGTAAGCTATTAATTGCTGCCTCAACTTCAGCCCTTGCTATTGGTCTATTCAGGGTTTCGACTTCTTCCTGGTTTAGGCTTGGGAGGATGTAAGTGTCCAGGAATGTATCCATTTCTTCCAGGTTTACTTGTTTATATACATAGAGTTGTTTGTAGTAATCTCTCATGGTGGTTTGTATTTCTGTGGAATCTGTGGTGATATCCCCTTTATCGTTTTTTATTGCATCTGTTTGATTCTTCTCTCTTTTCTTTTTTACTAATCTGGCTAGTGGTCTATTTTGTTGATCTTTTCAAAAAACCAGCTCCTGGATTTATTGATTTTTTTAAAGGATTTTTTGGGTCTCTATCTCCTTCAGTTCTGCTCTGATCTTAGTTATTTCTTGTCTTCTGCTAGGTTTTGAGTTTTTTTGATCTTGCTCCTCTAGCTCTTTCAATTTTGATGACAGGGTTTGGATTTTAGATCTTTCCTTGCTTTTTGTGTGGGCGTTTATTGCTATAAATTTTCCTCTAGACACTGCTTTAAATATGTCCCAGAGATTTTAGTACGTTGTGTCTTCATTCTCATTGGTTTCAAAGAACATCTTTATTTCTGCCTTCATTTCATTCTTTATCCAGTCAACATTCAAGAGCCAGTTGTTCAGTTTCCATGAAGTTGTACGATTCTGAGTTAGTTTCTTAATCCTGAGTTCTAATTTGATTACACTGTGGTCTGAGAGACTATTTATTATGATTTCTCACTGTTCCTTTGCATTTGCTGAGATGTGATGCTACTTCCAATTATGTGGTCAGTTTTAGAGTAGGCGTGATATGGTGCTGAGAAGAATGTATATTCTGTGGATTTGAGGTGGAGAGTTCTGTAAATGTTTATTAGGTTTGCTAGGTCCAGGTCTGAGTTCAAGTCCTGGATATGCTTGTTAATTTTCTGTCTTGTTGATCTGTCTAATATTGACAATGGAGTGTTAAAGTCTCCCACTATTATTGTGTGGGAGTCTAAGTCTTTTTGTAAGTCATTAAGAACTTGCCTTATGTATCTGGGTGCTCCTGTATTAGGTGCATATATATTTAGGATCGTTAGCTCTTCTTGTTGCATTGATCCTTTTACCATTATGTAATGTCCTTCTTTGTCTCTTTTGATCTTTGTTGCTTTAGAGTCTATTTTATCAGAGATGAGATTTGCAACTCCTGCTTTTTTTTGCTCTCCATTTGCTTGGTAAGTCTTCCTCCATCCCTTTATTTTGAGCCTTTGTGTATCCTTGCATGTGAGATGGGTTTCCTGGATACAGTACATCGATGGGTTTTGACTTTTTATCCAATTTGCCAGTCTGTGTCTTTTGATTGGGTAATTTAGCACATTTACATTTAGGGTTAATATCGTTATGTTTGAGTTTGATCCTGCCATTTTGATGCTAGCTGGTTGTTTTGCCCATTAGTTGACACATTTCCTTGATTGCGTCGACGCTCTTTACCATTTGGCACGTTTTTGGAGTGGCTGGTACTGGTTGTTCCTTTCGATGTCTAGTGCTTCTTTCAGGAGCTCTCGTAAAGCAGGCCTGGTGGTGATGATATCTCTGAGCAATTGCTTGTTCATAAAGGATTTTATTTCTCCTTTGCTTATGAAGCTTAGTTTGGCTGGACATGAAATTCTAGGTTGAAAGTTCTTTCTTTAAGGATGTTGCATATTGGCCTCCACTCTCTTCTCGCTTGTAGGGTTTTTGCTGAGAGATCTGCTATGAGGCTGATGGGCTTCCCTTTGTCAGTAAACCAGCCTTTCTCTCTGGCTGCCCTTAGCACTTTTTCCTTCCTTTCAACCCTGGTGAATCTGATGATTATGTGCCTTGGAGTTGCTCTTCTTGAGGAATATCTTTGTGGTGTTCTCTGTATTTCCTGGACTTGAATGTTGGCCTCCCGTGCTAGGTTGGGGAAGTTCTCCTGGATAATATCCTGAAGCGTGTTTTCCAGCTTGGATTCATTCTCTCCGTCACATTCAGATATACCTATCAAACATAGATTAGGTCTTTTCACATAATCCCATATTTCTTGGAGGCTTTGTTCATTTCTTTTTACTCTTTTTTCTATAATCTTGCCTTCTCGTTTTATTTCGTTGAGTTGATCTTCAGCCTTTGATATCCTTTCTTCTCCTTCGTTGATTCAGCTATTGAAACTTGTGTATGCTTTATGAAGTTCTCATATTGTGTTTTTCAGCTCCATCAATTCATTTATATTCCTTTCTAAGCTGTTTATTCTCATTAGCATTTCATCAAACCTTTTTTCAAAGTTCTTAGTTTCTTTGCATTTGGTTAGAACATGATCTTTTAGCTCAGAGAAGTTTGTTATTACCTACCTTCTGAAGCCTGGTTTCTGTCAATCCATCCAGCCTTGTTCCCTTGCTGGTGAGGAGTTGTAATCCCTTGGAGGAGGAGAGACCTTCTGGTTTTGGGTATTTTCATCCTTTTTGCACTGGTTTCTTCCCATCTTTGTGGATTTATCTAACTGTGGTCTTTGTGGTTGGTGACTTTCAGATGGGGTCTCTGAGTGGACATCCTTTTTGTTGCTGATGACGTTATTTCTTTCTGTTTTTTTAGTTTTCCTTCTAACAGTCAGGCCCCCTGCTGTAGGACTACTGGAGGTCCACTCCAGACCCTGCTTGCCTGGGGATTACCTGCAGTGACTGCAGAACAATTAAGGGTTGCTGCCAGTTTCTTCTGTTGTCTTTGTCCCAGAAGGATACCCGCCAGATGTCAGCCTGAGTTCTCCTTTATGAGGTGTTTCTTTGGTTATACGGGGGTCAAGGAGCTGCTTGAGGAGACAGTCTGTCCCTTATAAGAACTCAAGTGCTGAGCTGTGAGCTCTGTTGTTTTGTTCAGAGCTGCTGGGCAGGTACGTTTAAGTCTGCTGCAGCGGAACTCATAGCCACCTTTTTTTCCCAGGTGCTGTGTACCAGGAAGGTGAGGCTTTACTTATAAGTTCGTGTCATTTTGCTACCCTTATTCAGAGATGCCCTGCCCAGCAAGGAGATAGCCTAGTCACAGTCTGCCAGCAGAGGCGTTTCTGAGCTGCCATGGGCTCTGCCCAGCTGCTGTGTGAACTTCCTTGCAGTTTTGTTTTTAGGGGTATAGTTAGAACTGCCTCGGTTATGATGGCCTGCTTCAGTAATGGCGGACTGCCTCAGTAATGGTGGACTGCCTCAGTAATGGTGGACTGCCTTTTTAGTGGTGGACTGCCTCGGTAATGGCAGATGCCCTTCCCCCTGCAGAGCTGGACCATCCCGGGTCCAGCTGTGCTTGCTGTGAAACTCTCAATCCAGAGCATTTCAGATTGTTGGTCTTTGTGGGGGTGGGACCTGCCGAGCCAGATCACTTGGCTCACTGTTTCAGCCCCCTTTTTTTCAGTTGAATGGACGACTCTGTCTCTCAGGCGTTCCAGTCTCCAGTTGAAACGGCACCTGGGTTTGTGGGAGATTTTGGGTGGAGACCCGTTGCACCAGCTGAAACAGCCATGCTGGAGACTCACGGTGCTTTTCCACCCGGTAATCTCCTGGTCTGTGGGCAGTAAAAATTTGGAAGTGCAGTGATCACTCACCCTCTGTGTTTTCGCTGGGAACTGCAATCCAGAGCTGTTCCTATTGGGCCATCTTGGATCCTCTCCTCTCTTTTCTTTTTTTTTTTTTGAGAAGGAGTCTTGCTCTGTCGCCCAGTCTGGAGTGCAGTGGTGCCATCTTGGCTTACTGAAACCTCCACCTCCCGGCTTCAAGCAATTCTCTGCCTCCACCTTCGAGTAGCTGGGATTACAGGCACCTGCCACTATGCCTGGCTGTTTTGTATTTTTAGTGGAGACAGGGTTTCACCATCTTAGCCAAGCTGGTCTTGAACTCCTGACCTCATGATCTACCCACCTCGGCCTCCCAAAGTGCTGGGATTACAGGCATGAGTCACTGCGCCCAGCCAATTAATAATCTTCCTAATGTATTGTTGAATTACTATAGCTTTGTAATATATTTTGAAATCAGGAAGTGTGATACTTCTAGCTCTGTTCTTTTTCGAAATTGCTTTGGCAGTTCAGATTTTTTTGTGGTCCCATATGAATTTTAAGATTTCTTTTTTTTATTTCTATAAAAAAAATGCCATTGGGATTTTGATAGAGATTGCACTGAATATATAGACTACTTGGGGTAGTATGGACATTTTAACTGTATTATGTTTTTCAGTCCATGAGTGTGGACTGTCCTTCCATTTATTTGTGTCTTTAATTTCTTTCATTAATTTTTTGTAGTTTTCAGTATACAAGTCTTTTACCTCCTTAAGTTTATTCCTAAGTATTTTTATGCTTTTTGATACTATTATACATAAGATTGTTTTCCCAATTTCCTTTTTGGATAGTTTGTTATAAGTGTATAGGAACACAGCAGATATTTTTACTGCTTCCTTTCTGATTGGTTGTTTTTTCGTTCTTTTTCTTTTGTTTGCATAGTTACTTTGGCTAAGATTTCCAGCTCCTTGTTGAATAGAAGTGGTGAGAGTAGGCATTCTTGTCTTGTTCCTGGTCTTAGAAGAAAATATTTGTTTTCATCATCAAATACGATGTTAGCTATGGCTTTTCATATATGGTCTTATGGTGAGGCACATTTCTTCTATACCTAATTTGTTGAGAGCCCTTATCATGAAAGGTTGTTGAATTTAATCAAATGGTTTTTCTGCATCTAATTAGATGATCATGTGATTTTTATTCTGTTAATGTGGTGTATCTCATTAATTGATTTGCATATACTGAACCATCTTTGCATTCCAGGGGTAAATCCCTTTTTATTCATGGTGTATGATCCTTCTAATGCTAGTATTTTGTTGAGGATTTTTACATCAGTGTTCATCAGGGATATTGGCCTATAGCTTTCTTATGTCATAATGCATGTGTCCGGCTTTGGTATTAGGGTATCGCTGGCCTCATAAAATGAGTTCTCTGTCTTCAGGTGTTTGGAAAGTTTAAGCACAATAGAAGTACTATTAATTCTTCTCACAATGTTTGGTAGAATTTAGCAGTGAAGCTGTCTGGTCCTGGCCTTTTTCATTGTTGGGAAGTTTTTGATTACTGATTAAATTTCCTTACTCCTTATTGGTTTGTTTAGATTTTCTATTTCATGATTCAGTCTGAGTAGGTTATATTTTTCTAGGAATTTATTCATTTTTGATTATCCAATTTGTTGGCATACAGTTATTAATAATGTTTCTTAATGATTCTTTTTTATTTCTATGGCATTGGTTTTTATTTCTTGTTATAATGTTTTCTTGTTCATCTCTTATTTGAGTCTTCTTTCTTTTTTTCTTTGTCAGTCTAGCTAAAGGTTTGTCAATTTTGTTCATTTTTCATAAAACCAAGTCTTAGGTTTGTTAGTTGTTTCCACTTTTTATTGTCTATTTTATTTATTTCTGTTCTAATCTTTATTATTTCCTTCCTTCTGCTAACTTTGGACTTAGTTTGTCTTATTTCAGTTATTCAAGGTGTAAATTTAGGTTTTTTATTTGATATCTTTCTTCTTTTTAAGATGGGTGTTTATTGCTATAAGTTTCCTTGTTAGTACTGCTTTTTCTGCATCCCATAATTTCCCTTTTGATTTCTTCTTTAACCCATTGGTTGTTCAAGAGTGTGTTGTTTAATTTCCACATATTTGTGAATTTTCTAGTTTTTCCTCTGTTGATTTCTAATTGTATTCCATTGTGATCTGAAAGGGTACTTGGTCTGATTTCAGTTTTCTTAAATCTGTTATGACTTGTTTTGTGACCTAACATATAGTCTGTCCTTGAGAATGATCTGTGTGCACTTGAGGAAAATGTGTGATCTGGTGCTGTTGGCTGGAATGTTCTGTATGTGTCTGTTATATTAATTTCATCTGTAGCAAGGATCCCCAACCCCCAAGCCACAGACTAGTACTGGTCTGTGGCCTGTTAGGAACTGGGCTGCACAGCAGAAGATGAGTGGCGAACGAACATTACTGCTGGAGCTCTGCCTCCTGTCTGTCAGATCAGCCGCAGCATTAGATTCTCACAGGAGCACGAACCCTATCATGAACTGCTCATGTGAAAGTGTATTTTGTCTGATATAAGTATGACTACCTCTGCTCTCTTTTGGTTCCCATTTGCATGGAATATCTTTATCCATTTCTTCACTATCTAAGTGTGTATATCCTTAAATCTAAAGTGAGTATCTTGTAGACAGGTTATAGTTTGGTCTTTTTTTAAATCCATTCAGCCATTTTGTGTCTTTTAACTGGGGAATGTATTAGTCCATTCTCACACTGCTATACTGCCTAAGCCTGGGTAATTTATAAAGAAAAGAGATTTGGCCAGGTGTGGTGTCTCACGCCTGTAATCCTATCACTTTTGGAGGCCAAGGTGGCCGGATCACCTGAGGTTGGAATTCAACACCAGCCTGATCAACATGGAGAAACCCCGTCTCTACTAAAAATACACAGTTAGCCAGGGGTGATGGTGCATGCCTGTAATCCCAGCTGTTCAGAAGTCTGAGGCAGGAGAATCGCTTGAACTTGGGAGGTGGAGGTTGTGGTGAGCCAAGGTTGCACCATTGCACTCCAGCCGGGGCAACAAGAACGAAACTCCATCTCAGGAAAAAAAAAAAAAAAAAGAAGTTTAATTGACTAACAATTCCACATGACTCAGGAGGCCTCAAGAGACTTATAATCATGGCAGAAGGCAAAGGGGAAGCAGTCACCTTCACAAGGTGACAGGAGATAGCAAGAGAAAGGGCAAGGAAGTGCCACACTTAAAGCCATCAGCTCTCCTGAGAGCACTCTCACTATTATGAGAACAGCATGGGGGATACTGCCCCCCATGAGCCAATCACCTCCCCTCTCCCTCAATACAATGAGATTACAATTTGAGATAAGATTTGGGTGGGGACACAGAGTCAAACCATATCAGGAAGTTTAATCCACTTAATGTTTTGAGTAATTATTGATAGAGAAGGACTTGTTATTGCCATTTTGTTGTTTTCTGTCTTATAGTTCTTCTATCTTTTTCTTTCTTGCTCTCTTCCTTTGTGACTTGTTGATTCTTTTGTGAGATGTTTCAGTTCCTTTCTCTTTTGTGTAGTCTCTAAAGATATTTCATTTGTGGTTACCATGGGTCTTACGTAAAATATCTTATTGTTATAACAGTCTATTTTAAGCTGAAAACAACTTACCTTCCATTGCATACAAAAACTACACTTGTCTCCCCATACTGTGTTATTTGATGTGACAGTATATATCTTTTTCTATTGTGTATCCTTTAGCAAATTTTTATAGTTACAGTTATCCTTAATAGTTTTGTTTTTTTTTAACATTTATACTAAAGCACACCATCATTACAGTATTCTATATTTGTTTACATATTTATCTTTACTAGTGAGTTATATACTTTCCTGTGTTTTCACATTGATGTTTTGTGTTTTTTCATTTCACCTGTCTTTAGCATTTAGTGTAAGAAAAGGCTAATGATGACAATTTTCCTTAGCTTTCATTTGTCTGAGAGTCTTGATCACCTACATTTTTCAAGGACGGTTTTGCCAGTACAGGATTATTGGTTGGCAGTTTTTCTTTTGGCACTTTGAATACATTATTCCAGTGCCTGTAAGGTTTCTGCTAAGTTCACTGCTAGTCTGATGGGGACTCCCTTGTACAATTCTCCCTTCTACAGGGAGAGTTGCTATCCTCCTTTGTAGGCAAATTGAGTTGCTTTTAAAGTTCTTTTTGTTTTTGAATTTTGACAGTTTGATTACAGTGTGTCTTGATGTATATTTCTTTGGATTCATCTTATTTGGGGTCCTTTGAGCTTTATGAATCTGGATGTCCATTACTCTTTCTAGATTTGTGAATTTTTCAGCCACTATTTCCTTAAATAAGCTTTCATCTCCTTTTTCTCTTCTTCTGAGACACCCATAGTGTGCACATTGGCTTGCTTGTTGGTGTCCCATAAGTCTCTTTGGCTTTCTTACTCTTCTTTCTTTGTTCTTCTTTTCTGACTGGATAATTTCACATGACCTGCTTCAAGTTCTCCCATTCTCTTTTGCTTGCTCAAGTATGCTGCTATGGCCCTCTAGTGAATTTTTCAGATCAGTTATTATATTCTTTAGGTCCAGAATGCTGTTTATTTCTTTCTATAGTTTATTATTTCTTTGTTGCTGTTCTCATTTTGTTCATACGTCTTTTTCCTAATTTCATTTACTTTTCAGTGTTCTTATAAGACAATTATTTTTAATTCTTTGTTGGGCAGTTCATAGATCTTCATCTCTTTAATGTTGGTTATTGGATATTTATTTTGGTACTTTGTGTTACATTTCCCTGATTCTTTTTCTTTCTTGTAGCTTTGCACTGGTGTCTGCACAATTGAAGAAACAACTTCCTCTCCCTGTTTTTACAGACTGGCTTTGACAGGGAAAGACCCTCATCAGCCTAGCTGGAGATTTTGGAGGCCTCTTAAACTTTTCCTATGAATGCGTTGATGGATTTCTAAGTAGAGGGATTTACTGGTTTTTGTTTTTTTTTTTTTTTTTTTAGGCTTAGGGAATATCTTGCTCCCTCTGGTGTCTGACTACTGTACTACAGGCAGATACAAAGGAGGCATGCTCCACTCCTTTCCCTCCTTTGCCTTAGAGAAGCCTTGAGTTGTGCAGTCTGCTGCAAGCCACTGACCCCTTTTTCTTTCTTCTTAACTGCTCCTGAACATTCAAACTATGCTGGTTTCATCAGCTCTCCTTGTAAGGTGAGACAGAAACCGGCTCTTCGGACAACTCACCAAAAGGCTGGGATGTTGAAGATATTCTCCACTCCTCTCATTTCCTCCTGAGGCTGAATCCTCAGGTTCTGTATCTTCTCTCAAATCTCTCAGAGTTGTGCTGAGTGCAGGAAGCTGTCCACTTCTTTTCCTTTATTCTTAACTGTCCTCAGGCATCGGAACCCTGCTGGTTTTGTTAGTATTCCTTGTGAGTTGAGACAGAAATGGGCCCCTCAGGGAGCACACCGAAAAGCCAGATGTTGGATGCACACTCTACTCTCTTCCTCTAAGGGAAAAGTCCTAGGTCAAGGTGATCTCTCTTGGTGCTGAGCTGTGCCAGCTTTGGGGAGGGGTTGACCTGGGTAAAATGTTCTTACCTGTTTCAGTGCAACTCTTTTTGGTTTTGTTCTTGTCTGGAGTATGATAATCTCTTAACTGGTTTCTGGACATTTCATAAAGATATTTTGGTCTATATGTCTTCGTTAAATCAGTGTTTCTGAGAAGGTGTGAGAGCTGGACCTTCTAGTTCTGTTTTGACCTTAATTATTCATTTGGTCTCAAGCTACTGCTTTCTGTTCTTTGCATTTTAACCATAGCCATGCATTTCTACTATTAAATACAGTAATTTCTCAAATGTGCCAGCTTATTTCATACTTCTGCTTTCTACCCAGAACATCTTTTCTTATTCTTTGGATCAGTCAAGGTTCATTAAAAACCAGAAAAGCATATAAAATGCCATTTGTTAAAAGAGTGATTAAAAGTGTGGACTCTAGAGCTAGCTTGTTTAGGTTTGAGTTTTGGCATTGCCATGTATTAGCTACTTGACTTTTGGCAAGTTACTTATCTGTGCCTCAGTTTATTCACTTATTAAAATGGAGATGAACTATGTCCAATCTCATTGGGTGGTTATTAGGATTAAATGAGTTAATCTACATTAAGTTCTTAAAACAATGCCCAGCACACAGTAAGTTTTTAATTAAAAAAAAAATTAGAGTGTAGGTCACAGAGGCCTTGGGGAATCAGACTAGGGCAGTTCTAAGTGTCTCAGTGGCAAGGTGCACAGGCCATCTGTTTGCCATCAAACGGCTTGACTCCAGCTGCTTTCTATCCTTTTAGTTTTTTTCTCCAGATTTAGATTTCTAAAAAAGAACATCTGTTTGACTGAGTTTGAGTCAAATGCCCATCCCTTAAGGGCAGTTAATCAATGATGTGGTGTTAGGCCAGCTAAAAAGCAGCTTTCCACTGTACTGTCCACTGAATGGACAGACTCAGCTCATACTACATTTCCTGTGTCTTCCCTAATTGTCCCCATCAGGGTTCTTGACTACAACCTTGTTGTCAAGGCTTCACCAGAGACTGGGTAAGACTTGAGAAGTTGTGTCATTTGTTGTGTCAATAAATCTGTCTCTGCTCCTCAGTTGGTAAGCTCTTCAGAGTCAGACCCAGCTTCCTGTTTTCCTGAACTTAGTACAGGACCTGGCAAAGAGTAGACATTCAATAAAGGTTGAAAAAGAAAATAAAATAAAGGTTGAAAAATATCCCCCAAATTCAACCTTCTTTTACTCCCCTGACTTGATTTTCTTCTGAGGCTGGCTCCCAATGTCCTGCACTTTCTAGACAAATAATATCAAGCTAAGTGGCAACTAAAACCAGAAACAGCCCCAGTGGGATTGAGAGAATAAACACTGGGTGGGTAAGAGTTTTTCAGGTGAGTCTAGGCAGCCTGAGTGATAACTTGTTCCAACAAAATTATTATGTTGGAAATATAAGGGGGATAACAAAGGTAACAAAGGTTGAGACAGTTAATAAAATGGCAGTAGTAGTTAGTACAGGAGGAGAATCCTGAATGTTGTCTTTTTGTCTGTCTGTTCTGCTTTCATTTAGCCTAGTGGTTCTCAAACAGGGATGATTTTTGCCTCCCAGGGAACAGTTGGCAATGTATGGAAACGGTTTTTAGTTGCCACAACAAAACCGTGTGCTACCGGGGGCTGTGTGCTACTGGCCTCTAGTGGATAGAGGCCAGGGGTGCTGCTAACATCCTCTATCTAACATCCTCTCGTACTATGCATGAGATAGCCCCTCACAATAAGGAATTATCCAGCCCCAGATGTCAGTAGTGCTGAGATTGAGAAATCCTTATCTAATTCTAAGCTTCACACCTCAACATTTCTCCAAAGGAGAAATAGGGGCAATATGGCAGATATAGTAAGATTAGTGCCCATGAATGTACAGTTGCCTAAATTTGGTGTTTTGAGGACTACAAAAAGGTTTGTATTCCCTGTTCTTCCTAGACCATTTATGAAAACAACTCTTGTATATCCAGAGGAAGGCAAGGCATGGTAGGCACCAAGTAAGTGCTTTATGGAGGAAGGAGAAAGGAAGATGACAACCTAGGCTGGAGTGGCAAAGGTTTTGGAAGCTGAATAACTCAAAGTATTTGGGAAGAGAGTTGACTAGAAGAGATGGATTAGATAGGAGAGTGGTAGGAAATTTGGTTTAGCATATTGTATATCCACATGTTATACATTAATCATTATTTCATTTATGATGGCCCATGGGGGAGAGGGTATGTTAAATCCAGAGTATCTTGCTGGGTTTGAAACCCAAGGAAGAAACATTTAACATTTGGACTCTGTCGTTTTGGTCCTTTGGTTTCTTCTCTCCTTGACCTATATTTACCCCTTGTGGATAATCCCACATTTGCATCTGTGGTCATTAGTGTGCTCCAGAACTCCAGAGTAGAGTCTCTGTGGATTGCATATGGTCACTGTACATCCCAGCAGTGTCTCAAGTTCAGTAATTCTGGAAGTCAGCTCATTTTTCTTGACTCATCCCTTTTCAATGACAAGTTCCTCCTTCTGTCTTCCTCATCTAAGTTGATTTGTTCATTTAGTCACCATTTACCAAGCACCTGGACACTTAGGAGAAAGATGAGTAAGACAGTCCTTTTTGCCGAGGATTCTGTATAATGGGTAAGGTAGATACATAAATTGGTCATTAAATATAGCGTGAAAATTCAAGTGATATAGTGTATTAGTCCATTTTCACACAGCTGATAAAGACATACCTGAGACTAGGCAATTTACAAAAGAAAGAGGTTTAATGGACTCACAGTTCCAAGTGGCTGGGGAGGCCCCACAATCATGGCGGAAGGTGAAAGGCACTTCTTGCAGGGCAGCAGACAAGAGAAGAGTGAGAGCCAAGCGAAGGGTTTCCCTCATAAAACCATCAGATCTCGTGAGATCTATTCACTACCACAAGAAGAGTATGGGGGAAACCACCCCCATGATTCAGTTATCTCCCACTGGGTCCCTCCCACAACACAAGGGAATTATGGGAGCTATAATTCAAGATAATAAAATGAGATTCAAGATGAGATTTGGATGGGGACACAGCCAAACCATATCATCAAGGATATTTGGAAATAGAGGAGGGATATGTCAGGATGCTAGCCTGGTGAAGAGGAGGGTCAGGGGATATCAGGCACTGTTGCTAGAGGAGATGGTGTCTGAGCTGATCTTAAAAGATGGAGAGATGGGGGTTTACCATGGAAAGATGAGCAGGAAAGAACATTCCAAGTGAAAGGCCCTCTATATGCAACGCCTGGAAGAAAGAAACAGCAGAGCATGTGCAGGGAAAGCACACAATTTGGGCTGCTGGAGCATGAGTTACAGGGTGAGGAGTGGGTCCAAAGAAGACCAGAGAGGGGATCACTACCCAAGCTCCCAACTTCCTTGTCCACAGCACCCTCTGCCCCCACATCCTACTGCATGTTTCAAAAACAATCAGTTACCAGTTTCAGAAGTGCTGCCTTGCTGTTGTGTGTACGATCCGTTACATTCCTCCCATTTCATCATAATTCCTATAGTTTTCCTGGCCTTGTCACAGCCCCTCATCCTCCCCAATCCTCTGCTCCTACCCATGGATGTCTCAGTTGATTTCAGGCTCATTGTTAATAAGGGCTTGCATCCAGGCATATTTGCCTCAGCTGTTAAGAATCACTTCTCTGTACCTTCATCTGACTAGTTATTCACTATCAGGCAAGTAGCATGCACTTTCAGGGCTCTGTTCAAATGATCTTCCTCTATTCCATGTTTCCTACTCATGTGAATTCTCCTTCTCCCAAAAGCTTCTGTTTATTTTCTTTCCTCTGTGAGATCACAGTACTTTGCATGTATTTCTTTGCTTATATAACCACATGTATCATATGCCTTGAGAGTCAGATTGACGTGTGTTCAAAGGATATCTATGCTTTATTAGCGGTGTCACTCTGGGCAAGTGACTGCACCTGATTTTGATCTTTTCTGTCTTCATTTGTACTTAACCACATTGTTACACTGTGTAACATTAGCTCTGAGTGGTAGAATTAGGCTTGCAGTTCTTTTAACCCATAGTGTTGATAGCTGGATAATTTTAATTCGTTATAAAACTATCATGGTGGTCCAGGTGTTATAGAAAATTTAGCATAATTATTAAAAGGTCTGGAGCCTGACAACTTGTGTTCTAATATTGTCTTTGCTATTTCCTTGTCTGTATGTTCTTAGACAAGTTACTCAACTTCTCTAAGCCGTTTACTCATTTTTTTAAAAATGAAGAGAATAATAGTAATACCTCATAGAGTTTTTTAGTATGAGTTAAATGAGTTAAAAAGTCTATAAAATGTTTGTCCCATGCAAGACATGTAGCAATAGCCAACATTTATTGAATGCATACACTTATTATGAGATAACCAACTGTCCAGAATAATGTGTGGACATTTATTTGCAAGCCTGATTTTCTTTTTTCTTTGGAATCCTTAAAGATAATGGCCTTCTGTATATATTGGGAAACTGACTTTTCTTTGTTCCACAGACAGTTCCTAGAAGTTATGGCTAGTGCTCTGACTGGTTATCTTCACTGTATTTCTTCTAAAAACTTACTGGATGCAGTATATTCATTTTGCTTAATGAATTACTTTCCCCTGGCTCCTATTAATCGTCTTCTCCAAAAAAACGTCATCCATGAGCTGCTGACATCAGGTAGGATGTCACTGCACAATTGTGACCAAAATAAGGCACTAACTAGCTACCACATGAGTCTGAATGGAGTCTTAGTTGGAGCAGCGTTAGTTGAAATTTGCAGAATAGGTGTTACTGTGGAAAAGGCTGATAATGGTGAAGTCAAAGGATAGTCTTTCAAAGCAGCAAACCTATGGACCCTTTAATGACAAGCCTACATGTTGAAAAAAAAGGAGTGCATCATTATTATTCCTTTTATGTACACTGTATCCATCCCATAAGAAGGCTAAATGTTCAGGTTGTTATTCGTGCTTTAATCAGAGCTGTTTGTAATTCCTAATCCTTACTTACCACATTTGAAGCCAACCTAAGTCAACTTTTGCAGCTGTAAACACTTGGTCACTCACTCCTGGCCTGTAATGAGGGCACATCTGTTAGATCAAGAAACCAAATAGGCCGGGCGCGGTGGCTCAAGCCTGTAATCCCAGCACTTTGGGAGGCCAAGGCGGGTGGATCACGAGGTCAAGAGATCGAGACCATCCTGGTCAACATTGTGAAACCCCGTCTCTACTAATACAAAAAAATTAGCTGGGCATGGTGGCGCGTGCCTGTAATCCCAGCTACTCAGGAGGCTGAGGCAGGAGAATTGCCTGAACCCAGGAGGCGGAGGTTGCGGTGAGCCGAGATCGCGCCATTGCACTCCAGCCTGGGTAACAAGAGCGAAACTCCGTCTCAAAAAAAAAAAAAAAAGAAACCAAATAGCCACCAAATTGATTAGTTCATTTACTCTTGGAACCAAATTAACTGTTGCCTTTTAGTCTTTAATATTAAACAATGCAAAGCAATACCCAGGTAGATGTACAAAATTTGATGATGTATCTGAGAAGAGAGTAGTTCAAAATTTCTTTTAAAAAACAATGTTATAAAATCCCAGAGTTGAGTTGTGAGGAATCAGTCAATACCACATGCTGATTTTTCAGGCAAAATATAATACTGGAGAAACAGCCTTGAACCCAGAAAACCTGGATTCTATTTCCAACTTTGCCTTAATCATGAGGCTTTTTAACGTTCCTAGGCATTTCCTTATCTGGAAAATGAGAAGTTTAGACTAAATGACCTCTGAAGCCTCAAAACATTGTCAAGTGCAAGGCTTTGATTTAGACACTGTGGAAAGCAGGGAGACACAGAGAAAGTCCTTGTGATAAGAAAGAGATAATTAGAAATACAAGTGTATTTATATATATATTTATTATTTTATATAGATTACTAAATATATATTAATATAGTTTTTTAATGTTGCATTTGTTTCTTCTTAATGATATATTTTCTTCCTATTTTAGATGACATGGGGAAAAATGTCCACAAGCTGCATATTTTGGATACTTGTCTAAAACTTGATGATATTGTTTATCACAAGGACATAGACTTGTCACTCCCACAGCTTCCACAGGAGCCACCGTCACTTCCAAACGCAAAGGTGACAAAGGTGCTGAGCAGCCTTCTGGGAGGTGAAGGACACTTCTCAAAAAATGTGTACTTGCCACCCAATTATCATATTGGTATGGGACATTATATGAGTTCCCTTCATTTTATTGTATTTATTTCCCTTTTTTCTGACAAAAAAATTAGGTATTTGTGGCAGCAGTTCAGTGTAGTGCAGCATTGCCTCTGAAATTGGCCTGAATATTGCCTCATAACCAATAAATTAAATTCTACACGTTTTTATGTGTCTAGAATCTCTAGGCTAGTGTCTGACACATAGTTAGCTCTCAATATATTTTAGCTACTGCTATTATCATTATTCATAGTACTATTAAATATTTTAAAACAGAAAATCACTTGGAGCTGGGCATGGTGGCACACGCCTGTAATCCCAGCATGTGTGAGGAGGCTAAGGCAGGTGGATCACTGGAGCTCAGGAGTTCGAGACCAGCCTGGCCAACGTGGCAAAACCCTATCTCTACAAAAAAAATACAAAAATTAAATGAGTGTGATGGTGTGCGTTTGTAGTCCCAGCTACTCAGGAGGCTGGGGTGGGAGGATCGCTTGAACCTGGGAAGTTGCTACAGTGAGCCAAGATCTCACTCCTGTACTCCACCCTCAATGACAGAGTGATACCCCATCTCAAAAAAAAAAAAAGAAAAGAAAAGAAAAAGAAAGTCATTTGGAGCAGTGTTTGAAAAATTAATATGAATTCTTTCCTTTCAGATTTTGAAATCAGAATGGACACTAACAGAAATCAAGCACTTTCACTTTCTGATGTGGATGCAACTTCTGTTACAGATATTCAAAGGTTGCTTACATATATTTCATTTGCTGGGCTTTCTGAATTTAAATTATAATTCTAAAAGACTTCATATTAAACAGCAATAGTAAAGCTAAGACTTGATATTTGTATGGAGGCCTGCAGCGCAGCAGGAGTCTTCTCATCCATCAGCGTACTCCTTAGATGTAAACGTGGGCATTATGGTTGAATACAATGGACTACAGTTGGGCCATTTAGTGACATAAACATTTTTTTTAAATTAGGTTTTGACGCTACAGTTCAATAAAACAATATAATTGAAACTATCAGTTCAGTGTAAACTTTGGACAAGATACTATAATAGTGATCATAACAAATAAAGACTTGAGGCTTCTACAAAAATCAAATGCTCAATAACTATTTTGCTCTACCACCAAGACTTTTCCAGTGGTAAAGAAACCGTAGTTTTTAAAATTAAACTCTGTTTGTATGGGTCGGAGCCCATTGAAGCTAATCATAAATTGTTTCCTTGGCTCACACATTACAAATAGAGTGTCTCTGGGGAGAAATATGATGCTTTACCATGAGAGAACATTCTGCCTCTTCAGCAGATGCATAAGATGATGCCATCATTGCACATACCCATGGGCCAGTTAGCCTTTATGGAAAGGCTCTGCTACATGGATCCTGACCCCAACGAACTTATATCTCCTGTTACGCCACTAGACACACACACACACAAACACACATAAATACAATAGAAAGATACAGAAAAAAATCTGTAGGCATCCAAACTCTTATCTGCCCATCCCTCTTCATTCACACAGTTCTGTGACTTTCACCTCTTTCTGAATGCATCTAGCTTATTTCTTGGCCATCTTTTCAACTGCTGTCTTTCCTATCAGTGTTACCCATCTCCCTTCAGAAAAGCCTTTCTCTCTGACCCCATTCAATGATCATTTTTCTTTTTCAGGTACTCCACTATTCTGACATAATAAAATAACATAATTGTTCTCAGTATAAAGTCATGAGATGTGAAGAATCTGAGCATTCCTTTAAAAATATAAAATTTATCTTAGCCAGAGTATAGAAGGAAGTAAGGATATAAATGTGTTTTTTTTTTCTTTTTTTCTCCTAGTGAACTTAGTATTTCCAAAGTACCAGAAATAATGAAAACACAAATTACACCTTCCACATTTTTGCTATATTTACAGGTTTTATCTTTTTAACAGTCTTGCCTTGCCTTTCTCTTGGTGTTTTCTTCCTTCTACTTAAACTCCTGGTTCTGTGTTTTAAATGGTGCTTTCTCTGGGAGATAATATATGCAAGAAGAGCACTCACTATTTGGTATTATTTATGTCATTACTTCTACTGGTAGGATAAACAATTACACTCAAATCAGAAATCAGCACTGCACAGAAAACCCTTAAAATTAGTGCTCTCATATCTGAAAATTTTCCTCTTCAAAAATGTAGCCATCCTTAAAGGGAACTGAGAGGTAACTGTGTACAATGTTGTATATTTTTGGTTTATAAAGTAGCGTTGTATAGTGGAATATCTGCAGAGGCTGAGTAAAAGTGAGGGACTAAGACAGTCAGGAATATTGAGGACTGTGGTCTGTGGAGAGCTCAACTTGGAAATCTCCAGAGAACAGGGGTGCAGCGAGACTGTCAATGGTAGTATCAATAACTGTTCTTGTTTTGTTTATTTTTGTTTTCAGAGTAGCTGTGCTGTGTGTTCCTAAATCTGCTTATTGTTTGGGTTCAAGCCATCCCAGAGGATTCCTTGCTATGAAAATGCGGCATTTGAATGCAATGGGTTTTCGTGTGATCTTGGTAAGAAAAAATACAAATGAAATATTCTTTATTACTGATGTACATTCTGCCAGCTGCCAGGAATCTTGTGGTTGATACTGGTTACTAGGCCTAGAGGAATTGTCAGCATCACTGGAATAAGTGCTCTAGTTACTGTTTTCTTTGAAAAAGAACATTGCTAGTACACGATTTGGGCTCTGCTCAGCTGATCACTGTCACTTACTAGAGCTTTTACTAATGTTGTTTAGGTCCACTTTAATCCTTTTATGCTAAGAGGAAGAATGCAAATAATATATTTTCGTATTTAAGACGCACAAAACCATGTTTAATTTCCAGATTATCTTGAACGAGGAAAGAAAAGATGTTAAAGCTTTGTTTTCATGGCCTGTGTGAAGATGTTATAGGATGTTTGTTGCCAAAAAGGCTGAATGGTTTTAAGAGGATGGGTCTTCCTCTTTTCTCTTGTGCTTCAATTTGACTTTGTGCACCACAGCATCTCTTGAACAGCCTCTTCAGATGTTTCTAGGTAGCAGAAACCTTACAAATACATGTATATATATGTTGCTGTGGGATCTATCTAGATGCCACTCATTTGGTCCTGCACAAAATGTGAGATGTAAACATTCCAAATCTTCTATTATTATGCTTTAGTATCTAGAAATGGATTACGTGTGGACTATTGAGATTAAGATGACCCCGTTTTCATAGTGGGCTACTATTTAAGACTTTGTTTTTTATATTACTGATTATATATATTCTAAAGAAGGTTTTTCTCAAGAAAGTACTTTTTGCACCATTTAGAGGACCTTTAAAATTTTTATAATTTTCACAGAACTTTCTTCAACCCTAACATGTAGTCTTATGTCTTTAAAATGTGAGTAGTTTCAAGGTAACATTTGCTTTCAAAAAGCTATTGTCCTCATGTTACTTTACTATGTTTGGATCTCTAAACTAGCACTTACGTTATCATCGTCTCACAAACTGATTATTTTCCTCTTTCTTTGGTAAGGTCAATAACTGGGAGATGGACAAACTAGAGATGGAAGATGCAGTCACATTTTTGAAGACCAAAATCTATTCAGTAGAAGCTCTTCCTGCTGCTGCTGTAAATTTGCAAAGCACATAATAAAATGAAAATCAACCTTTTTGTATTAGGAGACATGCATTTGTGAAAATTAATAAAGACCACAATCCAGTTGTCAATGGAATTAACCTATCTGCTTGCTAAGACAAAAAAATGTTAGTGCACCATTAAAATTAATTTTAAGAATGGAAGAAATGTTACTGCCATTTTAAAAATATGCTGAGAAAATTCCAGAAGGGTTAATTTTCCAACCACACCTATTCCCTCTAGTGCCCAGATAGTTGAGAAATTTGTGAGCTGTGCATTTCACCTTTTCATCTTTGATCTATTAAAAACTGGTTTCTCAGTTGTGAGAGGTCACAGGCAGGTTGATGGGGGTAGTCCTTGTGTTTGGAATCTGAATATTTATACTGCTATAAGCTGTTCTAAGACTTGGGGTTATGCCTTTAAATCATTTTCAAGCATTGGCCAGATAATAATTGGACCAGGTTCTAACATTGTCAAGTGTGTAAGAATTAGTGAGGTGGCCTGTTGAAAATGGGTGAGGATGGCATTTGCATTTGTAATAAGCACTGAAGGTATAGATCTTTCATGGGTTATAAGAGAATCACAGATGAGGTAGTATGTAGATGGCAAGGAGTCTAAAATTTTTTAACACCGACAGGCCATGAGTTGGTAATACCCTAAAGTCTTGCTGTTTTTGGGTCCTTCCTTTCTCTTCCTTTTTTCCCCCTTACCCCTCCCACAATTCATGAAGTCTTTTAAATTAAATATATAGCTGAATTGTGAATCAGACCTGAGCACTGTTTTTTCAATTATTTTTGTTCATTCTTTGTTCAAATATTTGTCCAAGTTCAACTATTTTGTTCAGTATACTGTCTACCTGGTATTTGACTTGCTGGGGATATAGTGATGAATAGGCATGGTCTCTTGAGGAACTTATAGCAGGGGTTCCATGCAAGTCAGTGTTATTCTACCCCCAAGTACACAGACTTGGAATTACTAGACATCTTAGTATGTGCTGGGCACTCCTGAGTATTCATTTGTGTGCTGTCTTTTCGTGATCTTAACCCTTTGAGGTGTAGCTGCTATTATGATTCTCTCTGGGTCTTCATTCCCTCATCTCTAAAATCAGGATAGGTTATTTGCCCAAGACTACACAGAGTAGGGGAGGGCTAGAATTTGAATGTGAGGTGACATGGGCTGATAAGAAAATACAAAAACTAGCAATGTGACAACAGCTGCCGGTTTGTATCAATTTACCCAGCTTGCATTTAGAAGAGGTTAGAGCTGAAAGGAAATTTAGTGATTATTTAATGTTACTTCCCTCCTTTTATGGATGAGGAAGGTAAGGCTGAAAGAATTTTCCTTTCCCTAAATCTCAGCTATGCCATTGATTTCCACATCATTTCATCCTTCCCTGCTCTTCAGCTTGTGTCCCAGAAGATCCCTGAAGGTTCAGGTTCCAGATTGGACATCCTCTAGTTTTGTGTACTTGGCCAAGTGATTTAACCTTATAAGCGTCAGAACAAGATGAAAATACTCTGTTGTTAAAGAAACTAAGGTTTTTTTTCTTTAAATGTTAAGTGTCCATCAGTTTCTAGTGACTAATTAGGACTCCTATTCAAAGGATTTGACAAATTTATGAATACTTATAACCACTTGTAGGGTAGTAATTTTCAGTTTGTACTACTTAACCTGGCAGATAAAAAGGCACCCCTCTTTTGCTAGCATTCTAGTGTTAGCATTCTTCATTGCTTTGTGACAACGGAAGAGAAGTGGGCAAACAGCTGATCAACATGAAAAAAAGTTCAGTCTACTAGTAAAGACATGCACATTCAAAGAGATGAGATAGTTTTGTCTTTCAAATTAGCAGTATTTTTTTTTCTTTTTAAGAATTACAGTGCTGACAATGAGGCAAGCATTTGCATAAGCTGTTGGTAGAATGTAAATTAATACCTTTCTGGAATGTACTTTGTGGGGTTTTCTTGTCCCATAATTTAAAAAATAGCTTTATTAAAGTATAATCGACCTACAGTAAACTGCATATATTTAAAGTATACAGTTAGGTCAGTTTTGAGACACATAGACACACACCTGTGAAACCACAATCAAGGTAATGAATATATCTATCACCTCTAAAAGATTCCTGTCTTTGGTTTTTCCTCTGTCTCCTAAAAACCACTGATCTATGGCACATATAGGAAAAGCTTTAGGAAAGATATTAAATGCTAATTTTGTGTGAGATACCCCAAATTTTTTTTTTCAGAATCCTTAATGAGAAGCTTGATCTTGCTCTAGATATAAGTTATAAAATTGTATTCTTTAACTGGCTACATGCAATTCTTTTTTGTTATTTTTTTAATCTTAATTTTTAGTTTTTTAAAGATGGGGTCCTGCTATGCTACCCAAGCTGGCCTCAAACTCCTGGGCTCAAGGGATCCTCCTGCCTCAGCTCCCCAAGTAGATAGGACTTACTATAGGTGCAAGCCACTGTGCCCACGTCAGTTCTTGATTGAGACATTTTATTCAGTTCTCTGAATTCTCAGTAGTTACCATTGAATAGAAACTTCCTTTATACAAAGCTGATGAAACAGTTTAGAACTTTTAAAAAACATTGAAAAATCAAACATTTTATATATACATAGCCTAATAACTCTTCTTGTCATTGACAAAATGTGATGGTATTTTTTTGTGATAATACAAATGGACCTCAAATACAATTGAACTTTTCATATCAAGTATTTCCAAATAATAATGACATTCCAATTTATAGAACGTTATACGTTGTGAGAATAGTCACCCTGCAACTGTCTTGGACATCTCTAAGCAAATAGAAGCTTCTGTAAGATAGAGATTTGGGGCATCTACTTGGAAACTACCTACAAGGAGCTGACATTTCTCAAATCAGCTCTCTCTCATACTCTATTCATAGGGCCTGAGAGTGGACTATCAAACTCTACCCTGTTTGGGCTACCTTCTAGGGAGACCTAGGCGTGGAGCTTGCTGACCAGGAGGGCTGTGGCTGCCCAGAAGACAGAAGATGGCTATCTCTTAAGATACTTGTAACCCATTTGTGCACACAGGTATGCTGTGACTCACTCTGGGTCCAAAAAAAGCTGAGTCTCTCAGCTTGAATTCCAAATGTGACTTGGTTTCCTCCTTGCAGATGTACCTACTTGAAATTGGGAAGGCCAAATGAGATGGAGATAATGTTTCTGCCAACAAACAGCCAACAGAACTTGGATTTTTCTAGAATAGCAACAGCAGAGGCCCCCAGGTGTGGTGTGGCAGTACAAGGAGCGTCCGTTTTGCTGGTGGGGGTTGTAGTTAAGGTAATGTGGCTCTGGAGCTAGCAACTAGGCAGCATCTTCTGACTTCCCAGCTTCCAGGCTGTAAGCAGAGATAGTAGCATCTCTTCTGGACAGCCAGTTCTGTGATGGCGTCCTGAGAGTCATTCCTGGAAGTCCGACTAAAGGCTGCTCCTTCTGTCCTTCCATTCACTTGTAAGCGGGAGGCTTCTGTGCATGGCCATAAACTAACAGAAGCACATTGTGTCTAAGCTAGGTTACAGTGGTTTCTGTTACCGGTAAGTAAATCCTGATACTACAATATATGCACATATATATGTTATAGAGTAAAAAAAAAAATTGGATACTTTTCTTTAAAAGTTTGTGAATTTTGCTTTTTAAGAATTTCCCTTAGGTCTGGGCACAGTGGCTCACACCTATAATCTCAGCACTTTGAGAGGCTGAGACAGGAGGATTGCTTGAGCCCAGGAGTTCGAGACCAGTCTGGCAACATGGCAAAACCCCACCTCTACAAAACATACAAAAATTAGCTCGGTGGGGTGGCATGCACCTGTGGTCCCAACTACTCAGAAAGCTGGAGTGGGGAGATTGCTTGAGCCCAGGAGGTCAAAGCTGCAGTGAGCCAAGATTATGCCACCGCACTCCAACTTGGGCAACAGAGTGACACCCTGTCTCAAAAAAGAAAAAGAAAAAAAATTTGAAAAGAATTTCACTCAGCGTTACAGACATATAACATTACTAAGACCCACTAGGAATACCTGTGTATACTGCTGGCTGGTTTTACATGTGGCCTCACCCTGAGCAGGTTTCTCTAGGCAGCAATAAAGCTTCCCAGGCAGAGGAAGGAAGAAGCCAACCCACCTGCCTTTATTTTCTACTTGTTCTCCTTGCACCCAGTTTTCACCACACTTTCCCATGCTTTCACTACAACTCTTCCAGGCTCCTCTCAGGCAATCTCTTTACACCCGGAGCCTCATAATCCTGAAGAAGATAGCATCAAACTTTCACCCCATTATTTCAGGCAATACTTTCCTTTCCCTTCCTCCCTCCCTCCCTCCCTCCCTTCCTTCCTTTTTGCTTAAAAAATGCATAATAGAAGAAATATATGAAATGTATTAAATATATAAATAGGGTTTTCATCTTGTCATGACTTTTAAGTTAAATTAGAGCCAATGCTATTCTATTTGAGAACCTATGAAGTGCTCAGATGTTGCTTATACTCATCAGAAAAATACTCCTTCTATGAAGACCTTTTTTTTTTTTTATTTGAAACAGAGTCTTGCTCTGTCGCCCAGGCTGGAGTGCAATGGGGCAATCTCGGCTCACTACAACCTCTGCCTCCCACATTCAAGTGATTCTCCTGTCTCAGCTTCCCGAGTAGCTGGGATTATAGGCGCACGCCGCCACACTCAGCTAATTTTTTGTATTTTTAGTAGAGATGGGGTTTCACTGTGTTCCTCAGGCAGGTCTCGAACTCCTGAGCTCAGGCAATCCACCTGCCTCAGCCTCCCAAAGTGCTAGAATTACAGGCCTGAGCCACCATGCCCAGCCTTTGTCCTGAAGAAAGCCTAGTGTTGAAGAAAATCAATTAAAGGTTATTGAAACAGAGGGGCAAAGCCCCTTTCACCAGCTTGGGTTCAGATGACATTCCCCCCACGGCCACTGCTCCTCTTCTAGTGCAGGCTGTTGTAATGGGGGTTCCACATCACCCAGTCCACAAGCCAAGCCTCGACTGCACCTGCTCTTTACCCAGCTACCCCAGGGCAGAGCTCTGCACAGACCACAGTGCTTTAAGAGAGGATGATAACACCCCTCAGTACTTTCCTTAGAGTACTCCATAAGCCGCAGTCATTTTTCAAAGCACCCCTCAGGCCGGGGTTAAGGCAGAACAGGTTTTCCAGTCATAGCGTCCTATTTAGCTCAGTAACATTTCTTGAGTGATCTTGTAAATGAATAGCTTGAAAGAAAAACAGACAACCAAGGCAGTGCAGTTACATTTTTTGAGAATGCAGATGCAAAAATACTTGTGAATTTACTCGCTCATTTTTCCAAAGGATGTACTCTGTACACTTCCTCAGAAGTATGTCACTCACATGGGGCGCTTTGTAGCAACACAAACCAAACAAGATATTTCTGAAACTCATATTTAACTGTGATTTTGATATCAATGTGATTTTCTTAAATTTTTTAAAAAATTGTGACAAAATATACAACATAATCTTTATCATCTTAACCATTTTTAAGTGTACAGTTCAGTGGCAGTGAGTACATTCACATTGTTGTGTGACAATCACTACTGTCCATCTCCAGAATCTTTTCAACTTGCAAAACGGGAACACCGTACACATGAAACAAGAACTCCTATTTCCCCTTTCTCCCAGTGCCTGGCCACCACCATTTACTTTCTGTCTCTATGAATTTTACTACTCCAGACACCTTACAGAGTGGAGTTGCTCAGTATTATCATTTACTGACTGGCTTCTTTCACTTAGCGTGATGTTTTCTGGTTCATCCATGTTGTGGCATATGTCAGTATTTCCTTTGCCCAGGCACTTTGGGAGGCTAAGATGGAAGGATGACTTGAGGTGGGGAGATGAAGACCAGCCTGGGTAACATCGTAAGACCTCCATCTCTACAAGAAAATTAAAAAGACATGAGCCCAGGAGAATGAGGCTGCAGTGAGTCACGATCATGCCACTGCACTCCAGCCTGGGGACAAAGTGATACCCTGTCTCAAAGAAAAAAAAATTTCCTTCCTTTTAAAGTTGGAATTATATTCTATTGTATATATATATAGAGAGCACATTTTGTTTATCTGCTGATGGACTTTTGGGTTGTTTCCACCTTTTGTATCAATGTGTATGTGTGTGTATTTCTAGACACTTGTTATTCTCCTGAGTGTTAAAGTGTTTTAAGTGTTTGGTTTTTCATTTGTAGAACATTTTCTTATCCGGAAGTTTATCTATCTAGTTATCTGTCATCTGTCATTTCTCCTAAGGATCTTTAGTTGTTTACTTTTTAATGAAGTATAATATATGTTATGATCGTATTTTCATGTATCCTCATATCCTTTCACTGTGGATTTTATTTTTAGAAATAACAAAAAGTCACATAGGGCAGATTCATTCAGTGGAGTGGGTGATTAACAATAGTAATGACCATGTATTAAGTGCCTACCGTGTGCCAAGCACTGTGCTAGCATTTCACACGTTACATTATTCAGTCTTCACCACATGCCTGTTTGGAGGTTATTAATAATTACTAATATTCATTTTATAGATGAAGAAACTGATATTCAGGGATTTAAGTGCCTTTCCTAGGGGTGCACAACTAGAAAAAAGGCAGAGCCAGATCTGCACCCAAGTCCTTCTGACCCCAGAGCTCATGCTTGTATCATTGCATCAGTGTTTCTCAAGCTTCCTGGTGATTACAGTCACGTGTACTTGACAAAACCACAAACTGCTGGGTCTGTCCCAGCGATACTGAATTGAAATTTACAGAGGAGGGACCTGGGAGATTACACTGCTTGACAGCATAATATTGGGGAACCAGAGATCACCTCCAGCGCTTCTGTTAGCTCTTAGCGGGCTCGTCAGCTGGATCTAGAAGCCAAATTGACAGCAGACAGATTAACAAGAGAAAAGCATATAAATGTTACTAGTTTTGCATATACATGGGGATCTTCACAAGAGAGTGAAGTCTGAAGAAGTGGCCAAAGTAAGATGTTCTTATACTTTTTTAGACAAAGACCGAGAAATTTGAGAAGAAACAACAGGAGAAAGAAAATCTGGCTAGGACAGTAAAATTTTCTAGGGGAATCACTAGGAGATATATGAGGGAGTGTAAAGCAAGTGGAAGATAAAGGTTATTTTTTTGTAAGTTTGTTTATTCAGATTCATCGTAGCCTCCAAGTCTCCCAAGTCTCTGGTGATAAAAGGGCTACTTTCTCACCCTGGTATGGATAAATCTCAGGGCCTTAGAAGAGTATCTGTCCCAGAGGATTCTTTATCTCTTGCTCCATACAGGAAGAGACAGATTAGCTCTTCCTTTCTGAAACTAGAATTTCTCCAATGTTTTCCGTTTGAAATAATCAATACCAATTTGGCAAATTTTGGGATGGCACATCCTTCACTCCTCCAATGGTATATACCATATTTTTAAACATATAACATGCTTCTAAGGTAATAAGATTAGGTTGTGCAGCTCACAGATAGCTCTGAAGGCAGTTCCTATAGCAGGGACTCAGTTGTTACGAGCATTAGCTATTGGCCTGACAGAATAGGCTTCAAAGTTACTTCTCTGAATGACAAGATTTATTTGAATGTTCTGCTTTTGAATCATTAAAATGAACAGCCTCACTGTCATGTAGGCTCTGCACACAGTAAGATGAGAGACAGCATTTTACAGTGAAAGAGTAAATCAACCCTGGTTTGGGATCTGGATAAATCTCTTTTCAGAGCCTTAGTTTCTTCATCTGTAAAATGGACACATTAATACCCAATTTGAAGGACGATTGTATATATTAGAAATAACTATGCCTTGTCATATAGGAGATGCTTATAGCAGTTCTTTTAATAATAAAGCAAAGTCCCCATGGTGTATTGTAAATGTGAACCACACTCCTCAGCAGTGATCCTTGTGTGCTAAGCTAGTGGACCAGGGTTTCCAGCTAAAGTAGATCTGAAACTGAGTCTTGAAAAGTGTGTGTAGAGAGGCTTCTATACTTTTCTTATGTGGATGGCAGTGGCGAGGGGGCAGTGGCGAGGGGGCAGTGGCGGGTGCGGCTGCAATACTTAAAAAGGAATTCTATTGTGGCAATAAATGAATATGGCAAGAAATGAATGACAATGGCCCCTAGGTGGTGCTGATTCATCATGGAAGTGCAAGCCGGACACTTGGTATTTGTGGAGGTGACTTCCCTCTGGTTTGAATTTCAAATAAGAGCAGGACAGCTCCCTGGGATGTCTGGGAAAAAAGACCAGGCAGAAAAGAGTCTTTTCAGTTGGAGCTGATGCACAATACTCTTGCCTTTGAGGCCCCTGGGTCTTAGGTTTGCTTTAGTTGGAAACAGGAAGCAGGGTCAGGCCCGCTTGCATTCATTTGCTGAGAGCTGTTGGAGCCGTGACTGATTCTGACAGATCGAATATCATTTATAACACTGCTGTGGGAGCACTTTAACTGGGGGTGTTAGTACTAGCCCCTCCAGAGACTAAGTATGTTTGCGGGATGTGAGGACCCTTGGAATATACAGATACACATGCTCATGAATTTTAACAAAAATAATCCATTATTGTTTTCTGTGCAACACTGTGCATTTCTCAGCTACACCTGTCTTTTCCAACCTCAATTGCTGGGCAACCTATTTTTCTTTCGGCATCAGAAGCGATAGCATCTGGGAAATGAATCTGATGAATTCTGTCTGGCAACCAACATCTTTCCAACTGCCAGATCCTGGGGGAAGAAACTGAGATGCTTTGGAGCTGATTCAGGGCCAGAATACACCTGTCCTTGAGGGCCTGGTGATGGGGGAAGAAGGCTGGCCAAATGCAGAACTTCTGAAACTCCACTTCCTGAGTTCATTTCCATTTTGGCAAAATGTGACTTTGGTTTCCAAGGGAAGGAGTTTGCATGTATTGAAATGTCTCCGTGGCTGAAGTTGCTTTGTGTCCGCCATGAAAGCCTCCTGCCATCAATTCCCATCTCCCACACATTTTCAACTGTGGTGTTTTGGGAAGGTAACCATAGCAACTAATCTTATTCAGAAATGACTGGACCTAGGCAGTAAACGGCGAGGTAACCCCATGGTAGTTTTCAGTGGAAACCCAATATTGATTCTAACAATTGTACAGGCTGAGCACTATTATCTATGTACTAAGCACTGTTCTACTTTAAGACATTTGATTCTCACAACAACCCTATGAGGTAGTCATCATTATCCTCTTTAGCACTTGAGAGTTGGCCCATGGTTGTACAGCTAATTAAATCTGCTGCACCCTGAAATCAGTTTTTTCTCCTATACAGCCTGTCTTCTAAGAAAAACTGGAGAGAAGTCTTCCAGTGTCTATTTTGTAGGTAGTAAAAGTGAGTCACAGAATCATGGAAATGGTTCAAGGCAACAGCAGAGCTGCAGATCCTCTGCCCTAATCCCACTAATGCCTTTCTGTTATATGCAGAGCTTTAGAGCTCCCAAGATTATCTCATCCATTGCTCACAGCAGGTCTTTGTGATGATTCAATCTGTTTATAGATGAGAAAATTTAGACATGAAAAGGTTAAATGGCATTTCTCAAGGTCACCAATTACTATATTGAAGAAAAAGAAATAAAATCTGTTTCTAATTCTCTGCTACTTTACTATATGTGGTGCTTTAAAAATATTTCATCCATTCATCCATCCATCCACTTATTCATCCATTTCAGAATGTATTAGGTACATTAGGTACCGTATGTTATTTGTGGTTGACATGATTTTCAGGATTAACTTTAATTCATCAGAGATAAACTTTACTATATATCTAATGGGATAATCTTTACAGAAATACTGTTTATGAGTATAAATGTTTTTATGTGAGAATTACATATTCTAATAAATCTTTACAAATCCATACTTCGTGTGCTATAGATGCAAAATCGTAAATTTGTCTATAAATTGCCTAAGATGAGGGTAGAAAAGGATGTTATACTTACTTTTTTTTTTTTTTTTGAGATGGAGTCTTGCTCTGTTGCCAGGCTGGAGTGCAGTGGCGCAGTCTCGGCTCACTGCAACCTCCGCCTCCTGGGTTCAAGTGATCCTTCCGCCTCAGCCTTCCCAGTAGGTGGGACTATAAGCACATGCTACCATGCCCAGATAATTTTTGTATTTTTAGTAGAGACAGGGTTTCACCGTGTTGGCCAGGATGGTCTCGATCTCTTGACCTCATGATCCACCCACCTCAGCCCAAAGTGCTGGGATGGATTACAGGCGTGAGCCACTGCGCCCGGCTATGCTTAAAATTTTTAGCGATTCATAAGCTACAATAGTCTCAAGAGAAAAATGATCTGTAATCTTTAACAGAGCCACTTGCCATGCATGGGGCCCAGTGTATGGAGAGGAAGGTGGGGGCATGTCCCCAATCCCAGAGGGCATGTCCGGTGGCTTAGATTTGTTCTTTCCATAAGGTAGAGGCACAACCCAGAAGCCTGGTCTCCAAGTTCCTTTGAAAGCTTGATGTAGATCCTTCAAACACTGGTGGGGGTGGGAGTGCAGGGTGAGAGTAGGAGGTGTGGGAAGGTGAGGTGACTGGAGATAGAAGCCTGACTCTTGCCTGGAAAAGCCCAAAGGCAGAAGGCTGCCTGGAGCTGCTTCTGATGGCAGAGCAAAAACAGGTGGCCGTAAGAGGGCTTTTTGCTTCCAAGTTTTGCAGGGGAGAAGGGATGGCATGGATGCATAATATTTCCTGTGGATTAAACGAATGCCAAGGAAACTAGCAGGCTTGAGTCATCCTGAAAGGCACCTGTCCTAGAGGACGTCCTGCCAAAGCTCAGAAATCTCAGCAAAAAGAAGTTGTATGGGGTCTTCACAGTTAGCCTGAGAGTGCATTGTGGGGTCAGGTCAGGGAACACTGTGGTGTAAGAAAGACACTCCGTGGAAAGAGAGGTGGGAGTGGGGGTGTCTCTTAAGAACTCATAAAAGTCGCTCCTGTGAGGAGGAGCCAGCACCTGGGCATCTAGCACACAAAGGGCATCCTTGCAGACTGCCAGGTCACTGGTGAATAGACCTTACCCATTTACCTCCAGTCCCTCCTCCCCACCTGGCCCTGGCGATGCCAGAGGCAGCACAGTGAGCAGTGCAGGAGGAGCAGAAAACAGAACAAGGTGGGCAAACAGCAAAAGAAGATTCCACAGCATCCTCCCCCTGCTGCTCATTACTGAGCTAAGCAAGGAAGGAATCTTAAATTGGGTGAGAGTTGAATATTTTGAGAATAGATCAGGTGATGAGCTTTTTAATACCGTCAAATGAAGCTCTTCTAATAGCCATGTGTGACCAAAAATACTCTGGCATATGATAGAGATGGCCTCGCTGGAGTGGGAAGGGAGAGCTGGCAGGGCCAGCGTGATGGGCAGGGGATGGAAGAAGAGGGAGCTGTTGCCAGCCTGCTGGAGCTATGACCCAGCCTGTTAAATAAGCTAGTGTCCCCTCGTACAAGTCTTCCAAGTTAATTGAATGAACCCCTGGATTTCTTCTCCTTGCTCTGTCACCCCCAACAGTGAGACTCACTCTAGAGTTTAGATTCTGTGTTCTTTTTCTTTTAACGTCTGGTAGAAAAGATATCCCCCAGCCTCTTCCACTTGGTTTCACGTTTTCACTTTAGAGTTGTCACCAAGTAGAAAAGCAATGTTTCCCCTAAACTGCAGGCAAAAGCTGCAGACTCCCTCTAGATGCCTTTTAGGGCCTTTAGAAGGAGGTTAGAATCTGAAGGGAGTAAACATTACAATTAGAAAAAATTATCTCTTACAATAAAACATCCTCTAATACTGTCTGTAATAGCATGCAATGTTACAGGGGCTCGAACAAGATGTATTCCTCTGCAATTATTTATGCTCACCAGGGAAAAATTATTTCTTTGTTTATGGTTTTAATCATGATTAACCAGCAGTGTAATGATAGGGTGATAATGATAACAATATGAAGAATGAAATGTTTGAGGTACAAATGGAAGGCAAGGTGCTAACCCTAGATGCTGAAAGTTTCTGGTGGAGCACTGAGGCAGACAGTCTATTCTTTAATGGGGCATGTGTGTGTGTGTGTGTGTGTGTATGCACACACGCATGTGTGCGTGCCTGTGTGGTGTGTTGGGGGAAAGGCATGTTATAGGGGATACATTTATACTGAACAAGGATGAGATAGGAGTGGCCCAATGCTCTTCCGATTTCCAAAGCCTGCTTTGCATTCAAGTTCATGAGCTTAGGGCTTTCAAAGACTTCTTTTTCTTTCCATTCCTCCCACAGAATGAGAACAAATCCTGGTTAGAGCTACAAGGATCTTCCCCGCTTGTGAAAATTCACATGTAATTGTTTCGGAGAGGCTGTCTTTCTCAGAAGTTCCAGAGAATTCCAGCTTCCCAAGAGCTGACCTTGAGTCATCAACACACCCGTTTTCCACTTTCTCAGCTCTGGAACAGGGTTTGGTTCTGTGACTTACGACTTTCCCAGGGTTTCTGAGCTCAGTCCAGCAAGTGAAATATGTATCCCCTTCGCTTAAGGAAGCAAATTTTTTTTGGCAAATTCTCAATCATGGCAAATCTTCATCTTTTGTATCTGGCTTTGGTGTAGACAAATGATGAAAAGTACCTCCCAGCTAGCTTTGGTGAATGAAGTTGATAAAACTGAGTTACACTCTTTTTGATTCACTGTAGGCATGAAGAGTTAATTTTCTCTTCAGATAAAAACTAACTCGGAGGGCAGTTGCAGAAGAAAAGTGCACCAAAATGTTTCCAATATACCCTGTCTCAAAATAAATAAATAATAAATAAGTAAATTCTCTGGGTCTTGGTTTCCTCAGTGGTATAACAATGAAGTTGGGATAGACTTTTTCTAAGAGGTGATGCTCTCCCTTCTTTGCAAATGCTTAGCATAAGCCCAGATTTCCAATTCCAACATCTGGTCAAAGGTCTTCGCCCTTGCCCCAAACCATGACTTAATCTTACAGAAGGGTATGCTGTCATCGTAGCACTAAGACTATGCAGTGCTTTGTAAATCAAATTCAACATTAAATTGCACTGCAAACAAAAGTTTCACACAGTTACAATGTTGCTGTATGGAATTTAATGAGCTCCATATGCCTGACCTCTGGATAGAAATGATTTGGGGAACTGTAGCTATGGAAGAGTCTAAGGGCATCAGCATCTGGTGTGAGTTACTTGGAGTGAAGAAAATCGACCACATTTTTGTATTATTGCCAAGCTTGGAAAGGTAGAAATACTCTACAATCTGTGTGCTCACCTTCTGAGATAATGCTGACAGTTTTCCAAAATTTTTCTCACTCATCAGGAAGTTGTGGAGTCCAGCGGATTCTGACTTACTTCCTGCAGTGCTCCCAGACTTCTCGTGCCCATGGGGCCACTGGGCTTTAGCTATGCCCTGGGAAGAGTAGGCTCCCCTGTTGGATATATCAGTGACTTTTGATTGACTGCTTGTACTTGTTTTGGTTGTCTCTGCTACCCTTAAAAGGGTCTGCCTAAAACCCAGATCTGACAATGTTATTCTTCTCCCTTATTTAAACAATTCAAGACTCATCATTTTTTTATGCACATACTGTCCAGTCGGGCCTGACCCACTTTTTAGATTCCTTGGTCATTACTCTCCATCTTTGGCATCCTGTGCTCCAGCTATTCGGAGGCCTTCCCCAGCACTCAGATTTCATCTTTTGGAGCCTTTTCATATGCTATCTACTCTGAGGAATCCCTGCTATCTTTTCTCCACCTGGAAAGATTCTCCTATATCAGAGTAGATTGAACAACACTTCCTGAGTTCTCTCTTCACTTGTTTTTGCCCCATTTGTGGTTAGTCTTTGCCATTTCCGTGTTCCCATGACCCTTAGATGCATGAGGGATAGAAAGAAGGGCTGTATCTTCCCTGAAGAAGCTGGGAATCTCTTCAGGAGTAAATATGTGTCTGATTCTTCCCTTTCTTTATTGAAGCAGAGTATAGTTGGCTCTCCGTAAATGTTGCGTGAACAAATGACGGAGTGTATGAATAAACAAAGACTTCAGAAGCCAAGCAGGGTTTCAGTCTTTTTAATTCTTCTTCACCATATTTCTCTGATTATGTTGCGTATCATAATTTATGTTCATCAGAGGTTTAGGCCATACTTACATCCTTTTTGAAGGCTACTGTTCAAGGGCAGGAAAACAACTAATGTTCCTGTGACCTTTGGGAGTTGCTATGAAGCAGGACAGAAAATGTACCCACTAACCAAAAATAAAAGTTCAAAAAAAGAACAAGTCGGTAGACTTGCTTGTCTTCACAGAAGGCTCCCTGAACTCGTAAAGCATCTGGATGGACACTTGTCTGAGGGATGTCCTTTGGGTGCAGTCATTTTCTGTTACTGTTTCGCAAACAAATTGGTCTCCCAAATGGGAACCTGACCAGAGGCAATAATTTAGATCTTTACATACTAGGGTTTAATTCTGACATTTTTGTACTTAACCTTTATTTCCAACCCTAAGATACCCAATCCATGAATTAGCACCTTTCTTCTCAAAACTAGATTGTCAAAATGAAGAATCTTCGTATTTTGGAGGTTCTTAGTATTGAACATCTAAAATAAAAATTCAGAAGAATTGATAGTAATTTATTTTTTATTTTTTATTTTTTTATTGTTTTGGGGCAGAGTTTCGCTGTTGTTACCCAGACTGGAGTGCAACGACGCGATCTCGGCTCACCACAACCTCCGCCTCCTGGGTTCAAGCAATTCTCCTGCCTCAGCCTCCCGAGTAGCTGGAATTACAGGCGCGCACCACCATGCCCAGCTAATTTTTGTATTTTTAGTAGAGAAGGGGTTTCACCTTGGTGACCAGGATGGTGTCGATCTCTTGACCTCGTGATCCACCTGCCTCGGCCTCCCAAAGTGCTGGGATTATAGGCGGGAGCCACCGCACCCGGCCTGATAGCAATATTTTAAAGGACATGATAATATTCAAGCATACCTTCTCACGTGATTCTTGTAACAGGCTTGTGAAATGGACTGGGCAAAAATTTAAATTCCTGTTTTATAGATGAGGAAGCTAAAGCTCACCAATGACTTTATCAAAGTCAGAGAGCTAGGAAATTGGCAATGATAAGACATGAACCATTTATGATTATGTGAATAACCTCATCTCTCAATTACACGTATTTAGACATGCACATGTAGTATATAGCACAATAGTTCTGGCTACCTTTGCAAGTCTCTCAACTACCCAAGCAAACAATTCATGCTGGGACTAACTCCCTAGTTGCTCAAGTTGCTTCTCTGGGTCATTTTCATGCTCATGAGCATCTAGGAGGGAAAATGGGATTGAGAAAGGAAAACAATTAAGATTGACCATTTGTTTGATTAAAGTTTTGATGCAAAATGCCAACTGATATTACTTAGAGGGAGAAAGAGACTGTGAAATTACAAGGGTTTTTGTTGTTGTTTGTTTTGTTTGTTTGTTTTAAAGCAGGACTATCCCCCTTCTCCATTCTCAGAGAGATTCAAGGGCAGAGGATGGTAAGGGAGATAGTGATTTCATTTATTTGACTACCTGGATTCTCTTCAGAAAAAGTGATCCAATGTGTTAAGAATTCAGTTATTAATAAAAACAATAAATTTAAAAAACAGTAAATTGGGTGTTTCCTGGTAAGTCTACTCTTGTTAGAATAATGAAATTTGAAGGTTTAAAACATAGCTTGTTTTGAAGTGATGCATGAGTTCCCAAAAACCTTGTTTAACATATTGCTGGAATAATGCATATGAGATGGTTAAAAATGGAAGTAGAAAAAAAAAATCCCCAACACCCTTAGAGGAATTTGCAATTCATAAAGTTACTGCCAATTTTGCATTATAGTTGCTATGGTAACCATGCTAGGCTTCTGCTCAAATGTTTCTCAGAAGGGGAAGGAATAGTATATAATAAGCTCTTCAAGTGTAATTTTTTTTTATTATAGTTGAATTAGTGTGTAATTCTTATGTGAGCATTTTAGTAATCCATAAACATGCACTCCAGTTATGATTCTGATTTCTTATCTCAGTATGTTTAAGCAATGTGTGAAAAGTTGCTGGCTACTCTCAACGCTTGGCAATTAATTATAAAAATAATAACAAAAAGCATTAGCAACAGTAATTAATTATAAAAGCAAAAACAAAAATCCATTTCAAACTCGAGTCTAGCAAATTTCCCAGACCAAAGCGTTGGCTTGCTTATTGATTCAAAGTGCTTTCAGCCAAGCTTTTAGCCTGCATTCACGAGTCACCCCTTGGCCCCTCTATACTTTTCCTCAGAAGAATCCTGTATATTGAGTAAGTGAAGTATCAAACAGAGCCAGTTGGACCAATTAGACTAAAATAAAACTTTCATTTGGCCATTTAGATAGGGAGCTATTTTTAAATGGTAATTGGATTTTTCTTTTTTATTCCTTCAGCTTCTAGGGAGTGAGTCTAACAGCTGAGGTGGAGCAGTACATATCTGGACATGGAGCAAAGGTTGTTCAGGGTTTGACACCACATGGGTTAGTTTTGAGTAGAGAAGAAGAGAAATGGGCTTTGGAGTCCAACGAGCCGAGACTTACACTCTAGCTTTGTGTTTTACTAACTGAGGTCTTGGGCAAGTCTCTTACCATCTGAGGCCTCCGTGTCTTCATTTGCATAAACCAGATGCTTAATGCCTTTCTTGCAGTGTTTGTAAGAATTAGAGCTAATTGGACATGAACAGTGTAGCTCAAAGTTTGGCACCATGTATTAGTTTCCTATGTTTGTTGTATCAAATTTAGTAGCTTACAACAACACAGTAATTGTCTCATAGTGCTGAAGGTCAGCAGTAAAAAATTAGTCTACCTGGGCTAAAATTAAGGTGTGGGCAGGGCCGTCTTCCTTTCTGGAATCTCTAAAAGAATCAGGTTTTTTGCCTTTTCTAGCTGCTAGAGGCTGCCTGCATTCCTTGGCTTATGGCCCCTTTCTCTGTCTTCAAGGCTAGCAGTGGCTAGTGGAGTGTCTTTCATATCCCTTCACTCTGTCACTGATTTTTCTGCCTCCCTCTTCCACTTTTAAGGATCCTTGTGGTTACATTGTGCCCACTCTTACAATTGAGGATACTGTCCCTATTTTAAAGTCAGTTTAGCAGCCTTAATTCCACCTGTAATCTTATGGGTCTTTTGCCTCTCCATATACACTTTAAAATCAGTTTGTCACTAGCTACAAAACAACTTGCTGGGATTTTTATTGGGATTATGCTTACTCTATAGATCAGTTTGGGAAGGATTGACTTCTTGTTAATATTTAGTCTTCGTATCCATGAATATAGAATATCTGTCCATAGATTTAGTTCTTCTTTGATATCTTTATCAAAGTTTTATAATTTTCCTTGTATAGATCTTATAAAAATATTTTTGGATTTATGCCTAAGTAGTTGATTTTTGGGGTTCTAATGTTAATAATAACATGTTTTTAATGTCAAATTCTATTTGTTCATTGCTGGTATATAAGAGAATGATTGACTTTTATTAACCATGTGTCCTACAACCTTGCTATAGTAGTTTATCATACCAGGATTTTTTATGTTGATTCTTGCAGATTTTCCACATAGGCGATCATGTCATCTGCCAATGAAAATGGTTTTATTTCTTCCTTCCCAATCGGCATATTTCCTTTTCTTCTCTTAGAGCATCACATAAGACAAATGTACAAAGTTGAAAAACACGGCTGAGAGGGCACATCTTTGCCTTGTTCCTTATCTTAGCAGGAAAGCTTCTAGTTGATTAGCAACTAAATTCCATCTGCAACCTCAGTTCCTTTTGCCATGTAATGTAACATATTTATAGTTCCTGAGAATTAGGATATCTTTAGGGTGAAGGAGGATGTCATTATTTTGCCTACCATACACAAATAAGCACTAATAAATAACTATGTAATTTTCTATCATTATCATTATCATTATTATTTATAGAATTAGTAAAAGTAGTCCTTACTCTACCAAAAGGGGAGCTCAAAACAGGATTTGAGACAACAGAAAAAGCTGTCAGAATCCACAGCCACCTTAATCAAATGTTGGCCTGCCTGGAGTTCTTTGTTGTGTCTCTGTTGTCTGACAATCAAACTCTAACAGATTTGGGTGGGTCTGTAGTTGGACCCCATACTTGAAGAGCCACCACTGGGATGAAGTTTCATTTCCCAAGTGTCTTGTCTTAATGTGTTTTTAATTATGAGAGGCTTTATTTCATTCATATTAACTTTTAAAAATTATTTTCTCAAAATGCACTAATTTGTAAAGCCTAGGAATTCCCCTTCAGGAGGAAAGCCTTAAAAGACTCAAATGAATAAACCTAGAGATGGCAATGGCAGTTCTTGATAATATTCATCCAGGAATGGTATCTCGACAATCGAGAGTAATGCCAGTGCCTGTCAGACCCTGTAAGAAAATAAGATGACCAGAGACATGCCTGTTCTTTCTTTCCACAGCAAACAGAATGAAAGAGAATAATCTGCAGATGACTGTTTATTAGTAAGAAGGAAAACATTCTGACCAATGTTACACCCCGGAACACAGTGACCAGAGGAGTGCATTCTGGAGGTCTCATCTGCTTAGGATGGTTTAGGTGTGGCTCTGGGTAATGTTAGGCAGATGGCCGAGAGGCCACCCAATGCCTTCTTTCACTTATGAGTCAGTGAATTTCCTATCTCTTTCTTTAAATTCTCCCTGGACTCAGTAGAACTGTCTCCTAGGTGGGGTGTACATTATTGCTCCCACAATTCTCTCCAGGGCAATCAAGCAACTGAAAACATCTGTTTTTCACTGTCTAAAATGGATTCATCCCCTATGAATTACAGGTTCTCTGACTTTACTCCATATATTCTAGTTTGGGGGAGCAATTTCTTAATGTCACCACCACACTCTAATTATTCCGTAAGAAGGCTTTATTTCTACTTGTTCTCTTCTTTCACATTTATGTGTTTATTCAAATTGCTTCCCTACCCCATGAATCTTTTGAAATCTTTGTTTGTATAATTTGGTACGACTTTATTAGCATTTTTCTTGACTAGTTATTTCTCCCTCTTTTGATTTATTCAATGTATTTTGTCAAAATAATTTAATGGTGATTATTTTATAAGAGCAAACAACAACCTAAGTTCGTTTATTTTTTCCAATTTGATTTGCTTAAAGAGAATGTGCTTGAGTTTCTACTCTTAAGCAATAAGAAAGAATAGCTAATATAAGCTAAAGAACCCAGGTGATTGCTTCTTTTCTCAAGAAATCTACCCATAATGAGTAAATATTAGAAATCCTATTTACATGATCCCTACAATTTTCATATTTAGGTCCTTTACATTTCTATGCTGCTAATGTATGTATTTCCTACTACTGGGAGAAGGGAGAAAGGTGAAAGAAGGAACTTATGTTTTTGTTGACTTCCATTTTACCCAAATTGACCCTCTTTGGAAATACAAGCTATCTTTCTGTTGCATAAAAGGACATAAATGTTGCTATTTACTGTTAGTTAAATAAATGGAAGAGCAAGGATCTTCCAACTGTAAAGTTGTTCCTTTTACTTGAGAACAGGGAGTCTTGGACTCTTCAGTGTGCAACTTCAATAAATACAACAGGAGTTAAATAAATAAATTGATATTTAAGTATGTAAAATGATTGTTTTAAATTCTATCCAATAATTTCAGAGACTTTGCTTTGAATAGCATCTCGCTCTCCCTGTTTTTTTCCCCAGGTTTTTGGGCAATTCAGGTTTTTTCCAGTCTTTTTGAAATACAACCTGAATTACTGAAGTTTTATTTTCTAGTCTTAATACACTCAAGCATCTCCAAATCTTAAGTCAGTTTCCAGACATAAGCTGGCAGATACTAGAGGAATAGTCTTGCATGAGTCATCATTATGGCTGAACTGCTAAGGCAGTGAAGGTTTCAGTGCAGTGAAGTTGCTAGCTCTGGTGTCAGACTGACCCAGCTTCTCTCCCTGGTTCTGCCATTTACAAGCTATGTGGACAAACCTCTTAACCAGGGTGAACATAATAATCACCCAAACTAGGATACTATTGAGAGTGAATAGTAATATTCTCAATAGTTATGCCAGGATAACATGTATAAATCAGGACTGTCTTGTATAAATCAGAATGCATGGTCACCCAACTCTTAGCAGAATAAGCTCTTTCCTCTGCAAAATGTGTACGAAAAAATTTGAAAAATACCATCTTACAGGGTGGTTTGTGGGTTAAATTAGATAATAAAGAGTGCTTAGTATACAACCCTGCATACGGTAAGTCAATAAATGTTATTGTTGTGAATACATATCTGACTTTTCATGTCCTTCAGGGCAATCTAAAATGCAAAATAGTATTGATAATTGGTAGCTACCATTTGCTTATCATATATAACTCACCAAAAGCTCTTGGGTTTACTTCTTGGAACATGTGTGCCATTTTTCTGTTTCCTTTAAGTACAATAGTCAAGTCTTGCTATCCCAGCCCTTCCACCTGAATGAATCACTTTTTTATTAAATCTATTTTACCAGAATGCTACTTACTGTCCTTGGGTTTAGAGAAAGGGGGTACAGAGGAGGCTATCACAGTTCTGAATTTAAGTTTATAATTTTCGATTGCAGTCTAATCACCAATAGAGAATTTTCTTCTCCACTTTTAGTTCCTGTGCAGAGATCAACCTGAAAGCTTCAGAAAATGTTGCATGGCTTTTTCAGAGGCTACCTATGATTCTGGAGGCTTTTAATGTTGCTGCCTTGCAATAAGAGCTTGTCTTTGAGATTAAAAAAAATACTTCTCTGATGCCCTGTTTTTGTTTAGTAAGGAGAACAAGAATTGGAGATATTAGAATGTCCTTAATACCACTGTGATGGAAAACTCAGCTTAGTTGTACAGGAAGGTTGGTGATAGGTAAAGAAGGTGGACACCTTGGAAAAACTTCGCATTTCTCCTAGAAGGATTCTGGAAATCCCATCCCCAGAGCTGCTTGATGGACCCAGTAATATCATGCTTGTTTCTGTTTTTGTAAGATCTTGTGGATATCTATGGACAAATGTTTTCCTGCTAGCATCATCAAGATAATAGTTTAGTTATTGATGACTTGTCTCTGTGAAGAGCTCTGTAACCTAGCTTCATTAATTCATCCAGCCATCTATCCATCCATTAATCTGTGTATCTGTTCAACAACTATTTATTAAGCCTACTCGTATGGACTAGGAGCAAAAGATATTAAGCAAGTAATAGTCAATCTTTGCCTTTGTGGTAGATTGGCAAAAATGTCTCAATTATTTACCTCTCCCTCTTTGCTTCATAACTTTATAGTGCTCTTTCATTTCTGACTCTGGTCTCAGCCATAAGACTTTCTTTGGCCAATGACTTGTTGAAAATCAAATCATTGGTCAAGCAAAGGCTTGAAAGCACTTGCAAAATCAGGGTTGTTGTCACTCTTACCTTCTTCATCACCATAAGAATATCTGTGCCGGTCTGTTGAGTGATTAGAGACACTTGGAAAAGAGATGAATTAGCCTAGTCGTTCCAGCCAAGAGTAACCTATAATGGCTGAAAACCAGCTGACCTCTATACATCAATACATCTTCTTAAACATGTGATATTGTCCAACTTAGGCCAGAAGAACCATCCACTCAACCCTGCCAAGATCAGCAGAGCTGCTTAATCAACCGTCCCAGAGGGATGAGTAAGGACTGCTTATTGTTGTATGCCATTGAAGTGTTGTAGTTGGTTGATAGTAAGCATTATTGTGGGAACAGTTAATGATACAGCTTCAGACTCTTGTTCTCATCTTTTCTCCTTGACAGTCACACTCCCATTCTTCCTAAGACATGTTGTATAACTGCCAACTTGATGTTCTCACACATCCCACAATGACTTCTTTGGAAGAATGCAATGGCTGTTTTGCAGTATTTGTCTCTGGTGAGTTCAGGCTTCTGAAAGACTTGGATCAAAACTGCAAAAACTTTGAGTGTCTATGAAATGGAAGAGACAATTCATTCACTTGTTTATCATGTATTGGGTGTTTGGGTGCTGGCTCTGTATCAGACACAATGCCGAGCATTAGGGAGGAGGGGAGGGCAAAAGTAAATAAGTTTGTTTGTGCAGACCTTGCATTCTACTGGAGGATGCTTCAAATGGGAAAACAATGGAAAAAGTACAACACAAAAAGAACAAATAGTCACAGTTTTCCTTATTTTTAGGCCTAGAGAGAGATAGCTTTTGATGGAAACACTTGAATTAAAGAACTGCTAATATTATTAAATCATTATTCGTTCAATAAATACATGTTGAACACCTAGTATGGACAAAACAATAAACTAGACATTTGAAGGTTATACAGAAATAAGTTCTTTTTTTTGCGATGGAATATTGCTCCGTCACCTAGGCTGAAGTGCAATTATGCAATCTCAGCTCACCCCAACTTCTGCCTCCCAGGTTCAAGTGATTCTCCTGCCTCAGCCTCCCAAGTAGCTGGGATTACAGGTGCCCACCACCATGCCTGACTAATTTTTGTATTTTTAGTAGAGATGGGGTTTCACTAGTTGGCCAGGCTGGTTTTGAACTCCTGACCTCAGGTGATCCACCCACCTCGGCCTCCCAGAGTGCTGGGATTACAAGTGGTGAGCCACTGCACCTGGCCAAAAATAAGTTCTTAACAGGTTTATAGTCTAGAAGGGGATACCAACATACAAAATTAATACAAAGCAGAAGGAATGAGGTGCTAAAACAGAGGTTTAAAATATAACGTAAGCTGAAAGCAAAGAATGACTAATTTGGAATGCTGTAAGGACACACTGGAATTTAACCTGGAATTTGGAAAGAGAAAACTGAGAGGTGCTGCAGAGGAAGAGCCCCTAGAAATAATTAGAGCCTTGAGCCCCAGGTTCAGTCCTTAGCAGTAAACCTATTGGTGTGACTCTGGCCAGTTTTAATGTTTTCACCTCAAAAATGAGTAGAGTGATGCTAAATGATCTACACAGATCCTCCCACCTTTAATACCTCAAATCACCTAATTCAGTTGCCCATCATATACTTAAGCACAATAAAGTGGCCAATAATTTCCACTAAGGACAGGCCAGCATGGGCTCAGTTAGTGGGTGTCACTCTGGAAATGCTATTCTTGGAATGACAGAATCATTAGTTCTTGTTAGGAATTGGGAGAGGGGGGCTATGTAGGGAAGTTCTATGACAGTGGAGAGCATGTCACACAGACCTGGTTTTGAATGGTGATGCTGTCACCAGCAATGTTCTTCAGCCTAAGGTACTTAACCTCCTCTCGGCTAAAAATACAAAAATTCTCATCTACAAAGTGGGGATGGTAATTCTGCTACATAAGGTAAGGAGCAAATAAGGTGGGACACGCAACGTTCCCCATTAATAATAGTTCAGTGTGGATAACATGAGTGAATAAGCGAGGTATTTGTATGAGGATGTCCCTCTCTATACACAAGAGATATGTTCCTGAAAGATCATAAGTGATTTGAATTGTCTAATGCCTCTTTCATATTTGAAATGTGTTGTTTTAAAAGTCCTTGCTGTGACTCTTCTTGCTAAACAATTTATTATTTCTTAGATTACATAACTTTGAATTTATAAAACAGTAATTATTTTCTTAAAGAATGAATTATGAAACTAGAGTGACTGTGGAATAAACTGATAGTTTTCTATGCAGTATTCACTTTCCCCTTCTTTCTTAGGAAGTTGTTATTTGAGGCGCCAGAGTGCTCAACTAAGAGACGACATTCCACAATGTTTCTTGCGTGTAGCAGTGACCAATGTGATATAAACTCAAGGCAGTAAGTAAGCATCAGGAAGAATTCCTTTATCTATCCCCTTTTCTCATGTAGAATGAAGGTGAGACATTTGCAGCTTTGAGAATGGAAGTCACACACTCAAGATGACAGAGCTGCAGCCCCCGATGTCTTCGTGTGCTGCAGCACTAGCCCTGAACTGCCCATCTTCAGACTTTCCTTTCTTTTTTTTTTTTTGACAGCCTCTCCCTGTCACCAGGCTGGAGTGCAGTGGTGCAATCTCTGCTCACTGCAATTTCTGCCTCCCGGATTCAAGTGATTCTCCTGCCTCAAGCTACCGAGTAGATGGGACTACAGGTGCACGCCACCACACCTAGCTATTTTTTGTATTTTTAGTAGAGATGTGGTTTCACATGTTGGCCAGGATGGTCTCGATCTCCTGACCTCGCGATCCACCCACCTCAGCCTTCCAAAGTGCAGAGACTACAGGCGTGAGCCACCACGCCTGGCCTTCAGACTTTCCTTCCTGTGAAAAAACAATAAGCTTCTCTTTTGTCTAAGCCTCTATTAGTTCTGTTCTCTGATATTAGCAGCTTATTGCAGTTTCTAACTGATGCCCCTAGCAGTATTAGTGAGATCATAAAGTTCACTGGGCTGGCGTTGTGTGTGTGTATCAGAATTGAAAATCAGAGTAATAACCATGCCTGAGCACAACCCACTGGGAATCATTTGAGCAAGATCCCACAAGATTAACTAGACAATATTAGGAATGCTATTGTTTATCGATAAAGTTTATTGAGCATTCACTTAGATGCCTGGAAAGAATGTAGGAAGGGGACTTAGTGTAGTCTTGAAAAACCACGGACGTCTTCATTAGGAAGGTGACATGCATGCTGAAAACTGAAGCAAAGCAGCTAAAGGAAAGGTGGAAGGGAGTGGAGAGGATGGGGGAAGGGTGTTATGGGCAAAAGAAACAGTGTTTGGAAAGACACAGAGGCAAAGTGAACGTGTTCTATTTGAGGGAACTGTAAGTGCTTTATAAATAAGCAGAACATAGTGTCAGAGGTCAGGATGGGGAGTAGATGGACGTACTACATGAGGCCAGAAAACTAGGCAGGGGAACAGATCATCCAGACTTTTACAACCACACTTACACATTCCACTCTTTCCTAAAAGGAACAAGCTCTCATTTTCAAAAGATCATTGGGATGGCAAGGTGGAGAAAAAAGAGGATGGATGGGAGTTGGTTGTTTCAGTGAACCAAGTACAAGATAATGGTGACTACACTAACATGTGGTATTGGGAATATAAAAGGTAGACAAATTCAGAAGATAAACTCTCTTTCCAAATACAAGATGGAACCGATATGACTTGATAATTGATTGGCTTGGTGGTGAGGAAGATGCCCAGATTCTTGGCTTAGGCCAGAAGATAGCAGAAGAAGTGGCATTCATACTTGAATATGCATCAATGCAAATTTAAAAATCTCATAGATTGTATATTTATTGCTTCTTATAAGTATCCTAAATACACTAAATATACAATCTATGTTTTCTGTTTAAAAATTAGCTTGATAGCAATTGGCTTAGTGAAAATCCAATTTTATTGGTAAGAAGGGCAAGCCCTCTGGCTGTTCTCTGACTGGTTGGTATCTATTTCTTGGGGTAAAATAAAGATGTAACCTCTGCCACAGGAAGCTATTACCGGATCTTATTTATTTCCTGATTAAAAAGGAGCGAATCATAGCTGGACATCTGTGGAAAATGAGTTTCTAGTACAGCTAAGGTAGTTAATGTCTAAATGGGAGTTTCTCCTGTGATGATAAATGTCTACTCTGTTGAAATAGTTCCTATAAAACTCAGTAGGTAAAAGGATAGAGATATTGTGCAACTGTCAATGAGGCAGTAAAGGGATGCTTGTTTATTGGGTTTATAATCAACAACAAATCCTAACTCTTAATGAAAAAATGAAAATGTTTTGGTGTACCAGTTTAGCAATATAGGAGCTTCTTTTTCAGAAAAAAAATATATTTTAATATGTATTTAGTACAACATTCATCGGATAATAGGAAAAATATAGAGGACATCACTAGGGAAAATAGCGAACAATTCCCATGTGTGGGAGCACAGTGCTAATAGTTCTTAGAACAAATAGTCGCATATTGCTGTCAAGTTAGTGTACACAAGGGGTGGGCTTTTAAAAGTCATTGTTCTGTATAAGCTTTGCCTATAAAATCCCTCACTGCTAGATTGTTGTCTGTATTGGTGGACTGAGGGAATGTAGTTGCAAGAGATGAAGTGTACCTTTACCTTCAATACCGGATTCTTTTTCTCCCTTAAATGACATTGACTGTAATTAGAAACACACACCATTGTGCTCTGTGTATGCCACGCTGCTGCATCCTTGTCTCAGGTGCTTTCCATAGACCCCGGTTGGGTGGGGAGGGTGAATAGGAAAGCAAGGAAGATGTGACCATTTCCAGGGAGTTGGTGATCTTCTCTAGGTTATGGAGATCACTGGGTTCCACTAGGATATGTGGTTGTCTTCAGCTGGTTGTGGTAGATACCAGCAGGGTTTCCTCTTTTGGAGACAGTTATCTAGAACAAGTTTCTATTATTCAAGATCAGACTAAGCTGCTTTCACAAAGAGACCCAAACATACCATGGCACACATAAGCTAGAAATTTACTTTTCTTTCACATAACAGTCCAGAGATGGGGTTGAGCAGAGGTCCAGGGTGGGAAGAGGATTCTGCTCCACTGGCCATCTTGGGTTTCGAGTTTCTTCGAACTTGTTGCTTTCCCTTCCCAGTCTATTATCCTCAGCTGTGGGGTCAAAGTCAAGTCATAAGCATCACATCCTCTTGCCAACCCAAAGGCAGAGGGAAAGAGAAAATTAAGGGCAACCAGCTTTCTTTTAATGGTATAACCCAGAAGCCGCTCATTCCATTGGCCTACTTGCAGGGGATCTTGGACAGTAAAGTCTCTAGCTGGATGGCCGTGTCTCCAGCTAAAACTCAAAGTCATCTAATACGAAAAGAAAGCTGAGGAAAATGATATTGGAAGGCCTATAGCAGTCTCTGCCACACAGTCCTTTTGATTTGCTTTGGTGACTGCTCTCTTTCTCAAATTTCATTTCATGGGTGTTTGGGAAGGTGTCCTTGTATCTTATTGATGATGCCCAAATGGTGACTATTTATTACTAGGAAAGAAACCATTGGAAACTATATATTTCAAATGTCATGTTTGAACTGACACGGTTTGAATATTTCATACATTTATTCATATGTTAATACACTTCACTCTTAATGTAACAGACTCAATGTGGTGGTAATTACATTGTCTATCATGCTTAACTTCCTACCCTAAACTATATTCAAGGGAAGCTTGAGTATACCCTGAGAATTTTCTTGTTATTCCATAGCTCTGTCCCTGGAACCTGGCAATTAAGATTTGCTACCAAGAAATAAATAATGACAACACTTGAAATGAAATGGGAGGCTTTCTATGTTTAACACTGAAGGAAAATATATTGAGTACATTTGTATTTCAAAATATTATAGAAATTTTTGTTTCTATTAAGTCAAATGCATCTCAGGAGATTCTGAGTTTTGTTTTCTTCTGCAATATTACAATTATCTTTCTTAGGACTACCATGATGCCTCTGAATGAGTTAGGGCTGCTGAATTGAAAGGGCCTAGTCTTTGGATGTTTAGGAGACACCCAAGATTTACTATATGAGAGCCCAAAGGAAACATGTGAGGTCATTCAGGACTCTCTTCACATTTTGAGCACAGCAGTAACAATATAAATATAAATAATATAAATATATTTTGGAGACAGGGTCTTGCTTTGTCACCCAGACTGTAGTGCAGTGGCTGGATCATGGCTCACTTTAGCCTTGACCTTCTGGTTTCAAGCGATCTCCCCACCTCAGCCTCCTGAGTATCTGGAGCTACAGGCATGCCTCACCATGCCCCGCTAATTTTTTTTTTTTTTTTGTAAAGGTCAGATCTCACTATATTGCTCAGGCACATCTCCAACTCCTGGGATCAAGTGATCCTCCAGCCTCGGGCTCCAAAAGTGCTGGGATTATAGGCATGAGCCATCACGCTCAGCAGCTCTAACAATGTTTTATTTTGGTTATCCATTTTGTAGTGTGGTTACCTATTTTTCCCTCCAATAGACCCTGAACTTGAGGGGAAGAAATCTGTCTTTACCCTCTCTGTGTTTCCAGGGACTATCACGCACTGGCACAAAGTAGAGGCTGTGTGAGCTGGATGGAATGGATGGAAAACGGAGAGTGGGACAGTCTCCCTAAACCAGAGTTGGGAAACTTCCTTCAGTGTATGAGAATAAAAGGAGGAAAAGTTGGGCATGGATATCAAAGTCCAGGATGCCCCTGACTGATGACTTCTGTGTACTCTGAGAGGGAGGAAGGAGCTGTCTTCAGTGGGTAGTGAGAGGGGTGGGGAGTCCAATACTTTTGGGAGAGCAGAAAACTTTGAAATAGTTGCTGTGGGAAATATGAGAGACAGTTGATGGGAAAATATAGAGGTTGCCTTGCAGTATTTAGACTCTTTTTCACTTTCTGTCCCGTCTTCTATTTATTACTCTCTTTTCCCTTTTGGTTTCTTCCTTTCACTGTTTAAAGATGCTCACATTGTTGCAGATTAAATGTACAAAAATCTCCCTCAAGCCCAAATCCCTCTCCAGAAATTGCTTTCCCCCTCACCCCTATAAAGAAAAACTCCTAAGAAGAGTTGCTGTCCTCACTTCTTGACATTTTCCTGTTCCTTTGGACCTTGCCCCTTGACCCCTTTCTATTCTCTTCACTGAAATTATTTTCAACAAGTCCTCACAATATCCCTCTTGGCAAACACAATGCAAACTTGAGGTCCTTTACTCGCTTGTTTTCAGAGCAGCTTTTGACCGCTCCTTCGTTTGTGAAATACTCCATTTTCTTGGCTTCCAAATTATTCCCATATCTCTTATCTCTTATCTTCTGCCTGATCTTAAGTGCTGGTGTCCCTCAAGGTTTTGTCCTGGGTCTTCTTTCTTCCATGTTTTCAGTTATGTTGTTATACTGATGACTATCAAATCCACATCTCCAGCTCATTTTCCTCTCCTTAGCTTCACACCCATATTTCCAGATGCTTCCTGGACCTCTACACCTGCATGTCCTAAACTCTTCATGTCCAGAACTCAACTCATCACTATTCCCTTGACACCTGCTTATTCCCCCATCTTCCCTAGTTTGGTGAAGGAAGTCTGGCAGACACACCAGAAATGAGGGCATTGTCCCAACCTGCAAGTTCCCCATCATCATGATTTTCCCTTTTAAAACTTCTCAAAATACTGCAGCACATTAATGTTGCCCTAGGCTAGCCACCAAAATTCCTTGTCTGTATCACTTCAACAGATTCTGACCAGTTTCCCTATTTTCAGCCCATCTCCTCTCCCAACCCAGATCTCTGCATTGCAGTCAGTGACCTTTCTAAATGCAAATTTTATCATTTTCTTTCCTGCTTAAATTTTTAAAAAGACATCCTCTTTCCCTTCTCCAGGAAGTTTACACTTTTACCTGGCATAGGGTTTTTTATAATCTGACAACTGATGATCTCTCCTGCCTTATCTGAAACCCCCTTCCCCATCACCACCCCCACAATCTAGGCCACATCCAAATTGATCTCCTTTCTGTTTCTTAAACATACCATTCCCTCTCTTCTCAACATGACACTTCTGTCTGGAAATCCCTTTTTTCTCTCCTTCTTTGCCTGGCTAACATTTGTTAATTCATTTAACAACCTTTTTTTCGGTTGTTGTTAATGAATTGTAGTATTAGGGAGGTATTATCCTGAGCACTAAGGACAGAATAGTGAATAAAACAGAGAAGTCCCTGTCTACCAATGTCAGGACTGTGGCTGTTCCAATCAAGCTTTTGTGTCATCTGTCATGGCAAACATCCAGCTAGGGCTCATTTTGTGGATTCCTCAGAAGTCCCCAAGGGAAACTTTTCACTGCACTCTTCTTTAGGGGGAGATGCTGGGTGGCTCACCAATTTAAAGGGAGAGCTGAATGACAAAATCTTGGAGAAACAATACCCAAGAATGCTCTAGGATCTTAGGATCAGTAACCCTTGGATCAGCTCCACCCGATGCTAGCTTTGAAATGACTCAGTTCCCACTAGCTTCCTAAAGTGAAGATACGTCGGAGGGGGATTTCAATGTGTTTCCTTGATGACAATTCAAATGTCTTTAAGGGTACACAGTTTCAGTTATGCAAGATGATAAGTTCTAGAGGTCTATTGTACAGTGTAATGCCTAGAGCTAATAATGCTATGCTGTATTAGATACTTAAAAAGTAACTAAGAAGATGGATCTTTAAAGTGTTCTTATCTACTCAAAAACTTTCAGACTCCTGGGAGAGAGAATCAGATTGACTTAAATATGTTCAAATATCTACACCTACAGGTTGGTTGGTTAATGGGTCTGAAAACTAGAGGTACTGTAACTACCATTACAATGATCTAGATAGGAAATGATGGTAATTTGGATTATAGTGGCAGTGGAGACAGAGAAAAGTTGATGAATATGTTAATGGACAGAAACTACTAGGATTTATAGAATGAAGTGATTGTGAAGGTGGAAGGAAAAAGGAAAGAGAACCATGAGCGATGCCTAGAGTTTGGACTCAAATAACTAGTAGAAGGTGGAGCCATTTACTGAGATTGGAAGAATGTATGAGGAGGGAGATTCATGTTAGTGGCGTTTGGAGGAAAGACAGGAGATCATGAGTCTATTTTGATCATGGTACGTTTGAGATGCTTAATCAGCCATTGGATATGAATCTGAAGCTCAGTGCGGCAGTCAGATCTAAAGATATAAATACAGGAATCTTCAGCATAGAGATGCTAAAGTCATGAGCCTATGACTCATGACTCATGATGATATGACATATGGACAGATGGAAGGTAGAGAAGAAAGAAAGCCCTGTGACTGAGCCCTGGGGCACAGCTGTACTTAGAGATTATAATAGAGGAGGAGGAGTCTGTAAAGAGGCTGAGAAGGGAGGCCAACAATGTAAATGACAAAAGTGGAATTTCCCACCATTGCCTAAGAAGCCAGATCCTAAGACTGGGCAACAAAATGAGACCTCTTCTCTACAAAAAATAATTTAAAAAATCATCATGGCACATGCCTGTAATCCCAGCTATTTGGGAAGCTGAGGTGGGAGGATGGCTTGAGCCTAGGGGTTTGAGGCTGCAGTGAGCCATGATTTCATTACTATCCTCCAGCCCAGATGACAGAGAGAGATACTGTCTCTTAAAAGAAGAAGAAGAAAAGAAGAAGCAGCAGCTGCTAGAACTTATTGTCAATTACAGATCTTCTCCTGTGTGGATGCCTGTTCAATCTTGAAATGGATAATCTGCTTTAGTTGTCTTGAAGTTGGATTCACTCTTGCCCTCCCTATGTATCCAAATATCTCTGATTTAATCCATCACTGTTCCAAGTTTTATGGATAGATCACCCAAACCGGAAGGTATGTGGGGCCTCATTCACAGTCTGACCACATGGTGTCCCTCTTCTCCTTGGTGCTTATTTTCCTATACAGGCTGTCACCTGTCCAGTTAATCCTGCTCTTCTGTGTTTACCGGGGAATTCCTCGAACCTAATTCCTGTTATGGTCATGTGCTTTCTGCTGTTGACAGCTCCAGATCTGCACTCTGGTTAGGCCTTTTTAAAAGCAAATAGAGTATTAGGGCTAGGTGGATGCTAAGCAATCCTACAATTCCAAACCCTTACTTTTCCCCCAGCTTTATTGAGGTATAAATGACACACTAAGATTGTATGTATTTAAGGTGTACCATTTGATGTTTTGATGTACATATACATTGTGAAATAACGACCACAATCAAGCTAACATATCTTTCACCTCACTGCATCAGCATCTTCAACAGATATCTGCCCTACTGTGTTCATTACAGCATTAGTCACAATAGCCAACACATGGAAACAACTCCTTATTTATCTATTTATTTATTTATTTTCATTTTTTTAAATTGTACTTTAAGTTCTGGGATACATGTGCAGATTGTGCAGGTTTGTTACATAGGTATACACGTGTCATGGTTGTTTGCTGAATCTATCCCCCCATCATCTACATTAGGTATTTCTCCTAATGTTATCCCTCCCCAATCCCCCCACCCCCTGCTATCCCTCCCACCCCCGACAGGCCCCAGTGTGTGATGTTCCCCTCCCTGTGTCCATGTGTTCTCATTATTCAATATCCACTTATGAGCGAGAACATGCAGTGTTTGGTTTTCTGTTCTTGTGTCAGTTTGCTGAGAATGATGGTTTCCAGCTTCATCCATGTCCCTGCAAAGGACATGAACTCACCTTTTTTTATGGCTGCATAGTATTCCATTGTGTCTATGTCTCACATTTTCTTTATCCATTCTATCATTGATGGGCGTTTGGGTTGGTTCCAACTACTAACTCCTTATTTTTAAGACTGAGGAGGCTGAGGCCTAGAAACGATCATCCTATGCAAAGGGATGCGATAATGACATTTTAGCAGCTCTACTAGTGAAATGAATTCTTTCTGACTAATGAAATGAATTCTTTTGTACATTCTAAATATAAATTCATGTCATAGACCAAGAGACATAAATGCCTGGGGCTGGGGCAAGGGAGGTGGTCGTGTAAACAAAACGATAGCACCAGTTCTACCACCTTTGTGGCTCTATCATCAGACAGCATGAATAATATTATAAAGTTCATGATAAATAATAAAGTGCCATACACATGTGAGGCCATCTCTTTGCTCCACATAAGACAGGCAAATTCTGGGTAATTTTCTCAAAAGTCATTTTCACTCAAGACAAGAGCTTATCCCCTGTCCTAAGTGCCCTCTGGCTTTATTTAGATTTCTCAGCTCTTACAAGCACTTATGGATCTCCAGCCCCAGACTACAGTAGCCCTTACGTACAGTCAAGGACCTTTGTGGGCTTAAGAAAGAACCCTTGAGGTTCACACCATATTTTGGTATGGACCAACTGGCTCAAACCTGCTTCTCCCTGTAAAGCAGATGTCTCTAAAGCACCAAAGGGCACCTGAAGGTTAGAAGCTAGGCTGCAGGCAAGCTTTGTCCAGGGGCAAGCCCTGGAAGGGAGCAGGGCCATTGCATGTTCTCTAGGAGGCATAAGAATGTTGGAAAGACTGATAGGCAGAACACACCATTAAATAAATAGAGGTGAATAACACACACTCTTGAAATGAAGACAAATGCATTTTAGCTTGATTTTATTTTCTCATTTTTCCTTAGGGGGCCAAGTGGCCCAGGAGTCCCACAAGTGGAATTGCTATTAATCATGATCATTTATCTTCCGGAAAGGAAAAAATGAGGTCCAAGGTGTGCAAGCTGTATTTCTAAATTTCGGATACATTTGGAAACTATGGCTTCATTCTTCCTAGTAATTACCAACTACAGAAGGAGAGAAAAAGCTTGTAATCAGGGATACAACGTCAGCCTCTTTGGCACTTTCGTTTAAGACATTTATCCAGCCTGAAAAAAACATTATTAAGTTTCCTTTCCAGATTGGTTCCAGAGAAAGCTTTTCACTTTCCCTCCCATGACACAGAATTTTAATATAAAACACACAGGGGCTACTGGGTAGAGAAAGCACAGAATCAGAAGGGAATTTAAAGATCTGAAATTATAATAAAGATCACTCTACGGACAAGGCGAGAATGATTTCTAAACATATACTCTGTCCCTGCCCTCCAACACCTTCTGTTCCCTGTTGGCTGCCTTGTGTACAGATGTTGTGAGTGCTCTGGGTCTAAGGGACCAATGGCAGGCAGGAGGACCTGTAATGACAGAGGACAAATGCTGAAACCAGAAACTTCACTTAGGGCAACAGGGCACAAAACAACCATGGCCAAATTCATCCTCCTACTCCTTCTCCCCTTTCACCTTAGAATGCATCTTACAAATTTAACTAGCTAATACTTTAAAAAATGCTCAGTGGTGAGTTCTCATTTTAAAATAATGGTGTTATGCAAGCAGCTCATGACAATCTGTATTCTGGAATAATTTGAGTCCTGCTTCCATTTCTCCTAGGACTGAGAGGATCATTTTATTCTCTTTCCCTTTGTTTCCTTTCTCTTTCTCCTTCATTTAATTGATTCCCCACTTGTTCCCCACCATAACAAAACATGGGTTTGAGGCTGCCTGCAGAAATACAGGAAATGTAAAAAAAGAAACAAAACAAGAAATAGATGAAGAAATTGGGGTGAAAGGAAAATTGGATTGCAAAAATGAGAGGCAGCCAGGGGTGAGGTTAACGTTTGGCAGGAGAAATGATAAAGTTCTATTTGAAAGCCAGAGGTTGGCCACAAAGTCTGTTTTGAGCTTCTTGAGTAAAGAAGAAAGTGGGATTAGTCACTAATAGCCAAAAACATACCAGTTGCTCAGGAGAACTTTTATATACTGGTTCACATTTTATTTACCTACTTTCGACCTTTTTATTGCTTCTCCATTCTATCGTCAGCTGAAACAGGAAGATGGAGCAAGCTAGAAGTTGTAGGCGGATTTGAGGCTGAGCCTTTGGTGTAGCAGCAGTTTCTACATCAAGCTACACACTAGATTCATTGGGGTTGGGTGGGGCAGCTTTGAAAAACTACACATTCTTGGGGCCCATTCATGGAGATTATGGTTTTGTAGGTATAGGGTGAACATGAGAAATATGAATTTTTTTCTCCAGGCATTTCTGCTCTAGCAAGTCCACAGCATATATTTAGAAACTGGTGATGTAAGATGTGGTGAGATGTGGCATCTTGCAGGTCAGATTCTCCATGAAACAGAGATTTGCCTGAAGAAAGTTGATTGGGGGTGCTTTTGCGAACAACACCTGTAGGGAGTGAAAGAGAAGAAATATGGCAGAGGAAAAAGTCAGGCTGTAAAGCAATCATTAAAAAGGGCTTTGGTCAATTCCAGGAAAAACTTTGGAATAGCTCTGCATATTTGTCTGAATTAGGGTAGGGGAGATGGGCCTTTGTATTTCCTCCTTGACTAGTCATTGGAGGGGAAGCACAATCTTGGAGAGGGTGGCCTTCTTCAGTGGAGGGCAGCCTCTAGAGAGGGACTCAGCATGAACTGCCCATTGCTGATACTCTTAGTACCTGGGAGAATGAGACCTTCAGTGCTGGAAAGTAGGATCTGGACAGCACAAGGTACCATCCACTACAGTCCACCCCTTGAGCCATTCAGATCTACTTGCTTCATATATGTTTGGGGAGCAGCCCATTTGAGATTTTTGTGGCCTTCTTTTCCTGGAGGAGGGACTTATAAGTAGAAGTTTAGTGGGATGAGCTATAACTCCTATGACTGTCTGTCCTCCCTAGAGATGCCTTATTCTTTTAAGCATCTGCATGTCTTTCTAAGGGTTGGTCCTTCTTGACAGCCACTCTGTTCTTGATGCTCATTGCTCAATAATTGCATCTACCTTGTCCCTGATGTGTAAGTGCCCTCCTCTCACATCTGTATTATGTTGGGATCCAGTGATCTACATTGCTGCCAGGGAGCTCAATTCTATAATAGCATCTCCTATTGTCAATCATGAACTACAGGAGTTGCCCAACACTAAGCTTCCCAATGATGCTGCTGCCTCTTACACTGGGCCATTCCTCATGGATTTGTTCATAGAACGCTTTCTGGGCCCTCTTGTGGATCAGAGTCATCTGGTGGCCTTTTCAGCTTTATCTGCTACACCCATGATTGCCACTCCTCTGATGTGTTTAACCTTTCCTTTCACCTAGGCCACACTATTTCTACACTACTTAGTGTGAGCCATTGCTTTCTCTAAGCTATTAAGGGTGCTCCTAGTAGCATATTATCACTGTCTAACTGGGTTCTTGCCAAACCCCATCTCTACTAAATACAAAATTAGCCGAGTGTGGTGGCACATGCCTGTAATCCCAGCTACTCAGAAGGCTGAGGAAGGAGAATTGCTTGAACCCGGGAGGTGAAGGTTGCTGTGAACTGAGATCCCGCCATTGCACTCCAGCCTGGGCAACAAAAGTGAAACTCTGTCTCAAAAAACTGGGTTCTTGCCAAGGGTTAATAGAGTCCTATTTTACTCTCATATCTATAAAGTCTCCCTTATCCACTTTTATGTTCCACCCACTCCCTTAATCCTTAGAATTCAGTCCCATACATATTCTCCTGGCGTCTGTTGGTCCATGTTGTACGGGTCCTACAGCTCCTGTGGCCTGTCAGTCCTCCCTTGCTTAGCAAGTCCAGCACTTCTTAGGCCAAATTTTGTTATGAGTTAAACCTAATTACTGTTTTACTGGTAATTAGGTTTACTCACAGTTTTAGTGGTAATTCTTCCTTTAGGTTTACTTACTGTTTTCGTGGTATTTAGGTTTTCTTCCTCTTTCTCCTTCATTTAATTGATTCCCCACTTGTTCCCCACAGTAACAAAACATGGATTTGAGGCTGCCTACAGAAATATGGGAAGTATATATCAAAAAAACCCAAAGTGGTCAGGGCAGATCCTGAGTGGAATCTATCTTGTTTAGCAAGGGAAGAGTCCTTCTGCCTTGTAGTCCATCAAGCGGGTCATTAAAAGGAAAGAATTGGCTACTTCTGCAGAAGATTCAGAAGAATCTGGGGACCCAGTTTGAATGCATCAATGCAAACATTTCCATTTCATATCTCAAGATCCCATTCCTTTCTAATCAGGGCCCTGATCTGGGTTTATAGACCTGGCAGGAATCTCGATGGAGTGATGCAATTCTTATTCTTATAAATCTTGGGCTTGATCCTCAATTTTGTCTGCTTTGCAGTGGCAGAAAATGAGAGTCACTTGATAATGCTGCAAAGCCGTTTTTGGCTTTTGCACTCAATCTTAATTATTGATGAATTCCCCATATGATGCTGATTTCCTCCATGTTTCTCAAATGCCTCATACATTGGAATTGCTAAACATTTCATTTCACAAATATATGGTGCTGGCTCACCGTCAGTGAATGTCTTCCCTCACGCTGGCATCTAACTGCCATTAGTGACAGGAGTCATTATTGCTCCCTGGCTCATGGGTGATCCAGCTCCAACATCTTATTTGTGAGTCATTGTTTTGATCACTCCTAACACCCTACCTGCTGCAGATCAGGTTCCCTGGGATCAACCTTTGTGGGAAAGAGAAGAAAGCAAAAGTGGATAGAGGAAAAAACTGGTCTGTGATGCATTCACAATGAAGACCTTAGCCCGTCCCATTGTTTGCTCTGCAGCTGTGGCCACTCTGTATCATCATCACAAATTGGGGCAGGGGGCCCAGCCTTTATATCCCTCATCAGTTATTCACTGGGGGCTGCTCCCGGGAAGGTGATGAGCTTAGGTTTAGAGGAGAACAATCTCTACAGCAGGACTCACTTATGAGCTGTCAACTACCAATATTCCCAGGAGCTGGGAAAATGAGTGCCTCAGTTCTGAGGCACTCTGGGAGGCCAAGGAGGGCAGATCACCTGAGGTCAGGAGTTCGAGACCAGCCTGACAAACATGGAGAAACTCCATCTCTACTGAAAATACAAAATTAGCCAGGTGTGGTGGCACGTGCCTGCAATCCCAGCTACTAAGAAGGCGGAGGCAGGAGAATCGCTTGAATCTGGGAGGCTGAGGTTGCAGTGAGCTGAGATCATGCCATTGCACTCCAGCCTGGGCAACAAGAGTGAAACTCTGTCTCAAAAAAAAAAAAAAAAAAACCTTAGCATGCCAATATGAATGTGGAAAGATGAAGGAGAAATCATTAGAGCACATTTTAGTTATATTAATCCAAAAGTGTCTCCTGATGGTGGTCACCTCTTTAAAAGTCTTCTCTTTTCCCAATCTAAGCCTGTGGCTATTAATCTCAGTTTCCCCAGGTTTCTCTTCTGAAAGCACTCTGTTCCATCTTCTTAGAGAATACAAGCATCAACAGATGTGTTACCTGTCCTCCAGGTAGGCAGATTGCAAGGCTATTCCCAGCTTGATCAATTGTTAATCCTGCCGCTGACTTAATGAGAGCTGGTTAGGAGTGCAGAAGGGAAAGACGGAAAGAAGGAAGGAGAACAATACCACATTAAATATACTTACAAATTATAGGATGCATCTCAATTTCAGAAATGTTAAAATGTATGTAATGATGTGTCTCAGGAAGGGAACAATACAGTATGAGAGACAGGAGTAAATGCTATGAAAAAAAAACGAGAAAATATGGGAACAGCCATGGAAAGAGAGACCGTTCCAGAAATAACAGGAAAAACCTCAGGGGAGAGGTAACGATTTGAAAAGGGCCTTGAAGAAAAAAATATATGACCCACGTACATATGTGTGTGATTGTGTGGTTGTTGACCTTTGAAGCATCTATATTTATCTATTTAGGCTGGTCTAATTTGGCAGATAAAAATCACATTTTTCTGTTCCATTCTTTGTTTTAGCTGAGTCTCGTAGTGTATTAAATTTGTAGGGATCTAATTATTGATCCACTTACGTTGTATTTTTGTTTAACAATTTAAATGATATATGCATATATATCACGTTATGGTGTCAAGAGACCTTACAGCAAGGGAAACCTATTAAAATATCAGTAAAGCAAATGGTGTTTACATTTGCTTTGCTACTTGTTAACATTTGCCAGTGGAGTGTTGTCGTCTCCTAGTAACAACAGGGACAAAATAATAATTTTGTAGCCAGTATTACATACTTACCTCAAATTCACAGTAAAGTGATAGAGATACAGTAATTCCCAGTTACCACCACATTTCATATTTGTGAGTAGTAGACCCAGATAAGAAAGAAACAACATTAGATGATGAAATCACAAAATTTTGGGAATCCTTAAAGCATTTTTTTCATTTAAAATGTTTTTTTTTCTTCTGCTTATAGAATTAATACAAACACATTGTAAGAAATTTAGAAAATATAGACAAATGAAGATTGGGATGAATTATTCATGTATACTTCTCAGTAAGGTAGGAAGAGCAATATGGCAATTGAAATTTGGAACAATGCCACCATGAAGTGACTTTTTAATGTTATGATTCACACACACAGACACACACACTGCATTCTATTGTCAATTAACAATTGATCAATCTTCTAGAAAACAGTAATAAACAGTAATAAGATGCCTTGCCCCCTTATTCCTTCTTTCCTCCCCTCCTTTTTGGTCTTTGTCAATAAATTAACCCCTTGTGAATAAGATGAAATCCACTTTTACAAGGTTTATAGAACAAGGAGCCATGTACTATAGTAGCACATGTGAGGCAGATTTGAGAATTACAAGACATTCAAGATGATTTCAAAGCTGGTGTCACTGCATTATGCTGAGACCAATTGTTTTTCCAAGAAGAAATGCCAAATATTGGCCATGACACTTCAGAATTGTTTTAGAGTGGCGATCTTAGATGTCATAGTTATGGTGATGTATAATGGAAAATAAGATTTGTTGATTTAGGAAAACCACATTACATATAAAAACATCCATTTGTAACCATTTGGCTAGTCTGTCTTTAAAGGGATTTGATCACATCTACTAAATCTCTCTAAAACGAAATCTCTCTTGTGTTAGTTGTGAGTCTGCCCTGTAAATCTTATCGGAAAGAGTTAAGATACAAATGATCAGTGAGTGGAAGTGGAGCTTTGAGCCATATATCTATGCAGGGAATACTGATGGTATGACAGAACAAGAGCCTGACTCTTGAAAGTGAGCTGTATTATGGAGGCAGATGGTCAACTGGGTATATGTCATTCACCATAACTTGGTCTAAACTAATTACCTAATGCAAGAAACAGATGTCCGGGGAGCCTCATAAACAGAAATGATATATGGATGACTTTATAGTGTCACTAGAATGATGGCAGCTATTAAAATGCCATTGATCTCCAAAAATAGAAAAAAAGCATGTCAAATAGTATTTTATAATTATTTTTTCTCTCAGAATTTGAAACATCATATTACCAGTAACATGACCCATGCATATTAGTAACCATAAAATAGGGCTGTTTGTGAGATTGCTTACTCTGCATAGGTCATCGGGATACTTTATTTAAATTATTGCTCCTGTGGACAAAACTGTATTCCAGTGACCTGCAAACATAAATGCACCTCTGAAGGTTTCCAGTGCCCAGGCAGAATCTGTGCTTACAAACAATGCAGTGTTTGCTGTATCCTTAAAAAGAAGCCAATGAGAAAACTAAGACCTGGTCTTATTTCTAAGAGAAATAAAGTCAGCTTCTTAACTCCCAATTTAGTTCGGGAGATCTATCTCTGATAGATCATGTTATTGATAAATATAGTGGCTGTACATTAGTCTGAATTTGGGATCTCTGATTTGATCAAACAAGCTTACATATTTTAATAAATCAGATCTTCTAGTACTTTCTGCTTCCTTTTATTTCACATTAGAAAAGTATAAAGAATGATATAAAACAAACATAGTTACTAACTACCAAGATTTAATAAATGTTAATATTTTGCCGTGTTTGCTTCGGATCTTGGGGTGGAGGTTAGGGACAATGGGAAGAACAAAACATTCTAGATAAAGTTAGGAAAGGCTTTTCTGTTTATTTTTTTTTTTTGTTTTTTTTTTTGAATTTTTATTTTAGGTTCAGGGGTACAAATGCAGGTGTGTTATTTAGTTAAACACGTGACATGGAGGTTTGTTGTACAGATTATTTCATCACCCAGGTATTAAGCCTAGTATTCAATAGTTATTTTTTCTCATTCTCTCCCTCCATCTACCCTCTACCCTCAAGTAAGCTTCAGTGTTCATTTTTCCCCTTTGTGTCCATGTGTTCTTATCATTTAGCTCCCACTTATAAGTGAGAACATGTGGAATTTGGTTTTCTGTTCCTGTGTTAGTTCGCGTAGGATGATGGCCTCCTGTTCCATCAATGTTCCCACAAAGGATATAATCTCATTCTTTTTTATGGCTGCATAGTATTCCATGGTGTATATGTACCACATTTTATTTATCCAGTCTACCATTTGTGTGCATTTAGGTTGATTCCATGTGTTTGCTATTGTGAGTAGTGCTGCAATGAACATATGCATGCATGTGTCTATGGCAGAATGATTTCTATTCCTTTGGGCATATGATGGTAGTTCTGTTTTTAGCTCTTTAAGAAATTACCACACTGCTTTCCACAATGGCTGTGGAAAGTGATTTACACTCCCACCAATAGTGTGTAAGCATTCCCTTTTCTCTGCAACTTTGCCAGCATCTGTTACTCTGTTAATTTTGACTTTGTAATAATAGCCATTCTGAATGGAGTGAGATAGTATCTCTTGTGGTTTTGATTTGCATGTCTCTAATGGTCAGTGATGTTGAGCTTTTTCTTCATATGCTTGTTTGCTGCATATATGTCTTCTTTTGAAAAATGTCTGTTTGTGCCCTTTGTCCACTTTTTCATAGGGTTATTTTTTTCTTGTAAATTTTGTTGAAGTTCTTTATAGATGCTGGATATTAGACCATTGTCTGATGCATAGTTTGCAAATATTTTCTCCCATTTTGTAAGTTGTCTGTTTACTTTGATAGTTTCTTTTGCTGTGCAGAAGCTCTTAAGTTTAATTAGATCCCATTTGTCAATTTTTGCTTTTGTTGTGATTGCTTTTGACGTCTTCATCATGAAATCTTGGCCTGTACCTATGTCCTGAATAGTATTGCCTAGGTTGTCTTCCAGGGTTTTTATAGTTCTGCATTTTACATTTAAGTCTTTAATCCATCTCCAGTTAGTTTTTGTATATGGTTTAAGGATGGGGTCCAGTTTCAATCTTCTACATATAGCTAGCCAGTTATCCCAGCACCATTTATTGAATAGGGAATCCAGGAAGGACTTTCCTAAGCTCATTTTTCTCTCTCCTCAAGAGCAACTCTTATCTCAAAGTTGATGTATATCCTTCCTTTCCATGATTTTATATTTGACTTCAAACATGTGTATGCATAAACATCATATGGAATAGAAATATGTGTAAATGGCGTCATTCCTGTACATATTCTACAACCTGCTTTTTTATCAAACGTTATGTTTTCTAATACCTATCCACATCAATACAAGTGCATCTTGATCATGTGCTTTTTGTCTGGTTAAATAAGTCTTACTTAACTCTAGCTTGGAATTCCATTGTTTGAGATATACCGCGATGTGTTCATCTATCCATTTCTCTATTCTTGAACATTTTAGTTGTTTCTAATTTTTCTCTACTACGAACAAAGTTTCAATAAACACCTTTGTACCTGGAAGTAAAATTACCTATTCATATAATCCACTTTTTGTATTTTTAAATTTTCTTTTTCTTACTCACTTGAGGGAGCCACTTATGTTTTCAAATACAATCTGCTGTTGTTACGTAACACAAATATCTTCTTAAAGTGTATGCTTTATTTTTAAATACTGTGCTCTCTTTTATTTATTATCAAATTAATCAAACATTTCCTTTGTAATTGGTGTTTTTGTCTTGTTAAAGAAATATTTTCTTCTAAGATTTAGTAGAGATCATAATCTCTCATTTCTACTAAAATATTAAAATTTTGTATTTCTCATTTAAATCCTTAATCGTTTGGAATGTTTGACCATACTGTGAGTTAAGGATTTAATTTAATGCTTTTTTTCTATGGGAAAAATAATTTACCATTATCACTTTTTGAATATTTCATCTTTTCTTAATGATCTCTAATGTGACCTCTTTCATATATCAAGCTCTCGTATAAGGTAGACATTACTAGTGCTCACCAATATCTGGCTATTCTGTCTTTCTGGATATCCCAAAGACTACTTCTCAGCTCTTCACCAGGACCATGTACCTAGAAATGGCCAGTGGGCCTGTGAGCAGAAATGATGTGTGTAACTCTGGGATGAGACTGTGAAACAGCCTTGTTCAGTCATTCAGTTTCCCTCTTCTCCTGTGTTGGAAAGCATGAAGAATGTATGTTGGGATGACAAAGCCCACACAAGATAGAGCTGCCTGGATTGTTACATCACCTTGTGGTCATCTGTACTAACATCAGGTCCTGTGTGAGTAAGAGGTTAACTCCCAAGTGTGAAACCTCTGAGATGTCAGGACTAATGTGTTACTGTAGCTTATCTTGATGAATACTCCATGGTTCTGACTGTGAGCTCTCTATTTTCTTCCGCCAGTTCATTTGTCTATCCAAATACCATTACTGCATTATCTTAATTATTTTGGCTTTGTGTAAAGTCTTGCTTTCTAATAGGGCAAGTCTCTATCCTCCTTCTCTTATCTTTTTTTTTGTTCTTTTATTTTTCCAAATGGATTTTTGAATAATTATCAAGGTTAACAAAATTGCTGCTGAGACTATGATTAGAATTTTATTAAATCTGTGCTTTAAGTTGAGAAAAAATGACATCTTCATTATGCTGAGTCTTCTATCCAAAAGCATGATAAATCTCCTCCATTTATTAGGTTTAACCATATTAAAATACCATTTTTTGTAGATTGAAAAAGCCACAGGACCTGTCTGAGGTATCATTTAGAGACAGGAAAAGATCAAGTTCACATAGTGAGTTGAAGAAACAATGGAGAAAGCATAGACCATTTCTGCCTGCCCTATGAAGTCCAATTCAATCAATAAGCTAGTTACATGAGTTAAACCATGAAAGCTTTAAAATTTCTTTATAATTAAAAAATGTAATTTCATACATAGCAAAAGAATATATATGAAAGATATGTGTGTAGGGCAGTGGTTCTCAATTGGGGGTGATTTTTGTCTCCTAGGGGACATTTGGCAATGCCTGTGGATATTTTTGGATGTCACAACTTTGAGGCTGGTGCTACTGTCATTCAGTCAGTCAAGGCCAGGGTACTGCTGACCATCCTACAATTGCACAATTGCTTGCTTATGCCTTATTTATTTATTTTGTGTTGTAATTTTTGTTTGGAGATGGGGTATCCTTCTGTTGCACAGGCTGGAGTGCAGTGGTGTGATCCTAGTTCACAGCAGCCTACAACTCCTGGCCTCAGTTGCCACCCATAGCAAATATTTATCTGAGTTTGAGAATCCTGATATGAAGGGATACAGAATAACAATAAAATAAATACCATATCTCAAAATCTGGCTTAAAAAATTAAATTAAAAATTCATTTTACTGCTATACTGAATTTTGAGTTATCATTCTTTATAATTTGACTCCATATGCATGCATCCCTAAAAAATATATGGTTGAGTTTTGCATGTCTGTAAACTGTATAAAATGGAATCCTTCTGCATTTTGCTTCTTCATACCATGTTTACAGGAACCATCTATGCTGAAGTGTGAAAGCTGTAGTTAGTGTGATTCATTCATTTTCACTGTCGTATAGCATTGCATTGGGTGAATTTAACTTTATTTAGTGTCATGTTGATTATTTAGATTGTTTCTGATTTTCTATTATGAACAACATTATTATGTACATTCTTGCATGCACCTTTTGGTACACATGGAAAAGCTTTTCTTCACTGTATATGCTTGGAATGAAACTGCTGGGCTACAGAGTATATGCATTTTTTTAGTTTATTGGAAAATGCGGAGGAGCTAATATACATTTTTTTCAGCTGTATGTAACTGTACCTGATGCTCCACATCCACGGGACTCTGTGTCTTTATAATTTTTGTCAATCTGGTGAGCCTAAATGTTATTTTTGTGAGTTTAATGTGCATTTCCTAAATTTATAATAAGGGGCAACATTTCGTATTTTTTATCAGCTATTTGTGTTTATTTTTCAGTGAAATGCTTGCTTATGTCTTATTTATTTATTTATGATTTAAATTTTTTTAGAGATGGGTCTCCCTCTGTCACACAGGCTGGAGTGCAGTGGTGTGATCATAACTCACTGCATCCTTGAACTCCTTGCTTCAAGCAATTCTCCTCCCTCAGACTACTGAGTAGCTAGGATTACAGGCTAATGCCACCACCTCCAAATAATTTTAAAACTTTTTATTTTAGAAATGGGATCTTGCTATGTTGCTCAGTCTGGTCTTGAACTCCTGGACTCAAGTGATTCTCCTGCCTCAGCCTCCTGCATAGCTGTATTTACGTCTTTTGCCTATTAGGTTGCTTTTTTTTTTTAGGAGCTTCTAAATATTCTGCATACTAATCTTCTGTTTACTATATGAATTGCAACTATCATCTACCAATTGGTGGATTGTTTTCACCTGTTATGTAATGTCAATACTTGCTTTTTTGGTTCTTTAAAAGTCATATTTAAGAAAATTATTTTCTAACCTGAGACTACAAAGAAAAGTTCTATTTGAAACTTTAACATGAATGGAAATATATTTTTGATTATATTTTAAGGGATCTAGTTCTATATTTTCAATATACCTAGCCAATTGTCCAAGCACCATTTCTTCAAAAGTCCATTTTTCTCTTACTAATATGCAAAATCCCTTCTATCACATATTAATTTTACATATATGAGTGTGGGCCGGTTTCTGGACTCTATTTTGTTTTGTTGGTTTATTTATTTATCCCACACCGATATCATGCTATTATGCTATTTTTGTAAATGGGGCTTAGTTATCTGATAGGATGAGTCCCCGAATCTTTTTCTCCTAATTATGTAGAAGTTTTTGTTTCTATTTTTGGCAACCTTGGTCTTCAATACATATTTTAGAATCAGCTTATCAAGATTCATAAAATATCTGGTTAACAATTTAACAGGAATTGCATTGAATCTATAGATTTAGAGAGAACTGGTATCTTTACAATATTTAGTAACCCTATCCCATCAAGGAATGTAGTACATCTCTCCATTTATTCCATTTTTCTTATATATCCTGGCAATACATTAAAACTTTTTTCATGCAGTGATTCTGTGTTTGCAGTGAGAGGACCTCATTCTACATCAATCCATCTGCCTTGACTGGTAGTATCTTCAAATACTATTAGCCAGATCTATATTTTTAACAAGATTCTTCAAGAAATATATAATCTAGTGATAATGGTTAATAGTTATAGCTACATATAGAAAAGATTAAATCAACTAAATCTGTGAAGAATTTTCAGTTACTTGAATTAAGGTGAGTTGGGATAATTTATGATTCTCACTTAAAGCATTCCCTTTTATTGATCTCTTCCCTAATCTTATTTCTAGAACCAACTCTGAAACTCCTTTTCCATTGGAATCTTCTAACATCATCTTCTATTTTAGGATATCCATGTGAAACCTACTATTCCTTGCTAGACTTCAAAATTACATTAATGCTTTTTTGCCCAATACCTCAAATGATTAAAAACAAGGATGTTCCCCTCCAAATATTTCTTATAAAAGTTTTCAAACAGTAAGAAAATTTTCAAGAAAAGTAAAATAGAAACCATTTACTACAACCTGTAGAAACCTATAGAAAATTAAGATATTAATATTTTCCCCTATGTATTTCATCTCTCTCCTATTCTATTATTTATCAATTATCTATTTTGTTGAACCTTTTCAACATAAGTTGCATTATAATAACCCTTCCTCCTTAAATACTTTTACATGCATCTCCTAAAAATGACATTCTTCTACATAACACAATGCCATTATATGCCTAAGAAAGTATTAATGACATTCTAAAAACCATCCAATATCAAGTCCATATTAAACTTTTCCAAGTGGTAAGTTTTCTACTTCTACACTTCCTTCTATATTAGCTAGCATTCCTCTTGACAGAGGGAGTTTTCATCATTCTCAGCAAACTAACACAAGAACAGAAAGCCAAACACAGCATGTTCTCACTCATAAATGGGAGTTGAACAATGAGAACACATGGACACAGGAAGGGGAACATTATACACCAGGACCCGTCGAGGGATTTGGGGACTAAGGGAGGGATAGCAAGGGGTGGAAGGATAGGGGAGGGATAGCATTAGGAGAAATACCTAATGTAGATGATGGGTTGATGGGTGCTGCAAACCACCGTGGCACATGTATACCTGTGTAACAAACCTGCATGTTCTGCACATGTATCTCAGAACTTAAATTACAATAAAAATAAAATTAAATTAAAAAGGGGCTTTATCACTAACTAGAGAAAAAACATTAGTTGCTTCTAAATAGCCAGATTAAATTAAAACACAGTTTCCTAATCTGGGAATTCTAATGACCACAGGACACACTTAGGAGTTTGGTGGACCTCTTTAAATTGTATATACATACATACATTTTTTTTTTCTTTCTTGGGAGAAGGTCCATACTATAGTCAGGTTCTCAAAGGTGTCTGTGATACCTCAAAAGATTAAGAACCACTCTTGTAAATGTTCCTTGTTATCCAGTGTGAAACATGGAATTTTCTGTGTTGACATATAGAGGAACTATACCAAATTAGAAATATCCATATGTTCCATTTCAGAATGTGTATTGCTGATTAAAGGCAAAACGGGAGTTATAAAAGTTGGAAAAGTGAAGGAAAATAAATGCAATTATTAATTAGGAGCTTGGTTATGATGCTGTTGTGAAGAATAATACTTCTTTAGCTTAAATAATTTTCAATATCTTGATCACATGTACCATTAGGGGAAAGTAGTGACTAAGCTGTTGTTAGTCTATAAAATTAAAACACCCCCTAAAAATTAAAGTATCAGCTGGGCACGGTGACTCACGCCTATAATCCCAACACTTTGGGTGGCCAAGGTGTATGGATCACAAGGTCAGGAGTTTGAGACCAGCCTGGCCTAGATGGTGAAACCCCATCTCTACTAAAAATACAAAAATTAGCTAGGCGTGGTGGCTAATTACAGGTGGTAATGCCTGTAATCCCAGCTACTGAGGAGGCTGAAGCAGGAGAATTGCTTGAACCCAGAAGGCGGAGGTTGCAGTAAGCTGAGATCGTGCCACTGCACTCCAGCCTGGGTGACAGAGTGAGACTCCATCTCAAAAAAAATAATAATAATTAAAGCATCATCATTTGCTGACAGGCACTAATGACTCTGGTGGTGACAGGTTAGCTTAGTTCACACATTTCATTGATGATTAAAGTTAATGAGTGAAGTATAAGCAGGACTCTACTTAATGAATGTGCTAATTGTTTTCCTTGCTGCAAATGTTAGTGTTGCTTTTAACCACAATATACAGAAGATTAGGAGTCAATTCATTATACATTATTTAATGAATTACATTTATACTATATAATGGCATTGTTAAATTCACACAGTACCCTTCTTAATATTCAAAGCACTTTACTAGAGCACACTATTTTAAGCTCAAAGCTGTCCTTTGTCATTGGGGAGGCAGGAACAGTATGCCTATTTTAGCATGGTGGTTATGAACTCAGCCTCTGAATTCATGCTGCCTGAATTTAAGTCCTGGCTCTGCTATTTACCAGCTGTGTGACCTAAGAAATGTTACCGACCTTTCTATGCCTCAGTTGTCTCACTCACAAAGCAGGGTGAGTGGTAGTATCTACATCATGGGGTGTTATAAAATTTGGTAAGTTAATGCTTGCAAAGGGTTTGATGCAGTGCTGGGCATGCTTTACACGATTCTCAGTTACACTCCTGCCCTCATGATCCATTCTCCACCCAGCACTCCGAGTGAGCTTTCAAAACTGAGAATCCCTTCATGTCACCTGGCTGCTCAAAATAGTCTGGGGACTGCCTATGGCTAGGGATTGAAATCCAAACTGTTCACCCTCGCCAGACCTGTTTTCCAGACTGTGCCTAGCTCTGTGCTCTCGTCTTTGTCTCCCCACCCCTTCCTGGCTCCTGTGCTCTAAGCACGCTGGTCTCCTTTTTGTTTTTCGAACACACCAAACTCTTTTCTGCTTCAAGGACATTGCCTGGACCTTCCTTCCCCCAGATCCTCTGGCACCTCTGATTCACATGCAGATTCAGGAACGCAGGCTGCCTTCCCCAACTACCCCATCCTAGTTAGACCTGGCTGTTGCCACTGCCCTGCTGAATGAATACATGAATGAATTTTTGAGAACCTCCAGGCTCATGGCACACTACCATCACTAGTCCTTACTTTATTCTATTTTCTTTATAGCACGTATCCCTGAAACAATGCATAAATATACATACAGGATATTTATTTATCTGAATAAAGCTGCAGTGGTGCATAAGTCCCTTAGAACTCAGAATCTCCTTGGCTTCTACTGCCGTTCTTTCCATATGCTCTCTTGGCTGGTGGTTCTCCAAGTTCAGTGTGCGCTGGGCCTGTCTCCAGAGTTTCTGATTTGGTAGGCCAGGGCAAATCTCTCTGGGAAAGTGACATTCAAGGATGAGCTCTAAAGGATGAGAAGAAGTCCAATCCCATTGGAGTTGGAGGATGAGCGTTCTAGGCAGTAGGAACAGCAAGTGCCAAGACGCTGAGCTGAGGAAAGAGCTATAGTGTTTGAGTAACAGAAGGAAGGTGGGTATGGCTGAAGCTTGGAGGGAGAGTGGGAAAGAATTCCAGGCTGACCTTGAACAAGAGGCAGGGGTCTGATCAGGCAGTGCCTATTGGCCCTGTTGGGAAGGGTAGTTTGTGTTTGGAGTGCAGCGAGAAAGCTTTACACAGGAGAGAAACGTGATCTGATTCACATTGTTTTAAAGGATCACTCAGGATGCTGTGTGGACAAAGCCTTGTAAGGGGGTAAAAGCTCAGTAATGAAATTCATTCTACCCCTTCCTCTGAAGCAATCATCTAGTCTACACTGACTTCCCACAGAACGCACTGTTTTTTGGGCTCTAGAGCTGCCGTAGCACTCTGTTAAAGTGGGTGGCTGCCATCGTAGCAAACAAATGAATATTGTGTCTGTCTCAATTCCCAACTTGGAGGAAAAGCTTCAAGCTCACCGTACCTTTCTAGGGAGCGGCCCACGTCATTTCTGTGTCAGGGAGCTCCGTATTCTGCCTCACCTGTTGCTCTGTTGCTCTGGCCCAGCTGTTGGACCAGGAGAGACACCAGGGTGGCCAGAATGCAGGCTGGCCTGCAGTTAGCGAGGTGGCCCAGCACAGGGCTCTGCCTAGCAAGGTTAAAGATAGTGAACAAACCACTCCCATCAGACACTGTCTTTTACAGCAGCAGCAGTAGCAGATGGTAGCAGGACTAGAAGCTTATGCGCAGAGAAACATCATGAGGCTGCAGGAGCCATGAGATTGAGGTTATGAATTAGAGTCAGAAGTGAGCAGGACTTACTGGCAAACCTAGAAGGCAATGAAAAAATACCCAGAGCAAAATGGGTTGCTTGGTTATAGCAGAAGAGGTAGAAGCCAAGGCAAAGCAATGCTGGGTCCCCAACATGGTAGAGTCCATTAACGTTTGCTGTTGGGGAGTAGAATGAATGGAAGCAGAGGGCTGGGTTTCCAGAGGGGTGCAGAGTCCTCAGGTAATCCGTTTCAGGCCTACCTCTTCTGGGCTTCTCTGCTTTGGTGATCTCTCTTCTATACATGTCCTGAAATACCTTCCCGACCCACCCTCATTACACAGAGTACCCCGAGCCCCTTGCCAAAATGAAAACAGACACCCACACTCCACTTAGGAATGGAAATTCCTACTTGCTTACTGGAATTGCTTTATAGACCTCAGTTGTACAATTTGAAATAATTTAACACTGTTCTATCATTGTTTAGGCCAGAATAATGTCTTCATTTTTAGTTGAAACTTTAGTATAAATTTGCCTTCACAGAAAGAAATGAACACCTGTGGTACCAAAATATGAGAAAGCAGCCATATGACTGTAAATTACTATAGAATAGCAAAATCTCCCCTGAAATATAATTTTTAATTCACTGAGCTTATGATTTATACATTTTTCTGTATCTAAAAATTCTAAAAATTAAGTATAAAACATGGTAACATTTTCTCATGGGTGCATCACTTACCTGTTTAAAACCACTTATTAGGCTGGGTGCAGTGGCTCATGCCTGTAATCCCAACACTTTAGAGGACCAAGGCAGGAGGATCACTTGAAGCTAGGAGTTCAAGACCAGCCTGAGCCACAAAGCAAGACCCCCATCTCTACAAAAAAAATACAAAAAAATGAAAAACTCATTTATTAGCAATTCATAACTTTTAGGGAATAATCTCAGATCCTTAGAAGGAGATTGGAGGCCCATCTCTTCAGCCTCCTCCACCAGCCTGTTTTTCTTCTCCTTTGTTTTCCAAAATGCAGAGGTCCTGCTCCATCTGTGCGGAACCACCTGTAATGTACCGACCAGGGGTGCTGTCTTATGCCTTGTACTGTTATAGCATGTCTGGTCTGAAAACCTCTCTCCAACTTCAGTCCACATTAGTTTGAGTGACCCCCTCCTTGGTAACACTTGGAACTGACTTCTTCCACTACATTGTGATGTGTTTCACTGTATGTTTCTGTTTACTTGTGCATTCAGGGCTAGGATCTCAGCCTCCAGAAGACTGTGCCTTTATCTTTCTCCAGGGACTAGCTCTGTGCCAGGACATATATAGTGTGTGGCCCACAATAAAGGTTTATGGAATGAAAGAATGAAGCTACAAAGTCTTGTGCCACAGGCTCAGAGGTGTGGCTTGGGGTTGCCCCAGGAAGACAGATTCGGTACTCTCAATATCTTTATAAAGAATATGCATACGATCCTTTTTCACACATGATTCCTAAATAATGTCGTGCATGCTGTTCACAATAGCAAAGATTTGGAAATAATCTGAATGCCCATGAGTGATAAACTGGATAAAGAAAATGTGGCACATATACACCATGGAATACTATGCAGCCATAAAAAGGATGAGTTTATGTCCTTTGCAGGGACATGGATAAAGCTGAAAACCATCATTCTCAGTTAACTAACACAGGAACAGAAAACCAAACACTGCATGTTCTCACTCATAAGTGGGTGTTGAACAATGAGAACATATGGACACAGGGAGTGGTACATCAGACACTGGGGACTGTTGGGGGTTGGGGGGCTAGGGGAGGGATAGCATTAGGAGAAATGTCTAAAGTAGATGATGGGGTTTTGGATGCAGCAAACCACCATGGCACATGTATAGCTATGTAACAAATCTGCATGCTCTGCATGTGTACCTCAGAACTTAAAGTACAATTTAAAAAAATAATGTTGTGCATGGGTAGCATGCTTCACAAAGTTTCAGGGTTTTAAATACATCCTCCTTTCCCCAGGCTCCACCTAGAAAGATCAAGTGTGTTGTACAAACCCTTCCTTTGTATGTGGCCTAGATGAGGGGATCAAATACCTGTCCCAGGAGCAGAGTGTTTTCTGGGTCTCATTGGAGCCTGGCTTTGATTATTTTTTAACCATTGGCTTCAGCCCGTGGGAACCAAACCTTACAGGCCACCTCCTTAGTGGTGTTTTCTCTCTCAGGACAACTTGTTCATTCTTTTATAGCAGTGGTCCCCAACCTTTTCGGCACCAGAGACCAATTTCGTGGAAGACAATTTTTCCATGGATGAGGGAATGGGGGGATTGGTTTTGGGATGAAACTGTTCCACCTTAGATGATTAGGCATTAGATTCTCATATGGAGAATGCAATCTAGATCCCTCACATGTGCAGTTCACAGTGGGGTTTGCACTCCTCTGAGCATCTAATGCTGCTGCTGATCTGGCAGGAGGCGGAGCTCAGGTGGTGATGCTTGCCCCCCTGCTGCTCACCTCCTGCTGTGTGGCCCAGTTTCTAACAGGCCACAGACTGACACCAGTCTGCAGCCTGGGGGTTGGGGACCCCTGCTTTGTAGCACTCAGCACAATTTTACTGATAACTTTATTTCTTTACTGTCTCTTTTGAAGTTGGGTATGAGGTCCGCAAGGGCCGGGATGGTGCCTGTTCTATTCATTGCTGCACAACACAGTGTGGTGCCTCAAAGGTACCTGATGAGCTTCTGCTGGGTTGTGTTTGAGATGAAATACCCTCCAAGTGTCATGCTACTAACTGGCATGCCCAAATTTGAAAAATATCACATAATTTCACTCTCAAAAAAAAAAAAAACAACAACCTTGAAAGGTGTGAATTGCTATTACTATTTTACCAGCAAGGACATAGCCCAAAGAGAGATTGACTTGATGAAAATAATAGTCAATGATACAAATAAAGGCCAGGACTCAGATTTTCTGATAGAAAGCCAGTTTTCTTTACTTCTACAATTATCTTTAGAGAAAATTTCAGGAGTGTTAATCTATAGAATGCTATTGCAAAGGTCAGCCCAGTAGAAATTCTGTTGTCCCTCTGCCCAGTGCATGCTAGGGAAGAGAAAGAAAGTCAACAGGATGATAATGAAATGATTGTAGAAATGACCCAGCCTACTGAACACACTACTTGGGTTTTCCTTAAAGTTGTTTTAGTAACTTATTATAAAACAACAAGGCACAGATCTTTAATTCACACCAAAAAATAAACTCCCTGTAGTCTCATATGTGTGCTATCACATCTTTAGGAAACTTTTTATTACTTAAGTTGATAAGCATTGACATTGAGGTCTTATCAGTCCAACAAGAGTGAAGAGAATTCAAATGCGAAATCTAGTCAAGAATTTGTTATTGGGCAGGAATTGATCAAAATGAAGCTCTGAGTTCATTATTCTAGTTTTTAGGATGCCCTGTCAGAGTAAACACTAGAAAATATTTTATTTTCAAAACATAATGTTTTATATATATTAGTGTAAAGCACTATGACTCAGAAATTCTAGTTACCATATCTAAACATTATGGCAAAAATTGCTATAAGAACACATGGAGATAGTAAAAGCTTCTGTGAATTATGATGAGCAAATGGCATTGATTCATGTCTCTCTGAATTAAAAGCTTGGGAAATGTCTATAGACCTTCCCCTTTGATGTATTGTCTGCTAATCTGTATAAGCAATTTCCTGTATATTTTCATGATAAATTTAGATGTTTTAATACAATGTTTCTTAAATGATTTTGATTACAATTCACTGTGAAAACTACATTGGAACCCAATGTATACATACATATGTATATATAACTGGAAATGTGTCTTACAATAATACCTTTGCTGTGTACCATGTATTCTGGTATTTTTTTATTTTATTATTTCCTATTTCATTGGTTAAAATAAATTCTGGTCATTACCCAGTAAGTTGATTTCATGTCCCATTCATGGATTGTGCCCATAAGCTTAAAATCTCTCTTAGCGAGTGTTCGGGGTATATATTGCTTTGCAACAGATAACTGCAATTTTGTATTTTAAAACAAAAAGAGTTTTTATTACATTTCAAAATTTTATTGGTCAGGAATTTGGGCAGTGTTTGGCTGGGTGATTCTTATGTTCCATATGGCATTAATGGGTTCACTTGGCGGGTTTTGGCTGAAGAATGACTGATTTAAAGGCCCCAGATGGCTTCACTCATATGTTGTCAGAGATGGCTAGAAATCTTGGCTCAAGTGGACTGCTGATAGAAGAGCCTGCATGTGCCTACTCTTGGCTGAGAGAGCTCTAAGTAGTTGAACTTAAATGATGGCCCAAGAATCCACCAAAGTGAAAGCTCTATGACCTTTTATGACCTAGCCTTGAAAGTCCCACTGTGTCATTTCCATGGTACTCCATAGGTGAAAGCAGTCACAGAAACACATAGATTTAAGGAAAGATCCTATCTCTGAGTGGAAACAATGTCAAATAATTTGTGGACATGTTTTCAAAACCATAAAAATAGCTTTGAGTCATGTTTCTCTGAATTAAGAGCTGGGGATGTATCTATGGACCATCCCTTTTGGTCTAAAATTTATAAACAATAACTCCTCTATTCTTATATTAAATTCAAATGTCATAATACAATGTTTTTCAAATGATTTGACCATAATCCACAGTGAGAAATACATTTTTCATTACAATCCAGGACACACACACACAAACTACACACACATAACATTAAAAATGCTTTATGAAACAACATTTACACTGTGTACCTTGCATTCCATAGCTTCTCTTGTATTCTATTCTGTTTGTAAATAATGATAGCTATTACCCACTAAATGAATTTCACACTCGTTAATGAATTGTGACCCTAAGTTTTAAAAACAGTGTAGGCCCAAATTTGCCTTTTCCAGACTCTCAGCTCCTGGAGATCAAGAAAGTGGTTTTATTATTCTTTGTTTCTGATGCCACTGTAGATATTCAGTAAATGTTTCTTGAGTTTTTGAATGAAGAGAAAGAAAAAAATAAAGGAATGAAATTGCTCTCACTTTGTTTACAACTTTACATTTGTCTTCTATTCTCTTTGACTTCAGTGTTATGGTTCCGTGAAATGTATGCAGAAGTTATACATCAGAAGGATAGTGGTGGCTGAAGACCAGTTATTTGGTTGAATTTCTTTCTTTCTTTCCAGCCTTCCTTCCCTCCAACATCTAGCAGGAAAGATAGAAATGTAAACAGGAAACGCTAATACAAGTTCGTGACTGAGATGCTTAACACTCTGTCCAAAGTGTTCAGAGTAGGGAGTTACTACTTCTGCTTGTGGTAGAACTGGTGAGGCCACACAAAGCAAAAGGTATTTAGGCTGGATCACGGAGGATAAAGAGGACTTTGTTAGATAGATGAGGAGATTAAATGCTTTCCTAGTAGAGGCATAACATGAACAAAGACTGAGGGGTGAGATGTGTCTGCAGGGGGTCCTGAGAGTCTGTGAAATTCCTGTGACTGTTGAGGACAAAGAGAGAAGGGAAGAAGGGAAGGATGGGGAAAGAAAACTGAGGAGGGGAGTTGGGGCCAGGTCAAGAAGAGCCTTATGACATATTAAGTCATTTAGACCAGGGGTCTCCCCAGTACTGGTCAGTGGCTTGTTAGGAACTGGGTGGCACAGCAGGAGGTGAGCAGGGGGTGAGTGGGTGAAACTTCATCTGTATATACAGTCACTCCCCATCACTCACATTACTGCCTGAGCTCCATCTCCTGTCAGATCAGTGGCGTCATTAGATTCTCACAGGAGCACAAACCCTACTGTGAACTGCGCATGTGAGGGATCTAGGTTATGTCCTCCTTATGAGACTCTAATGCCTGATAATCTGTCACTGTCTCCCATCACCTCCACATGGGACTGCCTAGTTGTAGGAAAACAAGCTCAGAGCTCCCACCGAGTCTACATTGTGGTGAATTGTATAATTATTTTATTATATATTACAATGTAATAATAGTAGGAATAAAGTGCACAATAAACGTAATGTGATTGAATCATCCTGAAACCACCCCCTGCCCCTGTCCATGGAAAAATTATCTTCCATGAAACTAGTCCCTGGTGCCAAAATGATTGGGGACAGCTGTTTTAGACTTTATCCTGAAAGCAACGGAAGAGTGTTTCATCATACGACGCCGTTCTTAAGAAAGTATAGGCAAAGGTCAGCACATAGAAATATGAACCAATGCAACCCTGCCACAGGCCCTCCCAAACTAGACATACATCTCTTCATTTCCAGAAGAGGAAATTAACAGTACCAGACTTTCTTCATTATTAACATGAAGAAATGGTGGCTTCGGTCCATGATCTATAGCTGTAAGATAAGCTGCTATGCTGTATCGCAAGAATACACTGGAACATGGTTTAGGGATTCAAGGTGGGGACCCCAGACAACCGAATTGCTTTTGGCCACTGTTAGATTTGTAATCTTTGATGTGACATGACAGTTCCCTAGGCCTTGGTAGACCACTGTAAGTTAAGAAGTGAGATTAGATCAATGATTTATATCACATTTTTTCCTACAAAGAACCAGATCATAACTACATAGGGTTTGCGGGCCATATGGTCTCTGTAACAACGACTCAGCTCTGCTATTGTAGCTTGAAAGCAGCCATAGATAACATAAAAATGAACGCACATGGCTGGTTTATTTACCTGTGCTGTAATTTGAATTTAGTACAATTTTCATGCATCATGAAGTATTACTCTCCTTATTTTTTTCAACCATTCAAAATGTGTAAAATACCTTCTTAGTTTGGCAGGTTGTAAATAGCAGTGGTGGGCTGGATTTTGGCCTATTGATTAGCTAATTTGTGTTCTCTGTGGTTACATTAAAGTATAAGGTTTCTATGTGCCCTATTTCCTTATAGGAAATATATAATGCTTTTTAAAAGTTCAACAATAGGCCGGGCGCGGTGGCTCACGCCTATAATCCCAGCACTTTGGGAGGCCGAGGCGGGTGGATCACGAGGTCAAGAGATCGAGACCATCATGGTCAATAAGGTGAAACCCCGTCTCTACTAAAAAATACAAAAATTAGCTGGGCCTGGTGGCACAAGCCTGTAGTCCCAGCTACTCGGGAGGCTGAGGCAGGAGAATTGCTTGAACCCAGGAGGCGGAGGTTGCGGTGAGCCGAGATCGCGCCATTGCACTCCAGCCTGGGTAACAAGAGCGAAACTCTGTCTCAAAAAAAAAAAAGTTCAACAATAGTATATTTTCTAATGTTTGTACATTTAACAATTTACTTTTAAACATAACCAACCTGTATAGATAAGACTTATGTTGGTTATAAGGGTGCTTATTTTTTGGTAACAAAGATTTGTGGAAAAATTATAGGACCTGATAATAAATAGCTTCCCTGATATTCCCACCATAATTACAGATCCTTTAAAGAATTACTTTATCAGTTCTTATATTGTCACTCAGAGGGATAAGAAGTTACAGTATTCATATTTTCAAAACTTCTTTTTTAAGCGAGTTAGAGCTGAATGGATATTTCTACACCCATATTCCAACAGCATTGTTCTCAATAGCCAAAATGTGGAAATAACCCAAATGCCCATCAGGTGAATGGGTAAACAAAATACGATATATACATATAATGAAATATTATTCAGCCTTGAAAAGTGATGAAATTACGATACATGCTACAACATGGATGAACCTTGGAGATATTATTCAAGTGAAATAAGACAGGTATAAAGAGACAAATATTGCATGAATCCCCTGAGGTAAGAACCCACAGTAGTCAAATTCATAGAGATAGAAAGTGGAATGGTGGTTGCCACAGGCTGGGAGAGGGAAAAATGGGGAATTGATTAATAGGTATGGTTTCAGTTTGGGAAAATGTAAAAGTTCTGAAGATGAATGGTGGTGATGGTTGTATAGCAACGTGAATCTACTTAATGAATTTAAAAATGGTAAAATGGTAAAATTTATGTTATATCTATTTTACCACAACAGTTAAAAAAAGAGGAATAATAGAACAATGAAATAGTTAACCTAACATCACACAAGACATAAAGAAGATTGGAGTCAGCTGCAAAACTAGGACCTGGGACAGTAGTGCAGGGCTCTTTGACCACAAGATGACTGTGATGATTTTAATGTCTGCCTACTGAGCACTCTCTAATGGAAACTTTACAATATTAAATCAGAGAATCTCAACTGACATTTTACAGAGAAGGAAACAGAGGTTCATTTGTCAAGGAACCAACAGGTAAGGTTGAGAAGCAAACCCATGACTGTGCTTCCAAAGCCTGTGCGTTGACCACCACAAAACACCGCTGCCCTGAAATTCTGAAGCCACTTGTCTTAGAGTATGGAAGCCTCTGCCACTGAATGCAGGTTTTTCAGTATAAATCATGGAGCCATTGCTACCTCTGAAGGCGAGAGGCTCCCGTAACTGTGCTGCTAAGTCTATGCCTGCGGCACAGGGCCTCGTGCTGTTGGTTTATGGTAAGGCAGGAAGGTGATGCCTCGTGCTGGCAAATGATGCAGCAGGCCAGGTTGGTTTGTGTCTCCGCTCTCAGGAGCATGGTTAATACAGCCTTTTAGCTCACAGATTCCCACCTCAAATGTTTACATGACACCACTACACAAAAAATATGTGCATGCTCTACCTTCCCCACTTGACTGTAAGGTAAGGGCAGGAGCTGGACATTTTTAATATTTATACCCTCCATAAGATCACTCTGTGCTAGGGTTTGCATCAAGTAGGCACTCAGCAAATATTTGTTGAATGAATGCATAAATGAATGTTAACTCATCTGCCTCCAGATTTTCCTTTTGTTTCCAATTTTCCCCTCCATCTGACATATGCAAGTGCCTCCCGTGTCCCTTTCACAGATATTACAGATGCCCCCAACTATTTTTTGTGTTATTCTGGCCTGCTTTTTCTCATTGCTGCTGAAACAGACTGAGGGCCAAAAATAGAAACCCTCCTTGACGACTTTGCAGAGGACTTATATTCCCGATTCCTAAGGTGGCAACACTGACTCTGCTGGAGCAGGATGGGAATTTCATGACCTGTCACATATGTGATTTTGCCTGATTTTTAAAAGGGATAAAGGCTTTCCCCACATGGTGGTTGACACAACTTGTGATCACCCTTGGAAATTAGGGTGTGGGACAAATAAAGGAATGTCACCAAACAGAGGAATGCCACTGCTTGTCTTAAGGATGCTTCAAGATTCTTGAAAAGGAGACAGAATTTCTTCTTCTTTCTTTTCTTCTCCTTCACTCCTTCCCTCCCACTCTCCCTCCTTTTTTCTTGTTTTCTTTCTTTCTCTTTCTGGATATCTCTGGTTTGTGGCAGGGTCCATGACTCATATGTGTTTTCGAGCCGGTGCATATTATGAAGACACAAGACAAGAATGTGTATAAACACATACTCTGCCATAATGCTGATTTCTTTGGATTAAACTAGGGGGAAAAAACAGCAACAGATACTGCCTCAGTCTAGAATTATCTGTAATCCATATACATCAGCACATGGTTTCCAGTATTGTGTTATGGGGAATTAGAGAAGAGACCTGGCTCCTTCTTGCAGGGATACTACAGTATGCTAAGAAGATAGGACAGAGATAGAGTTAATAATACAAGTTAGAGTCTAAGTGATAAGTGGGTACCAATAAAATCTAAATAGTCACTCTTAATAAAAATCATTTCCATTTATGCAGTGCTTGCTAAATTCTAGGCACCATGCTAAGAACTTCATATCCTTACTTCTTTTGAATTCTAACCACAGCCCACAGCCTCAGTAGACAGGTGTGGGAGGCGGTGAAGTGCAGTAGTTAGTGCCAGGCTATGGAATCACACTGCAAGGTCCTGGTCCCTGATGTCTCTTGGCATTCCCTACGCAGAGAGAGAATACTCCTTCCTAGTCATTGAGTCATTGTGCCCAGCCTCTGCTACCCGCCAGGTGACCCTTTGAGTACAGGTGCTCCTCTCTTTGTTTCCATTTCCTTGTCCATAAAATAAGGATAGTAACAGTGGAACTTACCTTATAGAGTTTATTAAATGAGATAATGTAAGTATAGTGCTTAAAACAGTGCCTGACATAGAGTCAATGACCTATAAATATTAGGTTTTATGACCCTGAGGCTCAGAGAAGTTAAATAACTTGCCAGTGTTCACTCAGTAAATTTATATCCAAACAAGAATTCACACTCAAATCTGACTGATCCCAAGGCCCTCAGATCTTAACCACTTCACCATAATAGTTGTTCAGAGAGCAGTAAATCATTTTGGATTAGTGTAAAAAGGGGGAAGATTTACAGAGAATGTGAGAGAGTTTGAAGGATGGAGTAGAATTTATTGAAAAAGAAATGGTGACTCTAGTCTTCATTGTAGAAAGATCTAGAGTTAACAAAGTGCCTCTCCCCACCTGCTTTGCCCAAAGACTACCTCCAGGTTTCCTTTTTTCCCCCTTTCCAATGAAAAAGACACAGCAGCTAAAATGCCCATCACTGGTTATGGGCAAAAATGCTTCCTGCCGCTCCCTAAATCTCCTATAGTGGTACTCTGGGTAGTGGTTTCTTTTGTTTTATTTTAGGTTTTACTTGCTAATGTGCATGTGAATTTAAGAAAAAAAAATCTAATATTTTAGCACTTAATTGTGTAAATCATTTATTTAAGTTAGAAACAATGTTTGTAAATGTGGTAGGAAGGGTGTACCAGCTCTTCTCTCTTTGAGAGAATTAGGACCTTTCAAAGTTAAGGAAATAGGGAAACGGTGTGTATATAGGTATGCATTATTTTTCCATCTCCATATTGGAACACAACAGAAGTTGGGGAAGCAAACACTCTTGGCATCAGAAGCTACAGGAGACTGGCTAGCACACATTCAATCTTTGTAGTTCCCAAGATTTGTGGATTATACTTTACATTTTCTAACCTTAGAAAATGTGGCCACAATAAGGGTCTCTCCTTCCTTTTCCATGTCTACCCTTGTAATCTAGTTTGGCTGTGTCCCCACCCAAATCTCATCTCAAATTGCTCCCATAATTTCCACGTGTTGTGGGAGGGACCCAGTAGGAGATAATTGAATCACAGGGGTAGTTTCCCCAATACTGTTCTTATGGTAGTGAATAAGTCTGATTAGATCTGATGGTTTTATAAGAGGTTCCTCTTTTCGCTTGGCTCTTTCTTTCTTGCCTGCTGCCACATAAGATGTGCCTTTTACCTTCTGCCATGACTGTGAGGACTTCTCAGCCATGTGGAACTGTGAATCCATTAAAATTCTTTTTCTTTGTAAATTAGCCAGTCTCAGGTATGTCTTTATCAGCAGTGTGAAAAGAGATGAATACAGCTTGGGCTCAGAGTCTTTAACCGACCGTGTGGAGAGAGGATGGATCACATGGTCTAGGATTGGGGGTGGAACTTGGGATAAAGAGGAGAAGCAAGCAGCCTTAGCAGGGCCAAAGGACCGTGAGAGAAGAAGCACAAGTGTGGCTGTGGGGAGCCACTTAGTGCAACCAGAGCAGGGAGGAGGAAGCCTCTAGCCCCTACCTGGGTGAACTCCAGGAGGTCTCAACTAGACCAGGGGGCCACACCCTAGAGCACTTGATCTTCTGGTTATCCATGGAGACCCTTGCTTGCATCTGAGAACAGAGAACCGACTAAATGCTTTTGTAATTCCAAGTCTTTGTTTGACACTTTTTTGCTGTTTTCACTCAAGTCCTCCCATCCCCGATACCCACCATTACCAACTGTCAGCTGAATTCCACCAATAAAGAAGACAGTGACACGAAGACAGTCCTACATGGATCTGCTTACCCAGGTGACAGCCACTTTTGTTACTAACTGTATCACCCCTACTGCTATGTATGGTAAGGGGTGCAGGGTCTGAGTGAAATCAGTAGCTTTATGTACTATTCATTTCTCTCCCTTCACCCAACCAAATCTGAGATCACTGAACACTTGTCTACCTTACAAAATGCCCTAAAGTATGTTTGAACATCTTGTGATGTCTACATTTTGTTTCTAATATATGTCATGCTAAATCTTCTTTTGCCTGAAGCATTGCAGTAAGAACCTTATTGGTTTTCATGTCTTCCAATCTACTTTCTAACTGATGCTGGGGTTGTTTTTCTAAACCACAAGTTTGCAGTTGTCATTTCCTGTTTTTCATTGTCATCTACTTTACAAAAATATCTTCAGTTTCTTTTCTATCCCAAGTAGAATGTAATATGGAATCTCAGTAGGTAAGACATCCTCAAGCAGCCCTGCTCTGTGAAAGTGGGGTTGGGTGTAGGCAAAGTACTTCCCTCTCAGCGGGTCTCACCACATCTTTTGCCCCCTTGACTTTGACCAGTCCCTGTCCTGTCAGTGACAACCACAGGATCTTACAGAAACTGTTTTGAACATGAGCATCCTCAACCCCATGGCCCGCTCCTCCACTCTCCTCTTCAGCACTGCCCCACAAGGCTGGAACTCTAGGCCTCTTATTGTTCCTTTTGAGTTTGCATATTCTACCTCCTCTCTCATAACTGCTCTTCTTCTGCTCCTCTCACCTGCTGATTTCCCACTCAGCCTTTGAGAAGGAGCTCAGAAGTCACTTTCTCTTAGGATAATCTATATATAACACCCCTGGTGAGAGCTGTTCACCCTCTGTGTCCGTGGCTTTCTCTGTCCACCCCCATTGTGCCATTTACCAGATTGTTTTGCAGGTCTTCTTCTGCATCAGTGTCATCCTTCACTTGGCCATCAAATAGGTCATGTCTTACTGTGTGCTATGGGTTGAATATTTGTCCCCTCCAAAACTCATGTTGAAATGAGTTTGTATTGAAATGCGGCAGTATTGAGAGGTGGGGCCTTTAAGAGGTGACTGGGTCATGAGGGCTCTGGCTTGTAAGTTGATTAATCCGTTCAATAACTAATGAATTAATAGATTATCACAAGTGAATGATTGGTGGCATATTTTAAGTTCTGGGATACATGTGCAGGGTGTGCAGGTTTGTCATATGAGTAAATGTGTGCCATGGTGGTTTGCTTCACCTATCAACCCATCATCTAGGTATTAAGCCCTGAGTGCATCAGCTATTTATCCTGATGTCCTCCTCCCCCCACTGCCCATAAGCCTCTGTGTATGTTATTCCTCTCCCTGTGTCCATGTGTTCTCATTGTTCAGCTGCCACTTATGAGTGAGAGCATGCAGTATTTGGTTTGCTGTTCCTGCATTAGTTTGCTGAGGATAATGGCTTCCAGCTCCTTCCATGTCCCTGCAAATGACTTGATCTCATTCCATTTTATGAATGCATAATATTCCATGGTATATATGTACCACATTTTCTTTATCTCATCTATCATAGATTGACATTTGGGTTGATTCCACATCTTTGCTATTATAAATAGTGCTGCAGTACACATACACATGCATGTATCTTTATAATATAATAATTTATATGTCTTTGGGCATATACCCAGTAACAGGATTGCTGGGTCAAATGATATTTCTGGTTCTAGATCCTTAAGGAATCACTACACTGTCTTCCACAGTGGTTGAACTAATTTACCTTTGGGACTGGTAGATTTATAAATGGAGGAAGAAGAGAAACCCGAACTAGCACACTCAGCCTGCTTGCCGTGCGATGCCCTGTGCTGCCTCAGGACTCTGCAGAGTGTCCCCACCAGCAAGAAGGCCCTCACCAAATGTGGCTCCCTCAGCCTTGGATTTCTCAGCCTCCGTAACTGGAAGAAATAAGTTATTTTAAAAGATAAACTACCCAGTTCTAGGGAAGCAGCAGAAAATGGACTAAGACACTGTGTTTGTCCCCTCATGTCTTTCTCTTGGCACAGTGCTTTTTGTATCATAGGTTATAAATGACCATTGTTTGTTAAATGGGGAAAAATCATGCACTGAGCCCAAGTCAGAATAAAAAATTACCTCGAGTCCATTTATAGCTTAGCAAATTTGGTGAAAGTAACTGAATATTTTCTTCATTAATGGTAGAGTAAATCAACAGTGCAATTTTGTCCTTTAAACTACATCACTGAGACAAAATGGACTTTTTTGGCTACATTTTCAGTCAAGATGTCCAGAATCAAATGAAATGGAAGAAAATGGTTCTTTAGCATTCCTGGGAAATGATCTTCTCTCTCAAGGCTCAACTCACATATTTCCTTTTCCCTGGGGGTCGTTGTTGGCTTTTCAGTCCCATGTTTGTCTCTTTATTTAGTTCTTCTGATAATGATCATCTCCACTGCATAATCCATTCCTGATTTCCCTACTCTGGACTCAATCAAGATTTTGAGTTGAAATATGTTCATCTATGTAAGCAAAAGCTGTGTCCTGTGTTCCTTAGTGCTCTGCCTCCTTGGTCAGGTAACGAAGGATTTGCATCTCCAAGGACTGTTTTTTTCCCAAGACTTAGCTTAAAAAAAATTATTCAAGGAAAATAAGTCCTTTTGAAGCATGTCATTTGTCATTTTGACCCACGTGAGTCTTCTTTAGAAGTATTACAGGAAGGGAAAGATTGCTATTCAAAAACAAAAAGGAAAATTATATGGCAGCTTCAACACTTTAAAGATGTGGCAAAATTTAATTAGGGGCCAATATGTCTTTGCTAGAAGAGTCCAATAATGGGCATAATTCAGAATGCAAAAGAAAGCACCAAATATGGTGAGTTAGGTAGTCTGTAACAGAAAAGCTCACTTTTTCTCTGCTAGGCAGGGGGTTCTGGGAGCTGGGAGAAAAGGATGGGAGTCTGGATAGGTACAGTGTGCCCCAGCAACATGGTGGCAGGCCAGAGGCCAAGGCCAGAAAGTTCTAGTAAGCAGTTTCCCCTGGTGGTTGGGGGTTGGGGGGGGAGGAAAGTGGTGGTGGTGAAGGAACTGTAAGTATAGTATTCTCTTGTATGCACTTTTCAGTTGTTTATTATTTCATGCAGTGCTAGTTCCTCTTCATTAATCCTAAACATTCAAATAAACACAATGGCTTTTAGTTGGTGGCGTATTACGGAAGCATGGAGGAGAAGGGTGGCTGCACACAGCAGGGAGAGGAGAAAGCAAGCATCTACAGGAGGTGGGAAAGTAAGCAAGGATCAAAAATTCAGAAGAAGCAAAAAATCTTGGCAAGAGGTCATTAGAACATCAATAGACTTCCTTCCAGGGAATACTGCAGAATCATTAGGCGAATGCTCTACACCTCCCAGTTCATGGACTGGGGACTGATCACTTGATTTTAATAGTAAAGAGTGGCCCCAGGAAGCTGGGGGACTTGGGGAAATTTGGGTTACAAAAGGAATATATAGCAGAAGAATGTGTGTGCTCTCTCAACAGGATGCTTTTCCACACTCTGGCAAGGCTATTTTACTACTTGGGCATATTGATTTTAGAGGGCTAAATCACACTTGTCACATTAAATACAGCACAGTATTTTGGTGTAAAAATGTGAAAACATCTTTGTAATTTTGCTTTTGATATTCTTATATATTCTTGATATTATTTTCAATGTTCATTTTAGAGTTTAATTTCTTTCGGACCCAATAAATTTTTTAAGATCAGATCTTAAAAATTTTATTGTACCTTTTCAAAGCTTGTGAGTCTTCAGCCCTGTGCTCAATATAGCTAATGGATAAAATGTTCATACACCAGAGTAAGCTCTTTCTTGCAGAGGTAAAACCAATTCCCAAAGAGTCCTTATCGGTGTCTCTCGACAAACACAGATAATTAACTCACACTGACAAATGCTTGATTTGGACCCTAATTTTTCAAATGGAACTTCAGTAGGCTAATTAAAATAGCATAGAAATAATTTTTAGTGTAGCTCTTTATCTGTAAGCCTTCTGGTTATCAATTAGAGTCTTATTTCTAATAAAAAGAAAAAAGCAACAATGTACTCAGTAATTAGTAAATTAAAACCTTCAAAGTAAACCTCAAGGCCTGATAAGAGCCCTAATTTTTTAAAGTGTTCTCCTGTCAAGAGACTATTTAAAGTACAGGTTTTATAGATACTTTCCTTTTAAATAGAATTCTCTTAGCTAATCAGATGCTGAGCGGCGTTGCCTTTAATTTTATCTGGCCAAGCTTCCCTCCATCTGTTTTCCCATAATGCTCTCATTCCTTCTTCCAGATGTTTGGCACAGCATCTCAAATTGATGTCTATTTCTTCTTGTTCTCCTTCACCTCACATGAACCTTCCAAGTCATAATTCTTTGGAAATAGACACAAGGAGCTTTATTTCAAATTACTATCTTTTACTTAAGAGGTTCCATCTCTAAGGTTAGTACAAGTCAAAAAAAATTTCTATCTCATTGTAGAATGTTTGGGTTGTATGTATTAAAAAGAAGCCAGAAGTTCAGGAGAGTTAACCAACATCTCCACGTTCACATAAGCCAGAGACGTGGGAGTAGGAATTATATATCAAGAATTATACTTTTAATTCTTTTTTAGGATTTGATTTACTGAAAACTAAAGCTATTCTATCAGTCACTCTACAGCTTCAACTTTGATCAATGCCTCCATCCAATAGGGGGTCAAATACCTGAAGGGAAAGAAAAGAATTCTCTGGAACATATGGCAGGAAAGGATCATTTGTGTGTGCCTGCTGAAAAGACAAATGACTCGCATTCCATGCTCTCTCGCTGTGTCAGTGATCTCCGCCGCTCAGCTGATCATAGACAATCTTGTGCTCTAGCTAATGTGCTGCTTTTCAAAGCAAACTGAACGGAAACAAAGGTTTAAGTATCTGGAAACTAAATCATGACTTTAAAAAATCTAGTGGCATGAAAAATTTCCTTGATAAAAGTATAAAGCATGTTAGGAAAATTCTTTTCTGAGACTACCTGCTGACATTCTGTTTTATAACTGGAGAGAATACTGCCTTATGCTCCAAACTTAGATAGAATGAAAGCTTTTTGACAAGGAAGAAAAAAAATACCATAAACCTTATTTTTAAAAAGTTGGGTAGATTTCACAATCTGCAAAATAGAAAAACTCTCCTTTCCATCATTCAAAAATAGTTTATTCATTCCACTATCTCATGCCCATCCTTTATTCTTCTATCCTTACTGCCAACATCTTGGGAAAGTCCTTATTGGCTCATTCTGCACAAAGGCAATGGCCAGCAGCCTCTTACCAATCCTATATCTGTCCTACTAGAAGTCCTTCCAAGGAAAATCATGCATTTATTTAAAAGAAATACCTCAAGGTATTGGGAGAGAAAATTAAGCACTACAAGGATCCACCTAAGTGCATGGGTGGAACTGCGCTGCTAGGGACAAATAAGAACAACTTCTTGTCTGTGTCAGAAGGGAAGAGAGGAGAAAAATCAAAATCAAGGATAGAGGAATAGGTCCAAGTGATGGCAGAAGACATCTCACTCATTGATGTAATCTTGCCCTTTTACTTCCATTCATCTTTAGAAAGGTTCCCAAACTCATAACATATTTGAAGCTCGTGGATTTCTGTGGACACCTGGGATTCAGTTGTGCATGGTATCTATACAGATGTGCAAGATGCAGGAGCATGGAGATGTTGGGAAATGAGAGGAAATAAAGCAAGAAAGCCTGGACAATGTGGGGAGAGCTTCTAATAGGCACAGGTTGTGGCATTAGGCTTCACTCGGAGCTCTTGGGGAATGGGTTCCCTGGCTGTTTTAGGTTAGACCATCAATGAGTCCTATTACCTATGGAGTTGACTTTGAATTGATCAGCCTGCCATTGCAGCTCTGTGTAATCTTTCCTTGATTGATTACATTCCCGCTTTCTTTTCCAAACCTCCTTATAAATGAACAAAATTGTGCTGGTCACTTTCCCCTGAATGTGCATATTAAATTCCAGTGCCACTAGTAAGTGCCTGAGTGATCATGGAGAAATTATTTAGCATCTTTGATTTCCAGTCTATTATCTATAAATTGGGAATAATCTCATAGGATTCTTTCAAGAATTAAATTTGATAATGTGTAAAACAATCTGTAACCTGCTTCTCACCCTGTAGACACTTGATGAGTCTCACTTCAACCCCTGCTTTTCCATTTGTTTCTTATGAAATTTTGCTCCTACTGGTCCTTTTACTTTGCCCCTGCCAAGTTCAAAGTCTAAGTACTTTGACTCCTATCATACTTTATCACATATTGCCTAGCATTCTAGTTATTAACACCTCTCTCATCTCTTCTAGCAGATTGCAAACATCCTAGGAACATTCATCTTTATATTTCTTACAGCACCTACCTAAAGAGTTGACAAATAGTATATGCTCTATAAATATTTACTGAGTAAATTCTCCATTGTTGTTTACCAAAACATGTCACATGATTTTCAATTATGATGATTCAAATTTAAATTTATTCTATTGAAGTCTCAAAAATAAGACAGGATTTCTCTATTAAATATTTTCCACTCAGTTTTCAAAGGCTACATTTTAAATATCAAGCCACATTCCCTTGAAGATTATCACTGCATAGGTCATAACCAGTACAACGTTTTGACATAAATCAAGTCCATAACATGAAATTGAATAGAACTTATTTTGAGCTTCCCACTAATGAAGGAAGGAAAATAAAATCATCTGGGAAAGAGCTGCCAAACATTGGACAGCCTGCTAATGTAAAAAAATGGGATGTTTCTTTTCACCGTCTCTAAATTATTTGGATGACAGGTGTGCCTGTTTTATGTTGTTGCTTATGCTTTCAATTGAAGAGTAAACTTTGTCTGTAGCCTGTTAATCATCTGAGCCTTTTGGAAAACTTAATTGAGAGGTCATTTGCTTTGCTTCCTTCTTCCTCCACATCTCCACAGAATATCAGCAATCATGGTGACGCGCCACTCTGCTGGTAATTCATATGGCTTATTCAGAAGCACAGATCATGGCTGTTAGACCTGCCAGATGTTCCCGGTCCCTAGCTGCAATTAAGTTCCAACATAGCCCAATTTGAAAGGGATTGAGAAACCACAGTTCTCATTAAGAATATTCATGAGTTTGCACCTTGAAAAGCCAGCAGTTACATGATGTGCCAGAATGGACAAGATCCTTTGAGAAGAGAGAGAGAGAAAAAGATGCAATTTAAAATAAGTTATCAGGTATGTGCTATGGGAAGTTCTGAAGTGAAACAGGCGGTATGGAATTGCATGAACTATTTGAACTGTCAGTCAAATCTGTCTTAATAAGAATTTACAGGGCTATCCCAGGGCTGCACATTATCATCTGAAAAGCTTAAAAAAGAAAATCTCCCAGGCCGTGGGCCCCACCCACAGGGCTAGTCTAGATCAAGAAAAAGAAACAACATTGTTGTTGGCATCCTCATCTCCACACATAAGGAGTCACCTCTAGACAGTTGCTATGGTAACCATGAGTGTGTTTGTCTTAGACACTAAAAATTAGAACTCAAAGCATCTTCAGTTGGACTGGAAACAGATGCCATGTATAGCATATTCAAAGAAGAGTCAGCCAACCATATTAGGCAATGCAGAGGTTATCAGAGTTTCCTCATGTCATCTTCAGGAGAAATAAGAAAAATAGTCTTATAAGACTTGTTTGAAATGGTACGATTCACAGTTTAGGAACCATTTTCTGTTGAGTCTACTATGATCCCTGGAGATAGAACTATTGAAAAGATGAAGAACACAGAATTACAAGTTAAGGGACCAAGGTTCTGTTTCTGTCATTAACTGGCTGTGAGACTTGGACAAATCACTGGACCTTTCTTGGCAACAATTTCCTTATGTAATAAAGGAGAGATTCCAAGAGACAAATTTAGACATACAGGGGTTGGAAGGGGCCTTATAGACAATGTGTTTCACTCTATAGTGATCACCTGCTGCTTCTGGGCTTCCAAAATCCATTTCCCCTCCATTCTGTAGCTGACTCTTGGTTTTCGTTTGGAAATCAGTCTCTCCTCACTCTTTGTTCTGACTTCACCTTTGGTTCTAGAGGAGATCATCTTACCTAGGTCTCGCCAATTGAAACACTGTGTTTGCCATTACATGGTGGGTGTTTTGGGATGTGACTGAATATTTTGGTGTAGTGCAGGTCAAATAAACAATGGGCTGAAGTCAAGCTGAGCCCAACAAAACTTAATTCTGGAACTTCTTCTGGAATTATGGTAAGGAAAAACTCTTTTTGGGGGACTCAAAATTTTTAGGATGTAAACCTGGAAATGTGAGGAAGAATCTTATCATAGTGGGAGAACGTGCCTGAGGATGCAGTCAACACAACAAAAAGCAGAATCCAATAGATGAAGAGAAATAGTGTTCTGGTGATGTCATTTAAAGCACCAAGATCCAGCCATGCCTGAAGTTGATATACCCTTTTCAGTTATTAAAAAAAATTTAACAAACCCCCTTTTTAAAAGTAAGCTAGTTTAAACTGGATTTCTTTCCCTTATGTCCAAAAGAGTTCTGATTCATACAAAGTCCTCATTTAATAGGCTTAGAAAACCGACACCAAGGATGATGACTTGTCCAGACCTTGATAAAGTCAGAGCAGAACTAGAACCAGCTCTTGAGCTTTTCAGTTCGGAGACTTTCAGGATACATCTAATTCTTGAATTTTACGGTATTAAGGTACTAACATCTTTGAAATTTCCACTTAACTGACTCTTTCCTTCTTGGCAATAACATCAATCTTCTTATAATTCTTGACAGATTTATTTTCCTGCAGCCTTTTGCTGTTTCTGAATTCACTAACTTTGTAACTAGTGTACCTACCGACCAAGTTAGAAACAAATACAGCAACAATTCACCACTCAAATTCATATTTTGGTGTAGTGCAGATCAAATAAACAATAGGTTGTCTTTAAGAAATTTTTTCCAATGGATTTATTTTTCAAATCTATCTTCTAATAGACTTTTTGATGCATTATAGCATCATAACCTCAATGTCCAATCAGAGGCAGAAGAGATGGAAGTCTTAAAAAGAAAGAATGTGAAATTAGAAGAGATTAATAGTTAGCTAAAGATTGGGTTTCTTGGACTGACTGTCTCTCAATCTATAGCTAGTGAATTAAGAACCAAATTACTGTATATTTTGCTAAATCTGTCAATCTGGTTTAAGAGTTTCATTCCCCATAAACAGTGTACTCCACCAAAACCTATCATTCTTCTCTCTATTATAACACTTATGTTAAATATCTGCCTTCTTCATTGGGCCTTGAGCCCCTATATGCCAGGAACTTTGTTTCAATAATTTCTGAGTCTCACAAACACTTAATCATTTTGCACGCTATATGTGTATAGAGTAGAGGTTAGAACACACAGGTATTCCCAATTTGCTACCGAGAGCATTGGACCATAATACTTTCTTTAACTGTCTCCATGGGCTGCCGTCAAGTTCATGTGTCTGTTATTAGTATGTGTGAGAAGAGTTTCTAATATATTCAAACTAATTTCAGGTTTTAAAAGTTTCCACATGGACCATTTTTAAGCAGCATCTCATGGGATTTTAGACCCTGAAGTGTCACATCTAATTGTTATCTTTTCATGTTCATGTCTTCAGTAATCATCTAGAAGTGATATTATGGACTGGCACTCAGAGGCGGTGTGAACTGTGAGAATCTACATTCTAAAATCTTCTCAAATCTTTTTTGCTATCCTTCCCATTTGTCTCACATCATCTGGGGTATAGAAAGTGTGAAACTTTTTAGTTTTATATACCTTGAAGAATTGAAACCAACCAGAGAGTGACTATAATAAGGAACGTTATGGAGTTGTATGTTATTATGTTTACATATACATTTGTAAAGTTCTGCCCAGCTCAGAACTGAGAAGTAGAAACTCCTTTTATTTTATTTTATTTTATTTATTTATTTTTTTTTTTAATTGCATTTTAGGTTTTGGGGTACATGTGAAAAACATGCAAAGTTGTTGCATAGGTGCATTCATGGCAGTGTGATTTGCTGCCTCCCTCCCCCTCACCCATATCTGGCATTTCTCCCCATGCTATCCCTCCCCAACTCCCCCCCCGCTGTCCCCCCCACTCCCCCGCAACAGACCCCCGTGTACAGTGCTCCCCTCCCTGTGTCCATGTGTTCTCCTTGTTCAACACCCTCCTATGAGTGAGAACATGTGGTGTTTGGTTTTGTGTTCTTGTGTCAGTTTGCTGAGAATGATGGTTTCCAGGTTCATCCATGTCCCTATAAAGGACGCGATCTCCTCATTTTTAATGGCTGCATAATATTCCATGGTGTATATGTGCCACATTTTTCCTGTCCAGTCTATCATCGATGGGCATTTGGGTTGGTTCCAGGTCTTTGCTATTGTAAACTGTGCTGCAATGAACATTCGTGTGCATGTGTCCTTATAGTAGAAAGATTTATAATCCTTTGGATATATGCCCAGTAATGGGATTGCTGGGTCAAATGGAATTTCTATTTCTAGGTCCTTGAGGAATCGCCACACTGTTTTCCACAGTGGTTGAACTAATTTACACTCCCACCAACAGTGTAAAAGTGTTCCTATTTCTCCACATCCTCTCCAGCATCTATTTTCTCCAGATTTTTTAATGATCGCCATTCTAACTGGCGTGAGATGGTATCTCAATGTAGTTTTGATTTGCATTTCTCTAATGACCAGTGATGATGAGCATTTTTTCATATGTTTGTTGGCCTCTTGTATGTCTTCTTTTGTAAAGTATCTGTTCATATCCTTCGCCCTTTTTTGAATGGGCTTGTTTGTTTTTTTCTTGTAAATCTTTTTTAGCTCATTGTAAATTCTGGATATCAGCCCTTTGTCAGATGGGTAGGCTGCAAAAATTTTTTCCCATTCTGTTTTATTTAATCTAGAAAAGGGGTGACAGTAAATTTGTCAGTGTACCGCTATTTGTTTTCTGAACTTGGAAAAGTACAGAAGAAATCAAAGCAATGTCAATTTTAAAAAATAAGAGAACATACCCAAACAATTTAAATTGGAGATTTCAATTTTATTTTTCCATTAAAAAGTAGAATATTCATTTAAATTTGCATATTAATTTAAAAGGAGAGAACAGGCAGCCCTACATATAATATCTCATTTACTCTTCACAATATCCCTAAAAATATAAACATTATTAGCCACAATTCATACGTGGAAGACTAGTTTTACGGAGGCTACATAAATTGCCCATGGTCATGTAGATTATAAATAGCTGAAATGGATTGGAAATCAAATGTGACTGACTCACAGTTTTTGTCCTAAACACTCTGCTACAGGCTTCTCAAAACATTGTCTTGTTTATCTATGTAACAAACCTGCACAATCTGCACATGTACCCCAAAACTTAATAAAATAAAATAAACCATTGTCTGTCTCAACAACTTGATTGGACCTCTATGTATTGTGTGTCAGCTATATGCTTTACATTCACTATCTGGTAATGTCCACAAGAATCCTGTGAATTGGATATTATTACCCTTTACAGACCAGGAACAGATTTAGGTGACTTGCCCACAATCATAGGACTCCTAGGTGGCAGAGTCAGGCCATTAGTCACAATTCATTCTGTTAGCTCACCTTGTCTCAAGCACAACCTCCATGTTGGGCATCCCAGGAGCCAGAGTTGGGCCAGGGTGAGAAGGAAATACATACTTCCTATTCTCAGTACTTTAAATATTACTGAAATATTTTGTGAATGAAGGTGTTGACTCATTCAGAAACTAAAGAACAGACATTGTCACAGCATTTGTTTCTCTGAAATTAGACTTTAGTCTCCCCAAAGGACATGTGCATACTCCAGAACCTCCTAGAATACTCTTCAAGAATTACTGAACTCAATTTAATCCATTTGCTTTTAAATCTAGGCAGATCCTCTGCTTTCACCCCGGGGCTGTTAAACATTAGCTTTCTTTCCCATTTTCTTTTGCCTCACATCTGCCAGATCTCTCCTATGGGGAAGAGCTTGAGTTGACCTGCTGCTGCCCACCCCAGCTATCATCTGTTTGTCTCCTTTCTTCCACTGCCAGTCACCTCTGATGAGGGCCTCATTCCCTCTGCTTCCATTTCCACCCGCCTAGTTTTTTTCTTGGGTCCCTGTAATCTCCCACTATCTGCACCTCAAATTCTAAATACTAGCTTAATTATTTAATTATTAGTCTGGTAATCTTTTCTTAGTTACCTTCACCAATTTTTAACTACAGGATCAAGTTCAGGCCTCTTAGATTGGATTTTCAGTGGTCTTCACAATCTGGCTTGAATGAAAGTTCTCGTTTCCTGCCCTCCTTCCATGACCCTCTGATGCAAATGTCTGTGGATCGCAAAACTGCTCTACTCCCTGTTTCCTGAATATATTTTACACATTCTTGCGTCAGGCACATATAGCAGTTTTCTTATTAGGCAAACAAAGTATGGCTTTGAGTACTCGTAAAGCAAAGGCCACAAGGATACAGAAAGCTGAAAGTTTAACTAAATTATGCAGAGTTTTTCTATTAGAAAATCTAGAAAGAAGGTATTTTAATTTCAGCGTCCATGAATGATCGGTACTTTAGAGTTCAGCACGTGTGTGTATTTCTTAAATTATATAAGAGATAAGGTAGACGGTGAGCCATGATCTTTTTAGTACTTAGTTACTTGAATCTCTTGAATGCCACTAATTACATACAGAATTTGGGGGAATTTTTCTAACACATTAAGCCTCAATTTTCTCATTTATAAAGTGAAGATAATTGTAATACCTGCTTGATGGTATTGGTTGAAGGGACTAAAATATTGTATGTAAAATGCTGAGCACAGACATGTTGAGTAAGTGCTCGTTAGAGCTACTGCCACTCCAGCTGCTCATTATTCTACTGCTATGGTTTGAATATTTGTCCCCCTTGAAACTTGTGTTGAAACTTCATCCCCAATGTGACAATGTTGAGAGGTGGGGCCTGTAAGAGGTGAATATGTCACAAGGGCAGAGCCCATGAATTCCCATGGGTTATTGCATTTATGAATTAATAGGTTAATAGTTTAGTAGGTCATCATGGAAGTGGAACTTGTGGCTTTATAAGTAGGGGGAGAGAGACCTGAGCCATCATGCTCAGCCTCCTTGTCATGTGACACCCTGTGCTGCCTTGAGACTCTGCAGAGAGTCTCCATGAGCAAGAGGCCCTCAGAGATGTGATCCCTCAACACTGGACTTCTCAGCCTCCAGAACTACATGTAATAAATTCCCTTTCTTTATAAATTCCTCAGTTCTAGGAGCCATTATCAGCCTACCACAAGATTCTTGAAAGGAATGATCCATTTCCTTCACGTTTATACCCCCGACAAGACCGTTGTGACTAAAAGATGACGGGTTTTTGGGTGTTCATTAAATTATTAAAAAGTAATGATAACATTATTATTTTTAATAATAATAGCCTTAAGTAAATTAAAAGTTCATTCTTGGGCCAATGATGAGACTGCGTGTGGCTAAAAACTGATCTTAACAAAATCAAAGCAGAGGAGGTGTCCAGGTTACATCCATTGAATGAAAAGCATAACCTTAAATGTTTTATAAGTAGTTAATAGTTTCATATATCAATAAATTGTTAGAAAAAATCTACTTAAAAAATTGTATTGTATATCAAACTATTATCCATGGGGTCCAGTCTTGTCCTGAATAGTTTCGCACTCAAAAAAGCATAGCCCTGAGGGATTCCAGTGTTTACCTACCTTCCTCGCAAACATTTAAAGGTCCAAGCACAAGTGTAATAACTCTTTTTTTAAAATATATATATTTTATTGCACTTTAGGTTCTGGGTTACATATGTAGAACATGCAGGATTGTGGCATAGGTACACACATGGCAATGTGGTTTGCTGCCTCCATCCCTCTGTCACCTATATCTGGCATTTCTCCCATGATATCCATCCTCAACCTCCCTAACTCCCACTGTCCCTCCCCTATTTCCCCCCCAACAGACCCCAGTGTGTGATGCTCCCCTCCCTGTGTCCATGTGTTCTCATTGTTCAACATCCACCTATGAGTGAGAACGTGTGATGTTTGATTTTCTGTTCTTGTGTCAGTTTGCTGAGAATGATGGTTTCCAGATTCATCCATGTTCCTACAAAGACACAAACTCATCGTTTTGTATGGCTGCATAGTATTCCATGGAGTATATGTACCACATTTTCCTTGTCCAATCTATCATTGATGGGCATTTGGGTTGGTTCCAGGTCTTTGCTATTATAAACAGTGCCACAATGAACATATGTGTGCATGTGTCTTTATAATAGAATAATTTATAATCCATTGGATATATACCCAGTTATGGCATTGCTGGGTCAAATGAAATTTCTATTTCTAGGTCTTTGAGGAATTGCCACACTCTCTTCCACAATGGTTGAACTAATTTACACTCCCACTAACAGTGTAAAAGTGTTCCTATTTCTCCATATCCACTACAACATCTGTTGTCTCCAGATTTTTTAATGATCGACATTCTAACTGGCATGAGATGGTATCTCAATGTGGTTTTGATTTGCATTTCTCTAATGACCAGTGATGATGAGCATTTTTTCATATGTTTGTTGGCCTCATATATGTCTTCTTTTGAAAAGTGTCTGTTCATGTCCTTCGCCCACTTTTGAATGGGATTGTTTGTTTTTTTTCTTGTAAATCTGTTTTAGTTCTTTGTAGAGTCTGGATATTAGCCCTTTATCAGATGGGAAGATTGCAAAATTTTTTTCCCATTCTGTTGGTTGCAGGTTCACTTTAATGATGTTTCTTTTGCTGTACAGAAGCTCTGGAGTTTAATTAGGTTCCATTTGTCTATTTTGGCTTTTGTTGCCAATGCTTTTGGTGTTTTAGTCATGAAGTCCTTGCCTATGCCTATGTCCTGAATGGTTTTGCCTAGGTTTTCTTCTAGGATTTTTATGGTGTTAGGTCTTACATTTAAGTCTTTAATCCATCTGGAGTTAATTTTAGTGTAAGGTGGCAGGAAGGCGTCCAGTTTCTGCTTTCCACACATGGCTAGCCAGTTTTCTTAACACCATTTATTAAACAGGGAATCCTTTCTCCATTGCTTGTTTTTGTCAGGTTTGTCAAAGATCAGATGATTGTAGATGTGTGGCCTTGCCTCTGAGAACTCTGTTCTGTTCCACTGGTGTATATCTCTGTTTTGGTACCATTACCATGCTGCTTTGATTACTGCAGCCTTGTAATATAGTTTGAAGTCAGGTAGCCTGATGCCTCCAGCTTTGTTCTTTTTGCTTAGAATTGTCTTGGCTATGCAGGTTCTCTTTTGGTTCCATATGAAGTTTAAGGTGGTTTTTCCCAGTTCTGTGAAGAGGGTCACAGGTAGCTTGATGGGGATAGTGTTGAATCTATAAATTACTTTGGGCAGTATGGCCATTTTCATGATATTGATTCTTCCTAACCATGAGCATGGAATGTTTTTCCATCTGTTTGTATCCTCTCTTATTTCCTTGAGCAGTGGTTTGTAGTTCTCCTTGAAGAGGTCCTTTACATCCTTTGTTAGTTGTATTTCTAGGTATTTTATTCTCTTTGTAGCAATTGTGAATGGCAGTTCATTCTTGATTTGGCTCTCTTTACATCTGTTTATTTTCTGTCCTGAGATTTTGCTGAAGTTGCTTATCAGTTTAAGGAGATTTGGGCTGAGATGATGGGGTCTTCTAGATATACAATCATGTCGTCTGCAAATAGAGACAATTTGACTTCCTCCTTTCCTAATTGAATATGTTTTATTTCTTTTTCTTGCCGGATTTCTGTCTAAAACTTCCAATACTATGCTGAATAGGAGTAGCGAGAGAGGGCATCATTGTCTAGTGCCAGAATTCAAAGGGAATGCTTCCAGTTTTTGCCCATTCAGTATGATATTGGCTGTGGGTTTGTCGTAAATAGCTTTTATTATTTTGAGATACATTCCATTGATACCTAGTTTATTGAGGGTTTTTAGCACAAAGGGCTATTGAATTTTGTTGAAGACCTTCTCTGCATCTATTGAGATAATCATGTGGTTTTTGTCTTTGGTTCTGTTTATGTGGAGGATTACATTTATAGACTTGCATATGTTGAACCAGCCTTGCATCCCCAAGATGAAGCCTACTTGATTGTGATGGATAAGCTTTTTGATGTGCTGTGGCAATTGGTTTGCCAGTATTTTTTTGAAGATTTTTGCATCTATGTTCATCATGGATATTGGCCTGATGTTTTCTTTTTTGGTTGAGTCTCTGCTGGGTTTTGGTATCAGGATGATGTTGGTCTCATGAAATGATTTGGGAAGGATTCCCTCTTTTTGGATTGCTTGGAATAGTTTCAGAAGGAGTGTTACCAGCTCCTCTTTGTATGTTTGGTAGAATTCAGCTGTGAACCCATCTGGACCTGGGGTTTTTTTGGTTGGTAGGCTACTAATTGCTGCCTCAACTACAGCCCTTGTTATTGGTCTATTCAGGGTTTCGACTTCTTCCTGGTTCAGGCTTGGGAGGGTGCAAGTGTCCAGGAATTTATTCATTTCTTCCAGGTTTACTGGTTTATGTGCATAGAGTCATTTGTAGTAAGCTCTGATGGTAGTTTGTATTTCTGTGTAATCAGTGGTGATATTCCCTTTATCGTTTTTTATTGCATCTATTTGATTCTTCTCTCTTTTCTTTTTTATTAATCTGGCTAGTGGTCTGCCTATTTTGTTGATCTTTTCAAAAAACCAGCTCCTGGATTTATTGATTTTTTTGAAGCATTTTTTTGTGTTTCTATCTCCTTCAGTTCTGCTCTGATCTTAGTTATTTTTTGTCTTCTGCTAGCTTTTGAGGTTTTTTTATCTTGCTCCTCTAGCTCTTTCAATTTTGATGATAGGGTGTCGATTTTAGATCTTTCCTTGCTTCTCATGTGGGCATTTATTGCTATAAATTTTCCTCTAGACACTGCTTTAAATGTGTCCCAGAGATTTTAGTACATTGTGTCTTCATTCTCATTGGTTTCAAAGAACATCTTTATTTCTGCCTTCATTTCATTGTTTATACAGTCAACATTCAAGAGCCAGTTGTTCAGTTTCCATGAAGTTGTATGGTTCCGAGTTAGTTTCTTAATCCTGAGTTCTAATTTGATTACACTGTGGTCTGAGAGACTATTTGTTATGATTTCTGGTCCTTTGCATTTGCTGAGGTGTGATCTACTTCCAATTATGTCACTTTTAGAGTAGGCATGATATGGTGCTGAGAAGAATGTATATTCTGTGGATTTGGGGTGGAGAGTTCTGTAAATGTCTATTAGGTTTGCTTGGTCCAGATCTGAGTTCAAGTCCTGGATATCCTTGTCAATTTTCTGTCTTGTTGATCTGCCTAATATTGACAGTGGAGTGTTAATGTCTCCCACTTTTATTGTGTGGGAGTCTAAGTCTCTTTGTAAGTCATTAAGAACTTGCTTTATGTATCTGGGTTTTCCTGTATTGGGTGAGTATATATTTAGGATCGTTAGCTCTTCTTGTTGCATTGATCCTTTCACCATTATGTAATGTCCTTCTTCATCTCTTTTGATCTTTGTTGGTTTAAAGTCTATTTTATCAGAGACTAGGATTGCAATTCCTGCTTCCCCCATCACCTTTATTTTGAGCCTAAGTGTGTCCTTGCATGTGAGATGGGTTTCCTGGATACAGCACACTGATGGGTTTTGACTTGTTATCCAATCTGCCAGTCTGTGTCTTTTCATTGGGGCATTTAACCCATTTACATTTAAGGTTAATATTGTTATGTTTGAATTTGATCCTGCCATTTTGATGCTAGCTGGTTGTTTTGCCCATTAGTTGACACGTTTCTCATTGCATTATTGGTCTTTACCATTTGGTATGTTTTTAGAGTGGCCATTACTGGTTGTTTCTTTCTATGTTTAGTGCTTCTTTCAGGAGCTCTTGTAAGGCAGGCCTGGTGGTGATGAAATCTCTCAGCAATTGCTTGTTCATAAAGGATTTTATTTGTCCTTTGCTTATGAAGCTTAGTTTAGCTGGATATGAAATTTTAGATTGAAAGTTCTTTTCTTTAAGGATGTAGAATATTGGCCCCTACTCTCTACTGGCTTGTAGGGTTTCTGCCAATAGATCTGCTGTGAGTCTGATGGGCTTCCCTTTGTGGGTAACCTGACCTTTCTCTCTGGCTGCCCTTAGCATTTTTTCCTTCATTTCAACCCTGGTGAATCTGACAATTATGTACCTTGGGGTTGCTCTTCTTGAGGAATATCTTTGTGGTGTTCTCTGTATTTCCTGGACTTGAACATTGGTCTGCCTTGCTAGGTTGGGGAAGTTCTCCTGGATAATATCCTTAAGAGTGTTTTCCAGCTTGGATTCATTCTCTCTGTCACATTCAGGAACACCTATCAAATGTAGATTATGTCTTTTCACATAATCCCATATTTCATGGAGGCTTTGTTCATTCCTTTTCACTCTTTTTTCTCTAATCTTGCCTTCTCATTTCATTTCATTGGGTTGATCTTCAGTCTCTAATATCCTTTCTTCTGCTTGGTCGATTCAGCCACTGAAGCTTGTGAATGCTTTGTGAAGTTCTCATGTTGTGTTTTTCAGCTCCATCAAGTCATTTATATTCTTCTCTAAGCTGTTTAGTCTCATTGGCATTTCATCAAACCTTTTTTCAAGGTTCTTAGTTTCTTTTCATTGGGTTAGAACATGTTCTTTTAGCTCAGAGAAGTTTGTTATTACCCACCTTCTGAAGCCTGATTTCTGTCAATTCATCAGACTCATTCTCCATCCAGCTTTGTTCCTTTTCTGGTGAGGAGTTGTGATCATTTCCAGGAGGTGAGGCATTCTGGTTTTGGGTGTTTTCATCCTTTTTGCACTGGTTTCTTTCCATCTTTGTGGTTTTATCTACCTGTGATCTTTGTAGTTGGTGACTTTCAGATGGGGTCTCTGAGTGGACATCCTTTTCATTGCTAATGAAGTTATTTCTTTCTGTTTTTTAGTTTTCCTTCTAACAGTCAGGCCCCCCTGCTGTAGGACTGCTGGAGGTCCACTCCAGACCCTGCATGCCTGGGGGACACCTGCAGTGGCTGCAGAACAATTAAGGGCTGCCAGTTTGTTCTTCTGTTATCTTCATCCCAGAAGGATACCCGCCAGATGTCAGCCTGAGTTTTCCTTTATGAAGTGTCTCTTTGGATATATGGGGGTCAGGAAGCTGCTTGAGGAGACAGTCTGTCCCTTATAGGAGCTCAAGTGCTAAGCTGTGAGCTCTATTGTTCTGTTCAGAGCTGCTAGCAGGTACATTTAAGTGTGCTGCAGCAGAACTCATAACTGCCTTTTTCCCCAGGTGCTCTGTCCTGGGAAGGTGGCACTTTATTTATAAGCTCCTGATGTGCTGCTGCCTTTTTTCAGAGATGCCCTGCCCAGCAAGGAGGTAGCCTAGTCACAGTCTTCCAGCAGAGGTGTTGTTGAGCTGCTGTTGGCTCTGCCCAGCTGCTGTGTGAACTTTCTTGAGGTTTTGTTTATATAGGTATAGTTAGAAACTGCCTCGGTAATGGCAGTCTGCCTCAGTAATGGCAGACTGCCTCTGTACTGGCAGACTCTCTCGGTAATGGTGGACTGACTCAGTAGTGGTGGACTGCCTCAGTAGTGGCGGATGCCCTTCTCCCAACAGAGCTGGACTGTCTCAGTTCCAGCTGTGCTTGCTGCAAAACTCTCAATCCAGAGTGTTTCAGATTGCTGGTCTTTGTGGGGGTGGGACCCACTGAGCCAGATCATCTGGCTCCCTGTTTCAGCCCCCATTTTTTCAGTTGAATGGGCAGCTCTGTATTCCAGGCGTTCCAGGCACCAGTTGAAATGGCTGCCCAGATTTGTGTGATTTTTTGTGAGGAGACCTGCTGTAATGGCTGAAACAGCCATTCTGGAAACTCGTGGCCCATTTCAGCCTGGGAATCTCTTGGTCTGCAGGCAGTAATAACTCATTTGGAAATGCGGTGATCACTCACCCTCTGCATTGTTCTTGCTGGGAACTGCACTCAAGAGCTGTTCCTATTTGGCCATCTTCGCTTTCCAACAACTCTTAATAAAATGCTCTGTTCTCAGCTGGGCACTGTGGCTCACTCCTGTAACCCTACCACTTTGGGAGGCTGAGACAGGCAGATCACCTAAGGTAGGGAGTTCGAGACCAGCCTGACCAATATAATGAAACCTCCTCTGTCTCTACTAAAAATACAAAATTGGCTAGGCATGGTGGTGCATGCCTGAAATCCCAGCTACTAGGGAGGCTGAGGCAGGAGAATCACTTGAACCCAGGAGGCAGAGGTTGTGGTTAGCTGAGATTGTGCCATTTGTCTCCAGCCTGGGCAACATGAACAAAACTCTGTCAAAAAAAAAAAAAAAAAAGGCCTGTTCTCTAGTCTCCAGTCTTCTCTGAAATTTTCTGAAAAAATTAAGCCTCTCATTTTATTGTCCCCAAAGAACACTTCTTCCATCCATGGTAGCCCACTGTGTTTATGCCATTTATGCAGTAAATGTACCTCTATCCTCTGCCTTCTTCACTTTCCCCCTCACTCAGAGAGGCTGGGAGCCATGGACATTCTATTAGGACATAGGTGGAGGGGAGCATTTTGCAGGACTTGGAATTGATATCCACTATGTGGCTGAACCAGCCGACTTTTACTTCCTGCTTCTTGTAGTGTTTGCCAGGCACAGAAATATATTAGCTCTCTTCTGATGATATATTCACTATCTAGAAATCAGATGTTTGGCAAACAGCCCACCTGAATCCAGTCAAAATCAGATGAATAATTCTTCAACTAATGTGAGATTTAAAATAGTCTCTTTGTATGTATCAATCTATTTTCTTTCCTAGAATTTTAGAAATCACAAAACATACCCCAAAGTAGGCAGTGCACTTATCATTGCAAAGGAGAAAATTCAAAATAAAGGCTTGCTACTGAATGGATTGCTCAGTCAAAGGAGAGTTATGGCACATTAAATTCAATAAACCACTCAAGCTTCTGATCAAATATATTATGGGAACACTATGGGCTACAGTTTAAAAGATTAGTCCAGGAAGAAACAATACACTGCTGTATTGGCTTTCTTGCTGGCAGTCTCAGCTTCAGGCACAAGATGATGCTACCTGATAGTTGCCATGGTAACCGTGCGAGTGTTCAGCTGGAGCATTTTCAAACGGAAAAATATAACATCATATATGAGTCTCTGTTTAAAGGGAAAGAGGATGAGAAGCAGCTTGGAAAATGGTATCATGGGAGTCTGCCAGTTCAAATTCTGCAATGTAAGGCTTGTGAGTCTTCTGATTTTCGTGAGGCTAATTGAGGGTACCACACCATACCTATCGGTGGATGTCCAAAATTGGAGGTCTAGTGAGTAACTTTCAGGGGAGCAAGGGTAAGAGCTGCATCCATGATGCTGAGAAGGGTGGACAGGACTCTCTGTCCTCCTGAGACTTGGGTTTGCTATTTTCACCAAACTGTAGCTCTCTAATGTCTTGCTGAATTCACCAAGTCCCAGTATTCACAATGGATTATCTAACCACTTGCTTTATGTGCTCTGTCCTGACTCTGCCTCCATGCTCTGCATACCATTTCTTTGTTGGTCACAGGTTTTTAAAGATTGAGGAATTCGTTCAGTGTTTTCATCATCCTTCCAGCCTATCTGAACATTGCCTTACAATTGAGCTCATGCCTTTCCTCTGTCTACAACTGTCTTACCCCACAATCACTTCTTCATCCCTAGCATCCCCAGCACTTTACCACCTATCCTCCTCATGCTCATGTGTAGGTTGGCTGCTTTATTTTCTATGAGTCATCAGCTTCCTGGTTATAAACTACCCCTACGGGCCAGATCTAACCTTTCGTTTGCCTGACACAATGTTTTGAAAAACTGAACCAATATCCCGTCAGGAGACTTCACATAACATTGCCAAATCTGACAACTCTAGACCCATGTTCTTGGTAAGTCAGCACTTCTTTAGAGCTGAGGAGTGACCATCCTCTTTAAATCAAGGTCGTGCGCCTTCACTTGGCTGCATTACCACAATGACTTACCTGCCTGGCTCCTGTAGCATTTGAAAGGCCTGAAAGAACTTGAGGATAGGGACAGCACCATGCACTGTTCCTCCATCTATGTTCCTAATAGACTTGCTTCCTCTAGAGCCTGGTTCCTTTGCCTGGTTGGTGCATAATATAGATTTGATTTATCAATTAAAATTAAAGATAATTTCATTTATTTGATGAACACTTATTGCTTACTTAGACTCTCCTCCTCTAACCCTTTATTTATAAAGCTGAGCTGCCCGTGTGCTTGAATACTGAGAAAACCTTTGCAATGGGATGGAGTTTCTAATAGAGAGAGTTTCACTATTTCTGTGGTCCCTGGCTAGGGATCTTTCTTTAAATAGAAAGAAGAGAAGACTGGGCAAACCTGGAGATTAACATCATGGCAATTGCTGCAGGACTACTATAGGAAATCATTCTTTTTTTTGGTGGGGGGCAAAGTCTCACTCTGTCACCCAGGCTGGAGTGCAATGGTGTGATCTTGGCTCACTGCAACCTCCACCTCCCGGTTCAGGCAATTCTCCTGCCTCAGCCTCCCAAGCAGCTGGCATCACAGGAGCCCATCACCACACCTGGCTAATTTTTTATATTTTTAGTAGAGACAGGTTTTCACCTTATTGGCCAGGCTGGTCTCGAACTCCTGACCTTGTGATCCACCCACCTTGGTCCTGTATTCATCATTCATTCATCCATCTATTCATATGATCAATCAGCCATTCCACCAATGTCTACTGGATACATTTTGCAAGCAGGCATTATAGAGAGTGATCACAATGAGGAAAACAGTCCAGGTTCCTGTGCTTAGGGTGCTTATAGTCTTTGGACTGTTTTTATCCCCCTTGACCCAAAGGACTAAAGCAGCTGCTTAGTGGACTTCATGACCAATTCTGGAGAGATCAAACTGTGCCAGAGACAAGTCGAAAAATTAAAAGGAAGAAGAAGAAATGTAAATGGACAATATAGATAAGAACAGTTTAATGTATCCAAAACACAGAAAAATAACATTAAAATAATAATGACATATCTTTTTAACAACTAAATTTAGCAAAGATTGTAAAAAAAAATTCTAATGCCAACGTGCAGAATGTGTGAGGAAATGAGCCCTCTTGTTTCTTTTCATGGGAAAATAACCTGGTACAGTCTTTTAAGGGGGCAACTTGGCAATTAATGTGAAAAATGTATACATATTTTCTGATTTAAGAACACAATTTCTAAGACATTCTCAGTAAATAAGGATGTACCCCAAAATTTGGCTATACAGATTTTTGTGGAAGAGTTGTTAATAACAAAATATATAACTAAATAATAACTAAAGAAATTAACCTGTGTTGAGCACTTCCTAATTTACCTGCCTTAAAACACCAAATGGCCCTAGGAGGGAGGCATGATTGCTAGCTGAAAAAATGGCTCAAAGAGGTTAGAAACGTCCATGCTGATATAGCTCTAAGGAAGCACAATGAGAAAGAGGCTGAGCCCATTTAGTGATCACACCATGTCCCTGTTCCTTCTAGTGATGAAAAATCAAAAGATCATAGAGGTTTCACATTAGGGATCTGGCTTAATAAATCATGAAGCAATCATGCCATGGAATGCTGCTCAGTCACAAAAAATAACATAGATGAAGATATATCCACTTGGAAAGATGTTTGAAATATGCTGCAAAGCTGATTATTAAATAGTGTGTATAGTGTGGTCTCAGGTGTATAAGAATCAATTTATAAGTACAGGTAAGGATAGAAACATCTAGAGATGTGGATGCCAAGGTTCAATTAGTGACTCTCTCTGGGTGGTAAGATGATTATTTCATTTTCCATTCATTATTTTTCTTATCTATATTTTTTATTTTCTTTAAAAGATCAATAATCTATATTGTTTGTGTAGTAACCTCTATATTTATGTTTTTAAAATATGGTGGCATTATTAACATGTATTTAGCATTCCAAGTGGCTACATGACACTCTGTCACTTGCTTGCCTGAATTAACATTCCTTTCCCTGGGGTGTTACAAAAATCACCCTGGATTGAGAGCAGGTCTCTGGGTTTCAGGCTGAGTGCATCTAGTAATTCGTCCAGGATGTGACCTGAGGCAAGTCACTTTGGCTCTCCAGACCTCAACACAAGGAGCCGGCTGGGCAAGCTGAACGCTGAGGCCCCTTCTAGCTCTGACATGCGGTGCACTCTTATGTGTTGGAGACAGCCTGTGACCATTTCCAGTCTACAGGAGAAAGACTCGAGAATACAAAATCATTTTGTTCTATAAAAAAGCATGGATAAACACCTGCCTAACCCATTTTAAGAAATAACATGACATTTATAAACCACTTTGCACAGTGTTTATGAATTCCCTCTCTCAAGGCTCTGAGTTTGACTCTAGTTATTCTAGTTATTTACATGCCTGCATTTGGGCAAATGATTTGCAACTGCAAGGGAGGGAGGAAGGACGTTTTCTCGCGAGATGATTGTGAATTCAGTGTCTCCTATTATGTTGCTATGCACAATATGTTAAGACCAGCTTCTCTAACACAGAAAATAATCCAGAAAAACAAAGTGGGACTTCATTTCGGCTCCATCTTCATCTCTAGCTGTATCTATGGACAATAAGTTTTCCAGAAGGCAGCTGAATTGGGCTGGAATTGCATATCAGAGTGGCAGCTTCACTCCATAAGGGTGTCTTAGAGCAGCACGACCTACTATCATGAGGGGTCCTTTTTCTCTGGGAATGAAGATCTCAAATGGTGTTTGAAATCCCCTCTTTCTTGCAAAATACTTCTTTTTTTTTTTTACACTTTAAGTTCTGGGGTACATGTGGAGAACATGCAGGTTTGTTACATAGGTATACACGTGCCATGGTGGTTGGCTGTATCATCCTGTCATCTACATTAAGTATTTCTCCTAATGCTATCCCTCCCCTAGCCCTCTACCCCCTGACAGGCCCCAGTGTGTGATGTTCCCCTCCCTGTGTCCATGTGTTTTCATTGTTGAACTCCCACTTATGAGTGAGAACATGCAGTGTTTGGTTTTCTGTTCTTGTGTTAGTTCGCTGAGAATAATGGTTTCCAGTTTCATCTATGTCCCTGCAAAGGACATAAACTCATCCCTTTTTATGGCAGCATAGTATTCCATGGTATATATGTGCCACATTTTCTTTATCCAGTCTATCATTGACAGACATTTGGGTTGGTTCCGAGTCTTTCTTGCAAATACTTCTAAGGCTACTGAGCTTAGGTTCCACCTTCGGGGGTTTTCATCTCTGAGTATGCAACAGAATTCCAGACAAAAACATGAAATAACACAAACTGTTTTTTTTTTTTCCAATCATTTTTGTTGAAAAATGAAATGAAAAGGAGTTTATTTATTTATTTTATCTCAAATTTGGGGCACTGAAAAATCTTTTAAAAATTTTTGGTTCAAGTTAATTTCAAATATGTATCATTCATATCTGCATATAAAACAATTCAATGGAATGAGAATTTTGATTGAAAGTGAAATTATAAATCTGAACACCTGGAGTGATCCACAGAAAAATATAAAATGCCAGTACCCAGAGGTGTTGCCTTCTGGATGGGTACCATTGCCTTCTGGATGGGTACCACCGCCTTCCCCACAGTCCAGACCAAGGAAGCTGAAGATCTCAGCTCCTGTCCCCCACTCATTTAAGACCTTAAACGAAATGTTCCTCTGTCAAATGAGTTCCTTTCTAGACTCTTCCTCCTAAGCTACTCTGGGTCAGTCTAATCTCACTGTCTCCCAGACATTCCCTATTTGCTCATGACTCTGCACTTGGGACGCCCTTCTACCACCCTAAATGTCTCCCATTGTTCGAGACCCTGAGTTCAAGTACCACTTTTACTTCAAAACTAACCACGTTAGTTCACACCAATGTTACCCAACTCCAACCAGGTGGTTCTGAGACATATTAGGTGAGCATTTCAGCCTTTTTGACATATTGAATCATTATACAAATTTCCGTAATACATCAAAGTGCATGTCTGATGTTGTGTAGAGCTGGTCAGTACAGGATCACAAGCACTGATAATTAAATTTTCAGGTATACTATAAGCCAGTGATTTCGCACTGATAGCTAAAAATCAGCCATGTTAAGAATATTTTTACCACAGGAAACATGCTTCAAATCACTTGCCCCTGTAAGAAGTGTTGGTTGATAATATAAAAGCATATCTTTGTTTATAGATGCTATGGTTAAAGACCAAAATCTGACCTTCCATGGTAGAACCCTACTTGACCACTTACTAGCTTTGTGACTATGTTCAAGTCATTAAATCTAAGCTTCATTCAGTATCTTTATTTGTTAGATAGAGGTATCAAGAAAGCCAGCATTACAGGGTGGAAATGAAAACACAAATCAAACATCCAGGTTATATGATTAGTAGGATGTCTACATAGTTATCATTCAATAAACATCAAGAGATATTGTCATTATCATTATTATTCCTTTTTTTTTTTTTGAGACAGGGCCTCACTCTGTCACCTAGGTGGGGGTGCAAGGGTGTGATCTCTGCTCACTGCAAGCTCTGCCTCCTGGGTTCGAGTGATTTTTGTGCCTCAGCCTACCAAGCAGCTAGGATTACAGGTCCATGCCACCACGCTACCACGCTATCACACCTGGCTAATTTTTGCATTTTTAGTAGAGACGAGGTTTGCCCCTGTTGTCCAAGCTGGTCTTGAACTCCTGACCTCAGGACTTCAAGACCTCCCAAAGTGCTGGGATTACAGGCATGAGCCACAGTGCTGGGCACAGTGATTATTATTTCTTAGGGAGGAGCATGTAAACAACAGGGATACTTAAAACCATGGTCACTGCTAACTGAGTATGTTTTGTTATGGGATACATATAGAAGTAAAATGAGGTTACAATAGTGAATCAGATGGATGTATTCATCATCTCATGGAGTTATTATCTCTTTTTCTTTTCTTTTTTGCTAAAATCTACTCATTTTGCATGAAACCCAAAATACAGCACCATTTTATTACCTGTAGTCCTCACGTTGTACATTAGCTCTCTAGACCTAGTCATCCTACATATCTGCTACTTTGTATCCTCTGACCTACATGTCCTCATTTCCTTCTCCCCTGAAACCACTGTTTTGTTCTTTCTGTATATTTGTTTTTGTGTTTGTTTGTTTGTTTTTAGGATTCCGCATATAAGTGAGATCATGAAACATTTTCCTTTTTTTTGTCTGGCTGATTTTACTTAACATAATGTCCTTCAGGCTCATCCACATTGTGCCAGATGGTAAGATCTTGGTTTTTTTTTTAGGACTGAATAATATTCCCGTGTGTGTGTGTGTGTGTGTGTGTGTGTGTGTGTGTGTGTGTGTGTGTGTGTATCAATCACAGTTTCTTTATCCATTCATCAGTTGACAGATACTTAGGATGTTTCCATATCTTGGCTATTGTGAATAATGCTGCCATGATCATGAGAGTGCAAATATCTTTATGAGATGCTAGTTTTATTTATTTCCTTTGGATATTCCCAGAAAAAGGATTACTAGGTCATATGGTAGTTTTATTGTCAGTTTCTTTAGAAATCACATACTGTTTTGCATAATGGCTGTATGAATCTACATTTTTACCAACAGAATACGTGTTCCTTTTTCACCATACCCTCGCTGACACTTACTGCCTTTTGACTTTTTGCTAATAGCCATCCTAATGAGTGTGAGGTGGTATCTCATAGTGGCTTCGTTCTGCATTTCCCTGATGATTAATGATGTTGAACATCCTCTCATATACACGTGGGCAATGTTTATTTCTTTGGAGAAATGTCTATTCAGGTCTTTTGCCCATTTAAAAAATAAGGTTATTTATTGTATGTGTTCTTCACAAATTTGAATATTAACATCATATCAGATATATGATTTACAAATATTTTTTCCCAATCCATGGGCCATTTATTCATTTTGATAATTGTTTGCTTTGCTGTGCAGAAGATTTTTATTTTAATAGATTCCCATTTATTTTTGCTTTTGTGAACTGAACTTTTCATGAAATATCTAAAAAAAAAAAAATCATTGCCAAGGCCAATGCCCAGGAGCTTTCTCCCATGTTCTCTTCTAGGAGTTTTCTGGTTTCCAGTCTTTTACCCATGTTGAGGTGATTTTTATATATGGTATAAGAGCCCAATTTTATTTATTTTACTTGTGAAAACCCAGTTTTCCTACTAACATTTCTTTTAGAGACCATCCTTTCCCCATTGTGCCTTCTTACTACCCTTATCAAAAAATTAGTTGGCCATATATGTTTGGATTTATTTCTGGGCTCTGTATTCTGTTCCATTGCTCTATGTGTCTGTTTTTATTCCCCTACTGTACTAATTACTATCACTTTAAATCAGGAAATGTGATGCTTCCAATTTTGTTTTCCTTTCTCAGAATTGTTTTGACTATTCAGGGTCCTTTATGTTTCCATACAAATTTCAGGATTGTTTTCTCTATTTCCATGAAGAAAACCATTGGGATTTTTATAGGGATTGAGTTGAATCTATATATTGCTTTGGGTAGTATGAACATTTTAACAATATTATTTCTCTGATCCATGAGCATAGGAAATCTTTCCATTATTATTCTTTTGTACAATTTCTTTCATCAATGTTTTATAGTTTTCAGTATACAAATCTTTTACTTCCTTAATTAAACTTATTCCTAAGCATTTTTTGATGCTATCATAAATGGGATTGCTTTCTTAATTTCTTTTTTAGTTGGGTTTTCATTGGTACATAAAATACTATTAATTTTTATATGTTGACTTCATATCCTGCAACTTTACTGAATTCATTTATTAGTTCTACCAGTTTTTCTTTTGTGTGTGTGTGTGTGTGTGTGTGTGTGTGTGTGTGTAGAATCTTTGGGGTTTTTAAATGTAGGATCATATTTGCAAATAAAGATAATTTTACTTCTTCCTTTGTGATCTATATGTCTATTATTTTTTTCTCTTGTTTAATTGTTTTTGTTAGCACTTTTAGTACTATTGAATAGAAGTGGTAAAGTGGGCATGCTTGCTTTGTGCTGAATCTTTGGAAAAGCTTTCAGTTTGGGGCATTCTGGGTTTGTCACTTAACAGTTGTGTGAATGTGAATGAGTGACTTAACCTCAGAATATAGGTTTATGTACCTTTAAAATGAAGATAGTGATATCGATGCCACAATGATATTAAAGTATATAAAATCAGCTAGCAAAGTTTAAGGCCTTTAAAATAGTCCCACTTTCAGTTTCCTTCCATTCTTTCCAACAAATAGTCAAGAGTGTTTTGATCAACTTTCTCTTTATTCCTTCACCTGGCTGACTAGCAGAAAAGGATCTATTCCAAATGGTATCATTTAGAAATTCAGATATTTAAATCTCGACTAAATGATCCCTTACTTAGTGATAGTTCAGAGTTAATAACACCCTTTGACAATTGCTGCTTTTATAAGCTGGGCTTTGATTTTATTTTAATTTCAGATCCCAATGACAGTTTTTAGGGTTGCTTTCAGCAAAATCTACCATTTGATTATCCACAAATAGTACACCTTTTATCCAAGTAAGATAAGTAGCTAGCTTAAGAACAGAGAGCCATCTAAAGTCACCGAAACTCTTACATTTATATAAACAATTAATTCTCTGTGGCCATGTCAGGTCTATTGGTGGATATGCCAGACCAGGAAGACAGTGAAGTGGTGGCACAGCATTCTCTAAAGGAATGAGCAAGAAGATGAGGCAAAGCATACTCTGAAGGTGAGAGGAGCAGAGAGGGAAAGGCGTGTTACAGAAGTGGCCGATCAAGCCTTTCTCTGCATCATATCAAAAAACTCTTGAGGATAAAAACTCCTTGGCTTCTTCACAATGAGTCAACTTGATAGCTCTAATGCTACACAGGCTTTGAAATTATTTATTCTGTGTTTAAAATAAGAAATTGAAGTTTGGCAAAGTCATTTGTACTAGCCCAGAATCTCATGCAAAGCAATTGGTTCAGAGCTATTAGTGCAGCAGATTTCTCGGTCCATTAAGAGTTTGACATAGTAGGAGGCGTCTGCCTGTGATTCTTTCCATTTCTAGCTCCAGACAAACTGTCCTTTCTGAGTCTTTAGTCTGTTTCTCTGATTATCTTTTAAGTGTCTCGGGAAAGTTTTCCCTTGATTTGGTGCTCACTGTTCCAAGCCTTTTGCTTCTATCCCTCTCTCCTCACTCCCTGGCTGTTATTTTTTTATACACCATCTTTGAGAAACCAACATCATATGGAGATCTCCTAAATTTACCATTCTCTACTCTTCACTTTTTTCTTGGCTGTCTATTTAGATTCCTCCTTTATATTCTTGCAGCAATATTTCATGTATTCACTCTTTTCCTCTAAATGGTTGCCAAAATATGCAGCTGCTTCCTCCTCAATATTGTGAAGATCTGCCTTCTTTATCTATCAAAAGTTTTTTTAGAAATACTTTATTTCCAAACCCTAACTTCGAGCTAACCATGTAGGAAATCATGGAGTCTCAAGACACCTACTGTTTGATCAACTGGTCTTTTCCCTCTTGACTTTCACACCCCAACTTTCCTTAGGCAGCCTAGGCTCAGGCAGGCACTAACATTACTTCCCCTGCCTCCACTCCACTGTTCATTCTGGTGTCTTGTCCAGGCTTCTGCAGTGGGCACAATTAGAAGCAGCACACGGCCAGCCTGCAGCCATATCTTTCTTGTGACTAGAGTCACTGGCAAGACATCCTTGTAGGGTGAGCACCTGCGAGGGAAATCTCTCTCTCACTTCTTATTCTTCTTGGCCAACAAAGTAGAAATTCCAACCTGTCTGAGGTAAGAGGAAAAAGTGTTTTTCCTCTTTCTGACCATTTTCCACAAACGAAGAGTGGCATGTATCTGTTTGGTGTGGTGGTGATGGTCAGGCATTCAGTGGTCTGCTGTTAGGGCAGGAGGTCAGTGTATCAAAGCCTGCGTACATCTGTGGCATCATTTGCTTTGTCTCTGCACAAATGAGGCAGCCTCAGGTCCTCTATGCAGCAAGTGGAGTGAGTATCTGCTCTGCACATCTGATGTCCTTGTGTGTGTGTGGTGGGGACAAATAAAGAAAAAGTATTAGGATGCCTACATTGGCCTCAAGTCCAGGGTTCTTCAATATAGTTTTGCTAGCACTATGCAGATTTTTTTTAACTCCTGGATCTATTAACTAGTTTGGGGCTCAGAGAAAAGAGGGAGAGCGATTACCATCTCAAACTCCAATAAGACCATGTTATTTCCTTTTATTTTCTGATTATTAAAATTAAACATATATAAAACAATAATCATCTATATTTTCATAAGTCATTTTTTTTCTCCTTAGGTATTCTCACATCAATCCTAAGAGATACAAGAGTTAAAAGCCATATCATGTCAGTGCGATTCTAGCGGCAATTCTATGAGGGGGATGGGGCTCACAGAGTTAGCTATGTTCTACAGATGGGAAAACAGGCATAGGGAGGCAAGATGACTTGCCCAAGGTGAGACCACATCTCTAGATAGCGGAGGAGCCACTACGATGACCCTCTCATTCCAGATAGAGGAGGTCAGCCTGTCTCTCTTACTTTGTGTTAGATGCTACTGAACATAGTGGATTCTCAGTCAGTATTACTGGCTCAATATACATGGAAAGATTTGTATTTAGTGAATTGGAGTTGTAATTCTACAACTCAAGAAGAGAAGAATTAAGACACAGTATGGCTCTTGAAGAAAATGGAGCTCTTTCACCACTGCTCAAACACACTTCTGATTTATTCTTTAAGCTGTTCTCTCCCAGCATTCCATGAATCCCCTCCTGCCTGCCATGGACTCTCCCTTAGTTTGCGTCTATCTGGGCTACTTAAACATCTCACTAGCTAACTTTGTGCCTTGGACAAATCATTTTATGTTTTGCAATTTCAGTTTTCTCAAATTTAAAATTAAACCATTAAATGAAACCTCTAAGATTCTCTTTAGACTGGATATGGTAGCTCACGCTTATAATCCCAGCACTTTGGGAGGCTGAGGCGGGTGGATCACTTGAGGTCAGGAGTTCGAGACCAGCCTGGTCAACATGGTGAAGCCCCGTCTCTACTAAAAAATGAAAAATTACCCAAGCATGGTAGCACAGGCCTGTAATCCCAGTTACTCTCAGGAGGCTGAGGCATGAGAATCACTTGAACCTGGGAGGTAGAGGTTACAATGAGCCGAGATTGCACCACGGCACTCCAGCCTGGGTGACAGAGTGAGAGACTCTGTCTCAAAATAATGATAATATCTAATAAGATTCCCTTTAACTCAAACCATGAGCAAAGTGGGGTGACTTGTTTGGGTGGGAGCTGGGGTCCAGATGCTTTAGCTAGTGAATGTGGTCATCTCCCTCCATTAGCAAGGGCTTCTACAGATTTAATATTTAATTAATATTAAATTCCCTCTTTTGAGACAAACGACGAGATTGCTGTCTCCTAACTGGACTCTTACAAATACCAGGAGAAATTTTGCTTTATAGACTACTTTTACCTAATAAGGTTCTGCTTCATCTTTGGGAAAGATACTCATTGCCAGAAAGGAGAGGCAATGCAGGAGGAAAGTGCAGTCATAACTGGGACCAGGTTGGCAGAGGTCAGCTGGGTTTTTATTGCTGGAAATACAGATTAGCTTCCATTAGAAAAGCTAAAGACCTTTTAGATGCTCAAATAGACTGGAAAGCATCGTGGGTTAGAGAACAGAAAGGTAACAGTTTTCCTTCCAACATAAGAAAAAACTTTCCATTTCTCCTCGGAGACCTCAAAATTATAAGGTAAGCATACTTTTTGAAAAGTGGGTCCATTATGATGATCAGGTTCTAAACATATGTTTGTGTATACAGTAGCTACATTCCACATGGGTTGAGGCATGGTCTACTCTCACTCCAGAACTTCATATGTGTTGTTGCCTCTGCTGCAAATAATATTCCCACTTTCAACCTTAAACTCTTTCCTCCTGCCTCGTTCCTGCTTGTCTTCTCTCACAGCCCTCCCTCAACTACGTTAGGTGCCCCAACTATGTCCTGCTATATAGGCATATTCTCATTCTTTTATTGCACTCATTACAAAATATTGAAATGACTTCTTTCCACATCTGTCTCCATAACTAAAACGTAAACTCTGAGGGAGTTACATGAGTGTTTTATTCCACTGTACCTGGCACAGTCACTGGCACATAGACATTTGACTACAAATATTTAATTTAGGTACCAATAAGGCGCTATGTTTTATGGGGTGGTAGTGGTGAGAGTTAATCACATGTAGATTTTCAACTCGTCTGTTGTATTTTGCATCCTGTGTGTCTAGACCAGTGCTCCCAGGTGATTTTGATAGCATTTGCTAAGAGACCACATTTTGAGAAGCAAAGCTAGACATGGAAAATGCGCAGATAACGGAGCACCAGGGCTGAGGTCCTGAGTAGGATAGAAGTGAAACGAAGCTTAAGTGTTCCCGTGGTTGATGCCGCGAGCTTTTCTCCCCACCTTTTCGGTCCTGGACTTTGTATCCTTCCCCAAACAAAGTCTATTTCTGGGAAAGCATTCACATTCCTGGCTTAAATGGCAGAAACAAGTAAATGACAGTGTTACTTGTTCAAGATTGTTTTTACTTTTCACAAGGAGCAAGGCCCCTATTGGTTTTGAACCAAAGGATGGAATTCAAATTGTGTAATGTCAAGTTTAAGAAGCCAGTAGCAAAGCAAGAGACCACACTCATAGGTGACTGAAGACTTGACCCACATAGGAAGCTCAGTGCAGGGAGAGCATCCATCACAGGATGGGTGCACAGATGTGCATGTTGAATCAATAAAGTCACACTGGTCTAGCACATCCCTCAGTGAGAAGAAAGTTCATAAGTTGTAAGTGCACAGAAATTCTGTGCCATCCTAAGCCTTCTGAAATTGTCCATCAGACTCGTTAGAAAAACTTAGAAGAACACATCCTGGGCCGGGCGCGGTGGCTCAAGCCTGTAATCCCAGCACTTTGGGAGGCCGAGGCGGGTGGATCACGAGGTCAAGAGATCGAGACCATCCTGGTCAACATGGTGAAACCCCGTCTCTACTAATACAAAAAATTAGCTGGGCACGGTGGCGCGTGTCTGTAATCCCAGCTACTCAGGAGGCTGAGGCAGGAGAATTGCCTGAACCCAGGAGGCGGAGGTTGCGGTGAGCCAAGATCGCGCCATTGCACTCCAGCCTGGGTATCAAGAGCGAAACTCCGTCTCAAAAAAAAAAAAAAAAAAAAAAAAAAAAAAAAAAGAACACATCCTACCTTGATAGTATCTGCTCACTCCCCATGAAAAAAAACCCTGAAAATAAAACACTTTTAAAATGAATACTATTCTGGCTGAAAGTCTGCACCCTTGATAAGTGATTTGCTCTATGAGACAGGCAGAAATAAGCACAGAGAACTTACTTTGGAAGAGCCACCAACTATCGGTGGCTTGAAATTTTAAAAAATATGGAGAAGAATGAATTTCTGTGCTCAATTCCTTGCATTCTCCCACCATTAAGAAAGATGCTATCATTTGAAAATGAAGATATGTGCAGTCTTGGACTTTTAGGGACCTTCTCTTTGAAGTTATTGGTGCTTCCAAAAATGGGTAGTCTGTAACACTTTGTAGGGAAGAGCTATACTGGGGAGGGCTGGAGCTGTCATAATCTTTGTAGAGAACTGGAAGGCTGACATGCTGTGTTCCTGGGCATTCATTACTTCAGCAAGGACACCCTTATTCCTTATAGTTAGCCCGATGAGCCACCAAGCAATGCTGATGGATTGGTAAGGCTCACATCCTGACTTCAATGCTCCATCAAGGTTAGATACGCTCGACTTTGCTGCCTTTTCAGTAGTTTTGTGTTTACTTCCCTTTTTTCCTATATTTTATACATGCCTCCACATGACACTTATTGATATTACTGTTGCTGAGTTTGGGCACACTTCCAGAGAAGCTCAGATTTGCTCTTACTTTTCCATCCAATAAATTCATCTGTTAAGCATTGGGAGAAGAATTCTGGAAACTCCATCACTAGTTGGCAACCATCACATTTCTTAAGGGAAGAAAAATCTTTAATCTAGTTGAAACCATATTTCTTGTGCTGGAATGGATTTAAGACAAAAAATATATTGCACATTTGGGTACGGACCTTGATTTTTCAACATGCATCTTTCATGTGTTAGGAACTGATGCTGCACATTTTCTCCCCTGGGGATTTTCCTTTTCTTAAGGCGTTAAATTGCTTGCTCAGATGTATAAAGGATGTACCACCTTGAATGGATGTGCTAATTAGCAATGGTAAAATTTATGTATGCTACACTGAGAAGGAAGGAGAAATTAAAAATCCTATTTCATTTATGTATTTTATGTTTACCAAAAGGATAAAACATAAGGTAAAGTGACCTCTTTTGTCTAGCCTACAATTTAGAAATGAAAAGCATGCATGCATTTTGCAGAAGGAGAGGAGCAAAATTGTTTTATGGTTCTCTGGCAGATATTCCACACCAATAGTTCCACAGCCCTGCCATCATCAGCCACTGAAAAAAACTGCAGGGTTACCCTTCTTCCTTGTGTAATGCCTGTTTGCATTCCTCTATCCAACTATAGCCCAGTTCATCTTGTAGATTACTACCACCAAAGGGCTCTTTAAGCCTGGGCAACTCTATTACCATTTACCCTTGTGACGTTTCCATTCTCTAAGTCGGAGGTTCTCAAAGTGTGGTTCCCACGCCAGCAGCACCAGCAGCACTGGAAACTAGTTAGATATGAACATTCTTAGGTGAAACTCAAGACCTACTGAATAATAATGTTTGGGGTGATGCCCAGCAGTCTATATTTTAAAAGGCACTCTAGGTGATTCTGACTTATGCCCTAACTGAAAAGGTTTGCCTCCTAATTTGAAAAGGGGGATCAAAAGACTGTCATTTGCCCTAGTAGTGAACCTAGTAGTGCCCAACTAGTGCCCTAGTTGTTCCAAAGTAGTGAACAACTAACCATAGAACAAGTAGTAACTCCATCCTAATCAATTGTTGATAGTGTCGTGCTCTTGAAGGTCAACCAATCAGCTACAGCATCACTCCAGGATCTGCTTCTGAAAGTCAGCTCATCCCTAAACTCCACATCTGAAAATCAGCCAATCCCTAAACACCCTTGCTTCAGAAAGTCTGCCAACCCCTGAGCTCCCTGTTACTAAAACCCTTTATGATAGCCAAGTCTTGCTCTGTTCAGAGAGAGAGATTTGTAAGAGTAGCCCTCTCTCCATTGCTTAGGAAGCAATAAATTTAGCCTCTTTGTTTCACATGCAGGTATATGGGATGTTAAAAATTTCATCCTCCAACAAAATTATCATTGTAGATTTAGAAGAAGTCAAAATTTGTATTAGAGAGGTTTTACCAGCATTGTCAAATGTTGGTGATGAGGATGTTTGAGGAACATGATATGCTTGTCCAAGACAAGAACACTATGAATTAGAGAGAATATTTTATAGTAAAAATGATAAAATAAAAACTAAGAAATAAAATATAATTATCCCTTACTAAACATATATAGTTATTATAAAGTAAACAATGAACACTTTATGAAAGTTTTGATATAGTATCAGAATAGGGAAGGAAGAGAAGGCATAGGGTGATGTTGGTGCTAAATCATAAATTTCTGTAACAGGAAGCCCCAACCTGGGAAACATAGCAAGACCACATCTCTACAAAACAATTACACATTTTTAAAAAATTAGCTGGACATGGTGACATGCACCTGTAGTGTGAGGTGGGAGGACCCCTTGAGCCTGGGTAATCAAGGCTACAGTGAGCCACGATTGTGTCACTGCACTTCAGCATGGGTGACAGAGAGAGACTTTCTCTTAAAAGCATAAAAATAAAAAATAAAAACAAATGATGTCACAATGGACATTAATTAAATTTTAATGCAACTCAAGAAATATTTGTTGAGCATATACCTTGTACTGTTAAATGCTAGAGATACAAAGGTGAAACTGTCAGAGGAGACAGGCTGTAAATAATTTCAACACAATCAAAAGAAGAAATGAATTGATTCTGACAGTGGTGATGGTGGTGAGAAAAAAAATTGCAAAGAAGAGGTCCTGGAAGCTATGCCTTCTAAGGATGAGTAGATATTTTTAGGCAGACTGAAAAAAGAAGTGCATTCTAGGGTTAGGGAATAACATGGGTGAAGGCAAAATGCCCTGAAAGTGAGAATGGAGTTAGGGAACTAGTGAGTAATTTGGGGAACCGGTTAGAAGGAAGCCTGGAAAAACAGTGTGGGGAGGGATTTAAAGGTCTTGAATGTGATGATCAGAAGTTTAGATTTATCATAAAGGCATTATTTTCATTTTTCCTAAGGAAGTAATAATAGATTTTGCTATTTTTTAAAACTTTTATTTTAGGTTCAGGAGTATATGTGCAGGTTTGTTGTATAGTTAAATTGCCCGTCATGGGGATTAAGCATTCAGATTACTTTACCACCCAGGAAATAAGCATAGTACCTGGTAGGTAGTTTTTTTTTTTTTAATGTTGTTTGTTTGTTTTTGAGACAGAGTATCACTCTGTTACCTGGCTGGAGTACAGTGGTGTGATCTTAACTCACTGCAATCTCTGCCTCCTGGGCTTAAGCCATCCTCCCACCTCAGCCTCCCAAGCAACTGGGACTACAGGTGTGCACCAACATGCCTAGCTAATTTTTGTATTTTCAGTAGAGATAAGGTTTCACCATGTTGACCAGGCTGGTCTCAAACTCCTGACCTCAGGAGATCCACCCACCTTAGCCTCTGAAAGTGCCAAGATTACAAGTTTGAGCCACCATGCCTGGCCCCAATAGGTAGTTTTTTGATACTAATTTTCCTCCTTCCCTCTACCCTCAAGAAGGCCCCAATGTCGTCCTTCTTTGTATACTCAGTGTTTAGCTTCCACTTATAAGTGAGAACATGCTGTATTTGGTTTTCTGTTTCTATGTTAGTTCAATTAGGTAGCAGCCTCCAGCTCCATCCATGTTGTTGCAAAGGATGTGACCTTGTTCTTTTTTATGGCTTTGTAGTGTTCCATGGGGTGTGTGTACCACATTTTCTTTATCCAATTCACCGTAATAGGTAATTAGATTAATTCCATGTATTTGCTGTTGTGAATAGTATTGCTATACATGTGTATGTGTCTTTACAGTAGAACAATTAATATTTCTTTGGGTATATATCCAATAATGAGATTGGTAGGTCAAATGATAATTCTGCTTTGAGTTCTTTGAGAAGTTGCCAAACTTCTTTCCACAGTGGTCAATGTATTAGTCCGTTCTCACACTGCTATAAAGAACTGCCGAGACTGGGTAATTTATAAAGAAAAGAGGTTTAATCGACTCACAGTTCCACATGACTGGGAAGGCCTCAGGAAACTTGCAATCATGGCAGAAGGGGAAGCAGGCATGTTTTACTTGGCAGCAGTCAAGAGACAGTGTGAGTGTGAGGGAGAAACTATCAAACACATAAATGCGAGAACAGCATGGGAGAAACCACCCCCATGATACAATCACCTCCCACGAAGTCCCTCCCTGGACATGTGGGGATTATGGGGATTACAATTTAAGATGAGATTTGGGTGGGGACACTGAACAAAACCATATCGGTTGACTGTTAGTTTTAATCTTTTGGTATAATCCTAAATTGGAACAGACTAATCTCTACTGTTCTCAATAGGGATGTCCTCTGGCCTGAATTGTGTCCCCCACAGCATTCATATATTGAAACCCTAACCCTCAATGTGACAATATTTTAGATCAAGGTTAAATGTGGTCAAAAGGCTGGGGCCCAATCTGATGAGATGAATGTCTTTACAAGAAGAGACACCAGAGATCCATCTCTCTATCACATGAGGACATAGTGAGAAGGATGCCATTAGCAAGCTAGGAAAAGAGTCCTCACCTGAAACTGAATTATGCCAGAACCTTGTCCTTGGACTTGAAGGCTCCAGAACTGTGAGAAAATAAATTACCATTTTTTATGCCACCCAGTCTGTGGTATTTTGTTATGGCTGTTCTAATGGATTCAGGCAGAGTGCTACTGGCATTTGGTTGGAACAATCCTTCATTATTCAGGACTATCCCATACGTTATAGAATATGTAGTATCTCTGGTCTCCAACTATGAAATACTAGTAGTGCTACTCTGTCACTATGACAACAAAAAAAATGCTCCTACACATCTCCAAATGCTTCTTCGGGGGCAACAGTACTTACTGCTTCTGGCAGAAAACCACAAAAGGAAGCCTGTGAGAAGACTGATACAATTAAAATAAGATTTATTATATTCCTTCCTGATCTCCTAGCTACCAGAGGAAGGACTTTTACTTATTAAGAGTAAGGCATATGGTATAACAGCAAAATACAATGACAACGATAACCTTGATATTCCCAAGAATCTCTGGTGTTGAAATAGAGTCTTTTATTTTGAGAAAGCAAAGGTTATACCCTGTCTTACTACCAAATGACTAATGTATTCCTATATCACAGTGAAAAAAGGGAAACAAAAATGAGCATTTTGCATCCTGAGATAAATAAAAACAAAACAAAGGGAAAACAATAAAGGGGCACTCTTTAACACTAGTCTTCAAAATAAATAAAACCTTGAATTCTTTCTATTAAGTTGCTAACTCTTTAGGAAAAAGTAATTGCTGATTTTCACAATACTAAATTTGGCAGGTGTGTGATGACCTTGAAGATACAACTTTGTGAAGAAATTGCTATCTATCTCATCCTAAAAATACTACATTTAACCTTGGTAAGTTTGTGGGGTTTCTTTCCCCCCATATCTGTTCTAAACACTTTCTGAAACCCTGCAAGTAAAAATACTTTAGAACATTTCAACTGCAACAGAAATTTCATCATGCTCCATTATAATCTATTAGATGCAATTATTTTCTGATTTATATCACCACAGATCTATTTTATTCTTTTCAAATTTCATTTACATGGAATCAAACACCATGATTATTCTGTGTCTGGCTTTTCTTGTTTGACATGTTTTGGGGATCTTTTCATTTTGTTCATTTTTGTAATTGCTGAGGATTATTCCAATGAATGGATATAACACAATTTGTTCACATGTTCTTCTATTGACAGATACGTGGGTTGACTCCAGTTTTTGGCTAATATGGGAACATTATTATGCAAGTTTTTTTGTGGATATATACTTTCATTTCTTACATAGGAGTGAAATTATATTGAGACATAGGGTAGATGTATATCTAACTTTATAAGAGACTGGAAACAGTTTTTTGAAGTTTTTACAGAATTTTACATTCCATCAACAATATATGAGGGGTCTAGGTGTTCCACATCCTTGCCTTATATTGTTGATCTTTTAAAATTTTACACATTCTAAGTAATTGCGAAACAGTGTTGCTTTGTGCCTTTAATTTGCATTTCCATAATGATCACGTTAAGCACCTTTTTGTGTTCTTACTGGCTTTTCATAAATTTATTTTTGTTTAAGTCTTTTGTTCATTTGTAATGGAGTCATTTGTCTTTATCTTGTTTATTTGTAAAGAGTATTTTATATTTCTGAATATGAGTTCATTTTCCACATATATTTTGCCTTGTAAGGTTCTCCCCCCACTCCCCGTTTGTGGCTTGTCTTTCATTTCTTTTTTTTTTAAATAATTAAAAAAATATATGGGTACACAGTAGGTGTATACATTTATAGGATACATGAAATGTTTTGATACAGGCTTGTAGTACATAAAAGTCACATCACGGTAAATGAGGTACCCATCACCTCAAGCATTTATCATTTCTTGTGTAACAAACATTCTAAGTATACTCTTTTAGTTGTTTAAAAATGTATGATATCGTTGACTGTAGTCACACTGTTATGCTATCAAATGCTAGATTCTGGCTAACTATATTTTTGTACCTCTTAACCATCTCCATCCTCCCCATGCCCCACCACTCTTCCCAGCCTCTGGTAACCATCATCAACTCTTTATCTCCATGAGCTCAATTGTTTTAATTTTTAGATCCCACAAATGAGTGAGAACATGTGATATTTGTCTTTCTGTGCCTGGTTTATTCCATTTAACACAATGTCCTTTAGTTCCATCCATGTTGTTGCAAATGACAGGATCTCATTCTTTTATATGGCTGAATAGTACTCCATTATGTATATGTACCACATTTTCTTTATCCATTCATCTGCTGATGGGCACTTAGGTTACTTCCATATCTTGACTATTGTCAGTAGTGCTGCAATAAACATGGGAGTGCAGATGTCCTTTTTGACATACTGATTTCACTTCTTTTGGATAACTATCCAACAGTGGAATTGCTGGATCACATGGTAGTTCCATCTTTGTCTTTTTTTTTTTTTTTCCCTGAGGAACTTTCATACTGTTCTCCATAATGGCTATACAAATCTTCATCCACACCAACTGTACATGAGGGTTCCCTTTTCTCCATATCTTCACCAGCATTTGTCATTGCTTGTCTTTGGATATGTCATTTTAATTGGGGTGAGATGATATCTTATTGTAGTTTTGATTTGCATTTCTCTGATGATCAGTGATGTTGAGTACCTTTTCATACACACTTTTGCCATTTGTATGTCTTTTGAGACATATCTATTCAGAACTTTTGCCCATTTTTAAATTGGATTATTAGATTTTTTCCTGTAGAGTTGTTTGAGCTTCTTATATATTTTGGCTCTTAAACCCTTGCCATATAGATAGCTTGAAAATTTTTCTCCCATTCTGTGGGTTGTCTCTTCACTTTGTTGATTGCTTCCATTACTGTGCAGAATTTTTTTAATTTGATGTGATCTCATTTGTCCATTTTGCTTTCATTGCCTGTGCTTTGGAGGTATTACTCAAAAAGCCTTTACCCACACCAATGTCCCAGAGAATTTCTCCAATGTTTTCTTTTAGTAGTTTCGTTGTTTGAGGGCTTTAATCAATTTTTATTTGATTTTAGTATATAGCGAGTGATAGGAGTCCAGTTTCATTCCTCTGCATATGGATATCCAGTTTTCCCAGCAATATTTATTGAAAACACTGTACTTTCACCAGTGTATATTCTTGGTACCTTTGTAAAAAAGGAGTTCACTGTAGATGTATGAATTTATTTTTGGGTTCTTTATGCTGTTTCATTGTTCTGTGTGACTGTTCCTATGCCAGTATTATGCTGTTTTGGTTGCTACAGCTCTGTTGTATAATTTGAAGTTAGATAATGTGATTCTTTCAGTTTTGTTCTTTTTGCTCAGGTTGGCTTTGGATATTCTGAGTCTTTTGTGGTTCCACACCTTAGGATTATCTTTTCTATTTCTGTGAAGAATGTCATTGTTATTTTGATAGGGATTGCATTGAATCTGTAGATTGCTTCAGTTAGTATAGACATTTTAACAATATTGATTCTTCCAATCCATGCCCATGGAATATCTTTCCATTTGTGTGTGTGTGTGTCCTCTTAAATTTCTTGCATCATGTTTTATATTTTCATTGTAGAGATTTTTCACTTCTTTGGTTAAGTTTATTCCTAAGTATCTTGTTTTATTTGTAGCTACCATAAATAGGATTACTTTCTTCATTTCTTTTTTCTAATTGTTCACTGTTATTATATAGAAATGTTAATAAACTTTGTATGTTGATTTTGTATCCTGCAACTTTACTGGATTTGTTTATCCATTCTAATAGGTTTTCAGTGGAGTCTTTAGTTTTTTCCAAATATAAGATCTTATCATCTGCAAACAGGCAAAATTTGACTTCTTCTTTTCCAGTCTGGATGCCCTTTATTTCTTTCTCTTTTCTGATTGCTCTAGTTAGAAGTTCCAGTGTATGTCAAATAACAATGGTAAAAGTGGGCATCCTTGTCTTGGTCCAGATCTTAGAGGAAAGGCTTTCAGTTTTCCCCATTCAGTATGATACTAGCTGTGGATCTGTCGTATATGGCTTTTATTGTGTTGAGGTATGCTCCTTCTATACCCAGTTTTTTGGTGGGGGTTATCATCAAGGGATGTTGAATTTTATCAAATGCTTTTTCAGCACAAGTTGAAATGATCATATGGTTTTGGCCTTTATTCTGTTGATTTGATGTATATTTATTTATTTGTGTATATTGAACTATATTTGCAATCTTGAGATAAATCCCACATGATCATGATGAATACTGTTTTCAATGTGTTGTTGAATTGTTTGTTTGTATTTTATTGAGAATTTTTACATCAATATTCAACAGGGATATTGACCTTTAGTTTTCTTTTTATTTTTTGATGTGTCTTTGTCTGGTTTTGGAGGGTAACACTGTCCTTATAGAATAAGTTTGAAAGTGTTCCCTCCTCTATTTTTTTGGAGTAGTTTGAATAGAACTGGTATTAGTTATTCTTTAAATGTTTGGTAAAATTCAGCAGTGAAGTCATCGAGTCCTGGGCTTTTCTTTGCTAGGAGATTTTTCATTACAGCTTCAATCTCATTACTTGTTATTGGTATATCCAGGCTTTGTATTTTGTTGTGGTTCAATCTTGATAGGTTGTATGTGTCTAGGAGTTTCTCTGTTTCATGTAGGTTTTCCAATTTATTGGCATATAGTTGCTTATATTAGCCTCTAATGGTCCTTTGATTTTCTGCGGTGTCAGTCATAATGGCTCCTTTTTTATCTCTGATTTTATTTGAGTCTTCTCTCCAATGCTTAACTTTTCAGAAAACCAACTTTTTGTTTCATTTATGTTTTGTGTTTTTTCTTTCAATGTCATTTATTTCTGCTCTGACTTTTATTACTTCTTTTCTTAAGCTAATTTTGGGATGGTTTGCTTTAGTTCTTTAAGATGCTTCAGTAACTTGTTTATTTGAAGTTTTTCTACTTTTTTTAATCGAGGTGCTTATTGCTATAAACTTTCCTCTTAGTACTGCTTTTGCTGTACCCCATAGGTTTTGGAATGTTGTGTTTTCATTTTCATTTATTTGAAGACATTTTTTAACTTCCCTTTTAATTTCTTCATTGACCCACTGGTCATTAGGAGCATATTGTTTAAATTTCATGTGTTTGTATAGTTTCCAAAGTTCCTCTTGTTATTGATTTCTAGTTTTTTCCATTGTGGTCAGTGAAGATACTTGATATGGTTTCATTTTTGCGTTTTTGAAGCCTTTAAGATTTGTTTTGTGGCTTGACAGATGGTCTATCCTTGAGAATAAGCCAAATGATAAGGAGAAGAATGTATATTTTGCAGCCATTGATTGAAACATAAATATCTATTAGGTCCATTTGTTCTGTAGTACACATTAAGTCTGATGTTTCTTTGTTGATTTCTGTCTAGATGATCTTTCCAATTCTGAAAGTGAGGTGTCAAAGTCATCAGCTATCATTGTATTGGAGTCTCTCTCTCTCTTTCACTCTAATAATATTTACTTTATATATCTAGGTGCTTGAGTGTTGGGTGCACATATATTTACAATTATTATATCCTCTTGCTGAATTGATCCCTTTTTCATTATATAATGACTCTCTTGGCCTCTTTTTATAGTTTTTGTCTTTAAATTTGTCTGATGTAAGTATAGCTACTCCTGCTCTCTTTTGGTTTCCATTTGTATGGAATATCTTTTTCCATCCATTTATTTTCAGTTTATGTGTGTCTTCATAGGTGAAGTATGTTTCTTGTAAAAACAGACAGTTGGGTCTTGTTTATTTTTTTAAAAAATTTTTATACATTTAGTCACTTTATTTTTTTAATTGGAGAGTTTAGTTTATTTACATTCAATGTTATTGTTAATAAGTAGACTTCCTTCTGTCATTTTGCTATTTGTTTTCTGGTTGTTTTGTGGTCTTCTCTTCCTTCCTTTTTTCCTTTCTCTCTTCCTTTTTGTGAAGGTGGTTTGTTCTGGTGGCATGTTTTAATTTCTTGTTTTTTCATTTTTTGTGTATCTGTTGTAGGTTTTTTGATTTGAGATTACCATTAAGCTTGCAAATAACATCTTATAACCCATTATGTTAAAGTGATGACAACTTAACACTGATTGTGAAAACAAACAAATTAATAAATAAGCTAAGAGAGAAATAATAAAAATACTACATTTTAATTTTATCTTCCATTTAAACTTTTTATTGTTTTTATTTATATATTATTGTGCTGTCTATGTCTTGAAAAGTTGTTGTGGTTATTATTTTTAATACGTTTATCTTTTAGTCTTTCTACACAAGATATGGGTAGTTTACACACCACAATTGCAGTGTCATAATATTCTGTGTTTGTCTGTGTACTTACTATTTACAGTGAGTTTTATACCTTCAGATAATTTCTTATTGCTCCCTTTTCTTTCAGAATGAAGAACTCCCTTTAGCATTTCTCATAGCACAGGTCTGGTGTTGATGAGCTCTCTCAGCTTTTTGTTTGCCTGGGCAAATCTTTATTTCTCTTTCATGTTTGAAGTCTATTTTTACTGGATATTCTATTCTAGGATGAAAGTTTTCTCCTTCATTACTTTGAATAGGTCATGTTACTTTCTTCTGGCATGTAAGGTTTCCCTGAGAAACCTGCTACCAGATGTGTTGGAGCTCATTTGTATGTTATTTGTTTCTTTTTTCTTACTGCTTTCTTTTAAGATTCTTTATCCTTGATCTTTGGGAGTTTATTAAATGCCTCGAGGTGGTCTTCTTTATGTTAAATCAGATTGATGTTCTTCTATAACTCTCTTACTTGAATATTGACATGTTTCTCTAGGTTTGGAAAGTTCTTTGTTACTATCCCTTTGAATAAATTTTCGATCCTGATCTCTCCCTCTATCTCCTTTATAAGGCCAATAACTAGGCTATTTTCTAAATCTTGTAGGTGTACTGCATTCTTTTTTATTTATTCTTTTTGTCTCCTTGGGCTGCATATTTTCAAACACACTGTATTCAAGCTCACTAATTTTTTCTTCTGCTTGATCAATTCTACTGTTGAAAGACTCTGATGCATTCTTTAGTATGTCAATTGAATTTTTCAGCTCTAAAATTTCTGCTTCATTTTAAAAAATTATTTTAATTTCTTTGTTAAATCTATCTAATAGGATTCTGGATTCCTCCTCTGTGTTATCTTGAATTTTATTGAGCTTCCTCAAAACAGCTATTTTGAATTCTCTGTCTGAAAGGTTTCTCCAGGATTGGTCATTGGTTCTTTATTTAATTTGTTTGGTGATGTCATGTTTTCCTGGATGGTCTTGATGTTTGTGGATGCTTGCCAATGTGTAAATATTGAAGAATTAGGTATTTATTGTGCTCTTCACAATCTGGCCTTGTTTGTATATCCAGCCTTCTTGGGAAGGTTTTCCAAGTATTCAAAGGGAATTGACTGCTATGATCTAAATCTTTGGTGACTGTAGCTGTATTGCATTAGGAGATGCCCCAAGCCCAGTAATGCTGTGACTCTTGTAGAATCATAGAGGGGCCTTGGGTAAGATATGGGAGAATTCTCTGAATTACCAGGCAGAGGCTCTTGTTCTCTTCCCTTACTCTAGCCCCAAAACACAGAGTCCCTCTCTCCATGCTGAGATGTCTGGAGCTGGGGGAGGGGTGAAACAAGCAACCCTGTGCCCACCACTAATAGGACTATGCTGAGTCAGACCCAAAGCCAGCACAGCAATGGGTCTCATCCAAGGACCCTGGCAACCACTTCCTGGTTACTATCAACTTTCACTCAAGGTCCAGGGGCTCTTCAGTAGGCAAGTGGTGAATCCAGCCAGGCTTGTGTCCTATCCTTCAGGGCAGTGAACTCCCACCTTACCAAGGTGGGTCCCAGAATGATATCTGGGAACCAGGACCTGGAGTTGGGAATCTTAGGAATCTACTTGGTGCTTTATTATTATTATTATTATATATTTTTGAGACAGATTCTCACTCTGTCACCCAGGATGGAGTGCAGTGGTGTGATCTCAGCTCACTGCAACTTCTGCCTCCCAGGTTCAAGTGATTCTGCTGCCTCAGCCTTCCAAGTAGCTGAGATTACAGGCACCCACCACCACCACCACCACCACACCCAGCTGATTTTTGTATTTTTAGTAGAGACAGGATTTCACCATGTTGGCCAGGCTGGTCTTGAACTCCTGACCTCAAGTGATCTGCCCAGCTCGGCCTCCCAAAGTGCTGGGATTACAGGCACGAGTCACCTCACCCAGCCTACTTGGTGCTCTATTCCACTGCAGCTGAACTGGCACCCAAGCCCCAAGACAAAGTTCTTCCTGCTCTTCCTTCTCCTTTCTTCATATTAACGAGTCTCTCTCCATGGCCACCCAAACCCCAAGATCAAGGTGATTACTTCCTGGCTACCACTGATGTTCACTCAAGGCCCAAGAGCTTTTCACTCAGCTGTGGTCAATGCTGTCAGGACTGGGTCTCTTCCTTCAGGGCAGTGGGTTCCTCTCTGGCCCAGGATGGATCCATAAATGCTATCCAGGAATCAATGCCTGGAATCAAGGACCACAGGAGCCCACTTGGTGCTCTATCCCACTGTGACTGAGCTAGTGCCCAAGCTGCAATAAAAAGTTCCCTTTACTCTTCCCTATCTTTTCCTCAGGCAGAGGAGTCTCTCTCTGTCACTACCACAGCTGGAAATGTGCTGGGTCTCACCTAAAGCTAGTATAGCCCTAGGTCTCACTCAAGGTCCGTGGTGATAAATGCCTGGGTATCACTGAGGTTCATTCAAGGCCCAAGGGCTCTTTAGTCAGCAGGTGATGGATCCTGCCAGGACTGAGTCCTTCCCTTTAAGCCAGCAGGTTCCCTTCCGACCCAGGGTATGTCTAAGAATGCCAACTACGAGCTAGGGCCTCAGGATTCTTCCTGGTGCTCTATTCTACTGTGGCTGAGCTGGTATCCAAGTTACAAGACAAAGTCCACTTTACTCTCCCTTCTCCTCTCAATCAGAAAGAGGGAGTCTCTCCTGGAGTTGCAAGCTGTGCCACCTGGGATTGGGGGAGGGGTGTGCAAATCTTTCCTAGTTCAAAGTCATGAAGATATTCCCCCATGAGTGATTCTAGAAATTGTATTGTTAGGCTTTCACATTTAGATCTATAATCCATCTCAGATTATTTCTTTGGGTAGGGAGTGGGGTAAGGGTCAAGTTTGTTATAGATTGAGTTCTCCATGAAACAGACTTACATGCAGGAGTATTCACAGCTAAAATACTTGTGAGGGTTGAAGAAAGCAGAATTGGGCAGAGGAAGAAGTTGAACTGTGATGCAACAGGGGCTTCAGTGAATCCTATGAGGAGCCTGATATTTTGTCTAGCTCCTTAGCATCATTCCAAATGAGGTGAAAGAGCTGGGCATTTGAACATCAACCAGTTATGCGATTTGAGCTGCCACCAGGGAAAGATTGTGATATTGGTTGACCAGAACAATTCCTGGGGGAGACAGGTACTCAGTTGTGAGCTGTTAGCAGCCACCAACATGCTAGCGAAAGAGAAAATGAGTCACAGTGCAGGAGGAAGAGTGAAATGACTGGGGTAGGGATGGGGTTGGAGGGATGTAGGGATGATGCACTATAGAACTCATGACAAGATTCCTTGTTTTATTTTTCCATATGGATATTTAGTTTCCCTCCCATCATTTCTTGAAAAGACCTTGAATTGACTTGGTGCCTTGGTCAAAAGTAAATTATGTGAGTCAATACCTCTAATCTATATTATGGTATATTAATTTATTTATCTATTCTTATGGCAATATCAAACAGTCTTGATGACCATAGTTTTATAATAATTGTTGATATTGTGTAGTGTAAGTCCTCCCAATTAATTGAACTTGTTCATTTCCAGAATCATTTTTGCTCTTGTAGATCATTAGCATTTTCAGAAAATTTTTAGAATCAGCTTAAATGTCTTCAAATAACTTGGCTAAATTTGTTTGTATATTAAATCTGTAGATAAATTCGGGGAGAATGAACATCTTAACATTAAACTATTCAATTAATGAATGCCATATATATCTCCCAATTTATTTGTGTTTTCTTTAATATTTTTCCATCAACCTTTTGCAATTTTTAATGTGTGGGTCATATATCTCTCAATGTATTTGTGTTTTCTTTAATAGTTTTCAACCATTTTTGTAATTTTCAATGCATAGGTCTTGTATGTCTTCCTTTAGTTTAATTTCCAGTTATTTAGTTTTTAAATGCTACTATAAATAGTATTTTAAAATAATTTAATTTTCCAATTGCTTAGTGATAGTATATAGAAATACAATAGATTTGCACATTGAGCATGTATCATACTACCTTACAAATTTACTTGTCAGTTCTAATAGTTTTTGGTAAATTATAATGAGTGTTTTAAATGCACAACCATGCCTGCAATTCTGTAGTTTGCAAATAGTGACAGTTTTACATTTTCCTCTCCAAACTGTTTCTTTTTCTTTTCTTATTGCACTAGACTAGATTGCAATACAATGTTTAATAGAAGTGATCAAAGTGTACATTTTTCCAGATCATAGAGGAAATGTATCTATCATTTTGTGATCTGTAATAATAGCTATTGGTTTTCCTGTATATGACCTTTATCACACTGAAAAAGTACCCTTCTATTCTCATTTGCTGAGAATTTTTATCATGAATAGATGTGGAATTTTGTCAAACACTTTTTTTGGATTTATTCAATATTCCTATTTTTAAATTATCCTGTCATTGCCAATTACTGGTTGATTTTTCAAATAATAAACTAACTTTATATTCTGGGAATAAAACGAACTTGGTCATGCTTTTTATGTATTTCTGTATTCAACTTGCTAACTTTTTTAAAGTTTGTTTAGTACAACCATTATGGAGTGCAATTTGGAGGTTCCTCAAGAAATTAAAAATAGAACTACCATATGATCCAGCAATCCCCCTGTAGGGCATATACCCAAAAGAAAAGAACTCAGTACATCAAAGAGATATCTGGACTCCCATATTTGTTGGAGCACTGTTCACAATAGCCAAGATTTGGAAGCAAGCTAAATGTCCATTAGCAGATGAGTGGATAAAGGAAATGTGGTTCATATATGCAATGGAGTACTATTCAGCCACTAAAAAAGAATGAGATTCTGCCCTTTGCAACAACATGGATAAAACTGGAGATTGTTATGTTTAGTAAAATTAAGTCAGGCACAGAAAGATAAACATTGCATGTTCTCACTTATTTGTGAGATCTAAAAATCAAAACAATTTAACTCATGGACACAGAGAGTAGAAGGATAGTTACCAGAGGCTGGGAAGGGTAGTTAGGGGTAAGGAAGAGGTGGGGATGGTTCATAGGTACAGAAAAATAGTTAGAAAGAATGAGTAAGATCTATTATTTGGTAGCACAACAGGGTGACTGTAGTCAATAATAACTTATTTGTACATTTAAAAATAACTAAACGAGTGTAATTGAATTGTTTGTAACACAAAGGATAAATGCTTGAGGGAATGGAGACCCCATTCTCTAAGAAGTGATTTTTATGCATTGCAAGCCTGTACCAAAACATCTCATGTACCCCATAAATATATACACCTACTACGTACCCTCAAAATTTTTTTAAAAAATGTTCAAGTTTATTTAAATCTCCATCCATATGGGTTGTTGGTCTGTAACTTAAAAAATCTTTTTGTTAAGTATTGTTATTGGAGTTATGCTAGCATCATAAAAAATGGTCAATTTTTACTCCCCTTCTATGTTCTGAAAGATTTTTCTTCTATTTTTGATTAAATAAACCCAGAAAATTTGAAATTTCTTTGTGGGAATATTTTGATTGTAAATTGAATTTACCAGATATTTAGTTACTTAACTTTACGTATTTTGTGTCAGTTTGCATAAGTTGCTTTTCTTCAAGGAGCCTGTCCAATCCACCAATTGATATTAGGAGACAATTCTCTATGGGTCTGTTGTATTTCTGCGCATCTCGAGTGGAAACACCAATAGCTTTTGGTTCACTCGCCTTTCAAGATGTTTCTATGGCGAGTACTCTATAAAGACATAGATAGTTTCTCTCTCTGGAGTAGAAGGCAGGTTTGTTTGCTGTCCAGTAAAATAAAGATAATGTCTCCTTCTGGGGCAAAGTGCAGTCAGTTTTACTTACAGCTTCTTATCTAATCTAAACCTTGAGATTTCTCAGCTCTGACACAAACTAGCTGTGTACACAACACACCTGAACTGCTTGTGTCACCCTATGGAACTTGAGGATTGAAGAGGAACTGACTCAAGCATGAAGCTTATGTGACTTGCTGTGCCATGAGTAATAAAGGCCTTAGTCTGTGACCCAGGTGTCTCAGATCTTCTACCAACATACATAAGCCTGGCACGCTAACTTGCAAGCTTGCAAATAGAGTGGAAATATCACAGTTTTTGACAATTTAAGATCCTTCACAGTTCCTGACAATTGGCACAGGTTGATTATCATATGCTTTATTCTCTTTTGGATGTCTACCGCTCTGTAGTGAAATTGCTGCTTTCATTTGTTATTGTTGATTGGGTTTTTTTTCTCTCTCTTTCTCTCTGTGTGCATGTGAGTCCTTTGATCAGTCCTGCTAGAGGTTTATCAATTTTATTTATTTTTTAAGTTATTACTGTTTTTGACAAGAGTCTCACTCTGTTGCCCAGGCTGGAGTGCAGTGGTGCAGTCTTGGCTCATTACAACCTCTGTCTTCTGGGTTCAAGGGATTCTCTTGCCTCAGTCTCCCAAGTAGCTGGGATTACAGGTGTGTGCCACCATACCTGGCTAATTTTTGTATTTTCAGTAGACATGGGGTTTCAGGGTTTTTCCATGTTGGCCAGGCTGGTCTTGAACTCCTGGCATCAAATAATCTGCCCATCTTGGCCTCCCAAAGTGCTGAGATTACAGGTGTGAGCCACCAGGCCCGGCCATCAGTTTTATTTTTTTTTCATGACAACTTTTGAATTAACTCTCTCTATTTTTGTCTGTTTTTTATTTCATTAATTTCTGCTCTAATATTTCCTTTCTTGTATCTATCTTGGGTTTAATTTTCTCTTCTTGTTCTAGCTTAAGTGGCAAACTTAGATTATTGATTATGCCATTTCTATTTTCTAATATAGGCATTTGAAGTAATAAATTGCCCTCTAAAACTGCTTTAATGCATCTCCAAATTTTGATATGTTGAATTTTTAATACCATTCAGTTGAAAATACTTTCTAATTGCCCTTTTGACTTCTTCTTTTACACCAGGGGCTATTTAGATATGTCTAGCTAACTTTCCAAATATTTGAAGATTGTTTAGATGTCTTATGATGAACAATTGCTAATTTAATATTATTTTGGACAGAGGACATATGCTGTACATTTACCCTAGTGAATGCTCCTTGTACATTTGAAAAAAAAAGTATCTTCTTGGATGAAGTCTTGGATATTTTTCTAAAATATCAAATAGTAATGGGGCTAATAGCAGTTTTCACACCTTCTATAGTCTTATTGATTTGGTCTATTTATTTTATCAATTACTGAAAGGGGGGTGTTAAAATTTACAGCTTTGTGGATTTTTCTATGTCTTCCTTTTATTCTCTTAGCTTTTGTTCCATGTATTTGAAACTCTGTTATCAGGCACATGCACATTTAGAGAATTGTTATGTCTTCTTGAAGACTTATGCTTTTTATCATTAAGTAATGTCGCCGTTTAATTCTGGTAACATTATTTATCATGAAATCTACTTTATCTGATATTACTGTAGCCACACAGCCCTTCTTATGCTTAGTATTTGCATGTTTTATCTTACAGTACATTCTAACTTTTTACCTGTCTTTATATTTGAAGTAGTTTTCTTGCAAACAGCATAGAGTTGGATCTGAAATTTTAAATCAAATCTAGTAATTCTGACATTTAAGGGAGTATTTAGTTAACTTAAAATTAATATAATTAACAGTATGGTGGGGTCTAAGTCTACCACATTGCTATTGTTTCTGATTCTAGTCTTTGGATTTTTTTGTTCCTTCTTTGATGACTTTTGTTGAGTGATTGAATATGCTTTTTTACTTAGATTTTTCTCCTCCTCTCCTCGATTTACTTTTTAGTTGTACTTTTTTGAATGTTTGCTTCAGATAGTACAATATGCATCTTTAACTTAACATAGTCTACCTTCAAAAATATTTATTAATGTTACACACAGTGTACAGAACCCTAGAAGTGTATAAAGAGGCTTTTCATCTCCCATCTTAGACTTTGTTTTCTGGTGGTTATAAATTTTACTTCTATGTACACTATAAGGCCCAAAACACATTGCTACCTTTTGCTTTAAACAATCTCTCTCTCTCTCTCTCTCTCTCTATGTGTGTGTGTGTGTGTGTGTGTGTGTGTGTTTGTAAATATATATTTACCATTTCAGCTGCTCCTCATTCTTCCCTGCAAACCTTCAGAGTTGAATTTTTCTCACTTCTCCTGGTCTGTCCTCAGTCTTCTGAGTATTAACACCATGAACTTAGTGAAGGACTGTAGGAAAGAGTTTCTAAATTGGTGTAGACTTGCTCTGTGACTGGAGACCCTTGGATTTCAAATTTATTACGCCAGTCTACATGTGACCATTAAAAGTTTGTTTCGATTTTGCCTGGTTTTCCCATATTCCAGTCTACATCAGATTTTCCTTCTCTCACCACTCTGCCAGGAATGAACACAACTATGAATCTCTTTTCTCCTTGAAAGGGCTTGTCACTTAATTCACTTAGGTTTCTTTATGTCCTCAGCTCTCAGACAGATTTACAAAATAAAAAACATCCACAACTATGATTTCATAACTTCTTTGGAGTGTCCTTGTTGCTAAGATGAAAGTAAGTTTCTTGTGACTGTCTACATCTTTTTAAAAAGTGGAAGTACCCCAATGTCTCTCTCAATTTATTTGTGAAACTCGGTCCCTCAATAAAGTTAATGTAAGCCCTATGGCTTTTCTCGTCATTTTCAGTTTAATGAAAAGTTTTTATTGTCAGCAGTTCAAATGTTCGCTCCAATGCCATCATAAATACTTTACTTGTCATTTAACTTTCTCTCTTTTCTCAGGTCCAGCCTATTGCAGGCTGGACACCAGCAGTGGGGAAGGAGGGCAACACTGGCTCCCCCTCACCCCTCCGGCGCTTTTCTCTGTCCTCCTGTCTTTCTAACCTGCTTCCAGATCCCTCTAGGGGAAACACTGGGAAAAAGAGGAGGCAAGGAAGCAGAAAATACCTCAGTGACCAACACCTATTCTGGCTGTGGTCGATTTTGTATTTTTTAAACACATCTCCTCTTTGAGATCTTTCATGGTTCCTTAAAGACCTAGATCCCTCTCCCCCCACTGCTGGGTAATGTCTCACCTGACATTCCCTTCATGAAGATGCATCCATCTCCATGACAACTAGACTTTTATACTTCCCCAGTCCTTATGCACTGGCTAGTGACTTCAACTTCAGTTCTGCTGAGACTTTTTTCTCCTAGGTATTCCTTTTAAACAAAACCCAAGACATTTCACACTGCCCTTGCCTGGGGTCCTCCTTTAGTCCCAAGGAAATACTTATACATCCTTTGTCCCAATCAACTCTGAGAGCATAGGCTCCCCTGCAGCTGCCTCTCTTTACCTCCCAAGCAAATAGTCAGATATCCCTTACCCTTTAGCTTTTCTAAGTAGATGTTATACATGATCCCATAATTCCAGTGCCACATATGAAACTTCCTGGGCAATCATCTTGAAGCTTTTTCCTTTGTCATGAAATGCAGGTTAAGAATGTCCAGTGCTCCATCATAGGGAGACAGGAGTCACAACCTATAGACCTACTCTTCATAATGCTTCCTAACCTCTAACAACCACACAGTCTCTTGACTCTGTAAGCGAGAAACTTAAGAGTCACAAAATTGGTTTTTCGTCTTTCAAAATTATATGTTCCACCTTACTTTGGAATGTAACATCTTGGTGTCTCAATGGAAACTACATTAAAAAAAAAAATCTGTGAACCATATAGGTCCATCTCAGGAAAAGAATCCAGTTCTATTTGCAATCACAAAAAATTAAAAACAAAGTCCAGCAATATGGGACTAGTTAAATAACTTATGGTACAACCATGCAAGAGAATATTCCGCAGCTCCCCTCACCCCAAAAGGATGAGGATGCTCTTCATCTGTTGATATAAAATGATCCCTATAGTGTTAAGGGAAAAAAGGAAGAGTGTGGTGTGTACATACAGGATGGTATTGCTATTTTTAAAAAGGGTTTTGCTTGTGTTTAATAAGACATCCCTGATAGGATACACAGGAAACTGGTTGCGTCTGAGGAGGGACATTTGGTAGCCAGGAATAGCTTTTTGTACTTTGTGAATTTTAAACCAAGTGAATATACAACTATATTTTAAAAGAAGATAATATTAAATTTAAAAATGAGTGTACAGCAAGGAAATAAAGATTATAGCTGACTTTTAAGTAAGGGGCTCAGCTGTGAAGGGAAAATGTGAGGAGACCAGAGCTCATTTTTTGTATCAGGGTCATGGCTATTGCATAATTTGCATAAGACTATTATACTGACTTGTGACATCCTTCTTCCCCCCAGATAATCAGTTGTGTTTTTTTGCTTTTTGTTTATTTTTTTTTTAGATGGAGTCTCGCTCTGTCACCCAGGCTGGAGTGCAGTGGTGCGATCTCAGTTCACTGTAACCTCCATCTCTCAGGTTCAAGCGATTCTCCTGCCTCAGCCTCCCAAGTAGCTGGGATTACAGGTGTAAACCACCATGCCCAGTTAATTTTTGTGTTTTAAGTGGAGACGGGGTTTCACCATGTTGGCCAGGCTAGTCTCAAACTCCAGACCTCAAATCATCTGCATGCCTTGGCCTCCCAAAGTGCTGGGATTCACAGGATGCTGAGGATCTTCCTTGGAAACCTTGAGCTGTATCTGTGATGGAGGTTTAGACATAGATAGACATGTCTGCCAGGTGGGGTTTAGTTTGAGGTGGGTAAGCAGAGACTAGATTATTAGACAGGACTGCTCCTGAGAGAGAGAACTATGGAGTTGTATTGTTCACATAGGAAATAACAGCACAGAACTCCCTGTGGCAAGGTACTGGGCCTGTTGAGGGCATGATTGCTACTGGTTTTCCTAATGAAGATGAAGGCAAAGTGGTAGGAATCATTACCTTCCCTTCTGTCTGCAAATTCCAGTAGTCAGGCACCACGAGGGTACAGATCAGTGGATGCTCACACCATTACATCGAGAACATTGGTAGCCACAGCCACCAGCAGACTGCACACTAGCTTAAAACCCTACCTCAGCTGAGGATGAGGCCAGGGCTTAGGCATATTGCTGACTCAGCTGGAACCTTCAGAGGGTGCTGAGCTGGAAGCAGCGGTGCCAGTAGCTCTCTAGTGGTGTGTGATGGAACCTTAACATGGGCGAGCTAAGGGTGGTCTGGGAGAGGCAGGTCTCTAGCAAAGCAGCACAGCAACAAATAAACACAGCTTTTTCATGAACATGTGTGAGCTCTCCCTTTCCTTTGGGAATCCTAGGCATACCTGGAGGCAGGCGTGGGTTGAGGTTAAGTTAGAAGTATCTGCAAGGTGCTAGAGAACATTTATAAACTGGTAAATTTTTTTTACCTGGTAACAATTTAGATTTAATCTGGAAGCTGGTGAAACCTGAAAATATTTGGGTTGTTCTATTTATTTATAGTTTACTTTTTGTATATGAGAATTTTATATATGTTTATTAGCTGGAGGTTGAGTAGTTAAAAGGAAGAGCTTGAATATAAGGAAATAGAAGCAAGGAAGAAAATAAACCAACTAACTTGTCAGGGTCCTAATCTCAAGATGAATTGGTGGGTGATGGTACAGAGATAGGGTCAAAAGCTGGGCACCTTCTCTTCTGAGCCAGGAGGGGAGGAGTTGAAGTAAAGGTTGATTTTTAAATATGGGTTGGACTTCCTCAGTATAGTCAGAGACTGTGTCATCTGAGGAATGGATGGGCTCTTCAGAACAATGACTGTTTGACCATCCATTGGGGGAATTGAGGTGGAGCTGACTAGACAATAAAAGGATTGCTGAATGGTGCCAATGGTGCCAGTGAAGTTGAAGGCATGAATTTGAAGTGGCAAAGATTTCTCTGTCCCCCTAAGTCTTTGATTTAGAAGCCCTCCTTTGGGCTTCCAGGGAACTCTGTTCTTCCATCCTGATAACGCTTATCACACTGTGGGGTAAGTGTTGAACTCCACTCCACTACCCCACCCCACCAGACTTTATGCTCTGAGAAGAAACAGAACCTCCCTCTTGTTTTCTGTGTATTGTTCTGAGTCTAGCAGTTTCTTCTACTGTCTCCAGTGCATGGTGGATGCTCAATAAATGCTGCCTGAATAAGCATTAGCAATGTGATCATTGTGAGATTTCTCCAATTGCTCTCAGAAGCCTGGGTAGAGAAGCAAAGGAGGCAGTTTGTGTAAATGATCCAAGGTAATTAGAAGGTTTGCAGGGTGGACCTAGCACAGGGTGAAGATGTTAAGGGTGCTGGAGAGAGTCTTGCTGACAGTGCACCATGAGGGCTGGGTTGGGTAGGATTTGAGAGGTGGCACATGTTCAGATGAAGGAAAGGTTTGGGGTGAGGTCATAGGACTGGAGTGCTTATGAGAAAAATGAGGGTTGAAGCAGGGCTGGGATATCTCCTTGGCGGTCCAAATGTCTCTTGGTCTCTAAGTTCCATTTCTCAGTGAATTCCTCACGATCCATTAGGAACCTCCCATCATCAAGGGTAAGGAAGGGAAAGGCATTTAAACAACAAATAGATTCTAGTTGAAAATAGATTTGTGAGTGAGCCAAGAAAACTGATATTAGAACTTTACTTCTAAACCACAATATTGACATTAAATTTGTACAGATAATTTTTCTTCAAAGTAGTTACAATGAAATTTGCATAAACGTGGTTAAACTTCGCAACTGTCATAGCTTTTGGTCACTATGATTAGCCTTGTTTTCAAAGCAGAGACCATACCCAAGTCATCTTTGTGGACCCTGAACCGAGCACATGGGGGTACGGCCCACCTGGCTGGCACAAATCTGAAAACAGTCTCCAAGTCTTGAGTTTTTTATTTTACTGGTAACTAAAACCTACTTCTACTGACATGTCAGTCAATTAAATTTACATGTCTGTTTTATGGTCTTTTTTTGAGCTACCAAAGACTTCTGCTTTCCATTTTGCAGATATTCTGTTTAGATAATACCGGGCAGGGAAACAAGAGAAGATTTGCACGGATTTGAAAATTTCATGAGTAGGGATCACTCACAGGTTCAGGAAGACTGCATTAAGAACTAATCTTTTTTTCTGGGATAACTAAACTCAAACAAATAGGTACTGAACATGTACTCTGTGAAATACACTGAACAAATGGAAAATATATACTGTTCCTGCTGTCAAGTAGTTTGCAATCAGAGAAGAATTAGAGTGACATAAGTGACTACAAAAAAAAGCAGAATTGTGGAGGAGACAGAAGGACAACTGTCTTGGGTAAGAAGAAAATCTTCAAGAGGTGAAGGATCAAGTCTTTTGTGAAAGTTTATAATCACAATCACTTCATGCCTACAAGATGCTCTGTGGATATTCCCTCAGACAAAAACTGTCATAAACAAGAATGTCTTCAGAGTCCCTGCTCTTAAATGTAAGGCCAACGGGAGGCCAAGGTCAAGTCCAAAGAGAGGTACAAGATGGGCAAAAACAAGTGCTTCTCCCAGAAACTGTGGTTTTAGATGTTTTTGTTGTTTCCAGTCTTTAAAAAATAAAATAATAAATAATGTACATGTGTAATCAGTACTCAAAATGTCATGGTTTAAAACAATAAGCATTTATTTGGCACATGAATCCATAGATTGGACTCAGTGATCCTTCTGGTCTGTGCTGGCTTCTTCAGGTGACTAGGGTCAGTTAAATGGTTCTGCCTCTAAAAGGTGGCGAGCTATTGGTTGGTGCAATGGGGATACTTGCTCTCATTATCTGAAACTCTAGTCCATGTTTGCTCCTCTGTGGCATAAGTACAGCCCAAGGGCAAACCCCAAGGCACATGTACTTTTTCACACCTCTGCTTGTGTCACATTGGCTACTATTCCATTAGCCAAACAAGTTACAGAGCCAATCTCAAAGTCAGTGCAAGAGAGCGCTGCTACAGTGTGTGGAATCAGGGAAGGGGCAGACTTGTACCCAGTTTTGTAATCTACCACTCCTTACTAATTGAGAAAGGAGATAGATAGTTGGTTACACAACAGATAGAAGGTCACCACAGTCTGGCATCACATATTCATTGTAGGTTACAGCAGGAAATATTTTATTATTACTAGTGATGTGGGCTTCTAGTCCTCATTTTGCAGAAGAGAAAACTGGAGGCTGAAAGCCTTGCTAAGATGATGGGTAGATGCCTACCCAGCCTGCAGACCAACCAAGATCCCTAGCTCCAAGTTCAGCAGCCAAAGGCAAGTCTCGGTTCATACTCTGGCTCTATCATGTCTTAGTATAAGTAGCATAACTTTGTATAACATTTCTGAGACTCAATTTCACCTCTGTAAAATGAGAGCAATAATACCTACCTCACAGATTATGAGGACTAAGTGAGATCATGTGAAAACATTCTTTGAAGGTCCTGGTACCTATTCAGTTCTTCCCTCCTTTTTTCCTTTTTGATGCAATTTTGTGAAACCAGCTACAAAATAAAGCAAAATCAGAAAAGCCCAGATAAAATAAACTAGCCAATAAATAGATAAAACTATAGAGGCCAAGAGGAAACTTCAATTTTTGTGTTTAACTGGTGACTGTTCATTCTGTTGTTAATTCACCCAGCAATTATTGAGCACCTCTGCTGGACTTGACACTGTGCTAGGCATTGGGAATACAGTGGCAAACAGAAGGGGGCAGATTCCTACCCTTAAGAAGCTTAGAAGCTAATGTCAAAAACAGACAATAACCAAATGATCACATTAATTAGTACTGTATGGCACCCTTGGTTAGTTTTAGTTGGAGAGCATATAATTGGAATATGTGACCCAATTAAGGGTAGGAGGGGGCCAGGTAGAGTCTCCTTGATAAATGGATGAGTGAGTTGAGGTATGACAGGGACAGTAATTATTTCATCTAGACTACAGTCATGTTATAAGAAGGGGCCCAGCCATGTAGCCTCTGTAGGGAATGACAAGGAGATTATCTTAACCCTTAAAGCGATGGGAAGTCATGGAAGGAAAGAGATGAGCAAAGTTGAGATTTGGAAAGCCTTCTCTGGGATCAGGTTGGAGAACAGATAAGCGCAGGAAAGAAGTGGATTCAGCTAAATTACCAGACTATTGGAAGATTCTTGAAATTACAATTCATTGATCATTTCCATTTTTAAAAAATAAAGTAATGATAAACTTGTTAATTCTACTTTGGGAAGCATACACTCTAAGGAAATATACCCCAAATACTTGTACATTGATCAGAAATGGTCAGTGACTAACATTAGACCACAAATTGTACATTTTAGTATGAAATTATTGATTAAATAGGTGTTAGACAGCTAAATTATTATTAAAATCTGTGTCTGTTGGTCATTAAGAACCAACAGGGTCATATTTATTTTATCATTACCGATTTTAAAAATCCACATACTTAGCCAGGTTGCCCCTACCCTAGTATCACATTTCAGGGAGAAATATTAAGTGGGTTTGATATTTCAATATGAAGAGATCCTGCAGAGATACAAAGTACAGCAAGAAAGTGTAGATGATGTAAAGAAGTTGTTAAGTGTTAAACAAGCTGAATACAAATTATTAGCAGCACACTGATTATTATGAAAAGCTCATGAGCAAACTGAGCAAAGTTCAGAAGACAGACGGAAATATTTCCTCAGCTTGGGTACTTGGTTTAAAAAGACTCAAGAGTAACACTTGAGTTTAACAGCAGTGTTGGGAGTGGAGTCTACTTATTCATCATTGAAGGAGCTCAATCATATTGCTTCCCAAAGAAGGTTGAGAGACTATGCTCCCCACACCACGTAATTGTAGCTTGATCCACTAGTCACAGATTCTTAGAAATAAGTAAATACACAGATCTTCAATCCTGACTCTCAATTTCAGCATCTTCACAGTAATGACTGTACAGTCCAACTTTCTGGTACTTTATAGCACATTTTCTTCTACTATTGTAAAGTGCCTGTGAGAAGTGACTGTATTTTAAATATCTCAGCTTAATAAAAAATGTAAGAAGTTAAAGGTAAATCTGAGAAACATTTAGACATCTGGAAAGCAATTTTTTAAATATTAGTGAAATTTGTTCCTAAAAATGAATTTTCAAGTTGCTGCTGAATCTCCTAGAATAAACCTAGACTGCATTGACATGTAATTGTTTTCTCTTTCAGAGTGAAAACTATAGCTTCCATAAAAAAAAATTTGGAGGTTCCTAAAAATGGCAGATAAATGAACTAACCTAATCTGCAAAATTAAACTATAGAAAAGAATATGGACCTTGAAAAGATGGGCCTGGTTCAAATTCCTTCCCTTAGTTGAGAAAATCCCATTGCTCTTTGAAATTGCAGCTTCCTTGTAGGAAAAACAGGGATAAAAGTAACTATCTTTCAGGATTCGTAGGAAATTTAAATGAGCTATTGTATATCAAGTAGCTGAGGAACACTCAATTCAAACATCAGAGGCCCTTCCTTATCTTTCACAGAGTTGAATGGGTTTCTTGGTGCATTTTTTTCCCTCTTTCCCAGCTTGGCCAGCTTGATAATAAAAGTAACACCTTTCCAAGTAACATTGGAAATTTGACTTCCTTATCAGAAAAAGGTGTATAGACATCTCTGGAGTCAGGCTACCCCATATAAAGCTTGGATTTTGGCTTTACTGTGGCTGCAGGTATCTGAGGATGCAATTAGCTGAACTAATCTTGCACAAATTCCTAAGTAAGACTTCTTATGTGGTTTTCATCTAGCCGTTCTATCTATCCCAACAAGAGTCTGTTGCTAGGCCTCAAAATCACACTGAGTGCTGTCAGGAAAAATTGTGCAAGGCACCACCAAGATTATGGGGCATCTACCATGGAAAACCTAGACATTGTCTAGAGCATTGTTTGTGGTTATCTCTGTCTTTCATTGTCTTTGATCTGTTTTTCAACTCTCAACATCATAGAAAATGACTGATAATTCAAATGATTCTTTTCCATAAAAATGCAAGTGAACAATGTGCAGTGGAATGCAATGGACTAATTTTGTAGGTATTTGTAAGTTTATTTCAACATTTTGTATTACTTAATATATATGTGATTCTCTGAATTCTCCTTTGAACTGATTGTAACATCTTACTGGATCTCATTAATTAATGCACTAAATAAAGTCTTTGACCCATGTTCATTTTATATGAGAGTCTTGATTTTACATTAAAAAGTGATCCTTTGAGAGTGGCTAATCCTGACAAGGGGGATTCTCCCAGCACAGTACACCAGCTCTGTGGCTGATCCTGACAAGGAGCATTCTCCCAGCACAGCACACCAGTTCTGCTAAGGGTCAGACTGCCTCCTCAAGTGAGTCACTGATCCTGTGCCTCTTGACTGGGTGAGACCTCCCACCTTCTGACTGGGCGAGACCTCCCAACAGTAGTCAACAGACACCCAAGAGCTCCAGTTGGCACCAGACCAGTGCCCCTCTGGGATAAAGCTTCCAGAGGAAGAAGCAGGCTGCAATATTTGCTGTTCTGCAGCCTCCACTGGTGATACCCAGTTAAACAGGGTGTGGAGTGGACCCCCAACAAACTGCAGCAGACCTGCAGAAGAGGGATCTGACTCTTAAAGGAAAACTAACAAACAGAAAGCAACAAAAACATCAACAAAAAAGACCCCCACACCAAAACCCCATCCAAAGGTCATCAGCCTCAAAGATCAAAGGTAGATAAATCCATGAAGATGAGCAAAGACCAAAGCAAAAATGCTGAAAATTCCAAAAGCCAGAATGCCTCTTCTCCACCAAATGATCACAACACTTCTCCAGCAAGGGCATAGAATAGGGCTGAAGCCAAGATGGATGACCTGACAGAAGTAGGCATCAGGAAGTGGGTAATAACAAATTTTGCTGAACTAAAGGATTATGTTTTAACCCAATGCAAAGAAGCTAAGAACCATGATAAAAGATTATGGGAGCTGTTAACTGGAATAACTAGTTTAGAGAATGACACGATGGAGCTGAAAAACACAGCACTAGAACTTTGTGATGCAAAGACAAGTATCCATAGCTGAATTAGCCAAGTGAAAGAGAGACTATCAGAGCTTGAAGATTGTCTTCATGAAATAAGGCAAGCAGACAAGATTAGAGAAAGAAGAATGAAAAGCAATGAGCAAAACCTTCAGGAACTATGGGACTATGTGAAAAGACCAAACCTATGACTAATTAGAATACCTGAAAGAGATGGGGAGAATGGAACCAAGTTGGAAAACACACTGCAGGATATCATACAGGAGAACCTCCCCAACCTAGCAAGATAGGCCAATACTCAAATTTAAAAAATCCAAAGAATCCCAATAAGATACTCCATGAAAAGATCCACCCAGAGACACATAATCATCAGATTCTCCAAGGTCAAAATGAAGGAAAAAATGTTAAGGGCAGCCAGATAGAAAGGCCAGGTTACTTACAAAGGGAAGCCCAGCAGACTAACAGCAGACGTCTCAGCAGAAACCCTACAAGCCAGAAGACATTGGGGGCCAATATTCAACATTCTTAAAGAAAAGAAATTCCAACCCAGAATTTCATATCTGGCCAAACTAAGCTTCATAAGCAAAGGAAAAATAAAATATCTTTGAGACAAGCAAATGCTGAGAGATTTTGTCAACACCAGGCCTGCCTTGCAAGAGCTCCTGAAAGAAGCAGTAAACATGGATAGGAAAACCACTACAAAAACACATCGAACTACACAGACCAATGACACTATGAAGCAATTACATTAACAAGTCTGCAAAATTAACCAGCCAGATCATGATGACAGGATCAAATTCACACATAACAATATTAACCTTAGATGTAAATGGACTAAATGCTCCAATTAAAAAATGCAGAACGACAAGCTGGATACAAAGACAAGACCCCATAAATCGTTCTATTATAAAGACATGCACATGTATGTTCATCATGGCACTGTTTACAATAGCAAAGACCTGGAACCAACTGAAATGCCCATCAGCGATAGACTGGACAAAGAAAATGTGGCATATATACACCATAGAATACTATGCAGCCATAAAAAATAATGAGTTTGTGTCCTTTGTGGGGACATGGATGAATCTAGAAACCACCATTCTCAGCAAACTGACACAAGAACAGAACATCAGACACCGCGTGTTCTCACTCATAGGCGGGTGTTGAAAATGAGAACACATGGACGTAGAGAGGTGAGCATCACACACCTCTTGTGGCAATTGCGAATGTGAGTTCATTCATGATTTGGGTTTCTGCTTGTTTGTTGTTGGAGTATTGGAATGCCTGTGATTTCTACACATTGATTTTGTATCCTGAGACTTTGCTAAAGTTACTTACCAGCTTAAGAAGCTTTTGGGCTGAAATGATGGGGTTTTCTAGATATAGGATTATGCCATCTGCAAAAAAGATAATTTGACTTCCTCTCTTCCTATTTGAATACCTTTTATTTCTTTGTAAGTCTTTTTATTTGTAAGTCTTTGTAAGTCTTACATGTCCAGATATTTTATTTTTCCTTTGCTTATGAAGCTTAGTTTGGCCAGATATGAAATTCTGGGTTGGAATTTCTTTTCTTTAAGAATGTTGAATATTGGCCCCCAATGTCTTCTGGCTTGTAGGGTTTCTGCTGAGACGTCTGCTGTTAGTCTGCTGGGCTTCCCTCTGGTCCGTTGGGGGCCACAAGGGGAGGGACAGTTGGGGGGATGGACTGCGGGAGGGAGGGTGGGGAAGGATAACGTGTGGAGAAATGTCACGTATAGGAGATGGGGGGATGGAGGCAGCAAACCACCTTGCCATGAATGTACCTATGAAACAATCTTGCATGATCTGCACATGTACCCCAGAATCTAAAGTACAATTAAAAAAAAAAACAAGACCTATCATGGTGCTGTATTCAAGAAGCACATCTCATGTGCAAAGACACACGTAGACTCAAAATAAAGGGGTGGAGGAAAATTTACCAAGCAAACAGAAAGCAGAAAAAAGCAGGGGTTGCAATCCTAGTTTCTGAAAAAATAGACTTTAAACCAACAAAGGTTAAATAAAGAAAAAGAAGGGCATTAAATATTGCTAAAGGGTTCAATTCATCAAGAAGAGTTAACTAGCCTAAATATGTATGCACCCAATACAGGAGCACCAGATTCATAAAACAAGTTCTTAGAAACCTACAAAGAGACTTAGACCCCCACACAATAATAGTGGAATACTTTAATACCCCACTGTCAGTATTAGACAGATCATGAAGACAGAAAATTAACAAAGCTATTCAGGATTTGAACTCAGCTCTAGACCAAGTGGATCTAATAGATATTTACAGAACTCTTCACCCCCAGACAACATAATATACATTTTCTTTCAGTGCCACATGACACCTACTCTAAAATTGATCACATAATTGGGAGTAAAGCACTTCTCAGCAAGTGCAAAAGAACCAAAATAATAACAGTCTCTCAGACCACAGTGCAATCAAATTAGGACTCAAGATTAAAAAGCCCACTCAAAACCACACAACTACAGGGATATTGAACAACCTGTTCCTGAATGGCTCCTGGGTAAATAATGAAATTAAGGCAGAAATTAAGAAGTTCTCTGAAACCAATGAAAACAGAGACAATGTATCAGAATCACTGGGATGCAGCTAAAGCATTCCAGAGGGAAATTTATAGCACTATAAATTTAGTGTTAAGAGGGGAATTTACAGCACTAAATCAAAAATCTAGAAAGATCTCAAAACAATACCTTAACATCACAACTAAAAGAACTAGAGAACCAAGAGCAAACAAACCCCAGAGCTAGCAGAAGACAAGAAATAATCAAGCTCGGAGCAGAACTGAAAAAGATAGAGACACAAAAACCCATCAAAAGATCGACAAATCCAGGAGCTGGTTTTTTGAAAAAATCAATATAATAGACAGACTACTAGTGAGACTAATAAGGAAGAAAAGAGAGAAGATTCAAATAAACACAGTCAGAAATTATAAGGGAGATTACACCACCGACCCCCAGAAATACAAACAACCATCAGAGAATACTGTAAACACATCTATGCAAATAAACTGGAAAATCTAGAAGAAATGAATGAATTCCTGAACACATACACCCTCCCAAGACTGAACTAAGAAGAAGTTGAATCCCTAAATTAGACCAATAACAAGTTCTGAAATTGAGGCAGTAGTAAATAGCCTACCAACCAAACAAAGCCCAGGTCCAGATGGATTTATAGCTGAATTACACCAGAGGTACAAAGAGAAGTTGGTACCATTTCTTCTGAAACTATTCCAAACAATTGAAAAGGAGGGCCTCCTCCCTAACTCATTTTATGAGGGCAGAATCATCCTGATGCCAAAACCTGGCAAAGATACAACAAAAAAAGAAAACTTCAGGCCACTATCCCTGATGAATGTTGATGCAAAAATCCTCAATAAAATACTGGCAAACCAAATTCAACAGCACATAAAAACATTTATCCACCACAATCAAGTCAGCTTCATCCCTGGGATGCAAGGCTCGTTCAACATACACAAATCAATAAATGTAAATCATCACATAAGCAGAACTAAAGACAAAATCCACATGATTATCTATGTACACACAGAAAAGGCCTTTGATAAAATTCAACATCCCTTCATGTTAAAAACTCTCAATAAACTAGATATTGAAGGAACATACCTCAAAATAATAAAATCCATTTATGACAAACCCACAGCCAATATCCTACTGAATGGGCAAAACCTGGAAGCATTCCCCTTGAAAACTGGCACAAGACAAGAATGCTCTCTCTCACCACTCTTATTCAACATAGTGTTGGAAGTTCTGACCAGGGCAATTAGGCAAGAGAAAGAAATAAAGGGTATTCAAATAGGAAGAGAGGAAGTCAAATTATCTTTTTTGCAGATGGCATAATCCTATATCTAGAAAACCCCATCATTTCAGCCCAAAAGCTTCTTAAGCTGGTAACTTTAGCAAAGTCTCAGGATACAAAATCAATGTGTAGAAATCACAGGCATTCCGATACTCCAACAACAAACAAGCAGAAACCCAAATCATGAATGAACTCACATTCGCAATTGCCACAAAAATAATAAAATACCTAGGGATCCAGCTAACAAGGGAAGTGAAGGACCTCTTCAAGGAGAACTACAAAGCATTGTTCAAGGAAATCAAGGAGGGCACAAGCAGATGGAAAAACATTCCATGCTCATGGATAGGAAGAATTCATATTATGAAATGGTCACAGTGCCCAAAGCAATTTATAGATTCAATGCTATTCCCATTAAACTATCATTGATATTCTTCACAGAATTACACAAAATCTATTTTTAAATTTATATGAAACCAAAAAAGAGTTCACATAGCCAACACAATCCTAAGCAAAAAGAACAAAGCTGTGGGCATCGCACTACCCAACTTCAAATTATACTACAAGGTCACAGTAACCAAAACAGCATGGTACTGGTACAAAAGCAGGCACATAGACAAATGGAACAGATAGAACTCAGAAATAAAATTGCACATCTACAACCATCTGATGTTCAACAAACTCAACAAAAACAAGCATTGGGGATAGGATTTCCTACTTGATAAATGGCACTGGGAGAACTGGTTAGCCATATGCAGAAAATTGAAACTGAATCCCTTCCTTACACCTTATACAAAAATTAACTCAAGATGGATTAAAGACTTAAATGTAAAACCCAAAACTATAAAAACCCTAGAAGAAAATCTAGGCAATACCATTCAGGACATAGGCATGTGCAAAGATTTTATGATGAAACTGCCAAAAGCAATTGCAATAAAAGCAAAAATTGGCAAATGGGATCTAATTAAACTAAAGAGCTTCTGCACAGCAAATGAAACTATCATCAGCGTGAACAGACAACTTACAGAATAGGAGAACCTTTTTGCAATGTATATATCTGACAAAGGTCTAATATCCAGAATCTACAAGGAACTTAAGTAAATTTACAAGAAAAAACAAACAACCCCATTAAAAAGTAGGCAAAGGATATGAACAGACACTTCTAAAAACAAATAAATGAATAAAAAGACTTACATGTGGCCAAGAAACATATGAAAAATAGCTCAACATCGCTGATCATTAGAGAAATGAAAATCAAAATCACAATGAGATACCATCTCACGCCAGTCAGAATGGCAATTATTAAAAAGTAAAGAAACAACAAATGCTGGTAAGATTGCGGAGAAATAGGAACACTTTTACACCATTGCTGGGAATGTAAATTAGTTCAACCATTGTGAAAGACAATGTGGCAATTCCTCAAAGATTTAGAACTGGAAATACCATTTGACCCAGTAATCCCATTATTATTTAAAAAAGAAAAAGAAAGGGCAAATAACAACAAAATAAAAATTTAAAAATTTAAGATGATCCTTTAATAGTATCTAGTTTAGGGTATCCCTAGCACTGGGCTGGAAGCATGAGAAATATGGCAATTGAACACACATGAAACAGTTGTAAACTACACATGAAAGAATGGAGTCAGTGAGTAGACTTTATAATAGAGACTTCAGGTTGTTGGAGGATTTGAGTGATCAGGGTTGGACTAACCAAGATAGGTTTCAAAGAGAAGGTATGACTTCATGGCTAAGACTTCAGAAAGACCAGAGGAGCCGGAGAAAGAACTTGCCTTGTGGCAAGGGGAAAATGGAACCTGAGATAAGAAATAAGAGATGGTAGAAATCAGAGAGATTTGTTCACAGACAGTTGTTCTTTGTCAAGACCTGGATAGAAAAAATAATAAACAAGGCTAAGTTTTATTTGGTATCCACAATGTAGAAGGCAATGGGTGCCAGAGGTTCTCAAACCTGCCTGCCTATTAAAATCATGTGTGGAAGTGTAAACATGCTGATTCCAGGGCCTCATTCCTAGAAATTCCAATGTAAGTGATTTGGGAAAGGAGGTGCCAGGGAAGGTTCCCCAGATGATTCTAAAATGAAACCAAGTTAGTGAACTACTGGGCTATACAATTTATGTGTATACTTTGATTTAATTTAATCCTCCCAGTAACCCAATGAGAGCAGCATGAAAACCCCTATTTTACAAATGAAGAAAAAACAACAAAAAAAAGGAGGCTGAGAGACTAGGTGATTTGCCTACAGGGGTTTCTGTGACTTGCTGGTAAGAGAACACAAAAGAGAAAAGAACCTGATTTAGGGGTGAGTGGCTTATGGCTACCTTTTTTATTTCTTTCTCTTTTTTTTTTTTTTACTTTATGGTCTGGCAAACATGCATAGAACACACAGGTTTGTTACATAAGTATACATGCATCATGGTGGTTTGCTGCACCTATCAACCCATCATCTAGGTTTTAAGCACTGCATGTATTAGGTATTTATCATAATGCTCTCCCTCCCCTTGCCCACCACCCCCCAGCAGGCCCCATGTGTGATGTTCCCCTTCTTGTGTCCATGTGTGCTCATTGTTCAAGTCCCACTTATGAGTAAGAATATGTGGTGTTTGGTTTTCTGTTCGTCACTACATTTTTAATGATGCTATTGCACTGTATAATTATGAAAAGAAAATTCATTCATGTAGCAAATGTTTACTACATGCCTACTAAGTGTCAGGCTGAGTTCTAAGGACTAAGAATAAAAGTGATGGTGAACGAGGTCTCCACTCTCATCCTGATGATGGGAGACAAAGTTGGCTTTTTGGCTACCTCAAAGAAGAGTTCTAGGCTGAGAGAAGAACCAGTGAAGTGGTAGCATGGCATTCCATCAGAGCATTAAGGAAATAGGATGCACAATAAACAAATGAGTACAAAGACTTAAAAATGTGAATCACCTGGGGATCTTGTTAAACTGGAGGCTGAGAGTCTACCTTCCCAACAGTGCCTGGGGTCATACTGATGTGGCTGGTCCTGAGCCCACATTTAACTTAATTTTAGATTTTAGGTTTTAGATAGTGTCTTAGTCTGTTTGGGATACTATAACAGAAATACCTTAGCCTGTTGAGGCTACTATAAAAAGTCATAAACAACAAAAATGTATGGGTCACAATTCCAGAGGCTGGAAAATCCAAGAAAGGTGCAGGCAGATCCGGTGTTTGGTAAGGGCTCTGCTTTACAGCTGGTGCCTTCTTGTGGCATCCTCACATGGACATCCTCACATAGACGAAGGAGCAAACAGGCTCTCTTGGGCTTCTTTTATAAAAGGATGAATCCCCATCCATGAGGGCCCCATTCTCATAACCTAATCACCTTCCAGATGCCCTGCCTCTTAACACAACTGCACTGGGGATTAAGTTTCCACAAATGAATTGGGGAGGACACAGACTTAGCATGGCATCCTTCTAAGGAGTTAAGAAAACGGTAATAGAAGCAAGAAGGAGACAGAAAAGTTAACATAAAGGATATCCACCGTCCACTGACAAAATTATTTCCAGGAATGGTAATAACAAGTAGAAATCTTATGAAATCTGGGGGGTCTCAGATTTCACAGGGAATTGGACCTTTGAATATAGAGCATTTGGGTTTATTAAACCCCATAATAATTTTAGTAGCAATTACTTTTCTGAGGGTAAAATTAATCTCAATGTATAAAATAAAGTAGAAATCTCATGTCTATCCTTTTATAGAAATTATTTTAGAGATATGGGGTAAACCCACAGGAATAGGAACATACAAATTGCATTAAATTATGTATATTTTATTTAAAAAGCCAATTATGCTGGAAAATGTTATTATTTTATAAACAGAGACCTAGGATTATGTAGATTATATACAGTTGGTTTTAGAAGCTAACATATAGCTTATTTTAAACAGATGCTGTATTTCAGAAATGCATTTCAGAAATCTGTTTTTTCAATATATATAAAGCTGAGAAACTTCACCCACCCCCCTTTTTTAGGAAAATCCTCTGATGAACTTTACATTAAGATATTTCACAGTAAAAGAAAAAAAAAAACTCGACATTTTGCTCTATGGGGAATTTGGTTTTTCTCTTTTGTATTGTGTGGTCTTATGTTAGAGTAATCCTGCATAGATAGCACTGTAATCTAGTTACAGATCATTGTTATTAGTGTCAATGATAATTATACCATACATTTTGATGGCATCACAGTCTTCAGAGGGCTTTTCCGTACATTACTTTAGTTAATGTGCTCCACAGCCCGAGAGGAAGGCAGAACAGGTATAATATTTTTTTCTTTTTTTTACAAAGGAAGACAAGTGAGATTTGCTGAAAATCACATGGCTGAGAAATGGAAGAACACGCATCAGAATCCAAGGCTTCTGCATTCTAACTGATTACTCTGCACCCAGTCCATCTAACGTTGCACTGAGATTCTGACAACGAAGGTGATGATCTGTGATGTTCTTGCCGAATATATTAAGCAGAAATGAGAAGATGTAGGACAACAACCTGGGGCAAAATGCAGAGAAGGAAAAGAAACTGTCCTAATTGGGTTGTCTTTCTTTTAAGTACCTGAGCAATGGATGGAAGCAGAGACTCAGAATGGTAACCCTCTTGATCAAGTTTTTCAGTGTGATGATTCAGGGTAATGGTTTGGAAGCATCCTCTTTGAAAACTAGTTGGTAGTTGATGCAGAATGAAATACTGTCCAACTGAGAAAGAGATGGAAAAGTATCCAGTGGCTAATTCCCAAGCTGATGGCCCTACCTCACCTCAGTTCTGTCCCCACCTCGTGCCCTGCAGATGGCTAGGGTCTCTGGAGGAAATCCAACTCCTCTTTAAAACCTCCTCCATTTCCTCACCCTCCCACCTCCACTCTCAGCACTCGAGAGCATGCATTTCATCTTTGCTCCTCTTCCTTCCCCAGATGATCCAAATAGAAAATACATCAGCACATGGGAAAGAGCAATGTTGATCATCTTCACCGAAAGGTTGAGGACCCTGCGCCTGCCACACATTAGCCAGGGTGAGAAAGCAGTGAGAGAGAAAACACTTTTTCCAGAAAGCCAACTGGTAAGGAATGCTACTAAGCTGCCATGTAATTTTCTGTAGCTTTCTGGCTGTGTGTTGTAAGCCTGTTAAGGCCTAGCCATGTAGGATTATCCCTGTTACTTCCAAACTTGAGTTTTTTTTCTGCATTTGATTATCCACAAAGTTTCAGAAAGATCCATGTGACTCAAGATCAATTACATTCATTTATTTTCATGTTTTCTGGGATCTGGCTGGTGTATTGGCTGGATCATCTGAAAAGCAGATACCAAGATGGAGTTGAAAGTAGAAGAGATTTTAGGGGAGTAATTCTTATGAAAGATAAAGGGGAGAAAAAGCAAGGGGAGGCTTAAGCCCAGATCTGACACCTGTGAAAAGATAGAGGGAAGAAAGGAATATTGGCCAGGAAGGGCCTCAGACTATGGCACAGCCACAAGAAGATTGCTCCTGGAGGCACATTGCATTGGTTCAATGGTGAGCACTTATGCCAATTCTGTGCTCAGTCATTGGTTGGAGTTGTCAAGGTAGCACATAGTCCCAACTTAAATACAGAGTCAGATTCTGAAGCTACCCATAGCCAGAAGTTGACAGCGGTTTCTCTCTTGAAGGTAGAGCTGAGTTGCACACTTCCACAGCTGGGCAAAGGAAAGAAGATGGTCACAGCAAGCTAAGTTCCTACCTGTGTATGTGAGTGGCTACATCTAGTCAGTGGATTTATCCCGTCTGACCAGAGCATAGATACAGATTCATCCATGCATTCATGCATCTGTGGACACATGTATCCAACCATCCAACCATCCATCCATCCATCCATCCATCCATCCATCCGCTCATTTCTTGCTTTAGATGATGACAGCAATTGCTGAAGCTTCTGTCAGAAGAAGAACCTCTCCTTGGTGCTGCTTCAGAAATCAAATCTAGATTTTGCCTCTTCTGCTAATAAAGCTGTAAGTTCAGAGTGTCAACCAGTTTATATCTCCACCCAATGTTCCTCCAGCTCTCCTTGTGACTGTAACTCAATGTATCATCCATCTGAGACCAAGCCCTTAACCACACCTTAATTGCTGCCAGTCTGATATACCACTTATTTGAATCCCGATGGTACTTTGCTCCACTGGATGGATCGTAATTCATGTTATAGTCCCTTTGATTCAGTGTTCCAGCCACAAACAATGCACAGCAAGCAAGTGATGAAGTTTATTGCAATGTCCTTGGGTTCAGGGTCAATGAGAGCAACTGACGAGCAGCAGAGGTAGTGAGCTGACTTGGCTGTATGCCTTCCAGTTCTTAAGTCACTGAAGCTGTTCACCTTCCACATGACCCTGGCTTTTGGTAATAATATTTCATAGCAGCCTCTATCCAACTAATGTGGCAACAAGCCATGCAATTTTGAGCCCAGAGAAATCATGGGCATCATTTTGAGAACGCATTATTTTGGAGGATGAAGACAGTGGAAATGTGCAGGGCTTGGCAGGTAATAAAAAGACGTTGGTTTTTTAAACAAATAATTCTACCAATTAGAATATAATTCTCTTTGAAATCAGCTGTCTCTAAGGTCCTTTCATTTCTTTCATCGCATTACTTACTCTATCAAAGAACACGAGTTTCACCATAATAGAAACCAATTCCTTTTTTTCCCTAGAACAATGTTTATGTTTTGGCAGGCTTTCTCTCATGTGGTTTAAAGAACCACATGTGTTTGCAGGCATTCTATCAAGTAGTTTAAAGAGCATAAAACTTGCAGTAATATTTTGGGGCGTAAATTTTATTGTTATGGCTTTAAAACACAATCAAATAAAAATAAGAATTCCATTAGTAGTCGAATATTGTAATAATGGTGTTGAGGATAAATTTTACTATTATAGGAACTATAAAACAGCAATAATAAAACACTATTATTGTGAATAAATTGTGTTGAGATGACTAACTAGAAAGCTATAAAACACAAGGATAAGAAATAATCTAATCACCAGGAAAGATGTGATAATAATTCACCCTTGTTAGTGCGGAGCCCATGGTTCCAGTTCATTGGCCCTGAGTTTCCTGGGTTACTGCTTGCATTCCATAAGGTTACAGAAAGATAATCTTTGGCCAGTGGGGTTGGCAGGAGACCACATATTACAGTGAAATTGGACATGGGGATGGAGGAAAATCCAATTACCAGTGACAGTTAAGAAAATCCTGTGTAGTAATACCAAATGTCCTCACAACACATTTAAAAATTATTTGCAGGTTTTTACCACAATATTTGTGTGTCATTTGACTGCATTTTTATGTGTTTTTAAACTTTTATTTACATTCTTTTGCTTCAGAATAACTGTATGGAACTACATATTTGTAGGCGGGGAAGGCTTTTGTAGTCTTCCGTTTTACTTAGACTACCCTCTCCTGTGAATCCATCTCAGTCCATTCCAATTAGCAAGAGTACAGAAGGAAGACACCCTTAACTTCCAGGTGCCACTCTCTTTCTGTGGAACTGACAGCTCCATTAGAACCCTTGCTCCAAAATTAGTACTACCAAGGTGCCTGCCGGTCCCCTCACTTGGGTGAGGAAGAGAGTGACACGGGTGTTGCATTTTACCCCTCATTCTGAACAGCAAAATTCAAATTCATGATTTTTGAATTAGCTATATCCTAAGGGAAGGATGCAAAATCCTAACAATGCAGTTTTCCTTAAGGTGCCATTATCGTAGGCAAGCTATGCTGAGTTTTCTATACTCACCGCCTCCACTTTCTCACTTCCCTTTCCTTCTTTAACCAGCTCCAGGCAGGCGTTTGTCCCCACCACATAACTACTGAAATTGCTCTTTTCAAGGTCTCTGGGAGTCTCTATCCTGCTGGTTATCATTGGTTAGTTCTTCGTCCTCATTTAACCAGTGGTAACTCCCATTTTTTCTTTATGTTTTCTTCACTTGGCTTCTGGGACACAATAGTCCCCCAGTTTTCTAACTACCTCACTGGCTGTTCTTCACAATTCCCTCACTGGATTCCTCTATTCTACCAACTCCTCTAAATGTTAGGTCAGCCCGAGACTTAGTCTTTGTCTTTCTCTGTCTATATCCACACCCTAGATGAACTCCTCTAGCCCAGTGGCTTTAAACACCTTTGTGTTATTGTGATATAATAGGAAATACATATTTCATCTTTGTCCCTGGTTCCTGTCACAGAGCTCCTAAAACCCTTGACATTTCCTCAGTGAGAAGATCAATAAAGGTGAAAGGGCCATTTTTGTTATTCACGATGCCCCTTTTGACTATGTCTAAGTTAACAGGTAACTTTTGGAAAGTTTCTAAGGATTTGGGGGCAGTTGCCAGGAGAATCAGCCATGTGATTAGAAAGTTGGAACTTTTAGTAATCCCCTCCCATCTCTGGGGAGGAAAGAGGAACTGGAGATTTATTTAATCGCCAATGACGAATGATATGCTCAATCATGTGTATATAACAAAGTTTCCATAAAAACCCAAGGGAATGGAGTTTGGAGAGCCTCTGTGTTGCTGAACACATGGAAGGATTGGGCAGATGGCATGCCTGGAGACAGCATGGAAGCACCTATCTCCTCTGTTCCTTAACTGCATTCTCTTCCCTTGAAATTGTAGTATTTGTTTGTATGTTTGTTTATTGATCTCTCAACTCTACTGTGAGTTCCACAAAGGAAGGGACTCTGCCTTGTTCACCTTTGTATCCTCGGTATCTAGCATAGTGCCTGAGGATACTATGCTCATGAGATTTTTGCAGAATGAATGCATGAATACAGGGCAAAAGATTTACACTGGGTCCCCAAATATCAAGGACTCTGTTTAAATACTCTACCTGCTCTGCACTAAAGTTTGCCTTGCTCAGTTAGACTGTTAGCAGTGGTCTTCACATGAGTCTTTACTTTTACTTGTCATTGAGACTCAAGCATAACTTGGCTATGTCTGAAAACATGGCGGATTATCCTTCATGTAAGAGGGGTGTGGGGTAAAATCCAATTGAGAAAGGATTGAAACTGTTTTCACTGCTCAGATTTGAAGAGATCTGGGTTTGTTTAAGAAGCTGGCAATGGGGTTCATCAAAAAAAGAGAAGGCATTTCAAAGCCTTTGATTGAAGGAGGAAGTGGAGATTCTGAATAATGACCATGTCCATCGTGACCAGAGCAGAGTGTTCTTTCTGGTCTTATGAACAGAGTCATGATTCAGAATGATGAGCCTACTATTCCCAGCCAACCTGTGTGAGGGAAAGAGCAGGAATGATTGCTCTTGAGTACAAGTGATGGGGATTCCTAGAAATACTCCAAGGTGATTTTACACAGGAGGAAATTTATTTCCGGATCTGAGGGAGTTGAGAGCTCCTGAAAATTTGATTTTAGAGAAGAAATGAAATATTAAATGGTACAGCATTTCCCCCATTGAAAAAGGTGTTTGAGGACATGATGGAGTTAATAAAGCAGTTGCTCGAGTCTCTTTCTGCTGAGACATCTAACTGACTTATCTCATCTTGATTGTGGGAGCCACAGTCTTGATGATTCGTTCTTAAGGATACTTGATCCACTGCCAGAGAGACCTAGAATTTTCTAACAACTTACTCTGTAGAAGAATGAAGCCTCTGCTTGAAACACTTTACCTTTTGGGAATGCTGGTTCCTGGAGGGCTGGGATATGATAGGTGAGTGTAAAGTGGGAAGAGGGACTGATTATTATGATTCAGATTGTCTAAATTGAATGCTTTTTTCGGGATCAATGCAGCTGGCTTCTCCTTCCTTGATATTCATATATACCACCATGAGATGAGAATAATAAAGACCACTGAAATTTATCATTGAATAATAATAATCCTCTAATAATCCTTTAATAAATGAATAAATATATCAAACATTTCCTAACACAATGCATGACATATACCAATAGACATGTCATGCTGTGTGATTGGAAAAAGAAAATTATAATAAAAATTATATATCCCTCATTTTCATAGTTTCTCAATTGGTGAATCACATTATCCTAATTATTAAGAAAAATGTTAAAATGACCAAATAATTTCACCTAGATATACTATTAATATTTTCAGATAGCTAGCTAATTATGTATGCAGTACTATTTCTAAAATATTTCAGTCAAATTGTATTACAGAAATTTTCCTATGGCATTAACAATTTATTTAAAACATAGTTGAAATCACTAATAATATTCTATCACTCAGTCAATTCCTGCTCTTTCATTTTTATAAATAATGCTGTGATGAGCAACCAGCTACATATTTTTTTTTTTTTTTTTTTTTTTTTGCAAATCTTTGATTATTTCTCTAAGAAGTGGAATTACTGGGTCAGTGGCTGAGAAAAACGTCAGGATCTTGCTATATATTGCCCAGTTACCCTCTAGAAAGACTGTGTCAGATTACACTTCCAGCAACAGTGTATGAAAGCACTTTTTAAGTGTTTGGCAAATTGACAAGTAAAAAATACCCACTGTTGACTTCCTTTGTATTTTGTTGATGTACAATAAGAGTAAATATTTTGTCTTGCTTATTACTCATTTTATTATTTTACAAATTGCACATTAATGTAATTTGCCCATTTTTGTGATCTCTCCCTATTCTTCATGAATTGTAAGTCCTCTAAATACATTGAATACATTGTATTGAAATCTCTCTCTCTCTCTCTCTCTCTCTGTGTGTGTGTGTGTGTGTGTGTGTGTAGTTTCCATATAAAGTTGTGTTTTTCCCTTGTTCATACGTAACTCATTATTTTGCTCATTTGGCATGTCTCATGAAGTATATGTGGTTTTAATTGGTATTTCCTCTTTTGCTTCATGGTTAAAAGAAATCTTGCAATGAACTTGCTCTCACATAACATAGAAACCCACTCCAATTTTTGTCCCACAATAATTGTGTGACCTCAGCTTGTTCCTTATCTTTATAGACAGTTCAATTTCAGATATGTGCAGAGTCCAAGATCTCTGTAATATCAAAAACTTGTTTGACTATTTCTTTCTCATTTTTTTCCATTAGTTTACTTGGTTTCTTATAGATAGTACATTTATTTTCCTTTCTGAAATTCTTCACCCATAAATTGGAAACAAAGACTCTTACATATTCTACGGGGAAAACATGAAAAAAATTAGGCTCCTTAAAAATATCAAGAGCCTTAAAACATAAATCTTTTGGCCTAGTGTCCCTGCCTCTGGACATCTACACTGAGAAAATAAACTAAAGTCTGAAAGAGTTCTATGCAGCTCTGGGATGCAGCTTTATTTATACTATATATATTCTAATATTTGGAAACAAATGTCTATATTTGGTTATGTAAATGCTGATGTGTGATATAAGACAATGGAATATTATTCATACAATAGAAAAATAAGCATAAAATGTTCTAATAGTGTAGGAAATGTATGTTTTAGGCTAAAAGAAGGAGGCAATATATAAATGTAATAGAGTACTTCGAAAAATAAAATTAAAATATGTACTAAAATGGTTAATTGTTATCTCTGGTTGATGATATTTTTTCCCTTCCCTCAACTGTTATTCATTTTGCAAATATTGTACAATGAATGTGATATAAAACTTTTATTTAAAAAATTAGATTCTAAGCCCAGGTTAAATAATGGAAGTGACTAGGCTCAGGTAGTGGGACTCAGGCAGTGGGACTCTACTAGCGGCTTCCATTGGATGGTTCCTCATGTCACTTGACCATGCTTGTCTTTATTGGCTGTTTTTATTTTAATTACTAGTTATTGATATAAAATATGTTCATGTTTATGTAACTCTCACCAACTCAAAACATATGTTAGCTGCAATTTTTGATAATCTTTATTCACTATGTATGATAATAGTCTAGAGAATCTAAAATTAATAAAGATTACAAGCTTTGTAATATTTCTCTTGAGCATTTAGGAAGGTGGTCTCTGACATATTATACATTGCATACACCCTAAAAAAGTGTAACTCTGTATAATCCTGTGGGAATGATAGCAATATCATTCGAATGGCTTGAAAATATTCATCCTCTTTGATCTACTAATTCTTCTTTCTGGAACATAGCTCAAGGAAACGATAGAAAATGAGAACAAAGATTTATACAAAAAGCTATTATTTCTCGAATTATTTACGATGGTATAAAAACAAAAAGGGACATAATATCCAGCATAGAAGAAACTATTTAAATAAATGATACTATGTAACATATACTTACTGTCAAATAGTGTGTAACCATTAAGGAGTTTTCATTGGTTAGAGGAAATGTCTTTGGTAGAATATAGAATACAAAGAAACAAATACAAAATTACATATAGATATAATCTGCCCTGCATTTAAGAAAAATAGGACATGCCGAAATATCAGTAGTAGTTAATGCAGGGAGGTGGATTTATTGATAATTCTTTCTTCTCTATTCTATTTTTTTCCTCCTTTTTTGACTCTCCATACTTTCTAAATTTTTCATGTTAGACATATGTTAATTTTGTAAGCAGAAAAATAAAGTTTGAAAATACAGAACTATCATGAAATATTCATGTAACGATTTCTTCACCAAGTATTTAAAATACAAAATTTGACTCAATATTCATTAGGATTTTTTTTTTTGCCTCTTTATACATTCCAGTCAAAATACTCTCAGACCATCATCTTTGATCTGCAGACTTTATTAATAATGTACCCCAAAGGATCATTTTCTCTATTAAACATTTTATGAATTCCTGTTCAAAAAGAATACACAAAGTACAATAATCTTTTCATTTGATCAGTGAGATAAGACTGGTGATAATTTGGGAGATTAGCCAGCTTTTTCCTCCCCTCTCTACATGTATTATGCATCACCTAAGAAATTGCCTAGAAACAGAGAATAGCCTTTTCTAAGTATATGGTTTAAGTATTCATTTGAACAAAGTATTAGTTTCTGAGGTTTAAGTAATGTGTTTTAGTTTTATCTACAAGTGATGCACACTTTTAATATCAGGGGCTTTCACTTAAATTCCAGACCATTCACTTTTTTGCATATGAAATGGACCCAGTTGGTCAACACTTTTAGGAAGTAACAGACTCACATTTTGTAGACATTAGCCAAGAGTAAGACACTAACAAGAGGGTGTTAGGTTATCTTTACTTACTTTATTCCCTTCAGTGCTATGGCATTGCCAGGGAATCCCAGCCCAATTGAAACAGGAATTCACTAGGTGCAAACCCCGCTTTTTAGTATATTTGCTTTCCTATACCACTGAGTAGATAACTGTGATAAGGAAAAACCCAAACATTTGCTAAACTATGTGAAGAAAGGAAGAGCAGCCAGCATCCTTGTTCTCAACACTGCTGGGGAAGCATCGTCAATGATCTTATTTCCTGGCAGGACAGGATGGGCCAAATAGCCAGTATTAGGAATAAGAGACAGGGAGTAGGGGGTTGGGGGGAGTTAAAAGAATATCCTCTTCATTTGCATCATTCCCTCTCCTCTTCCCATTCTGAGGAAGTATGAAAATGATTTTCTAGTGACTTTATAGTACTCACTTTTATTCTCTAAAGTCTCAAACAGAGGTAGACAATTTGGATAATTTTTTAGTCCCTAAAAATAAACTGCTTAATACTTCATCTTTATTTTCTAGGGTGTAATAAAAGAATAGTTAAACCTATGTAACAAAGTCTTCAGAAAAAAAAAATGGGATAATAGTATTTACCTTAAGAATTATTGTTAAAATTAAATGAGAATAGATAGATGATAAACAGATAGACAGACATGATATAGATACCAAGTTTTTAGAGCAGTTCCTAGCATACACAATTGCTAGTAAAATATTGGTTGTTATTATTGGCTATGCTTGAATTTGGAATTCTCCCTATCCTGACTTTAATACACTTTGTGCGCCATTTAATTGGTAGTTAATCAGGCACTAGCTTATCACACCTCCTGCTTTGTTATTTAATGGCTAAGTTATTTTGCTGTCCATGTGTTTATGTCTTATTGTCTTAAGTAGATTTTAAATTCTGCAAGAAAAAAACCTGCTTTTCAATTACTACTATTAGTACTTTTGCATAAAGTAGTAAGAGTGTATACACATTGGGTTGTTGAGTGAATTAAATAAGATAGTAATATAAAGTGCTTTGACCATTGTGTAGCATACAGTGCTCAGTAAGGGTTAACTATTGTTATTATAAAATATATATATTTGCTGATTACTTTGTAGAGATATGAGATGTGCTCCTGAAATGTATGTTAAAAATGAATTTTTATGAATTTTAACTACAATAGAAAATACATGTGTTTTCTTTATGAAATGATCATCTTTTGTAAAGCAATCTGCCTCAACATATTGCTTGTACCAGTATATATTTTTATATTAAAATTTCTCACTTTGATGCATCTTTGTTTATTAAAAAATCAAATGAATGGTAAATATTAGAAATAGATTTGTGAATAACATGAAAAAGGAAATCATTCCTCAACTATTATAATGTAAATAACATCTTCTTCTAAAATTCATTTTTATTGTTTTAACCAATTATTTAGACAATCCTATCTCATGAAGACATTGAGATTGTCTTTTCATTTGGACAAGCTAACAGAGCAAATTTCATTCAACAATGTAATAAAAACACTTATAATTTTGAGGACAAAGAACTTCTGTTAGGTTCAAATTATTATTAATATTACTAACAATTAACAATAATAAATGTAACTCTAAGTTTAAAGTGGAATTGTGTGGAGAAATTGATTTCCATTGGAGCAGCTTAATGTGGTACATGATGCTAAGTGAACTAGAAAAAAAATAAAATTAGGGCTTACATAGATATGACTGGAACGTGAGTTTTAATTAATCCTATCAAAACATTTTGTAGTTTGGCATTGTTTGTGGATAATACTAGTTGAATGGCTAAATTATTCTTTGTACAATTTTTATTTTTAATACTATGCAGCTAAATAGGGCTTTTGTTTTGTTTTGAATTGTATTTTAATACTTACTAGGAATTGACTCTGTGACAGAAATTGTGCTCATTGTTAAACACAGATTAGCTTATTCGATCCTCAAAAAAATTCTTTGGGAAGGTACTATTATTATTCCCATCTTACAAATAAAGAAATAAAAACTTAGAGAAGATACAATACTATTCTGAGCATCTTTTGAATACTCAAGAAAATGTAGAATAGATAAAAGTCATAGAAATATTAGCTAATTAGATCTCTAACACATTTCATTGCAATTCAGAATCACTATACAAAAATTTGTACACCAGCAGCTCCAAAAGTTCATACTCCAATGCCATTAACATAGTAGTCATTCTGTACATATTTGCTGGGTAAATGAATTACCACTTAATATGCTCTCACAATAAAAATATAACCCCATTTCTTGCTTACATACAGCATTTAAACTAGGAAACTAAGACATTCAACAAATATTTGTGCAGCTTAGAGATAGAATATTAGTTGTGTGACTTACTAGCTCTGTGACTCTTTGCAAATTACTTAATTTCTCTTGGTCTCAGTTTCCTCATTTGTATCATATGGAGAATAACAATTTACAGAGTTGTAGTGAGAATAAAATTATATACTGTGCATGAATGTTTCTCTTAGGTGTGAGCACAATATCTGGTAAAGAGGAGACACTGAGTAGCTTTAGTAAGCTGTTTGTTAAAAAATAAACCATAAATAGACATTTGGAATGAGCGCATATCTATTAAAAAGTTGAATGGATAGTAAATCATCTTCTAAAACAGAAAGCACCAAGCCAAGATAGGTTCACTGGTGAATTCTGCCAAACATTTAAGGAAGAAATTATACCAATTCTCTGTAATCTCTTCTAGAAATAGAGGCAGAGAGAATACTTCCTATTTTATGAGATCAGTATTATCTTAATAAAGAATTAAAAGAGAAGAAAGTTACAGACCAGTATCTCTCACGAACACAGATAGAAAAATCCTTAATAAAATACTAGCAAATCAAATCCAGCAACGTATAAAAAGAATTAGACACCACAATCAAGTGGAATTTGTTCCAGATATGCAACGCTGGTTCAACATTAAAAAATCAATTAATACTATCCATCCTACCCACAGGCTAAAGAAGAAACATAATATGATTATATAAATAGATGTAGGAAAAGCATTTGACAAAATCTAACACCCATTTTTTATTAAAAAGGTGGTAGGGAACTTCCTCAACTTAATAAACAGCTTCTCCAAAAAATCTACAGTTAACATTACACTTAATGATGAGAAACTAGAAGTGTTCCTCCTAAGGTTAAGGCAAGGATGTTCCCTCTCACCACTCTTTTTGAATATTGTACTGAAAGTTCTAGCTAATGTAATAAGACAAGAAAAGAAAATAAAGGTATACAGATTGGGAAGAAACAAAACTGTCTTTGAAGATGACATGATTGTCAATGTAGAAATCAGAAAGAATCAATAACAAAAAAAAAATCTCCTGGTAAAAGCAATTATAGCAAAGTTGCAGGATACAAAGTTTATATTAGAAAGTCAATTGATTTCCTATGTAACAGCAATGGACAAGTAAAATATGAAATTAAAAACAAGTTGGTATTTTCATTAGCACTCCTCAAAATAAAATACTTAGGTATAAATCTAGCAAAATTTGTACAAGATCCACATGGGGAAAACTAAAATACTCGAATGAAAGAGATCAAAGAACAACTAAATAAATGGAACATCTATGTTCATAGACAGGAAGACTCAATATTGTTAAGGTGTCAGTTCTTCCCAACTTCATAGCAAGTTATTTAGTGGTTATTGACAAACTGATTCTAAAGTTTTTATGGCAAAGTGAAAGACCCAAAATATTCAACTCAATACTGAAAGAGAAGAACAAAGTCAAAGGACTGACAGTACCCAACCTCAAGACTTAATATAAAGCTACAGTAATCAAGACAGGTGCTATTGGCAACAAAATAAACAAAGCAAAAGGAGAAAACAGGGATTCCATAAATATATCTACATAAATATAGTCAAAAGATCTTTGATAAAGGAACTAAATAGTCTTTTCAGCAAATAGTGCTGGAACAACTAGACATCCAAATGCAAAATAAGTGAATCTAGACAGAGACATTGCACATTCACAAATATTAACTCAAAAAATGTCATTGACCTGAATATAAAATGCAAAACTATAAAACTCTAGAAGATAACATAAGAGAACCCTAAATGACTTTGGGTATGGTGATGACTTTTTAGATACAACACACATGGCACAACCCATGAAAGTAAGAATTGATAAGCTAGACTTCATTAAAATTGGAAACTTCTACTCTGCCAAAGGCGATGTCAAGAAACAAGAAGACAAGCCACAAACTGACAGAGTATATTGGCAAAGCACACATCTCTTAAAGGCTTGTTATCCAAAATATATAAATAATTCTTAAAACTCAACAACAAGAAAATGAATAACTTGATTTAAAAAATGGCAAAAGACTTGAACAGACACCGCACCAATGAAAATACAAAGATAGCAAGTAAACATAAAACAGATAGTCTACATCATATGTCATTAAGGAATTGCTAATTAAAACAACAATGAGGTAACACTACACACCTAGTAGAATGGCCTAAATCCAAAACACTCAGAACACTAAATGCTGACAAGGATGTGGAGCAACAGGAACTCTCATTTGTCGCTGGTGGGAATTCAAAATGGTATAGCCACTTTGGAAGACAATTTGGCAATTTCTTATAAAACAAACTCTTACCATATGATCCAACTATTGCACTCTTTAGTATTTATCCAAATTAATTGAAAACATGTCAACCCAAAAACCTGTACAAGGATGTTTATAGCAGCTTTATTCATAATTGCCATATCTTGGGAGCAACCAAGATGTTCTTCAGTAGATACATATGGATAAATAAACTGTGTTATATCCAAACAAAGTAATATTATACAGCACTAATAAATAAATTAGCTTACTAACCCATGACAAAACATGGAAGAAACTTAAATGCATATTACTCAGTGAAAGAAGCTAATCTGAAAAGGCTGCACACTTTATGATTCCAACTGTTACATTCTGAAAAGGCAAAACTATGGAGAAGTAAACAGAGCAGTAGTTGCCAGGGGTTAGGGAAAGGGAGGGATAAATTGGAAAAATATAGAGGATTTCTAAGACTTTAAAATAATTTTGGGCCTGGCTCAGTGACTCACATTTATAATCCCAGCACTTTGGGAGCCTGAGGCAGGAGGACTGCTTGAGGCCAGGAGTTTGAGACCAGCCTGAGCAACAAAAATTAGCCTTGTCTCTACAAAAATTAAAAATAGCTGAGTGTAGTGGCTTGCAGCTGTAGTGCCAATTACTTGAGAGACTGATAGGAGGGTATTCTGAGCCCAGAGTCCAAGGCTGCAGTGAGCTATGATCATGCTATTGCAGTCCAGCTTGGGCGACAAAGTGAGACCTTGTTTCAAAAACAAAACAAAACAAGCTATTTAGTATTTCACTATAATGGTAAATATGTGTCATCAAACATTTGTCAGAATCCATTGAATGTGCAAAGAATGAGCCCTAATATAAACAATGGACTTTGGGTGATAACAATGTGTCAAAGTAAGTTCATTGATTCTAACCCATGTACCACTGTGGTGTGGGATGTCTACAGTGGGGAAGATTTTGCATGTGTGAGAATAGTGGATATATGGGAATTACCTGCATTTTCTGCTTAATTTTTATGTGAACCTAAAAGTGCTCTAAATAATAAAGTTTATTTTTAAAAAGATAAACCACTGCATAAAAAGATAAGCCATTGCAAAAAAAAAAAAAATTAGTTCCCGCCATTATATGCAGTACAGTAGCTGATATTCCAGGGTCTTCAGTCAGATTTCAGTCAGGATTTAAATCCCTAATAATACTTTCCCTGTGATTCAGTTTCTTTATCTCTGAAATGGAGATAATAAGAGTGCCTATCTCAGAGTTTTAGAGAGAAGTAAATGAGATTTAAATTGCTTAGAACAGTGCATGTCTCATAAATTTCACTTCGATAAATCTTAGTTGTTATTTCATTTACAAACTTAGAAGTATTATTATCTACAATATTTTATTGAATTATCTTAGCCTCCCTGCAAGGTTGGAATAATTGTCCTCACTCTACAAATAAAGAAACTTCATCTCAGAGTGGCTCAATGGATGCCCAAGTTCTCACAGTTAGTAAGTCAGACAGCCAAAGACGCCAACACAGGCCTTTGTCCTCCAAATCCTGTGCACACTGATTCTACTACCTTTTTCATCAACCCTCCAACCCTCAGGATATCCCAGTTTCATCACTGCTTTTCATCTTACTTTCTTCCCTTTGTAGATCCTTAGCACAACACAGACAAGAGATTGTGGACAAGTCAGTGAGTCCACGGAGCCTGGAGACGTATTCCTATAACAAATATCACCCCATGGGAGAGGTGAGGAAGGACCCGTGGGGGGAGATTGGTGGTTGTCACAATCTACTTTAGGATGGGCAAAGAATGGTTCACTATTAATATCCATGCATTGGACAGGCTGAAAATGTGGTGTTAAGATCTGCCAGTACATTGAGTTCAAGGGATTCCTGAATATGTCCTCACCCCCACCATTGAAGCTGTAAAAGCTGGTGATATGAAATGTTGAAAAACTAATAACAAAAAGAAAATGGACAAGAACATCCCAATGAGCCAGTTTTGCTGCTGTGAACATGAACCAGAATTTACTTTTATTTTTGTTTGTCAAGTTCTTAGAAAGCTTAAGCCAGGCAGCATTGCTGTTTATATGGGTGTGAGGTGGAGAAGCCTTCTGATTGAATCATATGTAGGTGAAAACGTATTTCTTGTAAGATTTATGAGACACATGCAGCAGTTCTTAAGAGGGAAAAACTTTTTTTTTTAAAGAAATATTTGTATTGCTATTAAGATAAGTTTGGTGGTTTCCAAAATTGGATACAGTAAAAAATTAGCTTCTACTTGTGTACATATGTGTATGTGTATACGTATGTAACATCATGCAAATCTTTTTTGCAGTATAAATTTCTAAAAATAGAATTGCTGGGTCAAAGATTATGCACGTCTACATTTTTATATAAATGTGCAATTTGCCCTTCACATGGCCTTTACCAATTTATTCTCTCAGCATTTGGGAATATATTCATATTTTCCAGAATTTTTTTCAACAAGTACAAGAAAAGATGTACACTTTCTTGTGCAGAAATCACTCCAAAGTACTGAAAGTTCTACAATTTTGAAAAGGTCGAGTATGGCCAATGGACACTTTATGACCTGGTATTAGAGATGCATTCACACCTGGCTTGACCACTTGCTGGCAGTTTGACTTTCACAAAGACACTTAAACTTTTTAATCTTCAGCTTCCTCATCTGTGAAATAGGAATAGTAGTATCTATCTTGTAGCATTGTTGTGAGAGTAAATGAAATAAATAATACTACCATGTACTGCACAAGCAATACATAAAGAATATTTGTTGCTGCTACTGGCTGCTATTTGTAGCTCTCTCAATACTTAAGGCATCTGCATTTGACCTAGTCCCTTCACAGATACAAGTACCCATGCGGTTAGCTGTTACACTTTTCAGTAAATAGACTGAAATGAAAATACCCTCACTTAAGTATTATTACTGTTATAATACATTTTATCTATATCTATCCCATGCTAAAATAAATGTCAACTGAGATATAAAAATTTTCAAATAGGGTATTTGTTATCCCTCAATTAACTATTATTTACTATAACTCTTGGTTGTTATTAGAGACATCAACTATATAGAAATTGATTGTAAGAGGTGTGAAACGCTGATGATTGTCTGAATATGTCTTATGTTTGTGAATTTTCTTATTGCATTCACTGTTACAGAACCCCAAGTTATGGACTTCTAGTCCAAGGTATAAGACTTTTTCTAAGCACAACATAAGACTTGTAATTAAATCAGCAGCTATTCAGGTCTATTCAGTTGAATCAAAACAATAAACTTAGGACTTGATACAGAGACTTCTGTTGGCATGTTGTGAGAAGGCCATACTCAGGTGTTCTCTAATATTGGAACCATGGTGTATTAGTCTGTTCTCACGCTGCTAAAAGGACATACCCAAGACTGGGTAATTTATAAAGGAAAGAGGTTTAATGGACTCACAGTTCCACATGGCTGGGGAGGCCTCACAATCATGGTAGAAGGTGAAGGAGGAGCAAAGGTATGTCTTACATGGCAGCAGGCAAGAGACTGTGTGCAAGAGAACTGCCCTTTATAAAACCATCAGCTCTCCTGAGACTTATTCACTATCATGAGAACAGCACAGGAAAACTTGCTCCCCACCCCATGATTTAATTACCTCCCACCACGTTCCTCCCATGACATACGGTGATTATGGAAACTACAATTCAAGAAGAGTTTTTTGGGGGGACACAATCAAACCATATATTCTGCTGCTGGCCCTTCCCAAATCTCATGACATCACATTTCAAAATCAATCATGCCTTCCCAACAGTCCCCCAAAGTCTTCATTCATTTCAGCATTAACGCAAAAGCCCATAGTCCAGAGTCTCATGTGAGACAAGGCAAATCCCTTTCCCCATGAGCCTGTAAAATCAAAGGCAAATTAGTTACTTCCTAGATACAATGGGGATAGAGGTATTGGGTAAATACACCCATTCCAAATGGAAGAAATTGACCAAAACAAAGAGGCCATAGGCTCCATGCAAGTTTGAAATCCAATAGGGCAGATATTAAATCTTAAAGCTCCAAAATAATCTCCTTTGACTCCATGTCTCACATCCAGGTCATGCTGATGCAAAAGGTGGGCTCCTATAACCTTGGACAGTTCTGCTCCTGTAGCTTTGCAAGGTACAGCCCCACTCCTGGCTGCTTTCATTGGCTGGCATTGAGTGTCTGCAGCTTTTCCAGGTGTATGGTGCAAGCTGTCAGTGGATCTACTATTCTGGGGTCTAAAGGATGGTGACCTTCTTCTCATAGTTCTACTAGGCGTGCCCCAGTGGGACTCTGTGTGGGGGTTCCAACCCCACATTTCCCTTCTGTACTGCCCTAGCAGAGGTTCTCCATGAGGGCTTTGCCCTTGCAGCATACTTCTGCCTGGACATCCAGGCATTTCCATACAACCTCTGAAATCTAGGTGGAGGTTCCCAAACCTCAGTTCTTGACTTCTGTGCACCTGTAGGCTAAACATCATATGGAAGCTGCCAAGGCTTGGGCCTTTCACTCTCTGAAGCCATGGCCTGAGCTGTACCTCAGCCCCTTTTAGCAATGGCTGGAGCAGCTGGGACATACAGCACCAAGTCCCTATGCTGCACAGAGCAGGGGGTCCCTGAACCAGGCCCATGAAACCAGTTTTTTCTCCTACACCTCCAGGCCTGTGATGGGAGGGGCTGCTGTGAAGGTCTCTGGCACATGTCCTGGAGACATTTCCTCCCTTGACTTGGTGATTAACATTTGGCACCTCATTACTTATGCAAATTTCTGCAACAGGCTTGAATTTCTCCCTAGAAAATGGGTTTTTCTTTTCTATGGCATTGTCAGGCTGCAAATTTTCCAAACTTTTATACTCTGTCACCTCTTGAACACTTTGCTGCTTAGAAATTTCCTCCTCCAGATACCCTAAATCATCTCTCTCAAGTTCAAATTTCCACAGATCTCTAGGGCAGGGTCAAAATGCCTCCAGTCTTGTTGCTAAGGCAAAACAAGAGTCACCTTTGCTTCAGTTCCCAGCAAGTTCCCGATCTTCATCTGAGACCACTACAACCTGGACTTTATTGTTCATATCACTGTCAGTATTTTGGTCAGTCATTCAACAAGTCTCTAGGAAGTTCCAAACTTTCCCACATTTTTCTGTCTTCTACTGAGCCCTCCAAACTGTTCCAACCTCTGCCTGTTACCTAGTTCCAAAGTCACATCCACATTTTCAGGTATCCTTATAGAAGCACCCTACTCTACTGGTACCAATTTACTGTATTAGTCCATTTTTACAATGCTTTGAAGACATACCCAAGACTGGGTAATTGATAAAGGAAAGAGATTTCATTGATTCACAGTTCAGCAGGGCTGAGGAGGCCTCAGGAAACTTACAATCATGGCAGAAGGAGAAAAAAACAAGTCCTTCTTCACATGACAGCAGCAAGAAGTACAGAGTGAAGAGGGTTGGTGGAAGTACCTTCTAAATCCATCAGATCTTCTGAGACTTATTCACTATCATGAGAACAGCACAGGGAAAACCCACCCCCATGATTCAATTACCTCCCACAGGGTCCCTCCCATGATATGTGGCAATTATAGATTTCAAGATGAGATTTGGGTAGGGACACAGCCAAACCACATCACGTGGACATCAGCAAAAGATATCACTGGGATCCGTTAAGATGAAAGAAAACCTCACAAAATAAGCCTAACCTGAAATTTCTGGCATGATTGTGTCCCACATGAAAGCTAAGGCTGGTGGTCAATTGAAGGATGTACTGTTTACAATGTTTCTGAAGTGTTATTGGAAGTTTATTCAAACTGTTAATTCTTAATAACTTATTTGTAAAGTGCAATGTTAGATCCTAAAACTTGGTGACAGAGTAGATTGTTAAAGAAAAGGAAAGGCGGGAGGTTTTGTTTTCTGTTTCTTTTACCACACAGCTGTTGCAATCTAGAGCAAAGATAACAGAGTTCAATGTGTCAGTGAAAGAAGCAGTTATCTTAATCAGAGGCATGCAAACAATCTTCCTATTGATAGCAACAGTCCTCCCTGGCTGTTTCAGATCTATCAGTGGATGAGAGATATCAGTGAGAAGTACAAGGAAGTGGTGACACAGCATTTCCTAGGAGTAACCTATGAGACCTATCCCATGTATTATTTGAAGGTGAGTGAGAAGGCTGACAATTACCTTACTGGGACAATTATCCAATCTGAGGATATGTGTTTACCATTTAGGGACTCTAATCAGAATTATGGAAAAGAGGCCATGAAAAATGACTTTGGTTTTTGCACCCCAACCTGGATTGTTAAAGTTCAAAACTCATAGATGCTCTTGCCTTAATCATCTGGGTGAAATCAAGTTCAGGAGTGAAGAGAATTGAGATGGCTGCAAACTGGGAGAATTGGGTGGGACTAAGGGGGTAGGGCTGAAAAACAGCAGGGCCCAGAAGTGGACAATGTCCACTCATGGTTCAACCAGAGCCAGTTCACTTTTCATCTGTATTTTAAGTTGTTATTTTGTTTATATTTCTAAATTTTAAAGTGTTCTTTTAAAAAAACAAAAATGTTTAAAAATCACAGATAACCTTCATTTTTAGTTTCTTCCTTTTACGGTTAAGGGAACAAAGATCTAGAGAAGTGAGGTGACTCGTGAAAGGCCATGCAGCCAGATGTCAGCGTAGCCAAGGGGATATAACCAGGTCTCCAGGGTCTCCTACCCTTTTGCATACAACATGACCAAAAGTATTTGGGACCAAAACGCCATTTTTCCACAGGGACAGGAAGTACCTCTGGGGTCCTGGTTCTAGACTAGTGATTTTCAATTCTGGCTGCACAGTAAAGTCACCTGGGAGCTTCCAATAATCCTTATGCCTAGACCCTACCTAATTTGGTTAGACATTTTGACCCAATTGTGTCAGGATGGGACAGGACACACTTTGAACACTCTCTAGGTGATCCTAGTGTGTAGCCAGAGTTGACAATCTCTGCACCAAACCTATGGTTTTCAAAGGGCAGTACTTAAATCAGCAGCAGCATCACCGGAGGGCTCGTTAGAAATACACATTCTCAGGTCCCTGCAAAGGTCTACTGAATCAGAAACTCGGAGGCTGGAGCCCAACAATCTGTTTTAACAAATCTTCTTCTAGGCAATTCTGATACACACTCAAGTTTCAGAACCACAGGGCATTGTTACACTTAATCATAGCCAAAAAGTTGAGTAGCGATACCACAGTGCATTTCTAACAAGTTCCTAGGTGATGCTGATACCACTGGTCCAGGACCACTCTTGAAGAGCCACTACTAAAGTACTACGGCATTAAGAACCAGCATTACTTAGCTCTTATTACTTAGTGTAGGTATGTTAATTTACAAAGCACAGCCCTAAATTTGAGAGTTAACTACATCACCAAAAACAATATTGGCTCTGAAATAGGATTTACCAGGGATTATGTGAGCAACTGGTTGATATATTAAGCATGGGGCACCTGCCTACCTGAATTTCTATAGGCCATCCAAGTCTACACTAAAGCAGCCAAAAAGATACCTAAATATCCTCTGCCTGGGACATACTATACAAAATAGAATGTGCACATAATAAAGAGTCGATAAAGATAAACATGCAACTAGCATACATGTACTCATAAAAAGGCTAATTATAAGAGAACATTAAGGTAAGAGGTGGATTAGGAATTGTCCTGACAGTCTGAAAAATTGATGAGGCCTAAAAGAGAAAATTCCTTGAATATGATAGATCCAGCCGTGTATTTATCTCAATTTGTAAGTTTCTCATAGCGAGGAAGAGAGCCTTCATCTGCCCAGCTCCCAGTGGTTTTCAACAAATAGCCCTGGTCTAGGCTATTTACAAATCCAAAACAGATGTGACTGTTCCAAGCATGGGAGTGTTAACAGCCTCTTCTCCACCAAAGATAATCCACAATTAGCAGATTAATTCCCACCCACCCACCACTCTGAAACAGGGGAATCTCAGTGAGGCTGCACTGATATACAAGAATAGCAAATGGGGAGAAGGAAAGAAGATCGGGCTGGCAGGGAATCAGGGAGTCTCTGAGGGGAAGGGGAGTTTGTGTATTTGAATCCATTCGAAATTTCAAAAATTCTGAGTAGAGATTGGGATTCATTTTTAAACACCTATGATTCTTGAATATTATCTCTTACACACTTCACCACTCTAAGTGAACCCTAAGTGCAAAGGTTTTATAAGGTTTATACATATTTAGCCTCTTAGCTTGTGGATTAGGGGTTATGCTGTTATCTACAGTTAGGGAATAATTTAAGGTATAAAGAAGATCATTCTTTGGGTGGGTACCATGGGGAGTCAGTGCGTGGTCCTGAGAACAACCATCAAGGTAACTGGCAGCAGAACAAGAGTGACGGAGGAAAGAATCATATTGATGGGTGTCTCATTAGCATCCTTGCCTCCCTCTTGAAACCATTGAGTGGAGTAAAAAAGGGACCTGTAGGGGAATAAAAAATCTGATGACTTTGCACAGTGGCTTACAATAATAAGCAGTTGTTTGGTATTGGGGCATGGATGTCTTCTCCAGATCAGCCAATCATCTGGTAATCCCAAAAAGATCATTTGGATGGACTGTGGAATTCATGCCAGAGAATGGATTGCCCCTGCTTTTTGCCAATGGTTTGTCAAAGAAGTAAGTGTCTTTAGCTTCCTCATACTGGTAAATCACCCCCATAAAATATCTGTCACTTCTTGGCTACTTACAAACCACACTTCTTTCACATGTTAGTGATGCAACTCTTTATTGTGCTAATCCTTAACCTCAAGTGAGATAAAATTAATGAGAAACTTCATTGAAAACTGAATTAATATTCTGATCTCTTTTGCATCCACGATAATTTTTATTGGAGGGTAAACATATCTAAATGTGGAAGACGAAACGTCTACAGAGTCAGAGATGAGTTTGAATCCTGGCTGTGCCTCTTTCTGATAGTATTTGGCAAATTTTCTAGTTTTTCACCTATAAAAAGAGTATGAAATAAGTACTTCATGGGTCTGTAGTGTGGATTAAGAGATTTAGCATATGGAAAATACCCAGCACTGTGAATTTCTGTGTATTACTTACACTCCTCCCTTGAGAGAATAAGAAACTTTTAAAAGTAATATAGAATACTTTCTTGGCCAGTCTTTTCAGAAACCCAAACACAGAGAAACCCATAGAAAGTAGTTCTCAGAGTGTTGTCCCCAGATCAACAGCATCAATACCAACTGCAAACTTACTAGAAATACAGTCTTAGGCTCCATTTCAAACATAGTGAATTAGAAACACCCGAAGACAAGGAGAGCAGGAGGTGAATGGGGATAAGGGAGGGTAGAGGTCAGCAATCTGTGTCTTAACAAGTCCGAGGTGATTCTGATGCATGACAAAGTTTGGGAACAACTACCGTAATAAGACAACTAGGAGGGCTTGGTGGCTGGAGGGTGGAGGTGTGATGTGCAGTCACCTCTTATAATTAAGTTGAAATTGGTAGAAAATTAAGAGAGAAAAGATCCCTTCTCAAAATAATTATAAGTGTTTCTCTCTTAAATTCCCAGATTCTACAAAACTACAAAGACAACTCAAGAATACACAAGTTCCTTAGAAACCTGGACTTCTATATCCTTCCAGTTCTTAACATAGATGGTTATATCTATACTTGGACAACTGTGAGTACACCAGGTTTGGTCTTGGGATGCGTTCATGAACTAAAGCTCAATTCAGGTTAATTTTTCCAATGTTAGCCATTCCAGGTCTAAAAATATTTTTCACCTACGTAAAGAAAGGAGCCCTATTTGGGATAAAAATCAGCTTAACATTTTTAATCAAACCATCTTCATTAAATTTGGGCCTGAGGAAGCCTAAAGCCTTTTTAGAGTTGAAGTCCATTATAGGCTTTTTCTTTGTTTTTTACTCTCCTCTTCCATCTTCTTAATGTTTGCCTGCCACCCAATTAGGAGTATATTGATAAAAATTCACATACCAACTTGCATCCATGTCAAATCAGTTCTAGAAGCCTGAAGGGAATGAATAATGTGTAAATACAAACCAGTCTACATTTTTTAATGCAATCATTCACACAAGGGCAAACATCACATAAAGGCTTTTTATGCGCCAGACAACTGTCTCTTTAAAATGTTCCTAAAGATTTATCACTCCTCAAATAAAAGCCCCTATTTCTAGAGAGTATTCATTGCCTCTCCTTACCCATTGCTCCCCTAAGGAACTCAGGGGCCCCTTTCTCTGGAACAGCCTTTCTGGCCTGGTGTGTGAATCGAGTCCTCCATCTGAGCTTCTCTGATGACACTTGTCTTTATTCGCATCTCCATTCATCAGTCTTCAGCTTCCAGAAATGTGCAGAGACCATCTCTGACACACCTGGAACAGCCTTTTTCCATCTGTCAAGCTATTTCCTTTTCATCCTGTATCACTTGGATGTAAAAAATGACTCCAAAACAAACATTCCCTGAGTAAGCAGATCACGTCCACAGGCACTGCTAATCTGCTCATGAAGAAAAGGCCAAACTACTTCCTCCAATTTAATTGTTTACATGTATGCATACTTTGGGTTGTTCAGATGTTCCTATTATTGGGGGCTGCTATCTCATCTGCAAGACTAAAAATTACACACACAAGCTGCCTAATGTTGAAGGGACCTTCTTCCAGATCATCCTAGGAAACACTTTTCATGTTCAAGGACCACCTATCATCACTAACACTGGGATTTATGAAATCTTAGAACAGCAACATCCCTATTTTCCTCTGCTACAGGATCGTCTTTGGAGGAAATCCCGTTCACCCCATAATAATGGCACATGTTTTGGGACGGATCTCAATCGAAATTTCAATGCATCTTGGTGTAGTAAGTACATGCTTAGATGAATTATGAACAAATAAATAAAGCTTAGAAGTAAGAAAAGAGGTGACTTACTAACATATAATTTTCAAAAATAAACACCTAATCTGGTCCAACTTTCTGGGCTTCCTGATGAGTTTTATTCCCTCTAACAAGATAATATTATCTACATAGTAAGAGGTATCAACATTCAAGTACAGGACTCTCTTCAAGTGAGACTGGCTATACAAGAACACAGTAGAGCTAGACCAGTGTGAATATATTTCAGATCCATCCCTTTGTTTTTAAATATATGAATTATCATAAAGAAAAGAAATATCAGAGACTTATCCTTGAAGATGATTTCATAGCAGGGGGTAGGCAGTAAACAAAGCAAACATTTTTCTCTCCTTATGGCATTTTCATCTTTCCAAATCTCAGTATGCCCAGTGAATTGGAAGCAAATAGGGAGGAATGGCTGAGAACGTTGCCATTAACCAGATGGGAAGGGTTAAAATTGAGACTTGGCAGCTGTGTGGTCTTGAAAAATTGCTTCATCTCTTTGCTTTAGTTTTCTTTTATGTAAAATGTGGGTCACAGTAACCCTACCTTATCAGTACGTTGTTGCGGGGATTAAATGGGATGCTACATAGGAAGTATTGGGCACAGTACCCAGAAGGTAAGAGGTGCTCAACTGATCATTCTTATTATTCTTCATGAGGATTACAGACTACTTATGTCCTTGCCAAATAGCTCTAATGAGACTCAAGCTAGTAAGACATGAAGGAGAGACTTAAATCAAACAGACTATGTCAGAACCTTACCTAGGAATCCAAGAACTGCTTTCCAGACATTTGTTTCAGGGCCCACCACAGGTTTAAGTAAAAGACTACTAAAATGCCATTTGATTTTTCATCCTCTTTCCCTGGCCATGGAAGCATGGAGTTTGCTTCTAAATCCTAATGTTACCCCTTCTGCCATTCTGAGTTCCTTCTAGAAAGGTAATCCTTCAGCACCTATCCAAGTTGAGTAACTTAGCCAGGACTAACCCAGACAACCAAGGGGAAGCGCGGATTCTACTCACAGATGCCCTGAGTCTGGATGATTCCTTGCCCTTGGTCATTTCCAAACTGAGATCATGAAGACTTCTTTGTGGTTTCTTTCATATTCTAGGTATTGGCGCATCTAGAAACTGCCAAGATGAAACATTCTGTGGGACAGGGCCATTGTCTGAACCAGAGACTAAAGCTGTCGCTAGTTTTGTAGAGAGCAAGAAGGATGATATTTTGTGCTTCCTGACCATCCACTCTTATGGGCAGTTAATTCTCACACCTTATGGCTACACCAAAAATAAATCAAGTAACCACCCAGAAATGGTGAGTCCACAGCACCAAGTCCTCCAGAAAAATCTCAGCAAGACCTCTGCCTTCCTTTTTTCTGATTTTCATTTCTAAGATTTTGGCTCCAGCTGCCCTTTTGTTCTCTCTGCTTATCCTTACATTCTTTTTCCTGCTTTTGCACCTTGCCAGACGCCTGCTGGGAAGGCTTCAGGTTAAATGCTGCTTTACCTACATTAATTAACTACCTGTTTCATAAAGTGTCAAGTTGGGAGACATCTTAGGTATTCATCTATAATATAAATGAGATGATTATGTTAATAATCTGCAGGAATGCACTTTCATTTCTGTAAATTCTCTTGAAGCTTCATTCAGCAATTACAGCTTTTGAACCGTGCTTTCAAGAACTTGCCAGCTGTTAGTGGAATATGGCATATTTAAAATAACACAGCTAAATAATATCTGCTCTCTTCTCTGCTAAACACAATGCTCTATTTTCTTCTAAACTCTTCCTTCAGTATTTGCCTAGGATTATTTGCAAGGGGAAGTGCCAGCGAAATGCAAACTGGAGCAGGGAAACTGTATTCTGTCTTATCCAGGTCCTTCTCTGAAGCTGTGTTTACACATGCACTGTTGGGCAGAATTACTGAGAAGGACTGGGCTCTTTGCCCTTTTGTGAACCAGAGGACAACAGACACAAGTCAGAGAGGGTAAATTTAGAATTGCAAATTGTAATATTTGCTTTCCGTTTATTTTTAATTTTTCCCATTTTTAATTGTAGCAAACAAAATCTACTATCTTAACCATTTTTAAAGTATACAGTTCAGTAGTGTTAAGTATATTCATATTGTTATGCAGCCAATCAGCGGAACTTCTTCATCTTGCATAAATTGAAATTATGCCCATTAAACAACTTTCCATTTCCTCCTACATGAGTCCCTCGCAACCACCACTCTACTTTTTGTTTCTATGAATTTGACTACTCTAGATACCTCATATAAGGAAATCATGCAGTATTTGTCTTTTTATGACTTGCTTTCATTAAGCATATTATCCTTAAGTTTCCCCATGTTGTAGAATGTGTCTGAATTTTCTTCCTTTCTAAGGCCAAATAATATTCCGTCACGTGTATATACTACATTTTGTTCATCCCATCCACTTATCTGTCAATGGACACTTGGGTTACTTTCACTTTTGGCTATTATGACAATGCTGCTATGAATATGGGTATGCAAATCTCTCTTAAGACTCTGCTTGTAATTGCTGGTCACATGGCAATTCTATTTTTAATTTTTTGGGGAACCACCATACTGTTTTCCATAGAGGCTGCACCACTTGATACTCCCACCAACAGTACATAAGGATATCTCCACATTCTTGCCAACACTTGTTATTTTCTGTTTATCTTTTAAAAAACAAAACAAAAAAACAGGCTCCTCTTTATATGCAAATGCTGAGAAGGAGTGGGCTAAGCTTGCTCTTTTCTTAATATCACAGAGCCCTGAGGACCTCTTGGTTAGGTTACACCTCCTGCACATCTCCCTCTGGAGCATGACCCACAAGATACAAGGCCTGAACACTAAAAGAAAAACCACTATAGATCTCTGTTGGAGGGAGCCCCCAGCAGAGGGTCTCCCAACAGTCAAAAATATCCAATAATACCCAAGGATCTTTCTTGAAATTATTTTTTCTTTTCTTTGTCCAGGAACACATGTATTACATGATCATTTTGTAACATGTGGAAATAACTAACATCTGCCTTGATCTTTACAATTTACAAAGAGATTTGCAGCTGTTATCTCATTTGACCCTCATGATAATATATTACATTCACTTTGGAGTGTAGAAATGGAAACCTGAGTTAACTTTATCTTCAGAACTCTATGGGTAGAAAGTGGTTGGGCCCAGGTTGGAACTCATGCCTTTGGACTCCAGAGGCCACATTCATCATTCCACTATCTCATACTGCCTCTCTCTGCTCAGAAAGGGTGTGCAACTTCTAGGAGCTATCATCAGCTAGATTCCCAGTCAACTATGCACTATTTCCTTCTCATTTGTGAGCCCTGGAAGTTCTATTTCTTCAATAAAGAAATCTACAGAAACAGACATTTCAGTCAAGAAGCTCAGAATGCTCCTTTTCCCCAGTTTCGGGGATATTTGTTTTAGATTCCTACTTTCTGCTTAAAGGAATCTGTGAAAAACACAAATGAATCTCCGAAGACAGGTAATTAGAGATCTTTGATGGAAAGAGGTCTTCCACCAACAGAAAAACGAGGCTAGTATATTCCAGTATTTTTCTTGGGTACTTCATTCTCTAATTAGTTCAGGAAAACAGATACTACGTGACCATTTTGCAAAGTTTGTAATAAAAGGTTAGAGGGTCTTGTGCTGCGGATAGGCTGTCTGGTTAGAGCCCTGTGCTGTGTGGCCAGAGGCTAGAAGGAACAAGACAACAGGAAGGGCCTGAGGCAATGGCCCCGCCACTGCTGGACAGTGACTCTAGGAAGGGAATAACTGGCAACTCCATGGCACTATATGCAGAAACCAGTAAATCAAATTGAGAAAGATGGCTTCAATTCTGTATCTCTTACAGTCCAGGTGCCAAAGGGTTCACATAAGCAGTCATCTCCCAGCCTGCTCAGTAGAAAGACAGTGTGAATATTTTACCACCACGTGTCTACCTTATTGAAGCTACTTAGCAGTGTTTTCAGGTTCTTGGGGGCAAGCTTTGATAGAGTACACAAAGACACAGAATCAAGCCAACTGCTCTAAGGAGATTTCCATCTCTAGTACTATTTACAAGCAGCAGAGACTAGTAATTAATCTCTATTATTTACAAAACCAAAAGTTTATAGAAATCATGGTAAATATTATACTACATGATAGACAGCTTGGCAATCACTATGTAGAAGAAACATACTATATATAGCCTCTTTCTAAACTGCTCTGGAAATTAGAATAGCTATAAGAATTCTAATGTTTTACATGCTTACATTCTTTCCATTTGAGCTCTCTTTGTATCAACCTCTGTACTCCATCCCAAGCTCCGTTGCCCCCACCTCCACTAGGCCAGGGCTTTATTCAACCATTGTGTGTGCCTGCCTGTGAAGATATGCTTACAAGAAATTCTCTGGGCCCAGAGAAGTTGTTGTTAAGCAGGCCAGAGGTTTTTAGAAATGTATATTATGTACTATTGGCAAAGGAGTTTTTATTATTTTTATTAAGAAGTACCCATAAGCTGAGAAAAAAGGGCAGCAGAGAAACTGGCTCTATTATAGCCTTGCAATATAGTATCAGAAGGAGAGAGTTCAATCAGGAGCTCCACCTCCAGAGACAGAAGTTGAATTCAGAAGTCTAGGGAATTTCCATTTTATCTTCTCAGGAAGGCCCAAATCGCTAAGCTGAGGATCACAACTGAATGCCTCTCATATCTATTTCTTACTCCTGTCTGCTTCTCCATAGTAATTGCTCATGGAATTATTGAAATAGAACTCAAAAGTTCTTTTATCAACAAAGACGGATAAACTGGGAAGACTGTTTCCTACCCCACAGCCAGGATTTGAGGGAAGGGAATGATATCAGATAAAATAAATGATGACTGACAATGAGAAAAAAAAAATTGTTGTATAGCGTGAGCTGCAGGAAAGGAAAAAAAAAAACGCATGGAACCATTTGGATAGCAAGTGTAGTGTGGGTCTGATGCACCTATTCCAAATGAAAGGTAAGGCCCCACATGGACCAGTTAGCATGGAGTTCTGTTTAAAACATACACAGACACACACGAGAATTAAAATAATTAAAAGCAATTCATAGCTCTGCTAGAGACCTTAAAGAACTTCAGAAGGGAGGGAGTTGGTAAATCCCAACACTTTTCCCAGGCCCCTTCTCTCAACTTCATCACATACCGTTGCTACCCTGAATCCTGCCCACCCCTCACTCCCGTTTCCTTACCAGAATTTCTCCAGCAGACCACTCTTGTGACTCTTCCCAGTGTAAACGATTAAACCAGCTTTTTTAGCCTCTCCTACCCATTATCCCAATTCTGGATAACACAAACCCAGGAACTAAGGCAGACACAGAATCCCTTTTTAGGAAGTGAGGGAGGAGAAGGTGAATGGCCAAAGATGGAATGCTCAGTAGTGAGTGGAGAGAAGGCAAGCAGCTTGCAAGTGTTTCACTGAGTGTTTTTTCTTTGATCTTAGTCATACACAGAAAGCCCCAAGTGCCTTAAGAATGCTGCCCACACTGTCCAGTATGATCCCCCCAACCTCTTTACTGCCATTGCCTTATTACCAACAGAAATATTCTTCCTTTTGAATTTCACTGGGCCAGTTCCCTCTCCACACAAGCACTACTCTGCAACATCTCAGGGTTCAGCTGGACAATACAGAGCTGGGAGAAAGAGACAGAATCTAAAACAAGACCTATCCCGTCCCTAGTCAGGCATCCGGGGAGCTGGTGCATCTGGAGCGCAGTCAGGCAGCCCTGAGGGGCAAAACTATGGTGGATCACAGTGCAGGCAGAGAAGGAGACTGTGAGGGGAAACAGTGGGATATACCATCCGATGGGTAGAATACACATGTCTAGGCTGGGGAACACCTAGAGGGTCTGTCGGCAAACCAAGGTGAGATGCATCAGAAGGTCAATAAGCCCAGCCAGACTTGGGCCTCAGTTAGTGACTCTGATCTCAGGAAAGGGGCTGCAGAAGTGAAGTGGTGGTAGGTGTAGGGATGGGTATGACTTCCAGCTCTGAAATTCTATGAGAGATAAGGATCAAACACTATAATGAAAAGGAAGAGGGGGGATCAGAGAGAGGTATGAAAAAAGGGCTATAAGGATTCAAAGTGGGGAGAGATAGAATTCAGTTGGAGGAATCAGGTAAGGCCTCTTGAAGAAGTTGGCACTTGAAAAAGTCATTTGAGGCTGGGCAGAATTTCAACAGGCAGGCATAAGAGGTAAGGATCCCATGTGGATTAAATATCCTGAGGAAAGATAGAGGCTGAGGAATGTGGGGCAAGGCTGAGGAATGGTGGAAAAAAGAGTTTTTGACTATCATCTAGAGTGGATGACAAAATACGGTGTTGGGAAGGTGGGTTAGAGTCATATTAGAGAGGATCTCAAAATCTAGGCTGAGAAGTTTGTACTTAGTTCAGTGAGCAACCAGGGGTTATTGAAGACTTTTCCAGGGGATCATGAATGTAGCTGTACACTGCAAAATTTCATCTGGAAGCCAGGTGGGATCACTTGGAAGAAGGATTGGTGAGAGAAAGGGAAATCTGTTAGAAGATGCAACAGACCAGTTCAGAGATAATGAGTGTGACATAGAATGATGGCACTGGAAATGCAACTTGGCAACTGTTTTAGAGAAGGAATATCAGCGATGTCTGCAGAATTCTACATGTGTGTTTGGAAGAGCAGGCAAACCCAGAAATATGAAAGTCAAAGCAGCCTTATTAGTGGGAGAGATGGTGAAATTGGATTTGAGTGTGTTAGATCTGAGGTACCAGCAGGCTACCTAGGTGTAGACGTCCAATGGGAAGTTGGAAAAGTGGCCCGAAAACTCTGGAGATGAATCTGGACGAAATAGCAAAAGCTTGGATTGTTGGATTTATTTTAAACACCAGATATCTGTCTCTGCATTTCCCACCTACAGATTCAAGTTGGACAGAAGGCAGCAAATGCATTGAAAGCAAAGTATGGAACCAATTATAGAGTTGGATCAAGTGCAGATATTTTATGTAAGTATCTTTTTTTGCCTTTTCAATAGTATCTAAGGCACAAAAGAAGTCAGTAGACTTTGGATGGTGAGATAGGCAGGAGAGGAACACACACAAGAGTTCCTGGGATCAACAGGGAGTTGTACAAATCAAAATGACCAAGGATAAAAGGGAGTCTGTACAAATCCAGAGTTATACTCTCTAGGGATAAGGTATGAACTAAAAGGAAAAGAATTAATGTGCTGGCTAAGACCAGAACTTCCCCTGGCTTCAGTTAAAAAGAACTGGCAAGCTAGAAGGCACAGGAGTTAACAGGAAGGACATTGTCCGCTGACCTTTGGTCAGTCCATTCAGTTCCCAGAGGACCCATAAGGCTAAGAAAGCCCTGGAGAAAAAAATCTAAAGGCAAGAGTTTAGTTGAAAGGAGAGTGTACTGTTTCTCCCAACCCCAACCTCTACCTTCTCCACCCTTCATGAGCCCCACTCTAAATAATACTTGTACAATATTTTTCCTGTGGGTCATTTTGTTTCTGTTTTTTTTCTTTATATGACTCACTTCACTCTTTCCAGGCAATATTAGGTTGCCAAGTCATTGACTCAGCCGAGAAACTTTAGCCAAATCTCCCTATGTGCCAGACACAGTGCCAGGTATGATGGGGGACAGAGATACTGAATAAGATGTGGTTCCCACCCTACAGGGCTTACAAGCAAGGAGAAAGAGAAGACAGCTATTTCTGAGACCCTGATCTAAAGAGTTTCTTTATTTTACTAAGTGAAACTTTAGTTCTTGGAATGGATATAGAAATCTGTTTTTTCAAAGTACGACTCTACCTTCTGCCTTCATGTTTTCACCTGTAGATTCCTCATCAGGGTCTTCAAGAGACTGGGCCCGAGACATTGGGATCCCCTTCTCATACACGTTTGAGCTGAGGGACACGGGAACATATGGGTTTGTTCTGCCGGAAGATCAGATCCAGCCCACCTGTGATGAGACCATGGAGGCTGTGCTGTCAGTCCTGGATGATGTGTATGCAAAACACTGGCCCTCGGACAGTGGTGGAAGGGTGATGCCTGCCACGGTCCTGCTGGGCCTGCTGATGTCCTGCATGTCTCTTCTCTAAGTGCCTTATGCCCAGGCCTGCTCAACCCCAGTGGCATGGGTATGGCTGGAGGAACCATGTGCTATGGTTGTAGAGAAACCAAATAATTTAACTGAAAACACTTCCTATTTCAATAAAGAAAAATCATGTCCACATTTTAATCTTTGTTTTTCTGTTAGTTGAGCTTTACTCCTTATATGAGGAACCAGTTAGATATTAGTTAGTGATTGCTACAATAATGCTACAAACCAAACCTCTCTAAAACCAAGTGGTGATCTTGGTTGTGCTCACTTATGCATCCATGGTCAGTTTCAAGGCAGCTGGTAGATCTCAGATGAACCCACGCTGGGGGTTGGGTACTGTAGGCTAGTCTAGGATAGCCTCAGCTGCAATGAGAAACCGGGGTTGTGCTCCATGTATTTCTCCTCCAGCACATTAGCGCCATGCACTCATGGCGGTAGTGAAGGAGCAAAAGCAGCAGGAGAGCAAGTCTCAATGTGCAGGGACTTTTCAAACCCCTGCTTGCATCCTATTTGCTAATATCCCATTTGCCAAAGGAAGTCACATGGCTGAGCTCTGCATCAAGGGGTGGAGCAGGGCAGAAGGTGGTGAATGAAGAATTGGGGCCATCAGGGAAGTGACTCTATCTGGTGTTTATATCACACACACGAGCTTCACTGGGTTGCCTTCATAGTCGGTAGCTCAGCTACAATTCGAGGCAACTAGATGGCTATTATTCTATTCAGCTTTAAACGTGGAGAAGCCTGTGAGTTCCAGTGGAACCCCACTGCTCTTGAAATCTAATTAAAAGTCACATGGTGAGATTCTTACAGGGCCTTTTGTACTCTACTAATTTTTGTGATTTATGATCTTAATATTCAGTAAGGAAAATGGTAGGAATAGTTCTTCTGCCCTGGGATCTGGGGACTTTTTTCTCATCTATATTATTCAAAAATTTTGCTTATGCTTTTGAACCAGGTTCTTGCTTTCTTAATTTCATGTTAATAAGTTAGTAGCAGCATTCAGAGGATAACTTATACAATCTCTCTAGATGACTGTTGCTGGTTTTATTTACTTATTTATTCATTCAAAAAATTTGAGAATCTACTAGGTGCATTTTGATAGGTTCTGGGGTTATAATGGTGAATAAGATAAACATGGTCCCTGTCTATTTGAAATTTATATTCCAGTGGGTGAGATCAGGAGTAGCAGCCATAAATCATTGGAGTGGACATGCTGTTTCATCCCAGGTGAATCCCAGCTCTAGGGGAGTGCAATAAGCAAGAACACAAATAAATAAACTAAATATTGCAGTTTGTGACACATACTCTGAAAGAAATGAAAAGTCAGTAGAGAGGAGAGGAAGGCCCACATTGTACATGTACAGATATCTGGGCATTTAATTGTGCTATCTCATCTATTAAATTGTAAGTGCTGTTAAAGTAGCAGCCATGACTGTCATTTCCTATGTATCTCTACGTGACACCTGGAAATGGTGCTAAGCAGTTGTCAGGCTTCGAATAAATGTAGTTGTGACCGGCTGACAGGGCATCCTTGGGTGTTCAGTCACCCATTGCCAAATTTCCTTGTTGGTCACAGTCACAATACACTTCTTGGTTGTAACCCTTTTATTGCCTTTCTTTGTCCTCTTTATTTCTTCATGTTTTGCTAGTGTGAGGCTGATAAGGGTCAGAAAGGAAAATGTCAGGGGCAATAGGGTTTAATGAATCAGAGAACAGCTATTTACATAAAAATGCCAACTCCACAATTGTGGCATTGTCAGGAGGAAATGGTTTGGTTTCATCAAGGCTCAGCCTAGAAGGGAAGAAAACTAGTGTGACCACCCAATGCTATATTCAAGAAGAAAGCAGGGGAGCTGTGCTTAGAGACACCAGTTATTGGTGTTCATCCAGCCTGTGTTTTAGTCTCCAAGGCTATTTTTAAAATAATTCAGACCTCTGAGTACTACGGGAGCTCTGATCTACAAAATTTAATTCATGTCTAGAGATGAAGCTCATGCGCAAATAAAGACAGAAGTGAACAGATAGAAACTCAATCATATCGGCTTGCCTGAAACCTCCCACATGGATTTTTCCAGATTCCAGGATGTGATCATAGCTTCCTTGAGGGGTATCACATGTCTCTGGGGGAATAGGGTACTGGGAAACACAACACATTTTTTACTGCTTCTGGAAGTTTTTTACTTCCTGTGAAAAGATCCTAAGAACAGGGATAGAAAGATGGTGAATGACCACACTGATCTTTCTTAAGAATGTTTTCCGCTTTGTGGTGGAAAATCATATTTTTTTGGGAAAACTTCACAGCTGATGCTACTAATGCAATCTTAAGAGTAACCTGTTTGTAGCTTGGTTAGGTCTCGGATTTGATTTTATCCTACTTTAAAGCTAATAAGTTAGCTTTTTAATGCTTCATGTATGTTAGTAGAAGGCATGAAACTCCCAGTCAGAGTCAAAGAACACTATTTCCCACAGCACATGAAGCAGCATGAGCATCAGCATATTTACAGGGGTACCCCCTTCTCCCAAGCTCCAAGAGGATGATGCAAAGAGCCCAGATGCCATGTGCACATGCAGCGACTTATGCAACTGGAGAGAAACACTCAGCTTTGAAATTCACAGCTTCTACAGCAAGCAGTAAGTGGACCTGATCTTTATCCCAGAAGAAGACATGTCCTCATCACTCACGGTTGCTTGCTTACTGTAAATAAAACTGAGAAATGGCCCAGGTAAAGTGGTCAGGGACTTGCATCCTTGGCCAGACATGCAGAAGAAAAAGTGGCTCATAAACGTCTGTCTTCCAGTAGGTTTTATGTGTCAGGTTGAATCCTATGAAATTGCTGCTTTCTTGGGTCAACAAAGTTGAAGTATTGGTGATTTTACACGGTTCAATTTAAGATCAGTGCTAATCAAAGTATTTTAATGCCTCCTCTTTTATTGTTAGCAAGTTTGACTATTCTGCCTTTTCTTTTGCTATTTCTTACCAAACTCTATCACTGCTTTTTTCATAACTATTCCTACAAAGGATCTAGATCTTCTTGACTTACAGGTGAATTTAGAGTTTAAAATGATGCAAAATAATAAGTACAGATGATATACAAGCTTCGAGTTTTAGGTTTTTTTTACAGCACTGTCAAATTGAGTTATATTTTTGTTTTCACTATGTATGACCAAACTCCTATTTCTCTTCCTTATGCAGTTTATCAGTCTCCTGATATGTTATTAAAAATACATTCTTTATATCACCCCAGTATTATTCATATCTTATGTATATAGTTTGAATCCAGTATAAATGTATTATGGCACTAAGAAAAGCCCACTGCCAAAGGCTATAAAATTGCAGTACTAAATACAAAGGAGTTTTTTTAAAAACCTAAAATTAATAATTATTATTTTCTGATGTGTAGTGATTGAAATATTTTATGTGTATTCTTGTGCGAAGATATTACTGGAAAGAGGTCCCAATCCAGAACCCAAGAGAGGGTTTCTGGATCTCACACAAGAAAGAATTTAGGGCAAGTCCATAGAGTATAGTGAAAGCAAGTTTACCAGGAAAGTGAAGGAATGAAAGAATGGCTGCTCCACAGACAGAGCAGCCCCAAAGGGGGCTGGTTGCCCATTTTTATGGTTATTTCTTGATTATATGCTAAACAAGGGGTGAATTATTCATACCTCCCCTTTTTAGACCATATAGGGTAACTTCCTGATGTTGCCATGGCATTTGTAAACTGTCATGGTGCTGGTGAGAGTGTAGCAGTGAGGACCAGAAATCACTCTCGTCACCATCTTGGTTTTGCTGGGTTTTGGCCAGCTTCTTTACTGCAACCTGTTTTATCAGCAAGGTCTTTATGACCTGTATCTTGTGCCGACCCCTGTCTCATCCTGTAATTTAGAATGCCTTAACCGTCTGGGGATGCAGCCCAGTAGGTCTCAACCTTATTTTACCCAGACCCTATTAAAGATGGAGTTGCTTTGGTTCACACACCACTGACAATGCTCATAAGAATCTTGAGTTAGATATTTTTATTTATTTGATGAAGAAACTGAGACAAAGAGAAGTTAAGAAACATGCCCATTCATGGGCACACTGTTTGTTTGTTTTTAGAGACAGGGTCTCACTCTGTTGCCCCAGGCCGGAGTGCAGCAGCACAGTCATAGCCCTCTGCAGCCTCAAACTGTTGGGTTCAAGTGATCCTCTCTCCTCAGCCTCCTGAGTAGCTGCGACTATAGGTGCATACCACCACACCTGGCTAATTTTTTATTTTTTTGTAGAGACAGCTATGCTGCCCAGGCTGGTCTTGAACTCCTGGCCTCAAGCAATCCTCCCACCTTGGCCTCCCAAAGTGCTGGGATTACAGGTGTGAGCCACTGCACCCGGCTGGTAACACTGTTCTTAATGATTGATTAGTTTTATTGAAATGGAATTTTCCAGTTTTAGGATGTCAGAAGTACTCTCTAATGGATACTGCCAGTGCTTTGCCAAAACTCCTTCAGGTAACTTCTGCATCCCTCTCCATCTTTGATGAGTTTTTGCCTTCAGTGGCTCATACTTCTGTGGCTTTTTCCAGTGTCCACTCTTGGGCTACTGCATGTGATTTGCCTGCAGCCACAGAGAGTTAGAAGTGTGTGACAGTGACACCTGTTCAAAGGAAATCCTTAGCCAAATTAAATTTAACAGATTTTAAGTGAGCAAGGAGTGATTCATGAATCAGGCAGACTCCCAAGCTAGAGTAGGCTCAGAGAGACTCTGGCACAGCCACATGGTGGAAGAAGATTTATAGACAGAAAAAGGAAAGGGACATATAGAAAACGGAAGTGAGGTACAGTAACAGTCAGATTGGGTAGAGCTTGGCATTTGCCTTATTTGAACACAGTTTAAACAGTTGGCCCCCTTTGATTGGTCAAAACCCCATGATTGGCACAAGAGTAGGTTACAGTCTGTTTACACCTCCACTTAGATTATTGTTCACTAGGTACAGAGAAACCTTTAGGATGAACTTAAAATATGTAAGAAGGCAGCTTTAGGCTAAATTAGATTTGATTTAAAAAGGACCAGAAACTCCCAGTCTCTGCCTAGAGAGTAACTGATGAATCCAAGGGTATGAAAGCCCAGTTCTCTTGCAGTGGGAAGTGTAATTTCTTCCAAAGATACTGCAGGATAAGGTTAAAGTTACTCTCCAAAGAACTTGCCTTGAGGTTGCATCCTTGCTTGGCTTCCTCCTTTTCTTTGTCTTGCTTCCTCACTCCCTTACCAGTTTCTCTTGGGAGTACCTCCTTAATAAATCACTTATGCATGAATCCTCACATCTGGACCTGTCTCTAGGGAACCCAATGTAATTGTCAAAGTTTTGGAATTATTACCAAAACATCATAACTTTTTAATTTCCTAAAATAACCTTTAATACAAGTATTACTATTATTCAATATTCAGAATATGCCTGGAGATTACAAATGTTATATGAACAGAAATATTTCTCTTTTGAATATTTTATCATTCTAGAACATGAAGAGCCTTATTCCAGATAAGACTTTTATTTCAGGATAACATGCATTTTTAGTTGAACCACTTATTGAAGGCACAGTAAAAAAAATTAGTCTTCATAGACTTGTAAATTTTAAAGTATTTGGTGTTATAAGACTTTATGAGAAAATAATAGCCACTTATTATAGTTTCACACCCTACTGTAATCAAGACTGCATAGTCTTTTCTCAGCTACTCTGAAAAAGAACTTTTATTTCTGTCTCAGGATTTATTCATTTAAAATAATTAAAAAATAAAGCTCCAAAGAGCTTTAATGGTGAGTGTATTAACTCTTATCCTGTCAGCATGTTCCTTTCTTACAGAGCTCTTAATATGTATTTTCTGAGAATTAAAAATATATATACATTTGTGAAAGTCAGCTCTAAAATGATGCTTCCAACCAAAGATGAACAGTGTCCTTTTTATTTACATAGAAGGTACAAAAGCAACCACAAAGACACAAAGGAGGCAAAGAGCAATGTGTCTTCACACTATGAGTTTGAACCCATGAAAACCCAGTTCACTAGATACAGGATCCTGAGAAGGTGAAGTGGAAGGTCAGGCTAGGATCAGGTGGTTGAAGAGCCTGAATGCCAGACCAGAGTCTAAACATTCTCCCTATGGGCTATGGGGAGTACTAGCAGAGGTAGTAAAGGAGTAAAGAGGCAGAGGGAGTAAAAAGTAAGGATTACTCTGGAAGGATGAACTAGGATGAAATAATTAGAGGGAAGAAGTCAGGCAAAACAGTTCAGAAAATATTACACTGGGCATGTAACCACCCAGTGGGTTCACTTTGCCCCGTGCCTAGACAGAGCTCATTTACCAAGACAGGGGAATTGCAATGGAGAAAGAGCTTAATATACATAGAGCCAGCTAAATGGGAGATGTGAGTTTCATTATTACTCAAACCAGCCTCCCTGAAAATTTGGAGGCTAGGGTTTTCCAAGGATAGTTTGGGAGGCAGGGGGGCTAGGATGGGGAAATTCTGATTGGTTGGATATGCAATCATAGGGGTATGGAAAATGGCCCCCATGTGCTGAGTCTGCTTCTGGGTGGGGGCCGCAGAGGAGTCCTAGTCCAGAGGCATCATCAGAAATGCAAAAGCCTGAAAAGACAGCTCAAAGGGCCAGTCTTAAGTTTTACAATAGAATTGTTATTTACAGGATAATTGCGGAAGTTGCACATCTTGGGACCTTCAAAATAATGTCTGGTAATCTAACCAGACCTACATCTTGGCATAAATCAGGCCCCTATTTTCCTCCTAATATGGTGGACTTCCATTAGTTTTACAAAGGTGGTTTAGTTTGGGGAAGAGCTATTATCATTTAAACTACAAACTAAACTTTTCCCAAGTGAGCTTGGCCTATGCTCAGAAATGACCAAGGGCATTTCGGAGGTTAAAGGCAAGATGGAGTTGGTTAGATGAGATCCTCTTCACTGTCATAATTTTCTCATTGTTATGATTTTTGCAAAGGTGGTTTCATACACACATGAATTAAGTAACAACTAAGTTGAGTTGATGGCCACAGAAATTTCCATTCTTTCTCCACAAAGGGACAGAAATCAGAGAGGCTATTCAGAAGGATTCAAGTATTTTAAGATCATGAGAACTTGTCTTCAATCATCTTTGTTTCATCCCTGCCTGAGAAAGCATAATAATGCTGAAAATTGACTTATAGATCCACGGGAGCCAGAAGGGAAGCAGAATGGAAAAATGAGGAGCCATGTGGTTTCAGATAGGAAGTAGGAAATGCAGAATTGTCACGCTGAGGTGTCAGTTGAAATTCAGGGTGAGTTTTCTATCTTATCATCAGGTGTTGAGTCACATGCAACCTTCATTTCAATCTCATATTTCAAACTTCATTCAGTATGGAAACTTGAAAAAGTTTTAAAAAAATTAAAAACTATAATCTCCATCAGTTTTTTTCTTACACATACGCTAATTCACCCTATGACATTTACTTTATAATTAGGTTTGCAAGTCTATCACTTTAAAGGTTGACTATTTTCTCAAAGGCTGTTGCCTCAAAGATTTGTTTTGCAGGAGAATTCTTATTTCAAATAAAAATTTACCTTGAAGGTTAAAATATAAGTCAGATAAAACAGAACTGCTCTGCCTGATTTGAGAAGGCTGGGTAATGGGTCTAAAGATGCTCCCCCTCCCCCAATTTCCCTGCAGCCCTGAAGCACTTACTACTCAAATTGTGACACATGACCAACAGCATTAGTTTTAGATGAGAGCCTGTTAGAAATTCAAATTTTTTTACATCAGTGCTTGCCTTTAACAAAATCCCTAGGTCATTCGATGCTCTTGAAAATTTAGGTAGCACAGCTTTAGAGTACAGACATCACCTGGAAAGCTTGTTAAAACACAGAATCTTGTCCACATCGATAGATCAGTGGTAGAGTATGAGAGTCTGCATGTTTAACAAGCTCCCAGTTGATGCTGATATTGCTGGTCCTCAGACTAACACATACCAAGTGGCAAGAAGCTAGAGCAGAGATTCTCCAATGGTAGTGGGCATCAGAATCATCTGGAGGGCTTGTTAAAACCTGGAATGCTGGGCCCCATCTCCCCATCAGAGTTTCTGATTCAGTAGTCGGGTGGAAGGAGGGAATGTGGAGAATCTGCATATTTAACAAATTCCCAGGCGATGTTGATGCTGTTTCTCTGGGGAACGCACTAGAGCATTCCACTCATAATTAGGAAAAGCTGCCACTAGGTAAGCAGAGGTATCTTGATTTAGTTTTTGAGTAAAAGGAAGTAAAATACAAAAAAGACAAAAGTCTCTGCCCTTAAGGATCTTAGCACCTAGTCCAAAATACAGAAACGTAAACAAACATCTCACAAAATGGTAAGTACTAAAATGAAGACCATGTGCAAGCAACTAACTGAGAAGAGCCACTAACTCAGCCTGAGTGGGGCGGGCGTGGGAGCAGACTAGGGAAGGGTTCACTAGTTGTCTCAGAAACGTGAGAAGAACTTGGAAGTAGTCTGATGGCTTAAATGATCCGCGCTCTGTGCAAGATGCAATCTTTAATTTGAGATCCTGATAATAGCCATGGATATACCAGTTAATTATGCATTTGTAATTAAAAATAATCTCAACATCTTTCATGAGGCAGGATGGGGTAGTTGGGGAGGAGAGTTGAGAATCGGGGGTTTGCAGCAGAAGCAATGGAGAAGGGGCTAACCCTAAACACACCCTCCCTCAGAGTGGAGAAGAAGAGGCTGGAATTCAATCATAGTCAAGAAATACCTGGTCGTCTCTGGCTCTTAACTTCTCAGAAAGTCAAGCATCTGATGTTAGCTCCTGTCCCCAAATGTATTGGTTCATCTAAATAAAAGGTCTGAAGGGAGTTCAAGAATACAAGAATCCAGGGATTCCAAAGATGTTATTAGAGTTTAATGAGTTTCCATATTTTATTTTTGCATCAGACCTTTTTCTGATGGTTTTATTGAAGCAGGTGCTCTCCATGCGGGGGGCATAAATGCAAGCCTTGGCCTTGTTGTACTCCCACCCATCCCCTGCAGCTCTAGTCCTGGATCCTAGCCTCTCTACAACCCTGGAAAAAAGTGTTTCTCTTTTGTAATGGTTCCAATAAAATTCCCAAAGAGGGACTGAATTGGCCTCCTTGAGTCAAGAAGTTGGAATATACTATTGTCCCAGCCAGGTTACATGTCCACTCAAAGACCAGCTTCCCAAACCACATAGATTGAGATAGGAAGTAAAATCAGGCTGCTTATGTTGGAAGATGAGTGAGTAGACACTGGTCAGACAAAAAGCAACAGCTGTTCCCTATCTCAGAAAAAGCACAGGACCTTTCTACAAGTCTCAGAGTTCACCCTAGCAGATTCTGAGTGTCATATTCTCAAAAAGAAAGTAAAACCATTTATTTTTTAACTGTGTGCTGAGCATACATCCAAAATTAGGTTCATGATCCCCCAGACCAAGCCAAAGTCCATTCTACTCACAGTGTCTACTTAATTGTAACAACCATGTCTCTGTGTCCTTACACAAAATCGTCAGGAATCTATTTTCATGAACCATTCCCAGGATTCAGGTAAGCGAGAGACACCGTAGGGAAGTGTTAACAGCAAAACTCTGAAGCCATATTGCCCAGGTAAAGCTCCCCCCAGTGACTTCATGGCTGTGTACCTGGGGCAAGTCACAGAACATGTTTGTGTCTCAACTGCCTCATTGATAAAATGCGATAATAAGCAGACCTGCCTTACACCGCTACTGGGGAGATTAAGTAGGTTAATGTTTGTAAAGTGCTTTGAATGATGTTGGTTTTCCATGACAGAGTGATTTGTCCACCCTAGACCACCTAGTCTAACCACAATGTAAGTGCTCAGTAAATATTAGAAGTTAATACTATTCTTATTACCACAGCCCCAGCTCTCATGGGAAATTCTCAAATACAGGAAGACAACTCAGATGTGATTATCAGTGACCAAATATTTCCAGTATTCCCTGTTTTAGCTCCACTTTCACAGCAGTCTGTTATTCTGGGATCAGTAAAGATGTCTCACAGTGGCATCACTGAAGAGGACTTTGCTCCTCAAGAAAGACACTTGGTATGGAAGTCTGAGGCAGGAGAGTGGAATAGGAATGGATGAATGACTCTTTCCAAAACATCACAGCAGTCCCCTACATCTTGGCTGCTTGCTGGGCCTCTGAACTTACACTTAGACCCAAGCCTCAGTGATGTCACCAGGAAAAGAGGGCTTATCTCCTTCCTCTTGTAAAAACATTCTATTGTCCCTCTCCCTGTCATTGCCTTTTTCCTTGGCTTTCCATAGTCACTTCTGTCTTCCATGAGCTCTCTCTTCTTTTCCCTGTGTAAGGCAGGTTTTTTTTTTTCTTTTTTTTTTTCTTTTTTTTTAACACAGCCAAGAGTCATTTACCTGTCCAGTAAGGAGCAAAGAGCAGGTTGTCAACAGCTCCTTAAATAGCATTTCAGGTTAGGAGAAAAAGGAGATGGAGAGTAGGATCATTGTCTGAGATTACCCTAATAAATCACTTCCAAAAGAGAAGGGGGGAATGTCATAAATCCAGTGGAAGTTACTGGATGGTTGGGGAGTCAGCCCCCTCTTTTGCAATGACTTCTTTTCTAAGTTTTCACTGGCTTCTTGGGGGAGGGTGGCATTTGGATGCCTGGTTATTATCCCACGAGATTATATTGGCTGACACCAGCAATCTTGCTCCAGATTAAGGATCAAAGTTACAGAAGGTAGATTATCTGTCCCCTGGTAGGCAAAGGTTTCTTATATTTTCAGTTATTGTTTGTTTATTGCCTTATTTTGTTTTATTTCAATCTCATTCATCCTCAAAGGTCATTTTAAGACATTGTCCTATCTCCTTAGTTTGTCTTCCTCTGGTTCTTGAAGTTTGGCTTTGCACAATAGCTGTCCCTCTTGAGGTCAGACCTTGATGAGCTAGCCCCTGTGCCCTTTCCAAGAGAGGAATGTCTAAAGTCAGACACAATATTACAATGGGACACGTCTCCCAAATCACTACTTAAAATTGAGTTTGAGTCTCAAAACATTTGACACATGCTAATAGAGACTCTGGGAAGATGAAATGGGACATATACTCTGAAATAGTGAAATAAAATGTAAGCAGTCGGAAATCACAAAGACGACAGGTGGATAAATTTACAATGATGGGAAGAAACCGCATAAAAAGGCTGAGAATACCCAAAATCAGAATGCCTCTCCCTCTACAGGGGATCACAGTTCCTCATCAGCAACAGAACAAGCCCTGATGGAGACCGAGTGCGTTCCATTAACAGAAGTAGGCTTCAGAAGGTGGATGATAAGAAACTTCTGTGAAATAAAAGAACTTGTTCTAACCCAATGCAAAGAAACTAAGAACTTTGAAAAAAGGTTTGACGAAATGCTAATGAGAATAGACAATTTGGAGAGGAATATAGGTGAATTAATGGAGCTGAAAAACACAACACGAGAACTTCGCGAAGTATGCACAAGTTTTAACAGTCGAATTGATCAAGCAGAAGAAAGGATATCAGAGTTCGAAGACCAACTTAATGAAATAAAATGAGAAGTCAAGATTAGAGAAAAAAGCATAAAAAAGAATGAGCAAAGTCTCCAAGAAATATGGGACTATGTGAAAAGACCTAATCTACGTTTGATAGGTGTACCTGAATGTGACGAAGAGAATGAATCCAAGTTGGAAAATACTCTTCAGGAGATTATTCAGGAAAACTTTCCCAACCTAGTAAGACAGGACAATATTCAACTCCAGGTAATACAGAGAACACCACAAAGATATTCCTCAAGAAGACCAACCCCAAGGCATATAATCGTCAGATTCATTAGGGTTGAAATGAAGGAGAAAATACTAAGAGCAGCCAGAGAAAGGTCAGGTTACCCACAAAGGGAAACCTATCAGACTTACAGCAGATCTCTCAGCAGAAACCCTACAAGCCAGAAAAGAATGGGGGCCAATATTCAACATCCTTAAAGAAAAGAACTTTCAACCCAGAATTTCATATCCAGCCAAACTGAGCTTCAAAAGCGAAGGAAAAATAAAATCTTTTGCAAACAAGCAAGTACTTAGAGATTTCACCATCATCAGGCCTGTTTTGCAGAAGCTTCTGAAAGAAGCACTATAAATATAAAGGAGCAACCGGTATCAGCCTTTCCAAAAATATATCCAGCTAGCATCAAATGGCAGTATTAACCTCATATATATTATTAACTGGATAAAAAGCCAAAACCCATCGGCACGCTGTATCCAGACCCATCTCACATGCAACGATACACAAAGACTCAAAACAAAGGGACAGAGGAAGATTTACCAACCAAACGGAGAGCAAACATAAATAAATAAATAAAAAGCAGGAGTTGCAATTCTCACCTCTGATAAAATAGACTTAAAAGCAACAAAGATCAAAAGAGGCAAAGAAGGACATTACATAATGGTAAAAGGATCAATGCAACAAGAAGAGCTAACGATCCTATATATACACGTACCCAATACAGGAGCACCCAGATACATAAGACAAGTTCTTAATGACTTATAAAGAGACTTAGCCTCCCACACAATAATAGTGGGAGACTGTAACATCACATTGTCAATATTAGACAGATCAACGAGATAGAATATTAACAAGGATATCCAGGACTTGAACTCAGACCCGGAACAAGTAAACTTAATAAACATTTCTAGAACTCTCCACTTCAAATACACAAAACATACATTCTTATCAGTACCATATCACAACTATTCCAAAAGTGACTACATAATTGGAAGTAAATCACTCCTCAGTAATTGCATAGCATTTCATAGGTTTAAATGAAATATTGGTCGGCTGCTTGTTATTTTCTTCCCTTATTCCTTCCTGTCTCCATTGTTAAGCACAATTATTGGCATAAAAGAGGTTTTTAATTCCCATTTTTAGACTGCATCCTAGCCTGGGCAATAAAGCAATACTCCCGTTCTCTCTCCCTCTTTCTTTTCCTTTTTCTTCCTCTTTCTCATTCTTTTTTTTTCTTTCTCTCTTTCTTTTTTTTCAAAAAAAATAAATAAATAACAAATAAAATAAAATAAAATGTAAGCAAACATTCTGTAAATGGCAAACATTGGGCAATTGTGAGCTAATTCACAGTTACATCCTCCCTCTTGTGTTCCAATTCTTATTCTTCCATCATTTCTTGTTACAGCTTTCTTCAGCTACTCTCCTTTGACTACATTATTTCAGCTGAATTTTTCAGATAACAATAGTGGCCTTTTGTTAAATCCCTGTGACACAACATAGCAGTTAAGAACTTGGATCTTGAAGACAAGTAGCATTGCTTCAATTCCAACCCTGCCTCTTAGCTATTCTGGGTTCAAGTTCTTTTCCCTTCCTTACATCCACTTTTGGCACTGCTTCATCTTAAGCAGGGTGTATTTCCCCATTCCTTGACTTTGGGCTCACCCATGTGGCTTGCTTTGACTGACTTTGTATGGGTGGAAGTGTCCCCTGTGCTAGTTCTGAGCCTAAGACTTAAGTGGGCCTCATGTGTTCTACTTTGCTGCTTTCATCTCTACAGTCACCATGGGAAGAACGTGCCCCGGTTAGCTCACTGGTCCAAGAACAATGAAAGAACCATGTAATGGAGCCACCCCAGCTGACTCCACCTTAGTGTGGCCAACTTCCTATAAATTCACAGATGTATGACCTAAATAAATGCTTATAGTTAGTTGTATGCCACTAAGAATTTGCAGTTGCTTGTTACACAGCATTATTGCATCAATAGCTAACTGAACCTTCTTTCAATTTCCTAACTTGGAAAGAAAGGATCATAATGTAATAGGGTTTGGGGGGAGAGTAAGTGAGACAATGCATATGGAGTGCAAAGCAAAATGCTTGGACAAGGACCAATCGGTACTTACCTGTTATCACTATCACTGTGTGCCAGGAGTTTATGCTCATTCTCTTAATCTACACGTGCTTCAGCAAAACTTCAAAAGAAAAAAAGTACCATATACATATGAAACTGTCATTTCCATCATTTTCAGATAGGAAAAAAAACAGTTCCCAATGACCTGCTGAAGTGGCCCAGACAGACAAGAAGAGAAGCTGATGGGTGACCACGTTTTCGGAAACTCAAATCAGAAAACATCCATGTGACCTCATGGCCTTTGCCCACAGATTAGAAAGGGAAGACAAAAGCCTTCTTCCAGGAGCTGCTGATTAAGATGAAAACAAGGAGCTGAAGACAAGGGCCTTCGGTTAAAAATCTGGATCCAAAGGTAAAGGATCTTTAACCCTGGAATCAATGCTGAATGTCAGTATTTTACCACTATTTTAATGCAGTTACTGCAATTCATCTCACTTTGTGCCATCTCATATTTTTATTTTTTTAAGTCTACAGTCCCCTGGGAGCGCTGGGGGGCTACAACCATGATACTGTTGGAAAATGTGGTGTCTGAGGCTCCTGCCACAAGGAAAGCTATGTTCCCAAATCACTTTCATTAGGGTTTCTCTCTAGGGGTAAAGACAAAGAGCATGTCCAAACAGGTGCAGCAGAACCCTAATTCAGCTTTGTTTTCCTGGAGCCTGGGCTGAAGCAAGGTGTTATCTGAGCTTTTCAGATGTGTGCCTTTGAAGGTCCAGGATTTTCAAAGGATGAACATTTAAATCTACTTTCAGTATAAGGCCAGGGAACAGAAGAGAAGTGGAAATATCCTTGGCCACTTCTTGTTGGTGCCCAACCCAGGGATCGGTTTATCACAAATATTCCTGTGGCCCCTCCTTTCCCCCCAAATTAACCAGGATGCCCAAAACTTTAACCCAGGCTTGCAAAGAAAGTTAGCTACAAAGGCATTTTTAATTAAGTGCTGTTAGGATCACTTTGGCAGTGGTGATGAGGTTTCACAGACATTATTAGATAATAGAAAAAAATGTGTATACGTTTTTCTGGTAGAAGTATACAGACTCTTAAGTACTTTTCAAGAGTCTGTAACCCCCCTTTCAAAAGGTAAGAACTACTGACTCAGAGGGATACTAGTTGAACTTAAGCAATTCAGGTAATTAATTGAAATCAATTCAGTTAATGAGACTATGTTCTTATTTGCCTGATAATCATATTTTTGTTATTTTAAAGAAAAGTTGTTGATAGAGAAATCTATTATCCCATTCTTTTTCATGATGATGAGCCTGATATCTCCCCAAATGTATTTTTGCTTTTCTAGCCAAAACCTGACAGCTAGACTCCTCTAGTCAGCAGGGTAGGGTGTGCCTCGAAGATACAGTTGTGTGTGCTGGTCTTCATTTGCTGTGGGTCTAGATGGAAACCTATAGGTGCTTTTCTATGTCTTCGGTATTTTCTGAAAATATCTCATTAGTGATCCCAACATGCTGGTACGGTGGGATCTCAAACAATCACCACATAGCAATAGGGCCGAAGAACTCAGGGATTCCTCCACTCTGACCATACATGTGACCTCTGCTCCAAGTCCTTGGCAGAGTCCTTAGCCCATTTATGCCTCAGGTTGCAATTTTTTTAATTTTTGCAATCAGACCTTGGCGATGACCTTGAGCAGTGCAATATAAATAACTTCCATATGCTTAGTGTTCCAATAATCGAACAATAGGCATAATGGTGTAAATAATGTTGGCATTTCTTCCAGAGATCCTGAGGGCAGGATCCTACTGGTGCCAGGCACTCATTTACAGTAAGCAGCATCTGTTACCAGCCTCAGGAGCAGAAGGTGAGAGTAATGATCACAGATCTCTGCACCAGTGGCCTCCCCAACCTAGTTACTTGTTTTTAATTAAGATGACAATGCAACCAGGCATGGTGGCTCATGCCTGTACTCCCAGCACTTTGGGAGGCTGAGGTGGGCAGATCACCTGAGGTCAGGAATTGGAGAACAGCCTGGCCAACATGGTGAAACCCCATCTCTACCAAAAATATAAAAAATTAGCCAGGTGTGGTGGCTTGTGCCTGTAATCCCAGCTACTCAGGAGGCTCAGGCAGTAGAATTGCTTGAACCAGGGAGGCAGAGGTTGCAGTGAGCTGAGATGGCAGCCACTGCACTCCAGCCTTGTGACAGAGTGAGACAACGTCTCACCTAACATGCAATAAGCCGAGATCATGCCACTGCACTCCAGTCTGGGCTACAGAGCAAGATTCCATCTCAAAAAAAAAAGACAATGCAATACCTTTTCGTGCCCTTCAGGAATTGGTGCATTCCACTTTGAAGGGGCAGAAAATGGCTACATGTGCCCAGATCTTGGGTTCTAAAGATAGAAGGCCATGAGCAAGTGCTTTTTTTCTGGTTGATGGCATTGGAGGAAGGATGATAGCAGGCGCCGCACACAGAGGGTTTTCCAGGAGGTGGCAGTGCGCCCTAAGGCTGGATCCTGGCTGTGCCTGCCTTCTGTATCAACTGAAGAATATTGTAATTGAGACATAACATTATAATGCATTCCAGACCACACAGCTACTTGAGTGTCACCTCAAAATGCTTCTTACTAGTTTCAAAGTCACTGTAACCAGGGTAGGGAGCTGGAAGTGAGGTAGAGGGTGGGGGGAGAAGTGAGAGGGAGCTCTTTGAGATGAATCGGGCAACGACACTTAGCATTGCTGTGAGTGGAGTTTCAATACCATCAGACCAGGAGCTACCCTGATGCATATTTACAACTGCTCCCAGGTTCACCTCTGAAGACCAATAAAAGAAACTGAAGGACTCGTATTGTCTGCATTTTAATTCCCAGGTTTACAAGAAATATTTCATCATTCTCATTCACAGGGAAATAAAGCATCTTCCCTTTTGAAATGAAAGGTCTCCTTGTTCAGGGTGAAGAGCAAAGCAAATCAGTCTCTCCCCTGAGAGGTAAGGCTGGCCCCAGATACCAGGTAGTGAGGGGAATGGCCACGTGTGGATGATGGTGATGGGAGGAGCAGGGAGAAAAAAGAAACCTGGCTGTTGACCAGAGCATGCATGTGAAACACACATAACAGATGTATTCACATGGAGTCCATTCACAGGCAGGGCAGATGAACTCTGTAATTCCCAATACCTGACAGTGACATCTCAGGACAGACTAAGCGATGGAGGAATAAGAGGGAGGCTAGGCAGGTGTCTTTCCCCTGCAAGAGGCTGTTAGCTGGGGTGCTGGTTTATGCAGGCAGATTTACAGAAATGAAAGAGCCCAATAAGATCAGAGCAAGAAGTGCTACAATGACCCCTTAGTATTGTCACATCATTTACTAGACACGTTCCTGGCTTGGAAGGCTGACTTCTGTTTACACTGTTCTTATTTGTATTTTTTTGTTTATAGCTCCTTGGTCTTAGCCAGAGACCTCCATATGGATGACAGAAGAGTGAAATCACCCAAGTGGATTGCTTAGGAAATCTGTGCAAATTAAAACGATACTTAAAGAACAAAAGCCCAGCCTTTAAATGCCTTTGAACTCATCCAGAGTCTGTATGTGGTTTCCCTTTAATTTAGAAAACTAGTTGCTTTCTGATTTCCTCAACCCTCTTCCATTGGAACTTTGTTCTATATTCTCTGAAAATCCTTTCTTCTGCAAAACTCAACTCTCTTACCTAATTCTAAGAGTGATCCACGTTGAGAATGCACAGAAGTAGTGTTTCTATGCCTTGCTGATAGCACTCAAAATATGCCTGCTTTTTTGATGGCCAAGTGATGTTTTTAAAGCTAGAAAACAAAGCAGACAAACAAAACATTTACACACAAAAACATTGGTTTTCACTGCTGGGTTGATGTTCTTCCGATGGCCCTTTGCCAAGAGGCCAGGCCTTCCTAGCAGAGACCAGACTGCTTTCTGGGTAAGCAGGGAGAAGTGCCTATTTTGCAGAGGGTGGGAAACCATTCACCAAGTGCAGAACTGGGTTATTTAATGGGGTGATGGTAGCTCAAGAAAGTTCATCAATAATCAAGGGAGGGGGACAGGAAGGGAGATACTGGAGAATTACTGAAGCAGGTGGGCTTTCAGCATGGGGACTCAGCAGAAGGCAGGAGTGGAATGTAGACCCCTCTGGGCAGTGCAATATACAGAATGTTCAGATTCCCACAGAAGAAGAATGTGCAAGAGGTGAGATATAGTACCTTCCCTAGAGGCAATGAAATCTTCAAGATTACCTGTAAACATTATGGTGATGTAAATAAAATAAGCAGATATTGGATAGATCACAGAGAAAATGCATGTTAACTCTCTGCAACCTATATAATAACAGGAATGCCAAACAGAACACACAGCTAGAACTCTAAGACATGCAACAGTCCTAATGAGATACGAACTACCCATTCTGGTGAGAAGAATGCATGGTCTATTCTCAGCTCATTATGATGTTTATGATTCCTGTATTAAATTGTTTTCCAAAGATAACTTTTTGTTTGAGTCCCAATCTAAGGAATCAAGTGTTTGCCTGATACCCAAATATTTAAATCCAAGTATTTCCTATTGACCATCTGGCAGGAATGTTATATCATTAGCCATATTTAAACTCAGGAATATCAGCCAGGAAGACTGTAGAGGTGGTACCAGGATGATACAAATTATTGATCGAAAATGGTGTCATTGTTGTGCAGAAAGGGCACAACCCTAAAAACCACCTCATTCAAAGTCAGTAAGTACAGGACATAATGCTTCTATTCTTCATCACAGAGAAAAGTACACAGTGAAGTTTACAAGGGAAACCCATATCACACAGCTCCAGAACGTGCAGCAAGCCTGCAGCTCTTAAATGTTTAGATATTAAGAAAGAGTTAAACTTCACAAGCCACTGCAAGAAGATTAGAGGGAAAGATATTGAGACATTTTTTACATGATCATATTACTGACCTAGGTTTCTTTGTGGTTCCTGCTGGTGGTAACATTTGCACTGAGTCAGCTGCCAGATATGCAAAAAGCATTTTCTTCTGTTGTTTTTTAAGCTTAAAAGCATAAGATTAGGAGCAACATCTGAAATCATTTGGTCCAAACTTTAATATTTTAGCATGGAACTCTTTGCAAAAAAACAAACAAGAAAACAAAAACATACCTTGATAAAACTTTATACACTTAGGGTTATTTGGTTGTAGGCAAGAGAAATTAATGAGCTAACTAAAGCATAAGAAAATTCACTTGGAAGATACTAATGCTTGCACATGTTTAAAGGGAGGATGTAAGCATGAGACTGAATATACAGGTAATTCTCTCTGTGATAAAGAGAAAGAACATTGTCTCACACACTGACTTTGAATAAGGTACTTTTTAGGGTTGCGCCCTTTCTGCACAACAGTGACACCATTTTCCATGAGTAATTTGTATCACCCTGGCACCACCTCCTCAATCTTCATGGCTGATATTTATGAGTTTAAATACAGCTAATGATATAACATTCCTGCCAGATAGTCAATAGGAACTATCTGGATTCAGATAATTGAGCATCAGACAAATGCTTGATTCCTTAGATTGGGGCTCAAACATAAGCCATATCTTGGAAAATAATTTAATACTGAGCTACGAAGGGGGAATGAATGAACTTTCACCATTTCTTTTGCCATTGTAGTCGCTGGTCTGAGGGTAAAAATCTAAGGGGAGAGAGTCTGATTAAGCTGGGGTCACATGTTTGGCTGTACCTGGATGGCTTCTCATGAAAGCCAATAGCCTGTGTGGCTGGTAGTCAGGACATCTTGAAGCTTTATACAATATGAAGAGTGTAATTCTTCAAATGGAAATTTGGGAGCTGTTAGAAGAGAGAAATGGGTGCTGAGAAACCAAAATTCATCAAAGACACCCACACATACTAACATGCACCCCACACACCAAATAAAACAGATGAACGAAGTTGAGGAGATAAAAGAAGAGGAGACTGAAGCCTCACCCCTTACCTGTTATAAAAGTGTCTGGGACATTTCACAACACAGAATGGAAACCACTAACGTGACTTGTCTTCAGAAGATTTGGTATCATGAGACCTAATTTATTATCCCTCACATTTTCAGGGCATGCATTCCACACTATCTTTCTGCCAACATTTCCTTCAAAAATTCTTAATGATCATAGTTATAATTTAAATATCAACTCAATATTGACATCGAAATTTGATTGTGGAAATCACTAAAGTAGCCTCAAATCTGTATGGCTTTCCATTTCTGGTCTCAAGATTTGATTGTTCTTCAGCTTCTTTGAAGTTAGGTGTGACCAGGTGTTGTCCAAAGAAATGTGAGTGGAAGGGTTGTGCATCACTTCCAGGCAGAAGTGTTAAGAGCCAATGCATAGTTTGAGATGCTTTCTGTCTGCAGCTGCTGTGATCAGGTAAGTACTTGGTGAGATAAAGCCTCCACCAGCCAGGCTCCCTGACAATGGTGGGAAGACTCCCCTGCCAACCCCTGCAGGAAGTATTGGGTTAAGCCATTGAGAGTTAAGGACTGTTTATTTCTGCAATTTAGCAGATCCTTACTGATGTATCTATTTTCTTTTACTCTGACCTCATAGAGGGAGAATATCTTGTTTGTTCTTCCAAAAATATACTTAGAATTATACGTACACTATGCCCATACAGAGATTTTACTGGGCAGAAATTGAGGCTCAGTAAACTAGTAAACTTAGTATACTAATCCTTAATATTTGTATCCTCCAGCCTCCTTCTTATGTGGTTTGGCTGTGTCCCCACCCAAATCTCATCTTGAATTGTAGCTCCCATAATTCCTATGTGTGGTGGGAGAGACCTGGTGAGAGGTAATTGAATCATGGGGGCGGGTCTTTCCCGTGCTGTTCTCATGATAGTGAATAAGTCTCATGAGATCTGATGGTTTTATAAAGGGCAGTTCCCCTGCACATGCTCTTTCCTGCAGCCATGTAAGATGTGACTTTGCTCCTCCTCGCCTTCCACCACGATTGTGAAGCCTCCTCAGCCCCATGGAACTGTGAGTCAATTAATCCTCTTTCCTTTATAAATTGCCCAGTCTCAGGTATATCTTTATTAGCAGCATGAGAACAGACTAATACACCTGCTAAAGCAGGAATTCACTTGGCTATATCGCTACTTTGAAACTAGACAGACATGGGTTTGAATTCAGGCTGTGCCACTTACAAGTAATGAGCTCTTAAGCAAGTGATGTAACCCCTCTAGACCTCAGGTCCCTCATTTGTAAAATACTGCCAGTATTTTTTTCTGCCTTGCCAGATTATTGTGAGGATTTGAGATAGTGTATATAAAGCATGTATCATGGAACCTGGCATATAGCAAGCTAGTATGATGGTTGTTAACCTTCTGTCTCTTCTTGGACACTTCCAGAGGCAGCATAGACTCATCACTTGGTAACAAACCAGTTTCGTCACACAGAACATCTCTAATTGCTAGCAAACTCTTTCTTATTCAGCATAAATCTGCCTTAGCTTCTCTCTATTAGACATTTGGTGTGCTTCTTTTACAATCTTGAACAGCACGGACCAGTCTTATTCTTTCCTCCACATGACAACTTTTCATATATCTGAACACAGCTATCCTGTTCCTTCTAGAGGTCTTCTCTCCTCTCAGAAAAAGTCTCAGTTTCACTTTTCATAAAATTGAATTTCTAGACAACTCATCTAACCTGGGGGCTGTGTTTTAAAATCTCTCTGTAGTATCTAGTAATTAGTAGGTGCTAAACAAATATGCATTCCTTTACTCCTGAGTTCAGATCTCTGAGGCCTTTAATATGGAGCCTAGAGCTGAATGCACTTTTGGTCTAATAAGTGCAGAGCACAGCGGGAGCCACCTTCTCCCACACTCCCTGCTCCCTGCTCTGATCCGATCTGGATACTGTACTTGTAAATGCAGCTTGAGATAGCAAATCCTTTATTTAAAGCCAAGTCATGCCACAACCAGCTCATGGTAAACTAAAATTCTTAGATTTTTAAAAACTAATCACTGTCAAATCAGGGCTCTTCTCTGCTGTTATTGCCAAGCCAATTGATAACCTAATTAAAGAGTCTCTATCTCATTACATATAATATTATTGTTTTGGGGCACTAGGAAAGCCTACCAAATTTTCAGCGTTCTTTTTCTGTCACCTAACATATTAGCTATTCCTCCCAGTTTGAAGTGTCCCCTGAATCTAATCAGTATGCTGCCCTCATCAATAACTGTTTTGACTAGGGCAAAGATAGAGATCACTTTCAGGGTGGTAGAATTCATAAAGTGACATTCCCCTGGGCATGTTACTTTCACTAGTATAGTGGGCACCCGCAGTGTTATCTGCCAACAGCCTTTCTTGGAGAACTGTCTTTTCTCTTTCATATGGCCATAAGAGTAGGCTTCTGGGGTATGTTTGTGCAATGCCACATCTGCCCCAAACCTTTGCTCCTGGCTGCTGTGCCAAACTCCTATTTAGCTCAATGAGAAAGGCACCAGGTTCAAGAGGATAAAGAAGAGACTCAGAACCAGCAAACAAGACATAGGTTTCTATTAGAGGCTTACATACAGTGGAGAGAATCCAGTGGCAGTGGTTGAGCTGGACAGGATATCTGCCTTACCTACAGCCAGTGGTACTGGACAAGATATCTGTATGGCCCACTGGGCAACTGTTTGCAAACAGCATGCAGTTTATATAGCATTTTCACTTAACACCCTCCCCTAAACGACCTCCACTAGCAAACTTCATTTAACCCAAAACTCAGGGCCACAATCCCCATAAAGCCTGTGTTTCCAGTATGGGTCTGGGGCTCAGATGTTTCTTGTAGACAGGGAATGATCTCCAGGTTGGCCAGTCTCTAATTCCCTAGCTTGGAGCACACTTTCAGATGTGCCTGCTATCCAGGGTCATTCTAAGGCCATGATTAACTCACTGCTCTCAGATGCATTTACCCTACACTGGCTAAGATAGATTGGTCCAGGGCTTATTTGACACAGGGGACCAATACAAATTCCTTCTACTGGAACCGAAAAGTGGGACAATGGAGTCCAGTCCAATCTCCCAAGCAGAAGAGAGTGAAATATTCAGAGCTTTATCATGACTGTGTTTTCCTCCACAGGACCTGGCAGGTAGAGAAGAAAACAGTGAAGTAGGTGCAGAGGTGACAGAGAGGAGGAGAATGTGGATGACCTTCTACTGTGGCTGGCCTGGCCTACAGCCCATAGGTCCTCTGTGGCAACCTCTTTTTTTTTTTTTTTTGAGACAGCCTTATTCTGTTGTCTAGGCTGGAGTGCAGTGGCATGATCTTGGCTCACTGCAAACTCCACCTCCTGGGTTCAAGCGATTCTTGTACCTCAGCCTCCCAAGTAACTGGGATTACAGGCATACACAAACACATCCAGCTAATTTTTGTATTTTTAGTAGAGATGGGGTTTCACCATGTTGGCCAGGCTGGTCTTGAACTCCCAACCTCAGGCAATCTGCCTGCCTTGGCCTCCAAGAGTGCTGGGATTATAGGTGTGAGCTACCACACACAGCCTGCACCCTAATTCTTTGAAACACATCATCTTTTTGCATTCAGTCACTTCAGAGGGCTGTCTGTTACTGGGAAACCACAGAGTCCTAATTAATTGAAGGACCTTCCAATTCTTATAATCCACTACTCATCAAACCCACCTTGAACCAAGGCTCTGACCTCTATTCCATTTATTTGTTGGCTTATGTTTTGTTTTTTCTTTCTTTATACCAAGGAGCCTCTGTTTAAAGTTGAGTTCTCTAGAACCAGAGCCTGAGGTAGAGATTCAGGTGATCTGATTTATTGAGGGGGTGCTTTTCAGGAAATGGCTGAACAGGAGTGAAGGGACAAAAAGGAAGGGAAAGGGTTGAGCCAGGAGGTGGTTTCAGGTGAAGTCTAGACTTGGCTTGAGGCCCAGGAGGGAAGACAAATGCACCACAGATCAGCCTCAGCTCGAGGAAAGGGAGCTGGAGTTTTGTGCCTTGTCAGTCAGCAACTGACTAGGGGACAGGGAGGGATGTGGGCAAGGCAGTGCGGTCAGTTACTAGCAACTCCCCAGCAGCCTTCCAGGGGCTGGGGAAGGGCCCTGTAACCTGATGAAAAGAATGAGGGTGGGGTGCCGGTCATGCCTACCACAGCTGTCTTCATTCTAACTATTCCATCATCTTTCTTCTTCCAGCATGCCACTTCAAAGATGGGTTCTCTCAGACCACTCAGGAGAAAATGCACTTGATGGATCCCAGTGATCTTTTTCTACCCATTTCTGTTACATTTATCTTTTTATTATCCTGTAAAATATGTTGAAATTAGAATCAAGAGTAGAAGCTGTTCTATGAAAGGGTCCCATTAGGGCAGGGGTGGGTGGTGGTGCCCATCACGGTTCTGCATATTGTGGTGGATACCTGGGATTTTATTGCCTATGTCCATTTCTCCCTCTTTCATCATGACAACACCCCAGATTTCCTTGGGGAAAAGCCCCACTCCCAATAGGAGTGATCTGACTTTGTTCCAGGGGTGAGCTCTGATTGACAAAAGCTGATCTGCAAAGTCCATCTACCCCTTCCCAGGCCTCACAATGAGCACATAATCTAATTTGAACCAATAAAAGGCAAGAAGACATTGAAGTTTCAGGGGGAAAATGCTTCCTAGCTCTTAGTAAAGACTAAGGAAAAATGCTTTCTCGTCTTCTGATCAGCATGGGAAAGGATGTGATGTTTGGAGCCATACAACCATTTCTGGAACCTCAGACTGGAACCAGCCTGAAGAAAAGATCTGACACCCAAAGTGGATGAAAGCCTCTCAAATCCATGGCGCCCCTGAGAATATGGTGAATCTCCGCCTCAAACCATACCTGAAGCCAAATACCTTGAAGCCATCAGTATGTGAATCAACAAATTCCATTATTTGCTTAAGCTCGTTTCAAATGGGTTTTTGTTTTTTGAAACATAAACTATCCTAAGTGACAGACTGCAGCAAGTGGGAGGAGGAATAGATTACAGTCGGGGAATGTCACCACCCACTTGTTTTTGGCAAACTTTCATGTGTAAACTCTCCTCTTAAGTCTCATAATTTGTTCAGATTTAAAAGCCGGAACAGACGATTCAGCATCCCGGATAACCCTTCATAAAGCATCCTGGCCTGAATGCTGAGTGCTTAGCCTTCCACTGCAGGCATCTGATTTTAGGATCTGGTTTCTGGTATACTAAGCCATTGAAATAACATCAGCTTCATTTGGAAGACCTCCAATTGTTAGCAGAGCTTTGCAGAAACATCTCCCTGAAATGAGAAGAAAATGACCTCTCCCGTGGGGGTCTCTTTGAAAGTTTATTAATAAAACATTTGATTGAAACTGTGCATTAATGTCCTTCTGCAACTACTTTGGAAATCGTGAAAGTGCTCAAGACAGCTTAGGAGTTACATGTATCATTTCATTCCGTGCCCTATGTTGTCCTAGAACTGATTCCAGGCCTGGGCTGGGTACAAGAGTCCACCCAGGGCTGCAGAGGGGACATAGCAAGTCATGATCTGGTCCATTTCTCTTCATCTTTCTTCCTCTCCACAGCCCTTCTAGAGCTCTCTCCTATGAGGGCTGTGGAATTTGCCTCATGCCTGGAGGTTCTAATGCGCCTAGATGATTTTTTAAAATAATAGTCCCAGTTATTATCATAGTTAGATATCTCTTTGTTTCTTTTCTCCATTTACGGTGCCTAATGCCATCTTTGACCAGATGGAGAATGCAATTAAAATAAATATAATGTAATATAAAAATAAAACAGAACATATTGCTTTTGCAGGGCAATCTGGGCCCAAGATTTTCTGCAGTGGAAATTACTGGCTAAATAAACCTATCTCCTCATTGACACAAAGCTGCGAAGAGAGATTGGTTACAACAACAAGAGAAAGAAATGTGATTATTTCCTAAATTGAAGCAAAAGAAGTTTTGTCCAAATGGAAAATTATTGAAGTAGAAAGTTTTTAAAAAAAATTTCTTTTTACATAAACACCATCATCAAATTCAATAAAATCACAGTGCAGGTGCTACAGGGGATGACAAGATGAATGGGGAGAGTCATCTTTCAGAAGAAGGTTCTAGTTTAGTTGGAGAGAATACACGTACGTCGAGGGAAAAACAGAAATACACAGTGGGTGAACTTGAATAAAGAGATTGTTGTAGTTCATTCTGGCTGAGGCCCTGCTTCCTCAGATGGCTGCATGAGAAATCCATCCTTCCCAATAAGACATTTCTAATACAGAGTGGGTGAATAATAACCGTGACCACTAAATCATCATAAACTCTATCTCATTAAAGAGATCTTTGATACAAGTAACGGACTCTGATGTGTGAAGGTGAGAATTTGTTGGAAGGACCCATGTGTACCACAGAGAACTCGACAACCAACAAGCTTCGTCTCTAGGAAAGAGGAAATCAGAGCCTGGAGAATCAGTAAGAAGAAACGGAGCTATTGCAAATCTTTCTATGGACTAGGGCTCCTTGCCTCTACTTCCCTCCATGTGCCTACATTATTTTTCTCTCTTTTCATACCTTTTGCACATGGTGAGACATCTCTAGCACAGCCCTAGAATCACACTGCTTCCTGGCATCAAGACCCCCAAGTAACTGATGACCATACTAGGTCCAAACTCCCAGCAGAGAATCTCATTGGCCCAGGTTGGGTCAAGTGTCCATCTCTGCTCCAATCAGCTATGACCAGTAAAGTAACTGTTGGTCGGTACAAAAATAGCTACAAGAGTCCACCCATTTTGGTAGGAGAACAGTTCCCAGAAAAGGTGCTGGGAAGACATACCAAAAGGTCTTCTACTACTAACTTTGTTCCAATTCATTACATTCATTCTTGGCAATGTATTAAATTCTTCCACTTATGATCATTTCTGTTGTTGCAAGCCATAAGAGATATCCTTATTCTTAAGTAGAATTTATGTTTGATCTCTATGTCCCATATCCAAAACTTAAGACCATGGATGACAGAAGTGTTTCCCAAAGCCTGTACCCTTAGAATAAAGTCCTATCTATAATCTTTATTCTTTTCAACTATTCTCTTTAGAACCATACACATACTCACTTAGCATATCAAAATTAGTATAGGCAAAGTTTTACCCAAAGGATTTCTAATTCTAGATAAACAAGGAGGTTGGGGAAGGTTAAAGAGCCATATTCTATCTATTGTATGCCAATAGGAATATCTGAAAAATCATAAAAGGAGGCAAACAAATAATTATTCCAAAGAGAAGTCTGATCAGAGGTCATACTGCAGTCATGGTTAGGTATTTCTATTGATGTCTTGATTATACTTAACCAATTATAGATCTTTTATTTTTGTTACTCTTCAATATTTTGATTATCAATACAGAGAACAAATCATAACATTTCTTGAACATTTGCTACATGTAAATCATTTTATTTAATGTAAGGATGACCACTTAATTCTTACATTAGTACCATGAGTCAGATATTTATGTTATTATTTTGCAGATGAGAAAACTAAAGCCCAGGAAAGCTGAGTGACTGGTCATAGTCACACAGCTAGTAAGCCTATATCTGTCGATGGGTGCAATAACCCAGTTCTGTCCACCACTCAAAATTTGCCTCCCCACACTGATGTCTCCCTTAAATGTGTGTGTGTGTGTGTGTGTGTGTATATATATATATGTAATATATATGATTTGCATTTCCACAGAAAGAATAATAAAATACACGGAAGTTCTAGGTCTTACCTCTGAAATCAGTAACTCTACAACCTTAGGAAAATCAGTTCACCTTTGCAAACCCATTTTCTTCACTAATGGAACTACACATAAAAGAGCTTCCACTGACAGGTGCCATGTCAAAGTACCAAAGCAATGAAGTGTTATACAAACCAGACAGTGGGTCCTCCTCAGGATCCCTACAATGTTAATCTCTCTGCTTCCTATCATTAATCATCAGATTAGTATGAGACGTAACTAATAAAATAAAATAGCATCCTCTGTTTCCCTTGACTTTCAATTCCTAAAGACAGCTTGGAGATGTCTATGAAAGTTTGAGTGGTAATAGAAGGGAAAAAGTTAGCTCTATTTTTAATAACTTGGTATTTTGGCTCGTGATTGAATCATCACTGTTCTCCCACTGCCAGTTCCTCCTTTCTGTATGCGTTGCTCTTCCCTTCTTCTGCAGCCAGAAGGTGGAGTGGGGTCACCTTCCAAGCAGACCCTCAAGTTCTTTCCAGCCAAATCACCCTAGTGCTATGCACAAAGCACAATATTGGAGAGTTGCAAGACCTGGGCTGGACTGGAAGTCTCGACTCTGCCATCACCAACCTAGTGGCTGGGAATCAGATCCTATCTTTGGCTTTCAGTCTCCCTATCTGTAAAATGAGAGCGATAGAGAAAAATACTTCCTAGGCCCCTTCCAGCTTGAATGTTTTATCAACTTGCTTGTGAAGAGACAATATTTATCAAGGTTTACCTGGTCTCTGTAGCTAATCCTTTCCAGGGATTTTTGGCCCTGAGAATACTAATGGGGTTTTCTTTCAAGCCCTAGTTCTTCCTGCTTTCTGAGCCTAACAGATGTGAAGTCAATACACAGAGAAGAGCACAGCGGATGATATTCACTTTCCATGTGATTTGCACATTTCATTGTGACATTTTGTGGTTCATTCTGCATATTTTGCTAACATCTACTCTAAAAAGGCATGTACTTTAAGAGGTTCCTTTTCACAGAGAATACTTGAGTGAGCAGGGCCTCCAGGCTGCACAACTCCAGGTGTGAAAGACACCTTTGGATTGTGCAACCTGAGGGCCTACTGTAGTGGTGGGGGGCAGGGGGGATGGTGTGGTGCACAGTCTGTAGCAGATTTTGACACTGCTGCTCAGGACTGTTGGAGTGTCAGAGGGCACAACCTGGTTAGCACTTGGTTCAGGTATTTTTAATGCAGATAATTGAAATTCCAACTTCACTACTTATTTGCCATTTGATCTCAGGCAAGATATTTAACCTCTCTGCACTTCCCTTTCTGATCTGTAAAAAGAGAATAATGTTTATTCTTCTGTAAAAAGAGAATAACATCCATAATGACAAGGATTGTTGTCAAAGATAAAAAAATCTTTCATATGAAATGCTTAGCAGAGTGCCTAGTAATAAAACATGTTAATTAATATCATTGTCCCTTCAAACACACATGAACACACATACTAAATAAATTTTTTAAAAGCAAAGTTTTGATTATAAGACACAAAGACCAATTTCCCTATTGTGTAAGTAATAAGCAAAACAAGTATGGTTTTTCATTTCTTTGAGTTTTCAAGCAAAACTACGGATATAAAATTCAGAGCTGGGCCAAAGTGGATTTCCAGGAAAGCAATATCTGAGAAAGTTTTAAAGAAGAGCAAGATTTGTTGGCTGGAAGGCATAAACACATCTCAACCTCAGAATCAGAATGGAAGCAGACAGCATGGTAAGCCTCTGATGACTTACTAATGAACTTCCACCTGCATGAAGACCAGGGTACACTGGTCAGATTTAACTCCATGCTATATCTCTGCTCCTTGTTCCTTTATTTCATTTCCTTACTGAGATATTACATCCCTAGAAGGAGCTTAGGAAAACTGAGTGCTTTCATGCAATAAAGTTATCATGGGGAATGTGGTAGTGATGGAGTGTATCATTTTGGACATTGTGAGCATTCTTCCAGCTATTGTTTGAATGTTTGTCTCCTCTAAGATTCATGTTGAAATTTGATCCCCAGTGTTGGAGTTGGAGGTGGGGCCTAACTGGAGGTGTTTGAATTCTGGGGGTGGATTCCTCAAGAACATGTGTTCCTCTGAGAGCTGGTTGTTAAAAAAGAGCCTGGCACCTCTCTGTCTCTCTGTTTCTCTCTCTCTTTCTCTCTCTCTCTCTCTCTCTCTCTCTGTCTTGCTTCCTCTCCCACAATGTGATTTCTGCACACATAGGTTCGGCTCACCTTCCACCATGAGTGGAAGTAGGCCGAGGTCCTCACGAGATGCAGATGCCAGTGCTATGCTGCTTCTACAATCTGCAGAACTGTGAGCCAAATAATCTTCTTTCTTTATAAATTACGCAGCCTCAAGTTTTCCTTTATGGCAACACAAAATGGACTATGACATCATGTATGTGTAAAATTTTCTGCCCACATGCTGGAGTCACACATACAAATAGCTACAGGGATCAGACATGCAACATAATTGAGTAAAATGAACTGGCATAAGACTGTGGGCAGATCAGAAAATACACACCCTGTCTAAAGAAGGGAACTGCTATTCTGCTTCAGACTACTATTTCCATGCTCACTGATAAATTAAAAATGCATATTTTAATGCCCAGAAAAGTGGTTCTCAAAGTTTGGCTCACAGAGCAAGTGCCAGCAACACCTGAGAACTTATTCAAAGTGAAAATTATTGGCCTCTACTTGGACTTACTGAATTAGGAACTCTGGGTAAGGGTCCCATCAATTTTTGTTTTAATAAGCTTCCCAGATGGTTAGGGAAACACTAGGCCTTAGACACACACACACACACACACAAAACAAACAAACAAAAAAACAGAAAAATGTATAAAAGACATCTTTCTAAGGCAAGAGAGAGTAATGAGTAATAAAGATGTCTATAGGAGTAAATACTTCTCAGCAAATTTTATGATGCCAACATATCCCTGACACAAAACTTGTCAAAGAACATTAAATACAAGTATAGAGCATTTTAGACTAATATCTCTAATGAATATGGTAGTAAAACGTCTTAGTAAAATATGAGCAAATTAAATTCTGTGGAACCTAAAACAAATAATACATCATGGTCAAGTAAGGTTTTGTGCAGGTATATAAGGCTGGTTTAATATTTTAAGAATCAATCAACATAATTCACATTAACAGGAAAATAGAGAGTAACTATATGCTCATCTTAATAGAGACAGTAAAATATTTGACAGAATTCAACACTCATGATAAAAGCTTTCAGTAAACTAAAAATATAAGGGAAATTTGTTCAACCTGATAAATGGCATCTACGGAAGGCCTAAAGCTACTATCACACTCAAAGGTGAATCACTGGACCTTTTCTCTAATATTGGAAGCAATGCAAATTCTCAACACTTCTATTCAAATGAACTAGAAGTCTTAACGGCAAGAAAAAGAAATAAAGGGCACAGTGATTAGAAAGAAAAGAAAAGCAAAACTTCATATATTCACATATTCACGACTATGTACAATATTCTAGGTGTATTTCCATATACTAGCAACAATTAAAAGTAAAAATTTTATTTTAAAATTTATTTAAAATTGCATTTTAAAATGTAATAATAAGTCTAATTAAAGATCTGCAAGACTTCTACCTATAAGAAAATTAATAAAACCTTTTGAAAATGGAGCAATATACCATGTTCATGGATTGGAAAAATCTCTATTGTTAAGAAGTCAATTCTGCCCAAACAAATTTAAAGATTCTTGTCACTATCAATCAAAATCTCAACTGATTTTTCTTTTTTTCATTATTTGAATTTCTTTAAAACTTAAAATAGCCAAAATAATTTTGGAAAAGTTGGAACAGCTGTACTGTTTTCAAAACTCACTATGAAGGTATAATAATCAATAGTGTGGAATTGGTATCAGGATAGACAAATAGGTCACTAGAGCAGAGCAGAATTTAGAAACAGACACACATAAAGTCAACTGATTTTCAACAAAGGCACCAAGGCAATTCAATAGGGAAAGAAAATCATTTCAACAAATGGTGGTGGCTATTTATAGGAAAGAAAAATAAACTGTGACCCTTACCTCTCACCCTCCACAAAATTCAGTTAAAATAGCCTCTAGAACTAAACAAAAGGGCTTAATTACATAGTATTCTAGAAGAAAATATAAGAGAAACACTGAATCCAGGTGTTGGCAAAAATTTAGACAAGACTCAAAAGCACTGATAATAAAAGAAAATAACTGGCAATAATAGTAGCCATCAAAATTCAAATTTTTCTTCTCCTCAAAAAACACAACTAAGTAAGTGAAAAGGCAAGTCTGGGAAAATATAACCATATTAATTGTATCTTCAAAATTATCACCCATAATTTATAAACAACAACAAAACTCCTATAAATCCACAAATAAAAGATAACCAAATTTAAAAATAGGTGAAAAACATGAACAGATAATTCACAAAAGCAGATATATAAACAGCCAATAAGCATGGGGAAAAGTGCTCAAAATCAATAGTCATTAGGGAAAGGCATAAAGAAATTTCCAGTATAATGGAAATGTTCTATATCTTGATTAGAGTGTTATTTACATTGGTGTACATTTTCACAAAACTCACTGAAATTTATAGTTAAGATTTATATATGTGTACATATTTTACTTCAGTTTAAAGGAGTACACATGGCTTGTATTTTTTTCTAGCTGACTCTTGCTATTGTACTATTTGTGTTTGAGAGTAGATTTCTTTCTAAATTGTTCATTTTTGTTTTGTCATTCATTCATTCATCCTTTTTAGGTTTTAGAGAAACCAACCTGTCACTAATTTGAATATGAATAGGGAAGCATGGGAGATTGGAATGCAGTGGCCAGTTCAGTTTAGTTTATTATAGCACTAGTACAGAAGAGAAATGACCAGGACATCAACCCAGGATTTGACATTGGTAATGGAGTAGAGGAAAAATGCGAGGAAGTTTGATGGTATATACAATAGGACTGATTAGCCATGGTGGGCAGAGTAAGGCAGTACAGTAGAGGGAGAAATGTAGAAGTGTTTCTAGGTTCCTGTCTTGAGTGACTAAAGATGAATGGCAGTGCCTATTAAATAAGAAAAAAAAATACAACAGGCAATAAATTAGAACAGGAAAGGTGAACAGATAATGTGCTGATAAAAGACGATGAGTTCAGTTGTGCATGGATTGAGTTTAAATGCCTAAGAGAAACCCAAAAGGAGAGGTCAAATAGGCAGCTGGTGATAACATCCAGATCCACTAAATCCTTATTAGGTTGTTGCAAAAGTAATGGAGGTTTTTGCCATTGAAAGTAATACTTTCCGCTTTGCAGTAGAAACCTGGGTTGGTCCCTGCATATCCTTTTTCAGTCTCATCTATAAAAATGAATTTAATCCTTCTAACTCCTTTCACCAAAATATTCCAAGGTTAATGACACTTTTTTTAAGAGACAGGGTTTTACCATGTTGGCCAGGCTGGTCTCGAACTCGTGACCTCAAATGATCCACCCACCTTGGCCTCCCAAAGTGTTGAAATTACAGGCATGAGCCACCACGCCTGGCCCTAATGACACATTTTTGACTTGGTTTGCATTTTGAAAATAATCATCCTCAAAGTTTAGATCAGGTTCTATTATGAACTATCATGGTAGGAGTAAAAAGCATCTGAGTTTTGTAATCAGGCTGACCTTTATTCCCGTCCTTGTTCTGCCACCTAGAAGCCAGCTGATCTTTTGGACAAGTTAATTTATGTATCCTAGCCTCAATTTCTTCTTCAGCAAAAGGGGATTAGGAATCCTATCTTGCAGTAGTGTTTGGAGATACTGTGTGGGAAAGAACTTAGCATACAAAAAATGCTTAATACATATCCATGTATTTGTAGCCTTCCTTTCAAAGGATAAAGGTTGATGTTTTACAAGCAAAACAGTATTAGGTAAAATCGAAAGTATGAAAAAATGCCGGACAGTTTTTCTTCCCATGCCTTTTCAAAGCCCAAGCCTTTCTTTCCTTTTTTCATCATCAAAATCGGCTCTCAGGAGAGGATGTGACATCAGTCCTTTGCCTCTCATTGTTAAGTTTACGTCATACCCTCCTTCTTGTGCCTGGGGGGACTTCACATTCTAGGCCTTCTAGGCAACAATAGAAAGAATGGCTTTGTTTCTGGTTAAAGGCTCAGTGTGCTGGTTAGAAGGAGGCTGTGCCTGGCAGGGTGCCTTCCTGGAACTCCTGAAATCCTCCCCACAAAAAAATCCAATACCCTCTCTTCTGTGCCTCCAAGTTAGTAGCTTAAAGGAAAGGAAAACACTATTTCACCATATCTAGTATATACTTGTCCCCAACTAGCCATCTGAAGCTTCTCTTCCCTCTCCATCAACTACCCACCTCCCCGGCTGTGTGGTTTTATTTTGGATTTTAATTATTTTGTTATTAGTAGTAGTAATTCTCCATAAGAGACAAACAGGGGGAAGGGGAGTATTTGTCTATTATTGATTGCTGTTTAGGCTAAATGTCTGCAGGTTAATTAAATAGAAAAGTGTCCCTCCCCTCCCCGGGATGCACCAGGTCCCTTGTGGTCCAATAGGGTAATAAAACCATGGTGAAACTGAAAGCATTATTGCATGCTGCTTTATTCTCATCAGCAACGACTTCCAAATACAAATGTAGTCAATTATTGGATGATTCAGAACAGGAGTTTCTGGAATTTAATTATCAAAGTGGTCTGTGTGGGCACTGCAGTCACTGCTGGGCAAATGACTGGGAGTTGTCCAAGGGCCAATGGCCTGATGTCTTGACTAAGCACATTCACCCAGAAAGGGGCGGTTGAACAAAGAATTCTGCTCTGGCTTTATCAGAGAAAGTGTCTATCACTACAACAACCTCTCTTTAGTGTGTGTGTGTGTGTGTGTGTGTGTGTGTGTGTGTAAAACACCTCATTTTCTTTGTTTCTTCAGCCTCTCTCCATTAATTTGGTAAGTCCTCCTAAGGATCTTAAATTCCTCCAAACAATAGGACAGATATCTTCAGCATCTGAGCAACAATGAAATCAATAAAGACTTTGGAAGGGAGCAAGAAGAATAGTGTGTGGTAATGGCAATTATTCACTGAAAGCAACCTAACCCATTTTTAATTTAATTTGGAGTGCCATTATTTCAGGATTCCAAATGTTAAGGTCATTTTAATCATGCAGATCTCATGTCTTATTGAGTTGTGGCAGAGAATTACTCTTTTTTGTGACCCTGAGTTAGCAAGGACATGCTGGGCAAACAGCCAAGGTACAATACGCTCAATAATAATAATAATCTATACTTAAACTTAGAGTGATGGTTATTAGCCATTGGCTATTCTGATAGGAGGAGTGTCACCTCTTCAGACCCTCTAGCTGTTTGACTTAGCATTTTCTTTGAATGAAAAGTATCATCAAATAAACCATCCTTCTTACACAGGAGGAAAGAAGGCATAAAACACATACCATAGAGAAAAGTTATAAAGTAACAAAATTTTTTATATATAAAAGAGAAGTATGTATCAGGGGAGGGGTTTGAGGGTAAAAAGGAAAATAATCTGACCTTGGAAAGGAGGGAAAAAACCTCTTTCCTGCAGGGTTGTCTTAGAGTGTACGAGGAACCAGATATTTATTTTGAACCAATTTCCTTTTCACACAAAAGGAAAAAGAACTTGGAGATCTACTTCCTGTAAAAAACTAAAGAGATATTAAGTCCCAGGTCATTTTAGTCTGTAGGCAAGATTTGTATTCTCTTTTCTAATAGCTAATGTTTGTTGAATTCATAGTATATGCAGGGAAGTTCTCAAGTCCTTTGCATATATTAACATTATTTAATTTTCACTACAAAACCTGCAATATATATTTTCCTCATTTTATAGATGCATAAAGTGAAGCTTTAAGAGAAAATATGTAATTTGTCCACAGCTAGCAAGAGACAGAGCTGGAATTTTTCATCGAGAATTCCAAGCCTCCCACTTTTCATTCTGCGTCAAGAGGCTTTTTTCAACTTGTAGAGGTATTTTGTTGTTGCTGCTGTTTGTTTTAATGAAGAATTCAAATATGGCTTTCCAAAATATTTTTCTTGAGTTAAATAGGTTTCAAAGCTCTCAAAAAGTACTGAAATATCTAATCATTTATTCTCTCCTTTTCAGAGTTCTCTAAATATTTAAGTTTGATTTTAAAGGCACAATTAGTTAAAACAGGCCTAAAAAGTTGGCATGTGCTCAGTTTGGAAGCTAAGATTGGCACCCACAGTCTTAGCAATTAGCAATCATGAGAAAATAGATGCTGAACTAGAGGACACTTGATGTGTCCTATCCTGGGCCAGCTTGTGCTAGAAGATTCTATGAATGGGCTGAAACCAGTTTGCTCTGTGACATTCAAAGTCACTTACCTTTGCTATGCCTCACTAGATAGTGAGATTAGTAGAAATTTTGGTCACTATCTCATTCTGCAAATAGATGCCAGGATTAATAAAATAATACTACCAAAATACTATTTGGTATAAAGATGTAAGTGAGTTTTCGTGTTTTTTTTTTAACACAACTCCAAAAACATTAATTCCTCTAATTCACCTTCTAGGGAGTAAAGTCACAAGCTAGTCAATAATTCAAATTCCCCAGTAAAATGAGAAAGTGTTATTGACCCTGAAGAGCACAAAGGTTAATTTATTTGCAAAAATCACCTCCTGCCACCTGCTGTGGGTGGAACAAAAATACGTCAAGCCTCATGAGAAAGCAATCACGTCCTTTTCCCTACACCTCAAAGTTTCTGCTTGTTTTCTGTGTGTGTTGGTAGGGGACCTGGGTCTCAGGAAGACATGTTGGAGAGATGTTTGCATACGCTTGCTACATGTCTCAAAACTTGTACGTTCTTAGATTGTCCATGAAGCCATCAGGATCAAGAGGAGTATTGACAAATGTGGATGACAGCCAAACACATTTTGCCAGCCAGGCAGATTTTTTGCAAGCCCCTTTATTTATTTATTTTTTAATGATTTGCAAGCCTGGGTAAATTTAATTAGTGTTGACTATAAAGTAGGTTAGTATGGAAGCCCAGAGGTCAACTTGTTCACCATTACGACTACTATCCTTTCTCTCTACCTGATATTTTTCTTCAGGGAAATCACTCCTATTTTTAATCTAATCTACAAAAATGGTGGCATTTCCTCAAATTAGTACCAATAATTCAAATATGAAATTTTAAGTCATGATTTGTCAACATTTGACTTTTAAACTTAGTCATGGGCTCATTAAGAGGCTTTTTGATTTAAAATACCTCTGCTTTGGTGAGGTGCAGTGGCTCATGTCTGTAATTCCAGCACTTTGGGAGGCCAAGGCTAGTGGATCACTTGAGATCAGGTGTTTGAGACCAGCCTGGCCAATATGATGAAACCCCGTCTCTACTAAAAATACAAAAATTAGCTGGGTGTCATGGCCCACACCTGTAATCCCAGCTACTAAGGAGGCTGAGGCAAAAGAATTGCTTGAACCGGGGAGGTAGAGGTTGCAGTCAGCTAAGATAGTGCCACTGCCCTCCAGCCTGAGCAAAAGAGTGAGACTCTGTCTCAAAAATAAACAGATGATAGATAGATAGAGAGAGAGATAGATAGGTAGGTAGGTAGGTAGGTAGATAAAATACCCAGCTTTAAAATGCATTTGGGAATGATGTATAGTGGATAACTGTTCTTTTTTTATGATTATCCAGAATGATCCTCCCTTATTTCAGTAACAGAAAGCCAATTCCCTTTAGGGGACATACATCTCCCACAAGGTGTGTAGTCTGAGTAGGACTATAAATGAAAGCTCCTCCCCATCCCCTTGATAAGTGGTGGAAATGTAACCACCCAACAAGTTCTCCTTGCCCCCTGCCTAGGCAGAGCCAATTTATCAAGACAGGGGAATTTCAATAGAGAATTACAATTCATGCAGAGCTGGCTGTATGGGAGACCAGAGTTTTATTATTGCTCAAATCAATCTCCCCCAAAACTCAGGGATCAGGGTTTTTAAGGATAATTTGGTGCATAAGGGGTTGGAAAATGGGGAGTGCTGATTGATCAGGTAAGAGATGAAATTATAGGGAGTAGAAGTTGTTTTTGCACTGAGTCAGTTCCTACCTGGGTAGGGGGTCACAAAACCAGAAGAGCTAGTTTATTGATCTGGATGGTGCCAGCTGAACCATCGAGTACAGGATCTGCAAAATATCTCAAGCACTGATCTTAGGTGTTACAATAGTAATTTATCCCCAGGAGCAATTTGGGGAGGTTCAGAATCTTGTTGTCTCCACCTGCATGGCTCCTAAACCATATTTTCTAATCTTGTGGCTAACTTGTTAGTCCTTTAGAGGCAGTCCAGTCCCCAGGCAGGAAGTGGATTTGTTTTGGGAAAGGGATGTTATTGTCTTTGTTTCAAAGTTAAACTGTAAACTTAAGTTCCTCCCAAAGTTAGTTCAGCCTATGCCCAGGAGTGAACAAGGACAACTTGGAGGTTAGAAGCAAGGTGGAGTCAGTTAGGTCAGATGTCTTTCACTGTCATAATTGTCTCAGTTATAATTTTTGCAAAGGCAGTTTCATAAACTTCTCTATGTCAAAGGAGCCTCCATCCTATACATCTTGAGTGTAGCACTTGCCCATCCTGGCAGCAGAGCTTGGTGAGATAGTTAGGTAAATCTTGAAACTAGAATTCTAAAACGATTTGGTTCCTTCATTTTCCTGTCAGTCCTATTTCTCAGTTTTCCCTTTAATTCTGTGAGTCCTCCTAAGTCATACTTCTCACCATCCTTTGTAAATTCCCATTTTATGTAAGTTAACCAGAATCTATTCCTTTTGCTTGCAACCAAGTACATTGCTACACTGTCTTTCTGAAAACACTACAATTAGCTGGAAGCAATAATGTGAAAATCAAGGTCTAACTGGACCAGGGATGTGGATGACTTCTCTTAAACAGCTCTGGCTTTGATCTTACATTTTCTTTGTATTGTTTTAAAAGCATATGTGGGAGGAAAAAGGAATATTATAATGAAATCTCTCAAATAGCTACTAAGTTTCTTGAAGAACTCAAAACTTAAGCTTTTCTAGTATTTGCCTTCTGGCATTCTGTACCCTGAATGGAAAGTCTCAGTATCCAAGCCAATACTGAAATAAAAAATAAACAAAATAAATCAGTTAACCAAAAAATAATACTGTGTCAGATTTCCATCTGACTTTTTTTTTTTTTTTTTTTTTTTTGAGACAGTCTTACACTGTTGCCTAGGCTGGAGTGCAGTGGCTCGATCTCAGCTCAATGCAACCTCCACCTCCTGGGTTCAAGTGATTCTCCTGCCTCGGCCTCCTGAGTAGCTGGAACTACAGGTGCCTGCCACCACTCCCAGCTAATTTTTGTATTTTTAGTAGAGATGGGATTTCACCATGTTGGCCAGCCTGGTCTCGAACTCCTGACCTCAGGTGATCCACACACCTCATCCTCTCAAAATGGTGGGATTACTGGTGTAAGCTACCATACCCAGTTTCCATCTGATATATTTTTTTTAATCACTGTCCCTTCTAAAGGCAACATTTTGAAATTATGAATGAAATAATTTTTGAATTATGGTTCAGATCATGCCAATTCCTTAGCTTTGCAGATTCCAAAATCTGCTTTCAAATTAGGTATTTCATTAGCTTTAATGTATTTTCTAACCTGATGCAGACTCTGAGTTGCATTTTGTAATTTGGGTTCATTCATAATTCACTCTTCAGGAAATTATTATATGAGTATAACAGCTAGAGAAAATCATCCTCCCTCTTCTATTCTGAGCATTGAAGTAATAACACCAAGTTAGCACAAGTTTCCTTGACTATTCATATAATTAGCTACTTAAGTAACATAATGGTTGAAACCACACAAAGGGAAAGATAAGAAAGAGAACTAATATTTATTGAACACATACTTTTCTCTAAGCATTATGTAGGAATTTATTATTACCATTTTTAAGAGAAGAAAACTGAGGTTTGATAATGCTAAATAATTTTTTTGTTCAATATACATTTATTGGAGATTTACCATGTGTCAGGAACTGTGCTAGGCCCTGGAGATACAAAGATGACTGTTGTAGTAGTAAATGGCAGATCCTTGAATCAAACCAAGGTCCATCTGTCCGTGAAGCCCAGGCCATAACTGATATGTCGCCCATGGCACATCCCCTAGGTCAAGATCTCCTCTCCTGATATGAAAGTGAGACCAAGAGCCAGAATAGAGCCTGTTTCTCCAATGTTTTAGCATCACAACAGATTCTTGGCATTTTTATAATTAGAACCACTTCTAAGTGCAGTGAAGAAATTTCACAATTCTCAATCTTATGATTTTAGTTTTCCCACAGTTCCTTTAAACTTGAGAACAAGTATTAATATTACTCTCAATATATACACAGGGAAAAAAAAGAGCTCAATGAGATTAAATTATTTAATAAGGGTCCTGGAATGAAAATAAGAAGCAGTCATCAGGGCTTGATAGTCTGGGCAAGTTAGTGAGTTAACACAGATTATTGGCTACCCCCACTCCCTACTACAACACAACCTTGGAGATACCACAGGAGAGTCAGAAGGCGGAAGGAATACAGAGCCTTAAAAATTTACTATTAACTGCAAGTAGCCCTTGGGGAGACCAAAAGTAGTAAGAACAGTCTTGGAAGGAAGAAGGTCAGAAACCAAAGAAAAGGGAAGAACTCAAGGATGACTTTCTTTCCCCCACATTGTCTTGGGGGCATATTTCTGTCCATCAACTGCTGCCTCAAGGCAGGCCAGTGCCAGTCTGAGGTGGCCTGGAGCTCAGTAGATTATTGGTAATGGGAAGCAAAACATCCAAAGTTAGAGACATGTTATAGTTCAAAATATCAAGGACCCAATGGGTAGATTAAGTTGCAGAGTGAATGAACATAGCTAAAGTAAAAATTAGTGAGCTAGGAAATTATACACAAGGGGTCCCCTAAGAGGAACTAGAAAGGGTAAGAATTGGAAGAAAAAGGTAAAAGTTAACTAATATGGAAGATAGAAATAGCAGTTACAGACTCCATCAATTATGAGTCACAGAGGGAGAGAAATCAATCTCCAGATGAAGAGAAGGAAGTATTCTTAAATGTAATAGTGATGAGTTTCCCATAATTAAATAAAAAAACATATATTCTTTGTACCCTTTGTTCTGTGCCACTGCCATATGTGTTCCATGAAAAACAATCAACTAAGAAAGAAAAAGGCATGTGATTCAGGAAACGGGGATTCCATCATGGGAGAGAGGCCAAGGAAATTCTTTAGTTAATGGGGGGAGGAGATCCTAGAATGATTGTCATGTGGCAGACCTAGGGAGCAACCAGTCCATGTTAGAGAAAAAGGTCAGAGGCTCTGAGAGAAATGCTTTCAAGACAATAAATTCTTAGAATAGTTGATATTTAAATGTATTGTGAAGAGATATGCTCATGACAGAAATTTTAGGGATGAATTGGTGTTTGGTGCCTACAAAACTAAGCAAGTAGAAAAGCAAAAACAATTATGAATGCCAAAAAAACCAAAAACTTACACAAGGAAAAAATATATACTGATAATATATTAAATGCTTAGTTTTGAATAATCTCTATTATATATACATTGGGCTCAAAAATAGAATAATGGAAAGCTGATTGCATACGTTTCTTAGGGCTGCTGTAACAACGTACCACACACCTGGTGGCTTAAGCAGAGAAATTTATTGTTTTACAGTTCCGGAGGCTAGAAGTCCAAAAACAAAGTGCTGGCAGGATTGGTTCCTTCTCAAGACTGTGAAGAAGGATCTGTTCCAGGTCTCTCTCCCTGATTGTAGACGACCATCTTTCTGTTGACACAGTGTTCTCTCTGTCTTCGAGTCTAAATTTCCCCTTTTTATAAGAACACCAGTCATACTGGATTAGGGTCCTCACTTTATCTCAATTACTTTTGTAAAGATCCTACCTCCAAATAAGGTCACATTCTGAGGTACTGAGAGTTAAGAAGGTAACATGAATTTTGGAGAGACACAATTCAACCCATAACACTGCCCAATTTATTTCATGAGGCCAGTATATCCTTAATATCAAAATCATATAATAATTTAATTGAGAAGAGATGTCACCAAGATGGCTGACTGGAAGTATTTAGCACTCACCTCCTCCACAAAGAATAAATTGAACAAAACAGACAATCACATGTCCAAAAGAGTGTCTAGGGAAGAACACTGGATTTCAGCAAAAAAGTGATGAAGACCCTCTGAGTCACAGAGACTCAGGATGGCAGCATAGGGAGGGAAATAAAGCACCAGCTGAGATCGACTCAGAGCCAGGAGAGACTCCCACTGTGGGGGGAAAGATAAGTGGAAGATCCCCAGCCATCCACATTTCCACCACAGTTACCTGCAATGCAAGCTAAAGGAGAGACCCACAGCCCTTGCAGCCCTTGAGACCTGTATAGAAAGCTGTCTTGGGTTCCCACAATTGCATTATTCCAGAGAGGGATTTTATAATAGGTTCTCCTCAAAATGGCAGCACATTGCCATTTTGAGAGTGAAGCCAACATAAGAGTGCACCATGTAGGACCTGTATCTCCACATCTTAGGAGCCCACCAACATCCCACTACATTCATCCAAAGGACTGATGCATCACAACACCAGCTCAACCCAGCAGTGCACCCATGACTCTGGCACTTCATACGTAGCATACTACAATACTACACTCTGAGGTACAGTGAAGAGGCTGCCTTTAGGGCAGAGGAAGCCAATGCATGTACTCCCTAGAACTTAAGAGCAACTTACCTGGGACATGCCACCACCACTGCCAGTGATCCTACCCCTCCAGTGGTGGAGCTGGTGCCCCCTCCAGGGACCCAAGGACTAGCAAGAACAAGGCCTGCTGCCACTGCTGGCAATCCTGCCTCCTCCAAAGCAGAGCTGCCATGGGTCTTCATGTGCCGTCTAGGGGCCTGAGGACTGACCTGTCTGGGACATAGTGCTGCTGCTAACAATCTTATCCCCTTCAGCAGCAGAACCACTGAGCATCCACATGTGACTTCCAGGGGCCAGAAGAGTGGCCCCCTCCAGTGGCAGAGCTGTTATGCACCTGAGTGCATAACTCTGGTCCCCTGGGGCCAGAGGACCAACTCACTTGGCATCCCCTTCTCTAGCAAAGCTATGCCACAGTCTCTACCACAGCCTAGGCCACTGAGGTACTCATAGACATGCTGACATTGATTAAAACCAAAGAAATCCTGTGGAGACTATACCACTGTGCCACCCACAACCAAAGCCAAAGTACACTATCCAACCAACACTACAGGTCACACCCACAGGAAAAAGTGTTTTTCCATGAAAACTATTCCATAAAATTGGAAGAAGTGGCTGTTCCACAAGATGTGTAGATATCAATGTAGGGATTTAAGAAATAAGAAAAAGCAAGAAAACATGACACCTTCAAAGTAAAACAGTAATTCTCTAGTCTCAGTCCCCAAAGACAAAAAAAATCTCCAAAACGTCTGAAAAGAAATTTACAATAAAAATACTAAGAAAAATCAGTGAAATATGAGAGAACACAGAAAGGAAATCAATGTAATTAGAAAAACAATTCAACAAAAAGGAGATAGATATCATAAAATAGAACCAAATATAAATCTTGGAACTGAAGAAATTAATGAGTGAAATAAAAAATAAAATGAAAAGCTTTAATAATAGACTAGATCAAGCAGAAGAATGAATTTCTGCACTTGAAAACAGGTCTTTTGAAATACCTGGTCAGACAAAAAAGAGAAAAACAGAATAAAAAAGAAGAAAGAAAGTCTACAGGACACATGGAATATCACTGAGTTCTAGAAGGAGAGGAGACAGGAAACAGCATAGAAAACCTGTTTAATGAAATACCAGCTGAAAACTTTCCAAGTCTTGGGATATGGACATCCAGATACAAACAGTTCAAAGATCCCCAAATGAATTCAACTCAAAAATGTCTCTTAGAGGCACATTATAATCAAACTGTCAAAGGTCAAAAATAAAGAGAGATTTCTACAAACAGCAAGAGAAAAAGCATCAAGTCACATAGAAGGGAAACCTCTTCATACTAACAGCAGATTTCCCTGATAGTCCAGGAGAGAATGAGTTTATATATTCAAAGTGTTCAAAAAAATATGGCTAGTCAAGAATATTATGCCCAGCAAACCTATCCTTCAGAAATGAAGGACAAATAAAGTCTTTCCAAGAAAAGCAAAAAGTAAAAAAATTAATCACCACTAGACTTGCCCTACAAGAAATGCTTGATGAAGTCCTACATCTGGACATGAAAGTATGATATCTACCACATGAAAGCATATGAAAGCATAAATCCCACAAGTAGAACAGATATACAAATGGAAAGTAGAAAGGAATCAAATGTTAAGGCAGAAAACTACCAAACTGAAAAGATAAACAAGAGAGGAAGAAAGGGACAAAGTATGCAAAACAACTAAAAAACAATTAACAAATCGACAAGAGTTAATTCCTCACTTATCAATAACAACTTGAATGTAAATGATTTAAATTCCCAAATTAAAAGATACAGATTGGCTGCATAAATTTTCAAAAATGACCCAACTACTTGCTGCCTACAAGAGACTCGTTTCACCTGCAAAGAACACACACAAACTGAAAGCAAAGGGATGGAAAAAGATAGTACACACAAGTGAAAACCAAAAGTGAGCAAAAGTAGCCATACTTTTATCAGATAAAATAGACTTTAAATTATAAAACCCCCAAAGAGACAAAGCAAGTCATTACGTAATGATAAATGGAATCAACTCAGCAAGAGGATATAACAATTATGAATATATATGCACCCAACACCAGCACACACATATCAAATATATAAAACACAAATTGGCCGGGCGCGGTGGCTCAAGCCTGTAATCCCAGCACTTTGGGAGGCCGAGGCGGGTGGATCACGAGGTCAGGAGATCGAGACCATTCTGGTCAACATGGTGAAACCCCGTCTCTACTAATACAAAAAATTAGCTGGGCACGGTGGCGCGTGCCTGTAATCCCAGCTACTCAGGAGGCTGAGGCAGGAGAATTGCCTGAACCCAGGAGGCGGAGATTGCGGTGAGCCGAGATCGCGCCATTGCGCTCCAGCCTGGGTATCAAGAGCGAAACTCCGTCTCAAAAAAAAAAAAAAAAAAAAACACAAATAATATTTGTTTTACATATCTGCTATATATCTGATATGTAAAATACATACCTGAGATTTTTTTTATAAATATATCTACCAGATATATATTATAAAATATATCTATTATATATAATATATATATCAGAAAATATATAATATATATATCAGATATAATAGATATATTTTATAATATATATCTGATATATATATTATATATATCAGATATATAGATATATATATTTATATAACATATTTGTTTTTTATATCAGATATATAAAACAGATATATAATATTTGTTTTATATATCAGATACATAAAACAGATATATAAAACAAATATTATATATAATAATATTTTTAATATATAAAATATATAAAACAAATATTATTAGAGCTAAAGGAAGAGAGAAACCTTAAAAAAAAATAGGTGGGAATTTCAACTCTCAGCATTGCACTGCCAGTATTGGACAGACCAGCTACACAGAAAATCAACAAAAGAACTTTGGACTTAAACAGCATTATAGACCAAATGGACCTAACAGACTTTTACAGAGCATTTCATACAACAGTTTCAGAATGCACATTCTTCTCATTGGTATATGAAACATTCTCTAAAATAGACCATATGTTAGGCCATAAAATCAGTTTCAACAAATTTTTAGAAATTGAAATCTTATCAAGCATCTTTTCAGATCACAATGGAATAAAACCAGAAGTGAATAACAGAAGGAACTTTGGAAACTGTACCAACAGATGGAAGTTGAACAACCTACTCCTGAACAGCCAATGAAGAAATTAAAGATAGTATAAAATTTATTGAAACAAGTGAAAATAAAAGTACAACATACCCAAACCTATGAAATACAGCAAAAGTAGTACTGAGAAGGAAGTTTATAAAAATAAATATTTACATCAAAAATGTAAGACAATTGCAAATTAATAACCTGATGATACACCTCACGGAATGTAAAAAGCAAGAGCAAATATAACCCAAAATTAGTATGAGGAAAGAAATAATAAAGATCAGAAAAGAACTAAATGAAATAGAGAATGAAAAAGCTATACAAAACATCAATAAAATGACTTTTTTAAAATAAAATCAACAAACCATTAGCTAGATTAAGACAAAAAAAAAAAAAAGAAATCCCAGATAAATAAAATTAGAAGCAAAAAAAGGAGACATTACAACTGATACCACATAAATACAAAGGATCATTACAGACTTTTATGAACAACTATATACCAACAAATTGGAAAACCTAGAGGAAATTGATAAATTACTAGACATATAAAATCTTTATCAAGATTGAACCTGGAAGAGATAGAAAGGCTGAACAGAAACAATGGATAACAAGATTGAATCAATAATAAAACGCCTCTCAACACACATACAAAAAAGGCTGGACCAGCTGGCTTCACTGTTGAATTCTACCAAACTTAGCAAAACAACAACAAAACAAACAAACAAAAAATAACAACAAAAAAAAACTAACATAAATTCTTCTCAAATTATTCCAAAAAATCGAAGAAAAGCAAATTCTTTGAAATTCATTTTACAAGGCTAGTACTACCCTGACATCAAAACAAGACAAGGACACAACAATGACAAAAAACCTATAGGCCAATATCCCAGATGAACATAGATGCAAAAATTCTTAACAGCATACTACCAAACTGAATCCTACAGTACATCTCAAATATACATCAAGATCAAGTGTTTATCCCAGGAATGCAAGAATTTTTCAACATATGTACATCATCAATAAACATGATCTATCAAATTAATATTAATAGAATGAAGGACAAAAGTCATATGATTACCTCAATAGATATGGAAAAAGCATTTGATAAAATTCAATATCTCTTCATGATAAAAAAAAACGCTCTCTAAATTAGTTATAAAAGTAGTGTGCCTCAACACAACAAAAGCAATATATGACAAACCCACAGCTAACACCATACTGAATAGAAAAAAGTTGAAAGCTTTTCTTTTAGGAACTAGAACAAGGGCCCGGTATGGCAGCTCATGCCTGTAATCCTAGCACTTTGGGAGGTTGTGGTGGGAGGATCACTTGAGCTCAGGAGTTTGAGATCAGCCTGGGCAACATAGTGAGACTTTATCTCTACAAAAAATTAACAAATTATCCGGGCATGGTGGCACATACCTGTAGTCCCAGCTGCTCAGGTAGATGAGGGGAGAGGATTGCTTGAGCCCAGGGGTCAAGGCTGCAGTAAACCAAGCTCATGCCACTGCACTCCAGCCTAGGTGACAGAGCAAGACCCTGTCTCAAAAAAAAAAAAAAAAAAAAAGCTTACAACAAGACAAGGATGCCCACTTTCACCACTCTTATTCAACACAGTACTAGAAGCCCTAGCCGGAGCAAGAGAAAATAATATCCAATTTGGAAAAGAGGGAGTCAAATTATCCTTTTCTGCAGATAAAATGATACAGTGAACCTAAAGGCTCCATCAAAAACCCCTTAGAACTGATATATGAATTCAATAAAATTTCAGGATACAGAATCAACATACAAAAATCACTAGCATTTCTAAGCACCAATAACAAGCTAGCTAAGAAAAAAATCAATAAAATGATTCCATTTACAATAGCTGCAAAAAAAAAAAAAAAAAGACCCACATAGGAATACATTTAACCAAGGAGGTGAAAGATTTCTACAATGAAAACTACACAACACTGATGAAAGAAATGGAAAGGGACACACACACACACACACACACACACACACACACACAAAATGGAAAGAAAAAACACCTAATGTTTATGATTAAAAGAATTAATATGGTTAAAATGACCATAATACCAAAAGCAATCTACAGATTAAATACAATCCCTATCAAAATACCAACGGCATTCTTTACTGAAATGGAAAAAAATAATCCCAAAATGTATACAAAAGATCCCAAGTAGATAATTCTAAACAAAACAAACAAACAAAAAGCAAACTTGGAGGTATCATACCACTTGACCTCAAAATATGTTACAAACCTACTGTAATCAAAACAGGATGGTACTGGTATAAAGATAGACACATAGACCAATGGAACAGAATAGAAAACAAAGAAATAAATTCACTTATTTACAGACAACTGATTTTCAACAAAGGTTCCAGCAGTATATACGGGGAAAATGTCAGCCTCTTAATAAATGGTGCTTAAAAAAACTGGATATCCATATGGAGAAGAATGAAACTAGACTCATATATCTCACCATATACAAAAATCAACTCAAACCAGACTTAAATAAGTGTAAGATCCCAAACTAGAAACTACTAGAAAAAAAAAAACAAACAAACAGGTAAATGCTTCAGGACACCGGTCTGGAAAAAGATTTTATACCTCAAAAGTATGGGCAGCAAAAGCAAAAATAGGGGAGTCTATCAAATATATAAAATAGTATTATATCAAATTTAAGAACTTTGCACAGCAAAGGGAACAATCAATGGAGTAAAGGGATAATCTGTAGAATGGAAGAAAATATTTGCAAACTATACATACAAGGGATTCATACCTAGAATATACAAGGAACTCAAATAACTCAACAGGAATAAAATGACAACAACAACAAAACAATGAATAACCTAATCTTAAGGCAGCCAAAGGATCTGAATAGGCATTTCTTTAAAAAAAAAAAAAAAAGATATACAGTCTGGGTGTGTAGCTCACATCTGTAATCCCAGCACTTTGGGAGGTTAAGGAGGGCACATCATGAGGTCAAGAGATTGAGACTATCCTGGCCAACATGGTGAAATGTGGTGTCTACTAAAAATACAAAAATTAGCTGAGCATGGTGTCACAAACCTGTAGTCCCACCTACTTGGGAGGCTGAGGCAGGAGAATCACTTGATCCCAGGAGGCAGAGGTTGCAGTGAGCCAAGATTATGCCACTGCACTCCCGCCTGGCAACAGAGTGAGACTGTCTCAAAAACAACAACAACAACAACAAAGAAAACCATACAAATGGCCAAAAATATGAGAAAATACTCAACATCACCAATCATTAGAGACAAATTAAAACCACAATGAGATATCATCTCATCCCAGTTAGAATGGCTATTCACAAAAAGACAAAAAAAAAAAAAATGCTGGCAAGGACACAGAAAAAAACAATCTCTTAGGCACTATTCGGAATGTCAATTAGTACCGTCATTACAGAAAACAGTATGGATGTTCCTCAGAAAACTAAAAATAGAACTACCATATGATCCAACAATCCCACTACTGGATATTTGTTCAAAGAAAAGAAAATCAGTAGATTGAAAAGGTATCTGCATTCTCATGTTTATTGTAGCAGTAGTCACAATAGCCAAGCTATAGAATCAACTGAAATGTCCATTAACTGATGAAGGGATAAAGAAAATGTGGTATATATACACAATGAAATACTACTGAACCATAAAAAGAATGAAATTCTATCATTTGTGAAAACATGGATGAGCCTGAAGGACATAATTTTAAGTGAAATAAGTCAGACAAAGAAAGAAAAATATTGTGTGTTCTCATTCATGTGGAATCCAAAAAAGTTAAGCTCATAGAAGTAGAGAGTGGAATCGTGGTTATTAGAAGCTAGGCAGTGTAAAGGGAAGAGGGAGATAGGAAGAGGTTGTTTAATGAATACAAAATTGCAGCTAGATAAGAGGAAAGTGTTCTAGTGTTCTAAAGCACTACAGAGGGGGACTAGTTAACAATAATTCATGGTATATTTTCAAATAGCTAGAAGAGAGGATTTTGAATGTTACTAACACAAAAATGGCAAATATTTAAAGTGATAAATATGCTAATGATCCTGATTTTATCATTACACATTATAAAAGTGTATTGAAATATCTCCCTGTACCCCATTACTATGTACAGTTATTATGCATTAATTTAAAATAAAAATGAATTTAATTAAGTACTGATTTATTACAGTATAATGAAGACATTTATAGGTCAGTTTCACATATGAACATAGCTATAATAATTACCTGATCATCCTAGATGCAAAACATTATTTGATAAAGTTCAGTACTTACATTTATAATTTAGAAAATTTTAGAAACTTGAAAAAATACCTAAATGTGACTGCTGAATCAATTAAGTTTAAATAACAAAATATAAGGTAGTATTTTTGTGGCAGGGTAGGAAATGACTTCTTAAACAAAACTTGAAAAGCATAAATCATCAGGCCAAAAAAAAATGAACTAATTTACACCAAAATTAAGAATTTTACCCCAATAAAAGGCATCACACATTAATGGATACCTACACCAAGATGAAGATATTTGTGGTATGTAAACCAACAAGAGATTTTTTAATATATAAAGATTTAAAAATTGATAAGGGAAATATAACTCCCATAGATAAAGTCGGCAAGGCAATTTCTTTCTAGAGAAAACCTAGAAAGTTAACAATCAAGTATCGAGATGCTTAAACTCATTGGTAATCAGTGAAATACAAATTAAAACAATTAGATTGGCCAAAAAAAAAAATAGATAGTGGGATAATACCAAGAATCAGTGAGGATGTGGGGGTATAGGGACACTGGGACTTTCAGGCACTGCTGAAGCAAAGACAGGCTATAGGGCAGTTTTTCACTATTTAGTCTTATAAACTAAACATGTATCCTATAAATTAGCAATTCCATTCTGGGTATGTATCCTGGAAATCATCCTTTGCGTCTATAAAGGGATGTGTATGATGTTCATTGCAACATGGGTTAAGGAATCAGGGATTCATAGGTAACTTGGGTATTTACCACTGTGGGAGTGGACAGGAAAAACGTGATGGAGACACAACATGGAGTATTATGTAGCAGTTGGAAGCAAAGAATTACAAAACATTACATTGTATCCCATCAATATCCATAATTATTATTTGTCAATTCAAAATGAATACATACACACATGCTTGGTGAAAAAAGTTGGAAACAGGAGATGTATAACATTATTTTAAATTAAATTAAAAATTTCTACACACAAAAAAATACATATATATATTTCAAGAACATTTTGAAATAAAAGGATACACATAAAGCACATTAACCTAGCTGGAGGGAAATGGTAGTGTTATGAGAATGAAACGAGATATGCAAATAAAAGAAGAAAGGAAGAAGGAATGAAGGATGAAAGATGCATTAGTTAGCTATTGTTACAGTAATACTGCATAATTATTAGAATTTCAGTGGTTTACAAAATAAACATTTATTTCACACACATCTGAAGGTCAGTTTGGAGTTGGCTTATCTAGGCTGGGAACTTGGTTACAAGCTAAGGTTGGGTCCAGGCACGTTTCATATGTTTCTCATCCTTCTTAGATTAGTCACTACCCAAGTTATGTTTTTCTTGTGGTGAAGGACAGGTGCTCAAGTGGATAAGCCTAACCATGCTAATACAATGGGACTAATATCCTGTTAACCAAAGCAAGTTATTCAGCCAGGCCCGAAGTCAAGTGCCAAGAAGAATGTTCCACCCACTAGAAGGTTATGGCAAGGATATAGATATATCATAATACTACAGGTAGGCTAAATATTTGGAATCAGTAATTCCATCTACCATAATGGTGCATAAACAGATAGGTAGGTAGGTAGATAGATGATAAATAGATAGATAGATAGATAGATAGATAAATGGATCTATGTCATTATATGTGTGCATATAAATATATTTATACATTCATAAAATAAGTAAAGAGGAGACTCACGTGGACAAATAACAACAATAAGTCATAAACTGAGGAATATGATGAATAAACTCCATACACTGAAAGTCCAAAAAGCCAAACCACACTAGGAACAGAAAGGAATAAGTGAGTAGGAAGTTCATGCTGAGTGTTAGAGATGGCATTGCAAATTATTTTAATTAGTTACTACCATACTCATTATAGGAAGCAAGAGCACAAAGAAAATGTCTTACTCTCTTATTTGGAACTTGTAAGTGTGTTGGGTTTGTCATATTGTTCTTTGATAAAGATAAGTGATCTCATACCATTAAATAGAGCTGTAATGTGCTTCTGTTGTAAGCAATGCTGCAATACCGTCAAGAATATGTAAAGTTTTGGAGTTCTAATATAAAGTGAGATGAGGCCCATTTTGGCTCTATTCTGAGCTGCTTAATGTACCAAAGTCAGCTCTTCGCTGTTTGATGTACATTTAGAATATCAGAAGGAAAATCACACATGGATTTTACATAGGGGCCATTAATAGAAATCAGTTAATAAAAAAAAATTGAACCTTAATCAACCAGAAAGTTGATTAAGGTTTGTGAATATGACCACATTTAAATTAAAAACTTCCATTATCCATAGACAAATCAACAAATTATTGGAAAAAGATCTTTGCAAAACAATGTGGAATTAATATCTAGAACATATGAGAAACTTTGCAAACAAGCAAGAAAAAGACAGGAAACCAAAATTTAAAAAAAAAATGGGCAAAGCACATGAACAGGCAATTGACAGATGGGAAAATCAAAATAGCTATTGTGTATATGAATGACATACATCCTCATTAGTAACCAGAAATGCAAATTTTGCAGTTTTTTTTTTACAAAATGAGATATGATTTTGCACTCATTAGATTGACAAAACTTAGAAAGTGCTGGCAAGAATATCAGGAAGTTTTGTCCTTACTGGTGGTGAATTATAAACTGGTAGAAACATTCTGTATAGCAATCTGAGAAGTACTTAGTGAAATAAAGCATGGGTATAATATCACAAGTCAAAAATTCCCTTCCTAGATATATACTCTAGAGACTCTCTCACTCAGATCCACAAGGAAACATGCTCATAGAGGATTATTGCAGCATTATTTACGGTACCATAAAGTTGGAAGCAATATAAGTATCCACTAGAGAATCTGGGTAACCCATAGACATCCACTAGGGAAATGAATAAGTAAAATGCACTACATGCAGGAGTCAGAAATGGCATATGCATATACTGGGAAAATCTGCCAGATTCAAAAGCAATGAACTAGATTTATATAGAAGAAATATATAGAGATCTCAAAAATATTAGGTTAGATAAAAATTAGAAAGAAAATGAGATTTATAGCACATTATCATCTATAGAACTTTAAAAATACATAAATGACACTATCCATATTTGTAAATAAACACTAATATACCAAATAAACACATGGAAGGTGGTTTAGAAGGCTCTGTAAAACACACTTGAGAAGGTACTGATGAAAGTGTGGGGGTGACTGGAAATGGACATGAAAGGGGTAACTAAACAAAATAAAATAGGGCTTTGCAAGAGTAATAGTGTTCAATGAATTGTCTCAATGCCATATACCTAAGCTAATAGATAAACAGCAACTGAGTCGCTCTAACAATTCTATTTCTTTTAAAAGTGAAGTCCAGCTGCAGAAATCTACAAACAGGCCATTTGTAGATTCGCTTGGCTTACTCATTTACATGTAGCAGTGGGACAGTTTGCTGCAGAAAAGTAAGTAAACAATGACATTTGTGTAAATTAAATTGTTTTCTCTTTGTTCACACGCAATGACCATCATTTAAGGACTAAATACTTATCAAATAACTCCACATTTCTGACCAAATAGCTGATTGCCAGGAAATGAACAGGCTGAAAACATTCCTACATGAATCAGCCAGCTCCAAATCTCTCTCTCTCTTTCTCTCTCTCTCTCTCTTTAGCAAATAGAGACATCAAGAAAGACTTGAACCTTAATCAACCAGAAAGTAGGCTGAGCATCAAAGGTGGCACTCAAATAATTTTAATGAGCCATCTTCCTACTCATTACAGAAAACATTAATGTAACAGGAGTGCATTTCTCTCTTATTTGGAACCTGTAAATATTCAATTTATTAACAAAGATAAGTGGAAATCATGCTGCAAAATAGTGTTGTGATGTGATTCTCTTCCTAGCAGAGCTCCAACATGGGCAAGAGTGTCTAATGCTCTGGAGTTCTAATAAAAAGTAAGATACCTAGTGCTCTAGAGTTCTAATGTAAAGTAAGGCACAGGCATAGTGGCTCATACCTATAGTCCCAGAACTTTGGGAGGCTGAGGTGAGCAGATGGCTTGAGGCCAGGAATTTAAGACCAACCTGGGCAACATAGTAAGGATTTGTTTCTACAACAAATAATTTTTAAAAAATAAGTCAGGCATGGTGGCCTGTACCTGTAGTTCCAGCTACTCAGGAGGCAGAGGTGGGAGGATCACCAGGAGTTTGAGGCTGTAGTGAGCCTCCAGTGTGGGTGACAGAGCCAGACTCTCTCTGAAAAAATAAAAATAAAATTTAAAAGATAAAGTGAGATGTGAACCTTTTACATCTGGCTCTACTCTGTTCTGGGTTTCTTAATGTACTAGTGCCAGCTCTGTGCCACTAGACATATATTTAGCATACTGGAAGGAAAACCAAAAATAAGGATTTTACTTAGGAGCTAATCTGATAATTACAAGGGTACCCAAAAGTCAGACAGTAAGGGATAGTAAAAACAATACAATTAAACAACTTGAATCAGGCAGGGAGACTAAAGGAATCTATCTCTGAGACTGGATGCTGCATACATTTTATCAAAGAAGAAATTCTAAGGAAAAATTTTGTGCAGACACACATTCACTCCCAGAAGACTGATGGCAACTAATAATCCCAAGCATCCCCCTTGACCTAGTGTTCCATTTTCAGGGAGAACTCAAATTGTGATTCTAACTGAAAACAGAACAGCAAAGAAGATCAGGGAGGATTTAACTGTTGGCAACCTTCCAGGTCTATTCTTCCAGTCCCTGAGGCTTGGGAATGGAGATCAGCCATAAGAAATTTGGGATCCCTAAGCATAATAATCTACAAATTCCAATTATTTTCAGTTCAATGTTTGGCTGTCCATGTAGTGTTTCCATTTGCCGGAGACTTTCAGGACATTTTTGTAGCCATTCAAATAATGCCTCGAAAGAGAGGGGCATCATTACCTCCAGGTCCCAGATGGTGAGGTTGAGGGGTTAAGTGAATAGCCCCAGGCCACACACTCCATTTCCAGGAATCAGGTGCCAATATGGGATTATCTCTCCAAGTTTCTGACTCTTTGTACAACAAATAAACCTCTCTAGAGTAAGACATATCATATGGCATCTGCTGTTTATACAGTACGAGAAACTCTCCTGAGCAGTGTAGAGCCCTTGGGATGTAACATCTACCCTTGGAAGTACCCAGCACATATTCATCTAAGACTCCTCTTCGTTACATGGGGTATACATTATGTTTCTGCAGTAGCAAGTTTGGAGGGGGAGCTTGTTAAAAGCCCTGGCATGGAATGAGCACCAGACCTTACAAGTCACCAGCAAGATTGAGCCGTGCAGCAAGCAAACACAGTGGCTCTTAAAAAACACCTTGTGTCAGCTAAAGGGCCAAACAAACTGCTTACTATCCTGAGAAGGCAGTATCGTGTGGACATGGCTCGACTTGGTTTGATTCTTATACTCCACCATTTACTATCTGAGTGAACTTGAACCTCCTTTTCCTTGTCTGGTCTGTAAAAGTGAGGAGGGGGTACTCATTGAATAAGTCTTTTGTATATTATGGATTGAATTTTGCCCCCTGCCCCCAAAGTCCTAACCCCAGTACCTCAGAATGTGACCTTAGTTGTAAATAGGATATTTGCAAGTATAGTACATGAAGATGAGGTCATTAGGATGAGCCCTGATCCAATACTACTGGAATCCTTACAAAAGAGGAAATTTGGACACAGACATACACAGGAGAAAGATGGTGTGAAGAGACGGAGAGAATGCCATGTGAAGACAGAAGATTGAAATAATGACTCTATAAGCTAAAGAAGTTCAAGGCTGCTGGTAAACCACAAGAAAGTAGGAAGGGGAAAATGGGAGGACCCTTCCGTGGAGTTTCCAGAGATTGCACAGCCCTGCCATCATCTTCATTCCAGAATTCCAGTTTCCAGAATTGTACAACAATCAATTACCACCCAGGTTGTGGTACTTTGTTAAAGACAGTAGCCTTAGAAATGAATACATTGTAAATATTAAAAGCAGTTCCTTATGTAAAGCATATTGTAGAACCTCAATCAATCCAAGTTCTCTTTTCAAAGAAAAGGATTTGTACATTGGTATGCAGACAAATACTGCTCACTTTCTCCCTTGAGCTCCACTATGATCTGACCACATGGCAGATGAATCTTTGAGTCTGCTTAAATTCTACAGAGTAGTGCCAGAAATTATCTGGTTTCCTGAGGGATCTCTGGGTTAGGACTGAGCCAAAATTCCTAGATCTGAATTAGAACAGAAGAAACTCCTGACTGAAACACAAACTGCCATTTATTGAGAAGAGCTGAGATGCTTTCCTCCAAAGGACACTGTGACACAGTCTCAGGCCTAGCCTAGATTTTCCACCCTGCATACCTCCTTCCTGGTAGCTGGGGCCTCTCAGGACTCACCTACAGGCTCGTCCCTGGCCAAGGTTCTGGACTCCGTAACCCTCAAAGGAGTGTCTGTTTTGAGAGGCCGTTTGACACAGTGGCTGAGAATGGACTCTGCAGTCCACCTGCCTGTGTTTGATCCCAACTCTGCCATTTTCTGTGTGTCTTTGGGCAAGTTTCTCTCTAAGCCTCACTTTCCTTCTCTGAAAAATGGGTATGTTGATAATCATACCCAGCTCATAAGCTTCCGGTGAGGATTCATTGACTTAACATACTAAAGCCTAAGGATTGCTGTCAAGTTCCTAGGGTGCATATTATTGTTTCTGCTGTTGCCTTAAGATCAGGTACCTGCCTGCCCTCCAGCACCGACAGCTGGCTTTCAAACCCAAGGCCTGAAGCCTTGTATTAATGGCTTGCTAGAGAACTAGGGCCTGAATCAGACTCCCTCCACACTCTTCCCCCGAGGGAGTGTGGTGTCTATGACCCTTCTGTGTCCATAAGACATCCCTGATGCTACTCACCTGCCAGGATGTCTGAATGCTCCTGCTGCCTGCCAGCCAGAATGGACTTGCTTCACATCTCAGCAGCTGGACTGTCCCTGAAAAATCTGCCCAGATAAGCAACCTGCGATGCCTCCTACGTACTCTAGCTTCCTGCAGTTAAAGGAGCCATATCTAACTGTGAGACTGGATGCTTCCACACCCCACCAAAATGAAGTTTGCCTATTTTGACCACAAAGCCTCCAAAACATTAGAAATAGTGGGGACTAGATGGGCACTTGACAATCTCTAGTTAATAATGACAAACCCATCACTCACAGGCATTGTATTTAATTTACTAAACCATAAGATTAAGCAGAATGGGAAATTCAACATTTGGAAGACTTTGTAAGTTTTGTCTCATTTTGCAACATTCATTCTCTCTAACTGCCTCAATGGGTGCTATTAATATTTAGAAAAAGCACCAATAGCAAAATACTAAAGTCAAAAAAGTTTAGGCCCCTCCTTTCCCTATGATGATTCTAACTATAAGGTACTATTTAAGTTCTACAAAATGAACAGCTGGGAGGGCAACTGAGCTACCAGAACGTGTAGGGAGCATGGCTTGTTAAAGGAAGATTTGTCAAGTACTAATTATGTTCCTAACTACACTAAATGCTCCATACACACAATATAACCGAATCCTCATAATAAACCTGTTAATTAGATACTAGTCTCTCTTTTTTTAACAGATAAAGAAACTGCAGCATAAAAGAGGTTAAATAAGTTGACTGAGATTCAAAATCTACTGTAGGTGAGATTCTAACCTAGACCAAAGTCCAGACCCTGCACACTAAGACATAAAACCCTTCTATACTTTCTTCCTTTTCCAGTTGATTTTGGCTCCCACAGCATGGCAGTGTCTAACTAAGCATGCTCCTTCTAAACATATTCAGTGACATTTGCTTGTGAGCGCCACAGCCCAGCAACACTACCCTCATTGTCTCCAGCACAATGAAAAGTCACTGTGGCCGGCAGCGAGTTCTTTTTCAATTTTATTAACTAACCTTGGTAGAGGCTGGAATGGGGCAAACACTGGAACTGGTTCTCCCAGCCAGCAGCCAGCTTGGACAGGAGCAGAATGTGATTGGGACTTGCCTTAGCATTAGAGGTGATAGTTCACCCTAGATGAGATAGACTCTGATAAGCGATCCTTGGGGATTTCAAATATGTTGACGAAAATGGGAGTGGCGGAGGAAATGGTGAAAATTTTTAAGAATGTGCAGGCAGGAAATTAATGGCAAAAGCTCCCCTCGACCCGCTGCCCCTAAATCAAAGAAAATGGCTTTAGAAAGTTGCGCCTCAACCCCATTCCTGTTTCCTCTCCATAAATCTACCCCCTAAGTAATCCTCAAGGAATTGGAGCGGTTGCTTTCTCCCTGGCAATAACGGGAATTCCAACTACAGGCCAATTAGAATACACCCAGAACTGCCAGTAAAATGTTTCAATGACTTGACTTTGTTGGTTTTATGAAACAAGTGAAAGAAATCAGACAGTCCAAGATCCTCGCCAAGACGTGGAGTCTCTTTATGAAGTAGACTGCAGGGAACCGTGTGGGCTCCGGATCTCTAGTGCTTCCTCCAACATGCCGCTTTTATCTAATGCCATCTGCGCGGGGCCCTGTGGTCGCAGGAACACCAGCTCGTGACACAGACTTAAGATTTAGTTGCCACTTCCCTGAATATTTGTTCTGTCTTTTTGAGAGGATTCACTTAGTTTTTCCGAGCCTCGTTTTCCCTATTTGAGACTTTCAGGTGATACCGTGTTTCTAGCTATCTCGGGCATAGGTACAATTTAAGGTCTTAGAGGGCAGCCAAACACTTAGAAATGCTACCGATTTTTCCCCTCCCTGCTTTACACTTCTAGGTTGCTGTTTGAAGCCTCAGCATAAATTATCTTTGCTCTTATCGACTCCCTGTTGCAAATGGGGGTGTGTGTGAGCGTGCGCACGTGTATTTGTGAAAGCGCGTGCCCAGCATGTCTGTCTCCTTTTCATTCTTTCTTTGTTCTTTCCCAAGGCTTCTGTGAGTAGCAAATAGAATGGAATGTCCTTGTCCAGCCTGCTCCCCACCCTTAGGACGAGGGATGGACCACTTCCTACCTCCCCCTTCCCCCAGGCCCCCTCCCCCATCCTCATCAGTGCAGTTGATGAAATGAAAGCCGAGGAAGAGTGATTCGATTATTGCCTGACCTTTGCCGGTGCCAGAAAGTGTGTAGATCCACGTGCTTTCCTCCAATCCCCCTTTGGGGCTTTTCTGGACGTGTCCCCATAGGAGACCTCCTGCGGCTGGGTTGAATCAGCCTTAGTGGGCTGAATGTGGTTCAAAGCCTAAGCGGACCCTCCCCCCAGCTCCCACCCCCACCCTGCTTTATCCGGCGTGGTGTTCATTACAAACAACAATTACTGACAGTAATTAGCTGTCCGGAATAACAAGGACGTTGTATTTTCCTCAGCTTTAGTGCAAAGGCGCATGAGCAAACCTTATTGTGTTTTAGCACAATAAAGTGCATCTGAAAATCCCCTTTTAGAATTGTGGAAAACATGACCCATGCTACTTCTTTATAACATGAAAAACAATTCCCCTCTTCATTAGGTTGGATTTTCCTTGGTAGAGCACAAATAGGTGGAGAGAAAACTGATGTTTAAGAAAACTGTCACTTTGTCCATAAGTTTTGACAATCCTGATGCTTGATTAGGAATATTTTACCAGACATCCGCTCTTGGATTTATTGGATTATACACCTTCAGGTGGTGTTGAAATCGTCAATATTGAAACAAAAGCAACAATTAAATACAAAGCAAGAGAAGAGAAAGGGTGAGAAGTTAATACTCTATTTAAACCACTGGAGGGGTTGGAAAGCCGACTTACCAAAATAGCAGTAACAAAAAAAATCTGAAAAACAAATTCACCACCAAACAGTTTCTACTGCTCCATTTATTTCAACTAGTGTGGTATTAATAGAACGCCTAACAGCAGGGAGTAGGAAAATAAATGTATTCTCACTCACAAGGGAATGACTAAATGACTCACAAATGCAAAAATAAATAAATGGCTCCCTATGAAAATCTGAAACTATATTACCCCAACTCAAACAACTAAGCTTTTTAACTGTAACCTAACATGTTAAATTCAATCAGTTTTATTTGAGGCCATAGATAGATCAAGCGATCAATCTCCATTATCCTGGGCTTTTTTTTCATCTTCATAGTGCTATTTTTCTTCCTATGAGACATTTCAGTTCATTTCCTTGAGCCTTCTTCAGTTTAATGGCTGATTTTCAGACAAAAAAAAATTCCCCTTTCTCTAGAGGGAATGGAGAAAAATAGAGCAATGAAAAAAAATTTAAGAAGGGCATGTCTTAATTCTATGTAGTAGAGAGAAGGAGGACACGATGTGAGAAAAAGATAACAGGTAGATAAATAATGTGTATTACAGCTGGTTTCAAATGCTATGTTAAATGTTAACAGGTGCTGCCTCCTGACACTATAAAAAGATCAGCTTTTTGTCTCCTTTATAATTTGTGAACAGGTAGGCCCCGAGGACCAGAATGAGGTCATGCCAATTAACTCAATCACTCTGATTCCTGCAATCAGAGTGATAATGACATCCTTAGCAACCATCCTATCACTATGGCACCAGCCCACTGCTGTAAAAACCCTCTTCATCTACACTGGTTGTAGGTTGGGTGCCAAAGCTGTGATCCTAAAATACACAGGCTGAGAATTTATGTGAAACCTTCCCCACCACCCCATCTCATCCAGGGGCACGACATCTTTCCTCTCTCAAAAGAGATACAGTGAGAAAATAAAATTTTCAGTGGCTCCAAAAGTTAAGGTTTGGGGCTTTCCCCAAACCCATATAAGTCATTAGTTGGCTCTTTGGAATCATATTCTATTAAAAGAAGCTAATAAGCTTTATCTTTCAACTTTATCCAGCCTGATTACACTATACATACCTACTTTCACATAAAAACTATTCATTACTAGACTGCTTTTATCAATAGACATTAATAGTTACTTCACAGGATGGGAATTGATACTCCAAAGGCAGTGAAAAGAAACCATCAATGACATCTAGAGCTTTCTTCCCCAGAGTTCTTTAAATAATGTTAATTCCCTAGAGATAGATCAAATATATATATATATATAACAAAGAAAAGGAGAGCAATCAAGAACATATACTCCAAAAATATCTAAAAAGTCTCTTTGGTGGGCACATTTATATCAATAAGCTTCTCCAGCTTATAGCATTTCAGACAGAGCCAACTTTCATTATACTGAGCCTCTCCTATCTGCACCTCATTATATTGGATACTTTGGAAAATCCATAAAAATCTAAGATACTTGAGTGTATCCTTATCTTCGGGTGTGTGTGTGTGAGAGAGAGAGAGAGAGAGAGAGACATCTGAATAACAACAGCACAGATCTAATGGGAAGATAAGTCTTTATGGTGGAGGGTCTTCATGGCCATCAACTTCATTAAAAGACCTCTGACAGTATATCTGAAGAAAGAATGAAGTAAAAGAGAGATGGGAAGGAAGAAGGTGGGAAGGAAGAAAAGAAGGATGGAAGGAAAGAGCAACCAGTCTAAGAAGCAACCAGAGACCAAAGATCAACCAAACACACGAGGAAAGTCAAGATAAGGCAGTTGATATATACCTCAGGGCCTTTGCGGTTTATCCCCTGGAGGGAATCCTCTTTACCCAAATGTTCACAGGACTTGTTCATTTTCATGCAGTTTATCACTTACTATGTACTTTTTCATTGTTTATACCCTTCCCTCTCCTCCCCTCCCAACCAGGAACTCTGTCCTAAAATAGTGCTAACACAAGGTACGTCCTCAAGAAATCTGTTGAATCAAAGAACAAATGAATGAATAGGAATAGTTAATTGTATGGGATAGAAACTGCATATTGAAGGAGACAGTCTAGTGAACGCAGTGGACAGCGCAACTGAAGTTAGGGCTGTGTTCTTAGACAGATTCCTTAAGCGCCAATGACCGTGTTGGCAGGCTGAGGACTTCAGAAATGATTTGCAGAAGCCATGTTATCTGTAATGTCAGCAGTTGCCATATATTTCTCATTGGCGGATATCAATTCTCCCTTTTCCTAATTGATTCCAGTAACATAGATACCCTGAGTGCTGTATACAGCTCACTGATTGCTGGGCAAACATTATTGAAGTGTCAATATTTGCTCTTTTTCCTAGAGCATCATTGTTGAAGAGACTGCAATTCATTTGGGGACATGTCTCTTCTATTTAATGCACAGAGAGTGTCGATACAAACTAAATCTTCATTTTATTATTCTTTACCCTTGCTCTGGTCACAGGGATGGCTTCACTCACCAGCCATCGTGGCTGTCCTTAGGCAGCTCTGGATACCTCCCCCACTGGATGCTGCTACTGCCGAATGCTACACAGTGATATTGTCACCTCTTCTGATGAGTTCAGCATCTTGGGTTAATCTGAACTGAGTTTTGACCAACACTTCCACTGTCATGTGGTTACATTATTTCAAAGGTAAACACATATAACACACTTTGGAACATTCTCTTCCATTGTGGCAAACAAATGTACAGTTCCTTTCTTGGTTTGTACGTTTTTGCCTTAGAAAGAAGGGACTTTGCCTTGGCAGAGTCAGTGACCTGAGGCTAGGTTCCCATTACTCATGAGGAGGTGATTTTTCCTACACTCATTTCTGATTGCAAATAGAGCCATGTTCCAGTGCTTTCTGTCTTCTGGGAAAATTCCTGTAGCTAGCTTCCCTTGGAGCATGTGCCCTGCTGCCTCATTAAATTAGTGTGTGCTATTCTAGCCCCAAGCAGACCTGTTTTCAGAGTTACTTTCCTCCCACTCCCACTGGGCGAGAATTTCAGACTTAGAACCAGAATAGACCAAATCACTGTTACATACATAGGGGTTTAGAAGACATTTTGTGACCAGGGTCTTTATTTCTGATGACCCCAGAAACAGAGGTGTTTCAATTTCTTGATATCTAAGTTGAAGATACTGATAACCACTTCACTCCTTCCAGCCATGTTAACGGCAATTGAGGTGCTTCTGAGAATAAAGAAAACCTGTGATGATCCTGAAAATATAATCTGATATGACGCGCTAGGCAGTGATATTTCTGATTAGTCATCACTAGGCCACCTAGACTTTCTGTTTACTTCTAATTATGTTTCAGATAATGCTATTCCCAGTTAGGCAGATGATCATTGTAATTTCTGGTAATGAAATGGCTAGGGAGCCCATTCTGTACTGGCAAGAGAGCCAGAGCCCAGCACTTCATAAGAAACAAGTGTTATGGTCTAGGACAGAGAGATGAAGCCAAGGTGCTGTTGAGCATTTACAGCATGTATCAGATTGATTCTATCTCTCTCATACTTATGATTGGTTTATTTTCAAAGGGACATTCCTCAACTTAAAAGCAACTCTGCAGAAAGCAAAGACACTAACAATTTTTCTCTCCCCTTTGTACCCTTTAATGTGTCAAAGAATCACTGTTGGCCTTCCATGATGGCTAAACCATTTTCTCTCACCATGGCTACTAGTGGTTTGGTCAAAAACTTACACAACTGGCATCAAGAAATAATAATAAAGCTTTTGGGTGAGTGATTAAAGTGATTGTGGATAAAAACTCTCTGGGAGAAAAAGAAGAACAAGAAGGAAGAAGAAGGAGAATAAGAATAAGAAGCAGCAGAAGCAGAAGCGGTGGGAGAGGGGGGAGGAGGGGATGGGGGAGGAGGAGGAGGAGAAGCAAGAAGCAGAAGAAGAAAGGGAGAAACAAAAAAAGAAGAAGGAGATGGAGAAGGAGAAGAAAGGGAGAAACAGAAGCAGCAGCAGCAGCAGCAGAAGCAGCTTCCCAAAAGGTGTAGGATTGTCGGCACTTCTTTTCCCTGTTTCTTATCATTTTACACTCAAGTACCTTTGCAACAAAATAACCACCTGGCTTTGAACTTCTGGATCTTTACATCTTCCCGTTAAATGCTGAAACCCTGAATCTAAATGGCTCCTCTTGAATATATCAAGCAGTTCTTTATTCAATCTCATAGGCATGAAGAGTTCATTCTCCTTCAAGGCTGAAATCCATCTCTGTTGAGTCTATACACATCGATGGCTCTGCAATTTGTTCCTCGGGCTTCTTTGTCAACAGGCTTCTGGCTAGGTTCAGTCAATGGGAAGCACCAAAGGGCAGGAGAAAGAGAGAACCCAGCTTAAATTCTCTCTCTCTGCTTTAGGTCACAGTTCACAGTAGTGGTTCCATCTCCTCTGTGGTTTAGTTTAAGCTGCCCTCCCACAGCCTCTTTCTCTGAGATCCCAGCTCCTACCAGGTAGTCCCTGGTGCCTGGCTTCTGTAACATCACCTTTTCCCTGTGATTCGTCAGTCCCAAGGGTGGCAGCAGCTTCCTGCTATTGTTTTTTTTTTTTTTTTTTTTTATTGCATTTTAGGTTTTGGGGTACATGTGAAAAACATGCAAAGTGCTATTGTTAATCTCTGAGTTGCTTCACCATTTCCTGTTCGGTTTCTCATCTCTTTTGTCGCCTGCATAATTAGGTAGTTTATTTCATTTCCTCTGTCTAAAATACTTAGAGGGGTTACTGTTTTCCTCATTTCATCTGATCACAGCCCATTCTGTTTGTTTTTGGGAATCTTCTCTGGACACTGTTACAGATTAAGTCATCATTCAGATTTCAGGTCATCTCACTAATAATTAAAACTAATAATAAGAGCAAAACAACAACAATAGCACTTCTCCCTACTCAACCATAGCTTTTGATGTCCTTACATACAGCTCATGTTATGCTAAGCATGTCACTCACATTAGCTTATGTAATGCTCTCATAACTTTCTGAGGTAAGTATTCTTATTATCATCATGCTCATTTTACAGATAAGGAGACTGAGGCTGAGTTTAAGTAACTTGACCATGGTACATGGTAAGACAGATAACTAGTGTCAAAACATTGCTTAGGAAGTATGTTCATTTCATGCCACTAGGTTTTTTGTGTTGCTATCGACAGAGTGTCACTTTGCACCCAGGCTGGAGTGCAGTAGTACGATCTTGGCTCACTGCAACCTCTGCCTCCTGGGTTCAAGTGATTCTCCTGCCTCAGCATCCCAAGTAGGTGGGATTACAGGTGCCCGCCACCACACCCAGCTAGTTTTTGTATTTTTAGTAGAGACAGGGTTTCACCATGTTGGCCAGGCTGGTCTCGAACTCCTGACCTCAGGTGATCCACCCACCTCAGCCTCCCAACGTGCTGGGATTAGAGGCGTGAGCCACTGCCCTCAGCAGATGCCACTAGTTTTTAACCCACTGGTCATACTGGCTCTGAGCATTTTGGTAACAACCAACTTCATATTGTAAGGCACAGTAACTCCAGAGTGTGATCACTAAGGAGTCCAAACAATGTGCCTTTCAATAGCATTGCCCACTCTCTGCCTTAACCTTCGGGGGTTGTTTCCTCTGCTTAGAGGCATTAAAGTGGATATTTTCTATGTCTTAAGGACACAAGGGGTAAAAGAAATGTCCAGAGTTGAGGACAACTATTAACGCCCGACAGGGTGCTTGTGAGGGACGAGAAGACTGCATTGTACTCAGGGAGGACAGGCTGGGGCGCCTGTGGATGCCTGCAGGCCTCTTGTTCTCCGAGCTCCCTGAAGGCCTGGGATGCTGAGAATTGCAGCCTCTGGAGCAGGTGTGCTCAGGCTCTGATCTTTTCTTACCCAAGGGCTAAGAGATAAGCTGCAGAGAAAAATTAATAAGAGTGAAGGAAGGAACAGTCTTAAGAGGAGGAGGGGAGCCTTTTGCAAACAAAGGGAGATTGTCTAGACACATGCTCCATCCTCTCTGCTGGCTTTATCTCCTCTTTCTCTCTCCATTTTTTCCTAAGCTTGTTTTGGACTGATTTGCCTACACATTCTTTTCTTAGCCTTTCTCCTTCCATGTCTAAATAAGGGGATGGGGGGGTCAGGAATAGAACGAAATCAGCTAAACATTTTACCTTTGGGACTGAGTGATAAAAATAACAGCCCAGTTCAGCTTTCTGAATCATTTCAATAGTATTGGAAGCATGCAGAGGAGCTCCACAGGAGGCAGAGCTGGGAAGACAGGGGTTAAGACTCTCGCCCTGTATTAGAACTTGATTTATGGCATGAATCAACTTCATGTTCCTCTCAGGATCTGGTTTTGAGCAAAAGAAACGACAGTCTGCCAAGTACGAAGTCCAAAATGGTCATGCAGTGTATTAACATGCCACTTTGGCCTCCAGGAAATAGACATAAGCAAAAACCTGCAAGCCCACAGCTTGCTTTGAAGTGTTCAAAACATATTTGGGCCTTCAGCCCAAGGGTGTCTTCAGAAATAAGAATGGTCAACTTTCTATGATCCAGGGGCAGCTTACCCACATTGTGGTTGATGAAAATCCTTTGATTTTCTTGTTTTCTTTTCCTAGCTACTTGCCTTCAACACTCTTCCCAAAGAGGCGGCAAGGGGAAAGAATTAAGAACACTAGCAGATTAGCCAATTACTGCTTGCATCTAAACAACACTGATACTGTTTGTTTAGCTCCCTTTTTATTTTATTTTAAGTGCACGAAAAGCTATTTTTGAATATCAAAAAATCAGAAGATACAGTGAACCTTCCAATTAAATTCACGTTTTGATCTCTGTGTCAAACAGATACCATGTTTTCAATTTGACTATGTGAAAGGAAAGAAAGAAAGATATTCTTGTTTACCTTCTTGCACAAACTGGTGAATAGTCCATGTGTGTTAGCACTTGAGGAGCCACGTGCACACAACATCTTTTTACACCCCAAGCCAGCAAATGATGCAATGATTTAACACTGCAATCATAAAAGCTATTAAAAATGCAGTTTTTATGAAAAGGGGGGCATTTTCATGTAAATACAATGATGGCGTGACACACAAAAAGCAAAACAAATGCAAAGATATGTCCTACAAAAGATAAGTGCCTGCTAGTTTAATTATTATTAAAAAGAAAATGAGAAATAGCAGATGGAGAAAATGGAAGACATGTAAGTGTGGTCTGAAAGGCAAAGGAAAGGGGAATAAATGATGTCTTAACATTGAGATGTTCACCTCGGCAGCAATTATCACTGGCAAATTCTGCCCTGACAAGGGGAGACATGGGTTGATATAAAAGGGCTTTTTCATTTTTACTTCCTAGAGTTTGTGAATAACTGGCTTCCCAGGTGACAATTACTCTGCTTCCTCCAAACACAATTCCCTACCCCTTTTGACCCCGTGCAGCAGAAACACTTCAGAAATAAAAATCCCACGGGGCCCTCTGGTGCTCTTCTTTCTCTGAATTGCAAGTCTGGCCTTGATGGTCTGGAGTTTAGAGGATGGAAATAGGAAGAGAAAGGCTGCATTTAAGAGAAAATCTCCTTTTCACAATTGGGCGGCTCTCCAATATCAACTGGAATTAAAATACATTTCCCTGCCGCCCTGCTCTGTGAGACTGTCAATCAAAGACCCAGACAAAGGACCACATGCTTTCTAAAGCCATTTCCACCTGCTGGAGTACGTGATTGTCAACATTGAAATGTTTCGGAGGAAAGAAGGAGCTACTGATCTTCAGGAAGGTGCTAGTGCGCTGACTTTAGCATCTCTGCGGAGACAATGTAGGGTATCATCATCTTCTTTCACTTAAAAATCTCTCCCCAAGGGTGCCAGAAATCTCATTAAGATTTATCTGTAGCATTGGGGTGCAGCAATCAGCCATATTTGTACTTCGTACCATCCTAAGAAGGTATGTTCTCAGAAAGATGGAGCTAAACATTTCTCTTTTCCTAAAGAACTCTTTTTCCTCTTTTAAGATTCCTGTATGATGGGGGAAGTTGTCATAATCAGTTACAAACACTCTAGCATGAATTAGTTTGTTCAAATTACATTTCTACAAGCACATTTTTATAAAATAACAAACAAAAGTCAGTTTTTGAAGATGCTAGAAATCTATTGGGGGGAAGGTTGGGCATAACTGCAAAGGTTATGAAAATTATAGCACAGTGCATTCATGCCAAATGAATTACATAAATATGAAATTCTACAGCAGTTAAGAGTAGGGGCAATTATGGAAAGCCTCTAGGAGGAGGTAGGACTTGAACTAGGAAAGATAAAATATAAATAGAAAAATGTAGTAATCATCCAACATTTTGCTACACTCACCATTGGGACACTTTTCTTTGAGGGGATAATATGGGACACTTTTCTTTGAGGGGATAATATAATCTGAGCTAATAGTTTTGAAAAGTTGATCTGGAACACACCAGACCTCTTCTGGCTCATGCTACCAGGACGTCTTCCCTGCATTCTCACAAGTTCCCTACCATTTATTCTACAAAGAGCAGTAGAGGGGTCTAAACTCTGATTGGAACCCAATGTGGTTCCCCATTTGTTTTAGGAGAAAATTTAAACCTACACACCTAGTTTACAAGCAAGGTCTAGCGTCAACTCTCCCCTTCCCCAACACTGAATTTCAGCCATGTTCTCTCTCCCCCTGGCTTTGAACAGTGACTCCTCCCTCCCACCACCAACCTAGTCAGCTTGCGTGCATCTTTTCATCTTCATGCTACAGATCATTTCTTCCAGAAACCTAATCTGAACCCCCAGACTAGATCTGTTTCTTTTTTTTTTTTCTTTATTTTTGAGACAGTCTCTCTCTGTTGCCCAGGCTGGACTGCAGTAGCACAATGTTGGCTCACTGCAATCTCCACCTCCTGGGTTCAAGTGATTCCTCTGCCTCAGCTTCTCAAGTCGCTGGGGTTACAGTCGCCCGCCACCACGCCCAACTAATTTTTCTATTTTTAATAGAGACGGGGTTTCATCATGTTGGCCAGGCTGGTCTTGAACTCCTAACTTCAGGTGATCCACCCGCCTTGGCCTCCCAAAGTGCTGTGATTACAGGCGTGAGCCACCTTGCCCAGTCCTAGATCCCTTTCTACTAGGTGTCAGCACTGTTCAACCCAGCAAACCTGCTGCTGACGAGTGAGTTACAGTCTCTGATCTTGGTGGAGTTCCCATTCTGGTGGGACAAGACACAGAATCATCAAATACACATAAATATACATAATAATTTCAGATGTTAAGGACCGTAATAAAAATAAAACAGAATGGCAGGCCAGGGAACAATGAACAGTGAAGAGCATGTGTCTTCCTTACATGAAATAATAGGGAATTTGGGGCCTTCCCACATGTTCCTCTTGGATCCTGAATGGGTAATAGCAACTTAATGTGATAGCAGCCATTTCTTAAACCTGTTTTCTGTGCAAGATTATAAATGCAGGGACAAGGTCTATCTATTTCTTCATTTTCCTCTAGTTGTTAACATGGTGCCCAGAATATAGTGCTTGATAAATATTTGTGGAATGAATCAGAGATTAGAAGGGAGAAAGACTTGGAATTTGAAGGCCATTATAGTTGTCCAGTTAGAGCTCATGAGGGTCTGGACTAAGACAGCGTGACACTCATGATAGAAAACAGAGGCTGATATGATGAGTGGTATTATAGAGGAAATAGCAACAGGAGCTGGTCACTAACTGGAAAAGGAAAGGAGATCAGAAGGAGTAAAGGACACCACCTTTAAGGAGAATGGGAGACAGCTAACTACTCACTAAAACCCATCTTCTCTGGCACACACAGTCAGATAATATTACCCAGCCTCCTTTGCAATTATACCATGTTACCAAGTTCCAGCCAATGAAATGTGAACAAAATGATGTGCGCCACTCCCAGGCCTTGCCCATGTGAATCTCCACACAGGATTCTTAGTGCCCTTTGTCTTCTTGCCATCTGGATGTCAAGGCTTGGGACTTCCTCAGAAGCCATGCACTGAAGATGGTAGAACCTCCCCCCACCATGATCCCTAAATGACAGTAAGAATAGAGCCCACCTTCCCCTCATCCCTGTCTCCTGGAACTACCTTGTGTTATTTCTAGATCAAGAGATGTCTATAGATCAAGAAATGAATGGAAATAGGAAATTTATGAGAAAAAGATGAGAACTACATTAAACTGAGAACACTGATCAATTTAGTTTTAGGAAGTAGAATGTGAAGTTTCAAAAATATTCAGTTGAAGGTGTCTCAAAGGAAGGTGGAAAAGCTAGTTCAGAGTTTAGAACCAGGCTGGGGACATGATGAATAGAGATGAGGTCATTTGTTTAAAACGAGAGTAAGTGAGGTTAATAAGAGGGAGGGGATAGAGGGAACACATGGGCAGAATCTTTAAAAATCACTCAAAGATCAGGAAGTGCAGATGCCACAAGGGACAGAGGAGTGGTCTGAGGAAACCAAACTGGTGGACACTGAGGAACCGGAAACTGAGTGTCCCAAATCCTGGGGCAAGGCCCAGGAAGAAGGGGGCTCGGGTGTGTTCAGGAAATGTGACACTGCTGGAACCACTGGTGGCATTAGAGCACAGTGGGAATAGAAACCAAATTGTACACTGGTGGCATGACCAGTATGTGGAAGCCATAACTATAGAATCTGTTTTTTCTCCAGCCAAAAATATTGCAGTAGATAATTGAAAGCTACATCATGAGTGCCTAGGGAGAGTTGCAGAGTAAAGAAAAGGCTGTTCACACCTTGAGTCTTGAGGGTATGTGAAAGCAGAGAGGACTCTACTGAATGAAGCTGAAAGATGGAGAAGGAATAAGGAATGTGAAAGTCTCTGGCAGAGAATTTGAGAAGGAATAGTATGAAGGGCCTGGGTTAGGGATACATCTCTGTCAACAGCGGGACCCTTTTCATAGACGGGTTCTCCTTCAGTGAAGGCGAGCATAACTGCTTTGACTCCAACAAGGGTAGGGAAAGTGGGAAGGGGTTAAGGTGCCTGGCCCAGGAGCAGACGGCAAAAACCTGGCCTATGAGGACCAGATTCTCCCTGCAGGCTGCATACTTGCAAGATCTCCCCTCACCCTTTTGTTCTCAGTTTGTTTTGAAGCACCTGTTCACTTTTGTCTAGAGTCTTACCTCTCCAGCTCTATGTACTTCTGGTCACCAAATCTTAAGACTGTGTTCAGTGTCATTGACTTGGGGCCTGAATGGTGCTTCGGTACCCTAAAAAGAGATGATATATAATTATGGGAAAGCCAATACACTGGCTGAAAGAGTAGAAAAAAAAACCATGTTCATAAAAGAGTAGGAAAAAAACATGTTTTATACTTGTAACATGATTAATGCAGAGCCTGTTCTGGAAAACAGACTGCATCTCTTGTAAACTCTCTGGGACCCGGACCCCTGAGATAGAAAGGAAAATCTATTTTCTTCCTCTAGCATAGAGCCTGAAACATAGTAAGAACTCAGCAAATGTTAGCAGCTCTTATTCATATTATTATTAACAATTCTCCCCTGGGGGGGTAATGTAGTCAGTCCAGAAATGTTATTGCACACATTAGAGCAAAGGGGTCTTTTTTTTTTTTGACACAGAGCCTCACTCTGTTGCCCAGGTTGGAGTGCAATGGCACGATCTCAGCTCACTGCAACCTCTGCCTCCAGGGTTCAAGCAATTCTCTGCCTCAGCCTCCCAAGTAGCTGGGATTACAAGTGCTTGCCACCACTAATTTTTTTATTTCAGTAGAGATGGGGTTTCATCATCTTGGTCAGGCTGGTGTTAAACACCTGGCCTTCCAAAGTGCTGGGATGACAGGCATAAGCCACTGCACCTGGCTCAAAAGGGTCTTTGATCATTTACAGCTGAAGTCCAGAACTTCCATGGCAGGGATACCTGGGAGGGGGATGAGAAGAGGAGGCAGGATGACCATGGGGCCTCGGCTTTCCATAAATGAAGAAGGTCAAATTTATACTTTAATTATTTTACCAACCGAGGTGGTACCTTCAGTCTCAGAGATACCCTGACAGGACTGAAAGAAGCCATTCATCACACAACCTTAAACTTGTGTTCCCTTTTTGGATCACACTGCCTATGGTTTCCTAAGCATTAACATCTTTCATAAATCTTTTAATTATCTTGGGAGATTGAATTGCATTGCAATCTTATATTCAGTGTTATTAGGTTAAATGTAAACACAGGTTATGGGATTCAAAATATGCTTACCTATTTCAATTATTTTTAAGCCCCATTTTGACTTTTCTTCATTTTTCAATTATGTGAAAGTCCTAATATATCAGAAATGAGGTTGCCTGCCCTCTCTTGACAGGTAAGAGTTCCAGCTAGAGTTAGCTAGTCTAGTGATTCTTAACCAGAGGAGCATGTCTGATTCATTGGTGGAATTTCTGGAAAAACAATGCCCTGCCCAGCCAAAGATTCTGATTCAAGAGATCTGGAGTGTGGCTCGGACCTCCATCTATTCTGTAACATCCTTGGTTTTCTGATCCACAGTGCTGATTAAGATCCACTGATGTAGTCCAGTTGTCTCTCCAGCCTCCCCACCTGGGGCTCCACCCACAGGTTCACAGCCTGCATGTTATTTACAAACATATGCCCTGACTTGGAGTGCCTGGGGCAGGTGCATTTGCACTCTCTCAATATCAGCAAGTGAATCATTTATTTCTTGCCATCCTTATTAAATTAGAGCCCTGAAGCAGGACCACGATGTGGTGCCTCCTAAAAATCATGTGCATCTGGCTTTGGAAACAATTTTTTTAAAAAGCCAACATTCTCTCACCCACCTCTTTTCTCCCCTTCCTTCTCCCTGTCTTGAAATTTGGTGTGGGAGGCGCATGTCCCAAAACTTAAATTGCTGATTAACCAGGAAGCTTGCTTTATGGATGGGACTTTAGTTCCTATGCCACTGGGCATGGAAATGTGACCGGTGAACTACCACTTTCTTAGCACAGCAGCCCCTTAGTGGGGCACTCTGTGTGTCTTGCCCTAGGGGCACTCCTCCCAAAGAGGAGCTGGAGTCAAATGGTCCTGCTCCTCCCCTCCAAGACACAGAGGACACTGGTACAGCTGTGCCTCTGGTGCTCCAGGAAAAGGCTGAGCATTTGTTGACGTGCCGCAGACTCCTGAGGGACGGTACAGGGCACAGATGCTGCTTATAAAGGGATTGACCATGTGTCATCTTTGTGCTTCCAGCGGGTCACGGCACATTAGCCCTGGGCTTGGTGCCTCTCAGAGGGACAGGACATTCTAACTCCAGATTTCATTCAAATTCTGGACTTAATGTCTGCACATTTGACACTAAATAATATCCTGTCTTATGAAATTGATGATCTTGTTGTCCATTGTTCTGTAACTTTATATATGAGTGTATTCTCATCTCCCCTGTTGGACTTTAAGTTCCCAGGACAGAATTGTTAAGCTGCCCATCTTTGTGTTTCTACAACCTAATACACAGTGTGAGTTCAGCGATTTCAGATCAAATAAGCAAAAGAGTTCAGGAAAGTAGCCCAAAACCTAACTTCTAGTTACTGGTACTATTAAAATTAAGTCACATCCAAACATTTGTGATCTTTGTTTAGGCTTTGTTGCTAACTGTCAGAAACTTAATGAGTAATCAAGTAGATCATCACATACACCCCTGTTGTTAAAGGTAGCTCTCTACAAGTAAACAGATCTGGGCTTTGTTGATTATCAGGGAATCATCTACAGACATCATCATGTCAAATTCCTAAAGTCTCTTGAATATCAGAAATGCCAAGACAAAAGACAAGAATAATAGTGAGTGACAAATGAGGTGTATAGCTTTGGAGTTTTCTTATTTGAGGTCCAGGTTAGTCATAAGTGGATATTAACAGCATGACAATTGCTGAGAGCCTTAGGAACTGTGCACTCTGATACACAACTGGTTGGAATGCAAACCCGTATCACCTGGTGTAAACAGAATTTACATACGTATTTATTTCATCAATTCTTTTACATTTTCTAGCCTAAGGAAAATTATAACTCATTAATTGTGTATTTTTCTCTTTTCAACTTTTCTTTTAAGTTCAGAGGTACATGTGCTGGTTTGTTATATAGGTAAACTCATGTTATGGGGCTGTTCTTTGCAGGAACATGGATGGAGCCAGAGGCTGTTATCCTTAGCAAACTAACAAAGGAACAGAAAAGCAAATGCCACATGTTCTCACTTATAAGTGGGAGCGAAATGATGAGAACACGTGGACATATAGAGGGAAACAATAGACACCGGGGCCTGCTAGAGGGCGGAGGGTGGGAGGAGGGAGAGGATCAGGAAAAAATAACTCATGGTACTAGGCTTAATTCCTGGGTGATGAAATAATCTGTACAATTCTTTTAATTAATTAATTTTAAATTGACAAAAGTTGTATATATCTACCTTGTACAACAAGCTGTTTTAAAACATGTATACGTTGTAGAATGGCTAAATTGAGTGAATTAATGTGCAATCCATCAATTCTACTTCTAGGAATTGAGACTGAGGAAGTAAACCTAACAAGTGTGCAAAGATTCAGGAAATTCATGAAAATATTGGAAACAACACAAATGTCCAATACTGGAGGATTTTTAAGTAATTTATGATATGGCCATACAACACTATATTATGCAGCTGTCAAAAAGGTGAAGGTAGGTTTTTAATACTGTCTTTCATCATTTAGAAGATGCTTTTTTATTAATTTAGCATCTCTGAAATAAGGATGTGTCTTATAGTCAAAGGAGTCTGCCACTTATAATCAGCAGCAATTTTTTCCTTCTTAATGGGCACATAATCTTATGATTACAGGTATTTTTGATTCAATGAAGTATGGCATATTGATGTGGAAATATGGTCACTACACATGAAGTTAAAAAAGAATCCTATACAACAGTCCATAGACAAGATCACATTTATGTTAATATATATGTCGATTTCTGGAAACAGATGCATCAAATTTTTGATTGTGATTGTTTCTGGGTAGGGTTATAAGAGCACTAACTTTCTCTGCATTCTTTTCTAAACTATTTACAACACTCATGTATTATCGTATTTTTAAATAAGTCAGTTGCTTTGTCTTTTTCTTTCCACCCACTGTGAGGCTATTACTCAGTGTAAGAAAAATTCCACACGAATGTTCATTGCAGCACAGTTTACAATAGCAAAGACCTGGAACCAGCCCAAATGCCCATCGATGATAGACTGGACAGGAAAAATGTGGCACATATACACCATGGAATATTATGCAGCCATTAAAAACGAGGAGTTCACATCCTTCGTAGGGACATGGATGAACCTGGAAACCATCATTCTCAGCAAACTCACACAAGAACACAAAATCAAACACCACATGTTCTCACTCATAGGTGGGTGTTGAACAAGAAGAACACATGGACACAGGGAGGGGAGCACTATACACGGGGGTCTGTTGGGGGGAGGGGGGACAGCGGGGGGGTGGGGAGTTGGGGAGGGATAGCATGGGGAGAAATGCCAGATATAGGTGAAGGGGAGGGAGGCAGCAAATCATACTGCCACATATGCACCTATGCAACAACCTTGCATGTTTTTCACATGTACCCCAAAACCTAAAATGCAATAAAAAAATTAATTAATTAATTAATTAATTAATTTAAAAAAAAAAAGAAAAATTCCAGGACTGACTTTCCATAAAGGAGTCAGGAGAGCAAAATGTTGCCTTTCTCACCTCTGACCATAGTCAGCAATGTGGTCACAGCCACAAGTTCTTGGCTTCCAATTCCCAAATCTAGACGGCTTTTTGTCAAGTATACTTGCATAGCTGAGCTCCTGGATGACCTATTTTAAGCTTAGCCCAGCAGGATTTATGCCATAGTGTCTTAAGATAAAGGCAAGGAGACATGTTAGGGAACCCTGCTTGGTGAGGGAACAGAGAGGAAAGAGACAAAGTAACTGTTTGAGGAAAGAAGCCACCTACTCTGATAGTGGAAGAATAAGGGATCGATAATAATAATAAGGCATTCAAAAGCTAAGTTTGCCATTTATCTTCCTCTAACCCAACAACTTCTTACATTTGGAAAGATGTGGCTGTCAGGATAATACCACCTAATACTACCTACCCCAGGACTGCAGTGTTGAACATTAAATGCTCAAAAGGAGAATTCAGAACGTGAAAGTGATCATTTAAAAGTACTAGGGCTTTTTTTTTTAAGCATTTAATTATGTTACATTATTTAAACAACCTAATTAGATGATAATCGTAGTCATTTAAATTTATTTAATGTGTGATTGTTAAATTCCTAAGCCTTGTGCTAAGTATAATGTTATTATCAATTAAATTAGCATTCTTACCACTTTTGCTCTCAATAACTTTTCAGCCTTCCACTGCTATTATCTGGAATTTTATAGTAGCATCTTATCTGTAAAGGATCAGTGTGGCTGTGCCGTCTGTTCCATTAATAATTTTTCAATTAAATGAGATGACAGCTGTCCCTCCTTGTCCTTACTACCTTGTCACTATCATTCTTTCCAAAGCAATTTTTTTTCTGGTCTTCCTCAGTTTTGCTCCGTTTTTTCCCCCCGCCATAGACAAGCTTAGCTCCTGTTGTCTTTCACAAATGAATCTGGAATTTCTTCTCTAATCCTCACCCCGCCTACCCCAATCTGTTCTCTCTCTGTCTTCTTGATTTCAGTACCGTATTCATTTCTTCCTTTCAAAAGATTTTCTTACTTCTCTCCATCTCTCACCTTTAGTCCTTTCAATTGTCTTGGGGTTCCTTTCTTCTGAGTTCCCACTTTTTCCCCAAATAGTTACAATCATGTTGCCTCCCGTTTCCATCTATTTTAAAAATATAGATTGCACCTTAAGTCCTAAATATTCAGTTTAGGAACACAATTCTTACATAAAGAGACAAAATTAGTGCCAGCTTCATCATGGAAGCCCCTGGTGACCTCACAACTGACAGCATCAGATAAACAACCCCCATGGCAGCCATTCGTTTATTTATCCAATTCCAAATATTTTTTCTCTAGTGATCTCTCTTGATGAGAAATGAAGGATGTTAACTTTGGAACAAGTGATCTACTTGCTACCCAAATATAACTCCCAGGAGAATGTGTTTCTTAAGTAGTTCATCTTCCAGGGTTACCTTTTACTTAAGACTGTGTTATCATTGTTTTGAAGTCTTCCCTTTTGTTGATAAATAAATAAACTATCAACTTTTCAAAAGAAGTCTAGTGTTATATTAAACTTGAGAGCTTTTTCAAAAAAGCGACTCAGGACTCAACCCTTATTCTATCCAAATTGGCTTATCTATTTCTAAACTGTGCATGTAGAAGCATAGATAGAACTAGAAAAGATTTTAGTGGGTTCTTGTTTTACGGATAAGGACCCAAGAAAGTAGAGCATCTGGACCTGTACTCTTCAATACAGTAGCCACTAGCCATACCTGGGAATTTAAGTTTAAATTAATTAAAACTTAAAAATAAAAATTAGTATTCATTAGTCACACTAGCCACATTTCGAGTGCTCAATATCCACAATGTCTGGTGGCTGCCTTATTGGACAGTGCAGACATACAATATTTCCATTTTAGCAGAATGGTCTTTTGGATAGTGCTGGTTTGGGCCATACAAGGCTGAGGTTCAAGAACCTGGGACTCCCTACTGGGTGTGGTGGCGGGCACCTGTAGTCCCAGCTATTTGGGAGGCTGAGGCAGGAGAATCATGTGAACCCAGGAGGCGGAGGTTGCAGTGAGCTGAGATCACATCACTGTGCTCCAGCATAGGTGACTGAGTGAAACCTTGTCTCAAAAAAAAAAAAAAAAAAAATGGGACTCCCATAAGCTAAAGACCCCAGTGCCCTATAATAAAATGTATTTTGTAATGTTTCCTTACAGTATAGGAATCTGAGAGGTCACATACATAGGGAAAGTGAATTATATATAATTTCATACAGTTGATTGCTCATGAAAAGTTGCTTTTCAGCTTTCAAAGCATTTTAACATCTATCATCCTATTTGAAGCCCACAAGAGCCCTGTATAATAGGAAGAACAAATGTTCAGCATCTTCAGTTCACAGATGAGGAAATAGTGGCTCAGGAAAATTAGGACTTGTCCAAAGCCATGTTTCTTTTAAACTAAGACATGAACCCAAATCTCCCGCTCTAAATATCTTGATCTTTTTATCATGTCAAAATACACTGGGAGAATAGCTGTTACTTAAAAAAGAAAAAGAAAAAAGAAATGAAAAAACAGACCATGTGTATTAAGAACATTCTAGAAGCCAGGTGCTTTACCAGGCATTTTATGTATGTTATGTTTTGTAACCCAGCCTGAGCTTTAGTCTTAAATGTCCAACTGCCTACTTCACCTCACCCCTTGAAAATCTTTTTTTTTTTTTTTTTTGAGATGGAGTTTTGCTCTTGTCATCCAGGCTGGAGTGCAGTGGCACAGTCTCAGCTCACTGCAACCTCCACCTCCTGGGTTCAAGCAATTCTCCTGCCTCGGCCTCCTGAGTAGCTGGGATTACAGGTGCCCACCACCACACCCAGCTAATTTTTTGTATTTTTAGTAGAGACGGGGTTTCACCATATTGGGCAGGCTGGTCTCGAACTCCTGACCTCAGGTGATCCACCCTCCTTGGCCTCCCAAAGTGCTGAGATTACAGGCATAAGCCATCTCCCCTGGTCTCCTTGAAAATCTAGTAAGTTCTCAAACTTACAGAGTCTAAGGGAGCATCACAGATAGCCTAGACAAGTGATGGCAGCTCAGGTGGAAGTGATTTTAGTAGAGGTGGAGAAAAATTTAGATGCTTAGGGTATATTTTAGAGAACAGGTTTGCTGGGTTTGCTGATAGGGGGAGAGGGAAACTGAGGAACCAAGAGGGACTCAAGTTTTTCATATAATCACTTCGATGGATGCTGATGTTCTTTACTGAGACAGAATGTTTGCTTAAAAATGTAAATCAGATAAGGCTGCTCCTCTGTTTAAATCCCACAGTGGCTCCTCTTTGCTCTTAGAGCAGTCACTCGCCTTGTCCTACAAGGCACTCCATGACTTGGCCACTCTCCAGCCTCTCTTCCACCAAGTACCCGTTTGTTCTGTGTGCTCAGTCCCCAGCGGCCTCCTCTCTGTCCTCCAGCTCCGCACTCCTGTCTCCTCCCTGGGCTTTGCTCTTGCTTCCTCTGCCCAGAAAACTCTGTCCTTGACGCTTATTATCCTCTCCTCAGATCTCGGTTCAGACGTCACCTCCTTAGGGAAGCTTTTCTCATCATTCTCTCTCAAGTGCTCCTATGTTCACTGTCAACTCTGCATTATCCTGTTTGTTTCCTTTGTAGCACTGCATCCCAATTTTAATTAACTTGTTCCCTTATTTTTTTCCCTTATTTATTGTCTAGGAACCCTGTCACCTCTGCTCTCTGAAACATATCCCCCTTAACTTTAAACAGTGCATATGAGCTTAGTAGATGCCCAATAAATATTTACCTAATAAATATTTATTCAACAAATAAACAACCCTGAGACTAAGTACCATTATTATTTCCATATTTGAGCTAAGGAGACAGAGACCTAGATAATAATTTGCCAATTGCTTCACATTTAGTAGGTGGTACAGCCAAAAATTGATTCCAAGCCTATCTGCCTCTTGCTTTTAATCAAAGATCTATATTGTTACCTTATTTTAAAAAAAAATTCTTGTGTTTGTTCATTAAACATTTATTGAGCACTTACAATGTACCAGGCACAGCAGACCGCACTGGACAAATTCTAGCTCTTCAAAAATGTGATACATTCCCTGTCTTCATGTGGCTTACAAGGCAAGCAGGCAATCCTTTTGTGAGGTGAAAAATTGATCACTCACTAATTTTACACGTTTATGTGACTCACTTAAACCTGCACGTACCTGTTGTAACAAAAGGATCGTAGGAATAAGATAGGTCATTTTTGACCCCCTTCACTCCCATTCCAGATGACAAGAATCCCTTCTTTTAGATAACTTTCTGTAATGGATGTTTTAGAAGATTTTTAAAATAGCTGACCAAAATAAAATATATACAATTTATTTGGGACCATCCAAGTGGCTTTTCATAATACACTGAATTATTAGTGACACAGATGTGATCCCTTAAATTGGCATTAAAGGAAACCCTGGAGGAGGGAGTTGAAGAAGTGAGTTGTATATTAAAAACCTGGATTCTTGTTCCAGTTCTAACCCTAAACTAATGATAGCCAAGTCACAACCTTTCAAAAATTTCTTTTCTCATCAATAAAATGAAAAAAAAAAAAAAAAAAAAGAGTGTTTACTACCTACATCATGACAAAATTGTGTGAAACTAATGAATTCATTAAAATGCTCCGAAAAGTCAATGGTCCCATGAAACATGTTTTGGTTATTTTAGGACCTCATTTGCTCCTTAAAGGATAGGAAAAGTGGATGAGTCACACGTGCAAAAGGATATAGAGTGCATTTTCTTTCCCAGCCTTATTCTTTCACTCATTCATGCTGGGATTCCATGCCTCTGGGCCTCTAGATACACAGTTCCTTCTGCTCAGAATGCCCTTTCCTCACTGATGATTTTCTTGTTATATTTCAAGACTCAGCTTGAACCTCACTTTCCCTGTACAACCTCCCTGACTCCTCTCTCGAAGCAGAGTAATTGTGCCTTCTTCTGTGTTTTTTTGAGCAATATGATATACTTCTCTAATCCAGCTTATGTTAAGATTATAGTGTCATCTGTTTATCGATCACTAGATTGGGAGCTTCAGGAGGGTAGGGACTGCCCAGTGTTCATGGGATTGTCTTCCCCACATCCCCCTTCCAGTAACAGCTCCTGTTCACCTACACTCATATGGTTATCATAGGATCCACCATGCTAGTCCAGTGCAACCCCACACCTTGCCCCTGCTGATGGATTGGAAGTGGGCACCTGACAGAAGCAGAGGATCCCACCCCACAGGGCAGAGTCATTTGGTGTAGGGTGAGCTCTTGGTCCAGGGCTAATCGGTGGCTTTCCTCGGGAATTCTGGAATTGGAACTGAGAAAAGAAATTTAGTCTCTCTGGCTTTGAAGCAATAAACTTCAGCGCAATTGGTAGCCATGTTTTCTGGCAATAAGGACAAAATCAGTGGAAGCCTTTAGAAAGAGAAGAATGAAGTAAATGAACTGAGGGGAGCAGAGCTGAGGCGGAGGGTCCTGAGCTCTTGAACTCCCTGTTCTAGAAGTCATGTTTCACTTCTAGACACCTTAGTATCCCTGTAATAAATTATACCCTAGAATCCTTATCATGAATTCCCCATTGTGCATAGACCACTTCAAGTTGAGCTTTTGTCACCACCAAAAATAAATAAGTAAACATAAATGTTCAGTTCTAACGAACAGAAATTGCCTTGTGCATCTTTGGAATCCCCAGTGTTTAGCTCATCAAACATAATCTTTAGCCCATTGTCTACCCACTAATTAAATTAGTGAATTAAGTAATCCTAATCCCAATTCCTGGGTCATACCATTTTTACAGTACAAACAGAAACTCCTGATCGTATAGATGACCAAATATGAAAATGTAGTTGTGTTTTTAGCTTTAAAAATAGACTTTAAATAAACCATATATTTCAACTTACCCTTTGGAAAAAAACCTTCAGAATATTTATAGTAACTCAATTATAAATATAAACATCTATTAAATGAACCAAATATTTGGACATCCTATTACAGTGGGATAACAGCACAGAGTGGGTGAGAAAGAGAATGGACAGGAGAGTGGTGTTTTCACCTTAGCTCTACAGCCTAGGACTGCTAGGACTGAACCTCCCAGGGCTTCAGTTTCCTCATTCAAAAAAACTAAGAGCAGGCCAGATGCAGTGGCTCACACCTATAATCCCAGCACTTTGGGAGGCCGAGGCAGGTGGATCACCTGAGGTCAGGAGTTTGAGATCAGACTGACCAACAAGGTGAAAACCCATCTCTACTAAAAATACAAAAATTAAGGCTGGGACAGCCAGACCAACAAGGTGAAAACCTGTCTCTACTAAAAATACCAAAATTAGGGCAGGGAGCGGTGGCTCACACCTGTAATCCCAGCACTTTGGGAGGCTGAGGTGGGTGGATCATGAGGTCAAGAGATAGAGACCATCCCGGGCAACATGGTGAAACCCCGTCTCTCCTCCAAAAAAAAAATAATAATAATACAAAAATTAATTGGGCATGGTGGCACATACCTGTAATCCCAGCTACTCAGGAGGCCGAGGCAGGAGAATCGCTTGAACCAGGGAGTCGGAGGTTGCAGTGAGCCGAGATCATGCCATTGCCCTCCAGCCTGGGTGACAGAGTGAGACTCCGTCTCAAACAACAACAATAAAGATAAGATAGGGAGTTGGGCTTGGAGAAAACCTACCCTCCTGACCTCACACATTGATTATGACTCTTAAATGAGATAAGACGTTAAAGATCTTGGAGAGCTGCAACATTATAACCAAAGTGGGTACAATAATAGTTCACCATTATTGTCCTAGCTTCCCTAGTAATTACTTTGATAAATTGTTTTCTCTTTATTTTATGCCTGTTAGAGCTGTTATTAAAAATCTAAATAACCAAGTCAAATCAATGCAATCAGCTTTACTATTATAGTACTAGAAGTACTACCACCTCATGATTGGTCTGTGACAACCAATATAAAGTGCCCCTTAGAGAGAGATGGGGGGACAGGTGGAAGAGTGGCTCAGAATATTCTGAAACACTCTTCGCTGCCTTTCCCTTTTCTCTCAGCTCTCTCTCTCGTTTCTTCACCTCGCACTGAGTGCTACTTCCCAAACAGAAGACTTTATTATAATAATAGTATGTTAGACATTCCTGACATTTTATTTTGAAGGAAATCCAAGTCATGGAACAAGCAAGTGTTGTCTCCTTTTAACGGCTGAAGAAACTGGCCCAGGGGGGTGATGACCCCAGGAAAGCCACACAGCTGGTGAGTGACAGAACCGAGGGGAAAGAGCTGAATCTTCTGCTCAGAAAACCTAGAATACACGAACAATGGCACTGTTCTCTCTATGCCAAAATAACTGCAGCAGGGACGCCTAAAGCTCTTTGCTGCCATTGGGAAGGAAACGGGACAAAAACGAGCAGGCACTTAATCACTGCGCCCCTGGCCCAGTTTCCTTACCCTTCTTCCTCCCTGTGCTCTCTAAGAATTGCAGGAAATCAGACCTCTAATATGGAAAAAATAACACTTAGCAAAGAAAATGGCAAACATTCCCACCGGGGTTCTGTTTTCTGAGAAGGCATTGATTAATTTTTCAAGGATGCATTCTCCAGACAAAGAGCAGACAGAATCTGGGAAACATGTGCCCCAGGCTTGTTGGCGATCCCCCTATTAAAGGATGTCTTGGCTCAGTGTGGAGTAGGGGGCATGGCACTTGGGGGGCTGCAGAAGAGGAGGGAAAAGAGAGAGGCCATGTGCCACAAATGGAGAGTCCCCTCATTTTCTTTCCTGTCCTGAACCGCAAAGCTGAGGCCACAGTCCAAGCTTTGGGCCGAGCATTAGCAGTGGGCACATTTCCCCAAGGACCATGATTACCTTCAGATCAGAAAACCCTGCCCCAGAATGATGAGAATTTCTATTAGTAAAGATAATGACAGCCAGCACTTATCAAGCATGTTACATGTGCCAGGCCTGACTCCCCTCATTCTCCATGCATTAATTCTTGTAATTCTTAAAGTTATATCCAGGAGCTAATAGAGCCTGGACGGAAAACATGGCGGATAATTCATAATTAGTGTCTGGTTGTGCTTCACTATGTTTTTACATTTATCTTACAATATGGGGCTTCTGATGTTTTTGGAAGTTATTCTAAACCCAAAGAGGAAGTCCTGTTGGAAAGATCTGACACAGAAGGATATGGAAAAGAGGCCCATGTCTCTTTCCAGCCATGTCAATGTTTCCTGGCAGCAGTGAAGGTGTTAAGGTTTCCAAGGGTTTCCCCAGGAGAATAAAGTCGGCAGTCACTTAGGGCAAGAAAAAAGTCAACCATTTTGTAGGAGAAAACAGCATTAAATGTAAAAGGAAGGCTACGTCAGAGATACTACAATATAGATGATAAAGATTTTGCTTTATGTGCTCAATTGTACGTTCTGTGAAAGATTGTATCTGTTGTCATTTGTGTACTCAGAGCCGAGCACAGCAAGTGCCAGCATGTAAAACATCATAATATTTGTTGAATGAGTGAAAAGAATGATGGGAAAGATGAGTAGTTATCTGGAACCATTCAAATTATTTTGCTGTTCTATAATATTTTACATCAACTATTTCTTGAAATTGTATTATCATAGAATTTATGAATAGAAGAGAATACTAAAATTCATTTAATCCATTCTTTTTATTTTTCAGGAAAAAAAGAATGGGGCCCAGAAAGGCTAAGCAATCTGCCTCAGGTTACAAAGCTCACCCAGAGGCACAGCTAGAGCTAGGATAATGCTTCCTGACTCCTCATCCACCATCATTTCTGCCTCTACACCAGGCTGCCTCACACCTGACAATAAGAAAACTCATCTTACTGTAATGGAATTATGTGGAATTTTTTTCTTCATTGTGCAGCTTTCCTCTTGATTCTTCTCTCAATTCTCTCTTGATTCACTGTCTTAAAAAGTGCTCTGATTTTTTCTTTTTTTTTTACCCCTTCAGTCCTTTGCAAGGAGATGCAGAAAAAGTGTGAATGAGGACCAATTGGTAATTCTGGAAAAGTGAGTGGGACATCACAAGAGGTGGGGTATGCTGTAAATTATGGACACACAGAATAGAACTATTTGCAGAGCTGTGTTGAATATTCCAAGAGAGTTGATACCAAAATAAAGAGAAAGGCTCTTGCATTGCACTGAGGAAGCACACCTGAGCTACCCATCTTATCCTTCTTACCTATGGCTCAGCCTTGGCTCTGGAAGGATAAACACATGTGCTCATCTTTGTCCCAGGGCAACAGCCAATTCAGCCACTGAGGAGCTTGGCCAATTAAATTCTTTCTCATGGGAAATTGGAATTGAGACTCAGACTGTGTCAGTGGGCAGCCAGGTAACAGGTTCGGTAGAGCTGGGACTAAGGAATTTTAGAGGTAGCTATGATAGAAGTGACATTGGACCATACGCAATGGGTGAGGAGTCAAGGAAGTTTGATTGTGGAAGGAAGGACAGAGAAGATGGACAAAGAAAAGGAGAAATAAAATTAGAGAGAGGAAGAGGTCCTGATAACTCTCAAATTCCCATAGGAATGATTTTTCCGACAGGGTTTCATATAATCACTCTACATCTCTTTTATTAATCTTTCTACCTTGATACGAATGTAGTACAGTTTTGTTCTTTGCAATGAGATGTTGATGTCTGAGTTGGGGCAGCCAGTAGAGCAGAGGATACAATTTGCTTTTAAAGGGGTAAGTGAACTGCTGCTGGAAAAGGAATGCAATTTTGAGAATGACGATGGAAGGGAATAGAGCCGGCAGAAACAGGAAAGGGGACCCAAGAAGACGGAGGCATGGAGGATGTCATAGCAGTGAGCCTGGGGAGGCTGAGGGGAGTGGGTGAACTGGCTGTCTTCCAGATACCCCATTGACTTGGTGCCCAGCCATTCACATTTTCTGTCCCCAAGAGCCAATCAGCTGCTCATCAGCACAGCACAGGGAGAGCATCAAAGGGATTTAATAATGGTTGGCAAATGTCAAATTACATTGAATCTAAACCAAATTCCAGACATTTAGGGCTGTACAGTCATTAACAATCAATTAGTGCACTTGCTTTTCACTCAAAGCATTTTTAATACCCTCTCCTTTCCATGACAAGGAAACACATGCTTTGCCTCCTTCTCCCCTCAGCAGCTGAGCAATGCATCCCTCCTCTAGCTTAGTCAGTGAAGGAACAATTCAGCTGTTCTCATTGTGGTTTCCTCTCCTTGTTTGCACGTTCAGGAGTGGAAGAAAATGTTAAGTGGCGTTTATACAGCCCATCCTGCAAACATGGGCTAAGGAAAGAGAAATTGGTCATTTTTCTCTTTCTTAGGAATCATGAAGTAATAAAAGGTAAAGATGATGTAGAGAATCATCCAAAACCTTTTCTCTAGTTGGAAGCATGAGACCGTGGGCTCCAGTACTTGGAGGAATGATGCATACCAACTACACAGGGAGGATGTTACGTGAACTCATTTCACCTCTAATGGCCCATGTTCTGATGCAGCAGGATTACATTCCAGCAACAGAGCCAGTAAACATTTACCACAAAACAAGACGTCGTTCTATTGATTGCTGCATATCTGCTCCATCCTTCCCTTTCAAAATTAGCTCAGATTTATGGCAATTCCCTTCCTGTTCCAGGAGCCAACCACATCATCTCTGGGGTGCTGCAGGTCAGAGGAAGGAGATAAGCAGGGATCTGTCTCTGAGCATTTTCAGGAAGAGCTTTCACAGGCATTTTGAGAATTCCTCTTTCGCTCATATTTTTCCCTGCTAGGTCTTCCACAGGCCTATTCTTAGAATAACTTTCTCAGAATATAGAAAAGCCCATTTTCACCAACTGCAACATATATTCCTTCCTCCAATTTTGTTGATTAAAAAAATCTGGACAGAAAACTGGGCTTAGCTCAAAATGCTTTGTTGACAGACAACAGACTCATATGGGGTCCTCAAGCTCTCTCTCTCTTATGGGGTCCTCAAGCTCTCAGTCCCAGGGAGCTTCTGCTTAAAGCTGAGCTTCAGTGGCATAAAAATGGCAGTAAGGAAGAAGGAAAGGTTTAAAAAACAAAGAGGACTTGTAATGTAGAGGATGCCAGTGGCTTCTGAGAAGCCAAGGGTGAGACACAGAATGTAATCTTACACCTTAAAGCAGGCAAGTTCTTCAATCTTGGTAACAGGTATTTCTCTTTTCTTTCTCTCCCTTCTTTCTTTCTTTCTTTTTCTTTTTCTTTTTCTTCTTTCTTTCTTTCCTTCCTTCTTTCTTTCTTTCTTCTTTTTTCTTTCTTTTCTTCCTTCCTTCTTCTTTCTTTCTTTTTCTTTCTTTCTTTCTCTCTCTCTTTTTTTCCTTTGACAGGGACTCACCCTGTCTTCCAGGCTGGAGTACAGTGGTGCCATCTTGGCTCACTGCAACTTCCACCTCCCAGGTTCAAACGATACTCCTGCCTCAGCCTCCTGAGTAGCTGAGATTACAGGTGCGTGCCACCATACCCAGTGAATTTGTGTATTTTTTGTAGAGATGGGAATTTCCCCATTTTGGCCAGGCTGGTCTCGAACTCCTGGTCTCAAGTGATCCACCCACCTCAGCCTCCCAAATTACTGGGATTACAGACATGAGACACTGTGCCTGGCCAGAAACAGGTATTTCCATGCTCGGGTTGGGGCCTGGGACAGAGATTATCTCAGCAAAGGACATGAGCTGCCAAATCCATATAAGAGGACTGAATCAAACCCAACCAAATAAAGACTTCTATCCTCAAAGAGTTACCACCGTAGATGTCTTTTCTGGTAAAAGACCCAGGGATAATCAATTTCAGTATACTTTCAGGAGTGAGTTCCTGGAACTTTACCTGAACAGCTGCCTTCTTGGAAGTCACCCCATAGTGACTGGTGGTAAGGCAGTTTTCTTTATGACAGACCCCAAACATATGCAGTCCAATGAACAGACACACCATACTTTAAGCAAATCATAAGTACAGATGTTTAAAAATCCGTATTTTTCAGAAAACCAGAGAATGTTTATTTTCTTCGTAAAAATATTGCTTTGCTTTGCTTCACAGAATGATCCCTCTCCAGAAGTGTTTCTGAGACTCTGAGGTGGTCTGGAATGACCCCAAGAGAGCCTGTTAAAACGCAGATGTCCAAGCCCTACCCTGCAGAGGGTATGATTCAGGTTAGGGTGAAACTCAGAAAATTGAATTAAAAAAAAAAATCCTTGATGATTCTGATGCAGGTGGTCTTGGCCCACACCTTAAGAAACATTGCACACAGTCAGTTTCTGCATGTATTTAAACAGAAGTCCATTTCCATTTGGAAAATAATTTTGTTGTGTAAATCAAAGCCCACCTATATTGTAATGGAAAGGACTGGAACTAAGGGAGAAGGTTTATATTTGGTATTTTACAATCCTAAATCTCTAAGATTCAGAAGATAGCTATTTTATTATTTAATTCTTTATTGCTCACGTGTCTCGTTAAGAAACATTCAAATCTGTAAGTATGTGATTGAGACACCTTATACAACATGCATTCCAGTGCTGACCTACTGCCTGGCGTATCACAGTGTTTAACAAATCGAGATGTGTTGGAATCCTCTATGTTTGCCTGCAGTGTCCTGTTTCTCATTCTCCCTAGAAGGATCAGCAGAACAACCCAGATCATTCTCATGGTAGCACCATTCTAATTGGCTGAAAAGCTGAGCACAGTGGCTCATGACTGTAATCTCAGTACTTTCGGAGGTTGAGGCGGGCGGATCATGAGGTCAGGAGATCGATACCATCTTGGCCAACATGGTGAAACCTGTCTCTACAAAAAACACAAAAAATTAGCTGGGCGTGGTGGCGCGTACCTGTAGCCCCAGCTACTCGGGAGGTTGAGGCAGGAGAATCACTTAAACCAGGGAGTTGGAGGTTGCAGTGAGCCAAGATCACACACCCCTTGCACTCCAGCCTGGAGACAAAACGAGACCCTGTCTCAAAAATAAAAAATAAATTAGGCTGAAAATTGAATACCCTCCAACTGGGAGACAATGACTTTATAAAGGTACAGAGGAAGAGGGGAGGAGGAAGAAGGATGACCTACAGGAGATGGGGTCGTATCATTGGGGTGACAGTGGAGAAGGAAGTTCAGTGTGGGCTTGGGAGGTGGTTCTTCACAGTGTTGTTGTTGTTTTTCACAGCTACCAGAAGGTAGAGAGGAGAGAGAAAGGCAAAATAGGAAAAGAGAATAAATGGGAAGAAAAATGGAAACAGACCAAGATTGGGAACAGAAAGGTGTTACAAGTTCTCAGCATCAAAGCCAAGATTTGCATTTTGGTCTTTCATTAATATTGTCATCATGTGCTATACGTGCATTGGAGTATAGTTAGATATTTCTAAAGAGAGATAAAAAATAATTTTTTACAAGTTTGAGACCACATCAGTTCATTTAAGGTTTCCAGTGGTAAATCTTTTGGTCTTTGCTTCCATGAGTTCACCAAAGCATGTAAATAAGATCAGGGTTTTAAAACTTCTAATAGTCTGGGTGGTTTGACTAGCAATCCTATAATCCTAGCTCATGCACTTCTCAGAACAGTTTGCGCACTTGACCCCAAAAACAGAATGCTGTCGAGCTGCAAAAAATGTATCATCATTACTTTGGTTCTGATGTTAGAGTCCACAAATGATGATCCTTTAAATATACCCCCAGTGACTCAAACACATTCTTATTTTTATAAAGGACTGTTGACTTTCTGCTCACAGCAAAATAAGGATGCTGAAAGTTGTTGACATAAAGAACAGAAGCAAGATCATCAACTAGGGATGTGTAATTGCCATTATTATCTAACAAGAAGCTGCCCATTTGCTGGTAGCTCTTTGCTGTGATAAGCTCTGAAGACCCATGTTCCTGTAGACTCTTCATTTTGGTCATGTAGGACACTTTGCCTGCTACAAAATATTGCTTCAGTCCCTATGTGAAATGGCATGACTATCTGGGGGTTCTGCAGTGATGGGCGAAAAACTGCCTGTCTGACTACCTACCCTTCCCACATCCTGAATCCCAAAATTGGCCACTTGCTTCTATTTTTTTCCTATTCATTATCTCCCCATCTCTCATCCTCCTTGCACTTAAAAGCTTTTCATGTGAAAGGAAGGAATACACACATCTTTAAGGTCCATATGATAGATAAGGTATAAAGAATTACATGTACCTGATTGTTGTAATTTAAAAATAAGGAACCATTTAGGCTAAAACAATAAATATTTAACAGTAAAATATCAAGTGTCTGAGAGCTGATTGGAAAACTATTTTGGGGGCTGAGTTGTGTGTTAATGTGCATGTATAGGCAGTGGCCTGGGCATCTCAGAACTGTGCCATGAAGGTGAGCACGTTTTGAAGCTGTGCCTCACAGCATGCATTAGTTTCTGGGCATTGACTGTTGCTTGGGAAAATTGGGGAAACGCTAATACTTCTTTGGAGCAGTCAAAATCTAATGCTCAGGGCTCCATCCACAGAATACTGGCATGACGTGACCACGAGCCCACTCACCAAAAGTGCCTGTACCTGAGGGGATGGGTGTTCCAAGCAGGGGAAAATGAGGCAGAGAATGTGCATTCACTCCACTCACAGACCATGTTATCTTTTTCCTCCTAGGGGATCATCTCTGCATCCTTAAGTAACTTCCCAGTCATCAAATCAGTCTTTATTAAATTTTCATATGCACTTAGTTTTCGATTCAATTTGAAATGTGCTCCGAGGAGCATCATATGGACTAAATAATTAGCTAAAGAGAAATGGTACAGCATAGATTTTAGAGAATGGCACAGAACAGTGCCTCTCAAATACCACCACCAGTAACTGAGGGTTTTAATGTAACATGAAGATGTGTACTTTTATTTTGAAATATTTATTTATGTTTGTATTTACAGGAAAAATTGCTTATCAGACCAGTAGTTTTGGGGATATTTTTGCTGAGAACAAAGCTAAAATGGGTATTTAGGGTTTTTAAAAAGTCTGTTAATTTTAAAAAACTATTAAAGAAGTAATAAATAACGCAAGGATAATGCAAGAATCTTGAAGGTTGTGCTCAAGTAGCTGAAGTTTAAGAAACACTGCCAAGTCCAGGAAAGCATTACTGCATCTCAATAGCCCTGGATTGACTCTTGTTCTGCAAAGGACGTGCTATATGACGCTGGACAAGTTGAAACCACTCTGAGCCTCAGTTGACTCAAATAGAATGGTGATATTGAAGGAGATTGCCAAAGATTGCCTCCAATGGGAGCATGTGATGATTCCATTGATACTACAGGTTACCTTCTGCGTCTAGTGAGGTGAAAATGGGGAGATGATGTCAATCGTGATACCATGCCTGGAGACACCATATACATAAGCATTGAGTTGGCTCCTCATCACCCTGAAGCAGTGAGGTATGGAGAAAAGTCTGCCACTTACTGTGTCCTCTGGGCCTTAATCAAGTCACCTACCCTCTTTGAGCCCATTTCTCTACTTTTTTTTTTTTAAATTATGTTTTTAATTGACAAATAAAAATCATATATATTTATTGTAAACAACCTGTTTTAAAATGTGTATACATTGTGGAATGGCTTAGTCAAGCTATAATTAACATATGCATTACCTCATAGAATTATCATTTTTTGGAGATGAGAACATTTAAAATTTATTCTCAGTGATTTTTGCACAAATACAATACATTGTTAGTAATTATAGTTACCATGTTGTACAATAGATCCTTGTATTCTTTCTATAGTACTGAAATTTTATATCCTTTGACCAACATCTCCCCAACCCCTCCTAACTCCAAAGTGCCTGGTGACCATGATTCTACTCTCTGCTTCATGAGTTCAAGTTTTGAAGATTCTGCATATAAATGAGATAATGTAATATTTGTCTTTCTGTGCCCCCAGTTTTACCATTCGTGTGAGAGAGTAATATCTATTCAGTCTATGCAGTTTTATTGGACAGCTCAAATGCAGTGTATGTGAAATAAAAAATTTTAACATAAGTAAATGTTTATAAGATAAACAAAAATTTTGTTCTTCGCCCCTCCTGTAACTTTCTTTGTCATCATTTCATCATTTTTAAATATAGTGTTATTGTATGTATAGCTATATTATGATCAGGCAGAATGTTTTAAAAAGTTAACAGGTAGGGGCCAGGTGCTATGGCTCACGCCTGTAATCCCAGCACTTTAGGAGGCCAAGGCGGGTAGATCACGAGGTCAGGAGTTCGAGACCAGCCTAGCCAACATGATGAAACCCCATCTCTTCTAAAGATACAAAAAATTAACTGGGCATGGTGGCAATCACCTGTAATCCCAGTTGCTCAGGAGGCTGAGGCAGGAGAATCGCTTGAACCTGGGAGGCGGAGGTTGCAATGAGCAGAGATCATGCCATTGCACTCCAGCCTGGGTGACAGGGTGAGACTCTGTCTCAAAAAAAATAAAAAGTTAGTAGGTTAAATTCAATTCAGTCACTATTGATAGTTTTTAAAATCTCAGATAATATTTAATGTTGAAGAAGGAATTAGGAATTGGCTCATGAATAAAACAGAAAACCATCACCTACCAGTGACTTCAAAAACTTATTTTAGTTAAAAGTTTTAACCACCTCCTCTTCTAAACCTGCAAGTGGGAGATGAGCTAGAAATAAATTATTTACCAATTCCACCGAACTCTGCTTTTCTTGAGACTTCTTTCCATTAGCCCAGCATTCCCAACTGTATACACAACCTCAGATGACAGCTGGCACGTACCTTCTTCCCCCTAGGACATCCAGGTTACACTTTCAGATTACTGCCTGTTGGATTCAAATTATAGTTGTTTCTGCTCTTAAGAATTCTTGTTACCAAGCTTGCCTATTTGATCGTCTAGTTGACTAGGAGATAAATATTTCTAGAAGATGACACACAAAGAACTTGCAACTTCTAAATAGGGAGAACACAGAAGAGAAAGTCGAATCACCCAATATAAAGTATAGAGTCATTCTGTGCCAGGGCAAGCAAACCCGCAGTCTGGAGTCATCCCTGAATTTATATTATATTGTAAAAATGGATGCTCAAAAAGGTGGTAAAGTGGGCAATATATGTATTTTTAGACCAATCTTAAGCAAAAATTGGGTTTCTAAATAAGTAAGCTTAAGTCTTTTAGCATATTCACTTATGTAAACCATCTCATTTCCTTATGCCAAATAGATTAGACTCATCACCCTCTCATCTGAACATTTCAGTACAGTGCAATTTGTCCTCCATCTAAAATGTTCAATTTGATATCTTTTTGTAAGTCAGGGAACTGGAATAATAAGCCTTCTTCTAGGTAATTTGCCAAGCTATCTTCTCCTTCCTGACTCAGAGTAAATCTGCAGGTAAATGATTTTGGTCAACCGAATTAAATTACTCATCTGGTCCCGGAGCTACTAAAGGCCGGAGGAGTAGGAGGCAGGTCTTCAGACTCCAGGGGCTGTGTTTTCCCCACCACATCATGTAGTTTCTTGTCAGTCAGCTTTGGGCTGCCGCGTTGCCCAGCTCACTTGCCTGTTCAGCAGATGCGGCTGCTGATACTTAACACTTCAAACCATTTTCATAGCCCCTGTAGCACCTACTGTTCTCTTCACCTTGAGTTTTATAAGAGCAAGAACATAACCACTCAGCTTCCCTTCCAAACCCACTGTCACACTCCTGACACCTGTTTCCTGTTAAAAGACATGAGAAATGTCTGTACTCATGCAGCAAGTTCAGTCACAATCACCACTGTTTCTAAAGTAAACATTTATTGAAAAGTTTCTTGTCAGAGACATTTGATCAGGGAAAGAGGTTATTCACCATTGTATCCACTTCTGTAAGTCCAAAGAATGTAAAGAAAGCTTGACTAGTGCTGGGTCCCATGTGACAAATGTGTTTTACTGTTTTTTCCTGTGAATGGCACCACTTCTCCTGGGGAATCACTGATGCTGAGGCGACACCACCAGTTGGGTTCTCTACCTTCCTCCTTACTTGTGATGCTCTTTCCTGGAAGTCATATGTGGCAGAGATTTTAGTACTTTTCAGTTCTGAGAATTTTCCCTGGGGCTTTCATCGCCCTCTATTCTCTGGGTCCGAAGCTGCTTGTATTTCCATCTACCTTTTCGTACTCTCCATAGCCACTGGGATTTCCTGGCTTCCAGTTACCCATTTCCTCCCTACTCTGTTATCAACCATCTCCTGTCATTTTACTGCCCCTACCCCTCACCTAAATTATTCCCTCTGACCTTTCCCCTTTCTCCTTCCTCCACAAACTGCTTCAAAGATCCTTTCCCAATAGGTTCCTATTAAACAACAAACTGCCTCCTCCTTTTACCAAATAAACTGCTTTCAATAAGGCTCTCCCAGCCCCCTAAACAAATAACATCTCATAATCTATCTCACTCCAAAACATTGTTTTTCATAACCTTCAACAATTGGCTCTTTCTCCTTGAAGAAATAAACTCAGTGACCCTTCTTATTTGGGCACTGAGCTACCTCATTGAAACTATAAAATAAACACAAACACACACACACACATATGCACACACACAACCTCCCAAACGCAGATAATCTAATACAATCTTTTGCTTTCCCTTTCTCAGAGAAGGAAAACTTTCATGCAGTATGTAAGTACCCACTTGTGTCTTTTCGAAGACCTTTTTCCCCAGTGAAACAAGCCAAGGAGAAATACAGTAAAGCATTCCAAGGCCAAACACATTCTACTGTTTATTACACATATTACATTCTTAAATAAAAATGCGTCACATAACATTTTTTGCATAGATATCTTACAATATACCAATTTAAAAAAGAATTATGAAACAGACCAGTAACAAAAATAAATTTTTTCTTCATTAATAATTTTGTAACATTAACATACCACCATCATATAATACAAATAATAGTTTTAAATCTTAAGACTTTTGTACAGCAAAAAAACTTGACAAAGTAATATATTTATATATATATATATAAAAAGCTTAAAAAAAATAAAATGTCAAAAAAAGGCATAACCGAGGGCTATAAGACTGGGTACTTCTGTGATATATTATAAATACCAGAGAAGGCCTGAGAGAATGTGACGGGGGGAGGCGGGGAAGGGGAGGGGGCTGGGAGTAGGTCTCTCCAAACACACTTGTTAGACACATCTGGCAAAAAGAAAATGTATAGTGCAAAAATAAATTTTTTCAAGCAACTGTTAAGAGGATAATAGAGATTTGAAAGAAAAGTTTCGGTGGCTGGGAAGTTGTGTGGGTGGGAGTAGGAAGTGGGAGAAGGAGCTTGAAGAGGGGGAGGTTGTGGAAAGAAAGGGGAGGCTTCAAAAACATTAGACATTTATTTTTGCCTCTGTGTTAGCAAGGAGATCTTGGCCATAACAGGTGTATTTTTCCTCCCTGGAATGAAGCAGAAGTGAAAGATAAGGAAATTAAACTAAGTCTGGGTTTAGATAGGAAATGCATGCTGGGAAGAAAATCAAAAAGGTTGAGAACCAGCCAATAAGCCCCAAAGCCTTCAGGACCTAGGTTTGCAGAAATCATTCTGCCTCCAGTCCAAAGGCCTAGGTTTAAAATGTCCCCTCTGCCCACCCCCAACCCCTCCCCACTATATGGAACTCCCAGTGTGGTTTCGATATACTGGCAATTATAAGCATCCATCCCCCCCAAAAGATATTAGGCACTGGTGGCTACTCCTCCGAAACGTCAGTAGCCTGTTTTCCTTCCGTGAAGGTACGACAGGTACATATGCACATGTCTAGGTGCGAGCATATATACCACCCTCATTATGCTGACGTGGGGTCCATCTTATGGCAGTAGACAGAAGCTGGACTCACAGCAAGTTACGATTCCAAAGCTCACAGTTGAAAAAAAAATTGTATAAACAGTCCCCAACAAAGAACATATCAACCTTCCCTCATGACCACTGAGAGGGAGCCCTGTTTAAGAATATCATGTTTGGGATATTTGTGACGTGATGGCCAGGATTTCTCTCTCTGTTTTTGACACCTGTTTCCCGAGGACTTTTATGTTAAATGCAAAACACCTGAAGAATACAGTACTATATTGGAAGGATGCACATAAGAAAGTTAATTGCAGCTTTATTTTTCCCTTTTCTGGGATCTATTAGGAACCAACAGAGGAGATTTAAGAGTGTTAAAAGCAAGAAAAAACCCTGAAGCCTCAGGCAGTTCGTCATGGGATGTCACGTTATTTACAAGAAGTTTTTGCTTTCTTTCACACATTTCTGTTGTTCCATCTCAAGTATTCCCAAAGATCCTCATTGAGGAAATTAGGCCATCAAAGAGACACTAATGTATACTCAGGATAGGCCCTCAAGTTTTCAAACTGAGATATCACCATGTTTACCGAAATTTAATCCAGACACCCAGAATTTGAGTTCTCTCCTACCCCCCAACTCTTGCGCGTGGCAGGTGGCCACTTCTCGAAAATGCAAAGGAAAGCTTCCAGGAGTAAATTTCAATCAGGTTCTACTTACTGAATGTTCATTTTGACAATGTTCTGGATGCAAAATTGCAGCCAGAAATGCTGGCCCTCATAAGATTTCAAAAAAATTATAATGAAGTAAAAAATGAACCTGATTTTTGTAGTTAAATGTGTTGCATCTTTATCTTACTTTGCCTACCTTCTTCCTGCTCCTAAAAGCAACTCATGTAAAAGAGAAGACAAAAGCACTTCCTGCTATATTTAACATTTTATAAAGTGACTTCCATAAAGGAAATCATTTTGAACCATCAAAACTAGTAGTCACTGGGGTTTGTTCTTGCAACTTGAGTTTATTTCTTTTGGCTTTGCCGTAAAATGCAGGAACGAAGGCAAGAGGCAGTGTTCCGAATGCACTGGAAGAGCCATCCGAAAGCCCATTTCTTTCCCCTTTGATGCAAATAGACATGGATAATCTGGAAAGCTTATCCCAAACAAAAGTCCTTATAAAATCTTCTCTGAAGCCAGAGAAGATTTTTTTTTAAAACTAGGATTCGGTTCTGCTAATCAGGCATGAGGTTGGCTGTCCTTTTACCCTGTTATCATCAGGCAATCAAAGATGTATAAAGGGCACAAGAGGTGCAGGTGGAGAGGAGATGGCGTCGACAGAAGAGGGTATTTGAAGGGCTTCGCAAGGGAAAGCACACAGAGAGGAGGAAATGGTCAGCATGAAGTTCATTTTGGGGTCTCCAATATTTTTACAAAAATGCAGCTTTGTCATGGAATCCAAACATCTCTTTTTCTGGACATAATACTCATCACCACCAGGCATTGAGCTAAGCCATTAACCACGAGAGGGGCAGGAGGCCAGTAGCTAGGAGCAGCATTATAATTTCACGTTTCCATGTCTATGACTTACAGTCAGGTGGAAGGAGAAAGAAGTATAATTTGAAATTTAAAAAAAAAATTGTCAGTGGCTTAGAAACTCTTTTTCTACATGTCCAACTCTGAACCCTGGATAAAAGCATGCTTGTTAGGACACCACCAGAAACACCAGGCCGGGATTTTACTTTCAAATTTGGGATCCCCTGGAACGTTAGGAGGTAACAACTAAAATGAGAAAGGGGTTTAATGTGTTTCAAATGTCCATTAATGCACTGTTTTAAATAACCAGTCCTCTTGGGAGCAAAATGTCTTCAGGTTATTTCTTGGAAAACTTGGTAGCTCTAGAGGCTCTTAGCAACCATCTCTGCCATTTCAGAGGTGATGGACATTTTATTACAAATCCATTTCCAACATGATCAGGACTGGTGATCATTCACAGGTGTCAACTGGGCTAAAGAAGAACAGTTTCAAAGCCATCTACTTAGCACCCACCAAATTCTTAGGCCAATTCTCACAGTCAACAAATGACTCTGAAGCAAGCAAGCACCACCACTGAGTTTCAATGCACCCTGCTCCAAGAAAAGTCAGGAGCAGATTACAAAGGACCTCACTGATACAAAAGAGAGAAATTACTGAACATTTCAGACACTGATGAGGACCAAAGGGCCTTTGTCTGCCACATTCAAATGAGACCACAGATGACAATAGGGAGCAAACAAGCAATGATTACTCTTTTGCATTTTTTAAACTTTCTTTTTAATAGAGCCTTGCATTGGTCAGTTTGAAAATTAAATTAAGTATTATAAACCCTTAATAATAGCATTTTGAGAGGCAAGAGCAGCTCCAGCTGGGGAGAGAACATTTGCAAATCGTGGCGGCCACAGCTTAATGCCATCCCTGGCGTGTGCGTGCATTCATGCTGGAGGCTGCTACACAAAGGAAAAGAAAGGAACCAACAGAATTCAGGGTGTCTAAAGTTTCATCTAGTGCACTGACTGGAGGCGCTACAGTTTAATACAGCTGAGGTTCAAGGTCCCTCATACATCCTTCATCCAGGAAGGATGCACCACACATTCAAATATAATCCCATGGTACGCCCTGATGGACTGGCCACAAAATGCACTCAAATGCAAGAGAGAACTACGAGATTGTCAGCAAGCAGTGCTCCAGAAATTGTTTTTAAGTCATGTCTAGTTTTAAATCTTTGGAATAAAACTGATTTTTTTTTAATACCCTCCAACTAACATACATTTAATTGCCTCCGGCAAATGGACAGATTTTGCGCGCGTGTGTGTGTGTGTGTGTGTGTGTGTGTGTGTTAAGGGTGTTTTTTTCTTTTATTTTCTTTTTTTTGTTTTGTTTTGTATTTTTTGTTTTTTTGTTTTTGTTTTTTTTTTTGGTCTAAATAGAAAAAAGGAAAAGGAGAAAGAAAATAGGGCCAGACCTCGAAATGCCTCAAGTGTCCAATTGGCAGCTACAGCATTTGTGAGGAGGTTCCTTTGCCCTCAGACGAGTAGTTTCAATATTTCATTGAAAACAAAGTTCCAGAAAGCTGAATACCCAGATCTTGAAGGTTGCTGTCTGTATGTGTTTGTGTTTCTTATATTATTATTTCCTTTTGACTTCAGTTTTGCATCCCAAATATGTATGGGGTGGCATTTTAACAGTCAATGAGTCAAACAGTCAAAGGAGGACAGGAGGGGAGCCAGCTGGTAGGAGGGAGCAGCAACCGTGTGTGGACCAAGCGCCATTTTTGTTTTATAGACGTGTCTTGAAGGGATGGTCCCAGAATATACAAAATATACAATCTGTCCTAATAACCACCCCGCTTGCTTGCATAGGCCATTTGATGGTCCTAAAGGCAGTCTTTGGAGTTGAGGCCAGTGCCAGCTAGCTAGGAATGCGGGTAGAGACCAGTATTGGATGTGTGTGTGTGGTATGACAAGTAAGGACTATAGACTCCTTTGGAGTCAGCTTGCAGAGTAAATGTGAGGCCTCTGTTAATCCTGGGGGTTCTAGGTCACAAGCCACGGGGGGCCTAGCCAAAAAAAAAGAAAGAAACAAACAAATGTGTCTCTCTCTCTCCTTTTAGACAGCCCATGAGAGAAACACCTCAACTTTTTCCTTAAGTGTCAACCCTTCACTCCCACAATGGCATTTTAAACTGTGTATTGTAACAAGTGGGGGATAGGAGCTCAGTGGGCATGAGACAGGAAGACAGGATGATGTTTTGTGAAGCCACTAGACTTGGGAGGCATCCTCAGTTTTCCCCACTCCTGGAAAGAGTGATATTTTTGGCTTTTTGTCAGGTCATAAACCAGAGTTAAATTAAATACGCAGCTGCCCTCTGAGACTAGCGACATCTATGCTGTAACTGGTTATGGGGTAGCAATGACACACAGCACAATGGTTGATCACTATGAGCTGAGGTCATCATGCCTCAAGGAGGATGAGAGAACTGTGATGTCCCATCTGACTGGCTGCTTCGAGAGCTGGACATCCAGGTGCCGAGAGAGTCCTGGAGAGCTTTAGTCCATGGAGAAAAGATAAAACATTTAAGCTTCCAAATAAGCTTTTCAAGTTTTCATTAGCAAAAACGGAGAGATTAAAAAGAAAAAATCTAGCACTGGCAATAAGATGAGGCTCAAGGGATATACTGTGATTTATCATCAAGGACTTTATTCTCTTGGCCACTTTGCAGTCATGCTAGAAGTTTCCAGAATCCCTAGTGCATATGGTGTGCAAGAGTCAAAAAGTGAGAAAAGAAAACTCCTCCCTTGAGAGTGAAGTCTACAGAAATGCAGGCCAGAAAGGTGTAAGGTGTTATTCCAGAGTCTGCCGCCGCTAAGGCCGTTGGGATCAACGCGAAAGATCTCAATAGTACTAAGAAGAACCAAAACCAATCAACAGTTCTGTGAGGAAGTCTGACGCACGGAATAGTAGGACTTTTCACACACAAAGGACAAATAAACCAAGAGTTAATTTTGGCTACCAAACTGCAATTTGGTTTTCTAGGTCATTTTCCCCCAACTATTTAAAAAGAAACATTAGTGCTACACATATGCAACTGTAAGATGCTGGATTCTCCTATCAAGTTGCACTGAGAAGCAAGTTAAATAAGCCCCTCGGACTGCTGTCCACCTGCAGAGACGTCATATCCATTTTCTTTGATTTCCATTGGCAACAGCGGGAAATAATTCCAATAGTGCTGAAGTAAGCAGCCAGTCTGCCTTGCTGAGTTCACCTGGTTTCCTTCTTATCTTCTTCCATCTGGCTAGGGCAAGGCATAAAGAATAGACGTATATATTTTAAATATAGTTGAGTGCATGACAGTGTATATGTGTGTTGGTCTGTGTGTGAGTGTGCGTATGTGTGTGTGTCTGTGTGTGTACAGAGGTTTATAAGTGAGAACTTTCTTCTGCGAGGTAATGAGTCCCCGCCTGAAGTCCAGCCCCCTGCCTCACGGCATTTCCTTTAGACACTGGCCGATGCCACAGCAACTCTGGCCTTTCGGTTTTTTAGATATGTCTCTTCATATGGAGGGCCAGATGGTCAGACCTGGAAAAACACCTAGGAGATATAAACAACAAGGGTATTAGAGAGCTCCCAGCAAACAGCTTGACTTGCATCACTCCTTAGGAAATAATTTCCCTTACTTCACACAGAGACAGTACACAGGTATTGAGAAATAGGGCTATGCGTTGGGAAGGTAAGTTTAAGGGGCAGAATGCTCGGGTTTAAATTCCATCTCTTCCAATAGCTGTGTGACTCTGAGCACATTAACCTCTCTGTACTTTAATTCCTCCTCAGTAGAGTGGGAATAATTACAGTGTTTCCCTCATAGGTGGGTTGTGAGGATTAAATGAGATGATAAATCTATGTAAGGTACTCAGATTACTGCCTGGCACATCGTAGGATCTCAGTGCATGTTAACTGTTACGATCATAATTGTGATAATTAAAGAAGAATGGGAAAGTGCTTTTGAAACCCGTGTCATGCTCGCATACTGTAAATACAATAAAGAATAATTAGTCTCTATCATCAAAGGGTGGAACTCTGAAATTTCAACACCCAGATTTCAATCCTAAGCTTTACAATGAAAGTCTAGAAATACCGCTTGTGATACTTATAGGCTTATAAGACACTCCATATTCAAGTCAAAAAAAAAAAAGAAATGAAGAGTGCTTACAGTTACTATGTTACGATATGTAGGCATTGAGCTAGGGATTTTCCCAATATCACGCCATCCTCAGCAACCCTCCATGGTGGGTATTCTCACCCTTTGTGTGTGGGTGTGTTGGGGGCAGTGAGGAGGGAGATGAAGGAAACTGAGGCTAAGGTGTTTCTTGGAGCCTAAGGCCCATAATTTAGTGCCTTCCTCATGTCAGAGTGGATCCAGTGGTCATCTTCTTTCCTGTTTCCTCTAACACCAGCTATCTGATATTCTCCTAGGTAGCAACCCTTCTGCATTCTCATCTGTGTGAGGCTGAAGTTGTGGCCACAGTACTCTGCTAAGCAACAGTCAGGTGACCTGAAAAGGCCAATGAGAGCCAGCCCTGGGACATCTACTGAAATATTATTGGAAGAGAGCAGCTCTCTTTCCAGTGTGATCCTGGAGTGACTGGTGTCTATATTGCCATTGTGGTAAAGAGTTGGCTTGAGAATGAAGTCCACAGAGAAAAAGGGGATCTGGGGAATAGAACGAGTTCTGATGATCATAACAGAGAAGCTGGCTCCAACCAAGCCTAAAGACAAATCTAATTCTGATCCTCTTAGTTACCTGAGCTCATAAATACCCTTGGAAGCTAACTGCAGTCTAAGTCAGGTTTCTGTATCTGTAACTAATAGTGTGGGTGTTTCTAAATCCCTGTAGGCTTCAATCTCAGGTTCTGAATGAAATCCCAGTGAAGTCAGCCTACATGACAGCGGTCATTCTTAGTTCTGAGTGTATGCTTTCTCCCCAGACCATTCCCCTGAAACTAGCTGCTTTCTTACCTGTGAGAAAGTTTACAGGCTCCATGAAGCCTGAGACACCCCTACAGCCCCAAAGCTCCTGTCAGAATGTTAGCAAGCTGCACTGTTCAGGTTAGTCGGGTTTCCTGTTTAGTGCAGGATTTCCCTATGTTTGTTCATTCTTAAAACAAACAAAAAATATCCACCCTTTCCCTTGACCTCAACATGCTCCATACCTCCTGTTTGTGTCCATTCCTTAAATAGGTACATGTGTAGGATAAAACTCCAAAGAAATGAAGTGAAATGGGACAAAGGTAAAACGAAAACCACATAAAAATGAAAAAAGTACAACAGAAAACATTCTAATCCAATAACATGCTGCATAGTAACAATTCCAGTTATATCCACTTACTTACTTCCCACCTTGACTTTGTATGAGGAAGATATTTAGATAATCCCTTAGAGATGCCTCTAAAGGGGGTTTGGTTTGCTATAAAACAGTGCCACTACATTTTCTTCAAAATTAGTACTCCATGTCACTGCTACACAGAAAAAGCAATATAGCCTGCAGGGAATTCAGCATCTAAATGGTATAACTCTGTTTTATCCTGAGGGTACAACTCAGTATTGCCCACTGCCTGTTCTCTTTCCCTCCCTCCCTCTCTTCCTCCCTGCCTTCCTTCTTCCTTCTTTTTCCCTCTTTCCCTCCTCCTTTTATCCCAACAACCTGGAGAAAGAAGATCCAAGTTGGGACATTCTGTTTGTAGGTATTTCTTTTTTAAATGAAACATCTTTATTAAGATTCCTATAAAGAAGGTACCATTCTTATTCCCACTACCAGATGAAATATTCATCAGAAAGAGGTCAAAGCAGGATTTGAACACAGGTAGTCTGATGCCAGAACCTACACTCTTACTCATATCTGCTTAGCCACATTAAGAAGAAGGGAGAGCTGGGCTGTCAATTTAAGGATCTTCTGGTAGACAGAATAATGCTCCCTCCAAAATGTCTACACTTCATGCCCAGATGCTGGGACTATATTTGGTTACATAATAAATAATTAAAGTTATGGATGGAATTAGTTTATGAATCAGCTGACACTAAATAGGGAGATTATTCTGGATTATCTGGGTGGGCTCAATGTCATCACAAGGGTTCTTAAAAGCGGGTGAGGGAACTGAAAGAAAGAACCAGAGAGATGTCAGCATGAGAAAAATTCAATAGTTTTAATGATGGAGGAATGGTGTCACCAGCAGAGGAATGTGGGCAGCTTCTAGAAGTTGGAAAAGGCAAGGAAATGGTACTCCCCTAGAGCCTCCAGAAAAAAATGCAGCTCTGCCAAAACCTTGAGTTTAGCCCAGTGAAACCTATGTTGGCCTTCTAGCCTACAGAACTGTAAGATGATAAACTTGAAAAGTAAATAAACATGATATAAATTTGTGGCAAGTGGTCAAGGTGGCAACTGGAAAATTAATCCTGAGATTAAGCTGGTCAGGCCTGAGTAGGAAGCACCTGTGAGAAAGCAACAACACAGGCGCCCAGAAGCCTGTCCAAGAGGAACGCAGGGCTTTGAGATGGCAAGGAGTGAAGAGAGCGCCTGGCAGTGGGAAACCCCTTTCCTTTCCTTTCTATATCTTAAGAACTCACGGGAAATTAGTATTCTTGATACAGAACTTTATTTGAAAAATCCACTCAGTAACGTATGTGCTTGGCTTTGTTTCTGCCTTTACCAATTACTGGGTATTTAATGATATAAGTATAAGCATCTCCCTTTATCCTTCAAATTCAGGGTAAAAAAAAGTGGAAAAAAGTAAACCAAATCTTTAACATGGTATGAAATGTAATTGCACCCCTACTGAATCAAATGAGCATCATTATTTGTTCAAATTCCAAAAGGAAAAAAAATACATGATGCTTAGGATTAGACCAGGTCCCTCACTATTGAGGTTTTAATTTAAATTCAATACCCCAGCAAGGAACTTAGTCATGATTAATGTATACTTATTAATTTACACTTACTGAATTCCACATAGGAACAGTAAAAGGTAATAGATAAACTTGGCATCTAGAAGCGCAGAATCAAATAATTTTAAGGGCAATATATCCCTAGAGGGTATTTATAACTATACAGCAGCCAGGTGACCTTAAATAAGAAGGTCCTTAATGATTGAAATTTGTGCATAATGGAGATCTAGTCAACCCCACAGTCATTTCTCTTGCTCATGAAAAAGGCACACAAGGCCTGGTATGGTGGCTCCTGCCTGTAATCCCAGCACTTTGGGAGGCTGAGGTGGGTGGATCACCTGAGGTCAGGAGTTCACAACCAGCCAGACCAACATGGCAAAACCCCATCTCTACTAAAAATACAAAATTAGCTGGGTGTGATGGGGGCACCTGTAATCCTAGCTTCTTGGGAGGCTGAGGCAGGAGAATTGCTGGAATCCAGGAGGCGGAGGTTGCAGTGAGCCAAGATTATGCCACTTCACTCCAGCCTGGGCGACAAAGCAAGACTCCATCTCAAAAGGAAGGAAGGGAGGAAGGGAGGGAAGGAAGCACACTAAAGTCACATGGGGATTAAGTCAACAGAAATCTAGGCGACCAAGGGGCTACGATCTGGGCTGGTATTTCTTACCACTTATAAGTGGGCTGACATGAAAATCAAAATGCACCCTCTAAACTGCCCAAGATCTGGAATGTACTACACTAGTAGCAGTCTCCCTGGATTATAACTGTGCTGATTCAGTCAATAGAATGAGAGCCTGCATGTTACCACTGCTGGAAACTGAGCCCTATTTACCACTATTAGCAGCCTCCCACTCTGTGGACTGCAAAACCACTTATCCCTCTAGCCACTGGTCACATCAGGGCTGCACTCTCCAGTCAGATGGTGAAGAAATGGCACTACTACTGTGCTGTCTTTCCAAACCCAAACCTGAAGCCAGAAGTCACAAAGCCCAGTGTCTGTAAGGCCAGGCAGATAAAGTAAGTGCTGTGGGCCAAGTATAAGAAACACAGCACTCTTGGACTATCTGTTTCAAATTCTGATAAGGCATAGATACAAAGAAGTATAGCTCTTCTTGTAAGCAGAAACAACAGAAAGTGGGACAATACTTGGCAACCAATGGCTTGCCTTTGAGTTGTGGAGCCATAGGGAGTGGTGGGAACAGTGGAAAAATAGTCATCACGTGGCTATGGCAAATAGGTAATGATTGCTCTTCAGCTCCAGTCAATTACAGCCACATGGGAATGTGAGCCCACTGTGGCCAAATCTGATTTTTCCAGACAACACCAGAAATACAAACTTTTTTGTGTGACATTTAACGATTTTAAATGTTGGCCAAAAAAAAAAAAAAAAAAAAACCAAACCAAAAACGTCATGAATTTTTTAAAAGTACCCTATAGGCAAAATAAAAGCATACGTTAGACTTGGTACATGCTTAAGGAAAGGAAGTCCAAACCCTGTTTAGCTTCTAAATAGGGCAGTGTGAGTGTTCAAATTTTAAGAGGCTAGGGGTGGTACACACATATATACTGTGGTATCAATAGGATGCAGTATCCTGCCAAGGGCTACAGATGCCCTCTGTTTCTCAAGGTAAACGTCTTCTAAGGAACGCCAACTCCCGGTCACTCCAGGCTTTCCTTTCATCTGCTTTGGGACCACTCCAATTCCCCATGCTGCCTCCTAGGCCTGACTATTCTTAGCACAATCACTGCAATTGAAACGCCAAGGTGCTGTCTGTCATGAGACACTAATGAGAATACAGCTCATTTCTGACATTGTCAAAAATGCACTGTTGGCCTGTGTCACAGGACGTTGATCTACTCAATCTCCCCCAAATACCATGTCGCAGAATTTGTACCATCTGCTCGGCAAGTTTCTAGCTCCAGAAACCATAGTGTATTTTGGTGAAGGAAACAAAGCAAAAGACTAACCAAACCACCCATCTCTGACATCTCTTTCAGTGAAATAACCAAGGGGTTTGGAATAGTTCTCCACATAAATCATATAAAAGACTGGATTAAATCCAAATATATCAACTGCTGGAAGGTTGTACATTTCTCAATAAGTCAGTTAATTTGAAGAGTGGAATCCTAAGTTTGGTAATTTCCCCATAAGAACTCTTTGTCCACATCCAAGAATTATGGCAACCCATAATGCTCACAATCTCCAAGTAATAGCCTCCATACCCTTCAGAGCTGGGCAACTTGTATGTGCATGCTACCATCACACTCTGACCACTCACAAGGAATTCATCTTGGTCCCAGTTGATAGAACAGAACCCTCTCCTTCAAAAGACTGTGGGCAGAAAGTCACCATCTGCAGCGCTTCTTTATTAGCTAGAGTGAGAGAGGCACAAAGCAGGAAAACTTGAGATGGAAATAGAAGGAAGATGGAGAATAAGGAGAAACTCTCCTGGAGCACACTCTGTAGAAGACAGTTGCTGATTCATGTAAACACAGGAGGACTTCTAGGTAATGGATGGAAATTAAACAATGACTTGTATTCTTGGGTAGCAGAACAGAGTTCCAAGGGAATGGGAGACAATAACTGCATGAAGTACACTTCCTCACCCCTGGCGTGGGAGGTTATCTCTGGGCTCCAGGAGGCATGGGGTCTTTATTTAGTATTTAGAGAATGAAGATAAGAGGAAAATAGCTTCTCCAGGAAGAAGAGAAAAAAAAAAAAGAAAGAAAAACATAACTGCTCCTTTATAAGCACTTTAAAAACAAAACTGCTCCTTTATAAGGAGTCTGGACACTCCTTCCCTATTCACCAAACAAACACTACTACAGAGGAAGGCCTGGTGAGGGGGAGGTGTGGGGTACAGGGACTGGGGGAGGCAGGATGCAAAAGCGATCACATTTCCTCCCAAGAAAAGCCAGGCCGCTGCTGCCATCCTGCAAGCTGGGGAACCCGGAGGCTTTCAGGGGCTTTTATCGTATTAGAAGCATTTTTCTCATCATAACTGAGACCTTTAGTATTGCATTAAAAAGATGGTTAATTTTCTTAAGCTTCCTTTTAAACACAGAAATAGGATTAGAAGGATAACACGCTCAGATGCAAGCCCGTTATTTGATTATGTCTAAACCTAATCCTGCCTTCACCTTGGCCTGCAGAGTCTCCAGTTTGGGGTTTATTGGTTGATAATGCCAGGGCTGTCAGATACTATTACTTGGGTAGTATCTGTTGCTACGTGCTCTTTCTCTATCAAATGCGGAAGGCTTAAAATTGAATTACAGGAGAACTTCTCAAAGCCTCGTCATTTTTTGCACCCTTTTACCTATTTTCAAGGAAGAAAGAAAGATCTGGGCCCCTAAAGACTAGGAACTCTCTTCAGTACAATGCATTTCCAATAATGCTTCAGAGACAAGCCTTAGAGTTATAGGAACCCTAACCTTCCTTCCCTTAAGCAAGCTTTCTACTCTTTCTCATTACTAAAGATGAGGGAAAGTGGTATTGACGTTGATACAAAGATCAGACGTCCCTACAGGTGACCATTCTCTATCTCACCCATTTTCATATTATACTGAAGTCATCTGTCACAACTTGTTGATACCCAATGACTAACACCACTCCTGGCTCAATAGTGTTCAGTAAATGCTTGTGTAACTGAACCAAGAATTCACACTACCTCTTGATTTCATGCAAGAGGGCACCCCCTCTTCTTCCCATGCAGAAGTCAAAGGCATTCCCAGGTCCAAGTGCCTGTGAGTCAGAGCTGATCATCCGAGCACACAGGTGCAGCTCATCCTCCAACCCACTTCCCCATCTCTCCTCCCCAGCCCATCAGCTTCTACTTCTCTTTACCTGTCGCAGTGGTTGCATTTGAAGGGCTTTGCACCTGTGTGTTTCCTATAGTGCCTCGTGAGCTCATCGCTTCGTGCAAAACGCCACTCGCATCCCTCCCATGAGCACTTGTAAGGCTTCTCACCTGCAAAAAGAGATGGAAGGACCGTGGTCAGCAGCAGGAACAAAAGGGACTCACACCTGACCAGCCTGTGCTGCCTGCTGGTCAGGCTTGGGAAAGTGCTGTTTAAATCATTCCTGAAAGACTAGATTTCCTAACTTAGTACACCACTGTTTTTTTTTTTTTTCCCAAGTCTCCTGGTGTTTTGTTTTTTGTTTTCTTTTTTGTTAACCTTCAAAAGTGGTTTCACCAGATCCTCAAATCTGGAGCTGTCATTTCAGTTCCCAGAGTCAGAGCATTTCCTTTGACTGGTGAAGGATCAATTTTTATTTATTTTCTATTCCCCGGAGCACTTTCACCCCCACAGTCCAGGCAGAAAGGAAATGTGCTATTTTCATCTGAACCACAAATGCTTCTAATTCTATTTTTCTCCAGAACCTACAGTCATTTGCCATTTCAGGCTTTTTAGTCTTCTACCTCCCCTTCCCTCCTACCACAAGCTGAAGCCAGGTAGCTGACCAACAAAGCAAACAGCTTAGGTCTCCCAGAGCCACTGTTCCCTCCAGTAAATGTGATGGATGGACAATGAGGAGAAAGGACTACAATAAAACAAAAATCACTTGACAATTCCCGGCATTTATGGAAAATACTATCACAAAAGTCTGAGTTACGATGCTCATAGCTTAACAATTGCAGAGTGCTCATATTAGAGAACAATATACATTATTGTAAAATATTTTTTTAAATCAATTTGGAGAGCAAGGTTTTAGCCACAGGGAAGCTGCTTATAAGCATGAAATTCAAACACTTGTGCTCAAGTGACCTTTTCGCACAGTAAATACAGATGGAAGGATATGTAAGAGCAAGTACATGACTTTGCCTTAGACCTTTTTTTAACTCAACACGTCTGTCACCAAACATGACAAATATTTACCCTTCCAACTGTACCGTGGACTGGTTCTAATTAAAAAGAAAAATAACCTTTGGAAACCTGTGAAATCATGAAGCTGAGTTACTGAGCCCTGTCACTGAGAGGCAGGTTAGTATGTGGTTAAGAGCTTTAAAGCCAAACTTCCTGGGCTCAGCTTCTAGTTCTGTCCTTAATTGTCTGACCTTGGGCAAGTTAATAAACCTCTCTGTGCCTCTGTTTTCTTAGAGATAATAGTAACAGGTACTTCAAAGGGTTTAGAGAAGATAAGCTAACACACATGCATATTATATATTAATTAGAACAATGCCTGGCATATATAAGGGTCACATAAATAATAAGCATTAAAAACTACCAAACTCAAAATTTCAGGATACCTAGGTGCCAAAGAATGATGGCTGTCCCATTATTTCCCCAATTTTAAAAGCTCAGTCTTTACTAGGCAGCGCTGAAGGAGACATTACCCAGGTACTATACTTGACCTACTTTCTTCTTTCCACCTTTCCCCTTCCTTTTAAACCTGACTACAAAGCACTCACAATTCTTTATTTGTATCACCTAGAATCAAACCAAACATGCTTGAAATTTTTATTTCATTAAATTGGTGCCCTAGTGAGCCACTGCTCTGTCAGACCCACAGAGAAGAGGAACGAGAAACACAGGCATTTCTTTTAAAGGGAACCAAGAGGACATGAAGGAGGGCTGGAGGCACAGGAGGAAACCCATTCAGTTTTGGAAACCAGGAAAAAAAGAGGAAGAATCACTGAGCAGTGTTAAAAGTTCACCTTCTGGCTCCTTTAAGCCAAAAGTTTAGAAAAGATGTGTTAGCTGAAGAGAAGGTAGCCAAGTGGGGAGGCCACATAAACTTTAGACTCAGCATACTTGGGATCTTTCTGTGTTCATTCCAGACTCTAGAACTCAGTATACTTGTCTGTTACATGAGGGTGAGCTTATTAATAAACCCATGTTTATTGTGAGGTTTCCATCAGTTGTGAGTAAAACAGGTTTGTTCAGTCTTGCATGCAGTCAGTATTCAGTTCCTGTCTCAACTGCCTTTCCTCCGCCTGTGTTCACAGAGGTTTTACTAGGAAGACAGACCTAACTAGCTGTCAGTAAAAACCTTCAGAGCTTGTGGCTCCAGAAAGCCAAGTCTAGACACATTCTGGGTATCTGAAATATTAGGAACAGAGAGTCTTTTTAAATTTTAAGTATTTTTTCAGTATACTGATGGAGAACGAATCCAAAATATGGAGTGTTCTTTAGGACTGCTCTGAATGAGAAGGACACAGAAGGGGAAGTAAGAGATCCTAGTACCCTGTAGGAGAGACGTGCCAGCATCATTTATTTAATGCTGCTGATCACCCACTAGGCTCTGTTATCTCCAGGGGAAATCTGGTACAAACCAAACAAGGACAATGAGGCAGCTAAGAAATTCAAAATGCCCTCCACCCACGAAGGCCTTCAAATGAAAGTAAAACTGGAGGTTCCTGGAACCTTGGGGACCAAACACGCCGTAAATGCAATGAGGCACCTAGGAAATACCATGAAACTCTACAGCAGCAAGCGGAGACATCTAGTCCCCAGAATCAATCCCATAATCGAACTGACTTGTCCATCACAGGCAACCACATTCTGAAGGACACAGGAAGGGCAGAGGAAATGCAGAAGACTGAAGTGAATGTCTTTGGGCATTTTTTCCCCATTTCAAACTGTTTGCTTTTCCTCTTGCTTAATTCCTTTAACTAGTTGTGACAAATAATATCAAGAATGTAGTTATTCTCTAGGAAATGATTAGACTCTTAGTTACTTCCCGGTACCAACCAACTATCCAACCCAGGAGCTATTTCAGCATCCTCATGGCTATGTCCACTATTGAGAAACTGCAGACAGCTTGACTTAGCTCTGAATCTTATCACCCGACGTTGTTTCCTGCTTGCGGCAATCACTATTCAGAATAATACTGAGGACAGGCTCTTTGTGCCCCGATATTTTAGCCAGGTTACTATTATAGTGATTTATCAAGCTATTTTCCCATCATCTGGCTAGTTTACCGACAAGTTGCCATTCCTGCACATACTCACTAATAGAACGTTTAAAATAATCAAGAAAGGCCAATGAAGGAGCAGTGCCTGAAGGCAGAGTTCCCAAATCAGAGGAGCAGAAAAAAATATATATAAAGGATTGGGAATATGACTTTATATTTAGGGCACAGGAATTGTGGAGTTAGACTGGCCTTATTTCCAGGTTCTGTACCCACCTCTAAAAGCCAATTCCTATGGAAAGGCAGGTTGGGGAAATTCTTCTGTCAGTATTTTCAGCCTGGCCAAGACTGCATCTTCCTCAACAGCAACAGCCACAGCTTGATCTTGAGGGGTGGACCTACCTGTAGCCACAATACATTTGTTTTCATCCTTAAAAGCCTACCTGAAGATTTCTGCTCATTTCATCAAAGGCTGAATTTCTTTCTTTATAAAAGAAAAGAAGAAAGGCTTTCTTTATGAGAGGGAGGAAAACTGCAAGTCAGTGGTACTAGAGCAGGTTTCATGCAAAATCAGCTCTTCTCTTTCACTCTCCGTTCTTTCACCTTCCCTTGTCTCCATTCTCCACTCCAGATACTTCTCCTGGGTATAAAACAGAAATCGTCATGGCCTTGCACAACACTATGCTGTATCGCACTTGGAATGAGGCACACTGTTCAGCTCACTGCACCACTAGAGTGAACAAAAATGTGCAAGAGTGGTCTGAGACAAGTAGATGGAAGAGATTCTTAAAAACCCAGGATTCCAGTACAGGAGGGGCAAGTGAATGAAGGCAAGGATACCACACAGAGGGTGGGTGAAGCAGTGAGGTTATGCCCCACAGCTGACAATGCTGGAGGCAGAGAACACCCTCAGGACCTCCTGAATGTTAGGGTGAATATTAAGAATCACTTTCCCTGTCTGGCAACAACCCTAGGATACTTGTTTCCCTGGGGGAGTACATGCCACCTCAGAGGTGACAGTAGCTCTGATCAGGTAAAAACAGATTTATAGCCAGATGAGGGCTCGTAGGGAGAGGTAAGGGTGCTTGGGAAACAGAACTGACATTTACAAGAACTCACTTTCTCCTACAAAATTCCTGAAATGGAATGTGGTCTAAACCAGTGTGGCATTATGTCAGTTTCTTACAGGGTCACTCTCCCTATATCATGATCATCAGAATTGACTGATCATAAAACACTCCCATAAATACTTTTTAAGCATGCATCTATGATATATGTAGGCTTATTCATGAATCATACAGATGTACTAATGTCCTATTAGGATATTATAAAATATATATTCAATAGACCAATTAAAATGAATGAGAATAAATTAAATATAAATAGAAGTCATACATATTTCTTCTTGCCTTCAAAAAGACTGTTGCACAACCCTACTTCTGAGGCCACTGCCCTGTAGAAGAAATAAAAATAGCTTTGCTCTCAGCCCTACCATCTCACTGGTCTTGCGGCTTCCATTCATGGTTCCTACAGTCTATTCTCCTTATAACAGTCAAAGCAATCCTTTGAAAATGTAAATCAGAGCATGAGTGTCTCTTACAGGGGCCCTTAGTCTATATATTTCCATAAAAATGGTCTCTTTGACATCCACTGGATTTTACACATTTAAAAACATTATTCTGCAAAGGGTTCCACAGGTTTTGCCAGATTGCCAAAGACATTCACTCAAAAAAGGTTAAGATGAAATTGAAGTTGAAATGTTCCAATGGCTTTCTATCATTCTCAGAAAAAAAGTCAAAAGCAAGCAAGGCTCTACAGTATAGAGTCTACATGATCTGGCTCCTGGCTACCTTTCCAATATCATCTCCTATGCTCCTCCTCCCCGATGCACCCACATTGCTGTCGCCAGCAGACTCCCACCTCAAGGCCTTTGCACTGGCTCCTCCCTCTGCCTGGAACACGCTTGCCGCCTTACTTCATTCAGGTCTCTGCCTGAATGTCTCCTCCTCTTAGAGAACTTCCCTCACTATCCCCTGTAAAACAGCATTCTGTCACTTTCTCCATAGCACTTAATTACTTTGAAATGAGACTGCATATTGTTTGTGTGTATTATAGTCTGTTTTCCCCACCAGAGTATAAGCTCCATGCAGACATCCATTTTGTTCACTATGATACCAACAGCACTAAAGCAGTGCTTGGCTCAATCCTGTCAAATACATTAAATGAATTTAACAAAGCATCCTGATTTGCAACAAAAACCCGAGTACACCTAGAGGGGCAGAACAGCCTGTGTGATTTCCAGTCCCTTACTTTCTAGGTATTAAACTGGTTTAAGAGTAGAAATGTTTGCTTGGTTGCTTAAATCTGACATCCTTCTTTGCTGGGAACTAAAATATGGTATCCCACAATAAATTAAGTTTTCCTTTACTATCAAATATCACTTCTACTTCTTCCCTATCTTCTATAGCCTACAAGAGGAGGATCCTGAAAACCTTCCTATAACCTAATCTCACACACAGGAACCTAGCCTCCTAAGCCCATCTCCTCTGGGAAGCAAAGTGTGTCATTTTATGAAACTCATTTGCAGAGTTTATCTATGAAGATGTATTTGAGAGAGCATAAGTGATATGTCAAATGTACTGTACTATAAAATTGCCCATAAGAAGAGTGTAGCATAAAATATGAACATGTGGCAGAATCCTGCACTCAAGGTTTAAAAGTCTGTTGAAAATAAACATCACTAATACAAATTTTCTTTGTTCATTTCCTGATCTGCAAAATTTCAAATTCTTAATCCAAGTTCTAAAGAGATTAGGACTTTGACTTGCCTAGATTTCTGTTAAGACTAATTTTACCTGTTTCCTTTTATTTATTTTTTTAATGTGGTTCTAGATATTTAGGTATGTCAAGGTCCTAGTCTCTTTAGGACTTGGATTAAGAATTTGGAAACTGTGCAGATCAGGAAATGGAAAAGAAAACCAGAAAGGAGGAATACTTTGCAATGGGTTTACATTGCTGCCTGGTACATCTAGAAGAATTCAGCAAAGACTCATCAATTGCTTTCACATCACACTCAGTTACACTAGAGCATTTAAGCAAGCTGAGGCATGGTGGCTCACATGTGTAATCCCAGCACTTTGGGAGGCCGAGGCAGGCGGATCACAAAGTTAGGAGTTCAAGACCAGCCAAACCAACATGGTGAAACCCCATCTCTACTAAAAATACAAAAATTAGCTGGGTGTAGTGGTGTGCATCTGTAATCCCAGCTACTCAGGAAGCTGAGGCAGGAAAATCACTTGAACCTGGGAGGCAGAGGTTGTAATGAAATTGCACCACTGCACTACAGCCTGGGTGACAGAGTGAGACTCCATCTCAAAGAAAAAAAAAGATTCCAGCTGGATCTTGAATTTTTTTTTTCAAGTCTTTTTGTGGAGCTGATTGATGGAAAATAAAACAAGAGCTTTCTTTTCTAGAATTCCCAAAACATTTATAATAGCTACTACATAAAATAAAATGTACACTTACTGAGGATCCATATGGCTTTTTCATCCATCCATTACTTGTTTACCCAAAGGCACAGTGGGTCCAAGTACCTGAGTTTACACAGTGTACCAATCACTTTACAGAATATAGAAAAGCATTTGCCCTATTTGTTTTTATTCTTAAAATAATTAAAAAAATAATAATAACTGGACCTAGGTTAGGTTTACTCCTCACTACCTTAAAATGTTTGTTCAAAAATCTGTAATCCAAAATTTAAACCATATCCTCAGTGAGGTACAGCTCCTACTTTAGAATATGGAGAGAGGTGAGAAAAGATTTTGACTGAATCCCGCAACTGCTGACAACAATTGTGTTTGTGTCCAACACAGTACCCACTAGCCACATGTGGCAATGAGTGCTTGAAATGTTGCTAAGGCGACTAAAAAAACTGAACTTTTAATTTAACTTTAATCAACATTAAGATTAAAAACTGAAGTAGTGTAAAAATATTTCACCTTCTTATTTTGTTAGGACTGCATTTAATTTTCACCATTGAAAATTTAGCATGAGATACCCTGGAAGCATACAATAAACACTGAATCTCAAAGACTTAGTATTTAAAAAGAATGTAAAATATTTCTCACTAATAACTTTATATATTGATTTTATGTTGAAATGGTTATATTTTATATATTAATTTAGGTAAAACATTATTAAAATTAATTTTACCTTTTATTTAACTTTTTAAAAAATGTTACTAGAAAATTTAAAATCAGATTATGTGGCTTGCATGTATTTCTATTTTAGACAGCACTAGTTTAAAATACATTTTCTATGTAGAAACCCCATCAACTCGAGCTGAAATGCTCATCCTTCCGACATTTTTCTCCATGCCCAGCCCACAGTCTAGAATCCCAGTGTTCCCATTTCTACATTCCAACCCATGGGAGAAGCACTCTCCCAGGCTCAACCTTGGAGTTATTCTTCACTGTGAGAAAGCTAGGGGAGGAAAGACTCAGCAAACAAGTCCAAGTACTCCACCTTTGTGGAATCTCTCCTCTCCACCCCTGGGTTTATTCTCATTACTATCAGCCTTGCTGTGTACAAAGCCCTGAATGCCTGGCCGCATGCAACAGCAGCCCTTCTCTGTTTCAAGGGATCGCCTCCCTGTTGCTGCATCAGGATCACCGGAGGCACTTATTAAAAATGCAGATTCCTAGTTCCCATCTGAGATCTTCTGTATCAAAAACTGTTTTTAGCATCTCTGTGCATGGATTCAGCAATCTGAAGAAGTGACATTTAAGCTGAGATATGAAGGAGAAGGAATTAACCAGGTGCAGGGGGAAGAAAGCTTTGCAGGTTTAAAAAGCAGCATGTACAAAGGCCCTGGGAGAAGCAGCTTGGTGCTTTTAGAAACAGTCATTAAACCAAAGGCCCAAAGAAGCCTTCTTCTCTGATCCCTCATCCCACCCCCAAACTTAATAGAAGGTTTAGAGTCTCTCTCGCTGGCCAGGATGTAAACTCTGTGAGGGCAGGAGCCATATTTGACTTGTTCTCCACTTTACCCAAAGTGGCTAGCACAAACTTTATACACAGTAGATGCTCAGATAATACTCTTATTTACATTTAGCACCCAAAAAAGTGCAGTAATAAACATGAAATAATTTCTGTCTTTAAATTGTTCTCATCCCCTGTAACCATTTCTCTTTAAATAAGCAGTCCTCTAGCACAGTGGTTCTCAAACTTATTAGAATTCCTTAAAGGGCTTATTTAAAACACAGGTGGCGAACCTCACCCTGAGAGATTTTGATTCAGTAGGTCTGATTCACTAGGGGAGGGCCTAAGAATCTGCATTTCTAACAAATTCCCAGACGATGCTAATGCTGCTGGTCCAGAGACCACAACTCAAGAACCACTGCTATAGAGGGGAAATAAAATGAACTCAGCATTAAAAAATAGATTATTCTAGTTCTGGCTCTGCCACATAATACCAATGTGGCCTTGTAAAGGTATTTAATAACTTCTTTGGGGACTTATAGTCATGAAGATTGGATGGAACCTAGTACATGAAAGTGATCGGTCAATTAGAAAGTCCCCAATGAATAAAAAGTGTTATTTATGGTGTTTGATATTAAAGGTGCTATTCATAGTGGTGATATCAACAGGGAGTTTACAGACATACAGGAAGCCAGTGAGAGAGGTGGAAACAGAGAACTTTGTCACCTGTATGTGCAGGGCAAGGGCACAAGGGCTTCTTTGTAAGACTTAAACTGGAGCCCAACCTGCCTTGTGGAGCACAGTCAGGGAAATACACAGGATTAAAGAAATCCCTAGGGGCCACATGCCATTTTTAACAACTGTTAACTTTTTCTAAAGCATTCCTTTTGAGACAAAGAGTTAGATTTTTGGTGAATTTGTTTGAAATGTTGGAGGAAGACTGTGTTGGTCATGAAAATTAGTTACCAATCCAGATGCTTAAATAAATTTAGCTGTTGAAAATTAAAGAGCTTTTGCAATGTGTAATTTGTGATTCGAATACATGTGTTTTCAAATACTTTACTGTGTTTCTGATAAGCCAAGGAATGCCATAAAATTATTTTTTATTTATTATATGCAGTATTCTAGTAGTTTCCAGTGGACTGAGTGAGGTTTAGCCAACAAACACCACTGTTCCCCACCATCCTGACACAATGCAAAACAAAAACCCATAACTGTTTAGATATTACTATAATTTTCAAAAGACTGTAAACTCACTTAAGAATTTAGAGCTCACTTATACCTGAAGCTATATATGCTCAAGTTTTGAAATAGGCAAGCCTGATCATTTGGGGAAACTACATTTTTTTTTAAGCAACAAGTTTAATTTGTTTGCTTTTTTTTTTATTATTTTACTTTGTTTTTATCCTTTTTGTTATTGTTTTTCAAGGTTAACTTTAAAAATTATTTTAATCAGCTTTTTTGGAGTTAAATCCAAATAAAACGTAATGTCATCTTGGAAATTTAAATATATTTTGGTGATTACCAGTTACAATAAAATTAAAAGCTAGGTATATACTAAATTTGAAGAAAAATCTTATTAGAACATTAATCTTTCCCTTTCAAGATGACAACTACACCAAGTGAATTTGTTTGAAACTCATTTGTAGAACATTTTTTTCCATTTAGCAACAATGGTATTACTCTGTAAGTCAAGTTCTCGCAAGTCAATCTGATGTATTAAATAGAAATTTGATTATTAAAAACTGTGAATTTTAAACTCACCTTTAGTGAACTTTTGTTTTTTGCTTTCAAATATAAAGATCACCATATTGCAGAGGATATATGCAGGAACGGACTCTTACTACAATAACCAAGTTATTATTATTATTTTCCTTAGAGAGAGTATCTCACTCTGTGGCCCAGACTGGAGTACAGGGTTGCAATCACAACTCACTGCAACTTCGAACTCCTGAGTTCAAGTGATCCTTCCACATCAGCTTCCCAAGTAGCTGGGACTACATGCTCTGACCACCACACCTGGCTTTTTTTTTTTAAAAGAGACAATGCCTCCCGATGCTGCACAGGCTGGTCTTGAACTCCTGGCCTGAAGTGATCCTCCCACCTCAGCCTCACAAAGCACTAGAATTACACATATGAGCCACTGTGTCTGGTCCCAAACTATTAATTTTTCAATCACCTTAAAAGATTTTAAGAATGAAGAAAAAATTCACTTTTTCTCCAAACAACATGTTCCAAGCATGGGTAATATCAAGGTATCACTCTGAAAGTGATATCACTAAATCAGAAGTAACACCCTATAGAAGTAAATCAACATAAAAAAGGAAACTTCCCCTAAAAACCGATCAATTTCAGAGGTTGGCAACTTAAGTATACAACTCCTAGTAAGTATAACCAAGGAATTAATTTTCCTTGCAGGGAGGGTGGTAGGAAGAAAAAGATCATCAGGAAGTACACAGCTTTGAGGGAGGGTACACCTGCATGACACCCTACTGAGGAGATCTTTGGGAAGCCTGAGGGCAGGTGAGAGGACTATGTCTGTGAACCACAGAAAATGCAGGGACATGGAGGGCCAGGGCAAGTGGGGAGAAGAGACTAAACTAGGCCTTATCAGATCAGGAACCCATGGTGGTCATCCATTGGTACATATCACATTAGTTGACAATGCCTAATTTACTTTCCTGGATACACTAAAGTTTTCTTTTTTTTTGCTAACCAAAAATTTAGAAAATATAAGCCTAAATAATTTATTATTTGGATAAAAGTTAACTTTCTGCTACATACATGTTTTATATATATAGATATATATAGATATATATCTTTTTAAATATCATTGATCTATCTATATGAATAGATATAGTTAGATTATTTGGATCTATCTCTATGAATAGATATAGATAGATCAATGGTATTAAAAAAAAAACATAAAAGAGGGTAATCCAAAAACCACATTAGATCTGCTTCTGGAAGCTATAAAGTAAGTGGCTTCAGTAACCTAAATTTATTTTAATTAAGTTAATGATAACAAAATTGATATTCCCTGATTATATAAATGCAGATGGTAGAAAAGCATATAAATAGCTCATATAGTAATTTTCTCTAAAATTAAAAAAAAAAGGCAATTTTATCCATCTTCAAGAAGCCCAAATGAGGCCAGGTGTGGTGGCTCACACCTGTAATCCCAGCACTTTGGGAGGCTAAAGCAGGCAGATCACCTGAGCCCAGGAGTTTGAGACCAGTCCAGGTAATGTGGTAGGACCCTGTTTCTACAAAAAAATTAAAAAATCAGTCAGGC